>NC_133327.1:81678214-83069464 GCF_042186555.1 Aquarana catesbeiana | reverse complement strand
GGGAAGTATCATTGTGCATCATCTTTATTAAACACTGCCCAATATAAAATAAAAAGAAATGCACTCACAATAGCACCTGGAATGATTATCTCACCAAGAGTCAGGAAGCCACTGCTTAGCCATGGAGCCAGTGCACACCAGTGGAAATTGTGTCCCAGCTCAATGCATTTCGTCACTTACCGGATGTCTTCAGGAAGCATGAAATCTGAAAGATGGAGTAGGGACTGGCCATTGAGGAATCACTTTGGCAAAATTGACCAGCTTGAACATTTATTGCAATATATGAGAACTATGTACCCTGTTTCTTTTAAGCAAAAGTTTGCTATGATTATGTAAGGGTAACGTGGTTACATCTCTTTAGTATCTCATGTATTGGTATATGGAAACCATATAAAACCTAAACATAGACATATCTCAATTTCTACTGCATAGTGCATGAGAAAACTGCAGAGAACATCATTATGTGGAACTTTTTACTACAGCATTCACAGGGGGGAAGAAAGAGGACCCCATGCATCATGTAACTGGTCAAAAGATTCATGCCAATTTTGAGTATATATACATAAAAATCTTTTTAATGCTGGGGGGAACTATGGCTTTTAATTTAGTTGCATGCTTTTATGAAGTCACTGTCTTTCCTAATATTACTAAACTTTGCACATCACATTTTCTGTTTGTACTACCTTACCAAATAAGCTGCATGAGTCATGGCACACACACATAACTTGGCTTCCAGCAGTATAGTTTTTAATATAAATGTTGTTCTTTCCTCAGTAGTGATTACAGATGCCCCCTCTAACATCTCAGAAAATATCACATGTCACAGAGACCACACTGTGAGTGTCCTTCTACCACCTATTCCCCACTGTGCATCACTCCGGCTGACAGCCTACACCAGTATCCTGGCTCCTCCTGACCTTCACATGGCAAACAAGTATATGAGCGAATTCATGTCTGGCCTACTGACAACAGATACATTTGCCAAAGCAGAGCAAGATAATTTAATTTAATTTCTGTAGCTATTTTCTTGCCAGCCCACAAGAGGGAATTAACAAAATTCTCCATGGCGGCCTTCTCTCTTGAGGCTGCCGTCTTTTTGTGTCAACTTCCAGGGCTTGTCATTTTCTGGATTAATGCCACATCATATCATTTTTATGTAGTTTATAAAGAGGAATTTCTCCAGGAACATGCTGAACAAAATGAAAATTGATAGTTGCTATAAACAGGACTGTACATTTCTTCATTCGAGCCAGGATATAATATGTCAGTGATGTCATGTCGGCAGTTCCATGCTCTGGAGAGGACATTAAGCCTTGTTTATCAATGCATTGTTTCCAAATGTCTCTGTTTTTCTGGATAGTCCCTCTATATATTCAAATTCTACTGTTAGCAAGAAAGCAGCACTAATAATTTAACAATAATTTAAAATATTTAAGTAATCCTAGTAACATCTAAAATATCTCTAACACTAAAACACAACCTAAACCCTACCTGGATCATTGACATACAGTCGGGTCCATAAATATTGGGACATCAACACAATTCTAATCTTTTTGGCTCTATACACCACCACAATGGATTTGAAATGAAACAAACAAGATGTGCTTTAACGGCAGACTTTTAGCTTTAATTTGAGGGTATTTACATCCAAATCAGGTGAACAGTATAGGAATTACAACAGTTTGTATATGTGCCTCCCACTTTTTAAGGGACCAAAAGTAATGGGACAGATTAACAATCATCCATCAAACTTTCACTTTTTAATACTTGGTTGCAAATCCTTTGCAGTCAATTACAGCCTGAAGTCTGGAATGCATAGACATCACCAGACGCTGGGTTTCATCCCTGGTGATGCTCTGCCAGGCCTCTACTGCAGCTGTTTTCAGTTCCTGCTTTTTCTTGGGGTATTTTCCCTTCAGTTTTGTCTTCAGCAAGTGAAATGCATGCTCAATCGGATTCAGGTCAGGTGATTGACTTGGCCATTGCATAACATTCCACTTCTTTCTCTTAAAAAACTCTTTGGTTGCTTTCGCAGTATGCTTCGGGTCATTGTCCATCTGCACTGTGAAGCGCCGTCCAATGAGTTCTGAAGCATTTTGCTGAATATGAGCAGATAATATTACCCGAAACACTTCAGAATTCATCCTGCTGCTTTTGTCAGCAGTCACATCATCAATAAATACAAGAGAACCAGTTCCATTGGCAGCCATACATGCCCGCGCCATGACACTACCACCACCATGCTTCACTGATGAGGTGGTATGCTTTGGATCATGAGCAGTTCCTTTCCTTCTCCATACTCTTTTCTTCCCATCACTCTGGTACAAGTTGATCTTGGTCTCATCTGTCCATAGGATGTTGTTCCAGAACTGTGAAGGCTTTTTTAGATGTTGTTTGGCAAACTCTAATCTGGCCTTCCTGTTTTTGAGGCTCACCAATGGTTTACATGTTGTGGTGAACCCTCTGTATTCACTCTGGTGTAGTCTTCTCTTGGTTGTTGACTTTGACTTGGTTTTCCAGGTCTTTTGGTGTTGCTGAGCTCACCGGTGCATTCTTTCTTTTTAAAGATGTTCCAAACAGTTGATTTGGCCACACCTAATGTTTTTGCTATCTCTCTGATGGGTTTGTTTTGTTTTTTCAGCCTAATGATGGCTTACTTCACTGATAGTGACAGCTCTTTGGATCTCATATTGAGAGTTGACAGCAACAGATTCCAAATGCAAATAGCACACTTGAAATGAACTCTGGACCTTTTATCTGCTCCTTGTAAATGGAATAATGAGGGAATAACACACACCTGGCCATGCAACAGCTGAGTAGATAATTGTTCCATTACTTTTGGTCCCTTAAAAAATGGGAGGCACATATACAAACTGTTGTAATTCCTACACCGTTCATCTGATTTGGATGTAAATACCCTCAAATTAAAGCTGAAAGTCTTCAGTTATAGCACATCTTGTTCGTTTCATTTTAAATCCATTGTGGTGGTGTATAGAGCAAAAAAGATTAGAATTGTGTCAATGTCCCAATATTTATGGACCTGACTTTATAATAGCTTCTGAATACTCACTTTTGCACGCACTGATTCCTCTTGCCGACCACTCCATCAACACTGTGGCTTGTAGTGAGGTAGGTCCAGCAGGTGAAACCACAATGCAGGCATTGGACACCTTGGAAATTTTAATGCTGAGGGCTTTTCTGATAGCTGTAGTGGTTGAAGACAGCAGAGTTCAGACCCCTAATCAAATCCTGGCAGCCCACGTTTTTTAAATAAATGGAAAGTTTACATTCACATTAGTTGCCTATGCAGTGGTTTCTTCCATACAAATTCCAAACGACAAAGGGGTTCCTTTCACACAAAATCCAAACAATGAAAATGCAGAGCCACCTGGCTCGCTTGTTAGCAGCACCACTGCTCCAAATACCAGTCCCCCTGGACTGTGTTGTCCAGCTCTCCTGGATCACATTGGCTCACCTAGCCTTTAGACACAGCATCCTACTGCAGGGCCCACTTCTGGCCTATGGATTGGGGTTCTCCTGATACCCCAATAGGAGCCAACCTGACTCCTGGAAATGAAACCTCCTGTCTCCAGGATAGGACACCTCTGATCCAGTGGTGAGACTCCCTGTCTCTTGGCTTCTTGCTGGGGCATCTCTGACCACTCTGTGAGACCCTTTGTCTCTTGTCTTCTGGCTCAGGCCCTCTGGCCCCTGAGCGAGACCTTCCATCTCCCATACTGGGATTGGCACCCAACTGGGAGCTCTGAGCTAGCCTCAGACCTGAGTATATAATGACCCTGCACACCTGTGTACTCACACAGATTGCAGGCACCTGGTAAAATCCGGACACAGGATTGAAAGTTCCGATGCAGAACTGCGTAAAACAGAGAAAACCAAAAACACAACTTTCTCTGCTCAGAAACGATAGTCCAGAACCTCACATTAACCCTTAATGTGCATTCTGTGTCATATTCTCCTCCATTTTCACAGTAACAGGGTCTCATTCTGTCACAGATCCTAAATAAGAAACCCTTGTCTCAACCCTAACATCTAACCCAAGCTTTAAGCTCAACTCCAGGTATGATTTGCGTTGCATAAATACATTGGTCCAGCTTGGACTGCTCCAGGTATAAAATTCAGAAATATGAAATTCATCTGGTTCTGAACAAAAGGCCTAATCCAGTATGTGAGTCTAGAAAAGGCATTGATGTTTTGAATACTGTGCCATACTCAACTGATTGGGGTGCTAAATCCATAGGGGTGAATTTACTAAAACTGGAGAGTGCAAAATCTGGTGCAGCTGTGCGTGGTAGCCAATCAGCTTCTAATTTCAGCTTGGTCAATAAAGCTTTGACAAAAAAAAAAACAGAAACTGATTGGTTTCAATGCAGAGCTGCAACAAATTTTGCACTGTCCAGTTTTAGTAAATCAACCCCACAGTGTTTTCCTGGATCTCCGCCCTAGAGGGCACAATCCCCATAGGTATTCTGCCTTCACAACCCTAGGCCCAGACCCAGGAATACCTTATCAGAGGACACTCAACCCCATGGACTTTTACCTAAACCAAACAAATACTAATCAGCCTACCTCCTGATCAGTTGTATACAGCTTTTTTCCCTCTAGCAAAAAACAATGCTTGGAATCCATATCATTTTAGGTAAGATAGATCCCAACCAAAAACCTTGTAGATTCAATGTACATGGTGGTTCTTTTCTCCTTAGACACTGCACTGCTTAAAATAGATTCTACATTTAGGGGTCTATTTATTTTTAAAAAGTGCTGTTTGAATGTCTCAGCATTCACACAGCTATCATCAATATTCTTTGTAATATGTCTAATAGGTTTATTCCAGGGGGCCAATGACGATGCTAAAATAGTTCTGCACTTCCATGATCTTCATAGTAAATTTATTTGAGCTTTGCATGTCTTTCCGGTCCTTAGATGTGGAGGCTGCATCATTATTTTATTTAATTATTTATTTGCAAGTACAGATACTTGATCCTGTAAGAAATACAATCTCAGCTTTTTTCTGAGAATGACAAAACAACTCCCTTCCAGGTAATAGATATAAGAATATAAGAAGACTCCTCCATAAGGCCTGTGAAGTGCGTGAGCATTATCAGGACAGGAATTGTGTAATTGTGTTATTGGCAGGATAAAAATTGCCTAAAAAAGGAAACTAATGCAGCTACCCCATTTAGGGGCTGGTAAGCTCCAATATATTTTGTTGTTTCTTGTTTTTGGGTTTAGATATGCTTTACTATGCTTTTGGATAGAGTGAAAATTTAAATGCATGGACATGCAGATATGGAATTGTGTTCACACATTTTATTTTCAATATCTGGCCTCCAGTGTCCCTTCTATTCCTATAGAACTGTAAAAAATATTGAGTAACTTTTTTGTAAAATATGCCTTCACAGTGTTTCTTTAGAAAGCGTAATTCTTTTCTTTGCTTTTTAAGTAAATTATACACTGGCAGATATCCACAACTGGAGAGCTATAGGTGATCAGAATGTAGATAATCACATTGTTTCAATTTATAATACACCACCAGCGTTTCCTCAGCAGCAGAACTGCTAGTCCAAATCTGATTATGTCAATAAAAAGAGCTGTACAACACAAGTAAATATTTGTTTCTTTTTTGGTTAGATTTCATAAAATAAAATAAATATCTAAAAACTGACAAAAATATATTAAAAGACAGACAGCAGAAAGATATTGCTGCGACAGTTAACCTGACTAATACTCTATTACCAATGTGCCTTTTTAATTGCATACAGTATACGTATTTGGTACATTGTTTTAATACAAACAGTTTTCTGTTTTCTTAATTATAGGCTGAAAAATTTGCAGAAATGTAAAAAAAAGTATTTTTTTAAATAATGTATGTTTTTTGTTAATGCTGTAATTTTATCCAACAATTGAGTTTTTAACAGATTAATACTGCCACCTTCAGGATGCAGCATCATCTAAAGTTCCATCTGCAGGCTGAAGGCTTATTTTGTCGATGAAGCCTTCATCCTGCACATAATCACTATTAATATATCAATCACATGACCACTTCAAATGGCTCCTGATTGCTGGTTCGGTTCTGACTGACAGTGACAGCTGAGATTGAGAGTCACCGGTCGCACAAAAGGTTGACTAGTCGCTCTAACAGCGAAAAGGTTTGTTTTGACCCACCTAAAATGTATTTTACTGTTATTGCTTTGAAACTGTATCTGGTTGTTATCGTTCTTATGTATTGCTGCAGAAGATGTCAATAACCCTGGTGAGGATGGGAAGGCATGTATGTAAAGCAGCACAATGACTAAGTGGTTACCACTTCCACCTAGCAGCACTTGGGTTGACGGTTTGAATCACAAACACAACACTACCTGCACAGAGTTTGCATAGTCTCCCTCCAAAGACATGCTGGTAGGTTAGATGGCTCCTGTCTAAACTGGCTCTAGTAGAATACGAGTTAGGGAGCCTTATGCCCTGCGCACACGGTCGGACATTGATCGGATTTTTTCCGATGGATGTTGGCTCAAACTTGTCTTGCATACACATGGTCACACAAAGTTGTCGGAAAATCCAATCGTTCTGAACGCGGTGACTTAAAACACGTACCTCGGGACTATAAACGGGGCAGTAGCCAATAGCGATCGGAATTTCCGACAATGGATTTTGTTGTCGGAAAATTTTATAGCCTGCTCTCAAACTTTGTGTGTCGGAAATTCCTATGGAAAATATGTGATGGAGCCTACACACGGTCGGAATTTCCCACAACAAGGTCCTATCACACATTTTCCATCGGAAAATCCTATCGTGTGTACAGGGAATAAGAGTGTAAGCTCCTTGAGGGCAGGGACTAATGTGAATGTTGAAAATGTGTATATATATATATATATATATATATATATATATATATATATATATATATATATATAGAGTATCTCACAAATGTGAGTGCACCCCTCACATTTATGTAAATATTTTATTATATCTTTTCATGTGACAACACTGAAGAAATTACAAATTGCTACAATGTAAAGTAGTGAGTGTACAGCTTGTATAACTGTAAATTTGCTGTCCCCTCAAAATTACTCAACACACAGCCATTAATGTCTAAACTGCTGGCAACAAAAGCGAGTACACCATTAAGTGAAAATGTCCAAATTTGGGCCCAAAGTGTCAATAGTTTGTGTGGTCACCATTATTTTCCTGCACTGCCCTAACCCTCTTGGGCGTGGAGTTCACCAGAGTTTCACAGGTTGCCACTGGAGTCGTCTTCCACTCCTCCATGGCGACATCACGGAGATAGTAGATGTTAGAGAGCTAGCGCTCCTCCACCTTCCTTTTGAGGATGCCCCACAGATGCTCAATAAGGTTTAGGTCTGGAGACATGCTTGGCCAGTCCATCACCTTTACCCTCTGCTTCTTTAGCAAGGCTGTGGTCGTTTTGGAGGTGTGTTTGGGGTTGTTATCATGTTGGAATACTGCCCTGTGGCCCGATCTCTGAAGGGAAGGGATCATTCTCTGCTTCAGTATGTCATAGTACATGTTGGTATTCATGGTTGCCTCAATGAACTGTAGCTCCCCAGTGCTGGCAGCCCTCATGCAGCCCCAGACCATGACACTCCCACCACCATGCTTGACTGTAGGCAAGACACACTTGTCTTTGTACTCCTCACCTGGTTGCTGCCACACATTATTGACTCAATCTGAACCAAAAAAGTTTATCTTGTTCTCATCAGACCACAGGACATGGTTCCAGTAATCCATGTCCTTAGTCTGCTTTTCTTCAGCAAACTGTTTGCAGGCTTTCTTGTGCATCACCTTTAGAAGAGGCTTCTTCCTGGGACGACAGCTATGCAGACCAATTTGATGCTTAGTGCGGCGTATGGTCTATATATATATATATATATATATATATATATATATATATATATACACAGCGTATACGTCTATTTCCAAAAGACAACCTCTGGATATGATGCTGAGCACATGCTTTTTTGGTCGACCATGGCCAGGCCTGTTCTGAGTGGAACCTGTCTTGTTAAACAGTTGTATGGTCTTGGCCACCATGCTGCAGCTCAGTTTCAGGGTCTTGGCAATCTTCTTATAGCCTAACCATCTTTAAGTAGAGCAACAATTCTTTTTTTCAGATCCTCAGAGAGTTCTTTGCCATGAGGTGCCATGTTGAACTTCCAGTGACCAGTATGAGAGCGTGAGTGCGATAACACCAAATTTAACACATCTGCTTCCCATTCACACCTGAGACCTTGTAACACTAATGAGTCATATGACACCGGGGAGGGAAAATGGCTAATTGGGCCCAATGTGGACATTTTCACCTAGGGGTGTACTTACTTTTGTTGCCAGTGGTTAAGACATTAATAGCTGTGTGTTGAGTTATTTTGACGGGACAGCAAATTTACACTGTTATACAAGCTGTACACTGACTACTCATTGTAGCAAAGT
The DNA here is from genome assembly GCF_042186555.1 of Aquarana catesbeiana. NCBI lineage: Eukaryota > Metazoa > Chordata > Amphibia > Anura > Ranidae > Aquarana > Aquarana catesbeiana. The sequence goes on along the minus strand of NC_133327.1, from coordinate 83,060,998 downwards.
GTCATTTCTTCAGCGTTGTCACATGAAAATATATAATAAAATATTTACAAAAATGTGAGGGGTGTACTCACTTTTTTGAGATACTGTATATATATATATGTACCTATAATAAAAAAAAACGATACAGGCACCCGTTTATGTTTATTAGGGAGTTAGGCGCAAACAGACCATAATAGCACAAATCTTAGTGCTTAGTGTGGTCAGGTTAGAAAATTAATTGGGAGGAACTGGCAGGATCAAGTATTTATGTCAAAACTGAGAAACAACAGGCTGCTGTTTTGTGACCTCAACATACCTGGCTAGACATATTTAGGCTTAAGGGTTACATACGCTTTAAAACAGCGTTCAACCTAAAGGAGATCGATGGGCTTGAAGTCAAGGCTCTGTGCAGGCCACCAGAGTTCCTCAACACCAAACTTACCAAACCATGTTTTTTCTAGATCTGACTTTGTGCACAGTAGCAGAGTCATGCTGGAACAGAAAAGGACCTCCTCCAAACTATTGCCACAATTTGGAAGTGCAAAACTGTATAAAAATGTCTTTGTACTGTAAAATGTAGCTTATGCTTGGGGTCTTCATGAGCCTTTTTATATATTAAGCCTGCAGTACTATGTTCAAGGACCACATAAAATTATATTTAAATGCAACATTTAAAAAATATAATCTGTGGGGTCTATTTATAAAGGATTTACTGGGAAATGCGCCCAGTGAATCCTTTAGGACTATTTGCCCTATTTATAATAGGATAAACGTTCACCACGCAAATGTGGCAGCTGGTGAACAGCTGTTGAACGTCGCAAGTACAGTAAGTTGTCAAAACAGCTTTTAAAACAGCCAGTAAATCTGCCAATCTGAGCTCTCCATAGTGCTGAAACTGTGTATTTTTTTTAAATTCTAGTTTACTATCATGTGCTTACTTCACCCACCCCTCTAGACATTCTGTATGTAACCCCTAAAATGAATCTCTCTTATTTGCTCCCTTTTGGTCTGTTAAATATACCATTGAAAGTGTTTTGTATATGTTTGACATGTGCAAAAAATACCTGTTACTCTTGCTAGAAATTGTGTCTTGCTAGAAAATGTTGTGTTCTCTGTCTGTGCTACATTCAAGTCAGTTACATTGTTCTGAAGACTACAGAACCCCACCCATCTCCATTCTATGGAGAGGAGGAGAAGACGAGATTTATGTAGTCCTATTCTGTTTTTTGTTGTCCTGATAGACTAGGGCAGTGATGGCAAACCTTGGCACCCCAGATGTTTTGGACCTACATTTGCCATGATGCTCAAATACACTGCAGAGTGCATGAGAATCATGGCAAATGTAGTTCTAAAACATCTGGGGTGCCAAGATTCGCCATCACTGGACTAGGGTAAGTGTAATAAATAGTAGGGGGGGGTTGTACAGAATAATGAGCTGATGGAAAAATAAAAGTAATTGTAAAGGTATTTTTATAAGAACAGTGACCTGCACTGTGCAACTGTTTTGTAGCCCCAATCCTCCTCTTCTGGGGTCCCCCTGGCTTCTACCCCCTGCTTATGTGGGCTCAATCTCAAGCTGCGCTCTGTGTGTCTATAAGGGATAGAGCGTGGCTCGGCCCTGCCCCCACATCTCTCTTCACAGGCTGCGGTTTACAGCAGCAGGAACCAGTGGTCTCTGCTGTTGCCTCCATGGCCAGTGATGAGAGGGAGAGCAGAGAGTGTATACTCCCTGTGGTAGTAGTGCACAGAAACATCAGCTGGCTATGGATGCATACAGTATGTGCGACATGTGGTCATTAAAGCCCACCTTCTTTGCTGCTGCACACACACCTTACACAGGTCAGCAAAAGTTTAAAGCTGAACGCAAGGGAAAGATAAAAATGTACCCTTCCCCACACTGCAAAGGTTTAGGTCTACAGGGCCACAAGAAGATGTTTTACTTACCCGATCCTGCTCTCCAGCAGGCTTCCTCCAGGCTGCAGGGCTGCAGCTTCTTCTCACCTATGCTTCAGCAGTTGCAGGTCCTCTGATGTCATCATTTAAATGCTGAGCTTATGGCCCCGCTTTGTACAGGTCGAAACCAAGAGACAGTTCACTGCCGAAGCATAGAGGAGTAGAGGAGAATGATGGCTGCTATGGGAGCAGGTAGGTAAATCTAGACCTAAACAAGCAGTTTGCAGTGCAGGGGCAGCCCCACTACAAGGAAAGGTTTTCCTTTCATTTAGAGATAGACTTTAACCTGTTCCCGACCGCCCCACGCACATATACTGCAATAGGGCGGCTGTTCCGTTCCAGATCACGTACCTAGTATGTGATCTGACACTTCTGGGTCTGGGGCGTGCATGCACACCGCAGGTGGCCCTGCTCCTGCTGTGATTATACACAGCGGGAGCCCAGTGGCGGGTACTGACGCCCACCGATTACACAGTACAGAGGCAGAACGACAATCTGCCTATGTAAACAAGGCAGATGCCATTCTGTGAGAAGGGAAGGCACAGGCTAAGCAGGAACACTGATATTTGCCTTCCCCCAGTCAAAGCATATTTTTTAGCACTGATCACTGTATTAGTGTCACTGGTCCCCAAAAAGTGTCAGTTAGGCATCCAATTTGTCTGCCGCAATATCGTAATCCCGCTATAAGTCGCTGATTGCCGCCATTACTAGTAAAAAAATTATTAAACATAAGCCATAGTTTGTAGGCGCTATAACATTTGTGCAAACCAATCATATATATGCGTACTGGGATTTTTTTACCAAAAATATGTAGCATAATACATATTGGCCTAAACTGATGAAGACATTTTTTACTTTTTTTAATTAAATGTTTTATCGCAGAAAGTAAAAAATATTGTTTTTGTTTCAAAAGTCTTTTTTTGTTTATAGCGCAAAATATAAAGACCACAGAGGTGATCAAATACCACCAAAAGAAAGCTGTATTTGTGGGGAAAAAAAGGACATAAATTTTATTTGGGTACTTTTATTTTAGGTAATTTATTAGAGCGACTGCGCAATTGTAAGGTAAAGTAAAGCAGTGCCGTATCACAAGAAATGGCCTGGTCATGAAGGGAGAGGAGTAAATCTTACGGAGCTGAAGTGGTTAACTAGATAGATAGATAGATAGATAGATAGATAGATAGATAGATAGATAGATAGATAGATAGATAGATAGATAATCATTTGTGATTCTTTTAGTACAAAAAAAAAGAAGACAAAAATCCGCTGAGAATAAAAGACCACATTCTTTTCACATCGCAGAAGTCAGCTGGTTTCAATAAGTTCACAAGGAATTACAAGGCAGCCCTGGGCTGATTGAGCAGAGATAAGTAGGGTAAAAGAAGCATAACAAATGATACAGTTACCTCTACTACTGGCGATAGCAGGAAGCCTTCCAGCAAAGATTAACATTGTAATAAATTTGCACCTTCAACATCTTGGGCTCATTTCATGTAAATGGGAGATAAGCCTATGCTGCGAGACATACTGTTGGAATTGCAGGAGCATAACATTTTCTAAAGTCACTTTAATGGTGGCAGGGAGCTGCATATGTTGCAGAGAACACAAAGGTGTGAGGGGATATAAAACAGCTTTTTATGGAGCTCATGGAACTTAGGGGTTTGTCAGGAAGGAGCAATCTAAGGAATCTGTATACTATTTAGGAACGCTGCTGAGAAGGCCACCCCTGCTTTTGAAGAACTAGAAGTTCCAGCAGGCCTTGTTACTACTCAGGACTTTTAGCTCTGTAATACCACAACCTAAGGCTGTTTTTTTTTAAATAATCACTTTTTCTTTATTAGGAAAAGTTCCAACATACAACATAGAAATACACATTGCACAAAATATCTATATAAATCTTTTTTATTAACATACACCACACTAACCCTCTCCACCCCGAGAAAATCATGTCCTCTTCAGAAGAGAAAAGAAAAGCCCACCCATTTACCTACCCATAACCAAAACTCAATTTGTGCAAAACATTATTCAAAGTATAACTAAGAAGGGGGGCTTTACAGCGCCCTATTACGTGTGTCAAGCAACCAGCAATATAATAATAAAAAAAAAAATAATTAAAAAAAATTTTAAAAAGTGTATAATTTTGAATTACTATTTTCGTGTCCTATTATGTTTAGTGTTTTAATTCAATATAATCTCAATCTACTATTTCATTTTTATACCTCTCCACCTTTCATTTCAATCTACCCTTCTTTATGTGATTCCATTGCATGTTGCCCATCCCGTGCCTAATGTACTATTATAACTTATCCTCTTCCTTTAATGACATCAATCATCTCTCCACTGTGCCTCCCAGAGGAGGAAAAAGGAAACACAAAAAAATTAAAAAAAAAAACCCACCTCCTCCCAATCCCCCCCCCCCCCCACCCGGGTGAAGCCCACACACGATCAGATTGTCTAGTCAAAAAGTCTGACTGTGTGTACGCTGCATAAGTGTAATTTTCTTAATCCAATGGGCTATTTCCTCCCAGAAAACTTTAATCTTTGGGCAATGCCACCATAAATGCAGAAATTAGCCCCTTTGGTTACATCCCCTCCAGCAATTAACATCTGCCGATAGATATATCTGAGCCAATCGAGCAGGTGTACGATATCATCTTGTCAGGAACTTGTAAGACATCTCCTGTATATGGAAACTTATTGAAGTATGGTGTGTCGCTCCCATCAGCCTTTTAATTTGCTCTGATGTAAAATTATAGCCCAGTTCTCTTTACCATTCTCGAATGAAATAAGGAGTTGTCATATTTTGGGTGCTCAGAACCAGCCTATACATTCGGGACAACATATAACCCGGCTCTGATAAGTTAACACACCATTCCTCAAAAGTAGTAAGCGGTTATGCTGGCCTGATCTGGTGCTTGCACTTATTGAACAAGTCTGTCAGTTGACGGTATTTCCATACAGCCATTGGTACTTCCCCCAGTATTCAAACCAAATCCACCAAAGGAAGCAATTTACCCTGTGGGGCCACGCCAGCACAATTACCCTTCCCGTCCATTCCCCAGCGATCTAAACTCCCTTTCTCTTCCCCCAGGGAAAACCAGGGAAATCCTTACAATGGTGTTATAGGGGGATATTGGGGGGCAAACTTTCCCGTGCTGTTCATTCTATCCCAAATGGATAGTGTTGTTTTCGTCAAAGGTGATGAATATTCAGACAACCCATTATAAGAAACCAGAATCCAGGGGCCTCCGGCCAAGTTCCTACCTGCTAATGTTTTCTTCAAGGGCACCCAAATTTTACTAGCAGAGTCATGGCACCAGTTCATTATACAAACCAGGGCCATGGCTCTGTAATAAAACGCTATATCCGGGAGTCCCATCCCACCCTCCCGTTTTGGTCTCCTCAAAATCTTGTGTGCCAACCTGGGATGTTTATCTCCCCACATAAAGGTCATAACAGCCCTTTGTATTTGTTTAAAGAATATCTGTGGGAGTGTTATGGGTACGGTAAGTAAAACGTAGATAAGCATGGGAATTACACTAATTTTAAGCTCTTTTACACTGCCAAACCATGTCAAAGTATGACTTCTCCACTTTTGCAAGTGTTTTATTATGGATACCATCAATAGTCCATAGTTTAGATCATATAGGCGCTTTATATCTGAAGAGATATAGATCCCTAAGTAGAATATAGAATCAAGGTGCCAAACAAAAGGAAAATATTGTTGCAAGGTGGTCCTTATTCTCAAAGGCACATGGCTCGAGATCAACACTGATTTCTCAATATTTATTTTAAAATTAGATATAAGGCCAAACCTGTCTATTTCCAACATCAGTTCTGTCAAAGACTCTTGAGGAGAGGAGAGGTACAACAGTAGATCATCTGCGTAAGGTGAGATCTTATGTTCCGTTGATCCAATACAAATCCCCTTGATATTCCTGTTTCCCCTAATCGTGTGCAGAAAAGGCTCCAGCACCATAGTAAATAACAATGGGGACAGTGGGCATCCCTGCCTAGTTCCATTCCGTATCTCAAAATAATCTGATAGTCTACCGTTAACTTTAACCCTTGCTCAAGGATCAGCATACCGTGCTGTCACCCATCCCATCATCCGCTCTCTCATGCCCCGTACACACGGTCGGACTTTGTTCGGACATTCCGACAACAAAATCCTCGGATTTTTTCCGACGGATGTTGGCTCAAACTTGTTTTGACTACACACGGTCGCACAAAGTTGTCGGAATTTCCAGCCAGAAAATGTTGTGATTGTGTAACCTTACAAAGCACTGTTGGGTGTTATTTACTAAATGCAAAGACACTTTTCACTACAAGTGCACTTGCAACTGCACTGAAACTGCACTTGTAGTACAAAGAGGATTTGTCCTTAGGAAATAACCCCCATTTTCTCATAAAACAACAATTACATCACCCCAAAAGTGTTGTAGCGTTGAGACAATAATCCACACATTCTTGATTAACAATCTTTTTAATACCTGCACAATCACATGTGCATTTACCAAAGGTTTTTCTGACAAACCGACATGTTTGTTGTATAACAATTTTTGTGGTGTCATTATCCAAAATCAAAATGTCCATTTTATAGAAAACAGGCCTGTGTAAAACCAACAAGAAAGACACAAATCTTGATCTTACAAAGTTCACATTTGGTAGAACTTGAAGGCAATATCAGACATGAGTATTTATGAACTGTGTTTGATATTGCGTTCAGATGGGGGAAAAATCACCCCTGGAAAAGCCAAATTTGGAAGATGCACACCAATTTCCCAATGTCAACATGTGCTAGCTGCCATCACGGGGGATCAAGGGACGTGTTTTTGGGGAGAAAGCCCTTCCTCACTGTTACTTTATTATTGAGGAAGGGGTTGCACCCCCAAAACGCGTCCATTGATCTCCCGTGATGGCAGATAGCACATGTTGGCACACTGTGTGCATCCTCCAAATTTGGCTTTTGGAAAAATCACAAAAACATTTCGCACATTGTAGCAGACAAAAGAAGAAAGTGATTTTGAGGGGCTTTAAACTCGCCCCAAAACATCAATGATGTTTTTATATTTTGGAATAACATCATTGATGTTTTGCTTGATGTTTTCCAATTGTAAATTACACCCCATGATCTCCCCGATCACGATCTGGGCACTTTCGGATGTGAAAGGATCTTCATCCACAACCTCACGATCACCTAAAAAGAGAGGAAACCCAAAATAAATTAGGTCTAAAAAAAATGCCGCCATCCATCTCTTATCTGAGCCTGTGGTCCCAGACACTCACCTGTTGTGGTGACTACTTCCACCACGTCTTCATCCTCCTGCTCATCTTGTGTTGGGTGTATTTCCCCTTCTTCCAGAGGTGGGGGGGCTCTGGTCTCCTCGGATGAGGGGTGTCCTCCAAGTCTTTTCTCCCCTATGTAAAACAAAAATGGTATACTTAGCACACAGATATTTGATGGCAGAACTCTAAAGATGAAACATTGCTTGGAAGTGGGGTACAATTGTCTATTTTAGCAGAGTTCCAAGATGTAGCTTTTTTAGTGTCCTTTGTCAACCTGCAATACTTTACCTGTTTTGTACAAGCTTCACAGATGGAGCCCCCCCCCATAGTATACACTGGAGCACCTGTGTGGCCCCCCTAATAAAAATGGTGTTCTTGTGTCCCACACTAGTGCTCCAGTGTCCAGATGTGAAAACAGCTGCTCAGTGTCCTCTCCTTACACACAATCTAGTTTGCATTTCATTCTAGTAACAAAGCCATCTACACAACCCAATTCTTTGAAGACAAGTATAGGGCCTCAAAATGGTGGTCAAATGCATATGGGCTAAACAATGGTATTTTATAGTCCGAAAAAAAAATGTGTGATCCGAACGAATAATGTGCCCATGAACATGAAAGTTGCCATTTTAAACTGTACAACAGTTCCTAAAAGCACATGGAGCAGCACGAACGTAATAAACACAAGAACAATAGGAACACAGCACAACTACTTACTTTTTTGCAGCACTCTCCGGATCTTTCTGTACTGCTCATGTTCTCGTAATTTCAGGTCCGACCACCGCTTCCTGAGCTGATCTTTCGATCGTTGTACCCCGAATTTCCGGTGCAGACTCCTGACCACTTTCGCCATGATCTTGGCCTTTCGGACATTGTGGTTGGGGTAAGGCCCATACTTTCCATCATAGTCGGACTTCTTCAGGATGTCCACCATTTCCAACATCTCCCCAAAGGACATATTTGAGTCTTTTAATCTCCTTCTGGATCGGGACGTTTCAGGCTCCGGCCTTTCCTCCTCCTCCTCCTCCTCCTTGCTGTAATTAGCACGATTCTGCTGTCTATCCGCCATGTGCTCTTCCTCCACTGCGCCGAACAAAAAGGGGCGGGGAATAGAATAGAACGAACGTCAGGGGCGGGCGGAGTTATACGCATGCGCAGTGTGTATAAATCGTAACGCGCGCGTCTTACGTACGATCTGTGAGCGGAGGAAGGAGCATCGGAGACGCCGATCGTGCTAACGAAGGTAGGATCTAAACTTGGGCCTATACTGCTTCGAAATGGAAGCCTATATTGTAACAAGATTAGGGGAGTTTGGCCTGACATTAGGGTTTGTCTTGTGTTGTGTCTTGCAGAGAAAATGGATGGGTTCAACGACCACAATTTCCTGCCCCTGTTTATTGACAAGTACAGAGAGCTGCCCTGTCTGTGGCAGGTCAGACACCCCCACTATAACCACAAACAGAAGAGGCAGGCAGCGCTGGAGAAACTGCTGGAGTTGGTGAAGCCGGTGGTCCCCACAGCAACCATCCCTTATTTAAAAGCTAAAATTGGTGGCCTGAGGAGCACTTATCTTAGGGAGAGCAAGAAGGTCACAGATTCCCAGAGGTCCGGAGCTGCAGCAGATGACGTTTATGTCCCCAGGCTGTGGTACTATGAGAGACTGCGATTTCTGTCAGACCAGACTGAAGTCAGGGAATCCCTCTCCACTCTTCCTTCCACTCTTCCTTCCACACCAGCTGAGGCTTCTGATGTCCAACCTAGGCCTTCCAGCCAGGAAGAAGTGGAGGAGCCCAGCTGGAGTCAGGTATAGCATTCTTCTACAGATTTCTGGGCAATAAATAAATGATGTTTACTAGATGTTATTATTGATCACTAATTGCTGCTTGAAAGTGTTTTACATATCAATACACAGTAGTGGGCACCCAAAATTGGGACAAGAATGAAAAATGCTGGGCTCAGAAGGATAGTCTGTTATATTTGTTAACATTGAATTTGCAGCAGTCAGGAGGTGAAAATTGTGTGTGATTGATGAAAACAATACTAAAACTATGTCCCTTTTTCATACACAGGAAGACCTCAGCCAGGAGGAGGCTGTGGAATGTGGCAGTCAGGAGGAGGCGGGGATTAGTGGCAGCCAGGAGGAGGCGGGGCTAAGTGTCAGCCAAGAGAAGCCAGGGACAAGTCGCAGCCTGACTGAGTCTCAGGTCCCTCCCCTCCGCCTGCCATATAAAAGGGCCAGGAAGGCCACTCCCAGTCCTGTGCAGGATTCAGCGTACAGGCTGATCCAGGAGGCTTCGGCGTCCCTCCGAGCCTTCCCCAGTCCTGAAGAGGCCTTTGCCTGCATGGCTGCCACCAAATTGCAGGGCATGCAGGAGGGCCAACGCAAGATTTCTGAGGACCTGATTTATAAAGTCCTTCGTAAGGGGTTGAGTGGGGAACTGACACCCAAGACGGATGTCATGGAGAGGGACGATTCTCCTCCTCCTCCTCCTCCTGCTGCCACAACTCCACCACCACAGCCAAAGCCTGTAAGGAAGCGTGGAAGGAAGACCTGAGAGTGATGACCCTGGGTTCAGTCTGGTCTGACAGAAGAGGCAGTCTCTCATATGACCACAGCCTGGGGACACAGATGTCATCTGCTGCTTTCCGGATCTCTGGGACTTCTGGACCAGACTGCCCTCCCTTAGATATGGACTCCTCAGGCCACCAATTTTGCTTTTAAATAATTGATGTCTGCCCTGGGGGTCCAAGGCTTCGCCCACTTCTGCAGTTTCTCCAGCGTTGCCTCCCTCTTTGTTTATAGTTGTGACCCCTTAATAAAATATTTTTAGGTAAATTCTACTCTCCTGTGTGTGTTTTCATCCAAAAAGGACAGTTTGTTGGTGAGTATTCAGGTACATTTCTAAAGTACAATGTGAAATTAACAAGGGACAACAACACCAAACAATCTCCTCATACAGATTAAATAGAACAACATATCAATGGTGTTGTGGGAACTTGTCACAAAAAACACACAAACATTTTCGGGAATACAAATCAAAATCACCAAAAAAAAAATAAAAAGAGAAACACAAAAAAAGATTCTACATTAAAGTAAAAAAAAAAAAAAAAAAAAAAAAAGAAATATGTTGTCAGATGTGAGAAATCAAAATATATTGAGGGAATCCCGATAAATAGTAACGAAAAAAGTTTGTGAGAAGTGTGTGTGAATATGAGCATCAAAACGACGTAATTCTTGTCACATTATAAAGAAGAAGAGAGTGCGCTGTATTAAACCATTTTGAACATTGCAGCGTGACGAAAGTGCTTTATCCATTACGAACGCTAAGTTTACCAGAACGAGCTGTCCCGTGTCGGAATTTCTTCTGAGCATGCGTGGCACTTTGTGCGTCGGAACAGGCCACACACGGTCGGAATTGACGCGATCGGATTTTGTTGTCGGAAAATTTTATCTCCTGCTGTCCAACTTTGTGTGTCGGAAAATCCGATGGAAAATGTCCGATGGCGCCCACACACGGTCGGAATTTCCGACAACACGCTCCGATCGGACAATGTCCATCGGAAAATCCGACCGTGTGTACGGGGCATTAGACTCATCTCCCTCAAAACTTTGACCATAAACTTCCACCCCACCCGATCAAATGCTTTTTCAGCATTCATTGAAATTACTACACTTGGGGTCTGGTTTGGTCCATTATGCATCCAATGCAATACATGCAGGGCTCGAATAGTATTATCTCTAGCCTCTCGGCCCTTCATAAACCCAGTCTGATCTAGGTGAATCAATTTAACTATATGTTCTTGTAACCTTAGTGCCAGAATTTTAGCCAGGAGCTTAGTATCAGAGTTAAGGAGGGAGATGGGTCTGTAGCTGGTACAGCACTGAGGGTCTTTCCCTACCTTCGGGAGAACCGTCACATAAGCCAACAGTGCCTCTGGAGGCAATGGGTTAGAGACCGAGATAGAGTTAAGGTATCTGCAAAGAGGAGCCAACAGGATTGAGTAAAACTTTTTATAATACATATTTGTGAAACCATCAGGTCCCGGGCTTTTACCTAATGGCAAACCGCAATCGCTCCCACCAGCTCTTCAATGTAGATTGCTTTTTCCATTTCCTCCAAGGCCGCAGACGGATTGGCCTGTAGCCCTGAGGCCTCAAGATATTCACGAATTCTATCCAAATGTCCACCCTCCTCCACCACCACAGGAACTGAGTCTATGTTATATAGAGATGCATAAAAGCAATGAAACTCAGCTGCTATTGCTTGGGAGTCCACTATCTGCTTATCACCTGTCTTTATTGTATGAACATGGCGTGAATCCTGTTGTTTCTTTAGTTGTCTAGCCAATAGTCTCCCACCCTTTTTCCCCTGTCCATAGAATCGGTGGGCAAAGTATCTATGTTTATTTTGAACTTTTCGATCGAGAAGCTGTTTTAAGTCTGCCCCCAATCTCTGCATGTCCCCAGGTTGTAAATTGATCTTATGTTTAATTTCAAGTTTATGTATTTCCTCTAAGAACACAACCATTTCCTTCTGTCTCTCTTTTTTAATATGCAAACCCATTGAAATTAACTCCCTTCTGATGACCGTCTTATGGGCTTCCCATACCACTTGGTCAGACACCTCCTCTGATATATTGGTCTCAAAGTATAGTGCTAGTGTGCGGGACAAAGATTCCACATTCTTTTTATGATCCAAAATAGATCCATTCAATCGCTATGTTCTTTCCAGGCTCCCAATCGATGCCGGACATATCATTAAACTTATTGTAGCATGGTCTGACATGGTGATTGACTCAGTAGTTGATGAATTTACATAATTCATATATTATTGATCGATCAACAACATATCGATCCTTGAATATACATTGTGTATATTGGAGTAATAACTGTAATCCCTGTCCCGCTCATGCAGCACCCTCCAACTGTCCACCAAATGCAGAGTGCGAAGGCGCTGTTTAACATATCTTAACGCCTTATGAGACACAAAGGTTTTCCCCTAGACTAGGATCCAAGGTAATGTTAAAATCCCCTCCAATAACCAATAGACCTTCCCGAAACTTCCCCAGAATATCCAAAGTTTTAGATAGAAATTTAACGGTATGGCTATCGGGGGCATATATAGTAGCTAGGGTATAACACTGGCCCTGGATCTTTCCTTTAACAAAAAGAAAGTGGCCCTCAGGATCTACTCATATTTCTGTGGGAACTAGGGAACATTGTTTGTGTATAGCTAATGTAACTCCTTTAGCCCTAGGAATAGGTGAAGGTGCATGAAACCATTGATTATATGGAAAGAGAGGCAAACGAGGGGTTGATCCTGCCACGAAGTGCGTCTCTTGCAAACAAACTATCTCTGCCTTCATGTGAAGCAGTTCATGCCAGAGGCGGCCCCTCTTACCAATCAAACACAGCTCTCCCCCCACCCCCCACCCCCCCCACCCAAAGCATCCCGCCCCAAGTCAATTCTAGTCAATCTGCTCCTTTCCTCTTACCCTTTTTCACTTTACACCACTATTTAGGCATATCTTTAGATGACTGGATTATAGTCCTGTCTTATCTACATCCACATCAATTGTCCGTCGACCTTTAACTGGCACTTGTTGCCATCGTTCTGGTCGTTGTAATGATGGTTTGTAGTTATTCAAGCTCCAATCCAGGAAGTCCACCAGGGGGAGCTTCAGCACCTCTGTGAAAAGTTGCAAGTCATCTTTCATTTTAAGTGTTGCTATTTTCCCATTCCGAGTTGCTACAACCTTAAAGGGATATCCCCAGCGATATTTAACATCAGCTGCTTGTAGAACTTCCAGCAAGGGTTTAATCATTCTACGTTGCATAAGAGTTCTATATGATAAACCTGGAAAAAAAGCTATTTGTGCACCTTCAAAATCAACCATGGATTTATTGTGGGCTGCTTTTATGATGGCTTCTTTCACTGGATATCTATGTAGTTTGCAAATGACGTCTCTTGGTTTTTATGCATTTTGGGGGGGTAGGGGCAAGGGTACGATGGACTCTGTCTATTTCAATCTTATCCGGTGCAGATGGCCCCAAAATTAACTGGAACAGACTGATCACCTTTGGAAGCAATTCAAAATGCTGTTTTATGTCAGAAAGGACCCTTATACGTATATTTTTCATACAATCTCTATTTTCTTGATTATCCATACGATCTATCAGAGAATTCAACACTTCCTCATGATGTTTTGTCATATCTTGGATATCAGCCAATCCTTTTCTAATATCAAGGATACAAAATAAGGTAGTACTGAGTATTACCAGGGAAGCGGACTTTTTAAGCTAAGAAACAGTGTAGAAGATAAAGCAGTATAAAAAATATAAATTTATTGAAAAATACAATTATCTAAAAAACAATGACAATTGTAACATATAGCATCTATGATTATTGTGCAGTGAGCCCTTGTATGTCTACGCGTTTCACTGTTAGGCTTCCTCAGGACACGGCCAAGGTTCATAGATGAGACAGAGAAGGGAATATGTCTCTCTATCTAAAATGAGATATAATGTCATTAGACACACACAACTAACACATAAACAAACTGTTAACGATAAAAATCATGCGCTAAGCAATTGCGAGCATAGGAAAGAACACCAAGCTGGTACCTTAAATTGGAATGCAAAATCATGCAAGTCACGGTAGCATGAGAAAGTTCAATCAGCAGTAAGAAAGCTGAAATTAAAACAAATGCAACCAGCGGCAATCAGGGAGAATATGCATTTGGGCAGAGAAAACTTTATAGGTTTATTAAAGAATGAGACTTACTATAATAGATATAGCTAAATATCTCAGCAGGGGCATGTAAACAATATTCCTAATTAAGAGAGCAGCCATTAGAGGGAGGAGGGCCAACACCGGATGCACCACTTAGATCCTGGATTTAGTATCAGCAATGCTGAAGGCTCAATACAATCCCATCACTGCATCTATAAACATATAATGACAGATTAAGCTAAATATAAAAACGGTAATATCATGTAGAAATGTTTTTTACTGCAGCAATGATAATAGCATATAGGGCGTTTGGTGCAGCAAGGACCAAGTGATAGTATATAGCTAAGTACTTACATTCAGGATACAAATAATCCAGCGTGCCCCTGGGAGACAGCAATACACTGCACACAGGACCAGCAGCAGCTGACAGATATTTATATCCTTGATCAGTCACAGCTGATCCTGAGAACTAGCATCATGTGATTCCAGGATAGCAGATTGAATTATGGGGATTGTAGGCCAACAGCAACAGAGCTTTCTGCACATATGCAGGAAGATATGCCGAAGAAAAAACATCCTATCTGTGAAGAAAGCCGAACGACTACAGTGTCCGAGCGAGAAGACCTCGCACATACGCCGGCTCTTAGTGCATTGTGGGCATTGTAAGAAATAGTGCCTCTGTCCATTACTAGACTTTCGATCTGTATCGAAATAGGCGGATTGCCAGTGTTGCAGTGACATCGCTATCTAGAAAACGCATGACTCTCCAGAACTCTGCGCAATCACTGTTGTCTCAGCTATGATTAGCAAAGGTCAGCAGGTGCTAAACAGTAAAAAATCTCTTAAAAATACCGTGATCAGTATGCTACCCCATCACTATCTAGAAAATGCATGAATCATCATTTGGGAGAGGAACCGAAGGTCCTGTCAGTAGCAAATCGCAAAAGTCGCATTTGCCACATTTAAAGAGGCTCACAGGGGATTCTGTTGCATCAGTGGCTTTGCAATAGTGACTTCGTACTAGACGGTCTTTTATGGATCTTGCTCGCCGAAAAGTAATCTCGGGGCGGGATCCTATATATTTATTGATGGTGGGATCAGTAGTTAGAATGTGCCAATGTTTTTGGATAGTTAAACGTATGGTTTGATGTTGGTCAGAATAGGTTATGATGAACCTAACTACCTCTGAATTAGTTTGTTTTGGTTCCGGAAACAGCAAGGCATTTCTCGATTTGGTTATAGCTTTTTTAAAAGCTTTTTTGAGAGTGGTTTTGGTGTATCCTCTCGCTAAGAGATGTTGATAAAGCAGGTCTGCTTCATATTTAAAGTCAGCATCTATTGAGCAGTTTTGAACGTATGTACTGACTAAACGGAATACTCTGGACTAGAGGGCATGGGTGCGCACTCCGCGCGTGTAGTATTGTGTTCCCCGCTGTGGGTTTTCGAAACAGTGATGTATTGATTTGGCCCTCCTGATTAATTTTGATAGTAATGTCTAGATATGTAATTATAGAAGCGCTGAACTGCATGGTGAATTTCAGGTTGTAGTCATTCTGACATAGAACGACCATAAATTCCTCTAGTGCTGCTGGTGGTCCCGCCCATAGTAACAAGATGTCATCTATGTAGCGGAACCACCGCAGCACATAGGCAAAAAGATTTGAGTGTCTATCATTGGCAAATAGGTCCCGCTCCAACCCAACAGGTTCGCATAGGAGGGTGCACAACATGTGCCCATAGCGACCCCCTGTACCTGGAGGAAGTGGGAGCCATCGAAAGAAAAGATGTTTTTAGAAAGAATATGCGACAGAAGTCGCAAAACAAAGCCTTTGAGGTCCGAAAACGTGGGTCCTCTTTCATTCAAAAATCTGGCAACTGTGTTTAGACCTAATTCATGTGGAATAGATGAGTACAAGGTTTCCACATCAATAGTTACCAAAAGGCATCCATAGGGGACAGTTAGGCCCTCCAGATTTTTTAACAGCTCTGGGGTATCTTTTATATAGGAGGGTAAAGTGGTGACATGGGGTCGTAGCTATTGATCTACAAAAATGCTCGCTCTTTCCATTTTTGAGCCTATACTTGAGATGATTGGACATCCGGGGGGTTTTGTAGGGTGTTTATGGATTTTGGGCAGAGAGTAAAAAGTGGGTACTCTCGGATAAGCCACTTGAATACCTTTAAAAATCTCTTGCTTGATCAGGGCGTTGGCAAGGGCGGATTGTAATAGATCATCATACTGTTGATCAAATTTGGTTAGGATATTAGCAGTAATCGGTTTGTACCAGAGTCGGTTTTTTAAGATGTCCCAACACATGTTTCTGTATGATAATGTATCCATCAAAACCACATTGCCGCCCTTATCTGATGGCTTGATCACCACATCAGTATTGTTGCTTAAATTAATTAGGGCTGCTTGATGAGCCTCATTTAGATTGGGGTTTGCTATCTTCCTTAGTGTCATAGATTCAATGTCTTTAACCACTTCAGCCCCGGAAGGATTTACCCCCTTCCTGACCAGAGCACTTTTTACAATTCGGCACTGCGTCGCTTTAACTGCTAATTGCGCGGTCATACAATGCTGTACCCAAACGAAATTTGCATCCTTTTCTTCCCACAAATATAGCTTTCTTTTGATGGTATTTGATCACCTCTGCCATTTTTATTTTTTGCGCTATAAATGGAAAAAGACCGAAAATTTTGAAAAAAAATGATATTTTCTACTTTTTGTTATAAAAAAAATCCAATAAACTCAATTTTAGTCATACATTTAGGCCAAAATGTATTCGGCAACATGTCTTTGGTAAAAAAAAAGTCAATAAGCGTATATTTATTGGTTTGCGCAAAAGTTATAGCGTCTACAAACTAGGGTACATTTTCTGGAATTTGCACAGCTTTTAGTTTATGACTGCCTATGTCATTTCTTGAGGTGCTAAAATGGCAGGGCAGTACAAAACCCCCCCAAATGACCCCATTTTGGAAAGTAGACACCCCAAGGAAATTGCTGAGAGGCATGTTGAGACCATTGAATATTTATTTTTTTTGGCCCAAGTAAATGAATAATGACAAAAAAAAAAAAAAAAAATTTACAAAAAGTTGTCACTAAATGATATATTGCGGTGTGTCTACTTTCCAAAATGGGGTCATTTGGGGGGGGTTTGTGCCACCTGGGCTTTCCATGGCCTCCGAAACTGTGACAGGCAGTGAAGAGTGAATTAAAAAATTTACAGACACTAAGGGAGGCGTATGCTGCGTGCGTGGGTGTTAGCGGTACTGGCGCTAATCTGACGCTGCCTGGGGCGACGCATATCACCGCCGGGCGATCGGGGGGCTAAACCTTTATTCGGTAATAAACGGCGGGTGCCCTGACACTATAAAAAATAAACAAACTAACCAGCGTCACCCGTAACGATTATACAGTGATCAGTGGTGAAAGGGTTAACTAGGGGGCAATCAAGGGGTTAAAACATTTATTCGGTAGTATATGGGGGTCCCTGTTGCTATAAAACGCTGACGGCGAACCTAAATATTTACCTCACTAACTAGCGTCACCAGCGACACTAATACAGCGATCAGAAAAATGATCGCTTAGCGACACTGGAGACAGGGGGTGATCAAGGGGTTAAAACTTTATTAGGGGGGGTTAGGGGGGTACCCTAGACCTACAGGGGGCTAATACTCACTGCCCTACCACTTCTAACTGTCACAAACTGACACCAATCAGTAATCAGGAAAAAAAAAAAAAAACAGCTTGGTGTCAGTTTGTGACGGGGGGGGGGGGTGATTGGGGGGGGATCGGGGGGCGATCGGGGGGGGGATCGGGGTGTTTAGTGTGCCTGGCATGTTCTACTGTGTTGTGTAGTGTTTTACACTTACTCGGATGTCTTCTCTCCTCGGCGTCGGAACGGAAACTGCCAAGCCGAGGAGAGATGACATCACATCCTCTGCCTGTGTGTACTATACACAGGCAGGGGATGTTTCTCATTGGCTGGGAGCGATCGCGAGGGGGGGGGCCACGATCCGATGGCCTCCCCCTCATCTCTGATCGCTGCCAGACAAATGCCGACCGCCGCTGGCACCGGGGGGGGGTCCGATCGGACCCCCCGCCCGCAGGAAGGCATCACGTATCAGGTACGTGATTTTGCCTGCCCGTGCCGCTCTGTTGACGTATATAGACGTGAGGCGGTCGGCAAGTGGTTAATGGTTTGGACCAAGAAAGTCCATATATTAGAATTAATATGTAAAGACGGAAAGTTGGTAGATTTTTTCTTTATTGCCTCTCCTAGTAACTTGATGTCTTCTAGAAATAGAGACGTTTGTATTCATTGGCCACGAATTACATCCGATTCAAGAGTATCTTGGGTAGTTGAGTCAGATTCATTTTCCTCCAGGATTAGGACCAAAGTTTTTAGGGCTCTAAATTCGGCCACTGAGAAATCTTTCCTTGTTTACCCCGTCTGTCACTATCATACATGAATTTTAAAGTCAGCTTTCTTGCAAACAAATACAGGTCTTTAATGATGTCAAACTTATTTGGTAGTGAGTTGGGACAGAAACTGAGGCCGAGCTGCAGGAGCTCCCGTTCAACAGTATTCAGGGGATATGATGATAAATTAATTACTTCCAATTTATCTTTCTTGGTTGGAAAATTCTGTTCAACTACTAAAGGTGTATTCGTTATAGGGTCAGAAAGTGGTCTATTGTTAGCCTCTAATGGCTGCTCCCTTAATTAGGAATATTGTTTACATGCCCCTGCTGAGATATTTAGCTATATCTAATATAGTAAGTCTCATTCTTTAATAAACCTATAAAGTTTTCTCTGCCCAAATGCATATTCTCGCTGATTGACGCTTGTTGCATTTGCTTTAATTTCAGCTTTCTTACTGCTGATTGAACTTTCTCCTGCTACCGTGACTTGCATGATTTTGAATTCCAATTTAAGGTACCGGCTTGGTGTTCTTTCCTATGCTCGCAGTTCCTTAGCGCATGATTTTTATCGTTAACAGTTTGTGTATGTGTTAGTTGTGTGTGTCAAATGACATTATATCTCATTTTAGATAGAGAAACATATTCCCTTCTCTGTCTCATCTGTGAACCTTGGCCGTGTCCTGAGGAAGCCTAACAGTGAAACGCGTAGATATACATGGGCTCACTGCACAATAATCATAGATGCTATATGTTACAATTGTCATTGTTTTTTAGATAATTGTATTTTTCAATAAATTTATATTTTTTATACTGCTATATCTTCTCCGCTGTTTCTTAGCCTAAAAAGTCCGCCTCCCTGGTAATACTCAGTACTACCTTATTTTGTATCCTCAATGATTTATGGACGTGGCTCATTTTTGGTGCACTTTCCTCTCTTTATTTGTGCCTTATCTAATATCATCCTGGCCCATCTCCATTTCCTCTACTCTGTGTCCCAGTGCCCCTATTCACTCCCTTAACCCCTCCACAGCCTGTTTGCCCGATGATCATACAAAAGCAGTTATAAATAATTGAATGTCTTTCTTTGTAGGAAGTGCTCTCAAATGTTCTCTTAACTCCCAATCAACTATTAACTATGATTGAGATGCACTTAATTCATTATTAAGATCACCATATAAAGGGTTAACATACTGCACCTGCCCTGTAGAGGCTGTCTCTGGATTCATCACAAGTCCTTTGCTGATTTTTGCTGATTCACTGCTGGGTTTCCTAGTACCATGACTTTCAACTTCCAGGGATTCAACCATCCCCCTGGGGATTTCTTCCACCTCCTGAAGACACGTCCCCTCCAATACACTCCCCCTCCAGACCCTCCATTCCAGTGGCATAAACTGAGGTGTCTCTCCCTTCTCCTGGGAGATCCCTTTCCAGGGTTGTACAGCTCTTCTTTGGGCTCAGAGGTATTTGGCCATTGCCATGTGCTGCAACACACCTTCCAAAGCCTTTCACTCCTCGGCCCTGTACAGGGGGGAATCGCATCTGACCCTCCCCAGCCCCCCCTCCTCAGATCAGGGGAGCTGAACTTCCTTCCCTCCTGGACCAGGGTTCTTTTAATTGCGCTCCCAGGATCCACATTCACTGCACCAAGAGGTAAGTTCTAAGGCCGTTAGCCTGGCTCTTTCCACCACCACCGGGCAGGAGTACAGCTGTACGGTGGCGTGTGGACATGCTTTAGCTGGTCTGGAGCCTGCTAAATACCACAACCAAAACAAAGAACCCAGTGGCAGCTGTTTACTTTCAGACTCTCCTCTTCCGATAATATAAATAATATAAAAAAAAATAAGTTCTGTCTGACACACCTCTGTCTTATTCAACTGTGTGTATATATATATATTTCAGCTTTCGCTATTGAGCCAGGTAAGCAACAGGCTTTTGACAGCAGAACAGCTAAGGATAATATGGAAAATATGAAAAGCAGCCTAGACCACTGCTGGCAGGAAAAGAAAGTGCAAAAAAGTTTATATGCAATATTTCAAATGTACAGTATCTGACTATAAACACATATTTTTCTAAAAATGTAGATCAGAACTTGGCAAATAAAGAGAATATATTCAAAACTACCTTTAAAGTGAAATTCCCCCCTCACCCACTTGCCCCTACTTCTTTGCCCTCCCTCCCTGGATGACATCCCCACAGTATTTTTAATTTTTTTTGCTGATGTCTTCAGGAGGTTCATGACTCATAAGGGATGTGAGGTCCCTTGAGACTAATGCCGCGTACACACGGTCGAACTTTTCGACCGGACTTGTCTGACGGACGTCGACGGACCAAATCCGGCGAACAATCCGATCGTGTGTGGGCTTCACTGGACCTTCAGCTGACTTTTCCAGTCGCAAATCTGACGGACTTTAGATTTGGAACATGCTTCAAATCTTTACGTCGTAACTCCGCCGGACCCAGAAATCCGCTCATCTGTATGCTAGTCCGACGGACAAAAACCCATGCTAGGGCAGCTATTGGCTACTGGCTATCAACTTCCTTACGGTGTACGTCACCACGTACGAATCCGTTGGACTCTTGTGTGATCGTGAGTAGGCAAGTCCGGTCGTTAGAAAGTCCATTGAAAGTCCGCCCAAAGTCCGCCCAAAGTCTGTCGAAAGTCTATCGGACGGGCTGTCGGACTTTTGTAGCTGAAAAGTCCGACTGTGTGTACGTGGCATAAAGTCTCATACACACGATCGGATTGTTGGCCAACAAAACCGTGGAACTTTGTCCGAAAGGCGTTGGCCCAAACTTGTCTTGCATACACACGGCCACACAATTGTTGGCCAACAATTACAAACGTAGTAACGTAATACGTTGATTTTCAGCTCTTTGGCGCCACTCTTTGGGCTCCTTCTGCTAATTTCGTGTTAGTAGAAGTTTGGTGAGTGTTGATTCGCACTTTTAATTTCGCACTTTTCATTTTGCATTTTTCAGTTCGTTTCCGTTCGTCAACCAGTGTTATTTATTATTGGCCTTGAAGTTATTGCTTTGACATTATTTTTTTGAATAATCATCATTTGAATGATGATTTGTATATTTTCTATATTTTTGGATGCATAGAATGCACTATTTGGTTAAGTTCTGTTGGCAGATAGCATGTCTAATTTTATTTGTTTTCTTTTTTAATGCATAATAAAAAAATTGTGGAGAATAATACTTGGCTATGTGTTTTACTTCAAATGACATTTTGGGAGTAGACAGTTACATTTTAAAAATACAATGTAAAATTAACAAGGGACACCAACATAGTTGTATCTTTGATCTTAAAAACTACAGGTTAATGGTGTTGTGGTAACTTGCCCAAATTTAAAAAAAAAAAGCATAATAATATTATTCTTGATATCACTAAAAAAAATGCCTTTGAAAATTTGTTTGCAATAACTCCATCAGTATCACCAGCAAAGCAGCTTCATTATTATCCCGTTAAAGAAGAAGAGAATATGCTCTGCATTTCGAGATTTCATAATTTGCCACGTCACGAATGTTAATTCTCCATTACGAACGCTAGTTTACAAGACCAACAACTTCTGGCTCATCCTTGCTTCCGAGCATGCGTGTTTGTACTTTGGACTTTTGTCCAACGGACTTGTATACACACACCTGGAAAATCCGACAACAGACATTTGTCCGCGGAAAATTTATAAACCTGCCATCCAACATTTGTCCATGGAAAGTTGGCCATCAATTGTCCGATGGAGCATACACACTTTCCGCCAACAGCCTGTCATCACACAGTTCCCCTCGGAACATCCGATCGCGTGTATGAGGCTTAAGAGTTAATTAATAGGTAGTTGAATTTTCTCAAATAGCCCCTTATTATAACTATCCCCATCAAAATGTACACTTATTTATAGTGCACACCTCCATTAAATAATTCCCCGCATCTATTACCTTTTCTACCACCACCCCCTCCCTTTAGAACAGGGGTCTCAAACTGGCGGCCCTCCAGGTTTTGCCAAACTACAAGTCCCATGAGGCATTGCAAGGCTGACAGTTACAAGCATGACTTCCACAGACAGAGGCATGATGGGACTTGAAGTTTTGCAACAGCTGGAGGGCCGCCACTTTGAGACCCGTGCTTTAGAATGTAAGCTCTACGAGCAGGGCCCTCCTGTACCTTTTGTATTGAACTGTACTGTAATTGTGCTGTCCCCTCTCTACATTGTAAAGCGCTGCGGAAACTGTTGACACTGTATAAATCGTGAATAAAAGTAATAATAATAATATAGACTTTGGAGATTTGACTGAGAGGGCTGGCAACATTTATAAACAGTATCTCACAAAAGTGAGTACACCCCTCACATTTTTGTAAATATTTTATTATATCTTTTCATGTGACAACACTAAAGAAATGACACTTTGCTACAATGTAAAGTAGTGAGTGTGCAGCTTGTATAACAGTGTAAATTCACTGTCCCCTTCACCGCTTCTGGACCAGCCTCCGCAGTTTTTCTGCGGCAGGCTGGCTCCCCTGCGCAAAATCACATTACTGTACGCGTTCTCGTGAGGTCCGGATAGCAGGCGCGCGCGCTGCACAGCGGAGGTTGCAATGACCGCAGGGCCACGAGCGATCGTGACCAGGAGACACAGAACAGGGACAAGTGTGTGTAAACACACACTTCCCTGTTCTGTTCTGACAGGAAGCTAGGAACCACGATCTGTCACTTCCTGTAGTTAGTCCCTCCCTCTTCAGTTAGAATCACCTCCCTAGGACACACATTTAACCCCTTCACTGCCCCCTAGTGTTAACCCCTTCACTGCCAGTGACATTTTTACAGTAATCAATGCATTTTTAATCGCACTGATCGCTGTATTAATGCCAGTGGTTCCAAAAATGTGTCAAAATTGTCCGATGTGTCCGCCATAATGTAGCAGTCATGATAAAAATGGCAGATCGCAGCCATTACTAGTAAAAAAAAATAATAATAATAAAAATTATATAAATATATCCCCTATTTTGTAGACGCTATAACTTTTGCACAAACCAATCAATATACGCTTATTGCATTTTTTTTTACCAAAAATATGTAGAAGAATACATATCGGCCTACACTGAGGAAAAAAATTTTTTTTTATATGCAAAAAATATTTTTTTATGTGCAAAAAATAAAAACCACAGAGGCGATCAAATACCACCAAAAGAAAGCTCTATTTGTGGAAAAAAAAGGAAATCAATATTGTTTGTGTACAGCATTGCACGACCGCGCAATGGTCATTTAAAGCAACGCAGTGCTGAATCGCAAAAAGTGCTCTGGTCAGGAAGGGGGTAAATTCTTCTGGGGCTGAAGCGTTTAAAATAACTCATCACACAGCTGTAGCACTAACTCTCGGTGGAACTCCTGGTTTAAAGTGGGCTTGTTACCTTCACTCTCCTTCCCTCTGTTTCACAGACACCGGGTCTAGGGTCCCGTTGAGTTTACCTCTGGACGATATAAGCACCAAATACTTGAGTGTATTTTCCAATGCTTTAATGAGCAAGTAACAATGGAAGTAGCAGGAAAGAGGCAGAAGGAAAGTTGCAGGGAAGCTCAAATACCTTTCCTTAGTATGCTTTAGAACAATTTTTGGAATTGAGCACTTGTAGTTGAATGCACTCCCCTTGTGGGATTCAATCTTTGCCCGCCTGGATAGGTTTCTCTCACTTGCCTAGCAGCCAGTACGCAGCACGAACAAAAATTTCTGCCACAGACTTGTTTGGAATAAAACCCGTACGATCCTCTGCCACAGGATGTATTGGTTTGCGATGAATGTCAGACACAGTACTTGAACCTTTAAGCCAACCCGGCAGTACTATGCAGTAAGATTACTTCAGTATATGTCCTCGAACCAAGTCCAAAGGCCCCTCTCCAGACCAGCACTCTGCATGATCCTTCCATGAGGGGTCCTCCCCTGGGATCTCCTCGGTTGTCCAGCTTCTTCACTCAGGATAAACAGCTCAGGACCATTCCTCTGGTAGGCCTCGGACAGGCTTATGGGCCCACCCACACGCCGCAGCGACGTGGGCCTCCGGAACGGAGGACCACGAGGTGGTACTCTTAACGCATACCTGTCGGCCAGGAGGGCCAGCAGGTAGCTGAAAACGAACCCCTATCCCATAAATACCCTCTCCCAGAATGCAACTCGGAGGACCACCTCCACCGAGTTGTCTCCGGGACAGAGAAGCACTCATATGCTTCAACACGTTGCCTTTCCAACACCAGCCAATGGTGACAACGACACCCACCGGCACAGTGTGGAACTACACGCAACTCAGCCATGCTGGAACAGAGGCAAATCTAAGTTCACCTAACAAGTAACCCACAAAATTTACCTATCAGCGGTAGATTAAAAATCTACCAGCGCTACACAGCCATTAATGTCTAAACTGCTGGCAACAAAAGTGAGTACATCCCTAAGTGAAAATGTCCAAATTGGGCCTAACGTGTCAATATTTTGTGTGGCCACCTTTATTTTCCAGCACTAACTTGGGCATGGAGTTCAACAGAGCTTCATAGGTTGCCACTAGAGTCGTCTTCCACTACTCCACTCCCCCACCTTCCGTTTGAGGATGTCCCACAGAGTCTCAATAGAGTTTAGGTCTGGAGACATGCTTGGTCAGTCCATCACCTTTGCCCTCGGGTTCTTTAGCAAGGCAGTGGTCATCTTGGAGGTGTGTTTAGGGTTGTTATCATGTTGGAATACTGCCCTGCGGCCCAGTCTCCGAAGGGAGGGGATCATGCTCTGCTTCAGTTTGTCAAATACATGTTGGCAGTCATGGTTCCCTCAAGGAACTGTAGCTCCACAGTGCCAACAGCATTCATGTAGCCCCAGACAATGACACTCCCACCACCATGCTTGACTGTGCCGCAACACACACTTGACACCATCTGAACCAAATAAGTTTATCTTGGTCTCATCAGACCACAGGACATGGTTCCAGTAATCCATGTCCTTAATCAGCTTGTCTTCAGCAAACTGTTTGCGGGCTTTCTTGTGCATCATCTTTAGAAGAGGCTTCCTTCTGGGATGACAGCCATGCAGAAAAATTTGATGCAGTGTGCAGCGTATGGTCTGAGCACTGACAGGCTGACCTCCCGCCCCTTCAACCTCTGCAGCAATGCTGGCAGCACTCATAAGTCTATTTCCCTAAGACAACCTCTGGATATGACGCTGAACACGTGCACTCAACTTCTTTGGTCGACCATGGCTAGGCCTGTTCTGAGTGGAACCTGCCCTGTTAAACCACTGTATGGTCCTGGCTACCGTGCTGCAGCTCAGTTTCAGGGTCTTGGCAATCTTCTTATAGTCTAGGCCATCTTTATGTAGAGCAACCATTCTTTTTTTCAGATCCTCAGAGAGTTCTTTGCCATGAGGTGTCATGTTGAACTTCCAGTGACCAGTATGAGAGAGTGAGAGCGATAGCACCAATTTTAACACTCCTGCTCCACATTCACACTTGAGACCCTGTAAAACTAACGAGTCACATGACACTGGTGGAGGAAAAATAGCTAGTTGGGCCCAATTTGGAAATTTTTACTTAGGGGTTTACTCACTTTTGTTGCCAGTGGTTTAGACATTAATGGCTGTGTGTTGAGTTATTTTGAGGGGACAGCAAATTTACACTGTTATACAAGGTGTTCATTCACTACTTTACATTGTAGCAAAGTGTCATTTCTTTAGTGTTGTCACATGAAAACATATAATAAAATATTTACAAAAATGTGAGGGGTGTACTCACTTTTGTGAGATACTGTACCCAAGTGCTGGGAAATTGCCTACATGCCCTGGAAATGGAATGGATTAGCCATTATTCTGGGGATGATGCATGTAGTGCACTTCACATTACTATTAAAGAATACCCACAGAACCCACACTACCCACACTACCCACAGAATGCACCCTGTTCAGTTTTGGTCTTTCTCCTGCATATGAGATTGTTTATACAATTTATAATTTGATGAGGAGGTAAAGGGGGTTACTTTACCTATGCTGAATTCTAACAGGTTGCTATGCACATCTGATTGTTCTCCATGCCACTTTGTAGGGTAAGATGACACTGCCCAACAACAGTAGTGTAAATCTACACTACAAGGGGGCATGTATTAAGCTGCCAAATGGCTTAAAGCGGCGTTCCGCCAATTTTTTTTTTTTTTAAAGTCAGCAGCTACAAATACTGCAGCTGCTGGCTTTTAAAATATGGACACTTACCTGTCCAGGGCGCCCGCGATGTCTGCTCCCGAAGCCGATCTGTCCCTTGGCTCTCGGGTGCTGCCGCCGCCATCTAAGGGAATCAGGAAGTGATTCTCTATTGCGCATGCGCAACTCATGCTGCTCAATCCCACTGGTCCCTGCTGTCTCCTGGGACCCATGTGTGGGACGGGAAGTGGCGTAGATACCCGCTGATGGCGCGGGTATCTATGCCCGGAAGTGGGTGCAAAATACCTGTATTAGACAGGTATCTGCTCCCCCCTCCCCCTTGAAAGGTGCCAAATGTGACACCTGAGGGGGGGAGGATTCCGAACAGAGGAAGTTCCATTTCTGGGTGGAACTCCGCTTTAAAGGGCTTTTGTGGGAGAAAAGATAATATAGCATATAGAATTGCTGCACAGGCCAAACTGTCATTTAATGTTCTTAGGAATTACCTTTCAAACTGCAGCCTCAGTAATCTACAAACCTGGAAGATGTTCTGCATGTTGTGTATGAAATGCCTCCAAAATTTAATTTCTTGCTTGGGTGGAGAACTCTGCACTAAGTTAAAAGTCAGGTCATAAGCGATCCAACAGACTCCTGAAAGTGCACCAGCTGATTTTAATTAGTCACTTCCATTCAGAATCACTGTGCACAAGACATAATCTAAAAACAACTATTCCGTCAGAGCAGGAACATGTAGGATTCTGCAACAAAGTTTGTTAAAAATCCCTGCAATGTACAAGTGGAGTTACCCTTTAAAACAAAGCACTTTCTGTATCTTCTATTCTTCATTCCAAAGTACTTGTCATTTTTATTCTGATCAGCCATAACCTTAAGACCACTGTTAGATTATCTTGTACCAATGGCATCTGAAAGTGGATGGGATATATTAGGCAGCAACTGAACATGTTGTTCTTAAAGTTGATGTGTTGGACACATCAGGGTCCCCAGAGAGCCCCTTCTTTACACCAGGGTCCCCAGAGAGCCTCCCTCTTACATCAGGGTCCCCAGAGAGCCCCTCCTTACATCAGGGCCCTCAGAGAGCCTCCCCTTAAATCAGGGTCACCAGAGAGCCTCCCTGCTTACATCACGGTCCCCAGAGCCCCACTCATTACATCAGGGTCCCCAGAGAGTCCCTTCCTTACATCAGAGTTCTCAAAGAGCCTTTCCCTTACATTAGGGTCACCAGAGAGCCTCCCCTTACATCAGGGCCCCCAGAGAGACCCCCTCATTACATCAGGGTCCCCCAAAAGCCCCTTCCTTACATCAGGGCCCCCAGAGAGACCCCCCATTACATCAGGGCCCCCCGAAAGCCCCTTCCTTACATCAGGGTCCCAAGAGAGCCTCTCCCTTACATCAGGGTTCCCAGAGAGCCCCTCCTTACATCAGGGTCCCCAGAGAGCCTCCCCTTACATCAGGGTTCCCAGAGAGCCTCCCTACTTGCATCAGGGTCCCCAGAGAGCCCCTTTCTTACATCAGGGCCCCTAGAGAGTCTCCCCCTTACATCAGGGTCCCCAGAGAGCCCCTCCTTACATCAGGGTCCCCAGAGAGTCTCCCCTTACATCAGGGTCCCCAGAGAGCCTCCCTACTTACATCAGGCTCCCAGAGCCCCCTCATTACATCAGGGTCCCCACCCAGAGAACCCCTTCCTTACATCAGGGTCCCCAGAGAGCCTCCCCCTTACATCAGGGTCCCCAGAGAGCCCCTTCTTACATCAGGGTCCCCAGAGAGTCTCCCCTTACATCAGGGTCCCCAGAGAGCCTCCCTACTTACATCAGGCTCCCAGAGCCCCCTCATTACATCAGGGTCCCCAGAGAACCCCTTCCTTACATCAGGGTCCCCATAGAGCACCCCCCTTACATCAGGGTCACCAGAGAGCCTCCCTCTTACATCAGGGTCCCCAGAGAGCCCCTTCCTTACATCAGGGTCCCCAGTGAGCCTACCCC
This sequence comes from Aquarana catesbeiana, assembly GCF_042186555.1. Lineage (NCBI taxonomy): Eukaryota > Metazoa > Chordata > Amphibia > Anura > Ranidae > Aquarana > Aquarana catesbeiana. The sequence goes on along the minus strand of NC_133327.1, from coordinate 83,032,458 downwards.
TAACATTAGGTTCCCCAGAGAGCCTCCCCTTACATCAGGGTCCCCAGATGGCCTCCCCTAACATCATGGTCTCCAGAGACCCCCTTCCTTACATCAGGGCCCCCAGAGAGACCCCCTCATTACATCAGTGTCTCCCAAAAGCCCCTTCCTTACATCAGGATCCCCAGAGAGCCTCCCCCTTACATCAGGGTTCCCGGAGATCTCCTCCTTACATCAGGGTCCCCAGAGAGCCTCCCCTTACATCAGGGTCCCCAGAGAACCCCTTACTTACATCAGGGTCCCCATAGAGTCCCCCCTTCTTACATCAGGGTCACCAGAGAGACTCCCTCTCACATCAGGGTCCCCAGAGAGCCCCTTCCTTACATCAGGGTCCCCAGAGAGCCTCCCCCTTACATCAGGGTCACCAGAGAGCCTCGCCCTTACATCAGGGTACCAAGAGAGCACCCCTCATTACATTAGGGTCCCCAGAGAGCCCCTTCCTTACATCAGGGTCCCCAGTGAGCCTACCCCTAACATTAGGTTCTCCAGAGAGCCTCTCCTTATATCAGGGTCCCCAGATCGCCTCCCCTAACATCAGGGTCCCCAGAGAGCCCCTCCTTACATCAGGGTTCCCATAGAGCCTCCCCTTACATCAGGGTCCCCAGAGAGCCTCTTCAATACATCAGGGTCCCCAGAGAGCCTCCCCCTTACATCAGGGTCCTCAGAGAGACTCCCTCATTACATCAGGGTCCCCAGAGAGCCCCTTGCTTACATCAGAGTCCCCAGAAAACCTCCCCCTTACATCAGGGTCCCCAGACAGCCGGCCCTCGCTTCCAGAGGTTCCCCATGTACCTGGCTGGTCTACGTTCTGCTACGTGTGAGGTTCACATAGGGTTGAGGATTGGAATCTTCCACTGCAGCACTCGGCGGAGGGGGAGCGGCGCAGCATCAGTGCCTAGTACAAGGCTCCCTGAGCAACAGGTGGAAGATCTCCCCCGGTGCACATAGTACGTCAAGATATAGACACAAGGTGGCTCTGGAAAGGATTGGAGCCCGCATCGGGGACCCATCTGGTGGGCTGCGGGGGCTGACAGGGGGCCTGTTCTTTTTGGACAGCTGGGCTTAAAATAAGGTAGGGGTCTGAAGCTGCAGCTCCAATAGCCCCTATGTTATTCCGACCCTGGCTGCACCCGGTAAGAGACTCAGGGCCATGGGCCCCAGATTCAGGGCTATAGCCCCAGAAGCCTCCCCCTAGCGACGCCACTGGTTAGGGGTATCAGAGTAAAGGGGGCTGAATACAAATGAACGCCACACTTTTTAGATATTTATTTGTAAAACATTTTAAAAAACATTTATCATTTTTCACAATTATGTGTCACTTTGTGTTGGTCTATCACATGAAATCCCAATAAAATACATTTAAGTTTTTGGTTGTATTATGAAAAAATTTCAAGGGGTATGAATACTTTTTCAAGGCACTATATTTAGCGTGTGGTTTTTTTTTTTTGCATGTATTTAGCCTAATTTATTTTATTTAATGTGCTTTAAATTTGTGGCTTATTTTATTTGTGTATTTGAATGTTGCTTTCAAACTCTTTTTTATTTACTTTTCTTTGAACTCTGTTTTTTCTTTCTGTAAAAAAATTCTATAAAGCAATGGGGCTTCTTTTTGTACAGGAACAGGTCCAGGAAAGTTAAACCGTTCTTCAGTGACCCTTAGGACCCATTACAACCACCTGCACCCTTAAAGAGGTATTAAACCAAAAATGTAATATATTGCAGGTTACCAATCATTAGATGTGCTGGCTGCATTTGTTTTCTTTTTAAGGCTTTTTTCCCCCTCCGTTTTCATCTGGTGATCTGACCAGTAACACATCTCCTGTATAAGAGTGACCCCATGTTGAATGAATGAGCACGAGCCACAGCATTTGCCAGAGGGGAGTGGAGTGTTAAATGTACTAGCAAATTTAAATACACTAACAAAGCAAAGCCAAACGCCAACTCACACTTTAAAGGTTAAAGTAGTTACAGCAAACAGTTTTTTTATTTTTGGTAAGCTGCAATGTAATAAATGTTTGCTTTTGGGTTTAACACCACTTTAAAAACCACCAACACTATTGACTGCAATGCAATTTCCGGACTCTCCTGATTATTCCTGAAAAAACCTGTGGAAATGAAAACTCTTAATTTTGCTCATCCATAGTGACCGGGCTCATTTCTAGTTCCAATCTGGTCCTGCATGTGATACACTACCCCTATATAAGACAATGCTATGAGCTACCTATACATGACATGACAGTACCAGTGTAAGTGATCTGAAAATGAAATCCGATGTTCTCCAGACCCGGGCTGAGACAGTTAAATATTTACACAGGGTAACAAGTAACAACACACATTTTAAATATTATGGCTGGTTCATTTGGAGCGCTCCATGTTAGGAGGCACATAGTTGTCTGGGCAGGTGTTCCCTTTCACACTGTATCCATTTATATCTGAAGTGTTCACCTTTGCAGTAACCTTTTGTGCTTGTGTAGTCTAAGAATACACTTTGTTCGGCAGAGAAGAATAAGATCTTATTCGTACTACGTGAAGACAATTGGATGAAACATTGCTTGAATCAAAAGAAACATATCCCTGCCTTAGAGTGTTACTCGTAGAAAGATACCAGAGCTCAAGGGTTACTTGTCTAAGATGCTTTGTACTATGCATACAGTAACTCGATCGCCAATTGAGGATTTTCAGGCTGAGCATATGATAGGAAAAATATATAAGTATGGATTGGCTTTAGTGAAAATTGCATGTCTATGAACAATCCTCGGAGCCAACGAGGACATGCAGTACTTAACCTTTTTCAATTCTTTCCCTGTTCCTTTCTATCTGACAAGACTCCTTGTTACCCCCTTCCTGCCCAGGCCAATTTTCAGCTTTCAGCGCTGTCACACTTTGAATGACACTATGCGGTCATGCAATGCTGTAACCAAGTTACATTTTTATCATTTTTTTCACACACTGGGTTTTTTATTTTTTTCCAAAAAAAAAGTTTTTCCTAGTTCCTGTCAAAATATTTTGTAAATAAATAATTTTTCTCCTTCACTGATGTCAGCTGATGAGGCGGCATTGATGGGCACTGTAAGGCCTCATTCACACTCCGCTGATCTCCATTGAGCTGGCGGATAACAGGTCCATCTCTGCTCACTGAGCGGGGAGGGGCCTGTCAGTGCGCCCCACTGATTCCTATAGAGAGATCGGACGAAAACAGACAGCATGCCCATTTTCATCAGATCTCAGATCTGATCCGCCAAGACGGATGGTTTTAGCGGATCGGCTGGCAGACAGGAGTCAGCGGACACATCTCTGCTGACATCTGTCTCCCCATAGGAGTCAATGGATGGTCCGCTCAGATCCACCTGAAAAACGGACAGGCGCATCCCAGTGGGCTTGCCATGTGAAAGGGGCCTTAGGCTGCACTGATGGTCACTTATGAGGCGGCATTTATCATTTTTCTCAAATATGTATACATAAAAGCAAAGGGGGTCCCCTAGTGGTGGACTTTCCAGGCACATGTAGCAATCATAAAAGAGGTATACTTGGTACAAATACAATTTATTGAATTAACATAATAAAATATGACAACAACTGTAACATCTATTATTAGGAATGTAAATGCATCAGTATTACAATTGTGTATATACAGAGTTTTGAAGCAGTACTTTTTCACCCGACGTGTTTTGGAGTCAATTAAACTCCTTCCTCAGGGGTAGTGTACGCTTTAAATGGTTATTAAACACCGTATTGGCTGATTTGATATTCCATAAGATTTGTGATTAAAAACAACGACAGTGACAAAATCTGTCTGCCCAGCATGCTCTTGATTCCAATATGAACAAACATTTATGTGTTGGAGATGATGTAAACAGGTAGAAGTGGGTTTCTTTACTCCACCAAGAGTATATATATGTTGTTCTCTTCAAAAAGAAAAGAAAAGCCCAAGAAATATGGGCGTAAACTAAATGCTTGAGGCTCCACTGAGGCCGAGAGGCAAATCCTGAAGGTGGCTCAAAAGTTGATGTTCATAGGTGTATCTATTGATAGATGACATGAGAGTGAATCGGATCAAGTAGCTGTTCAGGCCGGTAACATCCCGCAGTGTGTGGAGGAATCCACACTATGAACCTACACCTATGAACATCAACTTTTGAGCCATGATTATTACACAGGTGTGCCTTAGGCTGACCACAATAAGACCTGATTCACACCTATGCAGGTTGCATTTTGCATATTACAATACAAGCTTTTCATCCTTTGAAGTCTATGGAACCAAAAACCAGTAAAAAGTCCCTGGCCCTTTCCATAAAATGCACAGCTGTGAACTACAGCCATAGGAAACCATGTTAAATGGACTGTAGTGTGTTTCTGCAAAACTGAAAATGCACTAAAAAATGCATAGGTGTGAACCAGGCTTAAAAGGCCACTCTAAAATGTGCAGTTTTACTGGTTGGAGGGGTGCCAAAACCAGTCAGTATCTGGTGTGACCACCATTTTCCTCATGCAGTGCAGCACATCTCCTTTGCATAGAGTTGATCAGGTTGTTGATTGTGGCCTGTTGAATGTTGGTCCATTCCTCTTCAATGGCTGTGTTAAATTGTATTGACAGGAACTGGAACACGCTGTCATATACGCCAATCCAGAGCATCCTAAACATGCTCAATGGGTAACATGTCAGGTGAGTATGCTGCCAATGCAAAAACTGGAATGTTTTCAGCTTCCAGGAATTGTGTACAGATCCTTGTAACATGGGGCCATGCGTTATCATGCTGCAACATGAGGTGATGGTTGTGGATGAATGGCACAACAATGGGCCTCAGGATCTCGTCACGGTATCTCTGTGCATTCAAAATGCCATCAATAAAATGCACCTGTGTTCGTTGTCCATAGCATACGCCTGCCCATACCATAACCCCACCACCACCATGGGCCACTCGATCCACAATGTTGACATCAGCAAACCGCTCACCCACATGACGTCATACACACTGTCTGCCATCTGCCCTGTACAGTGAAAACCGGGATTCATGAAGAGAAGACCTCGCCAAAGTGCCAGACGCCATAGAATGTGAGCATTTTTACAGTCAAGTCGGTTACCACGACGAACTGCAGTCAGGTCGAGACCTCGATAAGGACGACGAGCATGCAGATGAGCTTCCTTGAGACGGTTTCTGACAGTTTGGGCAGAAATTCTTTGGTTATGCAAACCGATTGTTGCAGCAGCTGTTGGGGTGGCTGGTCTCAGACGACCTTGAAGGCTGGATGTGGAGGTCCTGGGCTGGTGTTGTTACACGTGGTCTGCAGTCATGAGGCCAGTTGGATGTACTGCCGAATTCTCTGAAACGCCTTTGAAGATGGCTTATAGTAGAGAAATGATGATTTCATTCAAGGGCAACAGCTCTGGTGGACATCCCTGCATTCAGCATGCCAATTGCACACTCCCTCAAAACTTGCGACATCTGTGGCATTGTGCTGTGTGATAAAACTGCACATTTTAGAGTGGTCTTTTCTTCTGGCCAGCCTGAGGCACACCTGTGCAATAATCGTGCTGTCTAATCAGCATCTCGATATGCCACACCTGTGAGGTGGATGGATTATCTCTGCAAAAAAGAAGTGCTCACTAACACAGATTTAGACTGATTTGGGAACAATATTTGAGAGAAATAGGCCTTTTGTGTACATATAAAAAGTCGCAGATCTTTAAGTTCAGCTCATGATAAATAGGGGAAAACACAAAAGTGTTGCATTTATAATTTTGCTCAGTGTAGATACCAAACATGTCAAGCCTTAAAATTGCACACTCCCATGAAATGATAACAAGCTCCAGTGCCCAAAATTTTCTATAGGCAACATTTAGCCCCTACAGGTCATCAATTTAGAGTTACATAAATAATGGTCCTATTGTCCTATGGTCCTATTGTGTGCAGTGATATGTAACATGTGCAGCGCAACCAACATATTGGTATTTAGGCGCCTCCCAACGCATATGTTACATTCGTATCTGTGTACATGGGGGCAGGGCAGGCTCACATTTTTGGGGGGTTGGGTTTACATGCTTGGGTGTACCTAAACTTTTTAACACTTTTTTCACTTAACTTTATATTTATCACATAGAGGACCACAAGTCCCCTATGTGATAGCATTTTGTTGTGACTGTCTCTCTTTAATGAGACATCAGGAGCCTTTTAGACCTTTGATGTCTCACCTGCCTCCGACTAAAAGAATGGAGTGCAGATCACACTTCATTAGCCAGTGAAAATAACAGCCGAACTCGGAAGTGATGTAATGCATGTCACCTTTGTGACCATTCTAGCTAGGGGAGTACAGCATATGGATGTTTGCTGGTCTCCCTCCCCTCTACTCTGTGGCACCAGAAGAAAGCTATGGTCACAGCATACACTTTCACTTTATAACATCAACATTGTAATAATAATAATACAAAGTAGCGCTGGTAGATTTTTAATCTACTGCTGATAGGTAAATCTTATGGGTTACTTGTTAGGTGAAGTTAGATTTGCCTCTGTTCCAGCTTGGCTGTGTTGCGTGTAGTTCCACACTGTGCCAGTGGGTGTCGTTGCCACCATTGGCTGGTGTTGGAAAAGCAACGTGTTGATGAGTGCTCCTCTGTCCCGGAGACAACTCGGTGGAGGTGGTCCTCCGAGTTGCATTCTGGGAGAGGGTATTTATGGACCAGACGCCATGTTTAGGGGTTTGCTTTCAGCCACCTGCTGGCCCTCCTGGCCGACAGGTATGTGTTAAGAGTACCACCTCGTGGTCCTCCTTTCCGGAGGCCCATGTCGCTGCGGCGTGTGGGTGGGCCCAGAAGCCTGTCTGGGGCCTACCACAGCAGCAGAGGAATGGTCCTGAGCTGTCTATCCTGAGTGAAGAAGCTGGACAACCAAGGAGATCCCAGGGGAGGACCCGTCATGTTAGGATCATGCAGAGTGCTGGTCTGGAGAGGGGCCTGGTGACTCAGTTGGAGGACGTATCCTGAAGTAATCTTACCGCATAGTACTGCCGGGTTGGCTTAAAGGTTCAAGTACTGTGTCTGACATTCATCGCAAACCAATACATCCTGTGGCAGAGGATCGTACGGGTTTTATTCCAAACAAGTCTGTGGCAGAGACTTTAGTTCGTGCTACGTACTGGCTGCTAGGCAAGTGAGAGAGGCCTATCCAGGCGGGCAAAGATTGAATCCCACAAGGGGAGTGCATTCAACTACAAGTGTTCAATTCCAAAGAATGTTCTAAAAAATACTAAGGAAAGGTATTTGAGCTTCCCTGCAACTTTCCTTCTGCCTCTTTCCTGCTACTTCCTTTATTACTGGTTCATTAAAGCATTGAAAAATATACTCAAGTGTTTGGTGCTTATATCGTCCAGAGGTAAACTCAACAGGACCCTAGACCCGGTGTCGGTGAAACAGAGGTATCGAGAGTGAAGGTAACAGCCCGCTTTAAACTAGCAGCTCCACCGAGAGTTAGTGCTACACAAACAATAGTTATATTTGGCAATCCAATATAAACTTACTTGAAAAATCTCCTTTCATGTTGTGACAGCTGTCTGTCTGCTGACCGTCTCTTTCCACAATTCCCCGGATTCCCTGTATGCTTTGCAGCTTATCCTCTGCTGTTTCCTTTAAATTTCTAAAGACTACATATCCCATGGTTCCCTGCTGCCAGCAAGCAGTGATTCCTGTACTGACTCTGCCTCCTGAAATTCCTCCTCTCAGCACCCCTGTAGTTTAAATGGCAGGCTCTGTGAAATGTGTGACACAGCAGTGCCTACTCACAGGGCATAGTAAGTACGTGTCACAGAATTCAAAGAAGTAAATGTGAGGAGATCTTCACCAAGTAAGTTTACAAACTTCAGAATTGTTTAATAAGATTTAAGATTGTTTCATAAGAGTAGGCTAGAAATAATTGAAATACAATGTGGGAATGAATGTATGATTTTACATTTTGACCATAGATCAAAGGCTTTAAAGTGGTTGTAAAGGCAGAAGGTTTTTTATCTTAATGCATTCTATGCATTAAGATAAAAAGCCTTCTGTGTGCAGCAGCTCCCCTCTGTCCCCCTAATACTTACCTGAGCCCCCTCTCTATCCAGCAATGTTCACTAGTCCCTCTGCCTAACAGGACTCTCCCTCCTGATTAGCTGAGACACAGCAGCAGCACCATTAGAGAGAGGGAGTGGGCCGAACCACACCTCTGTGTATGAATAGACAAAGGGAGCTGCAGCTCGGGTGCCCCCATAGCAAACTGCTTGCTGTGGGGGCACTTGACAGAAGAGAGGGGCCAGGAGCAGCGAAGAGGGACCCGAGAAGAGGAGGATCTGGGCTGCTCTGTGCAAATCTACTGCAACAGAGCAAGTAAGTATAACATGTTTGTTATTTTTAAACAAAAAAAAAAATAGACTTTACAATCACTTTAAGACCCCTATCAAGTTTGTTTTTGCTTTTTGTTTCTCATTGGGCAGATTTCTCTTTACTTCCGGCCCCAGAGATACAACAGAAAGTAAAAGTAAATCTCTCTAGAGGGAAGAAAACTCCGCCTGCTGATGCCCGCTGAGCAGAAGGATGACAGGTCTGTGTCTGCTCCGCTTATGCAGAGGGGACACAGACACAGCCCGTTCTCCTCTATGGGCAGTCAGATGTAAACGAATGGCCTGTCCATTTACAGCTGACTGTCATCTGATCCAATCCGCCAGACAGATAGGGAACAGATCCCCCATCCATCTGTTTTTAGCGGACAGGATCAAATTGGATGTCGAACACGTGTCCGTTGACATCAGCCCTTCTATAGAGAGCAATCGGTGGTCCAAAAACTGACATGCGTACTCCTTCGGCCTGCCCATGTGAAAGGCCTTTTAAATAGACTTTAATCCTTTCCCGCCTAAGGGTCAAACAAATGTGAATGCCTAAGCACATTTAAGCAATTTTGTCATGTGTTAGTAAAACTGTACATATCATCACAGCTACTTTGTGCATCTAGGTGGATTATACTTTGTTTTTTCAGGACAAATTGGGTTATCATTTGGTGGTAAATGGTAATGGATATCTCCTAATTTTTTTTTTTTTTATTATCAAAGGAAAACTGGTCCAAACTAATAAAAAAAAATATATTTTTTTTTATTTTGCTGTATATTTCTTGATATTAACATAACCTACTACCAAAAAACAACCCAAAATAAATTCTCCTGATCCCGATGATCGCAGCAATACCATATATGTGCATGTTAGTTGTTGTATGTACCTGTAGAATAGCCCAGATTGAGGCCCCATTCACACTAGCGCGTTTTTTGATGCATTTTGCATTTTGCAGAAATGCACGGGAATTTTTTAACATGGGTTCCTATTTAACATGTTCACATCAATGCTTTTTTGTATTTCAGCGTTTTTGGAAAGGGTCGGGGACTTTTTTGCATGCAAAAAGCAGCGTTTTGCATGTAATGGTTTTCAATGGACAAGCATCAAAAACGCAAGTGCTGCGTTTTTGCAGCGTTTTTGATGCGTTTTTGGTGCGTTTTTGGTGCGTTTTTGCCGTTTTTTTTTTTTTTTTTTTTAATTTTTTTTTTTTTTTGTAATTTTTTTGTAAGACTGTAAAAAAAAATGAAAAAAAAAAAAAAAACGCAAAACGCAAATCGCGGCAAAAACGCGGCAAAAACGCCGCTAAAACGCGGCAAAAACGCGGCTCAAAAACGCGGCAAGCATGAAAAAAAAACCTCCAAAAACGCTCAAAAGCAACATGCATAGGTGTGAATTGAGCCTAATAGTGCACATTTTGCTTTTTTTATCCTACCTAAAACACACTGACACTTAGGCTCCATTCACACTAGCGCGTTTTTTGATGCATTTTGCATTTTGCAGAAATGCACGGGAATTTTTTAACATGGGTTCCTATGGAACATGTTCACATCAATGCTTTTTTGTTTCTCTGCATTTTTGGAAAGGGTCAGGGACTTTTTTCATGCAAAATGCAGCGTTTTGCATGTAATAGAATTCAATGGACAAGCATCAAAAACGCAAGTGCACCGTTTTTGCAGCGTTTTTGATGCGTTTTTGGTGCGTTTTTGATGCGTTTTTGCCGTTTTTTTTTTTTTTTTTTTTTACATTTTTTTTAAGACTGTAAAAAAAAACTGTAAAAAAAAAAAAAAAAAACGCAAACGCAAATCACGGCAAAAACGCCGCAAAAACGCTGCTCAAAAACGTGGCAAGCATGAAAAAAAAACGTCCAAAAACGCTCAAAAGCAACATGCATAGGTGTGAATCGAGCCTAATACTAATTTAAAAAATGCTTTTTCTAAAATAAATTCTACCCAAAATAAACTGACCATGATCTTACTTGACCCAAATACTAACCCTGGCACTGACGTAGATCAAACCTTGATCTAGGTTTTTTGTTTTTGTAATTCCTTTATTTATTTTCAAGATGATACAGTTTAACAGTCAGAAACAGATGACAGTGGTTATAATAAAAACAGAAATGTGTAACAGATAGGGTTAGATGTTATATCAGCAATGTCAAATGTCGATTCCCCCGGTTATGCACTCTGTATTGTACATGTAAGGGTGAAGCTGTGTGATGAAGCTGTCCGCTATACCGGAGAGGCTTCCAGACTGTTACCTTAATAACCCACTACGGCTAGCATAGCTACCAGGGCCATACAGTAATAAACACATTCACAGCTGTCTGGGAGGGTTACCTCCTGAGTACCAGCTGAGCCCAGCCATAGGACATAACAGACGTGTGATGTAGAATAGGATATTCATATTATCTGACTAAACCAGCCCATGACTGGGAGCAAATTAGGGAAGGGAGGACAAGGGGAGAGAGGGAGAGCGCTCCCCGGTTGGGGGGGTAAAGGGGGGTAGGGTGGAGGGTAGGGGAAAAGGTAGCAGGGCAGAGGAGTGACGAGGGGGGAGAAAGGAAAAGGAAGACGGTGCCCCTCGACTAGGGAGTAACTCGAGCCTTGAGGATCAGTCAGGCTATGCAACCTCTCGGAGGTATGCTTCAGTGTAAATGTAGTGTTGCCATGGTCACCATGTCTCCCGAAAGGCCTCCTCCCCTCCATACAAAGTGGCAGTGAGATCCTCCATGTTTCTTAGTTCATTCACCTTGACAAACCACAGGGATTTTGTTGGTGGAATCTCCGATCTCCAACACAAGGGGATGCATGCCTTGGCGGCGTTTAATAGCTGGATGGTAAGGGAGGCTTTGTATTTCTTGATAGGTCGCTTAGGGAGGTGCAGCAAGCAAGCCCCGACATCAGTCAGGTGCTTGATCGTGCGTGCCACCTCCAGCCAGTAAGGTCTGATTTTGGGGCAATCCCAGAATGTGGAGCATCGTTTCTTCCTCCGCACCACATAGCCAGCAAAGACTGGGGACTTGCGGGAAGAAGCGATGCAGAGTATTAGGCACTCTATACCATCGGGTCATGATTTTATAGCTGGTCTCTTGGACTCTGGTGGCAATGGATGACTTCTGGGCAAAGTGTAGAATCTTCTCCCTCTGTGAATCATTGAATCAGACTCCTAAGGTGTCCGTTTATGAAGCAGTGAAATCTATTCACTGCTTCGTTCTCCAGCATTCACAGTGAAGATTTTTCTCCTCTGTGTGCCAGTTTATGAAGCTTTGTAGATCGCTTCACCTTTGGAGGAGTGAAGAGATCTACAAATGCTTTCAACAGTGGAGAAAGGCTCCTGATACTGGAATCTCGTGAGACTTTACGAGATTACAGCACCAGAAATACAGAGATGTCAGTTTATTAAGCAGTGATAAATTATCACCGCTCAATACACGGACAGACGGCGTGAATTACTGTTAATAAAATAATGAGTCCCCCTACATTATATACATATGTATACACACACACACATTATATATACATGTATATACATATACATTATATATATATATACATATACACATTATATGTATATATATGTATACACATAAATATGACAGGGGGACATGCTTACAGTGTTGGGGGGTCTGAACGAGGCATAAGGAAGTTAAAAATCTTCCTCCTTCCCCCTCAGATCCACCCAGATTTCCTCTTCACTCCCAGATTCACCACCTCTGAGCTGGTGAACCTGGGAGTGTGAATTCTGACTCAGATCACCAGTGAAGCGGTGAGATCACCGCTTCATAAACTGGCCCTTTCTGTGTCATTCAATGAGGATTCTCCGTGTGTAGAGATAATCGGAGGGAGAACAAGTTCAAACATGTTCTCCCCCGATTATCACTGTTTCATAAACTGTTTATGGACTGTGATCAGCCGTGATCCTCGGGATCACCGCTGATCACTGCTTCATAAACGGACACCTAAATCCGCTTCCCACTTAAAGAGGAAAGGGGGATAAACCCTTCTGCTGGTGAAATCAGGGAGGAGTAGATTAGAGACAGTGACGGATCTGTTCTCTGCGGTGGCAGATTTGTTCCGGCGCAAAAAGTTACGCAATTGGAGACCGCTCCAAAAGTCCAGCAGGGGTTTGTAGCAGACACCCCCGCTTCTGCTGTGAGTTGGCCGTCTGGGCCCAGAAAGTTGTGAAGGTGAAGCCGCCCCCCCCCCCGCAGTCAAACGCCCAAAAATAGGATTTAGACGGCCGGGTGGGAAGTACCCAAGACTGGCACCATAGGGGAGGGCATCAGCCATATTGAGGAGTGTTGGAAGGCATCTCTGGCCACCAGTATTGTGCTGCCTAGTGTGGGATGGTCAGTGAGGTCCCTCGGCAGAGGGATGGTGATCCATGGCCAGCTCTTGGCCATTTCGTCGGAGTCCTCCAACTCTATCGCCACCCACTGTTTAGCCTCTGTATGGCAATGGCAGTTGACCACTCTAGTAAGATGCGCCACCCTGTAGTAGGCCTTCGTGTCTGGGAGGTCAACTCCGCCCCTGTGCTTTGCCATATGGAAGAGTTGCAGTCTCATACGCGGTTTACAATGCGACCAGAAAAAGTCGTGAAACATTGAGTCGATTTGCTTAAAAAATGGAGGGGGGAGGCGGATGGGAGGGACTTGTAATAGATATAATACCCTAGGCAAGGTGGTCATCTTAATGGCATTGCATCGTCCAAACCATGTTAAAGTAAGGGAATGCCAGTGGTGGAGGTTCGTTTTGAGACGGAGAAGTAGTGGGGCGTAGTTCGCCTGATACAGGTCAGAAGGGTCGGAGGTAATGTTGACTCCCAAATAGGGAATAGTGTTGGTCACCCAGCGTAGTTGGTACTCTGAACGCAGGCGACGGACAATATCTTTGCCCACTGTGATGTTAAGGAGGGAGGATTTGTATAGGTTTATTTGAAACAAAGAGAGGGCTTCATACTCCTGTATGAGTGAAGTAGGTTAGGGAGCGAGTGGATCTGTTAGGAAGAAAATTAGGTCATCCACAAAGACGGCCACTTTGTGGGACCCAGAAGATTTGTGATAACCGATAATGCCTGAATTCGCCCTTATTCTGCATAAGAGGGGCTCCAGTGAGAGTATGAAGATCAGCGGGGACAGGGGGAAGCCCTGTCATGTACCATTGCGAATGTTAAAGTAGCTGGACCCTGTCTCGTTGACCTTGACCGCAGCCATAGGGTGGGAGTAAAGAGACAGGATCCAGCTGAGCATCGATGAATGAAGTCCCATGTGTTCCAGGGTGGCCTGTATAAAGGACCAATCTACACTGTCAAAAGCCTTCTCCGCGTCAGTTGACAGCAGGAGAAGGGGTCGCCGTGATGTCTTGGTCGCATGGATTAGGTTTACCACCCTGATGGTGTTATCACGGGGTTCCCTTTGTGGTACAAAACCTGCTTGGTCCCTATGGATTAGGCTTGGTATATGTAAGAGTATCCTATTGGCCAGTATCTTGGCAAACAGTTTTAGGTCAGTGTTTAAGAGAGCTATCGGGCGGTAGCTCCCACACCGCAGTGGGTCTTTTCCCTCCTTCGGGATAAGGGATATGTAGGCTCTTAAAGTGTCTATCGGGAAGAAATTGCCTTCTGTGATCGAGTTGTGGGCCGATACCAAAGGTTGAGAAAGCGTCTCGAAGAAGGCTTTGTAGTATGTTGGTGTGAAGCCATCAGAGCTGGGGGCCTTCTTTGGTTTTGAGTTTGCCAGCACTATGCCCAACTCCACTGTTGTAATAGGTTCCTCCAGCTCCTCCTGAACCGTGGTCAGGAATGAGGGCATGCCAGATGTGGCTAGGTATGACCGTGGAGTAAATCCCCCAGCTGAGTTAGGGTCATCGGGAGGTGGCCTGTCTAAATTGTAAAGGCCTTCATAGAACAATCGAACTCCACCGCCATATCAGATGATGTGGTCACTTTTTGGCCAGAGAACGTCAGGAAATGGGAGATATAGGTTTTGGTGCGGGGACCTCGCAGTGCCCTGGCCAGCAGTGTACCGCGTTTATTGGAGAATTCGTACATCGTACGGTGTGCCCATGCCAGTTTTTGTTTCCTTTTATGAAACAGAAGCTAGCAAAGTTCTTTGCGTGCTTTGAGGAGTTCCTGGTGGGTAGAACGTGCGAGACAAGCTTTATGGGAGCACTCTAGGGAACGAATCTGGGTAAGGAGTTCGTCTGTACGATGTGTTCTCTCCCGTTTAAGGCGGGCTCCTATTTTAATTAGGGTACCCCTTACAACCGTCTTGTGGGGCCTCCTATACTGTCAGGGGGTTGGCGACTGAGGCTTTGTTAATGGAAAAATACTCCTGCAGCGTGGCCAGTACCTCTGAGCGGGTCTCCTCTGATTGCAGCAGAGCCTCATTCAGTCTCCACGAAGAAGGAGTCCGGGTCACCGGGCCCAACTGAAGTGTCAGGTGTATCATTGCATGTTCCAAGAAAGATATGACATCAATGGAGGTGGACACCACCCTAGATAAGTCTTTATGTGACAACAACAAATAGTCAAGTCTCGAATAGGAGTGATGAACTTGGGAGAAAAATGAATAGTTCCTGTCCTGGGGATGTAGCAGTCGCCAGGGGTCTATCAGACGCAAGGTGTGGAGATCTGCTTTTCTCCGCCTAAGACGCGCAAACGAGAGATTGGAGGCGCCGTGTGTGGCGTCCAATGATGGGTCCATCGTAAAATTGAGGTCCCCCGAAGATGAGCATTTCCTCCGAGAACTCGAGCAGCTGAGGTAGCAGCTTCCGCAGAAATTGCAGGTGATCCACGTTGGGGAAGTATACACTGGCAAAGGAGACCAGCACATCAAACACCCTCCCTTTTAGGAGAAGGAAGCGGCCGGTGGATCCACCCGCTGCGCCTCAAACGTCCATGGTACCGACTTAGCCGGGAGAATGCTGACCCAATTGAACTTGGAGATGGGCAATGTGATGTGGTATGCCGTCGGGAAGGCCCCATTGGTCAATTTAGGGATACGTTCACCATGGAAGTGTGCTTCCTGTAGAAAGGCAACTTGGGTTCTGCCTTTGCGCAAGTCAGCTAGAAGCTGCAAGCGCTTTTCTGGTACGTTGAGGCCACGTACATTGAGGGTGGTGACTTTCAGGAGACCCATAATGCCGTCTGGCGTGGTGGTGACCACCGTTAACAGTAAGAAGAAAGTAACCTCCCCTAGCCGAGGGGCAACACCACCAGAGGGAGAAAAGGGTATTGAGAGGGAGAGAGGAATAGGGAAAGGAGAAAAAAGGGGGGGAGGGGGAGTGGGAGAAGGGGTAGGGGGAGCTGGTCTTCAAATGCGATTACTCTATGGACCCCAGATTAGCACTGGTGGTGCCCAAATGGGGGGCCGCCCTAATTATGGGTGGTCAGAGCGGTAAGGGTTGCTGTAAACCAAGCAATGGTTTACCAACAGGTAAATGGAAACAAAAGAATCATTACGTTAAAAGATGCACAAGATGAAGGCAGTGAGAACCACTTAAAAGATAACATTAGAACCAACTTAACAACATATATGGACAACTGGTGTTTATGCAGCAAATAATGAGGTCTAGCATCTGGAGCCGCACAGTGTTGATGTGCCGGGGGATCCCCGGAGCGATAGGACTCCGCGTCCGCAACAAACACTAACAGGTAGAGTACGTACAGAGTCCCAACGCCCTGTCCCCCAAGCACCAGGACCAAGGCACCATCCTCGTGTGTAAATAAACACTTGCTGTATTAGGGAGAAAAAAATACGGTTAGGAATGCAAGGACAAGACTAGCCACATTGGTAATGACATTATGGCAGCCTAATAGAGGCTTTTCTGCCGGACAGGCCCCTCTACTTCCCCGACATGAGAAGGTCAGCATCCAATGCCCGCTGAGGGGGGGGGGGGCTAGGGTTCAGTGAACACCCAGGTGGACCCAGAAAAAGGGTCTCTCCGTGTTGTGGTTAGGCATGGCCATTGTATCAGTTGCCATAGGAGACTAAATATGGCCCATGATTCAGGGTGTGAGGCCTGTCCGCCGGACCCCAGCCTACATAGCCAACCCCCCCATCGCATGTCAGAGGGGAATGCAGGCTGGGGGGGTTGGCAAGCAAGTCTATGTGAGCCAACTTAAGCTGCGGCCCGTGCAAAAATCACACTGGATATAAAGTTCTGCCTCTGTTGGAGGCATGTCGGGACAGTCATTCAAAAAGAAGGGGGAAGAGAAACCCCCCCCTGGAGTCAACAGAAACGTGTCCCAAAGTCAGCCAGGATCTTGAGAGTGGTCATGTCTGTTCCGAAAGGGGCCATACAGAGGGATATGGCATAGTCTTACCAGTCTGTGGAGTAGGGGAAGGGGTCAGGTCTCAGATGATGTGACCTGGCAGCCTCGCGATTAGAGGCACATGAACGCGATCGTCTTACCCGTTGTTGACTGGGCAGAGGTGGGCCAGGTGTCTTCTGTGAGAGCAAGTAATCAAACCAGTTAGGGACACTGACAGCTGGCTTGGCGAAGAAACTAAACAGGTCAGGGAGTTGGTCAGGTGAGCGGAACTGAAACTCTGATTCTTGCTTCCTAATGATCAGGTGGGAGGGATGGCCCCAGCGGTATGTGACTTCAGTTTCCCATATCACCTCCAGCAGTGGTCGCGGCAGTCCTCGCATGACACTGGTTTGCCTGGAGATATCAGGAAAGATCCATATGGAGGCAATCGGGCCCTTTTCCCACGCCAAGCGTAGGATCTCTTCCATTTTGGTAAAAAAGTTCACCCTGCAGAGAACATCACGTGGGAAGTCCATGGTGGCATGGGCCTGTGGTGCTGGGGCCCTGGGGCCCGGCACACGGTGGACCCTATCTATTTCCAAGTCAGCGGTAGGTGGCTTACCCAGGACCTGGTTCAGTATAGCTATAACAGTGGTGCGGAGATCTGGACCCATGGTGGCCTCAGGGATGCTCCTGTTCTCGCTATCGTCGAGCTGCAGTTGGACATCTACAAGATGGTGGCGGAAAGCCCTGTGTTCTTTCTCTAGGGAGGTAATATCACTGTTACCCTCTCCTCCACTGTGTCGACTTGCTGTCTCAAATCATGCAGCTCCCATGTGAGAGCGTTCACTATCGAGGCTGCCATGGCATTTAAGTCTTGCTTGGTGGGCAGACCTGAGACCATGTCCCTTAGGGATCCCTCTGTGGGGCCACTTATTCCCCCTGCACTCTCAGTGTTCAGCTGTGTGTCTGTGAAAGGGATGGCAGGGACTGTATTGGGGAGTGCTCCCTGTGAGTGAGAGGGAGAAACTCCTCCTCCGCTGCTGCAGTCCCTGCCTGTGTGCCCTTCTTACTTGGTGCTGCGGCGCTCGCCGGAAGAACTCGTGGTGGCGCCATCTTAGTCCATGCGGCCGTCGAGGAGACGGGGTGCTGCCGCAGGCAGTAGTGAGTTATTTTGAGTCCCCTCCGTTCCTCGGTGGCCAGCGGGTGTTTACGGTCCCCGGGCATGTGAAGATGGCTGGAGTGTGCTACGGGTGGTTCTCAACCCGTTCCTGTGCAGAGCTCCTGCCGGTGCGTCCTCACGCTTCCATAGTTAAGCCACGCCCCCTACATCTAGGTATTTTTGATTTTTTTTCAGAGGCTATCATAGCGATCAGGTTACCCGGTTACCCGGAACCGGGAGTTACAGGTCCGTTAGTATGGGACCTGAGCTGTGCTGCACACTTCTAGCACAAACACAAAGACAGACACGCTTCGAAGCGGGCCCACGAAAAAAAGCCCAGTTCAGTGATGCCACATATATGTGTACTGTCGGGGAAGGGGTTAATATAGAATAATTTATCTGATATTAAATCCACCTGGAAGTGGGGGGGGGGGGGGGGCTAGGGGGGCCAGGTGAAATGAATGGAGAGGTGAAAACGGCCGAATCCTTAAGGATTGGAGCACGGAATATTGTCACAAACTGACGGCAGGAGACGAGCTCGGCGCTCGTGGATGTTTTGTACCATAGTCCACTTCCTAATGTGAGTTTATCATATTGTTTTTGTTAATAAAATGTCTTTTTATACGGGATTATGCTATGTGCACTTTCTCCCTATACCATACATACACTCACCCTATGTGACGAGCATTGCGGAGCGGGGATTGGTTGAAGACACCCATTGAGGCATATGAATTCGGCGTTCGTGGATTGATGCCTACACTCGTTTTATAAAAAGTGAGTGCACCCCCTTATTGTGTTCCCCCCCCTCTCCTACTTTGGTCACCACGGAGTTACACTATCGTTTGTTCATGTCATTTTTTTCATATACCGGCCTTTATCCACCATTGGAAGTGCCCTAAAAACTGGATGGGATACCCATGTCTGATAGTGTTTTGCAATTAAGCACAAGCTGTATGCCTTACAGCAGTAAGGTAAGCTGCTTGCGAACACGGAGGTGTTTCCACTGAAGATCTCTCCCCTCTTTTGGATTTTTTATTCGTTTGGTGGTGGGACTGCTATATGTTTATCCATTTGGATTTACCACATTCAGCTTTTTTGAGTTGTCACTATGTGCTAGTATCGGTACTAGCCCTTATTCACTTGGACTGTTTTCAATTATTGTATTACTGTTATTTATTTATACTTTCTGCTATTCATTTATCCTTGCCAGTATTTTTGCCTTTTCACTGTATGTTTGTGTAGTGCATTTGTGGCCGCATGCACTTCGGCCGTTTTCACCTCTCCATTCATTTCACCTGGCCCCCCCCCCCCCCCACTTCCACTTTCTTTAGTCACAGCGCATCTACCACTCACTTTTATTTATACATTTTTGTCTGTTTGGATCAGTCACACAGATGTTGCAGCAGTGTTCCTTAGTACAGACCCTTTT
Organism: Aquarana catesbeiana; assembly: GCF_042186555.1. NCBI lineage: Eukaryota > Metazoa > Chordata > Amphibia > Anura > Ranidae > Aquarana > Aquarana catesbeiana. Next base: position 83,013,225 of record NC_133327.1, on the reverse strand, counting down.
GACAGCGCCGGAGTTTTCCTATTTCACATTCGGCTTTAAGGGGCTGCCATTCATTTGTTTACTGTGTTTGGCTGCAAAGTGATGTGTGGTTGACTGCAACCAGGAGCCCCTCCTACCAGCTTCTGATTGTCCATAGGTGTCCATGAGCTGCCGGTAACAGCTTGGTCACAGTTCTGGGGGTGCTGACTGGTTGCAACCCAGACCAACGTGGCAATGGATATATGGCATGGCTGGGCATTAGGGCCCTCCCACCGTGCCGCCGAATATATGCCTAATGCTATTGTAAAGGGGTTAAGATAAATCATTTTTATACATTTATTTTTATAATATGCTCAGTTTAAATCGGCCAGGTTTGTGAGCGGTATAAAGAAACGTAACTTAAAGCAGAACTAAAGGTAAGGCACCGATGCTTTCTTAGTTCCAAAGGTCCAAGGCCCACAAGAATCTTTGCCAACCTTCTCCCTGGCTTCTTCTGGGTGCCAGTCTTTGCCCGATTTGAGGGGCAAAAGGAATAACATCCCTCTCGTGCATGTGCAGCTCAGTGATGATGATGATTGCGCATAGGCAGGTAAGTGTACTTTATTGCAGAAGTGACATTGCATTTCTCTTCTGCGATAAAAAGCATGTCCGTTCGTAATTTTTTGTATTTTCCATTTGTTTCCACCTGAAGAAAAAATGCTACATAGTAGCTCAGTGATAAAGTTATCCAGTCGCACGATGTACTACGTGTCTCAAATTACTGTGAAATATTAAAGTTTTACCTATGATTTCAAGAGGCAATGGGGGGAAAAAATGTCCCAGCCTCTGGTATCTTCTGTCCTTGGTCTTTCCCGGAAAATTCCTTAGCTGATTATATGCATAATTTTTCAACAGCGCCAGCTTTGTTAGATGGACACTCATTCCTGCCCAGGATCATTGCACAAACTATTTTCTCAGAATGTATTCTGCCGGTCACAAAGTACTGTAATGGAAGATTGATTTCAGAAGATGAATAAGTCAAATGTAACCTAAATAGACTCAGCTCATTATTATCTCCTATGTGCATACGATACGCATATTGAATGTTATGCAGGAGAACTGTCCTGCAAGGCAACAAGAAAGAGGAAGGAATGGGACTTTGTATGAGGCTTGTCACTGAATGAATACCTTGTTTATATTGATCATTGAATGATTCATTGATTACAAATCACGTTAAAAGTGTCAGTCTTTAGTAAAGGACACAATGGGGTTTATTTACGAAAGGCAAATCCACTTTGCACTTCAAGTGCACTTGGAAGTGCAGTCGCTCTAAATCTAAGGGGTAGATCTGAAATGAGTGGAAGCTCTGCTGATTTTATCATCCAGACATGTGCAAGCTAAAATGCTGTTTTTTATTTTCCTTGCATGTCCCCATCGGATCTACAGCAACTGCACTTCCAAGTGCACTTTCAGTGCACTTTCAAGTGCACTTGCAGTGCAAAGTGGATTTTCCTTTAGTAAATAACCCCCAATGTACTGTAAATAACACTTCACTTGTATGAATATACAATTATTATACAAAGTAAAAAAAATGATTAGTAGTAAAATTTCATAAAATACTCATCCATTGATAATAATTAGATACACATAAATATAAGCAATTGCTCTTAGTGAGCCAAACTTGTCTGGGCATCAGTTCGATGTATACTCGACGCACGTTTCATGGCTCATGCCAGTCATCAGGAGTAAAATGCTCTGAAATGAAATCAATAAGATATCTATAAATATAGGATACCATTTAAATGGAGAACCATCTCTCAAAAAAAGGTCTATAACTTACAATGTGGCCCAATAGTGACGCCCAACCTATGTCCAAGGGAGGACGGGGGACGGGGATGATGATCTCCCCCAGGGCTGAGGTGAGGAATCCCATCCAGACCAGAGACAGCAGCCAGGGGAAGACCAGGTAACCATATCATGACCATGTGAATTTTGTGTATGCTTGACAGCCTACACTGCTCTGCAAGGATATGGGGATGAAACCATCATCACTGTGTCCTTTACTAAAGATTGACACTTTTTAACTTGATTTGTAATCAATAAACAATTCAATGCTCAATATGAACAAGGTATTAATTCAGTGACATGCCTCATACAAAGTACCTTTCCTTCCTCTTTCTTGTTGTCTAACATATATTAGGGATGGAGGTTTGCCACTGCTATGATCAGGTTGTGTCAGGTCGCATTACTATAGAACTTTCCTGTACTTTATGTGAAGTGTTTTCCCTTTATTAGACAGTATTCCTTCCCCTTTACATGAATAGCTACACTAATGGGATTATGGTGATGCTCAAGCTCCCAATGGAATACCTTATGGTTATTTAATTTTTACCAACTTCCACTGCACTCTTCTTTACTTTACTTTAATATGGATAAATCCCAATGATGTTAAGGGCAGTATCAGTATAAACTGAGCTAATGGCTGAAATGATCGGCTTTGAAGGGGTGGGCCATACAGAGTCACTTGTTGGTTGCTAGGTTTCCTGGTAGTTGTGTCTTTTTATAGAAGGTCCTATGTAGGGATCTTCTGCCCTCCACTGTCTGTGCTTGTTTATAACCATAGAATAGGGATGGGCCAAACGGACCCCTGTTCGGTTCACACCAGAACTTTCGAACACCGCGAAAGTTCGGACCTGAATAATGAACCCATTAAAGTCAATGGGACCCGAACATCAAAAATGCCCATTTTAAAGGCTTATATGCAAGCAATTGGGCAGACACTGGTTATAGGAGTCCGGGTCCTGCCCTGGGGGACAAAAAAAAAAAGTTTGTAAGAAACGTCATTTTTAAATGAGCAGTGATTTTTTTTTTTTTTTTAAAGTGAAAGCATAAAAATGAAAATTTTTTTCCAATATAGTGCCGGGGGGTTACCCTTAGTCTACCTGTGAAGTGGCAGATCTGTACCATGTCTAGAATCTGCTGCAGCAATAATTGCATTTATAAAGCCAAAAAAATTACATTTTCCCTGCAAGCTGCCTTTATTTTGCTCAGCAACAGCTGAGGAGCCAATGTGTATGATGAGGCCACAATGTAGTTCACTGGGAACAAGACTGGAGATTTTTTGGATACATTCTGGTGTCACTTTGACTTTGGATAGAAGTAACGGGTGCGTACAAAGAATTGGTCTTGCTGTAAAAAATCGCAATGATAAGCATCTGTCAAACAGGGAGGTTGATAGGGGGGGAAAGAAAAGGGGAAGAGGGGAAGGAAAAAGGGAGGAACAAGGGGAACCAAAGTGGAAGAAGAGGGTGTGTTGGGCTGCTCCGGTGTGGTTCCTGTCCCCTAAACACACCAGCTGAATCACTGCATGGCAACTTTTAGCCTGACTCTGGGAATAGCCCTTTGAACGCTTAGGGGTACCTGATGTTCATAGAACAATTCTGCAGAGGAGGGCATGGAGGTGGCGGAGGAGGAGGAGGAGGGGGTAGAGCTCATAGGTCTGGCATCATTACCACCAGCTGTATGGAGACATGGGGGCACAACAAACTGCAGCACCGAGCCCTGTCCTGCATCCTTTCGAGTTGCAAGCAGCCTTACCCAGTATGCTGTGAAGGAAATATATCGTCCCTGCCCATGCTTGCTGGACCACATGTCAGCAGTAAGGTGGATTTTACGGCTGACTGCCTTGCCCAACGATGCCAGAACATTCCCTTCCATCTGATGGTAGAGAGATGAAACAGCCTTATGTGAAAAATAGTAGTGACTGGGAACCTGCCATTGGGGTACAGCACATTGTGCAAATTCACGAAAGGGGGCAGAATCCACCATGCTGAAAGGCAGAAGTTGGAGAGCCAACAGCTTTGACAAGCTTGCATTCAGATGCTGGGCATGTGAGTGGCAGGGACCGTATTTTTTTTTTTCGTTGCAGCAGATGGGGCAGAGAAATTTGCCAGCTACAGTCTACAGCTGATCGTGTGCTGCTGGCAGATGTGCTACTAGGACCTGTGACACCCTGTGCTATACCATCAATCCTGTCAGTGGAGGCTGCTGAGAGGTAATGACTCAGTATCGCAGGGGAAGACTGAAGTGGGTAAGGGGGAGGAGGTGGAGGGACAGATTTGTGCCCCTTTTGTGTGGCTTTTAGGTGCTCTTGCCAACGGGCTGAGTGGTTGGATGCTAAATGCCCTTGTTAAGCATGTGGTACCCAAATGGTTGGTGTTTTTGCCACGTTTGATATGCCTGAGACACAGTTTGCAGATAGCAACAGTGCTATCTGCTGCAGATATGCTGAAAAAGGCCCAGACAGCTGAGCTTTGGAGAGTGGGCCGGGAGATAACAGCTGCGGAATGTGATGGAATAGGGTGGCTACTCTCTACTCTTTCTTAATATCGGCCTCCTTGGGGTTGTGCCGCCTCACCTTCAGTTTCCTCCTCTGCTCTATCTGGCACCCAAGTCACATCAGTGACCTCATCATCATCATCATCATCATCATCTCCTCCATCTTCATCATTACCACTGGAAAAAAATTGGCAGTACGCTGCGGCTTGAGGAACATGAATGCCAATTTGTCTACCAGTGTTCCTCCCTCTCTCTAGGCTCTGTCATCCTCAACCTCAGAACCAACATCTGAATCCAGTAATGGCTGGGCATCATCAAGGAGCAAATGGCTGACGCTCAGCTGACTCCTCAATGGCTGATGTTGTGGCTATGACAGGAATAGATGTGGACAAGGAGGCAGGTTTATCTACTCTGGCAACTGTAGGGGAATGCACACTTGTCTCTGCTTGCGTGACAGAGGATGAGGAGGATTAGGAAGGTTTAATAAGCCAGTCCACCACCTCCTCTGCATGCTGTGGCTGGATAACATGGGCAAACTCACTAAACAGAGGAAATTATGCTCTGCCTGAGGACTGACCACCACGTCCACCTTTGCCTGTAGACACATTTGTTGTTGGCCCTCTTACAGTGCCAAGGGAATGTATGCCTCTCCTTGTTGTCCTCCCAGACATTTTTGGGAGGGGCGGTGCTTATAAGCAAATGTAAAGAAGAAGTTGAAAGCTGTATGTAGATGCACTTTAATCAATGTAAAGAGGTGTTTGGTGCACTTTAATTTGAGTACTCACACTACACAGACTCCACAGATACACTATAATATACTGCAATATAATGTGCCAAACGTACAGTCACACACAGAACTATATGGCGTTTAACTGGCAGTAATGCACACAAAGCTATATGGCGTTAAACATGCAGTAACGCACACAGAACTATATGGCGTTAAACTGGCAGTAAGGCACACAGAACTATATGATGTTAAACTGCCAGTAAGGCACGCAAAACTATATGGCGTTAAACTGGCAGTAGCGCACAAAAAACAATATGGAGTTAAACTGGTAGTAATGCACACAGAAGTAAATGGTGTTAAACTGGCAGTTACACACACAGAACTATATGGCGTTAAACTGGCAGTAACGCACACAAAACTATATGGCGTTAAACTGGCAGTAACGCACACAGAAGTAAATGGTGTTAAACTGGCAGTAACGCACACACAAGTAAATGGCGTTAAACCGGCAGTAACGCACAAAACTATATGGCATTAAACTGGCAGTAACGCACACAAAGCAATATGGCGTTAAACTGGCAGTAACGCACACGGAACTATATAGCATTAAACTGGCAGTAACGCACACAGAACTATATGATGTTAAACTGTCAGTAAGGCATACAAAACGATATGGCGTTAAACTGGCAGTAGCGCACACAAAACGATATGGAGTTAAACTGGTAGTAATGCACACAGAAGTAAATGGTGTTAAACTGGCAGTTACACACACAGAACTATATGGCGTTAAACTGGCAGTAACGCACGCAAAACTATATGGCGTTAAACTGGCAGTAATGCACACAGAAGTAAATGGTGTTAAACTGGCAGTAACGCACACACAAGTAAATGGCGTTAAACCGGCAGTAACGCACAAAACTATATGGCATTAAACTGGCAGTAACGCACACAGAAATAAATGGTGTTAAACTGGCAGTAACGCAATCAAATAGACGGTGTTCAACCATCACTACACTGACGCTATCTGAACTGTCCCTACTCTAGCTATACACTAATGTAAAGATTACTGACACAGTCTCACTACACTACAGTGGAACTATCTGAGCTGTCCCTACTCTAGCTGCACACTATGCAAAGCTGAATGATGGTCCTCCTCACTACACTCACACTATCCCTAGACTGACACTAAACTAATATTCTACACTGACAATTGAAGCAAAATAGCACACTAAATAACTAATAGCAATAACTAACTAATAACACTGAACAGAGCCCTGTTCTATCTCTTTCCACGCCGAAATCACACTGAAAACTGCTGCCATTGAAAGTATGCCATGATTGGATAAAGTCATAATGACAGTGTACAATCATGACTCTGACTGTGCTCTGTACCCTGATTGGCTGAAGCTTTCACTGCTTCAGCCAATCAGGGCTTGCAATGCACTGTTCAGTGCCACAATGCATTGTGGTCGGTTCGGGGGGGCGAACAAATGGTTGAACGGCCCGTTTTGACCCGTTTTGTTGTTCGGTCATTTGTGAACAGCCAAACAAACGGGTCGTTTGACCGTTTGTTTGGTTGTTCGCAAATGACCGAACAACGAAAGTTTGGCCTGAACTTATGCTCGGGCCGAACCGTTCGCCCATCCCTACTACAGAGTTAGTTGGCTGAAGACAGGTATTTTCTGTCCTTGCTAGCTGAGTCAGAAACCCCGATTGGAGGACTGTGATATTTTATAAAGGGACATTTCCAGACAGCAGAGACAAAACTGAGTCACATGAACCTATATGCATAGGAGCTGCTGCTGTTGTTTTTCACCCAGACCAGAAGCATAAACTTTTAGGTAAGTATTCCTATGTTCTAATAGTTTAACTGCAAGTGCCCATAGCTTCTAAAGTGTGTATCTGAATCCTTGTGACCGAGGGATCTTTGTCCTATTGTTATTATTTCACATGCCAAAGAGCTTGGTATCACGTACCTGGTAGCAAAGCCTGATATGATGTGGAAGGCCTCTTGTACACCTCTGACTTGGGGCCCCTAGTAGTGTAAACAGAAGGTGCAGGAGTGCAGAGTGGCATGAGTGCCTGTAAGTCTTGCTAGCAGTCCTGGCAGGCAGCCAGGCAGAAGACTGAAGTAGACTAGCACTGGCGACAGTGGTCAGATGAGACAGTTGCTGGTAGCAGACTGTAGGTCAGCAGGACTAGCAGGGTAGAAGACAGGTACCGGTCACAGCAGGCAAAGTAGCAGAGTCAAGCAGGCCGGGACGGATTAGGTGCAGGAGCAAAGACAGAAGTGGTCAGGGTACAAGCCGGGTCTGGAACCAATCAGTAAAGCAGAAGCCAATAAAAAACACACAGGAGCAGAGGTCAGAGAACAAACCAAAGTCAGTGCAGGCAGAGTTTAGAGGGTGGTCAGGACAAGCCGGATCAATAACTAATCCTGAGCACAGGCACAGTTTAAAAAGCCCATCTGGTGCCAACATCTTTCACAAGTGCACGTGAGCACGTCGATGCGCACAGGTACACGCACCATTCTGCGTGCGCATATTTTCGTGCGCACGTTTCCAATTCCTGTTTGCTTGAGAAAGAACATGTATTAGCCTGAGAAGATGCACAGAAAAATGTCTTGAGGAGCCATTTCATTTACTGTCATGCCCTTCCTGACACTAGGCCTGTGCTATTGTACGTGTATGTAGCGCTGACAACTTTTGTTTCTAGTCGTATGTGTTGTTGTTAAGGTAATAAGTTGATATAGTGCCATCTAGTGGCCAATTATAAGGGTACAATACTTTTATTTTCATCATTTTGAGAAGTGACATGGAAGTGATTGGTTGTTTACTTCTGGACATTAACTATGACCTACCCAAAATGCCCATGGACCAGAGGAGAACTGAACTGCATTGTGGGGAGGATATAAAAGGGCTGAGAGCGGCCATCCTAAGTCTCTTCTTCCTGGGACGCGTGGCCTGCCAGCAGAACTCTGTGGGTGTGTATGTCCCACAGAGTTGCGGCCTACTTTGTGAAGGAGCAGCAACAAGGATCCTGCTATTGATCACAGTGTGCTGGAGCAGCAGAAGTGATCACTCCGGAGACCAGTGGAGGAGATAACCGAGGACTCCTGGTCGTTAGTGAATGGAGCAGCGTGACAGCGTGGTGGTGGCTCTATATGGACTGAGAACTGTTGAAACGGAGACATCCATCTGTCGGGGTCCGGTGCGGTGAGAGGGCTAACGCCCAGAAGTTTGTTCAACATTACACACAGTTATAGCTGTTACAGAGTGTTGCTGAGGCTGATAGTCCCACGGAACAATTTAGTTGGGAAGCATTACATTTACACAGACTTCAATATCCAGGGACTGATACTAGATGTCTGTCTCCTTCAAGTAAGAACACTCAATCAATTTGTCTGATTATAACTACCTTTGTGTATCACCTTGCACTGCGCAATACTCCAGAAGAACTCTCTTGTGGATTATAAATACTGATTGATAGCTAGCGAAGATTGAAGATGTCAGGACTATCTCTCCTATTGCAGGGCCCTGCAAATATTCATAAAGGGATAGTGACTTTACTGTTTAAAGCAGGGGGAGCTCCCTGATATCTATAGTGTGGTATATTCGCATTCCTGTGCCTTTGCACTTGCTGCAGTGTGCTGGAGGTGGGAAGGTGTCCAGAGCTTATACGATTTCGCTTTGAACACTGGTCCCACTTGGAGACGCACCAAACAGGGGATTTTTCAGAAAGGTTCTGAGTGTGTGGATAAATCTGTGTATATCTGTGTTGTGTACAAAGACTATTGTAAATATTTACTGCACTGTCACACTACATTGGTGTGATAGTGTAGTCACTGTAATAACTTTTATATATACCTATCATTTAAGTAAAAAGAGAAATTATTTTGGTTATTACAGAAGTTTGTGTGCAGTGTTGTTTTTCTCCTGCAGGTGGAGTCACAAGCACCCAGGTAGAGGTATATATCTATATAAGTGTCAGAGATATATATATGTATATATATTGAGAGCTATAATTGGTATTAGTGTCACTACAACACTGCACTGCAGCTGTGTCAAGGGGATTGAACAAGTTAAGAGGGGTGAAGAGATCAGAGAACAGGCCCGATGATAAATCAGCAGCTCCACCGTGAGTTATTGCTACATGTATAATGGTCACCCTCTAGTATATTAGTAGGTTTTATGCAATAGAGTTTATATGCTCCTGTTTTTAAGTTAACTGTCCCTACTAGTCTAGGATTCTATAGCTAGTTTTATCTCAGTGCTCTATAACCAGCATAGGCTAAAGCCAAGTTATGCATCCAACAGCCACTTGGTAGTTAGATGTCTGGTTGTGTGACAGATTAGAAGCCACTAGGGACTAAGACAGAGAGTACACAAGCTGACTCCAGTGCCACACCACAGTTCTTGCTGGTGAGAAGCTGCACTCCAGGTTGGTTGGACAATGATTGGAGGATCTCCCCATCATGGCTGATCTTGTCTTGTCTTGTCTTGAATCTTCAGGACTCTGACACTGAAACAGACACCACATCATGATCATCCCCAGGGGCTCCTGCAACTGAACTTTGCTGCAACATTCACCTGGAAGTGTCTTTATTATTAACTATATATACACCAAGGTATATGTGCACAATACTACCAGAACTGTTGTTGTGCCCTTTGATGATAAAACCCATTTGTACTATTATTAACCTTACCATATAAAAGTGGCATATAAAAATAACAGTACCTAGCCTGTGCAGAGAGCAGAGCTGAAGGGGCTCATCCGACCCACCCACTACAGGCTGCCTGCAGAAAATTACAGGAGGGTGTGGAAATAAGAAAAGACACAATGCACAAGGAGAGCAAGCAGCAATGACTGGTCTTTATTACAGGAAGCTCCTGCAAAGAGACAAAGTTTCACTCTGGATTACTGCACAGATCTGGAAGAAATATACAAGGTACACCAGGATTTAAAGTGTAAATTCACTTTTTCACAAAAAAAAGAAAAGGTTATCTAACACTCTACATCCTCTCCACCCCCTCCAACTTCACTTACCTCAGTGGGTGGTAGCTGTCACTGCCCATGCAGCAGGTGCAGAGGTTCAGGGATTTGAAAACCTGGCTCTTCTTCCCCTTCTTTCCTTAGGGCTCCTGGAACAGATTGATGTGATTCTGAAACACTTCTGGAAACTAACCAGTTGGAATCACTCAAGCCAAAAGACGGGGAAGAAAAGCCAGGCTTTCAGATCCCCGAACCACTGCACTGGCTGTGTGCGGTGAACTTACACCTCCAAAGTGGGACTGTACTCTCTCAATCAACATTAACTATTTTTAATCCTTATGCTGCTACCATTAGTAAATAGACTGGAAATTATATCATATTTGCTTGTTTTAAACATTTTTTTTTATATTTCTTCATTTACTTTCTGGTTTCCAGGCCTAGGCAAATGATGACATACATTCTGGGAGTCTTCAGGAGGGGAGGAGGAGTTTTCTCAGCTAAACACACTCTCCTTCATGCCTAAGCTAAAGGCAGATGTATTCTAGGAAAAAAATGCTACATGAATCATCTGGTCTTACTCCAGATGGCCACGACCAGAAATGCTAGGAGGTGCTTTTTAAAGTGATTTCTCAGCAAAATAAAGCATGGAGACATGAATGGATGGATGAGTTTGCTTTCAATAATAAAAATTCAATAGCGTGTTTGGTTTGTGGTGCTCAGATGCAGTGTGGTTTTAATTAATTTAACATACAAATTGTTTTAGTTTGTGAAAAAAAGATGCATTTCATGTATAGTTCCTTAGTTAGCCTCATTTTTTTTTTTGTTACCCGTGAGCACTATATTCACCCATTCCTATCAATATTTATTTGCATACACAACTGATGCACAGCACTGAAAAGGTATGCGCCAAGCTCTCCCTATGTTTCCTGCCTTGGCACACAGCTTAAAAATCAGCTATGGATAGCTACAAACAATGTAAACTCAACATATAATCTACTCATAATCAGGCAGAATCATCCTAAGCAGGTAATGTAATGGTTAAAAAAACAGGCCATCCAGGGCTGGACTCCTGCATAGCCAACACTGGCCAAGGATGGCAAAGTTGCCAGGGCCAGCATCCAATCACCCTCAATCTATGCTGCTGACAGCCAACAACACATTCCTCTACATAATCCAATATGTATTTATCATAATGGCACTCAATGGCCGGTGCCTACAGCTGCAGGATTAACCACTTCAGCCCCGGAAGGATTTGCCCCCTTATTGACCAGGACATTTTTTGCAATACAGCACTGCGTCGGTTTAACTGACAATCGCGCGGCTGTGCGATGCTGTACCCAAACAAAATTGATGTCCTTTTTTTCGGTAGTATTTGATCACCTCCTTCTGCAGTTTTTATTTTTTGCGCTATAAACATAAAAAGGCCGACAATTTTGAAAAAAAAAAAAACACAATTTTTTTTTAGTTTCTGCTATAATACATATCCAAAAAAAAAAATTAAAAAATAAATAAATGTATTCATCAGTTTAGGCCGATATGTATTCTTCTACATATTTTTGGTAAAAAAAATCACAATAGGCGTATATTGATTGGTTTGCGCAAAAGTTATCGCGTCTACAAACTACGGGATAGATTTAGGGACTTTTCTTTTTTTATTGTTTTTACTAGTAATGGCGGCGATCTGCGATTATTAGCGGGACTGCGACATTTCAGCGGACAAAACTGACCACAAATGACACTTTTTGGGGACCAGTGACATTATTACATTGATCAGTTCTATAAAAATGCACTGACAAATGTAACAATTACACCGGCATGGAAGGGGTTAACACTAAGAGGCGATCAAGGGGTTAAGTGTGTTCCCTAGGTGTGTTCTAACTGTAGGGGGGGGTGGGCTCACTGGGACATGACAGAGATCACTGGGAACAGAAGATATCTGACATGTCATTAGGCAGAATGGGGAATCGCCTTGTTCCCCGTTCTGCCTCTGTACACAGCGATCGCGGGACACCGGCAGACATCGAGTCCGCAGGACTCGCGGACACACTCCCGCTATTCTGCTTGCACGGACCGATGTACAGGTATGTCGGTTCTCGCAGGAGAGACAACCTGCCACAGTAAATGTACGTGAGCTGGTCAGGAAGTGCTTTAAGGACCAAGTCTCCAAATTTACAAACTTTTGGCTAAATTCAGCATTTTGGCTTTTATTAATAACTGTAGCCATTACTGAATCATAAATTTAGCAAGCTCAAATCTTCCAAATAGTTTTGTAATTTTTTTTTCAAAAAAACCCCAGTATAAATAGATGACAAAATTAAAGTGACCCTGTTGTTACACTGAAGTTCCCAATGCAAACATTCCTCCATTTGGTAGAAGTCTCCCCCCTAAGCCCCCTGGGGAACCAACACTTCTTGGGAGTGTCTTGGGTCCTCTGCAGCTTTCACTAGTCCCTCCTGAAACTTCATTCCACATCATTGACTGGTTCCTCCTATAACCTTCGCAGCATTAAAGGATTCAGCAGTGATGTGGAAGTTGATGGGAAGAAGCAATGAAAACTGTGAGGGACCAAGGAGGACAACACTGCTTGGCCCCTCAGTTTTCTGTCAACATTTGTAGGCCTTTAGTTTTTGTCAGTTTTCCAGTGGATGTAGGGGGGGTGATTTCTACTGGGTAGAGCGGTATGCAGAGACTCAGGCATCAGGAAAGGGAATTATTTACATTCTTCTATTTCAGGGACACTTTGCACTGGGAAGCTGAGTGTAGCAAGAGGGTCCCTTTAAAAGATGTTCGGATCTTTTTTTCTCTGTATTTTCTTGAATTTTTATTCTTAATTGTTTTGTTGCTCTGTGGTTGCCATGGCGACCGCAGAGGACATGCCTCTGTTGTGTCCGATTTACCAAAACATCATACTCACCTAACTTCCGGGCATCGCGAGTTATTTACTCGCCCTGCACTGAGTCGTGGTGAGATGATGTCAACGCGTCATCATACACGATGACGCCCTCTATGGACGCTAATAAACAACGCTGATAGTAGCCAAATAGACAACTGCGTATGCCCCGGCGGCCTTTAAAGTCTGCGGATGGCGCGCTGATCAGTCCAGATTTTTGCCTCATAGGACTAACAACGTCCCTGCTATGTGTGCTTACAAACCCACTTGAAGTAAGTAATAAGTACACCTTTTTCTTCCCGCAGAGGGATACTCGCAGAGGGAAAGAATTTTCTTTCCCCCTTTCCTTTGCTCCCATTATAAGAACTCTAAGCTATAAACATTGTACCCTGCCATTAAGATGAATGTTTTCTTTTTGGCAATTGAAAGGGGTTATTGCAATATGTTTACTATGAAGCCCTGCATAGCTTGAATGGCTACAATATTAGCATTTTTTGTGCATACACTTATATTTTTTTATTACAATGGGATAGCTGATCATTCCGTAGAGTTTTTTCTGTGGATGTACCGTGAGGGCCTCTTCGTGGGGACCTTTGTGAGGGCTATTCTGACCCCAGACGGGGTTCATCGCCTTAGATAGACAGACAGACAGACAAACTTACCTTCCTATGAAACTTTGATTTGAAAGTACCTGCATGAAAATTCCTTACAATCCAATGTCGGTATGTATGTTCGACACGCTCATGTGCTACAATGTTGATGCTGCCTTGAAACATTGTCTTGAAACTATTATTCCTGCTTTTTTTTCAGAATGTATTTGCACTCTGACATCCGTACAGGCAGGCAGGCTGACATCCGTACGCTGATTGCTGTAGCCGTTTGTTCCTATCATTGATGCATGCTCTTTTAAGCTTCAACTGTAAGTTACTACAATAAAAGTTTTTTTATCTATCATTACGGGCTTCACTATGGGTCCTTCATTTTTCTTTTCTCGGATATATGATGACTACATGCCTGAAAGCCTAATTCTGAAGTGACCATTGGGAGATGTTTATATGTGAAGGAAATCCCACGGATGTTGTGGTCTGATGAGGGGTTCCAGTGGGCTGGATTTGCTTGATGCTATTGAGAATTTATCATCTATGCCTAATCCTTAACACCTTCTGGTAAGCAGACTACATTACCACGTGGTGACGAGTGACTCTTTCTACATCTGCACAATATATTTGGTGATTGGATTCGTCCCACTCTTCAATTTCATTTTGAACTTTTCAGCGCTGCAATAATTTTTATGCATGTGACTTTTTGTTTGTTATCTACGAACTTTGCTGGCCGCTTGCTTTTTACAGTTCAGCGCAAATTTTTACTTGTTTTTTGCCAGGATTTGCACTCTCGCCTATAATGCCTCTGAGGAAGGGATATTTTTCCTGAAATATGTCAGGCCAAAGGGAGAAAATCTACGTTCATTGGAATTTGTAATAACTCACCATGAGCATTTTTTGTCTTTCCACATAAATGTACTGTACAAACTGCTGCTATGTTTGTCATTATAAATGTGTTTTTAAAACAAAAATAATTTTTATAATAAATTATATTTTATGATACATGGTTCTCCTTCTGTTCGCCCATAAAGTCCCAATGTACCGGGGGGTACTTGTGTCCCTTATGTAGGGTCCCTATCTACAAAATGTCTGGGATGTTGGCAGCACTTTAAGTGAGAATAATAATAATTCTCCTTGTGGTTCACCACTTATACTTTAAAAGCTCCCCAAGTATCTCTAAGACTAGGGACTCCAAAGTGATTCCAATATGGGCAAACTTGACTTTTTGAAAATCACCAAAAAATTAACATTTCTCTAAACTTTTGCCAAGCTAGAAGATGTTCCCAGTTTTTGGCATAGTTATTTTTTTAGAGTGGAGATTTTGAAGCATCAGCCAGATTTGTGTTGGCCGTAGATCACACCTGCTGTTCTCAGCTTGGATTTGACACTGCGTCAGTAGAGTCACATAGAAAGAAGCGGTATATAGAATTTCTTCCAAAGACTCTTCTCTCGGTTTGCAGATATCTCAATCAGTGGGGGTCTCAGTTGACTATTTTTTTTTTCAGTGCGCACTTGTTAGTTGTATGTTTGAATGATTAGACATTTGAGTGATTCTTTCATCTCTTGCAGGGGGCTTCCCGAGACCCTCTGAACTAAGATGACAGGATTTGGAACCTGAGAGTATGCTCTTTTTGTTCGGACTAGCCTATCATCAGTCAAATCCAGTGTGCAGGTTAATAAGGCTTAAGCTGAAAGGAATGGTGAGCTCCTGATTGACAAGCTTGAGAACAAAAAGTTTGGAGGAAGCTCTGGTGAGGTGAAGCAGATATTAATTGGATCATACATGACAGGAAAAATAACGGGCAAGCTGGTATCAAAGTGGGGAATTCTGAACAGCTTTGGCATAATTACATAATCTCACGTCTTCCAAGTGGAAATAGATGGGAGTTTTGTATGAGGTCTACAGGAAAGTTGCAACCAGAAATCGATCAACTAGCATTATATTTCATATTTGACTATATTTAACACAAAACTCTGAGCTAGTTGCATCTAAACTAGCCACATAAGCCCAATGCAATTTTAGAAAACAACCCAGCCTGAGAAAATACAGTTATAGAGGTATGAAAAAAAGTAACATACAAAATGCTCACATGTGGCCCAAAATACTCGTGGCCATTCATACTACATAGTTATATATTTTTTGGATATTGTAGGTCAGTTGAACGCATCTAAAAATATGGGGAACAGAATGTTTTAACATTTGCCAAAATTTTTCAAATTCTGATATATAAAAAAAATCACATCAAAGATTTGACTTTTTAATGCAAGCTATATCCATGCCTTTAAAATAACCCTTATAACACAAATCAGTGCACCACAAAAGAGTCAATCGATATAAAGCAACAGTAAAACAAGCCCATGAAGACAATATGTCATGAAGGTATCAAGATGTCAGCCACAGGTGGAAAGAGGTGTCCAATACTAAATATGCAAGTGTTAAAGGTGAATTCAGCCCATCCACCACAGTCAACATCTGCCTCTCACTTCCTTGATTCGACCAGAACGGTCAAAAATGTACTTTTCCACACCATGGTGTGGAATCCTCCAGTGATCGGCTCACAATGTAGCTATCACTCACACCACAGGGCATGTGTATGTAAGTAGAAATAAAACAATCTAACGCTCTTTATATAAAAACGTTTTATCTAAAAGGATTAAAAATAACTTACAGGCAAAGCACTTCAGGCAAGTGCATGTGTATAGGCATTTCTGTGTACAAGCAGTCTAAACAAAAAAGATGGCCATGGGCGATGTCATATGTAGCTCCTCCATCCATACGCATTACGTCGGTAGGCTTTGTCAGCGGGATTTTAACGTGTACGAGGGAGGAAAGTGTGTTTTGACTCTTTTGCGCTGCACTGATTTGTGTTATACATGTTACCAAGGGGTTGTGCATTGTCCTTTTAGTGTTCAGCTGGCAATCATTATTCATATATTATATATCTGCACTGCATATTGTCTCTACTGGTTATTTAACTGCTTCTGGACCACCCACTGCACATTTACTGTGGCAGGACTGCCCGGCTCTGTGAAACAACATACCTCTACGTTCGTTGTTGTTTCTTCCAGGTATGGAGCATGTGCACGCGTCTGCCAGACCCGCTGATTGGCTCCAATCACAGTGGGAGCCAATCAGAGGATCTGGAAGACATGATGTCTGCCGGGACCCGCTGATCGTTGACAGGAAAGGCAGAATGGCGGTCTGCCTATGTAAACAAGGCAGACCGCCGTTCTGTCAGAGAGGTTAGGCAGAACTTTCTCCAGTTAAGCCATCCCCCACACAGTGAGAAAGCACTCCCTAGGAGCACACTTAACCCTTTGGTCACCCCTGATGTTAACCCCTTCCCTGCCAGTGTCATTAGTACAGTGACAGTGCATTTTTTAGCACTGATCACTGTATTAGTGTCATTGGTCCCCAAAAAGTGTCACTTAGTGTGCGATTTGTTCGCTGCAATGTTGCAGTTGTGCTAAAAATTGCTGATTGCCACCATTACTAGTAAAAGCAAAAATAAAAATGCCATAAAAATATCCCATTGATTGTAGATGCAATAACTTTTGTGCAAATCAATCAATATACCCTTATTGGGATTTTTTTTTAGCAAAAATATGTAGCAGAATACATATTAGGCCTAAATTGATGAAGGAATTTGATTTGTTACATTTTTTATTGGATATGTTTTATAGCAGAAAGTAAAAAAAAATTGTATTTTTTTTTTTTTTTTCAAAATTGTCGTTCTTTTTTTGTTTATAGCACAAAAAATAAAAACCGAAGGGGTGATCAAATACCACAAAAAAAATGACACAAATTTTGGTTGGGTACAGCGTTGCATGAATGCGCAATTGTCAGTTAAAGCAACGCAGTGCCATATTGCAAAAAATGGCCTGGTCAGGAAGGGGGTAAAACCTTCCGGGGCTGAAGTGGTTAGAGAAACCCTGTCACCAACTTAAAAACTCAAAGGATACATCCAAACCAACAAAAGAATGGCTCCACCAGAAGAAGATTAAAGTTTTGGAATGGCCCAGCCAGAGCCCAGACCTGAATCCGATTGAAAATCTGTGGGGTGATCTGAAGAGGGTTGTGCACAGCAGATGCCCTTGCAATCTGACAGATTTGGAATGTTTTTTCCAAGAAGAGTGGGCAAATATTGCCAAGTCAAGATGTACCATGCTGATAGACTCATACCCAAAAAGACTGAGTGCTGTAATAAAATCAAAAGGTGCTTCAACAAAGTATTAGTTTAAGGGTGTGCATACTTATGCAACCATATTATTTTAGTTATTTATTTTTACTTCCCTTCACCTAAAAGATTTCAGTTTGTTGTTCAGTTGAGTTGTACAGTTTATAAGTCACATTAAAAAAAGGAAAAAGTTCTGGAATGATTTATCTTTGTTTTATTTTTTTACATCACAGAAACTTGACATTTTAACAGGGGTGTGTAGACTTTTTCTATCCACTGTAACTAGATAGGTCAAAACCACTTGGGTATTCAATGCTTGTGGATCCACCTCCTGGCTATTAGTGCCCACTTTATGTGCGAGGTCCCTTTAAGAATTCCACAGTCGAACAGCCAACGAAGAAGCAGTAGTAAGACACCATCAAACAATGCCTTGCTGTTCAGGGGAGAGGCTGTACAGAGTGTGGAAGTAAGAACACAATTTTGTGAGTTGAGGCAGCAAGTTTCTAGCAGAATATTTTTCTTTCTTTATTATGGACAGAATATAATTTTTTTAGGAAATTGTTCCTTTTTTTTCTCATGCAAATTTTAAATATGTTGTATGATTATTCATCATTTTTATTTCCAGACAGCAGGTGGGACTCTGGGTTCCTTTACAAACATTTACCTGTCTATTACTTTTGCTGCTTTTTTGAAAAAGCCTGTTGTGTACAGAACTCTAATAGGGCGTACACACGGTCGGACTTTGTTCGGACATTCCGACAACAAAATCCATGGATTTTTTCTGACGGATGTTGGCTCAAACTTGTCTTGCATACACACGGTCACACAAAGTTGTCGGAAAATCCGATCGTTCTGAACGCGGTGATGTAAAACACGTACGTCGGGACTATAAACGGGGCAGTGGCCAATAGCTTTCATCTCTTTATTTATTCTGAGCATGCGTGGCACTTTGTCCGTCGGATTT
Source organism: Aquarana catesbeiana (assembly GCF_042186555.1). Lineage (NCBI taxonomy): Eukaryota > Metazoa > Chordata > Amphibia > Anura > Ranidae > Aquarana > Aquarana catesbeiana. Next base: position 82,994,576 of record NC_133327.1, on the reverse strand, counting down.
GTGTACACACAATCGGAATTTCCGACAACAGATTTTGTTGTCGGAAAATTTTATCTCCTGCTCTCCAACTTTGTGTGTCGGAAAATCCGATGGAAAATGTCCGATGGAGCCCACACACGGTCGGAATTTCCGACAACACGCTCCGATCGGACATTTTCCATCGGAAAATCCGACCGTGTGTACGGGCCATAAAGCTCAAGCTCACATTTATACATAAGCTTGTTTAGGGCTCTCAATGTTCTGTTCAGATAGGACAGTATGGAGTTTCAATCAGAGAGAGCGTCTCCGGCAAACAGCTTCTGTTGTGCACTCTCTTGATTAAATCCACCACGCTATATACATCTAATGCCATATGGTATAGCAATTACAACCTAATGTCATTTATTTTCTAATGCCATTGGTATAGCATGTATGACCTTGCATGTTGTATTTATTTTTAAAATGAATATTTTATATAACAGTAAAAAGATACAAACAAAATACAAAATTGATATATAAAAAAACATTTTAATGATAAAATCCTAAAGGTCATGTATTTTGTTATTTCCAACCCCCCCCACCAACTCCCCCACTACTCTGATATCTCTTGAATCAGGAACCATCTAGTTCACTGAAGCATCAGTTGCTGTAAATATCTGTAACTTTGGCTTACCAATTAGTTAATTGTCCTTTTGAACACAGATAACTTAAGGCCGACAAATAAGTGAGAACAAGAATCCCATAGTTAGAGAGGTAGGCATGGTGAAATTATAATAATAATAAAGCACTGGACATTACCTTTAATACTCGTCATACAGGGATTTTTTTAAATACACCTTCAATTCTCAGATATTTTTATCTCTGTACATAATGGGTTTGTGTTGCTAGTCTGAAACACCCATAATTAGACCAGCTGGTGGGCCAGATTTGCAGACAGATGCAAGGTGGCAGATTCTGTAACACAGAGTCTTATGATCTCATTTCTTCAACTCTTCAGCAGTACGTGTACGGTACCATTTATTTAAAGAGCTGGGAATAGCTGAGAACAATTTACAATTCATTTTTCCCATTCTACAATAAATCAATTTATTTGCCATTTTAAATACTTGTCATTTTTTCCCACTTACATCTTTATTCACATTTTCCACCAGGGTTGCCTAAATTAGTCACCTGATAAAAATTTTACATAGCCATTAATTATTAATACGTCAATGTTTTAGGTCACAACTTGGCCTGTTGTCTGAAACAGTATGTTCAACGTTCTGTAAGTTGAAGGAGATGTTTATAATGTAAACATCTCACACAATCAGCAGTATAATATAAATTTCATATACAGTGAATGGCACAATATACTATATACTAATATAATATAATATACTATTAACACAAAAAAGGGATATAGTCATGAATTTTGGAGATTTGGACTTGAAAAGTGGACATCTTAAAGAGTCCAGTCAAGTTTACCTGTTTGGAAGACAAGACAGCAAACTAATACACACTATACATGTACAAAGTATAGCGTTTGTTCATGCATGGTTCACCATTCTGCCAAGGAGTTCTACAGCTGTGAACAGATTCTGTTGCCTGTTGGTTTCAAGTCTCAGGCAGCAACGCTGAACGCATTCAGTTTACAGTTCTGGATCCAGCATTTTGCTTAGCACCCTTAAAGTGATATTAAACAGAAAAGTGTTAATTGCCATAGTTCATTCACATAAATCATATACAGTGGGGACGGAAAGTATTCAGACCCCCTTAAATTTTTCACTCTTTGTTATATTGCAGCAATTTACTAAAATCATTTATGTTAATTTTTTTCCTCATTAATGTACACACAGCACCCCATATTGACAGAAAAACACAGAATTGTTGACATTTTTGCAGATTTATTAATTGTCCATTTCTTCTGATCATCCTTGAGATGGTTCTACACCTTCATTTGAGTCCAGCTGTGTTTGATTATACTGATTGCACTTGATTAGGAAAGCCACACACCTGTCTATATAAGACCTTACGGGTCGGGTTCACACTGAGGCAGCACGACTTGCAGACTGCCTCAGGCGACCCATGACAGGATTTAGAGGCGACTTGCAAAACGACTTCTGTATAGAAGTCAATGCAAGTCGCCCCCAAAGTAGTACAGGAACCTTTTTCTAAGTCGGAGCGACTTGCGTTGCTCCGATTAGAACGGTTCCATTGCACAGAACGGGATGCTACTTGTCAGGCGACTAGGTCGCCTGACAAGTCGTCCCAGTGTGAACCGAGGGTACAGCTCACAGTGCATGTCAGAGCAAATGAGAATCATGAGGTTAAAGAAACTGCCTGAAGAGCTCATAGACAGAATTGTGGCAAGGCACAGATCTGGCCAAGGTTACAAAAAAATTCTGCTGCACTTAAGGTTCCTAAGAGCACAGTGGCCTCCATAATCCTTAAATGGAAGACGTTTGGGATGACCAGAACCCTTCCTAGAGCTGGCCGTCCGGCCAAACTGAGCTATCGGGGGAGAGGAGCCTTGGTGAGAGAGGTAAAGAAGAACCCAACAATCACTGTGGCTGAGCTCCAGAGATGCAGTCGGGAGATGGGAGAAAGTTGTAGAAAGACAACCATCACTGCAGCCCTCCACCAGTCGGGGCTTTATGGCAGAGTGGCCCGACGGAAACCTCTCCTCAGTGCATGGAGTTTGCTAAAAAAAACACCTGAAGGACTCCAAGATGGTGAGAAATAAGATTCTCTGGTCTGATGAGACCAAGATAGAACTTTTTGGCCTTAATTCTAAGCAGTATGTGTGGAGAAGACCAGGCACTGCTCATCACCTGTCCAATACAGTCCCAAAAGTGAAGCATGGTGGTGGCAGCATCACGCTGTGGGGGTGTTTTTCAGCTGCAGGGACAGGACGACTGGTTGCAATCAAGGGAAAAGATGAATGCGGCCAAGTACAGGGATATCCTGGGCGAAAATCTTCTCCAGAGTGCTCAGGACCTCAGACTGGGCCGAAGGTTTACCTTCCAACAAGACAATGACCCTAAGCACACAGCTAAAATACCAAAGGAGTGGCTTCACAACAACTCCATGACTGTTCTTGAATGGCCCAGCCAGAGCCCTGACTTAAACCCAATTGAGCATCTCTGGAGAGACCTAAAAATGGATGTCCACCAACGTTTACCATCCAACCTGACAGAGCTGGGGAGGATCTGCAAGGAGGAATGGCAGAGGATCCCCAAATCCAGGTGTGAAAAACATGTTGCATCTTTCCCAAAAAGACTCATGGCTGTATTAGATCAAAAGGGTGCTTCTACTAAATACTGAGCAAAGGGTCTGAATACTTAGGGCCATGTGATATTTCAGTTTTTCTTTTTTAATAAATCTGCAAAAATGTCAACAATTCTTTGTTTTTCTGTCAATATGGGGTGCTGTGTGTACATTAATGAGGAAAACAATGAACTTAAATGATTTTAGCATATGGCTGCAATATAACAAAGAGTGAAAAATTTAAGGGGGTCTGAATACTTTCCGTCCCCACTGTATATCATGCCACATTTTTTACATTTTTTTTAATTCTTTCAGTACCTTATTCCTGCAGCGCTGTTGTGTGGTCACATGATCTTTCCCTGTTCTTTCGCATCTGCAGGGACTTCTATTACTCTTGATTAACAAGAAGGGAACGGCGCCAACATGCTAATCTAATTAAATGATCATAAACCAGTGCTGCTCCTAGAATTAGTGAGATACTAATAACAATCGAGAAAATGTTAGCGCCCTTTTTTAATTTTTTCCACTTCTATTACTCTGCTGATATATGCTCCCTACAGTGTGAGTCAATGTCTGACCAGTTGTGATTGGTGCTGTGCCAGTCACATGACTAAAAAAATAACTATTTTTGAAGAGCAATTCCGATTCAATTATAATTTTAACTATCATAGCTCCCTATAAATCTTTTTTGAATATCAAATGTGTATTTTTTGGTGCGTTAATATGGTGTAGGTGGCAAAGATGATTGACACAATTTTTTTCTACTTTTACTGTTTTCGTTGACTGCCTACTTAGGTAGGTACTGCTCTTTTGGATGTATGGTCATGTTTTGTTTTGTACTTTTACATTTTTGTATTTTACTTTTAAAATGAATAAATATGATTTAAAAAAAAAAAGATGATTGACACTAGGTTTCATTTTGTACAGACGGCATCTGCATCCAAGGCTCTTTTTTAACTTTAAAGGTATTAGCAATTACATTTGATATATTTAATACTAATATATAACAAAACTAAGCTTTTTTTTTGTTTCTTAGTCAATGTAATCAATCAGCATACTATATCATAGTATTTAGCAATAGGAGGACATGGAGGTGGAGGGAGCGAGGGGCGTATCACTGTGAATACGCCCAGATGTGTGACTCTATAGTCACATGGGCTGCTCAGATAAGAGCAAGGAGGAAATGAAGAGCTTAGAACTGACCATGCTCAGTAGAGGACACCAAGTGGTCTACACAAACTAAGCCTGCAATGGGGACACAGAGAAGATGGGAGGGACAGCTGAAGGCAGAATCAACCAGTTTAATTTCACTGTACACAAAACAAATGCTTTAGTGGCTTTTTGAGTATGAACACTCTGTTATATAGCATGTAGTGAGAGTTTTTCAGAGTCTGGGTTTAATGACACTTTAAATTCTTACGTTTGAGAAATAGTACCACCATGGCAGTATTGTAAAGAGGAATTAATATTTTCCTGAGAACATAGCTCAGTAGCAATACTCTTGTATTCAGGACTTGGGCTGATTAATGGCATCAGTTAGACCAGTGTTTCTCAACTCCAGTCCTCAAGGCACCCCAACAGGTCATGTTTTCAGGCTCTCCATTATTTTGCACAGGTGATTTGATCAGTTTCACTGCCTTAGTAATTACCACAACTGTTTCATCTGAGGGAAATCCTGAAAACATGACCTGTTGGGGCGCCTTGAGGACTGGAGTTGAGAAACACTGAGTTAGACATTCCACTTGAGCATGAGAGAAGTTTATGGTGCCGATGGTCAGCTTGCATTTTTTGACCAAAATACAAACTATAACCTGAGGAATTTTTTGGTGTGATCTGGTTTCCTGGGGAACATTTAAAATCTATCTGCCATGGCAGAAGTTGAACACACTGAAGTTGTGTTAGAATTTTATCTCGGAAATAAATAAACCTATTGTTTGAAAGATAATCAGCATGACAAAAATGAATTTATTATTGTTACATAATCTATAGATAGAGCACCTTGGCACCCATACACCTATGGCAGATGGCTTTTTTTCTGACAAATACAATGCATTCTAAACCACAACTATCTAATTGGGTGTCAAGGAAGGTGAAAGAACCCCTGTAGCTTAGAGAGCACCCCAGGCTGAGGGGTCTGTGTGGAGATATATTCTCCACAGGTGGAAAATCAAGGCTTCCATTTCCAATGGGAAAAAGCCAACAATAGAGATGTGAGTTCTATTCTCAACCAGAAACCCTTTTGGTAAAATTATCCAAACATATAATCTCCTCTCTGTTTACCCATTGAAACCAGAAGTCAAAACACAGTGTAAGTTCAATGAGTGGGAGCTTAAAGTGGTTCTAAAGGCAGAAGGTTTTTTATCTTAATGCATTCTATGCATTAAGATTAAAAACCTTCAGTGTGCAGCAGCCCCCCTTATACTTACTTGAGCCCCATCTCGATCCAGAGATGTTGCATTATAGCCTCAGCTGTCCAGGACTCTCCCACCTGATTGGCTGAGACACAGCAGTGGGTGCCACTGGCTCCCACTGTTATTAATCAAAGTCAGTGAGCCAATGAGGAGAGAAAGGGGGCGGGACCGAGCCATGGCTCTGTGTCTAAATGAGAAAGAGGATCCGGGCTCCTCTGTGCAAAACCACAGCACAGAGCATGTAAGTATATCATGTTTGTTATTTTTAAACATAAATAAATAAAAAACAAGATTTTAATATCAATTTATTGGAGTAACCTCTGCCTCCTACATGTGTATCAGAATTCGGGTCAAGAATTTTAACCTGGAAGGAGGTCAAATTCACCTCAACACATAAAAGCACCAATGAAACATGCTGCCTATCAGGAACCATGAATCAGACCGAGACAGAAGTATAGTTAAATCACACTTGTTTAATAAAAATAAGGTAAACAGAGTAAGCATGGTCAAAACAAGCCAAAGTTCAGTAAGTGGATCGGGTAGTCAGCCAAGCAAATGTCAGAGAGCCAGAGATAAACGTAGTAGTACAGCAAGCAGGATCAGGAGCCAGAAGGAACATCAGCCGAGCAAGTCTTCAACAGGAATGCAGGAGAAAGTCTCTGTGATGTTGACAAAGGCGAAGGAAGAGATCAAGTGAGCTGGAAGACTTTAAGTAGGCAGGACTGACGAGCAGAATCAACAACAGCTGGGTAACTGTGGAGAGAAGTTGGAGCTGGCAATTAGCTGACAGCTGAGCGGCCAGCTTAGAGAAGGAAGGGCTGAGCCCAGCCCTGATACCGCTCCAGGTGAGGGAGTATCTGGTTAATCCCCACACACACTAGTCAGGTGCTAGCCCAGCTCGCATGCTGTGTAACATAAGGAAATTCTTCCGTATGGCTGCACTTCCAAAATTCCTTTTATTGAAGCTTCATATGACAAGTGGTTGACAAAAAGCAGTGGACGAAAAGGTAGATGCGTTTCGCGCAAATGTTAGCGCTTAGTTATAGTCATGAAAGCACCAGATATTTACAGAGGGCTCCAATGGAGAAGAGGGGTATAGCAGTGAAGATGAGTATCAGCCAGTGAGGACTGTTCTTACAAGAGAACCTTGTAAGAAGAGCAAAAGAACCACACTCTGGAAAAGCAAAATCTGGTGCAGCCGTGCATGGTAGCCAACAATCAGCTTCTAACTTTAGCTTGTTCACTTAAGCTTTGACAAAAAATAAAACTAGAAGCTGATTGGTTTCTATGCAGAGCTGCACCAAATTTTGCTCTCTCCAGTTTCAGTAAATCAACCCCAATGTGTAAGGTGTCAGGGCAGCATCTGTCAGACTTCAGGTCACCTTTCATCTCCTGATTCAAGATAAGGAGTCACAGAAGGGCAAAGTAAATAATGCCGAATGAGGAGGCAAATGTAAATCCTATATAAGTAAGGCTAAGGCTACACGGGCAATTAAATGTCTTCGATACTTATTGCCAGTCTTCTCATTTGCCTTGAAATCAATGTGATGCTAATGAGATAACTGTCAGAAAGCAGCTAAATCTCTTAGTAGCAATGTGATTTAATCATGAAGCACTAGGTTAAGCCTGCAACATTATAATAAAGTTTGAATATTTATTCTTTCATAAGCCCAGTCATCACTTTTTTTTTCTTTAAAATGTGTCAGTCAATCCAATGTCGATAATGATTGAAGTATATTATACCCTTTCTCAGCTATGTGGGCCTAAAAACCTTGAGTAATATATACTTTAAGACTTAAATATGTGTGTACTGAGCTAAATAACTTAACAATGCAACTGCGGCTGGGAGGTACAATGTGAGGACCTGGATGCAGCCCCCCCCCCCCCCCCGGAAGAAAAAAAATCACACCCACCAAAAGGCCCCCACGTTAATTATTTTATATAATGATAACTAAAATGGAATTGATCAGAAAATCAGATTAAAAATGCCATAAATCTATTACCTATTTTGTAGATGCTATAACTTTTACGCAAAGAAATCAATATACGCTTGTTGCAATTTTTTTTAACCAAAAATATGTAGCAGAATACATATTGGCCTAAACTGATGAAGACATTTTTTATAGCTAATATCTATAGGAGGGGTTTCCACCATCCCTGCTAAATTTTATTATATACAATATGTCTTATTTTCAGTCTGATGTGTATTATATGTGAAGTTGCATATAAGAGACCGGTATTGTCGTAATATTGAAGCCTATTGAGAATTCCATACATTAGAGGATTCCACCATTATTGTTAAGTTATCAGTAAGTTAGCGCTGCACTTTTTTTTCGTGGTGTGGGAACACATAACAGTGCTTAGCGGCAAGCCTTTTACTGACACTTATTTTATTTCACCTCCAGTATCAACAGATTTCAGTTGTGCCCCACCAGGCCGCCGCCACCCTTGTGGACAATTTGCCTGGCTGCCGAGTTCATCACCCCATCCCTGCAATCAGTTCACTGATTGGCACTGATTGGCAGCAGTGACAGGCAGCAATGATTGACACTGATAGGTGGCACTGATTGGCACTAATAGAAAGCAATGATTGGCACTTATTGGCACTGACAGGTTGCACTGATTGGCACTGACAGGTGGTACTGATTGGTACTGGCAGGTGACACTGATTGCCACTGATTGGCAGTGACAGGTGGCACTGATTGACACTGGCAGGTGACACTGATTTGCACTGGCAGTTGATGCTGATTGGCACTGATTGGCTCTGACTGGTGGCACTGATTGACACGGACAGGTCGCACTGATTGGCACTGAGAGGTGGCACTGATTGGCACTGACAGGTGGCACTTATTGGCACTGACAGAGGAGAGGGAGTTTCACACTGAGCCCATATTGATGCTTGCTAGAGCCGCTCAGTGTGTGAAACTGACATGTAATGTAACTTCATGCAGAGAGAGACCAGTTGTCAAAATTCAGCAGTGATATTGGGGTGGGCGGGACTTAGCAGCTATCAAACACCAGCCAATGATTGGGCTGCTTAAGAAAGGGGGCAGGGCCACATACACATAGTGGCCTGCCCAGATCCCATCCCATTGGCTGATGTTTGATAGCTGCTGGGTCCTGCCCACCCCCGGCATCAACGCTCAATTTTGACAGCTGGTCTCTCTCTGCTTTCGGTTATATTACATGACAGTGTAACACACTCAGCGGCTCTTACAAGCAGAACGATCTACTAAGTGTGAAACTGTCTCACAGGCAGCATGGACTGCACACTCATTGGATGCAGCCTTTCACAGCAGTCCCACAGGCAGATCTCCAGAGACAGTCAGCATGGGTGGCTGTCCCTCTTAAAATGCCGCCTGGGACCATGGGCCCACTGGGTCCCATGGTAGGGACAGCCCTGCCTGAATGTTATCAGTCTAATTATTTCCAAAGCTTCTATTATACCAACTGATCCATAAGGTCTTCTTCTACATACCTGACTTTGCAGGAAGTCCTCTCTTTGCAGTATGTTTTTTTGGACTAGAACTACCACCTGACCCTTCAGTGTCCTGGATTATGTGGCCTCAAGTGACCTCACTACTGTGGTAAATCCTGTAGAATGCATGGTGACCCTAAACATTAAAGTATACTCACCTGCAATTAAAACTTTTTCACTTCTGCTAGGTCTTTGCATAAGTAGGGTACACTGGCTGCCAAGAGCTACCACTTCCTGCACAGCCAAAACTTGCAACTTGTGCCCAAGGAAATTTAGAATTAGGCCTTACTTGTTCACATCAGTGTATTTATTAACACCCATTGTGGAGTGGCTTTATCTTAATGAACATATAATATTTTTGTCGCTGTCAAGATAAGCACACCTTGCACCATGTTCTGTTAATTACACTAATAGGAGCTCCAACCTCTGTTCAATAAGTGGAAATGACAACTTCAGGCCACAGGCTGGCTCTCAGATAGCTGTGTACCCTTCATACACATACATCCAAAACTCTGACTTTGTTGAACTTTATATACCTACCTTACAACCCCCCTCACTCCACGCACCGCCACACACAACCATATTTCATATGCATGTTACTGTTCAACATATACACCTCATTCACAATTGGAACACTGTGTATTCTACATATCCCTGTGCATTATTTTTACCCCCTTTATATTATACAGTATGCTCACACCTGTACATCATCTAAACCCTAATAATCATTATATACAATCCATTAAAAAACTGTTGTAAATTATTTACATCTTCCTATTCATTATATATACACCTTATCTATATTACTGTACAGTATATAAACTCCCCTGTATGTTATATTCACCCTTTTACATTATATTTAATTTTCTTCTTTTATTATACACTTCCTGTGCATGCAGACTTGCCTGTTTGAATGATGATTGTGCAAAAGAAGTAATTGGCAAACTTAACAATATAATGATGGAAAAGGGGTCATTGCTTCTTTCTGGTGAGTTAAAGGAACAGAGCTACTGTGAATTCCAGCATCCTAACAGCTCTGAGGTATGTTTTTTTTTTATTAATGCTGTAAATCAAGGTTGCTTAACCTGTGGCCCTTGGAGCCTTTGGATGTGGCCCTCAGCCTCAAACCAGGGAAGCCCACTTCTGTTTTATCCTGCAGGTTTGGTGTGCTTTCTGAAAGTGCACCAAAACTTATGAATGCAAGAGTTTTGGTGCACTTTCAGAAAGTGCACCACACCCGCAAAATATAATAGAAGTCCCTGGCAAAGTACAGCTAACTTGCAGGAAAGTTACAGGTACACTGCACTGAAGGGCAGGAGCTACCAGAGTTAACTTTTGAAGTTAATCAGCCGGTGATTGGTTGTTAGGATGCAGGGTGATCCCAGCAACCAATCACCTGGTGGTTAACTTGAAAAGTTAACTCTTGCAGCTGCCGATCTCGCCCTCCATCCAGAGCTGTGTTTACTCTCACCCTCTGCTCCGTGCCTGAGTAAGGTAGGAGAGTGAAAAAACAGAGCTTCAAGGGCTGTAGTGTGAATGCAGGGGCTGGTGTGACTGTGGGGGGGCAGAGCTGGGGGGGCTGTAAAGTAAATTGGGGAGACAGAGCTGTGGGGGGGCAGAGCTGCAGGGGCTGTATTGGGGGGACAGTAATGTGAATCAGGGGCAGAGCTACAATGTAAAGTGGGGGGACAGAACTAGGGGTATAGTAATGTGAATGGGGGGGCAGAGCTGCAGGGGCTGCAATGTAAATTGGGGGGACAGAGCTACAGGGGCAGTAATGTGAATGGGGGGGGCAGAGCTTCAGGGGTGGTAATGTGAATAAGGTGGGCAGAACTGCAGAGGCTGTAATATGAATGGGGGGCAGAGCTGCAGGAGCTGCAATGTAAAGTGGGGGGAGGGCAGAGCTATGGAGAGTGGTAATGTGAATGGGGGCAGAGTTGCAGGGGCTGTAATGTGAATGGGAGGGGCGAGGCTAAAATGTATATTATGAGTGCAGATCTGTGAGGGGACTGTAATGTGAATGGGGGGGCAGAGCTGCAGGGGCGTAATGTTAATGGGGGGTGGCAGAGCTGCAAGGGCTGCAATGTGAATGAGGGGACAGAGCTGTGGGAGGGCTGTGATGTGAATGGGGGGCAGAGCCGTGGGGGGCTGTGATGGGAAGGAGAGACAGAGAACACTGCTGTGGGAAGGGGATGCTGTAAAGGAGGGCAGAGGACACCACTGTGGGGGGGGTGACATTAGTGGGGCAGAGGTTACTGACGTAAGAGGGGAGTTGATATAAGAAAAGGGGGGCTGTGATGAGAAGGATCTGAGTCATCGCACATACTTGCGATTCGGACCTCTACTGGCAGAACATTTTTCTGATCGGACCTCCATGATATTTAATTCATTACCCCTGATATATACTGTACTGTTTCATGGCAAAGAAAGAAACTTCATGGCCCTAGCGAATCAAGGGATGCCAGATTTTATCTGGTTTGTATCACCATTGATTTTTAGGGGTGAGGTTCTCGCACACAGACTGTATTCTCAGGAACTGTTAGGGCCATGTGTAGCTCAAAACAAATATTTTTGAACAGATTATTATTTCTCTACAAACTGCATGGGGGCAATTTAGATGGAACGTACTAAACTGCATATTGGGATGATGGGAAGATTGGATTATTGGCTGCAATACTGAGAACTCTCACTAGATGTCAGTGTACTTTATACACATATATATAGTAATGACCCACATTAATGAGGCTTGGAACGCACGCGGGTCCGCCATTTTGGCCGAACCCGGAAGTGCATGATGAAAATTGGCACGAGCTGGATTCTCATCAAGGGGGTCACAGTATCTTTATTAAGGAGCATGGCAGCAGTGGTTGAGCACCCCAGATGAAGTCTAGTGAGACGAAACGCGTCAGCAGACTCCACTGCCTGCCATAACTTTACATTAAGCGCTTTCTTACTACATAAATGTAAGTGTTTTACTTTTTTAATAAATTTGTTTTATAAACGGAATTATGCTATGTGGCCCCTCTTAATTTCATATGGGCCATTTTCCTGAGACAGGCTACTACCTATTAATAGAGGTTTTCCCAAAGTTTTGGATGCCTTTGGAGTTCCACTGCCATTCATTTGAAAGGTCCTCCTTTATTACCGGTTGGTAATACAAGCCCTTTTGACTCATTGAGCATATGTTCTTATCAGTCCAACCTTTCTGGTAAGCCTGCATTACTTCTGTGTGTAGGGTCCATCACATTCACTTTTCCGTACCAGTTACTCACGTGGTGAATAGGATCGTTTATTCAATTATTGGACTATGAACAATTCTTTGCACTCAAGTGATATCTGAAGATTACCAGAGACTATATTTTGTGCTCTATGAAGTGATAGAGACTTTTTTGTTTCATTTTCTTTTTGTTGTTTTGTGTATGCAATATTACACCCATTTGATACAATAAGTGCTACACTTTTTATGCACCTGTTACTTTAGACAAATATCCTATTTGTGGTGTGAGCTGCTGAATTGTTGAGTAAGCGCAGGGTTAATTTTTTTTTCTTGATACAATGTTGCAAGAAACAGTTGCTAATGTTTAACTGTTCACTCTCTGATATATATGCAACTGTACAACAGCATCATAGTAAATTATACAAAAGTAATGTAAAAATTACATTTGACCTGTTTTTGATGGGAATATGGGTAGAATAATTATTTCTCATGGAGTTTGTACGTCCCAAGTTAGATACAAAAACTGCTCTTCTAAAATCATTGAAAATCAGCATCCAAAATAAAAGGGCAAATCCTAATAACACAATTGTTTCAAAATGTAAGTTTTTATTGCTGCATCCCTACTGGGAGATTTGCACTCACTGGTCTGGGAGACAAGCTGCACTTAAAGATAAGTCCACTTTTTTTGAAAAAATAATAATAAATGTACCCACTTTGTGCATTTATTATTTTTTAGCTTATGTGCCTGCAAAAGCATTGCAACAGATCAGTAAATGACACAGCTGTGAAGGCCACACCGTGCACATCCGCGCCAAATTTAAAAAGTAATAGCAGGGTAGGGGGTGGGTTGTCATGACACTGTATTACACCCTAAATATGGGTGTACCATGGTATAAAAGGTTGACTTATGCCCCGTACACACGGTCGGACATTGAACGGACATTCCGACAACAAAATCCTAGGATTTTTTCCGACGGACATTGGTTCAAACTTGTCTTGCATACACACGGTCACACAAAGTTGTCGGAAAATCCGATCATTCTGAACGCGGTGACGTAAAACACATACGTCAGGACTATAAACGGGGCAGTAGCCAATAGCTTTCATCTCTTTATTTATTCTGAGCATGCGTGGCACTTTGTGCGTCGGATTTGTGTACACACGATCGTAAATTCCGACAACGGATTTTGTTGTCGGAAAATTTTATAGCAAGCTCTCAAACTTTGTGTGTCAGAAAATCAGATGGAAAATGTGTGATGGAGCCTACACACGGTTGGAATTTCCGACAACAAGGTCCTATCACACATTTTCCATCGGAAAATCCGACCGTGTGTACGGGGCATTAGTCTCTAACTATAAAAAAAAAAAAAATTAAGCATTTTTCTTGATGTTTCTTTCCCCATCAGAGTTATTTTTACTGTCCCTGATACAGCCTTTCACTGGAAGTAAATTGAAATGTTTGGCAATGATGAAGCAGACAGCAATAGAAAACCAATAGAGGTTCTAACTCATCCACACCCTATTCAAAAGTAAAGCCTCGTACACACGATCTGATTTTTGGCTGGGAATTGTGTGATGAGAGACTGTTGGCCTAAAATCTGACTGTTAGTACGCTCCATCAGACAATTGTTGTCCATCTTTCGTCCAACAAATGTTGGATAGCAGGCTAGTAAATTTTCGGCGGACAACGGTCGGTTGTCAGATTTTTGTATCGTGTGTACACAAGTCCATCACACAAAAGTCCAAAGTGCAAACACGCATGCTCGGAAGCAAGGACGAGCTGGAAGCGGTTGGTCTTGTAAACTAGGGTTCGTAATGGAGGTTTAACATTCGTGACGTGGCATATTATATATTGGCCAAACGCAGCGCACAATTCTCTTTTTCTTTAATGGGATAATAATAAAGCTGCTTTGCTGGTGATACTGATGGAGTTATGGAAAACGTATTTGAAAATTCTTTAGTTTTCTAGTGATATCAAGAATAATATTATTATGCTTGTATTTTTTTTTGGCCAAGTTACCACAACACTATTATCCTGTAGTTTTTAATCACAAAGATACAACTATGTTGGTGTCCCTAGTTAATTTTACATTGTATTTTTGAAAATGTATTGGCCTACTCCCAAACTGTCATTTGAAGTAAAACACATAGCCAAGTATTATAGGGCGTACACACGGTCGGACTTTGTTCGGACATTCCGACAACAAAATCCTAGGATTTTTTCCGACGGATGTTGGCTCAAACTTGTTTTGTCTACACACGGTCGCACAAAGTTGTCGGAAAATTCGATCGTTCTAAACGCGGTGACGTAAAACACGTACGTCGGGACTATAAACGGGGCAGTGGCCAATAGCTTTCATCTCTTTATTTATTCTGAGCATGCGAGGCACTTTGTCCGTCGGATTTGTGTACACACGATCGGAATTTCCGACAACGGATTTTGTTGTCGGAAAATTTTATCTCCTGCTCTCCAACTTTGTGTGTCGGAAAATCCGATGGAAAATGTCCGATGGAGCCCACACACGGTCGGAATTTCCGACAACACGCTCCGATCGGACATTTTCCATCGGAAAATCCGACCGTGTGTACGGGGCACTATTCTACACAATTTTTTTATTGTGCATTAAAAAAAGAAAACAAAAAAAATTAGACAAGCTATCTGCCAATAGAACTTAACCAAAAAGTGAATTATTTGCATCCAAAAATATAGAAAATATAACACATGTATGTGTCCTGCTTCTTAATATAGGGGGTCAACAATGCCAAGAGTTGGTGAAAGCAGGGGTCCATCATCCAGAGATAATTCAGAAAATCATCTGGATTATTCTCGTGGAGCTCCCACAGCAAAGGCATATGACATAATTGGTCACGATTAAGCAACCAATTTTTGGTCCAAGAAATCCTCCTCTTCCTGTTCCTGGACTGGACTTGGGTCAAAGCAAAAACTCCAAGGCCAATAATAGCACGTTCCTTCCTCCGATTCTGCAACATGGTTGATTGATGAACGGCCATTCAGAAAGGAACTGAAAAGTGCAAACTGAAAAGCGTGAAATGAAAAGTGCGAATCAACACTCACCAAACTTCTACTAACACAAAATTAGCAGAAGAAGCCCAAAGGGTGGCACCTGACAATTGAACTTCCTCTTTATTAGCTCGTAATGCGTCTAGTACGTCACTACGTTCGTGTTTGTTGGCTGACAATTGTGTACCGTTTGTATGCAAGACAAGTTCCCGGCACGCGCCCTTTGGACAAACGTCTGATGCTCTGTTGGTCAACAATCGGATCGTGTGTACGAGGCTTAAGGCTCCATTCACACTTGTACGACTCCAAAGCTGCGCCGACTTTGTTATGCAACTTTGACGCAACTTTGGATGGCTGCCACTTGGATACGACTTTGGCTTTGACCAGTGATAATGGACAACTGTTGCATTGTATTACATTCAGGTACGACTTTCATGCAAATTTTGAGGGTTAACCCTCAAGTTTATGGCCCTCAAGTTACATGAAAGCCAGACCATAGTAGTGCATGAACTACTCTGAAGTTCCTGCAACTTTAAGTTGCACATAAATGAATGGTTATCATTGGAAAACATGGGTAACGACTTGTCATGTAACTTTGAAGTCCAGGTTGGAATGGAGCCTTAAGCCTCGTACACACGATCAGACTTTCCGACGGGAAATGTTCGTTGACAGGCTGTTGGTGGAAAATCCGACCGTGTGTATGCTCCATCGGACAATTGTTGTCGGACTTTACGCCAACAAATGTTGGCTAGCAGGTTTTCAAATTTTCCGAGCTTGTGTACACAAGTCCGTCGGACAAAAGTCCAACGTACAAACATGCATGCTCAGAAGCAAGGACGACCCAGAAGCGGTTGGTCTTGTAAACTAGCATTTGTAATGGAGAATTAACATTTGTGACGTGGCAAATTATGATATCGAAATGCAGCGCACAATTCTCTTCTTCTTTAATGGAATAATAATGAAGCTGCTTTGCTGGTAATACTGATGGAGTTTTTGCAAACGAATTTTCAAAGGCTTTTTTTTTTCTAGTGATATCAAGAATAATATTATTATGCTTCTTTTTTTTTGTTATTTGGGCAAGTTACCACAACACCATTATCCCGTTGTTTTTAAGATCAAAGATACAACCATGTTGGTGTCCCTTGTCAATTTTACATTGTTTTTTTTTAAATGTTGCTGCCTATTCCCAAAGTGTCATTTGAAGTAAAACACATAGCCAAGTATTATTCTCCACAATTTTTTTATTGTGCATTTAAAAAAGAAAACAAACTAAATTAGACATGCTATCTGCCAACAGAACTTAACCAAAAAGTGTATTCTATGCATCCAAAAATATAGAAAATATAACAAATCAAATCATTATTCAACCAAAAAAATAATGTCAAAGCAATAACTCCAAGGCCAATAATAAATAACACGTTATCTCCTCCGATTCCACAACATGGCTGGTTGACGAACGGCCGTTCATAAACTAACTGAAAAGTGCGAAATGAAAAGTGCAAAATGAAAAGCACGAATCAACACTCACCAAACTTCTACTAACACAAAATTAGCAGAAAGAGCCCAAAGGGTAGCGCTAAAGAGCTGAAAAAAAAAAAGTAGTACGTCTAGTACGTCACTTTGTTCGTAATTGTTGGCCAACAACTGTGTGGCCATGTGTATGCAAGCCAAGTTTGGGCCAACGCCCTTCGCACAAAATTCCATGGTTTTGTTGGCCAACAATCCAATCGTGTGTACAAGGCTTAAAAGAAAGCTTGAGGTAAAGTTGGGCTTAAAGTGAAGGCTTTCTTTTGAAAAAATAAAAAATAAACATGTTATACTTACCAGCTCTGTGCAGTGGTTTTGCATAGAGCAGCCCTGATCGTCCTTTCTTGTGTCCCTTGCCGGTGCTCTTGGCCCCTCCCCCCTACCGAGTGCCCCCAGAGCAAACAGCTTGCAATAGTGGCACCCAAGCAAGCCCAGTACCGAGTCATCATTAGGAGGAATTGTGCCCTGTCACTGGAGTCTGTGGGAGAAAATGTGCCACGTCATTGGTGTCTGTGGGAGGAATTGTGCCCCATCGTTGGTGTCATTGGGAGGAATTGTGCTCCCTCGTTGGTGTCATTGGGAGGAATTGTGCCCCATCGTTGGTGTCATTGGGAGGAATTGTGCCTCTTTGTTGGTATCGGGAATTAAATAGTTCACCAAAGGCCGGATAAAAGCAAGCAAAGGGCCACATCCAGCCCCCGAGCAGCAGTTTGGAGACCACTGCTCTAGGTTGTTGGTGGGCCCTTGCCATCTAGCCATCCTCAGATACAATGCAGGACCCTTTTATGGTAAATCTGGCAATAATTGATTGCTTTTCACTACTGACGTAATTGCCATTGACTGATTATGCAAGACTGAATTAAAGGTGAAAATGATGGGACTGGGCTGAAAACTGATTGTTTGGTGTACAGAATCTAAACAGTTCTTTTTTTTTTGCTTTTTCAATAAATTTCTCTCATTGTAACTGATCAGATGGATAATGGCAAATTCAATCCTTTTATATGACTAGTTGAGTAAACAAAACTGGATTGGAAATTCAATTGCATGACAAATTGTACATGTATGGTGAGCCTAACAGAAACTACATGGTTATATGGTTTGGTTGAAAAAATACACAAGTCCATCCAGTTCAATCAATATTGAATGACTGTAAACAATTTGGATGTAATGGATGTCAATCTTTTTTGTGCAGTGCTGAAAAACACCCAGGAGCTTTTTGGTCGCTCATATATCTTATTATTGGACTTTTAGGAAAGAGTTTTATCATGGCTTACAATAGGGTGGGCTAGAGAATGTTTGGTGACCGGACATGCTGGGACTTGTATATCTACTACACCTGGAGACTTACAGGTTGCCTGAGCTCAAT
Organism: Aquarana catesbeiana; assembly: GCF_042186555.1. Classification (NCBI taxonomy): domain Eukaryota; kingdom Metazoa; phylum Chordata; class Amphibia; order Anura; family Ranidae; genus Aquarana; species Aquarana catesbeiana. The sequence continues at coordinate 82,976,330 of NC_133327.1, read as the reverse complement.
CTGCAAACTGTTACACAGCCCTCTGATGTATTGCTTGTCCTTCAGACAGCAGACTTAACAGTACTTGGTTTCAGATATTATATTCACTGTAAGGTCATGGGTCATCCTCACAGTTCTTTTGCCATCTGTATCTATTTGGAGCGAAAAAATATTAGGTTTTAAATTTAATTTTAAAAAGTAGGGCCCACGACTTCTATGGATAATAATGTTAAGGAAACTGCTGTTAAACTTTTTCCGTCATGATTGGATTACAACTGCCCTAGCATCTGGTAAACTGTTTTCAATATTTCATAGCAAAATTGGCTAATTGCAGTAGGCCAAATGGTAGGATAGGCAATCTTGCTTAAGGCTATCAGCATTTCCATAAAAGAAAACACTTACTATGTAAGATATTACCACATTTGCCATCATCAGCGCTGTCTTTCATTGAGAAGTTGCAGCAGGCCATTTAAGTACAAAACAATATTTGGCCATTTTAAATACCACACTATTTGAAAGTCTTCCAAAGAGATTTTCTTTATTTTTGTTTTGTTTTGGATGGAGTGGGTAGGTTTTAACATTTCTGTACATGTTTTTCTGTCTTTGGAGATTTCCTTTTAATTCTTGTCCCTGTAACACCAGGACAAGAAATGTGGGGAATTGGTCATCACTGGAAGAGAAAGGCAAAGAAAACAATAAGAACATTTTCAAAAGCTCCAACCCTTCCACGCACTACTAAAAATGTGTTTTTCTTTTTGTTTGTAATTACATTGGAAAATTTCCCATCACTTCCCGTCCTCACAGGAAAGGGAAGAAGGATGGAAATCTCTCTCTCTAATGCCGCGTACACACGGTCCGACTTTTCGGCTACAAAAGTCCGACAGCCCGTCCGACAGACTTTCGACGGACTTTTGGCGGACTTGCGGCAGACTTGCGGCAGACTTTCTAACGAACGGACTTGCCTACATACGATCACACAAAAGTCAGACGGATTCGTACGTGATGACGTACACCGGACTAAAATAAGGAAGTTGATAGCCAGTAGCCAATAGCTGCCCTAGCGTGGGTTTTTGTCCGTCGGACTAGCATACAGACGAGCGGATTTCTGGGTCCGGCAGAGTTACGACGTAAAGATTTGAAGCATGTTCCAAATCTAAAGTCCATCAGATTTGTGGCTGGAAAAGTCCCTCGAAAGTCCGGGGAAGTCCACACACGATCGGATTGTCAGCCGGCTTTGGTCCGTCGGCGTCCGTCGGACTTTTGCAGACGAAAAGTCCGACCGTGTGTACGCAGCATAACTCTTTTGGCTGCCGTTGGGCTTTAATATACTAACAGTATCATTATGCTTTTCAGTTCTCTTATGGCAGCTGTTCCATAATGCCCTGCAGAAATTGACAAAGAAGCTACATTTATTCTGAGTTTTGTAACCAGGCAATCTAAACTCAGAATAAACATAGACGCATTTACTTCTCAGCATGTTTAACAGTAAATATAAAGAAGAAAGCATTAAAAAAGTCCTGTTGTTTTCATAATAGAAACCCAGGTTACCTCCTAGGCCTATTACATATGCAATGCTGTGTCACTGCTCTCCAAATAGGTCTCTCACTATGTAAAGGATTTTAGCCCTAGGTCATAATAGTGTTCATGCAGAGCAATTGGCTGGCTGTGTTGTTCTGGTTCAGCAAAGACTTTGCATTGTTTTAAAAAGCGTGTGTGGGGCTTTTAAGGTGTAACTGTGGCGATGGACATTTGTGTTTACACGTTCTTAAAAAGCAATCAATGATCTTTAAAACAAACCATCACTGACATCTGTAACTACAGGCACTGTGGAGCAATACATCCTCAAATTTCACAACAGAAGTACTAAAGTCATTTATGTCATTAACTAAGCAGCTGATCTCTTCTTACTCTAAATTAGAGAATTAGAATTAGTGCTATGGGAAGGAGCATGGTGAAATAAGCTGCAAAGTGATCGCTGAGAAGGAGAGCAGGGTATACTGAATTCAGTGCTTCTTCTGTGACCTTAGAGGATGCTTTGCTCCACAGTGCCTCCAGAGGTCAGTGAGGACTTGATTTAAAGCTCATTTACTACTTAGGAATATCTGAGTACTTGAATGCCCATAGCCTGGCCACAGCTGTCAGCACAGGGTTGCATGTACCCAAAACTAGACCTGATTATTAAAATAAGAAAAATACTTAACTGGGCTACCAGAACTGAAAAGTATATTTTCCTTCTTCTTTTAGCAGGTATGGTTTTGGGTGCAAGTGAACGTGTGCTAAAAGGGACACTTAATGCGTGTGTCAAGCTAAAATAGAAGAAAAAAAAGAAAACATACACAGTATGTATCTGCAATACAGAGACATTTCCCTGTGTTTCATCTCTTTTGAGACCCTACAAGTAAAGAAAAAAAATACTCTTTCATCTGCCAGAAATGCACTTAGCTCCAGGTTGTGAGCTGACAACACACAGTATTTTTGTGAGTACTGTCAGCCCTGCCCACTGTTAACCTACTCAGCCAATCTCACTCTCAGATCTCTACAAACTAAAAAAGGACCTTCACCCTTTTTCCCATGTTCCTTTTATTCCAACCCAACTCCCATCCTGTAGAAGTATCAGGCTTTTTTTTTCTTTCCGTTTTTTTTTTTTTAGAAAAAAAGGTCCCTTCCCATATGCATCATTCGCCTTAGGCGATCAACGCGCATCCTGCCCGCTGTGCCTTCTGGGATATGCACGTCACATATGTCGGGAGGCTTAGCTGTCCATTCAAAGAAAGGAGGAGGAGGTGAGCCTATCAGTGTGTCATCGAGAGGCTCGTCTGCTGAACCCGGAAGAGCTGGCGGGCCTTTCGATGATGTCAGACTGAACATGGCGGCGCGGGATGGAGCTGTGGCCGGGTGTGAGAGGATATCAGTGGGACAATGCTGGATCCACAGCATGGGTGAGTATCTGAAATGTGCAGATACCACCTTCAGGTAAGCGGGGTCATAAAGAAAAAAAAATGGGGGGAGGGTCTGACGGAGGTCCTCTTTAAAGGCTAATTATTCTGTAGTCTAAGATAAGATCTAGAAGGGCTCCTTGAAGTGTGGAGCACACAGACCAGCTCTGATTTACCGACAATGTCAACAGTTTTTATTTTTTGCACTTATCAAATAGATATAACAAAACACTTTCAATAGTATATTATATTACTATTATTATTATTATTATTATTATTATTATTATTATATAACAGGCCAAAAGGGTGCAAATGAAAGATGCTCATTGTTAGGGCTTGTTTAGACTTGTGGTTAGAAGGCAGTAAATCCAGGACGTTGAGCTGTGTTTTTACCCCAACCCGCCCAAACACCATCTTAAGCTTCTAAATCATGAGGGTGAAGGTAAATTATCCCCCTGCCATGTTTAGCGGGCAGTATCGCTGCTGAACAAGACCCATTTAAGCAAACCGCATGCAGTGTACAAGGTTGCAGTGCAGTGATGGCAGTTACAGGGTTAAAACAGGCCTCTCAAATGCCACTGACGTGTGATTTACTGTGAATCACTTTTCAAAAGTGTGGCGATAATAACTGCATGTCTAAACACAGCCTTAGGAGTACATACACTTTTTCAAAGACTTTGATGGGAAAACTACATTTATTTAGAAGTCCATTCCCATTTTGGGAGGATTATTTGCATACGTTGCCCAAAGAGCTTGATCTTTAGTTTCTTTTCTTGCACCTAGTACTTTAGCAAAGAGAAGTAAATTATTACCAATATAAATATTCAAATGGTAGGATTATTCAGAGTTGCTCATATTATCTGTAGCTTTTATTTTAATATACAAGATGTGTTTATAATGTGTGTATTATTATAAGACGCAGTAAAAGTAGCGGATTGTGCTCATACAGCTGCAGGCTCTTACATTGCCCTAGGAGATTACAGTACCACACAGCACCCACTCATTTTTACACCTTATAGCACTTATTATACATTTAAGTATAAAATTGAATTTGGCTAGCCATTAATGGTCCACAGCAGATGGTCAGCAACATCTCAGCATGTCGGCCTGGATAGCATCTGTGGTGACGCGGTGATGTTTATCTTGAGCTGACAGCTGCCCTGTACTGTAACTGTTTTAGTTTTGTATTTCTGTCAGCTGGAAAATTCTTATATTTCATTTAAAGGACAACTAAACACAAAATGAAAATGTTACAAACATTAAATGCCATGGAGGAGCTTCCATTAACATTCATAAATAGGCATGTAAGATGTTGTACACCTGTCTACAAACTGAGATATTGGACATTTGTGTAACTTTGCTCTATAGTCTGGTAATATACTGTATATTAGTTGTCATTTTAGGCATAGTTACCAAATGTCAATGATTTCAAGGGAAATCTGGGGTTCTGAATATTTGTACCTAGAAATGTCCCTGGCCTTTAGACATAACTAGGTTTATTATCAAATCTTGGGTTGCCTGCATGCAAGGTTCAGTTATTTTTATTTATGGCCTTTTGGCCTTTTAAAGCCCAATTCCAGCTTGGGCCAAATTAAAGTATCTAAACCCCGCACTCACCTTATCTCTAGTGCTGTCCTCCACAGGCTCACCGATCCTGCAATGTGTTGAAGCTCCTCTTCCAAGTAGAACAATGCCAGGAATCATTAAATTCACTTCCTGTAAGCCCAAGGTGTCAAGACTCCATCCCTCCGCTCTGAACTTACAAAAGAATGGATCCACCCACCTCCAACGGAATTAGAGGGGGAAGAGGGCCTGTTATCACCTGACCAAAGAATCACTGATCCTGTTTTGTATGGCAGCTCAAGTTCGGGGTTGAATGATGCCAAGAATCATTCAATTAGTTTGTTTTAAAGAAGATCTGGAAGCATTCCTAAATGCACAAAATGTAACTGGATATTCATATTCATGGGTAATAAAAACAGGTGTAGTTGTTTCAGGGAATATCCAACTGTCTTCTGGGGGATCAGGAAGGAAATAATTCCCCCCCCCCCCCGAAGCATATTGGACCATGATTTATAGCAGTGGTCTCCAAACTGCGGCCTAGGGGCCGGATGTGGCCCTTTGCTTGCCTTTATCTGGCCCTTGGGGAACTATTCCACCAATCCACACCAATAATGAGGCACCATTCCCCCTACTGACACCATCATTGGTTTCTTATTTTCCCATTGATACCAACAATGGGGTACTATTCCTCCCATTAAAACCAATGTTGGGGCACTGATGCTGGGGCATTTTCTACTTCCACTGGCCACAGTCCGGCCCCAATTAACCCTGAGTGACAGTAAATTCAGTCCGTCTTCCCGCCCAGGGCTTCAGCCTGGGTGAATGTATGTACAGTTTCTGGCTGCTAGGCCTGAAGCCTGAGGCCTATCCAGGTGGCTGCCAGCTGCTAGGCCTGTCCAAGGCCTATCCAGATGTTCATGTTTATGCAGAAGAAAGCCTGCCAAAGATCCAGAAACAATTCTAAGAGGGATGGAGTTCTAAAGAAAAAGAGCTGCGCAAACTGTTGGTGCTATATAAATCCTGTACAGTGGAACCTCGGATTGCGAGTAACGCGATTTAACGAGCGTTTCGCAATACGAGCACTGTATTTTTAAAAATTGTAGCCCGGTTTGCGAGTGTTGTCTCGCAAAACGAGCACGATTCAAACCAAAGCGGTGTGCAGTACCGCTTTTGGCCTGAGGTGCTGGAGCCGAGTAGAGCCGAACGTCGCCGATCACAGCCAATCGGCACTGTTCGGAAATGCACGGAAAGGCCAGAGGACAGCATGGCTGACCTCGGCAAATCTCGGGTAGGAAGTCTTTCCGAGGTTTGCCGAGGTCAGCCGAAGTGTCCTCGGGCCTTTTCGGCCGTTTCCGAGGCTCTCCAGGGCACCCCCCGACTCTGGCCACATGCGGTATTGCATCCCATTGAAGTCAATGCGGTACAAATTATTTTCGTTTCCATTGACTTCAATGGGAAAACTCGCTTTGATATGCGAGTACTTTGGATTACGAGCATACTCCTGGAATAGACTATTCTCGTAATCCGAGGTTCCACTGTATTATAATAAAAATAATAAAGAAGGTGGTCCATGAGGTGGCTGGGAGATCTTCAAGAGATAACTCATCCAAAAGAATTCAGTATGCTGCAGTGAGTAAAGTTCAGTTATTAGAGGAGACAGCCGTTCCTACAAAGTACAGATGTGCTGGTTTAGCTTAAAGGTTCTTATTCCTATTCTGCTGTCTGCCTTATCTCACCTATTGTTTTCCAAGGAGTCAATTTGCCTGTTGCTGATCATTATTAAGGGTGTCCTGTGCCCAGTCCCCTCTCTCCCACATTTTTCCAGTTTGAGAAATAAACTTCTCTTTTGTTTAAACATAATAGTGACTGGCGCCCAATGTTCTTTTCTTGTTCATCACCCACCATGCCCACAAACCTGCACCCTGAGAATGTATGTCAGCCATTCCTACCCCCGGTAGTCACCATCAGGTTCCTGGAAAATCGGGGTAAGCCCTACAATATTATAATTCTTTAAATAAAATTAGGCTAAAGAAGATCGAAAAGCTCACAGTAGTACCGAACAAGACCTGCGATCATAGGCCAGATTATAGGGCCAATGATAACATTGGATGAAAGCCATTCCAGGGCTGATAATGATACTGAAACAAGTTATTATGTGATGTGTAATAGTCAATCTGGTGTTCTATAGATATAAGATTGTACATCTAACCTTATTTGGGTGATAGTTGTTTTTCACATAGAATAGATGAAAATCAATGAAGTTGAATGGAAGGACACTGAGCAGGGTGGTTGATAAAAGCCGGGAGAGAATGTGTAAAAGAGGAAATCACATCAAAGATAAAAGTAGTTTCAGCAAAAGCTAGTAGTATGAAAGACAAAATCTCTTAATGCATTAGCACGGCAGGAGGTCTGACTGAGAATAGGAGAGGGATGGCGGATTTTCCAAGCCTTCATTATTATTTCATTGTTTCCAGATGGACTGTTTTTGAGCACAGTGGACAGAGGTGATTTTAAGGTTAAAATGGCATTGGTTCTTGACTGGCTTTGACTATCTCTTTTAGTATCATGGAAGTAACATCCTATTACAAATTAATAGAACTCTGGGAAATACACAGAGGCTTACTTTTTTTTCAGTTCATTTTTATTGATGTTTTATGGTTAACAAAGTAAAGAACCAAGAACAAGAAAGAAAAGAGAAGTTTGGACAAGATGCAATGTACATCAAAAAGAAATATTAGCAGTGTGCACAGCAATTCAATGCTCATATCTTAGATGTCTCTACTATAAAAAAGATAAGATAAAATAAAAGTCGAGGCTTACTATTAAAGCTGAACTCCAGGCAGAGGAGAAACGAATGAATGCAGCTCTGTAATTAATGCAGTGGAAGTTCTTAAAGTTGACTTGGCATCAACTTTTTGCAGTCCTGGTACAGCTAATCTAAGACTGGGGGAGGGAGAAGAAACACAAGGTACCAATCAATTGTGTTAAAATACAAGGAGCATACTGAGAGAAGAAGTGAGCAGAGTGAAAAAAGATGAGCTTATCAGTCTGCTGTTTTTCTTTTCACTGTTCTGTCACAGGCCATGGGAGAGACAAGACTCATAAGTGTCATTTAAGTGCAGCAGAGTAAAATCAGGTCTCCTGTCCTTCCAGACAGCACTGTGAAGCGGCAGGGCTGTGCAAATCTCAGTTCTTTTTTTTTTTTCCTTTATAAGGTTTTTATTAGAGACAAAAGAGTACAAGCAAAAGGAGAGTATGACAGAAACACTATAGTACAAATCAGATGGCAGTTGACAGGGTATATTAGCGGTCAAGTCCTTTTCCATCCTAGATTCCCCCAGAGGTTCTCCCCCCAGTGTATAGATTGCATTCATATTTTTGCCACCCAAATGTATTATTTTACATTTTTCTACATTGAACCTCATTTGCCATGTAGTTGCCCACCCCATTAATTTGTTCAGATCTTTTTGCAAGGTTTCCACATCCTGCAGAGAAGTTATTGTCCTGCTTAGCTTAGTATCGTCTGCAAATACAGAGATTGAACTGTTTATCCCATCCTCCAGGTCGTTTATGAACAAATTAAATAGGATTGGTCCCAGCATAGAACCCTGGGGAACCCCACTACCCACCCCTGACCATTCCGAGTACTCCCCATTTATCACCACCCTCTGAACTCACCCTTGTAGCCAGTTTTCAATCCATGTACTCACCCTATGGTCCATGCCAACGGACCTTATTTTGTACAGTAAACGTTTATGGGGAACTGTGTCAAATGCTTTTGCAAAATCCAGATACACCACGTCTACGGGCCTTCCTTTATCCAGATGGCAACTCACCTCCTCATAGAAGGTTAGTAGATTGGTTTGGCAAGAACGATTCTTCATGAATCCATGCTGATTACTGCTAATGATACCGTTCTTATTACTAAAATCTTGTATATAGTCCCTTATCATCCCCTCCAAGAGTTTACATACTATTGATGTTAGGCTAACTGGTCTGTAATTCCCAGGGATGTATTTTGGGCCCTTTTTAAATATTGGTGCTACATTGGCTTTTCTCCAACCAGCTGGTACCATTCCAATCAGTAGACTGTCTGTAAAAATTAGGAACAACGGTCTGGCAATCACTTGACTGAGTTCCCTAAGTACCCTCGGTATCATTGTGTTTGTTATTATTACAGGTTGTAATGGTTTGACCAAGTCGGGTCTGGGTTTGGGTGAATGTGGGGAAAAGATTTCAGGCGGGTTGTGTGATGTTGATGGTAAGGTCTTTGTAGTCTGTTGTTGTCTGGAAGTGGGTCCAGCATGCCCACTTGGTTGAGAATTTAACTGGGATGTCATGAGCAATGCTAATGAGACGTTCCATTTCAGCTATCCTGTAGACTCTGTTCAGCCATTCTTTGATTGTTGGGGCATGTGTGGTGCCCCAGTGTACTGGGATGCACTGCTTTGCCGCATTTACCATGTGCATGGGTAGGGATTTAAAGTAAGTGATGTTCGGTAAAGTGGTAATGTGTAAGAGGAATTGCGCTGGAGAGAAGTTCCATGTGTAGGTAGTGAGTTTCTTTATAATTTGGTGGACTTCACTCCAGAAAGCTTGAATAGGGGGACAGTTCCACCAAATGTGCAGGAGGCTTTCTTCATCCCGTTTGCATTTCCAGCATACGTCTGGAATGTCTGGGTTGGTTTGTGGATAAGGGAAGGTGTGCGATACCAATGTGTCTGGATTTTGTATCCGTTTCCCTGTGTGGAGACGTTTACGGAACCTTTGTGAATGCTCAGGTAGACTCTTTCCCATTCCTCCGGTGACAGGACTAAGGAAAGTTTGTTTTCCCATGTTTTACAAGCCCAACCACTGTTGGAGGGGACTTCCGAGAATAAGAGGGAGTGCAGTGTGGAGATCAGGTGACTTTGAGGGGATTGTTTTGTGCATAGTGTCTCGAAGGGGGAGAGGGGTCTGGAGACCTTAATTTTCCTGTCAAGTGCAAGTAAGTAGTGTGAGAGTAGTGTGTGATTCCATGGGGAGACATAGATGCCGACGTCCTTAGATGGATGCTTTTCACGTTGCAGAAGCTTGCCTTGTGAGAAGAAATGGTGTATCTGAATGCCTCTGTGTGGCCAGATTTCATTTAGGAAGTTATTCTGCATTCCAGGGAAGTCAGGATTAAGATGGAGGGAGGTGAGGGGGTCTGGTGTAGAGGATAGAGTGGTAGACTTGCAGGTGTTGTGGAAGCATTTGATTGTTGGGCCGGTTAAGGGATGATTCCGAATTTCCGGCGGTATGTGTTTTGGGATGTTCTAGGGCAATAGATGGACGGGGGAGGAAGTGAATGAGGCTTCAAGGGTAACCCAGTCTTTGTATTTGTGGTGGATGTTCCAGTCAAGAACTCTGGAAAGGTGACAGGCAGTGTAGTATTTTTTTTTAGGTCTGGGAGTCCAATCCCTCCTTTCTGTTTTGGTAAAGAGAGATGCTGGTAGCTAATTCTTGGTCTCTTATTTCCCCAAAGAAATTTAGATCATAGACTTCTGTAGTTGTTGAAAAAGGTAGCAGGGATGTGGATTGGGACCGTTTGCTGTATGTAGAGTAAGCGAAGTAGGGCGTTCATTTTTAGTATGGCCGCTCTACCGAACTATGAGAAGATGGGCTTGTTCCAGCGTTTTAAATCAGTGGTGAGATTTTGTAGAATGGGTAGGTAGTTTTTGCTGTAAAGGTCGGAAAGGTGTCGGAAGTTGGATTCCTAGATAGGTTATTGCGTCCTCCTTCCAGTGGAAGGGGAAGTTTCTTTGACATTGGGTGACTGTGTGTTTGGGAAATGATATGTTTAAGGCGCAAGATTTGGAAAAATTGATCTTGAGATTGGAGATTAGTCTAAAATGGCAGAATTCTTTTAGTAGGTTGGGAAGGGAGATGTGCGGTTGAGTAAGAAAGAGAAGTATGTCATCGGCGAAGGCTGCTAGTTTGTATTCTTAATCCGCTGTATGTATCCCTCTAATGTTTGGGTTGGCTTTGAGGCAGCGTAAAAGGGGTTCTAGGGTGAATGTAAACAGTAACGGGAAGAGGGGGCAACCCTGTCTCATACAATTACAAATAGGGAAGGCATTCGACAGGGAGTCGTTAACCCAGACCCGTGCTATGGGATTGATGTATAGGGCCATTATGAAGCTTAATAGGCGATTACTCAAACCCATGAATCGAAGAACTGCTTCCATATAGTCCCAGGCTACCCTGTCGAATGCCTTCTCCGCATCGAGGGATAAGAAAAAACGGTTTGCTTGAAGGAGGTTAGAAGGTGGTGCAGGTTGATCCCTTTAATCGTGTTGTCCCTGGCTTCCCTTCCAAGGATAAAACCAAATTGGTCATGGGTGATAGTATGGGGGAGGAGGGGGAGTAAGCGGTTGGCTAGTATTTTGGCAAATAGTTTGATGTCTATATTTAGTAGGGAAATTGGCCTGTAGTTGGCCATTTGGGTGGGATTCTTTCCGTCTTTGGGAATAACTGAAATATGTGCTTCCGGTTAGCCCGGGGAGAGTGGGGTGGAGGCTGATAGGAAACTGAATGCTTTAAGAAAGTTGGTCGATAGAACTTCTGAGAAAGTTCTATAATAAACCGCCGATAGTCCATCTGGACCTGGGCCCTTGCCTGGTTTCATGTTTTTAAGGGCCTCGTCCCATTCTTGTGTGGTGATTGGGTGTTCTAAGTCTGTGGGGATGTCTGAGGTGATTAGCTTGGGGCAGTGTTTTTCCAGGAAGTTCCGTATAAGTGTGGATCTGGGAGTGGATTCGGGTGTGTGCACTTCAGTGGCCAAAAGATTATATAGATTAGCATAATACTGTTCGAACGCTAGGGCTATATCCGGGTTACTCTTAAGCGTGTCTCCTGATGGGGTCTGTATCTGGTGTACTGTCGATTTGGCTTTTATTGAACGTAAAGCTTGTGCTAAGAGGTGACCACTTTTATTGCTGTGCTCATAAAAGAGTTTGTGAGAGAGAGTATATTTTTTCCTCATCTTTTGACCCAGTTCTTCTAGTAGGAGTTTGCGGGTTTCTGTCAGTTCTTGGTGAGTGTGTTGGGCTAGGTTACACTTGTGTGCTTTTTCTAGTGTTTGTATTTTGGTAAGAAGGTTGCTAACTTTTTTCAGTTTTTCTCGTTTGAGTGCGGAGGCGAGAGAGATCAGTTTTCCCCGTATCACACACTTATGTGCTTCCCATTGGGAGGGACAAGATGTGTCGGGAGTATCGTTGTCTTGAAAATAGTTGGAAATAGTGGTTCAGAGTTTGGCGACCGTTACTTTGTCAGTCAGAAGGTTTGCGTCGAGTCTCCAGATTTTGGTAGTGTGGGAATGTTCTGGGAAAGTCAAGTGAAGAGCAATAGGGTGGTGGTCTGAGCTGAACATCGGTTCTATTGTTGTTTTTGATAGGAAGGGTAAGTCAGGTTGGCTAAGGAAGAAATAGTCAAGGCGTGAGTATTTGTTGTGAGGAGCTGAAAAGAATGTGTAATCCTTCTCATGGGGGTACAGGGTTCTCCAGGTGTCATGTAGGGAAAGTTCTTGGAGAGCCAGTTTGATTTGTCATAGGGCGCTATATGGGAGATGGGATATGCCTGTGGATGTGTCTATGAGAGTGTCCAGTGGCACGTTAAAGTCACCTCCCAGAATCAGAATGCCAGTTTGGAAGGATGATACCAGACGGTTGATAGATCAGAAGAATGGGACGTGGGAGGTGTTAGGGCTGTACACGTTAGCTAGGGTGATAGGTTTATCCCAAAGTTTGCCCTTAATGAAGATTTAGCGGCCTTGTTCATCAGCTAGTGTGTCTGAGATTTGGAGGGGGAGATTTCTTGACACTAAGATGGATGCTCCCTTGGTTTTTTATGTGGGGGAGGTAAAGTGATAAACCCGGGGGAAGTGGTGATTTCCTAGTTTGGGTATGGCTTTCGATTTAAAGTGGGTCTCTTACAGCAAAATAACATCAGCCTTCATGGAATACATGTGACCTCTTCTCTGTTATATTTAGGCCTTTTGCATTCAGGGAAACTATCTTAAGTGAGAGCAGTGTGGGAGAGTTCCCTGGGTGGGCCATGTCCGACGGAGTGCAAGATGGGGGGAAAAGAGTACTTGGAGGGAGCGTGTTGGCAAGACTTAAAGATCCGCTATGGGTGGGCGGGGATGGTTGGGTGAGGGTGTGGAGGGAAAGAGAGATGGACAACTATGGGGAGGGGTGGAACTAGGTGCAGTGAAGAATAGAGGGGAGGAGGAAGTAGGTGGGCACTAAGAGAGAGGCAGCATCTAGTGAAGGGTTGGGTAGGGGGATAAAGGATAGGGAGGAGGAGGGGGCAAAACAGGGGGGGTAAGAAAGGGAAGTAATGTAGGGATCAAATCCGGAAGGTGGGAGTAGACCAGCTAGATCACCTTTTAGAATAGGGGGGTCCGGATGAGTCAGCGAGAACTACCAGAGTTTGCTGGGTGAAGGTTCGGTAGGCTACGGTCGTGAGACTGGTGGGGTCTCCGAAACCTAGGAGGTCAAAGGTGTTTAATTAGAGGTGTGTAGAGAGCAGATTGTAAGTAGCAGTCGTATGGGTGAGGCCAGGGTGAGGGTTAGTGGAAGTCCGAGCATAGAATAGGGGTTTAGGGGGATTTTTGTGGAGCAATGGGAAGGGAGAGGATGGGTAGGTTGGTTAGGAGAAGGTGTCACATAGAGGTTGGTTTTATGTTAGGTATCATGAGGTCGGCCTGTGTGCAATCGGGGCAATATATTCGTGTGTCCAATTAGCTTTGGGAGCAGATAGGTGTATCGATGTCAGGTAGGGTAAAGAGAAGAGGTAAATAATAATAATAGACCATGTCAAATAGTGTACATGGTTCAGCAGGTTTACCAGGTTGAACAATTTAAACATTTTTACCAGTATGAACATTGTCAGAGGAGTCAAAAATCATAACAACAACTATAACTAGATAAGTGGTGGGGCTTCAGCCAATGCAACATTCTGACTTAAAGATTAAAGGTGTGTGGGGAAGGGGGGGTCCCCGGGAGGAATCCAATGGTAACAGGATCATTCTGCCAGAGGAATGTTGGTCGACTACTGGTAAACTTCTTAGTTTCAACTGAAAAATTTACTGTAGGTACCAGAAGGTTATGAGTAAGGGAGGGTAGGAAAGGCCGGGACGGCCAACGAAGTAGGAACTGATTAGTTCCTGAAGTTCGGTTTGTCTGGTGATGGATCCTCCCGGAGCCCCACCCACTGGTGCTGTATTAGGTGCATCACCACGAAACAAGGCAGTTAAAGTATTGACCCAGGGAGGAAGCCCAATCTATTCTCCTCCTCCCTGGTCAATAGCCTATGTCTTAGTGCAAAAAATAAGATAAGATAAGATAAGATAAGTAGGCTGTCCTAGAATAAAACGGTGTTAGGCTGACAATGTTTGTACTTATTCCTAGCACATTATCTTGTATTCCGGGGGAAAGGTATAGGAACGAGAGAAGAGGGGTGAGGGGGGGGGGGGGTAGGGTAGAGGTGGTAGTCCAGATTTATGGTAGAAAAATGGGATGAGACTCTAGGTGTAATTCAGTACTTCTTCCGTTCTGAGCGTCAATAATAGTGGAAATTGTTCATAGAGGTAAACAGGCAATATAGAAGATCATTCAGTTCCTTTTGACCGAATGAATGAAGGAATGGGGTTGTTCATTGGTTGGTAAGTCAGCTGTTTAGGATTTGCAAACCATTGTGGGAAGGCATGTTTGGAATGGACACATGCGGAACAAATTATTCAATATAAGTCCTGGGAGAGGAAATGGGTCCTTGGTTTGAGTTGTGTGGCTTGTAAAGGTGGTAGTTTCAGATGAGCTGCGCTGGAGGCGATAGTAGTGGCAGCGAGCGAGTATGGGAAAGCATATTCATAGTAAAATGGGAGCTTGCTAGAGGGCCGTTTAATATTTTGTGGCAGGTGGAGATGTAGGGCCCCTCAGTGGGAGGTAATCAGTCATCCATGGGGTGGCATGTTCGTGAATGCCAGAAACAGGGGTAAATCCATTGGGATGAGTGGGGGATGGTATTGCTTGTTTATGGGAATAGGCACGGTTAAGTAGTGATGGGGGGGGGAGGGCAAACAGTAGGGGAGGAAGTTCATTTGTGATAGTGTCTAGGACAGCCTACGAGATTGGTGTACTGACCTTAGATCATAGGGTGCACCCGTAAGGATGTGGATTCAGTTCTTAGGCTGATAGGCGGGCCCTTCTATGGGCTGGTGAGGCTGTTGGGCTGTTGTTTTTCGGGGTGCCATGTGCAGCTGATTATGGGTAGTGAGGGACTAGGGATCGTCGACAGCCAGCTCCTTGGTTGCCCACCTTGTGAATGTCTTCCATGGAGGTGGCGTGCCTTGTGGGTGGAAGGCGGAAATCACTGTACCAGTTGGGTAACTCGATAACCGGGATGTCCAAGGCCTTGCAGAAGTGATCTAGATCCTCTGGTATTCTGAGGTTTGCTGTGCGGCCCTGGTTCATGGCAGATAAGCAGAAAGGGAACTTCCAGCGGTAGCTGATAGCTCTCGAGTGCAGGAGGTCCAGGAGGGGTCTCAGCTCTGTTCTGCGTTGCAGAGTGCGGAAGAGCCTCGGAATGCTGCCACACAACTGGATTCCTTGATCACGAGGTGATCGGGACCTGGTGGCGGAGGCGCTACGGTATGCTCTCCCCATCGTGTCGTGGAAGGTACCTTTGATTAGGCTGAAGCAGGACGGAGCTGGAGATCTAAGCGGCCATCTCAGACCGGGACCAGACCACGCCCCCCAATCTCAGTTCTGGATGAACAGAAATATGAATGCTTTGGAAAATACATCTAGTATATTTAGCAGTTTGTCTGGAGTTCAGTGTTACTAAACCCAGGAGCCTACATTCACTATATAGAACATGGAAATGCAAACGTTTTAGTAAATATAAACTGCTAAATATCTTTTCTCATCAGCGGTATATAGCAGTTTTGTGACTTCTATCAGTGTCTGGTTAAAGCTTGTAGGAGGAGTTTTCAATCTCCTCTGACTGTCCTATGAAGCTGCAGGACTCCTGAAGCTCTGGACAGTGCTGATTGGTCCTGTGCTGATCACTTGCACTCTCCCAAGAACAAAAAAAAACCTCTCTAGTAATACACACCAAACTGAGCATGTGCAGAGTTCCTCCAAGGCTCTGTCTTATAAGGAGATGGTTTGGGGACCGTGGAAGAAGGGGAGGATCAGAGAAGATAGGATCAAACAGTCTTTTTACACAATGCAGAGGCTTAACTCCTTAGGCTCCACAGTGAGTATAGCAAGCATGCTTTACTGCATATACAGACTGATTTTACTGTTGTGGGTTTAGTAACACTTTAAAGTGTTAGTTCACCTTTCCAGAAAAAATAGGAGGTGAACTAATACTCCCCCCCAAGTCCCCACTCAACTTACTTCCAGCGATCCTGAGCTGTCAGGGCTCCCGCAACCGGTGCAGCAATCCAGGGATCTGAAATCCCTGCTCTTCTCCCTCCTTTTCTGTTCAGCGTTTGAGGGACGGACGAGATCGATTCACTGTGATGGCATTGAACAATTAGAATCAATCTGGTCCTGGAAGCCTGCACAGAGGAAAGGGAGAGGAGTGGGGATATCAAATCCCCGGACCGCTGGACTGGCTGCGGAAGCCCTGACAGCTCCAGATGGCAAGAGGTAAGTACAGCAGTGACTGGGGGTCGGGGTTTGGGAGTACAGTGTTAGTTCACTTTTACATTTTAAGGCACACAAAGTAGCCTCATAAAGTTCCCCCTTATGTTTCCTTAGATGACCTGTTAGTAAATATGGATATATTGGAACATGACTATAAATGACAGTGATTCTGTATTGTTTTCCATTACATTTGTATGTACGATCCAGGCCTGTGCTGGCCATCGGGACTACCGGGAGATTCCCGGTGGGCCGATTGGCAGCGGGCCACTACAATGACTCAGATGTCAGACAGTGACTGTGTCACTGTCTCTCTCCGTCTGAGCGTCGCCTGGCGCCGGGCGGCTCCGCTCCTGCACTCGGCGGGCGGGCCGGCCGCCGGCGTCACAAAAGAACAGGCAGGCATTGACACTCCCCCAGGCACTCCCCCTAACAGCTATCAATATAGCTATTTGGGCGGCCTCTTTGTCCCGGCGCCGTGACGTCACTCACGGACGGAGGGCGGAGGCGGCCCGGGGACATAGGAGGAGGCGGAGCAGAAGTTCTGAACCACCACCAGCAACAAGTACAGAGAGACCAAGGCTATAGTGTCACTGAGTCTGTCATCATTCAAGTAAGCAGCAGTGCAGCACTATAGTAATAATAACTTTTCTAATAATAATAGTAATTACTAGTAAGTAACTGAATATACAGCATGGAGGGGGGGAGGGGTAAATCTGTACTGTATAAATGTACTGCCTCTGGTCATGGTTAAATTATTCATCAGTTACCATGGCCAGTGGCATTAAATTAATAATTGACCAGTGGCATTAAATTAATATTAATGCCAGGCATTAATATTAATTTAATGCCACTGGTCAATTATTAATTTAATGCCACTGGCCATGGTAACTGATGAATAATTTAACCATGACCAGTGGCAGTACATTTATACAGTACAGATTTACCCCTCCCCCCCTCCCCCCGCCATGCTGCATATTCAGTTACTAAAAGTAACTGAATATGCAGCATGGCGGGGGGAGGGGGGGGGGTAAATCTGTATTGTAAATGTACTGCCATTGGTGATGGTTAAATTATAAAGTAACTGAATATGCAGCATGGTGGGGGGAGGGGGGAGGGGTTAATCTGTACTGTAAATGTACTGCCACTGGACATGGTTAAATTATTCATCCATCAGTTACCATGGCCAGTGGCATTAAATTAATAATTGATCAGTGGCATTAAATTAATATTAACCACTTACCAACCGGCCCATAGCCGAATGACGGCTGCAGGGCGGTTGGATAACTCTGGGAGGACGTACTATGACGTCCTCCCAGAATTCCCCTCTGGCGCGCCCCCTGGGGCGCACACCCGAACACATCCGTGACCACGCATCACGGATCCTGGTAAATGACCGCTGATCGCGGCCGTTTACCATGTGATCTCGCCGTCAAATGACGCCGTCTGATGACGCCGGTTCCTCTCCTCCCCTCCTGTGTACTGATCGGTACACAGTGAACGGGGAGGGGGATGGATGGATGTCTGCAGCGCTGTGGGCTGTATGTGTAGTGCCCACAGCGCTGCACAGAGACATCCATCCATCCATGCTCAGCCATCCCTCACTACTATGCAATGCTGTGCAATACTCTGCAATACCCCCACACTACTCTGCAATACTCTGCAATGCTGTGCAATACTCTGCAATGCTGTGCAATACTCTGCAATGCCCCCACAATACTCTGCAATGCTGTGCAATACTCTGCAATACCCCCACAATACTCTGCAATGCTGTGCAATACTCTGTAATGCCCCCACAATACTCTGCAATGCTGTGCAATACTCTGCAATGCCCCCACAATACTCTGCAATGCTGTGCAATACTCTGCAATGCCCCCACAATACTCTGCAATGCTGTGCAATACTCTGCAATGCCCCCACAATACTCTGCAATGCTGTGCAATACTCTGCAATGCCCCCACAATATTCTGCAATGCTGTGCAATACTCTGCAATGCTGTGCAATACTCTGCAATGCTGTGCAATACTCTGCAATGCCCCCACAATACTCTGCAATGCTGTGCAATACAACAGTTTATATACTGTTTTTGTGTGTGTTTGAAAAATTAAAGTGGGCCGGTCTGGATGAAGTCCAGGGCCAAATTTTTGTCCCAGTCCAGCCCTGGTACGATCATACATCAGTCTGCCAAGCACTGCAAACAACTATGCGGCAAGAGTTCTGCTGCCATTTACACATTTACAAGGGGATTGTGGGAGGTGACCCACACACACACTTTGCACTGTCTTAATAAATAAGCCTGTTTATAGAAAAAAAATGAATTTAGCACAAACAATTTGCCAGACCAAAGATCACTTGTGGATGTTGCTTTTATGCAGTTTAGCAAAGATAAACCATTTGGAAACAAAGCTGTATACTGAAGGATGCCAATTCAAACTGAACTCTAAAGTTTCCATTATATTTTGCTTAAAAGATTCAATCTCTCCCTGCTGAGCGACCTACCGCAACCGCCTTCCGAGGGAATTAGTCTCTACGGAGTGATTTGCCTAGAGCTTTATGTGAGCTGACAATGACCTTAAACAGCAGAGGAACTGAAAAAATCTACACATTTCTCTAACAAATGCGTACTCGAGAGATGAGTGAAATAGCCCACATTCACAGGCAGAAGCACACTGGTCATGGCTGAAAAGATGCTAAAGAGCCAGCTGCGATATATACAAGGACAGGATTGGGTTAGCAATAAATGATTGTCCAAATTAGATGCAAGGTGGTTTAAAAACTCAAGGGCAACAAATCTCCAGTACGTTTATTATTTCCTTGCGATTTCCTTGCGATAAAGCTGAACTCCATGTACGTCTTTTACTACATAGTTACATTGCTTCAGCTTATTCCATACCTCTGGGATTGTTATGGAAGTGGATCACTGTGATCACCACTATCTTACAGGTCCTGTGCCGAGCGGCTGCCCTTCTGCAGAGCGAACAGAGAGACGCAGAACACTGATCACAGAGCACCTTGATTTTTTTTTTAAACCACTTAAGGACCGGAAGGATTTGCCCCCTTAGTGACCCGGCCATTTTTTGCGATATGGCACTGCGTCATTTTAACTGACAATTGCGCGGTCGTGCGATGTTGTACCCAAACAAAATCTATATCATTTTTTTTCCTCGCAAATAGAGCTTTCTTTTGGTGGTATTTGATCACCTCTGCGGTTTTTTATTTTTTGCGCTATAAACAAAAAAAGAGTGACAATTTTGAAAAAAAAACAATATTTTTTACTTTTTGCTATAATAAATATCCCCCAAAAATTAAAAAAAAAAAACAAATTTCTTCATCAGTTTAGGCCAATATGTATTCTTCTACATATTATTGGTTAAAAAAAATCGCAATAAGTGTATAGTGATTGGTTTGCGCAAAAGTTATAGCATCTACAAAATAGGAGATAGATTTATGCCATTTTTATTATTTATTTATTTTTTACTAGTAATGGCGGCGATCTGCGATTTTTAGCGGGACTGCAACATTGGGGCGGACAGATCGGACACTTTTGACACTTTTTTGGGACCAGAGACATTTATACAGCAATCAGAGCTTAAAATAGCCACAGATTACTGTATAAATGTCACTGGCAAGAAAGGGGTTAACACTAGGGGGCGATCAAGGGGTTAAGTGTTCCCTAGGGAGGTGTTTCAAACTGTGGGGGCAATGTACTGACAGGAGGAGGAGAGAGATCGCTGTTCCTGATCACTAGGAACAGCAGATCTCTCTCTACTCCCCTGTCAGAATGGGGATCTGTTTGTTTACATACAAAGATCCCCGTTCTGGCTCTCAGTGGAGCGATTGCGGGTGGCTGGCCACATGTATCGGCTCCAGCCCCCTATTGCTCTTAAACCGGCAGATGTACACCTACAGGGATTTGCGTAGCAGTGCCAACCTGCCGCAGTATAATGACGGCGGCTGGTCAGCGAGCGGTTAATTGATACAATATGTCCTCTGGATGAGGTGCAAAAATGTGATATCACCACCCAGATTCTTAACCTCATCCGATCAGAGAACTCCTTGTATTAACCACTTGAGCTCTGGAAGGTTTTACCCCCTTCCTGACCAGGCCATTTTTTGCAATACGGCACTGCATTACATTAAGTGACAATTGCGCGATCTTGTGAAGCTGTACCCAAATAAAATTATTGGCCTTTTTTTCCTACAAATAGAGCTTTCTTTTGGTGGTATTTGATCACCTCTGCGGTTTTTATTTTTTGCTCTAAGAAACAAAGAAACGCAGAAAACTTTGAAAAAAATATATATTTTTTTAACTTTATGTTATAAAAATACCCAATAAAAAATGTAGAAAATCAAATTTCTTCATCAATTTAGACAAATGTATATTCTGCTACATATTTTTGGTAAAAAAAAATCCCAACAAGCGTATATTGATTGATTTGGGCAAAAGTTACAGGGGTTTATTTACTAAAGGCAAATCCACTGTGCACTTCAAGTGCACTTGGAAGCGCAGTCGCTGTAGATCTGAGGGGAACATGCAAGGAAAATAAACAACCTTTTTGCTTGTACATGATTGGATGATAGAAATAAGAAGAGCTTCCCCTCATTTCTGATCTACCCCTCAGAATTACAGCGACTGCACTTGCCGTGCAAGGTGGATTTGCCTTTAGTATATCAACCCCAATGTGTCTACAAACTATAAGATATTTTTGTAAATTTATTTATTTTTATTTTATTTTTTTACTAGTAATGGCGGAAATCAGTGACTTATAGCGGGACTGCGATATTGCGGCAGACAAATCGGACACCTACCTGACACTTTTTGGGGACCAGTGACAGTGATCAGTGATCAGTGCTAAAAAATATGCACTACTACTGTACTAATGACACTGACAGGGAAGAGTTAACATCAGGGGCAATCAACTGTGTGCCTAGGTTGTGCTTACTCACTGTGGGGGAGGTGCTTTGACTAGGGGAAGGCAAAGATCCGTGTTCCTGCTTAGTAGAAACACAGGATCTGTGCCTTCCCTTCTGTCAGAACATTCTACCTGGGTCCTGTGTAATCTGCGAGTGCCGGTGGACATCGAGTCCGTGGAACCTGCTGCTGGGCTCCCGCTGTGTAGAATCACAGTGGGAGCAGGTAACAGGCGGCGCGCACCCCCCCCCCAAACCTGGAAGTGTCAGATCATGTACCTACGTGATCCGGCGCAGAGTGGCCGCCCTGCCGCAGTAAATATAGGGCGTGGGCGGTTCGCAAGTGGTTAAAGTGTAACTAAAGGCAAAACTTCTTTTTTTTTTGGGATAGAGTAAGGGAGGATTATAACCCCTGTCATTTTTTGTAATCTGTGTCCCATAGCCAAAACATGAAGTGAAAGGAAATCTCTCCAAAGTGAGGGGATACTGATATGTCACAAGAACTAATGCCCCATTGCATACCTCCCAACTTTTTGTGATGGGAATGAGGGACACCTAGCAACAAAAGAATGCAGGCATAGGACAGACCCCTTGCCACACCCCCTTAAAAGAGAATTGTACAAAAAAAAAACAAGATTGGTTAAACCCAAGTCCTTTTTTTACCACTACTATTCCATTATATTGGTTTTTGGAATTTACAAATGCGGCCATTTAGAAATCAGAAAGGTTTAGCACTGGGAAACACTTTTTGATAGATAAAAAGTGCATTTTATATACAACTATATAGACCAGACCAAAATGAGGGACAAATGAGAAGGAATGAGGGACAGAGGGACAATGCTCCAAATCAGGGACAGTCCTTCGAAATCAGGGACAGTCCTTCGAAATCAAGGACAGTTGGGAGCTATGCCATTGAAAGATTTCCCCTCAATTATTGTTCTGATGTCAACCCTAAATTTGGTATTTACTTTCAATGATAACAATAAACAGGAAAACAGAGAGGGTGAATCTTCCTAATGGGGACACAGGCAACATTAAAGCTTACAGGTGTTCTAATCCCTCTTCACTCTATTCAAAACCTTAGTTACCGTTTAGGTGAAATTAAACATTAAGAATTCTGTGAAAGGAGGCCATGCTGAGCAAATGACCCCTAGTATGGTCGCAATGCATCACGACCCAGAAGAATGTGGCAATCACTGTAGTAGTGGCGACTACTGTAGTAGCACCCTCCCCAAACAGGCTGTAATGCTAAACCTGCAGGGAACTAGAAGGACCAGAACCTTCACCAAGTGGAAGAGTGGGTTTGATAATAAAGTTGGCAGTATCTCCATCCGGGACAGGAACTCTGTGAGCAAGCCTTGAGTTTTGAGCAAGCTTGGTGGAAGTAGCAGACAGACCATTTTTGCATTGGTCTATAGCAATACAGAGGAAATACAGTCTCATTATTAATCAGGTATATTACTGGAGGATGGCTTCAGTTAGCGGAGTTTAGTGTAAAGTAGTGTGGAACATGTACTGGATATTTCTGCAGCCTGTACCATCTTCACGCCTCCATGCTGATTATTAAGTATACTGTATGTAGTGAAGAAGGAGCCTGCCCTGAGCCATCCTTTCTTGCCTGAAACCTCTCCCTGAGCTAAGCACTTTCCCTCACAAGTGGGTTCCTGGCTCGGACCATCTATTCGCCAAAATGATGATGAGGCCCTTTTTAAAAAGGTTCCCTCACCCAAGATGGCCACCAAATTTCTGTGCCTGATCAGACTCAAGGCACTGAAAAGGCCTGAAGGGAATTCCTCTTCTTTCCTGTTTCGGCTATAGATCAGAAAGTGAAGGGAAATCTTCCCTATGGTACACAGTTGACAATTAAAAAAAAAAAAATTGACAGGGGCTAAAGTCTTCCCTTACCCTATCCAAAAAAAGTTTTCCTTTAGTTACACTTTGGAGTTGATTTACTAAAACCGGAGAGTGCAAAATCTGGTGCAGCTCTGCATAGAAGCCAATCAGCTTCCTGGGTTTTTTTGTCAGAGTTGAACAAGCTGGAAGTAGAAGTTGATTGGCTACTATGTACAGCTGCACCAGATTTTGCACTCTCCAATTCTAGTAAATCAACCCCTTTAAGTTTTTGTTTTAGTTTTGCATATAGGGAATGAATAAAACCTGTCAGTTTACTTTTTGCTGTCTGTCCCATAGGGGAGATTTCCCTTTGCTTCCTCTCCTACAGATGCAACAGGAAATCGTACAACATCTCTCCAAATGAGTTGCGTTCCCCTCTTGGACACTTGTCACTAGGAAAGAGCTTCGAGTTCGAGTCAAACTCATGTTCGACTCGAACATCGGCTGTTCGCCAGTTCGCCGAACAGCAAACAATTTGGGGTGTTCGCGGCAAATTCGTAAGCCGCGGAACACCGTTTAAAAGTCTATGGGAGAAATCAAAAGTGCTAATTTTAAAAGCTTATATGCATGGTATTGTCATAAAAAGTGTTTGGGGACCTGGGTCCTGCCCCAGGGGACATGTATCAATGCAAAAAGAAGTTTTAAAAATGGCCGATTTTTCAGGAGCGGTAATTTTAATAATGCTTAAAGTGAAACAATAAAAGTGTAATATTCCTTTAAATTTCGTACCTGGGGGGTGTCTATAGTATGCCTGTAGAGAGGCGCATGTTTCCCGTGTTTAGAACAGTCTGACAGCAAAATGACATTTCAAAGGAAAAAAAGTAATTTAAAACTACTCGCGGCTATAATAAATTGTCGGTCCGACAATACACATAAAAGTTCATTGATAAAAACGGCATGGGATTTCCCCATAGTGGAACCCCGAACCAAAATTTAAAAAAGAAATGGCGTGGGGGTCCTCCTAAATTCCATACTAGGCCCTTCAGGTCTGGTATGAATATTAAGGGGAACCCCGAGCCAAAATAAAAATGAAAATGGCGAGGGGGTCCCCCTCAAAATCCATACCAGACTCTTCAGGTCTGGTAACCGGGTGACCCCGCCCCCCTCTGACAACACGGGGAAAGCCTCAGGGAAGTCCCGTGAATTCCCCGTGCGTCAGAGGAGGGCAGGGTCACTGGGTGGCCCCGCCCTCCATTATATAAGAAGTGTCAGAAGAAGCGAAGCGTCACACAGCTGTAGACTCCCACTGAGGCGGATCATGCAGACGGAGCGGAGAAGAAGCCTAGGGAAGGATGCGGGACGAGAAGAGCGGATGAAGAAGAAGAAGGTGGAGAAGAAGAAGATGAAGAAGAAGATGTAGGAAGAAGTAGAACACTGAAAGAACACCAGAAGAAAGAAGATGGAAGAAGAAGCCGAAAGAAAAAGAAATTAATAAAGGACTTTACCAATTCACACGGGGGGGGCTGGGGTACCCTTGTTAAAGGGGGCTTCCAGATTCTGATAAGCCCTCTGCCCGCAGACCCCCACAACCACCGGCCAAGGGTTGTGGGGATGAGGCCCTTCTCCCCATCAACATGGGGATAAGGTGCTTTGGGAGGCTACCCCAAAGCACCCTCCCAATGTTGAGGGCATGTGGCCTGGTACGGTTCAGGAGGGGGGGCGCTCTCTCGTCCCCCCTCTTTTCCTGTGGCCTGCCAGGTTGCGTGCTCGGATAAGGGTCTGGTATGGATTTTTGGGGGGACCCCCACGCCATTTTTTTTTTCAATTTTGGCGCGGGGTTCCCCTTAATATCCATACCAGACCTGAAGGGCCTGGTATGGAATTTAGGGGGACCCCCACGCCATTTTTTTAAATTTTGGTTTGGGGTTCCTGTGGGGAAATCCCATGCAGTTCCTGTGGGGAAATCCCATGCAGTTCCTGTGGGGAAATCCCATGCAGTTTTTATCAATGAACTTTTATGTGTATTGTCGGACCAACAATTCATTAATAGCTGCGAGTAGTTTTAAATGACTTTTTTTCCTTTGAAATGTCATTTTGCTGTCAGACTGTTCTAAGCATAGGAAACATGCGCCCCTTTACAAACATACTATAGACACCCCCAAGTACGAAATTTAAAGGAATATTACACTTTTATTGTTTCACTTCAAGCATTATTAAAATCATTGCTCCTGAAAAATGGGCGTTTTTAAAAATTCTTTTTGCATTGATACATGTCCCCTGTGGCAGGACCGAGGTTCCCAAACACTTTTTATGACAATAACTTGCATATAAGCCTTTAAAATTAGCACTTTTGATTATTCATGTTCGTGTCCCATCGACTTTAACGGTGTTCGCGTGTTCGAACAAATTTTTTGCCTGTTCGCAAGTTCTGCTGCGAACCGAACAGGGGGGTGTTCGGCTCATCCCTACTTGTCACCAGCAAAGCTATTTCATTTAAAAGATTTATGCTCACCTTTTGGTATGATGACAACTCCAAAGGATTTAACCCCACTTTCTGTCTCAATGACAATCGTCAAAAGGGCGAACCAGGGGTGAATCTCCCCAAGGACTCAGACAGAAATACAATTTTAATGATGGGGATTGGCAGGGATTAGTAATAAAGGTATGTATAGGTCCGGAGGGTGCCTTTCTACCATGGTCGGGACAAGATTACATACCTCCCAACATTTTGAGATGGGAATGAGGGACATCTACTAGCAAAAGTATGTAGGCATAGGACACGCCCCCTGTCATACCCCCTTAAAGGAGAATTAACCAAAAAAAGTTAATTAAATCCACAAGGGCTTTTTTTTACTATTACTATTCCTTTATATTGGCTTTTAAAATTTACAAATGCAGCAATTTAGAATCTGGATGAAAGGCTTAGCACTTGGAAACACTTTTCAAAAGATAAATAGTGCATTTTCTATACAACTATATGGATCAGACCAAAATGAGGGGGAACGAGGGACATTGCTCCAAATGAGGGACAGTCCCTCGAAATCAGGGACAGTTGGGAGCTATGAGATTATCCAACGCCCAGAACGGAGATGGCAAACTGCGCCCCCCCCCAACTGGAGGGGTGGAGCTAATAACGGCACAGTGGGTCCCTACAGAAAACTGCAGAGTTGAAAATCAGTGCACAAATAAGGGGCTTACAGTAGTGAAGAAAAAAAAATTGCCTGTGTCAATGGTGTCACTGGAAGGGAATATTGTCCCTTTGTCAGCGGTGTACCTAAAAGAAACAAGGGTGCTGCATCCAGGTGAGTGGGGAAAAACTGCCACTGCATGGCTGGTGTCTGTCTGAGAAGGACTGTCAGTGGGATGAAGGAGGGAAGGGGAGGTGGGCTCTGAGGGGTGCATAGAACTATAGGGATCTAGGGAGGCTCTGAGGGAGGATAGGGGGCTGAAATGGCTCTAAGGGCTCATTCAGATGTGCAGCTTCGATTCTTGCCCCCATGGCAGATCACTTTTCAGAGTGCATTTGATAGGCAGTACAGAGGAGATATTTCACCTCCCTGCTAACTGTTTTAACCTCATTGACCCACTGTGCTGCAGCTGAGTGCATTGCATGCCATTGCAGTGTGCCCCCAATCCATTAATTTGTGACACGGCTGTGAGGAAAAACCATCAAGCCATGGCATGTGTACAGCCCTGGGCAGCTGCATCTCCTTGTACATGAACACAACCCATGTAGTGAATGGGGCTGAGCTGCAACAGCATCCAATGTATGGAGTTTTGGTGCAGTGGTGTCGGATTTTAGCGGGTTAAACAGGAAATGAGGAGGAGGCATAATGCGTCCTCACTGTCATATGCCCTCTGAAAAGCGATCTCGCTCTTCAGAGGGCTACTGCAAGTGTAAATTAATCCTAAGGCTTTATTCATACCTTTGCAGTTGTGATGAAGTGTGTGTTTTTGTGCAGCACATATAGGGCAGCCCCATTTATATCAATGTGCTGCCCTAGGCAGTAAAAATGCACAAAGTAGTATTTAAAAAAAATTGTGCTGCACCAAAACGCATGCTACTTTGTTACCATGCATTTTAGTGCGGGCAAATGAGCAAAGGCAAGGTGTGTGGGGGTGCCATTAGATATTAAAGGCACCACTAAAAATGAATGGCATCACTCCACACCTGCAAAGGAGCTGTGTATTGTGCATTTCAGGAACGCATGTGATTTGTACACATTCCTGCAACACACAAATGTCCACCTAGTGTAAGAGAGAGAGGAGGCTGAAAGGTATGGTTGCCGCCTCATCCCTTTAAACCCAAATATATATTAATTACACAGGTTCTGTGGCTGATCAAAGTGGTAATTAAACTCACTTGGTGCCTTATCTGCATTTAATTAGCTTCAGAACCTGTGTAATTCAAAGATGTTCTAAAGTACTAAAGGGCTCTAGGGGGGCTTCGAGGAAGGAAGGGGGGCTGAAAGGTCTGTAAGGGCTCATTCAGACATGCAGCTATCATTGTCCAAACAAGAAGCACATACACCGCATCAGGCAGCAATCAGGTGCACTGGGTTCCAGGTGCTAACCTCGGCTCACCACCGTCCACAATGCAAAGAAAAAAGAAGAAATTGGTTGCACACCAGATCATTAAAATGCTTGATAAGAAGTAGGGATGCACCAATACCATTTTTTTTACAAATACGAATACCGATACTTTTTTTTAGTACTCGCCGAAACCAATTACCGATACCTACCGCAACTGTTTTGTTTACACTTCAGCTGTCAGCAAAGGTACAAACAGGGGCGGACTGACCATTTGGGCTCTCGGGCACTGCCCGAGGGCCCCATGCCACTAAGGGGCCCCATCAGGGTTGCCAGCCTCAATAAAACCAGGGACAGTATGTAAAAATCTGTGTTTTTTTAAAAATCCCAAGATTATAGCTGCCCCACCCCTCTAGTACCTTTTCAGTGTGTGTATGTGTATTCTGCGTGTGTATACTGTGTGTGTATACTGTACGTGTGTGTGTGTGTGTGTGTGTGTATACTGTGTGTGTATATTGTGTGTCTGTGTGTGTATACTGTACGTGTGTGTGTGTATACTGTGTGTGTATACTGTACGTGTGTGTGTTTATACTGTGTGTGTATATTGTGTGTCTGTGTGTGTATACTGTACGTGTGTGTGTGTATACTGTGTGTGTATACTGTACGTGTGTGTGTGTGTATACTGTGTGGCCCCATACTCTATTGCCTGGGGTCCCCATAATCTCCTATTGCCTGGGGGCCCCATAATCTCCTATTGCCCGGGGGCCCCATAATCTTCTCCTATTGCCCGGGGGCCCCATATTCTCCTATTGCCCGGGGGCCCCATGAGTTGTCAGTCCGCCCCGGGTACAAAGCATTGAAAAGTCAAATGAAATAAATTGATTTTGTTTTTTAATTTTGCGCTTTTTTAATGTGAAATGTGTTAATATATGTTAATATATATGTGTGAAAATATTCACTAACAAAGCAAACAAAAAAATTTTTTTTAATTGTTTATCATTTATAAAAAAAAAAAAAAAAAAAAAATAGGAAAATAATAATTAAATGGAGTAGAATAGGGAGTTAATTAAGGCTGATTAGAGTAAATTAAGGGGTTAAAAAGATGAACATTTGTTCATCCCCGCTGACAGCTCAAAGAACCGAGCCTGAAAGTATCGGTTTCAGGTTTAGGTGCATTTGCACGAGTACCAATACTTGTGCAAATACTCGGTGTCTGCACTGATACCGATACTAGTATCGGTGCAACCCTAATAAGAAGTTCTTTATTGTCGTATGCCAGTCAAACATGCAGGAATACAGATAGTTGATGCGTTTTACACGATTGTACCGTGTGAACAATCGGTCGCATGAAACGCGTCAACTATCTATATACATGCATGTTTGACTGGCATACGACAATAAAGAACATTTTATCAAGCATTTTGATGGTCTGGTGTGCAACCAATCTCTTCTTTTTTCTTCATGCATCTATCATTACTGGTGTTTGACATGTGGTGAGGGGGCCATATGTTGTTACTACCTCTTTTAACCCTGAAAATGCTGACCTACTGTGTGAAGAGCATGCCATTTAAATTTTGCCATGTGTACAGCCCTGAGTGGCAGCATCTCCTTGTTCAGGTGGGCAGTCGGGCACTAAAATTGCAGCTCAACATCCTGCTTATACCTCCCTCCCACCCATCTGTGTGAATGAGCCATAAGACCTCGCTTACACTTGTGGTTTGGGGGGGGGGGGGGGTAAAATAAGGTGACTGAGCTGCAGTTTTACTGTCTCCACCTCTTCAACCCCTTGATGCTGACAGTACGCACTGGACTGGGATTTTTTACTGTGGGACCACATATCTGTGTTTGTGCTGGGAGAGCACCACACAGCGTATTCCCAGCACAGAGACCGGGGGCTCACCGAGAGCCCAGGGTCCCATCCTAATGATCAGGATCCAGAAATCCGGGTTCAGGGTCACCTGATCACTGTGATACCCTCTGATTGGCTATCAGAATAATCAGTCACTGTGAAGCACATCCCTGTGTCTCTCTCTCTGTAAATAGAAAGATACAGTATCTCACAAAAGTGAGTACACCCCTCGCATTTTTGTAAATATTTTATTCTATCTTTTCATGTGACAACACTGAAGAAATGACACTTTGCTACAATGTAAAGTAGTGAGTGTACAGCTTGTATAACAGTGTAAATTTTCTGTCCCTTCAAAATAACTCAACACACAGCCATTAATGTCTAAACCACTGACAACAAAAGTGAGTACACCCCTACGTGAAAATGTCCAAATTGGGCCCAAAGTGTCAATATTTTGTGTGGCCACCATTATTTTCCAGCACTGCCTTAATCCTCTTGGGCATGGAGTTCACCAGAGCTTCACAGGTTGCCACTGGAGTCCTCTTCCACTCCTCCATGATGACACCACGGAGCTGGTGGATGTTAGAGACCTTGCGCTCGTCCATCTTCCACTTGAGGATGCCCCACAGATGCTCAATAGGGTTTAGGTCTGGAGACATGCTTGGACAGTCCGTCACCTTTACCCTCAGCTTCTTTAGCAAGACAGTGGTAATTGTACTTAGGCATTTAGATTTGTTTTACCCTTAGGCGTTAAGGGGTTAAATTCCATTTCCCTGGGCCCCATCAAATCAACAGAGGGGCCCAGGAGGTGGGAGCAGAGGAGGGACTTTTTTTTTCATTTTTGGAGCATAAATATATAAAGTCAGTGCCGCTGTACTGCTGCACCTGGAGGGGTGGTGGAGGAAGGGTTGAGGGAACCCCATCAGGAAGGCTTTAAGGGGCCCCCCGTGATTTCTAACAGCAGCCCTGTGTGTAGTGGAGATATATGGAGGGGGCAACAGATAGGAGAAAGGGAAGGGGAAAATGAACAGGGGAGAGGGGCAAGGAGGATTGGTGCTGGCTTAATGATCATGCAGGAAAGATAGAGAGGTGTAGATGGGGGTGGAGCTGAGATGAGCTGGACAAGTGAGAGTAACAGGCAAGAAGGTGAGGTGTCCTGGAAAGGAGAGCAAGTTGGTGGCGGGAGTGTAGCTTGCTGGAGGAGAGAGTGACTAATAGCAGAGATAAGGCAGAGTTGAATAGAACAGAGGAGTAAGGGAAACTATACATTGTGCAGAGAATATAAAGCACAGTCACTCCTGTCAGTGAGGCAGGAGCTGTGGCTGAGGCTCCAAGTGTGCCCCCCCAACCACAGATTAAGAGAGCTCCCAGGGCAAGTGACCCTTCTGCCCACCCCTTGCCCCAGCCTTGCTGCCAGCTCAAGTTGGAGGGAAGGGTTAGGTTTTATTTTTTTACAATACAGGTTTGGTTTAGGGCTATAGACTGTATTGCCTGAGACCATTATTTTAATTTTGTAGTGGTGAGATATCCAATGTGAACTCCTATTTTGATCTGATTGTTTTGAATTCTACAAAGCCAAAGAACGGTGTCAAAGCCCCCTGATAGAGGCTCTTATCAAAATAAAAATAAGTGAGATAATGAAAACTTCTCTATAGCTAGCTGGCTGGGGGCTCAAACAACTAGGGGAAAATCTCACCAGTGGAGTCTGACAGATAAATAAAGCAAGATCTAGTACTCACTGAACTGAAATTAAACTTTTGGGGCACTGTTAGCTTAGCAAAATTGTTCAATTATCCAAAATTATTTTTTCTAAAATGTACCAACTCTTGGAATAAAGTACTGCTAGAACCTGCCTGATTGCAGTCAGGTTCCTTGCTCTCTGTTATGCGAGAAAGCTGAACCTTAACCCCAAGCCTCTTGTTAAGAATTTTTCAAATCCATGTTGGATGAATGAAAAGAGGGTATGAAACTGCTGGACTTGTTCTTGACTTGAATTCAATCACCCAGCCTTAGTGAGTGCGAAACGCCTGCTTTGATCTGTTAATTGGATGGAATTGAAGTGTTAGCCTGTCACTTCTTGAGTCTCTCATCAAATACCTTAAGAGGTATGGAGCAGACACAAACGTTCTCACACCAATGAAAGGGACATAACGAGGGGGTCTGTTGGTTATTACGAAGCTTTAATCGGCGCCTTAGAGAAGCGGCAAAATGCACTGACATGCTCTCCTATTGTACCCCCCTTCTTTATGTTTCCTCACCTAGCCTTTCTAAATAGGATACAATGGAGACCTGGATCGCCTTAGTCTATGTTGTGACAGTTATTTAAAATAATAACAAACAACGGGGTTTTATGGTAAACCAGACTTGTAAAAGGAAACTAATGTATTTTCATTGAGGGAGTTATTATATTTCTAACATTAGTCTGAAGGTCATTTTTTATCTGACTTCCACAATTTTGCTTGCTTTGCATATGATTGTGACTGTATTTTATAAATGAACTATACAAATGAACAACTACGCAGATTTTTTTTAAAAGGAAGCTGTCACATCTATCGTAGGTGTGTGTGTGTGTGCATGTATGTATATATATATATATATATATATATATATATATATATATATATTTATATATATATATATATATATATATATATTTTGTGGGAAGATTAGCTTGTGGGGATCACCATCACCTTTTCTGAAGGACAGTCAGCAAACGGGCACTTTCTTAAAAATCTGACGGATGCCAGGTTTATTTACAAGGAGGTTTGCAAAATAAAAATAAACAAAACAGTAAAGTAAATCCTTGCCATCCGGCACTAACTAAACAAACAGTCTCCTATCTAGACAGTGCGGGGTTGGTCTCCGTCACCCACAAAACATGCGGTAAAGGAAACCTTTTAGTCCAATAGCCAGAGCTCCTCTCACTCAGGTTCCTTCCTGAGTCTCAAAACCAGAGACCTGTTGAGCTCTCTTCCTGGTTATTTAACCCTTTCATGACTAAGCCTATTTTTGAAATTTGTTTACAAGTTAAAATCCGTATTTTTTGCTAGAAAATTACTTAGAGTTCCCAAACATTATATATATTTTTTTAGCAGAGAATCTAGAGAATAAAATGGCGATTGTTGCAATATTTTTTATCACACGGTATTTGTGCAGCGGTGTTTTAAACGCAAATTTTTGGAAAAGGGACATTTTCATGAATTTTAAAAAATCCAAACAGTAAAGTTACCCCAATTTTTTTGTATAATGTGAAAGATGATGTTACACCGAGTAAATAGATACCAAACATGTCACCCTTTATAATTGCACGCACTCGTGGAATGGCGACAAACTACGGTACCTATGAACTTCCATAGGCGACGCTTTAAAAATTTTTTACGGTTACCAGGTTTGAGCTACAGAGGAGGTGCTAGAATTATTGCTCTCGCTCTGACGATCGCGGCGATACCTCACATGTGTGGTTTGAACACCGTTTACATATGCGGGCGCGACTTCCATATGCGTTTTCTTCGCTGCGCGAGCTCGCGGGGACAGGGGCACTTTAAAAAAAAAAATTTTTTTATTTATTTATTTATTTTATTTATTTTTTTACTTTAAAATTGTGTTTTTTTTTTTTTACTTTTATTGCTGTCACAAGGAATGTAAACATCCCTTGTGACAGTAATAGGTGGTGACAGGTACTCTTTATGGAGGGATGGGGGGTCTAAAAGACCCCCCATCCCTCCTTTACACTTCAAAGTATTCAGATCGCTGAAAACGGCGATTCTGAATACTGTGTACTTTTTTAAATTCGGCGCCATTGGCAGCCGAGTAAACGGGAAGTGACGTCATGACGTCGCTTCCGCGTTTACAACAAGAAGGCTGGAACGAAGCCGCTCACAGCTTCGTTCCAGCCCGCCCCCAGCCGCCGAAGATTCCCGATTGGACACCGGGCCTCCCGATCGCACGGGAGGCCCGGTAACAGCGGCGGGAGGCGGCGGGAGGGGGGGATGTCCCCTCCCGCTCCTCCGGTATAACAACCGAGCGGCTTTTAGCCGCATCGGTTGTTATACAGGGGTAGCCGATCGCCCGCTGGAAACAACGGTACCGGGATGATGCCTGCAGCTGCAGGCATCATCCCGTTATAACCCCGGAAAGCCGAGTACACATATCTGCGTACGGTCGGCGGGAAGGGGTTAAAGTCCACCAGAGTGTGGGCTCAAGTGGACAAGAACATCCGGACCGGAACCTAGCCTGCCACAGAGGCTGGAAAAACCCGGACCGGATTCCGGTTCAATCCCTTACAACAGAATGAATGCGAGGTGAAATGTAGCGATTATCCACTATATCACCTTTTTAAAGTTTACCGTCACTATATATATATATATATATATATATATATATATATATATATATATACAGTATCTCAAAAAGGGGAGTGCACCCCTCACATTTATTATATCTTTTCATGTGACAACACTGAAGAAATGACACTTTGTTACAATATAAAGTAGTGAGTCTACAGCTTGTATAACAGTGTAAATTTGTTGTCCCCTCAAAATAACTCAACACACAGCCATTAATGTCTAAACCGCTGGCAACAAAAGTGAGTACACCCCTAAGTGAAAATGTCCAAGTTAGGCCCAAAGTGTCAAAATTTTGTGTGGCCGTCATGATTTTCCAGCACTGCCTTAACCCTCTTGGGCATGGAATTCACCAGAGCTTCACAGGTTGCCACTGGAGTCGTCTTCCACTCCTCCATGGCGACATCACGGGGCTGGTGGATGTTAGAGACCTTGAGCTCCTCCACCTTCCATTTAAGGATGCCCCACAGAATTTCAGTAGGGTTTAGGCCTGGAGACATGCTTGGTCAGTCCATCCCCTTTACCCTCAGCTTCTTTAGAAAGGCAGTGGTCGTCTTGGAGGTGTGTTTGGGCTCGTTATCATGTTGGAATACTGCCCTGCGGCCCAGTCTCCGCAGAGAGGGGATCATGCTCTGCTTCAGTATGTCACAGTACATGTGGCATTCGCGATTCTCTCAATGAAATGTAGCTCCCCAGTGCCGGCAGCACTCAGACCATGACACTCCCACCACCATGCTTGACTGTAGGCAAGACACACTTGTCTTTTTACTCCTCACCTGGTTGCCTCCACACACGCTTAACACCATTTGATCCAAATACGTTTATCTTGGTCTCATCAGACCACAGGACATGGTTCCAGTAATCCAGGTCCTTAGTCTGCTTTTCTTCAGCAAACTGTTTGCGGCTTTCTTGTGCGTCATCTTTAGGAGAGGCTTCCTTCAGGGATGACAGCCATGCAGACCAATTTGAAGCAGTGTGGTCTGAGTACTGACAGGCTGACCCCCCTTCCCACTTCTTCAACCTCTGCTGCAATGCTGGCAGCACTCATACGTCTATTTTCCAAAGACAACCTCTGGATATGTTGCTGAGCACGTACACTCAACTTCTTTGGTCGACCATGACGAGGCCTGTTCTGAGTGGAACCTGTCCTTTTAAACCGCTGTATGGTCTTGGCCACCATGCTGCAGCTCATTTTCAGGGTCTTGGCAATCTTCTTATAGCCTAGGTCAGTGATGGCGAACCTTGGCACCCCAGATGTTTTGGAACTACATTTCCCATGATGCTCAACTACACTGCCGAGTGCATGAGCATCATGGGAAATGTAGTTTCAAAACATCTGGGGTGCCAATGTTCGCCATCACTGGCCTAGGCCATCTTTATATAGAGCAACAATTATTTTTTTTCAGATCCTCAAAGAGTTCTTTGTCATGAGGTGCCATGTTCAACTTCCATTGACCAGCACAAGTACCTGAAATAATAATAATAATGGCTGTGTGTTGAGTTATTTTCGGCAGACAGCAAATTTACACTGTTATGCCCCGTACACACGGTCGGACTTTGTTCGGACATTCCGACAACAAAATCCTAGGATTTTTTCCAACGGCTGTTGGCTCAAACTTGTCTTGCATACACATGGTCACACAAAGTTGTCGGAAAATCCGATCGTTCTAAACGCGGTGACGTAAAACACGTACA
This sequence comes from Aquarana catesbeiana, assembly GCF_042186555.1. Taxonomy (NCBI): domain Eukaryota; kingdom Metazoa; phylum Chordata; class Amphibia; order Anura; family Ranidae; genus Aquarana; species Aquarana catesbeiana. The sequence goes on along the minus strand of NC_133327.1, from coordinate 82,941,016 downwards.
TCGGGACTATAAACGGGGCAGTGGCCAATAGCTTTCATCTCTTTATTTATTCTGAGCATGCGTGGCACTTTGTCCGTCGGATTTGTGTACACACGATCGGAATTTCCGACAACGGATTTTGTTGTCGGAAAATTTTATAGCAAGCTCTCAAACTTTGTGTGTCGGAAAATCCGATGGAAAATGTGTGATGGAGCCTACACACGGTCAGAATTTCCGACAACAAGGTCCTATCACACATTTTCCATCGGAAAATCCGACCGTGTGTACGGGGCATTATACAAGCTGTACACTCACTATTTTAATTTCTTCAGTGTTGTCACATATAACATATAATATAATATATAATAAAATATTTACAAAAATGTGAGGGGTGTACTCACTTTTGTGAGATACTGTATATACACAATGGCGAAAATAATTATTTGATCTCCTGCAGATTTTGTAAGTTTGCCCACTTGCATTGAAATGAAGAGCATATCATTGTTATCATAGATGTATTATAAATGATAGAGACAGAATATCAACCAAAAATCCAGAAGAAACACATGATACAAATTGTATAAATTGGATTTGCAGTTCAGTGAGTAAAATAAGTATTTGTTCCCCTACCAACCAGCAATAAATCTGACTCCCACAGACTGGTTACAGTATGTGCTCATGTGGTACACAGATTAGTCCTGTCAATTTAAGAAGGTGCTCCTAATGACAACTCATTATGTGTATAAAAGACACCTGTCCACTGAATCTTTCTTCCATTCAAACCTCACTGTCATTGGCAAGACCAAAGAGCTGTCAAAAAATGTCAGGGAAAAGAAGCTTGTGAGAAGGAGACAACTGTTGGAGTGATTATTCGCAAACAGAAGAAATACAAAATAACCATCAATCGCTCTCAGTCTGGATATCCATGCCAGATTTCACCTCATGGGGTAAGGATGGTAAGGATGATCATGAGAAAAGTGAGGGATCAGCCCAGAACTACACGGGAGGAGCTTGTAAATGATCTCAAGGCAGTTGGACCACAGTCACCAAACAAATCATTGGTAACACAATACACCACCCTGGACTAGAATCCTGCAGTGCCCGCAAGGTCCCCCTTCTTAAGAAGGCACACATACAGGCCTGTCTGAAGTTTGCCAATAAACATCTAAATGATTCAGAGAAGGATTGGGAGAACGTGCTGTGGTCAGATGAGACCAAAATTGAGCTCTTTGGCATTAACTCAACTCGACTTGTTTGGAGGAAGAAAAATGCTGACTATGACCCTAAGAACACCATCCCTACAGTCAAGCACGGAGGTGGAAACATTATGCTTTGGGGCTGTTTCTCTGCTAAAGGTACATGCTGACTTTGCCGCACTGAGGGGCCAATGAATGGGGCCATGTTTTGTAAAATCTTAGATGGGTCGTAAATGGGTAGTGATGAGCTTGATGTTTGAGTTAAATGTAAGTTCGACTTGAACATCAGCTGTTTGTTCATAGAACAAACAAACATATGGGGCATTCGTGGGGCGTTCGCCCGCCGTGGAGTGCCCCATAATGCACTGTGAGATCGCAGTGCATTGAAGGCTGTTGGTTGGCCAAAGCATGCACCTGACCTATATGCTTTGGCCAATCACAGCGCAATGTGCTGTGAGAGCCATGATTGGCCACAGGCAGGGTGTCTGTGGCCAATCATGGCTCAGGGGCTAATTCCACACCCCACACTATATAAGGCTGCTTACACGGCAGCCGTGTATAGTGGGAATTAGAGAGAGATTAGGCAGAGTAGTTAGTGGATTGAGCGTGCAATCAGTGTAGTATATATAATACAGTGCAGAGTATATAGTGCAGTCAGTGTAGTGTATATAATACAGTGCAGCGTATATAGTGCAGTGAGTGTATTATATATAATACAGTGCAGAGTATATAGTGCAGTCAGTGTAGTGCATATAATACAGTGCAGAGTATATAGTGCAGTCAGTGTAGTATATGTAATACAGTGCAGAGTATATAGTGGACGGTGGTTGTCTGGGTCTGCAGGTGGGGGGCTTATCCCCCTTGCTAAAGGGGGTTAAAGCCCCCTTTAACAAGCCGCCAGATCTCACCCCTCCATGTGAATGGGTATCAGGTACCTCTGCTGCCACCGATAAAAAGTGATCTTGCGGCGACTCCGCCGCAGAGACCACTTTTATCTGAGAGAGAAATACGTTCACGAAAACACCGGGGTTATGGCAGCTGCTGCCATAGCAACGGTATTTAGCATCAAAGTACTGACGTACAGGTACATCGTTTTGTTTGAAGTGGTTAAAATCCATACCAGACCTACTGGGTTTTTTTTTCTGTTTTTTTTCATCTATTTTGCCGGGAGTCGGCAATACATTACAGTGGCGAGCAAGTTTAAATTACATTTTATCCTTTAGAAATTTAATTTACTTATTGTCTGTTCGAAGTGTTCTGGTGTGAACCGAACCAGGGGGTGTTTGGCCCAGGGCTTTTTTTCAGGGGGAACTTGGTGGAATTAAGTTCCACCACCTCTGGTTCAGACCCTTTGGTGCCTGCTTACCACAATCACTTGTAAATACAGAAGTCTGGTTTCTGTGTTCACAAGTGACTGCTCTGCACTCTGTATGTAATGCAATCCTGGTATTTAATGCCCCTTTAAGACCCTCCTACTGTTTTCATGAAATTTGACTGAACGCACCCACTATTTGATGTGATTTGGAGGGTGTGTGTTGGGGAAGGGGTTTTGTGGGGCCGTGGTTAAGTTCCAGCACATATTGTTTGAGAAAAAAAGCCTTGGTTTGGCCCATCCCTATAGAGGGGTCTTCCAGCATGACAATGACCCAAAACATACTGCCAAGGCAACAAAGGAGTGGCTCAAGAAAAAGCACATTAAGGTCATGGAGTGCCCTAGCTAGTGTCCAGACTTTAATCCTATAGAAAATTTATGGAGGGAGCGGAAACTTCCAGTTGCCAAGTGGCAGACAAGAACCCTTAAAGATTTAGAGAAGATCTGTAAAGAAGAGTGGACCAAAATCCCTCCTGAGATGTGTGCAAACCTGGTAACCAACTACAAGAAACCTCTTACCTCTGTGCTTGCCAACAAGGGTTTCTCCACCAATCACTAACTCATGTTTTGCTTGGGGATCAAATATATACAGTATATATATATATATATATTTATATATATACAGTACTGTGCAAAAGTTTTAGGCAGGGGTGAAAAATGCTGTTAAAGGAATGATTTAAGAAATAAAAGTGTTAACAGTTTATTTTTTATCAATTACCAAAATGGAAAGTAAATGAAAAGAAGAGAAATGCAAATCAAATCAATATTTGGTGTGACCACCCTTTGCCTTCAAAACAGCATCGATTCTTCTAGGCAACCTTTGCACACAATTTTTAAAGGAACTTGGCAGGTAGGTTTTTCTTCTTGGAGAACTAGCTAACCATAGATCTTCTGTGGATGTGGGCTGCCTCAAATCCCTCTGTCTTCATGTAATCCCAGACAGACTCGATGATGTTGAAATCAAGGCTCAGCGGGGCCAAACTATCACTTCTAGGACTTCTTGTTCTTCTTTACGCTGAAGATAGTTCTTAAAACCCCTTAGCGCTGACTGTATGCACATATGCGGCCTCTGCTTTAAGGGGTTATACATGCATCATCCTGGTACATTTTTTAGAGCGGACGGTTAGCTCTTCAGGGATAACAACCAATGCAGCTAAAAGCTGATCGGCTGTTATCTCGGAGGAGCGGGAGGGGACGTCCCCCCTCCCGCCGCCTTCCGCCGCTTTTCCCGGGCCTCGCGTCCCACCAGGAGACCCAATCCACGATCCGGCACTTCCACCGGCTAGAGTGAGCCTTGAAGGAAGCCGGAAATCACTTCCTTCCAGTCTGCTTTGCCAATGGCGCTGTTTTAAAAAAAAAATTACAGTATTCAGAATCACCGTTTTTCATGATCTGAATACTTTGAAGTGCAAAGGAGGGATTTGGGGTCCCTGCATAAAGAGTACCTGTCACCACCTATTACTGTTACAAGGGATGTTTACATTCCTTGTGACAGCAATAAAAGTGATCAAATTTTTATTTTTTTTTAGTGACAATGTAAAAAAAGAAAATAAATAAAATAAATGAAAATTTTTTTTTTTTTTTTAAAGCGCCCCCATCCCCCCAAGCTTGCGCAGCAAAGAAGACGCACACGTAAGTCGTGCCAGCATCGTCGCGATACTGTTTAGGTTTTTTTTTATTCATGAAAGTGTCTTTTTTCCTAAAAAATTGCTTTTGAAAGACCGCTGCGCAAATACAGTGTGACATAAAATATTGCAATGATCACCATTCTATTCTCTAGATTCTCTGCTAAAAATATATCTATAATGTTTGGGGGTTCTAAGTAATTTTCTAGCAATAAATATAGATTTGAACTTGTAAGAAACAAATGTCAAAAAATAGCTTAGGCATTAAAGGGTTAATGACATTGGCTGTATGTTTTGGGGTCCTTGTCCTGCTGCAAAATAAATTTGGGGCCAATCAAATGCATCCCTGATAGTATGGCATGATGGATATGTATCTGAATTCTCAGCTTTAAGGACACCATTGATCCTGACCAACTCCATTAGCAGAAATGCATCCCCAGACTTGCAAGGTACCTCCACCATGCTTCACTGTTGCCTGCAGACACTCATTATTGCACCACTTTCCAGCCCTTCACAAACAAACTGCCTCCTGCTACAGCCAAATATTTCAAATTTTGACTCATCAGTCCAGGGCACCTGCTGACATTTTTTTGCACCCCAGTTCCCATGTTTTCATGCATAGTTGAGTCGCTTTGAGCCTTGTTTCTATGTCGGAGGTATGGCTTTTTGGCCACAATTCTTCCATGAAGACCACTTCTGGACAGATTTCTATGGACAGTAGGTGGGTGTACCTGGGTCCCACTGGTTTCTGCAAATTTTGGGCTGATGGCACTGCTGGACATCTTCCGATGTCGAAGTGAAGAAAGCATGATGTGTTTGATGATTTCATGATGATTTCATCTGCAGCATTACGTTTTTTTGGCCAGACACTGCATCTACGGTCCTTAACATTACCTGTTTCTTTGTGCTTCTTCAAAAGAGCTTAAACAGCACATCATGAAACCCCAGCCTACTTTGAATTCTTTGCCTGCCTGAGAGAGACCTTGCTGATGCAGTATAACTACCTTGTGTCTTGTTGCTGTGCTCAACTTTGCCATGATCTATGACCTCTGACAATAAACTGTCTATCGCAACCTCACCTTAGTAGCAGGGTTTGGCTGTTCCTCACCCAGTTTTAAGCCTCCTACACAGCTTTTTCTGTTTCAGTTAATGACTGTGTTTCAACCTACATATGAAATGTATGATTATTAGCACCTGCTTGACATAGTCTGTTACATACATCTGACTTTAATCCTTTTGTGCAAGTGTAAGAATTGATGTTGGTTTGAAGCCAAAGGGTAGTCACCAAATATTGATTTAATTTAGATTTTCCTTCTGTTCCTTCTATCCACTCACTTTGCATTTTGTGAATTGATAAAAATAAACATAAACAACAACATTTTTGAAAACATTCTTTCTTTACTTTATTTCTTTCGTTTATCAATATGATGAATTTAAATGAATATGAATTTATTTTTGGCCGATAATTTCCGGTGGCCATTATCGGCACCTATTTTTGGCTGATAATTTTCGCCAGCCATTATCGGAACCTTTTTTTCTATCGGCAAAATGCCAATAACCCTATTTTTGGCGGATCATTTTCAGGGCCAATATATCGGTGCATCCCTAACATTTTCTGCTCAAATGCAGCTCTCTGTCCCTAATCTCCTCCACCTCTCCTCCCCTAGTGCTCTCTATTGGCTAAACAAAAACATCTGAAGCTGTAAAACACTTGTAATACACTTTTAAAAAACGCTCAAAAACTCTCAAATGTAAACATCTGAAAGTCGCTCTGCTCAGGTGTGAATGCAGCCAAAGACTTGCAATTAGGGAAACATGTAATACCTGCCTGGGTCCAAAAAACATCAAAAAATTATATGCAGAAATGTATTACTTCAAAAGGACATATTACTGAAAATCACATTTTGTATAGAGGGAATATCTATTCAGCAGTACCCTATTTTGAGAGTTTATGTGAATGAGAATCTTGTAATAAAATCTAGACAGCAAACAGCTCAGATGTGCAAAAATGATTATAAAAGGCAAACTAAACCCACAACAGTAAAATCAGTCTGTATATGCAGTAAAGCATGCTTGTTATACTCGCTGTGGACCTAAGGGGTGTATAAAGATTATGTGATCCTGTCTTCATTCTTTGTACGAAGGTAAAAAACCTTCTGTGCGCAGCAGCCCCCTCAGTCCCCCTAATACTTAGCTGAGCCCCCTCTCGATCCAGAGATGTCCACGAGAGCCTTGTCTCTATGGCGACTCACACTCCTGATTGGCTTTTGGCAACAGTAGGAGCCATTGGCTCCCACTGCTGTCAATCAGAGCCAGTGAGCCAATCAGGAGACAGAGGGGGCAGGGCCGATTCACAGCTTTGTGCATGAATAAACACACAGAGACGCGATTCGGGAGGGCGTCTGCTTGGGTGCACCCACAGCGAGCTGCTTGCTGTGGAGGCACCCAGCAGGAGGGAGGGGCCAGGAGCGCTGGTGTACATACTTTGGACATCCACAGAGAATGTGATCGATATAAATGTTGTAACCCTTCCCTGACAGTAGTTAAAGTGTATATCCATGTTCAAAATGGAAAATCATATATTCGTTTACAAATTGTATTTCAACTTTTTGTATCCTGCTCCTTTTACACCCCATTCACACTTGTGCAACTTGTCATATGACTTTGGACATTAAAAGTAATTCCCCATGTTTTCCAATGATAACCATTCATATATGTAAAACTTAAAGTTGTAGTTCATGCACTACTTTGGTCCGAATTATATGCAACATTGAGGGCCATAGACCTTAATGTTAACCCTCAAAAGTTTCATTAAAATTGTACCTGAATGTTTTACCTTCAACAGTGGGTCCAACTTTGCAGAGGGACAACAATTCACATCGAAGTTGCACCCATCCAAAGTTGCATCAAAGTTTTGTCAAAGTTGTACACCAAAGTCACCCGACTTTGGAGTCGTACAAGTGTGAATAGAGCCTTCTTGAAGTCTGTAAACAGACTTTGTGAAGATCCCACACATTTACTTCCTTGAATTCTGTGACACATAGTCACTATGTCCTGTGAGTAGGCACTGCTGTGTCACACATTTCACAGAGCCTGCCTTCTGAGCTACAGAGGTGCTGAGAGGAAGAGTTTCAGGAGGTGGAGTCAGTACAGGAATCACTGCTTGCAGGTAGCAAGGTACCATGGGCTATGTAGTCCTTAGAAATTAAAAGTAAACAGTAGAGGGGAGGCTACAAAGCATGCAGGGAATCCAGGACATTGTGGAAAGAGATAGAGAGCAGACAGGCAGAAACCCACGACATGAAAGGAGGTTTTTCAAGTATGGTTTGTGCTGTGGGAATAGATTTCCTCTAAGCTAGTGTTACCTAAAACGAATACCTAGGTCCTTGTACAGTATGAAATATGTGATACAATTTAGGCTTGAACATACTGTTTCTGGCCAGTCAGTAAAACCTACATCTTAAAGCTAAAGTTTTGTTAAAAAACCTTTTTTTTTTTTGTACAACTTTAGTTACATTAGTTACCTGTAATGAAGTACCGTATGTCCCGCAAATGTGCAGGCTGCTGGATTTTACAGAAGTCTTTACTGCAGGGCTGCCCTGTCCTCTTCCTGCTGCTGAACAACCAGCACTTTGGGGGGTTAACAGCTTCAGGTCTCCAGGCTCAGCTGCACTAAAGATGCTCTGACATGGACTCACCCCTCCCCTCTATTGGGACAAGTTTTTTTCATTGATTATACTGCCTTAAACACAATCTATGAATGAAGGGGAGTTTGTTCAGTCACAGTACCGGAGACACGAAGCTGTTAAATCACACAGAGCTGGCGTTCTGCAGCAGGAAGAAGACAGAGCAGCCCTGCAGTGAAGATTTCCCCAGAACCCTGCAGGCTGCACATCATGGGACATACTTCATTACAGGTAATTAATGTAACTAAAGTTGTAGAAAAAAAATTCTCCAAAGTAATCTATACACATCCATAACTTAAAGTGATTATAAATGCGCTGTTTTTATTTTTAAAAATAACAAACATTTCATACTTACCTGCTCTGTGCAATTGTTTTGCACAAGGCAGTCCTGATCTTCCTCTTCTCAGTGCCCACGCTGCGCTCCTCGCCTCTCTCCCTTGCTGAGTGCCCCCATAGCAAGCGGCTTGCTATGGGGGGGGGGCACTCGTGCATGTTCACTCCCGACTCGAATCTGTAGGGTTGATTTACTAAAGGCAAATAGACTGTGCACTTTACAAAGTTTAGTTGCTTCAGAGCTTAGTTAACCTGGACATTTTATAGATAGGCAACTCCTATCCTCATATTGATTAGTGGTTCCAAATTAATAACTACTGCAATAGGGAATAGACACAAAAGATACACTCTACAAATAACTGTTCTGCTTTATTATGATGCAATTGAAGGTTTTTATACACACGATTACGTAGGTATCACATTAATATTACAATTGTACGTTTATGATACAAGGGGCGTAACATAGGCAGACTGATTCTAATCAGGACTCGAAAGAATGCAAACATGTAATGAAAACATTATTAGTGCTGTGTGCATAGTGAGGGCTGTGTGCAATACATACAAAATAGAATACAATTATATACAGAACTTACAAATTTCCTTTACATTAGTAAATTAGCAGAAGCCTTGCTGATTTCCATCATCCAACCATCTGCAAGCAAAAATGCAGATTTTTTTGTATTCTCCTTGTACCCGATTGGGTATCCATTGAAAAGTGAAGCTTTACCTGTTTTACTAAGCTCTGGAGCAGCTGCACTTGCAGAGTGTAACTGCACTTTGCAAAGTGCACAGTCCATGTGCCTTTTGTAAATCAACCCCGGTGTGTCCATAAGACACACGGAGCGTGGCTCACCACCACCCCCCAACGCTGGCTGTGATTGACAGCGGCAGGAGCCAATGGCTGGGGGGAGGGGGGAGCTGCTTGCAGAAAATGCATTAAGGTTAAAAAAAAAAAAAAAAAAAATCTTCTGCCCTTAGAATCACCCTAATGGGCCTGTAATCTATATTTTGCATTGAATAATTTCTTATTGTGTTTTTCTGCCTGCTTTTAATGTCCTCTGTGAGCTCTGGAACCTTTCCTTTTCCCTTTCACTTCCATGTGTTTGGAATTAGCAGAGCATATTAGTTGTGGTCATGTACACTGCTTAATGCACACTACGAATCCCATAGTCTATAGTCCATCTTGGGAGTGAGCAGGAGAGGGTGGTTACATTCCTACATACAGTGAGATATAAACATAGTCACTGACCAAAAAAAAAGGAATAGAGATTTGGAGGAGACTAAGAGCAGTAGTGTTGAGGTAAAGTGTTACTAAACCCAGGGCCCTGCATTCACTATATCTGGTCTTCCACAGTACACAGAACATGAAAATGCAATTATTTTAGTAAATATAAACTGCTAAATACCTTTTCTTATCAGCAGTATATAGCAGTCTTGTGACTTCTATCAGTATCCAGTCAAGCACTGATTAAAGCTTGTAGGAGGAGTTTTCATTCTCCTCTGACTGTTCTATGAGGCTGCAGAACCCTTGACCCTCTGTCTAGTGCTGATTGGCCCTGTGCTGATCACATGCACCCTCCAAAAAAACCTCTCTAGCAATACACACCAAACTGAGCATGTGTAGAGTGCCTCCAGGGGCTCTGTACTACCATATCAGGAGATGGATTGGGGACTGTGGAAGAAGGAGAGGGTTAAAGAAGACAGGATCAAGCAGCCTTTTAACCCAATGCAGAGGATTAACCCCTTAGGTTCCACAGTGAGTATAACAAGCATGCTATACTGCATATACAGACTGATTTTACTGTTGTGGGTTTAGTAACACTTTAAGAATACATACTTGCATAGAATTTTTTTGTAATGTTTAGTGTCACTTTAAGTCACACTTTACAGTTTCAAGAATCACAACTCTTTTACGAGGCCAATTCTCCATGTTGCTATTATTTAAACAAAGACACAAGTGGGAAGAAAGAAAAAAAAATTCTATTGCAAGTTCCATTGATGAATGATCAAACACATCATGGATGGGTGCTTGACAACAATAAAACCATTTATTATATGGCTTAAAAGGAAGGCAATCAAAATGTCTCCTTATCAGACTCTGTTACACAGAACAAGTCACGTGACCAGTTTAAATCGGTGACACGCCACCATGATTGACAGCAAAAGAATTACAGTGCAGGGAGACAGGGGAAGCCAGCAACTGAACAAATCTAATTATGAACAATTTTGTGCTTCCCACTTTTTTGTTTAGTGTGACACATGCACAAAGGTGGGCTCACAGGCCTCTGTCTTCCCCACCTTTCTAGTCTTCTTCTCATGTAGCTGTCATGAGAATATTGATGCCTTTTTCATTTTATGCCACTGTCACTTTAGTTGTGTTATCTTTTTCAAAGATAGTACAGAGATCTACATTTTGGCACATTAGAAGAAAGCTTGCATATAAATAACAGAGCTTTGTAATGTAGAACAACCTCTATGTAAATAATTATATAAGTTAAAAGAAGACAAGAAAGTGCTCTTATCCTAAAGGAGGGAATATTCAAATTTGTTTATGAAGGCTGCTGTCAGTCATTACTTTTCCTTCCCTTTTTATTTTTATATTTTTTTGGTTTTTTATTCTTTATTTTTATATTTTTGTTTTTATTTTATTCCTATTTTATATCTTATTTTATTATACTTTATCATACACTAAAATACTCAAAATTACTCAGTTAGAATGGGTTTTTTTGACAAGGAATCTAGAATTGTTAAAATGTTAAACTGTAAAATGGTCCAACTTTTCATCCATTCTTAACAATTACTATTATGTTAAGAGTACAAATTATTATTATCATTATTATTATCATTATTATACTGTATTTACCATTCTTCCAATATAATCGTTATTTGACACATTCTGTATGATAACCTCTTGTTTGTAAAAATTATCCAGAAAACAATAAAAATTATGGAGAAAAAAAAAAGAAACTATTTTAAAATAATTTCCAGAGACACTCAGCTGCTAAACTAGTACATATAAAGCTAAACTCCAAGAAACCTAAAAATTCTCCCTTGCAGTGAAGCTGCACCTTCGATCAAAAAGGTTAGCGGCTTGTTTCTATCTAGTGGACTTTATAAAGCACTTTTACTTACCAGATCCTCTGCTCCTGCAGTCTCCTCTGTGCTGCTAGACTGGTTCCTGCAGCCTCTTCTCTCCCATGTTCCGGCCACCCTGCATTAGAGATGTGCATGACTGTGTTGCATTTGTTACAATATGATTTTTTTTTTCACTCCACAGGCTGTCTCCGATTTGATCAATAGGAAGACAGGAGAAAAGTAGTTACATGATGGAAAGAATGACGGAAGATCGCAAGAGCTGTGGAGAGCAAGGCCTTTGATGTATTACAAGCCTGGACTTGTTTCTAAAGAACTTTAGAATGGACTTTCTAATGAACTTTTTTAGTTAAAGACTGAAACACCTTCTCAGTGACAGAAATGGGAGGTGTTGAATTCAAGGAAAATAATGTTTAGAATGAGTTTAGTAATGCAGAGATTTTGTGTGTAGTCTGAGAAAAAAAAATCTAGGGCGGAATGTGTTGCGTTTGTTACAATATGATTTTTTTTTATTAATCAGACTTACGATACATGGGACATAACATTACACAATAGTGGTTGGTCATAGAGATATTGTCAGTTTTTGGCTTGAGTAGATTTCTCAAACAAATGCTGTTTTATACAATGGGGGTAAATATCATTGTTGTATTCAATTGACAGTTCAAGGCTATTGTCTCTATTGGTACAGTACACAAAAAAAAGATATTTAGTTGTTTGAGGTCTTTTTCAGCTCTCAAACTGAAAGAATGACTGTTAGATTACTGTCAGGTGTTGGTTTGATTAGACAATGGGTACGTAGATGCAGTTTTCAACAGTCCATTGTTTCTACAGCTACAGTAAACAGGTATGTTTTCTGTTGTTTGGTAATTATGGTAAACAGCCTGACACATAAAAGGGGTGAGTAGGGACACACACACACACACACCATCATGCTTTGAAGATCAGAAGCCGCCACTCATGATACAAGAACACTGCCTGGTGTCCAAGAAGCATCGTTGCCAATGGAGATCATGAACATACAGTAACAGAAGATAAGTAACTTTTAAGTGTATTTGTACTGATATAGACTATAGGCTGTTCATTTGATAGGCATTTTGCTTGATATAGAGATCTGTCAGTCTTGTATTGTATTCCTAAGATTGTAATAGTTTTGTATGTACAGCATCTTTGTATAGTAAAAGCACAATTTACACACAGCAGAAATCTCAGCTTCCTTGCTTATACCACAGAGTAACCTTGCTAGATAGACGCAAGCTAAACATTTGGGGGCTCGTGCCGCGGTCTGTGCTATAGTTCAATTGAAGCAGGCCTGCTTTCTGTAGTGTGTTGTGTAGCTTGTGCTAGGTAAAATGCTGCGTAAGCTGTTTAGGAAAAGAAAGGCTGCAGAGGGTTCTGGTGGCCAGAAGGAAGTGCGCAGTTCAGTATTCAGTAAGGTTCCTGAAAGAACAGGGCTTAACAGATACCATGTTACTGCTTCCCATGACATAGAAACCAAGAGTGACGTATCTGAAGCTGAAGCCTATCTAAGAATGAGAGGGAATCTGGCAGGAAGGTTTGAAGTTACATTTGCATTTTCAGATGAGCTTCAAGACAGTGGCTGGGACTGGTTAGTGGATACTTCCCAGCAAGAGTGGAAAGTGAGGCTACATAACAGCAAACCTTCCAAAATAAACAGCAGTGATCTTATGGGAAATATCAGTATATTTCCTCTCCTCCCTATTCATGTTCTTTGGGACTGTCAGAAGTGGGTACAGGCAGGGGGCAGAGTGTTAGTCAGATATCCAGGCAAGAAGCCATTTAGAGGAGAGATTTTAGCTGAAGGGCCTGGATCTACTGTTTATGTATTATTAGAAGGAACAGATAATCCGCTTTGTTTTCCACTCCACAGGCTGTCTCCGATTTGATCCATAGGAAGACAGGAGAAAAGTGGTTACATGATGGAAAGAATGACGGAAGATCGCAAGAGCTGTGGAGAGCAAGGCCTTTGATGTATTACAAGCCTGGACTTGTTTCTAAAGAACTTTAGAATGGACTTTCTAATAAACTTTTTTAGTTAAAGACTGAAACACCTTCTCAGTGACAGAAATGGGAGGTGTTGAATTCAAGGAAAATTAATGTTTAGAATGAGTTTAGTAATGAAGAGATTTTGTGTGTAGTCTGAGAAAAAAAAATCTAGGGCGGAATGTGTTGCGTTTGTTACAATATGATTTTTTTTTATTAATCAGACTTACGATACATGGGACATAACATTACACAATAGTGGTTGGTCATAGAGATATTGTCAGTTTTTGACTTGAGTAGATTTCTCAAACAAATGCTGTTTTATACAATGGGGGTAAATATCATTGTTGTATTCAATTGACAGTTCAATTAACATGCTATTGTCTCTATTGGTACAGTACACAAGAAAGAGATTTAGTTGTTTGAGGTCTTTTTCAGCTCTCAAACTGAAAGAATGACTGTTAGATTACTGTCAGGTGTTGGTTTGATTAGACAATGGGTACGTAGATGCAGTTTTCAACAGTCCATTGTTTCTACAGCTACAATAAACAGGTATGTTTTCTGTTGTTTGGTAATTATGGTAAACAGCCTGACACATAAAAGGGGTGAGTAGGGGGACACACACACACACCATCATGCTTTGAAGATCAGAAGCCGCCACTCATGATACAAGAACACTGCCTGGTGTCCAAGAAGCATCGTTGCCAATGGAGATCACGAACATACAGTAACAGAAGATAAGTAACTTTTAAGTGTATTTGTACTGATATAGACTATAGGCTGTTCATTTGATAGGCATTTTGCTTGTTATAGAGATCTGTCAGTCTTGTATTGTATTCCTAAGATTGTAATAGTTTTGTATGTACAGCATCTTTGTATAGTAAAAGCACAATTTACACACAGCAGAAATCTCAGCTTGCTTATACCACAGAGTAACCTTACTAGATAGATGCAAGCAAAACAATGACCCAAAAATTTGGTTTGTTTCTGATTTGTTCAAAACGTGTCCCTTTAAGCACTGATTTAACTTTTGAGAAAAGATAAAAGTAGCATGGTGCTACATCGGGCGAATATGGAGGATGTTCAAGTGTAGTAATGTGCTTGTCGGTCAAAAACTGCTTCATAGAAAGTGCTGTGTGAGCAGGAGCATTGTCCTGGTGAAGAATAAAGCCATTTTCCCATGGTTGTTCTTTTTGCTCTGGTGTGAGAGCCCTTGGGACCATCTTTGCACAAACTTTCATCATGTTAAGATCCTCGTGCAAAAACTTTCCATGCGGTGTCTTTGTCAATGTTCATGGATTTTTCTTTTTTTACATTTTCTTCGGTTCTTGAAGTGCAAGGTCGTCCAGGGCGTTCATCATCTTCGACATTCTCACGTCCCTTACTGTATCTTTTGTGCCACTCAAACACACAAGTATGACACAGGCCGTCATTCCCATAAGCTGTAGTGAGCATTTGAAAACATTCTGTTGGTGTTTTGTGCAATTTTACTAAAAATGTCAAATTGACACGTTATTCAACTTTTAAACTTAGCATTTTTTTCGGCACACTACAGAAAACACAACCAAACTAAATAGCGACTTACAATCAACTGAACGTCAGAGGGTTGCTGCTTGTCATGCAGGTTCAAACATGTTCAAGGTCACCATGAATGTAGTTATAACCGGTTCTGACTTCTTTGTTTACTAGGTGGGATCACAGTCTCTTATTTAATAGACACACCTCATATTCGTTATTTTCAAAAGGGCTATATTCATTATATTTTATTCTATTCTAATCCAGTCTATTTTTTCCTATTCTATTAAATTATATTCTTTTCTATTATATTCTACTCTATTCTATTTTTTATTTTTATTCTATTTTATTCTTTTATTTTATTTTCTATTTTATTCTGTTTTATTCTACTCTATTCTGTTGTATTCAGTTCTTTTATTTTCTATTCTATTCTCTTTTTTTCTATTCTATTAAATTTTATTTTATTCTATTCTATTTCTTTATTTTCTGTTCTATTTTATTGTAGTCTATTCTATTCTTTTATATTTTATTTTGTTTTATTCTATTTTATTATTTTATATTATATTTAGGAGTCTAAGTAGGAATTATCATCTTACTTCACTTTTATACCTTATTGTATTTATTGCAATATGTTCTTAGATTGTAAGCTCTAACAAGCAGGGCCCTCTGATTCCTCTTGGCCCAAATTGTATTGTAACTGTAATGTCTGCCTTCATTTTGTAAAGAGCTGTGCAAACTGTTGGTGCTATATACATCCTGTATAATAATAAATAATACTTTTCCATTCCAAATTCAATTTCATTTCTGAATTCAAATTCATTTTCAAATTCAAATTTTGATAATTCGTTTGTTATGATTTATTTTGGATTCATTGAAATTCGTTAGTATTGTGATACGGAAATTTGGATACATACAAATCTCTGAATAACAAAAATTTTGTCCGAATTTCGATTCCTAATGAAACAAATCGCACATGTCTACTCTGCATTGGGCTTGAGGTACAGCCCATCGGGGAGCACTGTCTGCTAAGGGAGTGGGGGATCAAGTAAGTAAAATTGCTTTTCCATCTCTTAGACCTAAACGAGCAGTTGACTTTTGCAGGGCAGGTGCACCCCACTGCAAGGGAGGGTTTTTGGAGGTTTTCTGGTGTTGGGTGTTAAGGTGGAATTCAGGGAGAAAAGAGTTCCCATCCCACCCACAACTATACGATATATTTTTTAAATAAGTAGCTAAAACCCAGGAAAATGCACTCTGGTCTCACTGTTACATGATCTTCTTCCAGTAATGGCAATTGGTGATTGGAAGCTGGTCTTCATTTTCTCTGACACTTTGAGAACCCTTTAATGGAGTCTTCCAACAACAAATGGGTAGTCACCAGGAAGCAATATGGGCACTGCGGACTGGAACATCCCAAGCTACGGACCAAAAGAAAGAAGACCATTTAGATTTTGTACAGGGAGGGTGGAGTGGAAAAAGGAGATTATGTTCTCCCTGGAGATCAGCTTTAAAGAATCCATTTGCCACAGATTGTTTCACTCGAAAAGGACTTCATAGAAATCTATGTGGTTCTGCTGCACAGAAGCAGTCTGAAAAGAGAGGATTTTGTCCGGAGGCACCAGAAACATTCTGCGGGCAGCACAGGAAATCCAGGTATATACACATCTGGTGCAGGAGAGGGAGGTTTGGGAGGTCAGGATTTGGTGGAGAGGATGCTGGTTGGCAAAAGGATAACTTTATTTTCTTTGGAAGGAGAGTCATACTTTAACCTCTTTTCATACACAAGGGGATGAAAGCTGTACACCCAGTTATTATGTTGAAAATCAGATTGGGATATAAGTCATACAGTATATGGCATCAGAAATATCAATTTTTTTGAAAGAAGCCCAATTTAAGCCAAAAGTGCAGCCACAATTTGCATATCAATTTATAACTAACACAAAAAAGGTGTACAGGGCTCGGCAGTGCACTGGATTTGAAAATTTTCCCCAGAAATTAAATTCATCTAGTCAGCAAAAAAAGAGCCTGATTAAAATTGTTTTTAAAAATGTTTATTATTGTGCACATATTTGCAGTTACCTCTGCGGTGCGGTCACTAACTCTAAACTATTTAGGCTCTCAACCAGAAATCCTTGTGTATCAATAAATTAATTTAAAGCTGGCTTGCCTTGAAGGTAGCCCCATTTTCCTTAAGGCTGGGTTCACACTATTGCGAATTGGAGCCGGTTCACACATCTCCAGTGCGGCTCTGGTGCGAATTGCACAGGAGTACTGTGCATCTTCTGGTCCGTTTCCAGCCCGAATTCAGCCAAAAATCCAGGCTGAAATCGGACCTGAAACAGTGAACATGGACACACCGGACCCCTGCTGTGAGCCACTCTGTCCTGTGGTGTGAACCCAGCCTAAAGCTTCAGCAGCACACCATCTTAAGGCCCATTGTGTGTGACTATATCAAATCCAACTGAAGAATGGGGACACAGTGATGGACACATTTTCAACACTTGGCATTGTCTTTGTAAACAACAGGCAAGTGTTAACAACAAACTCCTGTTGATTAACAGGAGGGTATCTATATTTGTGCTCCCAGTAGCAGTGCAGTATTTGCTTAACTTGGTGTGTTAGTGGGGTTGAGGTTGTTTTGAGAGTTGAGAAAGAAGAACAAAGAACCCAATCTACCAAGTGGTTCCTGAGGGTAGCGCTACATGTGTAAGGCCCTGTTAATGCAAACTCCAAATTCTGAAACTCAGTGCACTTTCTTCGTGGTTTTTGAATGCTCCAAGAGGCCAAAGCAGAGAAGATGTATAAAGCAGAATGGCTCACTACATGCAGTGTTAAGTGAAGGACTCACTTTCCTTGAAATTCCTTCAGCAGGAAGAACATTACCTGCAACCTTTGCTAGCTGAGACTGTCACTTGGCCATATTTCTCGGCTCCCATAGTGATCTTATAGCCTGTGATAGCTGGAATGACTGTGCATCCAGTGTTGTCTGTGCATCTTTTTTTACTATTTAGTGTCAGTTCTGTCACTATTCTCAGACCTGTAATCCTGTTGGTAACTGCACCAATATACTGCTAGCCTTCCCTCCAACAATCCCACCCTATATGGATGTCACCAGCACTCTAGTATTACCAAAATATATATAGTGGCAAAATATAAATGTAGATGTGATGTTTTGGAGTCACATGAGGCCCCCTCTAGCAAGGTAGCAATGACTTTTCCTACTAACAGTCACACTCTGTGACATAATCATAGGGGAGGGAAAAGGAAGGCTGTAGATAGACATTCCAGTCTATTAAGAGAAGAGCGTCAGAAGTCAGAAGTTAGTCAGTAGTACACGGAGTGAAAAGGCAGCCTGTTCAATTTGTGCTTAGTTTCAATCAATGACAGTGGGGAACAACATAGTAAATACAGACAAGGGCCTAACAATAGCTTAGTTGTAAATTTGTCTTACTCCTTCCCCTAGCGCAGGTGGTCAGGCATTATAGCTAGTGTAGCGCTACCCCCGGAGGAGTCGCTTAATGTATATTTGGTTCTGCACTCAGCCTTTCAACCCCAAGAACAGTCCCAACCCCCTGGCACACCTACTCGGCAATATTAGTGCGAAACACAGCAGTAGAGAGGAAACACAATTGTGATAAACCAAAAGGGTATGTTTACTGAGACAAAAGTGACACAAAAAGATACAGTATCTCACAAAAGTGAGTACACCCCTCACATTTTTGAAAATATTTTATTCTATCTTTTCACGTGACAACACTGAAGAAATTACACTTTGCTACAATGTAAAGTAGTGAGTGTACAGCTTGTATAAAAGTGTAAATTTACTGTCCTCTCAAGATAACTCAACACACAGCCATTAATGTCTAAACCGCTGGCAACAAAAGTGATTACACCCCTAAGTGAAAATGTTCAAATTGGGCCCAAAGTGTCAATATTTTGAATGGCCACCATTATTTTCCAGCACTGCCATAACCCTCTTGGGCATGGAGTTCACCGGAGCTTCACAGGTTATAACTGGAGTCCTCTTCCACTCCTCCATGACGACATCACAGAGCTGGTGAATGTTAGAGACCTTGCACTCCTCCACCTTGCATTTGAGGATGCCCCACAGATGCTCAATAGGGTTTAGGTCTGGAGACATTCTTGGCCAGTCCATCACCTTTACCCTCAGCTTCTTTAGCAAGGCAGTGGTCATCTTGGAGGTGAGTTTGGGGTCGTTATCATGTTGGAATACTGCCCTGCGGCCCAGTCCCTGAAGGGAGGGGATCATGCTCTACTTCAGTATGTCACAGTACATGTTGGCATTCATGGTTCCCTCAATGAACGGTAGCTCCCCAGTACCGGCAGCACTCATGCAGCCCCAGACCATGACACTCCCACCACTATGCTTGACACTTGTCTTTGTCCTCCTCACCTGGTTGCCACCACACACGCTTGACACCATCTGAACCAAATACGTTTATCTTGGTCTCATCAAACCACAGGACATGGTTCGAGTAATCCATGTCCTTAGTCTGCTTGTCTTCAGCAAACTGTTTGCGGACTTTCTTGTGCATCATCTTTAGAAGAGACTTCCTTCTGGGACGACAGCCATGCAGACCAATTTGATGCAGTGTGTGGCGTATGGTCTGAGCACTGACAGGCTGACCCCCCACCCCTTCAACCTCTGCAGCAATGCTGGCAGCACTTATATGTCTATTTCCCAAAGACAACCTCTGGATATGACGCTGAGCACGTGCACTCAACTTCTTTGGTTGACCATGGCCTGGCCTGTTATGAGTGGAACCTGTCTTGTTAAACCACTGTAATGTCTTGGCCACCGTGCTGCAGCTCAGTTTTAGGGTCTTGGCAATCTTCTTATAGCCTAGGACATCTCTATGTAGAGCAACAATTCTTTTTGTTCAGATCCTCAGAGAGTTCTTTGCCACGAGGTGCCATGTTGAACTTCCAGTGACCAGATTTACACTCACTACTTTACTTTGTAGCAAAGTGTCATTTCTTCAGTGGTGTCACATGAAAAGATAGAATAAAATATTTTCAAACATCTGAGGGGTGTACTCACTTGTGTGAGATACTGTGTATATATATAATATATATAAACGCGATATAGCGAAGGCACAGTGGTGCAGTGGGTAGCACTCTCACCTAGCAGTAAAAAGGGTCGCTGGTTCGAATCCCAACCACGGCACTTCCTGCCTGGAGTTTGCATGTTCTCCCTGTGCCTGTGTGGGTTTCCTCCAGGTACTCCGGTTTCTTCCCACACTCCAAAGACATGCTGGTAGGTTAATTGGCTTCTTTCTAAAATTGGCCCCAGTATATGAATGTGAGTAAGGGACCTTAGATTGTAAGCTCCTTGAGGGTAGGGACTGATGTGAATGTACAATGTATATGTAAAGCGCTGTGTAAATTGATGGTGCTATATAAGTAACTGAAATAATAATAATAAATAATAACTTCAGCTCACACTATCACTACTAAGAAAACTGTAATCCTGAATGGTAGAGCAAAGCAGTTGCGCTGATATGAACTTAGAAAGAAGAGAATGCTGGATCTTCCTGTGTAAGCTAAACACAAGGTGGCGCTGTGACTGCTTGCTGGAAAAGGTATTATATCCAAAGGAACTGTAAATACCAGCAGTATGGAATACAGATATATGTATACAGTGTCAATGAGGTTAAAGCGGGGGTCCACCTATCTATCATTTTTTTTTTTTTTAGTTCATTCACAAACTTTTCTTCTCAGCATTACATACTCACATATTGTGTGTAATATGTCCGCCTGTGTCAGATTTCGTCGGAAAGAATACCTTATATTATTCACTGCAGGCGGTTTCCATCTTCATTGTGGGCATTTGAAGCCCACAAGCATTTATTTCCTGGATGTGGTGAATGCTGTGCTCCCAGCATTCACCGCTCGTTCCTGCACATGCTCAGTGGCATCCTGGGAAGCCTGAGACTAGCTCCCAGGAGTCTGGGAGAGGCTAGAAACACGCCTACTCCCACGGGAGGAGAACCAGGAAGTGCAAAGAAGAATAGAAAAATAAAAGGTAATTACGGCGATTTAAATTTTTTTAAACGGCATGTCAGCATCTAGGCAAGGAAGAGAATACATACAGATATTGTTCAAAATTTGGGTGGAACTCCGCTTTAAGTGAGTCTGTATCCTGTGGTACTATTGATACTAGCAAAGCAACAAGAACAGAGATGTCTGTATACAGCGTTCCTTGTAGTATAAGAACTGACTTTTAGTGGCACTGCAAGTACCGCTAAGCTGAACTGTTATCCTGGATGTATGGTAACTTCTTTCTTTTATGATCCTAATGAAGTTATCCAATGTAGCTGCTAGAATCAATAATGTGAACTGAGCATAGGTATCTACTTGCTGTGTCAGTTATAACATGGGATTTGACTTCTTGTGGGACTACAAGTACCACCAGCAGAACTGTGTGGGAGATGTCTAACAGCAGTGTCCTTAACTATAACATGGGCTATGCCCGCTCACCACACTGGAACTCATATGAATTTGGCAACGATGCAGATAATGAAAAGTCCAGTCCAGTCTCTCTCTCTGTCTTGGCTCTGGATAATGGCGTCCGTCACACCACGCTACAGCCCATGGGAATCTGAATTGCAGGCCCCTCTGGATGACCTGGAACACCCTCCAGTCCACTGCAAGGAAGAAGCGATGCTGTCCACAGAGATCCTTCTGTTTATAGCTGTTCAGTTCCTCGCTGTGTAGGACGCTACTTAACAGCAACTCACTGTCACACAGACCTCCTGCTGGCAGAAGCAAGCGGCGTCCAGAGAGAGTGACCCAGGCCTCAATCCATCCCTCTCATAGTCTCTTCCAGCAGTCTGTTCTTCTCCCTTCTGCAGTCTGGAAGTTGTAGTGCATAACAGTGAAATCCCAATGTGAAACCTGAGTCCTGGAACTACAATTCCCTGTATGCTTTGCTTCCTGTATCCAGTCTACTAGCAGGATGTGATGACAGTCTTTGCTGCCACTAGAGGGAAACAGCTTCACTGTAGCAATGTTACAGAGTGTCTTCTGATTGTAGGGATATATCTATATCTAGCTCCCTGTTACAGTAGCTTTTGTGTTCCTCACCTATAGCAGCCCCCTTTCCCATAAAGCAAGCAGGCATACCGGTACTCGGTTGCCCCCAGGTCTTTTACACAATGCTATAGTGCCTGGCTACCAAGCTGGGGAGACCCGAACTGAGAACAGTGAACAGGTACTTGCGGTTTGCAGACAGGCAGAGTGGTCAGTGACAGTCCGTGTTCAAGGCAGGAGTTCTGAGCGTAGTCAATATCCGGTCTGAGGTAGTCAACAAGGGAATCCAGACTAGCAGTCAAAGCAGAAAAGAGGGAACTTGGAGCACATGTTACAAACACTATTACAAGAATGAGACTGCAGGCCTGGCTGGTTTAAATCATGTTTGGTCTCAGCCCAGAGACTAGCTACATGAATTACTTTGCAGGTGGACAGGCAGACAGGGAGAATGAATCACAGCCAAAACCAAGATGGTGGAATGAGGCCAACAGCTGTCATTGAACAGGAGCGTTTACACGCTCCTGACAATTTGCTATTATTAATTAGGATGCTATTGGTAAGATATTAAATTAGCATGTTCCACGTTAGTTTTGGACAAACCAGTGCTCTTCTTAAATGCTCTTTTTCAGGAATCTTCTCTCCAGCAACTTCCCTGATTGGCTATGTGAGAAAGCACTCTTTGTCTCTTTTGAATTACATTACAAATTAAATCTTTTTTAAAAAAATGTATGCATCATTCATTTAGGCTCAAGCTGGTTTTGCGCAGACAAAAATTAGCATGATATGGACATCTTCACAATTGCACTTGTTTACATGAGAGGTTGATGCTCGAAAAATAAAAGCCAACGTCATCCAGAGCATTCAGCATATTTGTTGGGACCTACGATTAATGGGAAAAAGGAATTTTTTTTAAGTTAACATGTATAACAACTTCTCTAACTATTTTTTTGCCTTTTTTATTTAACATTATTTTTTTTCCTATATGGTGCATCTGGATCAGGATAGACTATGAACCATCTCCCACATGCACTATGTAGCAGCAGATCTTTTATAAAGGTAATTTATTCTTACTTGGTTTATAAGCAAGCAGTTGATGATTATTGTGGTGATCTGTTACTGCAGAAGTTAACCATGAATGCTGAACTGACAGAAAGTGCAGTTGATATCACAGGTGATGTCACTACACTTCCCCTTAAACACAATGCCAGCAGAACATTTACAAGGACAGTGCCAGTGATTACTTACCCATGCCTATCTTCTTTCTGTGCCCTCCCCCTTTCATCACTGACCTCAGTACAATGAACAATGGCTTAAGGAAGACTGACAGTAAGCACTATCTGAATTGGAACTTTTGAAAAAAATATTGAATTCAGTGATGGGTTGGTTATTGGAGGGGGGGCACAGGGAAGGCCACCCTTTCTGTTTCATTTCTATAGCCATGGGTTAAAAAGAATGAAAACAACTACAAGCTAGAGAACATTCCCACTGAGTCATAAAGCTTAATAGCTGAGTTAGAATTTAAGATGATTAGAATCAAATATATATTAGAAAATGAAAATCATGAGAATCTTGAATACCGTCCCATGGTTTGTACAGGAAACCCACATGGCGTGTCGTGAAAGAAGAGATTTCCTACACAGTGGGACACTGATGTTATGAGTGAATATAGATAATCTGGAACTAATCTAGAACATTTGGGTATGTAAACAGAGAAATTGTTAATTTTCTGCTCTGTAGCCAAGTGTAATGTTATCCAGTTGCACTACACTACAGAGTGTCGGGGCAACCACTAGACTTGGGGGAAAATAGATATAGAGTTCAGTGGAAAAACATATCAGTTCCTGTGTAATTGGGGACACATCCACCACAACACATTTGTTTGCCACAAACACATAATTAAAGTGATATTAAAGTCTCGTTTTTTTTTTTTTTTGTTAAAAATAACAAACATGTTATACTTACCTGCTCTGTGCAGGGGCTTTGCAAAGAGCAGCCCAGATCCTCCTCTTCTCGGGTCCCTCTTCGATGCTCCTGGCTCCTCCCTCCTGTTGAGTACCCCCACAGCAAGCAGCAGCTCCCTGTGTCAACTCAGACACGGAGCCATGGCCCGGCCCCACCCCCCCTCTCTCCTCATTGGCTCACTAACTTTGATTGACAGCAGTGGGAGCCAATGGCATCACACTGCTGTCTCAGCCAATGAGGAGGGGAGTCATGGACAGCTGAGTCTCTCATGCAACATCGCTGGATCAACATGGGCTCAGGTAAGTATTAGGGGGGCTGAGGCGGGCTGCTGCACACAGAAGCTTTTTTATCTTAATGTATAGAATGCATTAAGATAAAAAACCTTCTACCTTTACAACCACTTTAAGAATGTGTTCATTTTTATCTTTTTGTCTTGTCTGATCAATCGGGGCCACCTGGGGATAAATTCAGCAACAAAACCTTAAGTGTAACATAAAGTGTATGTCTAGTCAAACTCTTTTTTTAGTCTCTGGATAGAATATGGAATGATAAAGAACCCGCACGTTTTTTCTTGCTGTCTGTCTTTTCAGAGAAATCTTCATTTCCTGGTACCTAGATACAACAGGAAGTAAGAGGAAATATCTCCATAGCAAGGAGAAATATCCTCCTAGACAGTTGTCACTGGAACAGGTGTCATCATTGGGATATTTCCCCTTTATTCATGGTCCTGTGACAACACTAATATTTTGGATTTACCATCACATTCTGCACAGTAGACATTGGTCATCAGGTCAAATAGAGAGTGTATACTGCCCCCACAAAGACACAGACAGAAAAAAAAACTGAGAGGTATGGAAACACTCTGTCACTTTTGCAAAGGGTTATAACCACTGTCAGGTTTTTAATTATTGTCTGTCTAACAGACATAGAGAGATTTCATTTCTTGTCCCATTGAGGAAAAATCTACAATGAAGACATGTAAAGGGTGGTATAAAAGAATAAACTTGCGTGCTACTATGTGTAATTTTTTAAGAAAATATAAACGATTAAACTACAGTAAATATAGTCAAAATAAACTCAGAAAAGAAAAAATATATAATAAATGTATAGTGACCGTGAATTAGCTGCAACCACTTTGTAGTGTACCCAAAAAACACTGCAACATCAAATGTAAAAGGAAGAAATAAGAGTGGTGCGCTTATTCAATAACGTGCCTTAAATTAATATACTTAAAAAATGAACATGATAAGTATCCAAAACATACATTAGATAAATGTGAGTAAAAGTCCAACTAAAGCCCAATGGTAGGAGTCAGTTCATATAAAGGTAAAAATCTCATAGGGGTAACTTGATAGAAAAAAAAACAGACAACACATCAATCCAAACATCAACTGTTATATTTATGAATTGGCCGCTCACCTCCAAAAATGACCCAAAGGTCAAACGAGGCTCATCTTAAAAAAAAAAGATCCCTGAGGAAGTCACGTGACCAGTGACGCAATGTGTCGGGTGGAGGCTCGTGACGTAATTTCCGGTGGCGTTTTACGGACGTGCGGTGAGGAGGCGAGTGTGTCACTACATTGTTTCTTACTGCGATTTGTATTCTTACTTGATGTAAGCAGCTTCTTTTACTTAATAAATTTACTTTTTATTTGGCAATATTGCACTATGGCTGTTCTTTGTTTCCTTTGAGCACCATTTATACAAGAAGTGCCATTTCTTGGAGCAAGCTGTTTCCTCTATATATGGAGTTTCCCAAGATGTTTTGATACCAAGATCTGGACGTAGTTGGGACCTGGATGTCTTTAGCGATCCATCAGCAGGATTCCTTATCTGACTATCTGATGAGCCTTGTTTGACCTTTGGGTCATTTTTGGAGGTGAGCGGCCAATTCATAAATATAACAGTCGATGTTTGGATTGATGTGTTGTCTGTATTTTTTCTCCTATCAAGTCACCCCTATGAGATTTTTACCTTTATATGAACTGACTCCTACCATTGGGCTTTAGTTTGACTTTTACTCACATTTATCTATTTGTATGTTTTGGATACTTATCATGTTCATTTTTTAAGAATATTCATTCATGGCACGTTATTGAATAAGCGCACCACTCTTATTTCTCAATGTGAAGGGTGGTGGCTCCATCAGTTCCACATACTACTGACAAAAATTGTTTTTATTGCTGTTTTCTTGTTGGTGTGGCTGCCGGAACTGGATGTGACTCTATGAAATCTTATTGGAATCATTTCCATATGTTGAACTTAAGATTCTTTTTAGAACAACTTGTGTGATGCTTGGTTTGTGGATGAACCAGCATTTTGGGCCCTTTCAAAGTTACGCAATACAAATGAGGTGTGCCGATAGAATTATGTCAAGAGATAGATTTTCAGAACTTTTTTATTTACTTTTACATATAAAGGCTTTCATTTTGTGTACCATATACCTTGTGCTTTTTTTTATATTTGTGGATTTTTTGATGATGCCTTGAGAGGTCTTCTTGAAGGGATCCAAAACTTGTTTGGTGAAGTCACTACGTTGTTTGCAGTTTTAACAGTAAGCACCCATCTTCTTTTTTATCTTCAAGCGTTCTGGACTGTACTGTTCCATGCCATTTACCTTACTTGCATACATTAGATCGTTATTAGATGGACAGTCACCTCCAAAAATATATATTCTGTGAAAGATATTTCCATAAAATTTCACTTAAGATTTGCCTGAATGCGCTGGTTTGTCTGGATCACAGGCCTACTAGCCATCCAGATATCCAAGGATAGAAGGTACATTATGCCAATTTATTAACATATAAACAAAAACGTGTTGCGCTGTTACATGCATAGTGCATGACTTGTCATAACCTAGTGAAATAAAATGAAAATTAAATATCCAGAAACACCAGAAAAGTCCATAGAGTGATGAAAAAAAGTGTAATGTCCTAGGATTCTTATTCAGTGTGACACCTAGTTCTCAGGAAAATAAGGGCAAAATATCTGCTTACCAAATAAATAGACCTTTCCAGGTCAATACTCGCGTCTGTGAGCTTTATTATCCCTCACACTAGGTGCAGGCTAGATCAGCCAATCCAGCCATTCAATGGAACCCGATAATGGAAACCGCCAGCGATATGAGCCCTCAAGGTATTGACAGGAACCACTCATGCAGTGTAACAATGGGAGAAAGGAAAACGCATTGCGCAGCGTCCAGTTAAAATGAAAGCGTTTAATAAAGGATCTACTTACAGCAGCAAAAAGTACAAAGGCATTGGGAACAAAAACATCCATCCTGAACCCTCCGCGGGCGTCTCTATGTCAACGCTATTTTCTGTCTTGCCTGACGTATGTTTCGTCTGAATAGACGTCTTCTGTGAGGCAGTAGGGGATAGCGGTGCTCACAATCTTCCCTTATATGGAGTTCCATCCTACAACCACTAGAGGGCAGCAGTGCCTCATTGGTTATTTCCAATGCCTTTGTACTTTTTGCTGCTGTAAGTATATCCTTTAATAAACTCTTTAATGTTAACTGGACACTGCGCAATGAGTTTTCCTTTCTCTCATTGTTACACTGCATAAGTGGTTCCTGTGGATACCTTGAGGGCTCATATCTCTGGCAGTTTCTATTAGCGGGTTCCATTGGATGGCTGGATTGGCTGATGTAGCCTGTACCTAGTGTGAGGGGAAATAAAGCTCACAGATGCGAGTATTGACCTGGAAATGTCTATTGATCCGGTAAGCAGATATTTTGCCCTTATCTTCCTGAGCACTGGGTGACACACTGAATAAGAATTGGAGGACATTACACTTTTTTTCATCACTCTATGGACTTTTTTTGTGTTTCTGGATATTTAATTTTCATTTTGTTTCATTAGGTTGTGACAAGTCATGTACTATTTAAGTAACAGCGCAACACGTTTTTGTTTATATTTTTTTGGATATTGTTGTGTGCAATGTTGTGAGTGCTGCTGTTAAAATCATTAAGTAGTTTTTAATTTATTCACAATTCATTAATATTGACTTATTGTATACACTGAGCCCAAATTTTTCCTATTTATAAGGTATTAACATAACCTGTAAAATTCATAAAAGAACCATTAAAAAGGTTAAAAAGTGATAATATATACTCTGTATTCCAGCGTCAGCCAATGTTTTCTTATAACATTATGAAGGTTTGAATATGTTGCAGTTTCCCAAATAATGATGACCTCTCTGCAGATCATGAAGAATTCTTCAGTATAATATCAGCCTTATTAAAGGAATCCTGTTAGTTAATTTTACTTTAAAGTGGATGTAAACCCAATGTCATCCTTTCTAAATTACTGCCATTATCTATAAGGATATACATGCCTCCTGCATGTATCTTTACCTGTCAAATGTCTCCCCTCTGTCTGGTATGAGACTTGAAAAAATGCAGATTCTGTGTTGTCTGGAGCTCGGTGGGTGGAGTCGTGATGTCAGTAGACTCCCCGCCCACCTCTACACTCCTCTTGTCAATATGCATTTTCTCCTGTGTATTTCTAACACTGAACTTCTGCTATGATCTCTAACATCCAGTGAAAAGACAGGAAAGTAACCACATGACTTCAGCATGCCAAATCATGCTGAGGTGTAAAACAGCCAATCCTTGCAGAGCTGCTGAAGAAAGGAGTGGGGGTGGGAATTAAAAAAATAATGCATGTCTTAGGCTAGTGCACAAGATATGTAAATCACTCACAGCAAGGGGGAGGATTTGACAAAGTTTTTCTCTGTTTGTCAAGATTTATCTCACTGAACAATAAAAGAGGATTGCTCAGAGCTGGATTAACTCTTTGTGGCAAGACTGGGCTCAAATGATAGGAAATCTTATACTCTACATTATGACATCAAAAAAGAAAAAAATTTGGGTTTACATCCACTTTAACCGCTTGCCGACTGCCTCACGACGATATACGTCGGCAGAAGGGCACGTACAAGCAAAATCACGTACCTGTACGTTGCCCTTTAAGAGGCGGCCAGCGGGCATGCGCGCGGCAAGCTCCGTGAGTCGGGTCACGGGTCCCGCGGACTCGATCGCCACAGGGATACCCGCGATCGCCTCACAGGGAGGAAGAACGGGGAGATGCCGATGTAAACAGCATCTCCCCGTTCTGCCTAGTGACAGTGTCACTCGATCTCTGCATCCTGTCATCGGAGCAGCGATCAGTGAACTGTCACACATAGCCACCCCCCGCCCCACAGTTAGAAACACGCCCCTAGGACACACTTAACCCCTACACTGCCACCTAGTGGTTAACCCCTTCACTGCCAGTGACATTTTTACTGTAATCAATGCACTTTTTAGCATTGATCGCTGTATTAATGCCAATGGTCCCAGAAATGTGTCAAAAATGTCCGATGTGTCCGCCATAATGTTGCAGGTAGTAGTGGTAGTGGTTTAAGCAAGCCCCAGGCCTTGGTTCTTTTACTCTTGCTTCGGATACAGGTGGTGCAAGATTCCACATATCTCTTACAGTCTTTTGCCACCAGAATGTGGGTTGTACCAGATCAGATGTCTTGGATGTGCCAAAATGCATGGTCACGACAGAGTTCAAGTATGGTGACACGGAGACTCTCAGGTATGAAGATTTTGTCATCGTGCCAAAACAGGCCATCTTTTGCCAGCAACTTTGCTTCAGGGGGAGGAGAAACTTCAACGGAGGCCTGTTTGACCCGGGATAGTAGATCTTTCTGTATTAGAAGAAAATTTTCCACGGGCAGAATGGTATGTGGGGATACAGTTGCTTTAGAGTCATTGAACATGCGAGACAAGGCGTCTGGTTTCGTGTTCTTCGAGCCAGGCCGGTAGGTGACATGGAAGGAGAATCTGAAAAAGAATAATGCCCATCTGGCTTGATGTGGCCTTAATCTCTTTGCAGTTCTCAGGTATTCCAGATTCTTATGGTCAGTATAAATCAGAATCAGGTGAGCTGCCCTTTCTAAAAGATATCGCCACTCCTCCAATGCGGCCTTTATCGCCAACAGTTCTCGGTCCCCAACATCATAGTTCTTCTCTGCAGCAGATAGCTTACGGGAGAAGAAGGCAGTGGGGAATAAAAGAGCCTTGTTTCCTAGTCGTTGAGAAAGCACTGCTCCGACAGCAACTTCAGAAGCATCAACTTGCAGAATATATGGTAAGGTGGAGTTAGGGTGTTTTAACCGGAAGCAGAGGTGAATAGTCTTTTGAGGTCATCAAAGGAAACTTGAGCTTCAGGAGTACAGTGGAACTGGATTCCTTGCTTGGTTAACTGCATAATGGGGGAGATGATGGCTGAGAACCTTTCAATAAACTTACCTGGCATCACCAGGTATTCAAAGTGTCCGAATCAGGTGTGAAAAGCTGTCTTCCATTCGTCACCTTCCCTGATGCGGACCAAGTTATAGGCCCCCAAAGGTCAAGTTTGGTGAAGATGTCTGCAGCCCCAAGTCTCTGGAATAATTCGGGCACTAAAGGGAGAGGATAACGATTCTTAACGGTGATTTTGTTAATTTCACTATAATCAATACGAGGCCATAGGGCAAGGGTCTCAAACTGGTGGCCCTCCAGCTGTTGCAAAACTACAATTCCCATCATGCCTCTGCCTGTGGGAGTCATGCTTGTAACTGTCAGCCTTGCAATGTCTCATGGGACGTGTAGTTTTGCAACAGCTGGAGGGCCACCAGTTTGAGACCCCTGCCGTAGGGTATGGTCTTTCTTTTCCACAAAGAAGATGCCAGCTCCTGCCGTAAATGTGGACGGGCGGATGAACCCCTTTTTCAGATTGTCATCAATGGACTCCTTTAGTGTACCCAGCTCTAGTTCTGTTAGAGGGAAAATTCTTCCAAAAGGCACCTCGGCCTCGGAAGGAGTTCAAATGGACAGTCAGACTCGGTGGGGAGTCTCTGCACCCTTTTTACTGAAAATGTCCAAGAAGTCATGGTACGCCACTGGGACTTATTGGCGTACTTCAGAATCCAGACACATCAAGGAGGAAGAATTACTGGCAACTTCTTGAAGGCAGTGTTGATGACAGTAAGATGAAGGGAAGGTGACTTTTCTGGTGGCCCAATTGATGGCATGTAGCCAGGGCATGCTAAGAATGACTGGGAACAGTGATGAAGCGATGATATCCAGACATAGCAGTTCTCGGTGGAGATTGGCAATGTTGGCCGGTAAAGGTGACGTCTCCTGCGTGACAGGACCCGACATGATGGCAGACCCATCGGCTAGATTTACTAAAAGTCCTTGAGCCATGGGCAATAAAGGGATCAGATGTTTAGCTGCGAAGGTTGAGTCTATGAAGCAGCTACATGCTCCCGAATCAATGATAGCGGAAACCTGGATGTTCCTTCCGGGGAGCTGCAACAGAATGGGGAGAGCAAAGTGAGATGAAGTGTTGGTTACAGCAAGAGTGCGGTCAGCAGAAATTGAGAGGCACTTACGAAGCTTTGCTGGACAGGATCTCACATAGTGCCCAGGTTCTCCACAGTACATGCACAGGTTAATCAGACGACGACGTTGACGTT
Source organism: Aquarana catesbeiana (assembly GCF_042186555.1). NCBI lineage: Eukaryota > Metazoa > Chordata > Amphibia > Anura > Ranidae > Aquarana > Aquarana catesbeiana. Next base: position 82,909,692 of record NC_133327.1, on the reverse strand, counting down.
CTTCCCCCGTGAGTGAGGGACGTAGCACGGCCAACTGCATAGGTTCAGATGTGTCAGGAGCGGGTGCTGACTGCACCGGTGGAGCCGTATTGGAGAAGCTGGGAACTCTCTGCAACATCCAGGTAGGATGAGGTTGACTCGTGGCCCTTTCTGATCTGCGTTCTCACAGATGTCGGTCGATCCGTATAGCCAGATTAATGAGTGCATCCAGAGTTTAGGTCACCCTAACCCGGGCTAGTTCGTCCTTTAGTGAGTCTGACAGTCCCATACGAAACTGGTAGCAGAGGTCAGCATCATTCCAGTTGGTGTCAGCACTAGAACATCTACATTTTGCAACATAGTCCTCTGCTGCTCTGCAAACTTGCTGAAGTAAGAAGTGCGGCTTCCGCAGTTGCAGATAGCTGGGGATCTTCGTAAAGTTGAGCCATGGCATCGAAGAACGTGGTCAGGTTAGTCAGTTCTACTGCTTTTTGTTCAAGAAGGCAGTGTGCCCAAGATCGAGGCTCATTCTGTAGCAGGGAAATCCCAAAGCCCACTTGGTAGCCTCTAAAGAGAAGGTATGTGGCTGAAGAGGAAAATAAAGTTCACAGGATTTGCGAAAGGCCCTGAATTTGCTGCGTTCTCCAATGAACGTTTCACGTGTAGGTGCACGAGGTTCAGGGGGAAGCATCACTACTGCAGGTGGAGCAGGTGCGCTGGCTGTGGTGGCTGAGGCGGCTGAGGCATGTGGAGACCCCTGGGTTGCAGCAGGAGATGAAAGTGCTTGAACACGTACCTCCAAACGGGTATAGCCCTCTTGTAGGCTCTTAAGAGCCTGTTTCAGGCCTGCCAGATATAAACAAAGTTCATCCATAGGAGAGGTTCCTTGCTCGGGCTCAGACATGGCTGTCTGATACTGTCACATACCTAGTAGATGAGCCCAATATGCAGAGGAAAGCCTCTCTTATGCCCTTGAATCGCTGCCCCTGATAGAGTGAACAGGAGGCGCAGGAGTACAGGGTAGCATGCCTGGCAGGATCAACAGCTGGGACGTAGGTTTGGAGTTTCCGGGTGATGCTGTGGCTGGGAGTCAGCAGACTGGAGACAGCAGACTTGGCTGAAGACTGGAACAGGCTAGTGTCAGAAAGCCACACACAGGACACAGAGAAGGTCAGGCAGGCCAGGTCATACACAGACAGACAGTACTGGAACAGATGCAGGAGACTGCAGTCACTGGACAAACCGGGTCGGTAAGGCTCCATTTACACCTGAGCGTTTTGTAGCTTGAAGCCTGAAGCTACAAAATGCTTGAGGGGAAAAAATACATTATTCTCGATGGAGATGGTTCACATGTCCACTCCAAGTCGCCTTGAGCCCTACGCCTGAAGCTTAAACAAGTTCTGGACCCTTTTTTGTAACGCATATCGGGCAGATTTGGGTGTTTTTGGAGCAGGAACCAGATGACAAAATCTAACAACATAGCAACAAATGATGAAACAGATCATCATTTTTCCTATTGGCTAATAAAAAAAAAACGCCTAAGCTCAAAAACGCCAGACAACGCTGCATGGAAACGCCCAAATATGCCCAAAAAAAACACACAACAAAACGCCGGAAAAACGCTCAAAAACGCTACACTCAGGTGTGAATGGGGCCTAACAGGCAGGCACGGATGAATCAGAGGATAAGGCAGGTGCAAGGTCTTGGACAGGCCAGGGTCAGATGCAGGCAGATAGCAGAGGTAGTCACAGGGCAAGCCAGGTAACCACAGGAACAGATCAGATAAACAGGTAACTCAGAGGGAACGCTGTAGATCAGACAGCAAAGCTTTCAGTGTAACAGCTGCACGCATAGCCACCCGTAATCACGCACCAGCTTGTGTAGAACTACTGTTCCCAGCAAGCCTTTCCTGACAGAAACCAATCAGCTTCCATTTTTTTTGTCAAAGCTTAATTGAACAGGCTGAATTTAGAAGCTGATAGGTTTCTATGCAGAGCTGCACCAGATTTTGCACTCTCCAGTTTTAGTAAATCAACCCCTAAAGGTCTAAGATTCGGTGGAGTGGATTAAATATCCAGGCATTTCAGGGGTGATAATTTCCCCAAAGAGATATCTAGGAATGAAACTTTTTGATATATGAATTGAATACCTTTGCTCCTACTGGCCTCAATGCATCATGAGATATAAAATGTCCTTATTTTCAAAATGTCAGGCCTAATATTTTAAATAAAACAGGGATGTTCATTGAAATTATTCATATTATATATATCTAGATCTAGATCTAGATATATCTAGATCTAGATATATCTATATATCTAGATCTATCTATATATCTATCTATAGATATAGATAAATATATCTATGTCTATCTATATCTATAGATAGATCTATCTATCTATCTATCTATCTATCTATCTATCTATCTATCTATCTATCTATCTATCTATATATATATATATATATATATATATATATATATATATATATATACAGTGGATATAAAAAGTCTACACACCCCTGTCATTTCAGAACTTTTTCCACCGTTAATGTGACCTATAAACTGTACAACTCAGTTGAACAACAATCTGAAATCTTTTAGGTGGAGGGAAGCAAAAAAAAAAATATATTATGGGTGCATAAACTAATACTTTGTTGAAGCACCTTTTGATTTTATTACAGCACTCAGTTTTTTGGGTATGAGTCTATCAGCATGGCACATCTTGACTTGGCAATATTTGCCCACTTTTCTTTGCAAAAACACCCCAAATCTGTCAGATTGTAAGGGCATCTCCTGTTCAATCGGATTCGGGTCTGGGCCCTCTGGGCCATTCCAGAACTTTAATCTTCTTCTGGTGAAGCCATTCCTTTGTTGATTTCGATGTATGCTTTGGGTCGGTGTCATGCTGAAAGATTAAGTTCCTCTTCATGTTCAGCTTTCTAGCAGAAGCCTGAAGGTTTTGTGCCAATATTGACTGGTATTTGGAACTGTTCATAATTCCCTCTACCTTGACCAAAGCCCCTGTTCCAGCTGAAGAAAAACAGCCCCAAAGCATGATGCTGCCACCACCATGCTTCACTGTGGGCATGGTGTTCTTTTGGTGATGTGCAGTGTTGTTTTTGCTCCAAAACATATCTTTTGGAATTATGGCCAAAAAGTTGAACCTTGGTTTCATCAGACCATAACACATTTTCCCACGTGCTTTTGGGAGACTTCAGATATGTTTTTGCAAAATTTAGCCGGGCTTGGATGTTTTTCTTTATAAGAAAAGGCTTCCATCTTGCCACTCTACCCGATAGCCCAGACATATGAAGAATACTAGAGATTGTTGTCACATGTACCATACAGCCAGTACTTGCCAGATATTCCTGCAGCTCCTTTAACATTGCTGTAGGACGCTTGGCAGCATTAATGAACAATTTTCTTCTCGTCTGTCTGTCTGTCTGTGCCTTGGAAATTCTTTTGTACCCTTCTCCTGACTGATACCTTTTAACAATGAGATCCCTCTGATGTTTTGGGAGCTATCTGTCGCCCATGGCTTTTGCTGTAGGATGTGCCTTAGAAAATGTCAGTAAAGACCTACTAGAACAGCTGAACTTTATTTGGGGTTAATCAGAGGCACATTACAGAAACCTGACATTTTAACAGGGGTGTGTAGACTTTTTATATCCATTGTAGATAGGTCTATATATCTATATAGCTATATATATATATATATATATGTATATATATATATATATATATATATATATATATATATATATATATATATATATATAGGAACTCCTAAAGCAGACTGATATGTGTATTCTGCTGATGTTTTGATACAGTATGATTAACAGCTATGCCTTTCTCTTTGGATATGCCATCTTTATCTGTGGTCAAGATATAGAAGTCCTGAGGAAGCTATAATTGTGAAACGCGTCAACCTCTTGACATAGCAGTGATAAAGTCACATAAGAGTATTAATTGACATGTTATATATGTAATGAGCTAATGGTTTTCTTTTAGAAAAAGTATATCAAATAATTTTAACTTTTGTAATAAAGACAATATTTATGCATATATATGTTGGGAATTAGACACTCAGTTGGATTTTTTTTTTTGTATGTTAATGATTGCCTTTTATCCATTTTATATTAACATTTTGAAATAATTTATGTATTTTACGATGACCATAATATGGCTACAGTTTGAAGTTTGAATAAAAACTACACACTATTGGTGTTTGATGGTTTGGCGGTCAGTATGTTTCACATGTTTCAGTAAGTATTTTTTACTTGTGACCCTTTTTGGGAGGTTTACCACTAGTTGTCACCATTTCCATTATTCACTTCAAGTGGTTGGAATGGGACATCTCTTGAACTAATGAGATACATGGTGTAAGTATTTAATGGAATGTGTGTATGAAGTCAGAAGCTCCTGTACAAAGGCAATATGCTGTTACATATTAAGCCGTAACATCGTCACACACATACGTGGCTTTCTAAGAAGTTCTACTGGCATTTTCCGGGTGGTGGTTGGTGAGGACTTTTCCCCCACACTTGGACATTCATCCAGTGCCCATCCAATTGCTAATACTGATGCTTATAAAATGTTTAGTGCTACTTAAGCACTTTTAAAATATGGGTTGTTCTATGTTTTGGTCTTTTAATGTTTTAATAAAACATTATTACTCTATAGGAATCTGTTTTCTTGTTTTGGGTAATCCTCTAACTTCTTTGAGCCAAGACTTATATGTTAGCTCTGTGTTCTAAAGAGCTAACGGCTTTGAGGTATATGATCATTCCGACCAGTTGGAGCTATATTAGAGTTGCTAGGAGTCTGAATTACACCATATTCGCAGTGTGACCTTCCTATAACTTAGGTGTCATAACATCTGGTTTTATGATTATCGTCTTGTTCTTAGATGAACACTTAATCTTTGGGAGCGCTGCTTTTTTAAAATGTATTTTACTATCCTGAAAATGTATACTTATAAGTAAAACTGTATATGTTGGGAGCTGATAGTGTTCTCTACCTTCTGTGTTTCTGCCTGGAGAGGATGTGTGTTTAGAAGGATCCCCACATTGGTCTTGCTTCACCCTAGATATTATGCCAGAGGCCCAAGAACCTAAAGCAGTATTAAACCCCAAAACAAACATTTATTATAGTGCAGCTTATCAATTTTTAGATGTGATGGCTGCATTAGATTTTTCTAGGCTTTCTTTCTTCTATTTTCACTTGGTGATCTGGCCAGTAAGTCTGTTGTCTTTCAAAATAACAAGATCTCCTTCAAATGTATTGGTTTACAGGGATGAGACAAACCATTTAACACTGGCAGGGTGTTGACAATCATTAGTTTTTATTTATTTATGTAAAACTTTTATCCTAAAAGGAAAAAAAAACTGTTTGCTGTAACTGCTTATAAACTTTTAGCTGGAATTTGGCTTCAGTCTGTTAGTGTATTTAAATCTGCTAGTATTTTTAACCCCCATGCCCCTCCTGACTGACAATGCTGCTGTCCAAAAGTCCAAAAGTGCCCCTGTGCTCCTTCATCCAGGGTGGTGTATCTATAATACAGGAGGTGTGTTACTGGTCAGATCACCAGGTAAAAACAGAGTGGGGGGGGGAATGAAAAAAAGAAAACGAATACAACAACCAAATCTAATGATTAGTAAGTTGCAATATATTGCATCGTTTGGTCTTGGGTTTAATATTGCTTTAAGGAGGGGATATCTGGTAGTTAGGCTTGCTAAGAATATTCTTGCTGAAAAGTGTCACAGAAAAGCTGGGTAAATTGTCTGGACGTTTTAAAGATTTATCACTCATCAATCAAGGTATGTTTGACTACTCTAAATGGGTCGAGGGACGGGATTTATTGGAGGAAGATCCACTGCAACTCAAAGGAAAACTGTCTTAAATGGTCATATATCTGTCTGACCTCTGTTGCAGGGCAAGCAATTACCAAGGGGCTGCTCTTAAAAGGCCTACTGCTACTTCAGTGTACTTAACCAACTTGCTATTTTGGGTATCCTGCACCCTTAAGACCTCTTGCCTCCATCTGAGTTGCAAAAAAAGGTAAAAAGACTAAAGTGACTGGCACCTAACATTTTTCATCCCACCATACACCAATGACCAGACCCCGAGTTGGAAATGTTGGCCTTCCACATTACTTAGGGGGTCATTCTGCACAACCCCAAAAGAAGGAGTGCTACATTTAGAGTTTTTTTATTTTCCAGTTAATCTGTTAAACCCATTGGTGATAAGTATACATTACGGTTAATTTGCCTAGTCCTTAGCCTGACTTGCGGCTTAACAAAACTCAGTCTGTGCCTACAAATTCCATGATGTATGAAGTCTAGAAATCAGATTACATAATAACATGTGACCACTTCCAAGCTGAGGATGGCATTGTTAATCCAGGAGGTTTTTTCTTTCACTTCTTCCTAGCCAAGACGTATAGCTGAAAAGGGCGTTTTATACGAGTTTCGTGTTTCATGATAATAGCACACTGGCACCACACAACGTCATTTCACGCTTGACCTAGAAGAACAGGTGTTGATTCTCTGCAAGAAGAACGATCAACAGCTGCTGAAATGTATAAATCAACTAAAGTTTTTTCTATAACTCTGTTTTTTTTAAGAACCATGTGTTTAAATTGGGTCATATAGGCAGTAGCTGTCAAAGGGTTAACATTGTGGCCAAGGAGGTGTGTTTAGACATTTTTTCAGCCATTGTCAATTACTAGGCTCACATCCTGCTAGTCCAGCTGCTGGTTAATGGTACAAGGAGTATTGGGAAGAAGGGAATAGGCTGCAGAAGACACTAGAATATAGAGAGAAGAAATTCTTTCTGTGTTAATCTCTCCTTTACAGCACCTTAGCAAAATGCATAACAGCCCAGATGGGTTGACAAGGTAAAAAATACCCTGTTCATGCCTATATACCCCCAAACTGATACTTAATGTCAGTTAACATCTCAAATTAAAACATAGTCAATGTTTGAAAATAATTATGAAGGACACTGTGAAGGGTCTGAGGAATAAAATGCAGAGCACAAAGCAAGCCACTCAGCGAGCACATGGGGATCATGGTCAAAAGTAGGTGTTATCAATAAAGTGGTTGTCACTTTGAGGCATATGGCATATGTAGTGTTGCACCTTTGCCACATGCTTTGCTCTGTTTTAGACAAACTAGAGTCCAGGGATACACTGAAGAGAAAGTGGTAATTTAAGTCCCATCAGCGGGTTCAGTGTTCAGTCATCAGGCGTAAAATAAGCCCTGTTGGTGTAAGAGGTAAAATTAGCCTGACCATAGGTGTCAGTGGGAGTAAAATAATAAATACTGTTGGTATCTGTGGAAATAAATCAATCCCCATTGTTGGTTTCAGTGGGAGTAAAATAAGCCCCCTCATTAGTGTCAGTGAGAATAAAATAAACACCATCTTTGGTGTTAATGGGAGCAAAAAATCCCTAGCCTGTCAAGGGTTCCAGCACACCTACCAACTATGGACAAAATGATTCATTCATTCTTTCACAGCTTCAAAAACGTACTTACCATACACCAAACATAAAGTATAATTTATGACACTGCAACACACATCATACAGTGTTACTGTACATTGCATTATAATGCGGAACAACATGCATTTTGCTGTGAAAAAGGAATGGAAAATTAGATTTTGATCTTGACAGATAAATGCAGAGGAAGGAGGTACAAGGAGGTCCGTGGTACAAGGAGAAGTAAAAATGTAGTGGCGTGGAGTCACAGGGAGCACACCTCCTCAGGAGGGAGGCAAGTGGCAGGGCCTGAGACCCTTGGAGATTAAAACATTGTACAGTGAGTTTCCATTTTAAGTTTGGATAATTAACCTATACTGGCTCAATATATTTCCACCTGGCTGGAGTGTGCCGTTTACAGTACTTTAAAAGTATGGACTGTTATATAGAACAAAGGGGGTTCATTACTAAAGCTGGAGAGTGCAGAATCGGGTGCAGAAACCAGTCAGCTTCCAGGTTTTATTGCCAAAGCTTAATTGAACAAGCTGAAGTTAGAATGATATTTACTGCAGCACCAGTTTCTAAATGCACCAGTTTTAGTAAATCTCCCCCATAGTTACCACTCTGTATGTGAGGAAGAAATGTGTAGTAAATGAGTTTAAAGAAAAGAAGCCTTGAGGTTTACTTACTAAAGGCAAATATACTGTGCACTGCAAGTGCACTTGTTCCAGAGCTTAGTAAATGAAGTAAAGCATCACTTTGCAAAGAATACTCAATCACATGCAAGGAAAATTAAAAAACAGCATTTTTGCTTGCACATGATTGGATGATAGAAATTAGCAGAGTTTCCCCTCATTTCAGAGCATCCCTGCAGATTTAGAACCTCCCTGTCTTCATTCAATGCTAGGTAAAAGACAGTACCATGCAAAGTTAGTATATTTGCTAAAGGACTGCAGGCAGTAGGGAACAGCAGTGCTTTACAATATACTGGATTGAATTTGATCTTGTGTATAACCTGTGCTCAGTCAATATCTGGGGAAATCCTTTATAGTCATCTGTTTGGGATTGGAGAGGCGGTGGTCATTCAAAGTACATGAGTCTTCAACAGTTACCAAAAAGATTCTTCCAGGGCACTGACTGCGATGTCTTGGCACTTGTGTTGCCCGGGTCCCAGGTGTAGAAGAGACCACTCATAAATTGAAACTGTAACCATTGTATTTATAGAGGCCTCTGTAGTATAAAGCATGGAATACTCCTATCTAGGCCAAGAGTCTGAGACTTGGAACCAAGAAATTGTGGAACTGATGGGACTGGTATGGAACTTCAGCCCACTGTCCCTGAAAGCTGTGTAGGCATGTGGGTCCTCTATGTCCAGGAACTTGTACAATAACTTGGACCCTGGGGAAGGTACAACCACCATGCAAATTCCCATTAATACAGTGAGGCTGATTTACAAAAGGAGTTAAAAATTGCCACTCAATAAATTGTAGGTGTATGCACTTTGAATAAGCAGTCATGTGCAGATGAAATACGGTAAATAAGCAAGAATTTGTTTTTCACATGATTGGATAATTAAACCTAATCTTTACTCAGTATGTTTAGTGAAGATTGTTCATTTCTTTTGTAAATCAACCTGGCAATACTCATCTTTGATTAGAGAACCTCTAGTAAAATCAATCGGTCTACAATGGTTGCCTTGCTTCAACTTTTTAAAAAGCTTTTTTTTAGTTGTATGGAACTGGACATTAAGCAAATGTGGAACTGAAACTTTTTGTCTTAAACAGTGCTACCAAGATACTGGAGTGGAGCTGATCAGCTTTACAAATAATTTATTTATGAATTCTCATGAGCTTGCATAATTAGGTTGGAGAAGGAATAATTACAGAACTAGCCAAGAATAAAGCTGGTCCATTTTGGTTGAATAGCCTGAAATTCAACCCATGGGTGACCCTGCCTATTCACCTGACTCCTTTGATCTTCAGATCAAAGTTTGTAAAGCTGGGTGGAAAATTGTTGGCCAATCTGCAGTCAATCAAATGCAGTCACTGTTTTGGGTTTTGACAGCAGCGGGCACTAGCTGTCAGAATAATATAGCCAGCAGGCTATTTAGCAAAGATGGAGGAATCCGTTATGCACAACTGTATGGCCAGCTTTAGGTGGGTAGAGTCAGAAATCCCTAAGTTCAAAATAAGGTGTTCCTAGCTGATTTCTGACAGGCCTTTACAAGGCAGGATGACCTGATGTACCCAAACAGTGCCTTTGGCAGACAGGCTGTGTTCCCTGTATGTAACACCATGCTAAATGTGTAGGTTTGTCTGGTCGGTGCCTTTAAGGAGAAAAAACGTGGCTTAGAGAATTATCTATAGGAATAAAGTAGAATAACCAGCCAATCTCAACAGTGTCTAAAAAGTGCAGCTACGCCATATCATCCTGTGCCACAGGGAACATTGCCAAATAATTTGAGACAGACAACCTTTTGTACAGTCCTGCCAAACCAAGCAAGACACTTTCTCACTTACCATAGCAACCGTCAGTGCAACGGTGATGACAGTGGGAACTACAAGACCAGAAGTGAAACTAAAGCAGTTTCTCTGGATGGGAACCAGCATTCCTGGAATACCTGTAAGATGTTTCCAGAGCTGCCCAGGAGCTTAGAACTGCTTCCATTTTCATTTACTGTTTCACTTCATCTTCACTGCTTGTGATTAATGTATTTTCCTACTCATTATGGCACTAGCATTCTGCAAACATATATACTTTCTCAAGGCCTTTGACCTTGACATGGGTCACGGCTGATACACTTGTGAAGGGAAGTTATATACTGTAATCATTATATTAGTAGATGAATATTTAACTGAAGGCATTCATTGTAATGGCACGTCTTTTTGTAAAGTTAGTTGGAAGTATAAGAGCCACAGGGCCTGGTGAAAAACCTGAAAGGAGATCTTTTTTATTGCATACGGAAACTTTAGAAGGCCTCATTGAATTCTTGGTTTTAAAGGATAATTAAACTGTGCATAAAACACATGGTATGTACATTATTTAAAAATGTAAAAATAATTTCCACCATAAGCCTATCAAAGGCTACAGCAGCACATATCAACAGCTTTGCGAAAAGATGGTTCTTCCTATGGCTTCTTATGTCTATTGAGCTAATTTATAAAAGTATAAGTTGAGATGAGGTTAATACATTTTTTTTAAAATAATTAAAATAAAACAGCATTTTTACTAGCACATGATTAGGGGGTGAAAGTCAGCAGAGCTTCACCACATTCACTAAACTCTGGGAAAAATGAGGGCAACTGTACTTGGAAAGTGCAGTCTATTTGCCTTTAGTAAATAAACCCCACATTGTTTCACATTTTTCACATTTAATCAGCCAATCACATACCACCGGTACCCTTCTTCATTTTATTGCATATGCTCGGATGTTGCACTTCGTCTTACTTTGCACTTTAATAAAGTATGCCTGTAATGTAAGGTGAGCGCACAACTGGTAAATCATGGGGTAGAGAAATTACCCCTGTTTTCATGGGGGCCGTTACAAGCTCAGTCTATGCAACATCTGTATAGGGCCTTCATTAATGCAATGCTGTGTTGTCCAAAATAATGTATATATGCCTTTTTTTTTGCATTTGAATGGGCTGCACCCCACCTGCACATCAAATCGCACAAAAGGTGCATGCAGTATGTGATGAGAGGGTGCAAAACACATGTGATAAGAGGGTGTGTTGGGGTGCCATCCAGGGGGTGCAATCAATTGCACCAATGCTACATTACCACAGCAAAGGAGTGTAAATGAGCCGTACCCTTATATCATAGTCAACCCCTTCCCCCAGTCTTATACTAACCTGTCCCTGATCCAGCAATGAATCGCTGTCTAGATCACACAGCTGCCTCTCAATTTCTTCCCGGCAAAGTCAGCACATGCCTCCTGCATTTTCATTGATCCTTATAGGGAGGTAGTATGGAATAGGAGCTCCTACTCGGAAGCGCCAAAAGAATGAATGGGAGTGCAAACCAGACTGGGAAGATTTTAACAAGTAGCTGTGCAATTTGATCAGTGCTACCTTGCTAGATCAGGCATGGACTACAGCATATGTCTTACAGCACCAAAGATGCAATTACACTTTCACATTGTTAACCAACAAATACAATACCAATGCTTTCCTTAAAGCACAATTCCAGCCATAATAGCAAGATAAAAATAAATAAGCCCATTACAAATGAAATGTCCTGTTTTTGCTGCAATATTCAGCTTCAATCCAGAGTCTTCCCCTAAAGTACTTTTTTTGTGCAACTAGATGTTCTTATTCTGTTGACCAGCATGTCTGTGAGCCCAAACCATTCTGGACCCACCACCAGCCTGTAACTGGGCAGTGAAGGGAGAAGCAGCACAATAATGAACTCACCTTTCTGTCACTGGAGTGTTTTATTACGATCCACACCTAAATAATCATAAACACATTAATATTTCAATCTGACAAGGTTTCAAAATTCAACAACCAACGTATTACTTAGCAGAATGAAATTATAATTTGTTGCATATGAATCATGATATGTTCCTCAGGTACCTCCACCTAAGACGTTAAAAGAGAACAACACTTTTTTGGCCATACATCACTTGTAGGTCACAGGAGCGCACTCACTTTTGCTCTCCTATGGCATAGAGTCATTTGATAGCCGGCTACTGTCGGGATCCACCCAGCCGCCTGATTGACAGCTGGCTCTGCCTCTTGGTGCATGCCAGAGAGCCAGAGCCAGCTGCGTCCTCCTCAGCCTGGTGCTCCAGTGAGCGCAAGAAGAGCAGAGCAGAGAGTGATGACTGACAGTCTTTGACTATTTAAGGGGCCTTGTTAGGAGTCTTTTAAGGTGTTTGACATCTCTTCATTCTTTCTTAGTCAACTTGTGCTATTTCAAAAGTGCCCTAGGCTGATTTAGGCATGACTGCTGAAGCACAGACATGGGATTTAAATTCGACTATTTTTGTTACCAACTTGGAAAAAAATTAGGAAACACAGTGTTCAGTACAACTCTCCATTCTCTCAACACAATTTGGGGCGTGTCAGACTACACTATCCTCACAACAGGGGATTAAAGAAAACCTGTGCTTTGTTCTGAATTGGCAAAGGTTTTCTTTAAAGTTTACTGTATATAAACCCTAAATTAAAAATTTGACATATTATAGCTTACCTTATCTCTTGGGAGTCATCTGCTTTTTTTAATGCAGGCTTAATTTCTTTCTCTTTGGACCTAGAGATCCTGGCAGCATCAGCCTCTGATAGAACATCTACTTCTTAGGCAACAATGCTGCTTCATGGTGAGTCTACTGAGGCCCAACGTTGTCCCTTTAGGACACAGCAGTACAAGTGGATGTAGTGATTCACCATGCACTAGCATGATAAGCTTAATTGACAGGTTTGCATCTCTTCTCTATAATGTTGCTGTGGCCAGGACTGCATATAAGGCAGTACAGATGAGTTCAAATAGGGGGCCAGGGCACCTGCCAAGCAGGAGGGATGGCTGTATTGCATTATTGCTGAAACCGATCCTCTTGTGGCTCCCTCTGCAGCACTTCTCCTGCTCTCCCCCCTCCAGCTGTGCTGCAGGGTGATCCATTCAAGTATCTGTGCCCTCACCCCCCCTGCTTTCAAGGCCCCCTTGTGTGTCCCCCCCCTCCGTGCCCCCCCCCCTGCCTTTTCCCTCACAGGTCTTCCGGACCCCCTCCTCTCCCCCTGGCAGCTGCTGTGGGCACACAGGGGGGTCATTTCAGGATAGAGAGTAAGGGGAGGGCCTTTTAATTTGTCCTATTCACTTGCCCTTTCCTTTCCTGAATAAACATGGTGAGTGATCAGAACCAAGTACCCAGAGCAACAAATCAGAATCCATCTTATGGTGGCCTGACACAAATAAGTGAACTTTGACTAGTTGCTATGAAGTACATTGCACTTAGCACTTCACTCCTTGTTTTTTTGTTTTTTTTTTGTTTTGTTTTTTTATTAGGCTTTTATGTGTGCGTTGTATAAAGTGAACCTGTCATTTGCACCAAAAAATATAAATTAATATTAGTGTAAAGTCTACAAGTGTCCTTTGGGTCGGAGGGCAGCAATGATTCTTACTTTTTTGGAGCTCTCCCTTTGGGTGATATATGTACATTGCAAGGATTATAACAACCTTTGTTGCAGATTCCTACCTTTTGTTATTCTGAAGAAATCACTGTTTGTTCCTCTGTGCCCCTGTGCCGAGTAAGTCTAATGGGATCAGATTCATAATTATTAACCAGCTGCTGCAGCTGTAGGGCTATAATGAGGAAAACTGCTGGGTCTGCATTCCTTTTAGACGTGATTTCCTATTGAAAGTATCTTCCCAAAAATGAAATTTTTGTTGCAGGGGATGCCAAAAATCTGACTTGTATCTTAGTGTAGACTTCTGGGAAAATCAGTAAACCAATTACACAAGCAAGAAATGACATTTCTAGGGGGTGTTCTGTACACATTCTACCTTCAGGTAGCCACATTGCATTGCATTTACAGAAAATTACAGTGGCTGCAGATTGAAAAGGAAAGGTAATTTTTAACAACATTCCGTTACAATATGACTTGTGTCGCAATTGTATACGCTAAGCCATAAAGTGAACCTGTCATTTGCACCAAAAAATATAAATTAATATTAGTGTAAAGTCTACAAGTGTCCTTTTGGTCGGAGGGCAGCAATGATTCTTACTTTTTTGGAGCTTTCCCTTTGGGTGATATATGTACATTGCATGGATTATAACAACCTTTGTTGCAGATTCCTACCTTTTGTTATTCTGAAGAAATCACTGTCTGTTCCTCTGTGCCCCTGTGCTGAGTAAGTCTAACGGGAGTGGATTCATAAATATTAACCAGCTGCTGCAACTGTAGGGCTATAATGAGGAAAATTGCTGGGTCTGCATTCCTTTAGACGTGATTTCCTATTGGAAGTATCTTCCCAAAAATGAAATTTTTGTAGCAGGGGATGCTAAAAATCTGACTTGTATCTTAGTGCAGACTTCCAGGAAAATCAGTAAACCAATTACACAAGCAAGAAATGGCATTTCTAGGGGGTGTTCTGCACACATTCTTCCTCCAGGTAGCCATATTGTATTGCATTTACAGAAAATTACAGTGGCTGCAGAAACGGAATGAAAAGGAGTGGTGATTTTCTAACAACATTCAAATGTAATATGACTTGTGTCGCAATTGTATACTCTAAATTATTATTTTTTTATTTGCTCATTTTTTTTCCCATGAAAGTGGAGTTACCCTTTAAGTCCTGTTCCCGTTGTTTCACTGTGTTAGCGCATGTGCCATGATGTGCAATGTGTTAAGGTAGCCCATTCAAATGCATTGAATAAATACATATTCATAAAACACTACAAGGCATAGTAGTGCTTTACAATGTACTTTGGTGAGCTGCTATGCAATCAAAAGGCAACATTCATTGGGGTGCATTATACCAGGGCACATCTCTCCCTTGCACAGGGGTCTAAAATCTATGCAGCTCCTCTGTGAAACCTAAAGCCAATGAAAACCTAAAATTGTATACCTTTAGCGCACAATCACATCATAAAAGGCTTTACAGGCATATCATGTTAGCATGTACAAGGTCCTTGATTACAACACCCATCTCATAGCAGGCTCAACGCAAAATAAATAGGCTTAGGAGATATTAGACTTAATTACACTTAAGCGCCAAAGGATTTTAAATCCATATTTGTGAATAGCAGCCTGGCAATATCTGTTTATTCTTGCTCTGTACTCATTGCTTTCTTTCAAAAGGGCTCCAAACGTCAGGAACAAGGGGGAGGAAATGATTTAGTCCCCCAGCAGTGGTTTACAACTGTCAATCTCTAAGCCATGTCTATTTGCTTTAATCATTGGGGTTGTATATTTGGAACAATTTCTGAGGAATAAAAGTACCTTTGGCTCTTATCATCTGTCATTAAAGAATCCTTTAAGACATTCAAGCCCCATAGTCAGGCTCAGGGGATTACTTAAAGTGTTTTTTTTTTTTTTTTAGAAACAGGCTGGAATTCTCCGCTCTTGCAGTAATTCTATGAGATTCTTCTTAAACGGCAGTCTGTAGGCGGGGATGTTGCTATAAGTTTAACATGCAATTCTGCCTCTGGGTAAGTCTTTAGATACAAATGTACTTTAGACACAATATGCATCTCACTGTTACAATATTACCATATTTATATATTTTCATGGTGGATAGACTACCTTAATTAGCTCTCTACAAAAATGCTCATTGTCACTTGGGATTCTGTGTTTGGTTTTTGAATTAACTGCCATCAAGTTTACCCAATGAAGGTATTTATTTGTAGTGTCAACCATGTGACTATTGAGCTAATTTCCCTCCTTTGCTTCTATTGTGTAGCGTGGTTTGTCTGTTACAGGAGGATGTGCCTTTTAGACAACCAACGCAATGCTATGTTACTACATGTAAACTTGGATTGAAACACACACTATATTACCAAAAGTATTGGGACGCCTGCCTTTACACGCACATAAACTTTAATGGCATCCCAGTCTTAGTTCGTAGGGTATACGAACTAAGACTGGAACTATTGAGTTGGCCCGCCCTTTGGAGCTATAACAGCTTCAACTCTTCTGGGAAGGCTGTCCACAAGGTTTAAGAGTGTGTCTATGGGAATGTTTGACTTCTCTCCAGAAGCGCATTTGTGAGGTCAGGCACTGATGTTGGATGAGAAGGCCTGCTCTAATTCATCCCAAACATATTCTATTGGGTTGAGGTCAGGACTCTGTGCAGGCCAGTCATGTTCCTCCACCCCAAACCCGCTCATCCATGTATTTATGGACCTTGCTTTGTGCACTGGTCCAAATCATTTGGTGAAGGGGAGATTATGGTGTGGGGTTGTTTTTCAGGGGTTGGGCTTGGCTCCTTTTTTCCAGTGAAGAGAACTCTTAAGGCGTCAGCCGTCAGCATACCAAGACATTTTGGACAATTTCATGCTCCCAACTTTGTGGGAACAGTTTGGGGATGGCCCCTTCTTGTTCCAACATGACTACGCACCAGTGCACAAACAAGGTCCATAAAGACATGGATGAGTGAGTTTGGGGTGGAGGAACTTGACTGGCCTGCACAAAGTCCTGACCTCAACCTGATAGAACACCTTTGGGATGAATTAGAGCGGAGACTGCGAGCCAGACCTTCTCATCCACATCAGTGCCTGACCTTACAAATGCACTTCTGGAAGAATGATCAAACATTCCCATAGACACACTCCTAAACCTTGTGGACAGCCTTTGAAGAGGAGTTGAAGCTGTTATAGCTGCAAAGGGTGGGTCAACTCAATATTGAACCCTACGGACTAAGATTGGGATGCTATTAAAGGTCATGTGCGTATAAAGGCAGGTGTCCCAATACTTTTGGTAATATAATGTATCAAGCATGGCGGAAGCACCTAACCCATGACAGACTACGGTATATAGGAAAACCATAGGTAAACTCTCAATGTGCAATCATGGCAGTTAAAGTCTCTTAAAGTAGAACTGAAGGCAAAACTTTTTTTTTCCATTTGTGATACAATAAGGGACACTTCCTGTCTCATAATCACAATAGGACATCAGAAGAAATCTCTTCAAAATTATGGAAATTCCTGGCAGTCACAGGAACAATTGTCCCCAATGACAAATTTCCCCTCTATTCCTGTTCTGGGGACCACTCATAATTTGTGATTTTCTTTAATTTTCACTTTTAGTGATAACAGTCACCATGATTAATAGGGAGCTTGAATCTCCCTACCAGGGGTAAAACAATAAAAAGCTGACAGGTGTCCTAAGGTAAAAAAAAAAAAAAAAAATTTTTTTTTTTTTAATTATTTTGTCTCTTACAAGGACCCATAGCAATTTAATGCCCATAAAAATGTGAGTCAATGGAAAGTAATGCACATCCATTTTTCAAACATTTTCATGCATTTTATTGCACATTTATGTGTAAACAGTCCTGTAACATCTCCCTGTGATTTTTCGAGTTCTGGAGTGCTATTTAAGTAAAGCCTGGTACTCACCACTAGTTTTTTTTCGTTCAACCCAACGGGTTGAACGAAAAAAAAAACCCGACAGCTCAAGTCGGAGCTGCTGTACTAACAATATGATTTTAGTACAGTGATCTCCCCTGCTGTGCTATTGTGTTCTGACAAGATCCCCCCCTACCCCCCCCCCCCCCCCCGCCAGAACACTCCGGTCAGCTCTCTCAGCTATTGACTGTACTAGGCTTAAGAGTAGAAAAAGCAACCGGACACACATGCATTTAAGGGCCATAAGTGCACATGGGTTGGGCAATACACAAAGCAGCACAAAAATCCCCAGCACACTCTCCAGCTAGTCAGCACATTTTTTAATTGTTTTGTCCTCCCATGTGCACCATTTTTCCTAGTCTTGCTTTGCTCAAGCCTCCTGCCATTGTTGTGTTGTTGGACTCACACACCTAGGAGAGTCTTCAGAAGAGTCTTCAGCTGCCTTGAGTGATTGTGGGTTTCAGGTATGTCATAGTTGCCAACATTCTAAAAAAAAATTTAGGGGCACTTTTTTCTGTTGGCGGAGTATTATTTTAATTAGGGCCTGGGCATTTGTAGGCGTGGTCTAGCAGAAATGAAAAATGCGGCGTGAAAATGGAGGCGGAAATGGGAATAGTTTAAATTACATGCTTAAAGGGGTGTGGTTAAATAGAGTCTGAGATCACTTACATAGTGGAGAATGTAGTAATGTTAAAGTGGTTGTTAAGCCACTCTAACCTGTATACACCACCAGCACTGCCTCCTATTGTAGTATCCCCCTCTGTGTGTTTTATAAAAATAAATGCTGCAAATACCTCATTTCACTGCCGAGATTGCGATCACATGACTGGCCAGCTTTCTCCTTTTCTCCTCTGAGAGATGCAGTGGGTGGGGCTGAGATTCCTCTGCTGATGTCAGTCTAAAAGGGAGGAGGAGAGGAGGAGAGAGCTGGCTGGTCATGTGATCGTAATCTCAGCTCTTAAATTAGGTATTTACAGCATTTATATTTATAAATCATTCACAGAGGGGGGCCACTGCAATAGGAGGAAGTGCTGATAGTGTATATAGGTTAGTGTTATGAGAGCAGCAGGAGGGGGGAGGGGCGGCTCACACACAGACAGAGAGGGGAGGGGGAGGAGGACACAGGAGCAGAGTGGAGAACAGATAGCAGGCTGCTGATGACAGAGGCACGTAAACTGACCACAGTGTCTGGTCTCAGCAGCCATGATATACCGTGGTCAGTTTACAGAGGGGTGGGGAGAAACTGGCAGGATCAACCAGGTTTTTTAGGTGTTACAGGGGGGCAAATGACACAGGACAATCACTGTGTCATATAACATGCTTTAACCACCATTATTATACTGCGTCAGGTCGGCAGGATCCCGCGAACCGTTGTAGCTATACGTCGGTCACTTTAAGCAGGATAGCAGGCAGGCGCGCGCTGCACAGCGGGGGTGCCGATGCTCGTGACTGGTGGTCGCGATGACCGCCGGCCACGAGCGATCGCGGGCATGAGAGGCAGAACAGGGACATGTGTGTGTGTAAACACACAAATCCCAGTTCTGTGAGGAGAGGAGAGAGAGATCGTGAGTTCCTACGAGCTGGAAACCACGATCTCTCATCTCCTATAGTCAGTCCCATCCCCCACCGTTAAAACACACACTAGCGAACACAGTTAACCCCTTGATCGCCCCCTAGTGTTAACCCCTTCCCTGCCAGTGACTGTACTGTTTATACAGTAATCGGTGCATTTTTATAGCACTGATCGCTGTAATTGTCAATCGACCCAAAAAAGTGTCAAAAGTGTCCGATGTGTCCGCCATAATGTCGCAGTCTCGATAAAAATTGCAGATCGCCACCATTACTAGTAAAAAAAAAAATAATAATGAAAATGCCATAAATCTGTCCCTTATTTTGTAGACGCTATACCTTTTGCCCAAACCAATCAATATACGCTTTTTGCAATTTTTATTACCAAAAATATGTAGAAGAATATATATCGGCCTAAACTGAAGAATAAATTAGCTTTTTTTCAAAAAATTGGGACTATTTATTACAGCAAAAAGTACAAAATATTGTGTTTTTTTCAAAATTGTCGCTTTTTTTTTGTTTATAGCGCAAAAAATAAAAACCACAGAGATGATCAAATACCACCAAAAGAAAGCTCTATTTGTGAGAAAAAAAGGACCTCAATTTTGTTTGGGTACAGGGTCGAACGACCGTGCAATTGTCAGTTAAAGCGACGCAGTGCCGTATCGCAAAAAATGGCCTGGTCATTGAGTAGCCAATTCTTCCAAGTCTGAAGTGGTTAAAGGAGCAGGATCCACTTTTTTTTTTTTTGGGTTAACAAACACTTTAACCCCTTCGCACCTAAGGGTAAAACAAATCTAAATACCTAAGCCCAATTTTGCATTTTTGACATGTGTTAGTAAAACCATACATATCATTACAACTACTTAGTGTATCCAGGTGAATTATGCCTTGCTTTTTTCAGGACAAATTAGGCTTTCATTTGGTGGTAAATAGTAATGGATAGCTCCTGATTTTTTTTTTTTTATTATCAACAGAAAACTGGCCCAAAATAGAAAAACAAATATTTTTAATGTAAAATGAACTGTATATTTCTTGCTACTACCCTAACCTACCACCAAAGAACAACCCAAAATAAATTCTCCTGCTCCTGATGATTGCAGCAATACCACAAATGTGTATGTAGTTGTTTGTTTGTCAAACTTTGATCTAGGTTTTTTTTTTTTTTAATTTTAAAAAAATATATATTTATCTTTTTCATTTATTATAATTTTTTTTTCCTATCTTTGCAAGGACAGAGAATGATACAATATATCTCTCTCATTCATCAGAGATAGAAAACACAGGGGCGGGCTTCACAGTGACTGATCAATGTGATAGCCAATCAGAGGATATCACAGTGATCAGGTGACCCAGAACCAGCCGTTAGAACTGGGCCCGGGGCTCCAGGGTAGTGTACAGAGGTCAGTAGTATGTATTGCAGTGTACAGGGGTCAGTAGTATGTATTGCATTGTACAGGGGTCAGTAGTATGTAGGGCAGTATACAGGGGTCAATAGTATGTAGGGCAGTATACAGGGGTCAGTAGTATGTAGGGCAGTGTACAGGGGTCAATAGTATGTATTGCCATGTACAGGGGCCAGCAGTATGTAGAGTAGTGTACAGAGGTCAGTAGTAGGTAGGGCAGTGTACAGGGGTCAGTAGTATGTATTGCAGTGTACAAAGGTCAGTAGTATGTATTGCAGTGTACAGGGGTTCAGTAGTATGTAAAGCAGTGTGCAGGGGTCAGTAGTATGTAGGGCAGTATACAGGGATCAGTAGTATGTGGGACAGTGTACAGAGGTCAGTAGTATGCAGGGCAGTGTATAGGGGTCAGTAGTATGTAGGGCAGAGTATGGAAGTCAGTAGTATATAGGACAGCGTACGGAGGTCAGTAGTATGTATTGCAGTGTACAGGGGTCAGTAGTATGTAGAGCAGTGTACAGGGGTCAGTAGTATGTAGAGCAGTGTACAGGAGTCAGTAGTATGTAAGGCAGTGTACAAAGGTCAGTAGTATGTATTGCAGTGTACACAGGTCAGTAGTATGTAGAGCAGTGTGCAGGAGTCAGTAGTATGTAGGGCAGTATACAGGGGTCAGTAGTATGTGGGGCAGTGTACAGAGTTCAGTAGTATGTAAGGCAGTGTATAGGGGTTAGTAGTATGTAAGGCAGTGTATAGGAGTCAGTAGTAAGTAGGGCAGTGTACGGAGGTCAGTAATATATAGGGCAGCGTATGGAGGTCAGTAGTATGTAGGGCAGCTTCCAGAGGTTCATAGTATGTAGGGCACCCCAGTACAGCCATTAGTCATCATAGGACACACACAACCCACTGCCACACCCCCCCCCCCAAAAAAAAATAAAAGACTACAGACCCCCAACCACAAACTCCATCCCCAATTCACATGAGCAGATGGAGCAGGCATTTAAATTACCTCACTCTGCTGGCCTCAGGTCTCTGGCTGCCCCTCTCACTCTGGGTCTCTCTCCTTCCCCGGCTGGGCTGTCGGTGTCCATCCTCTTTCTCCTGGTCAGGTCCCCACAGCACTGACACTGACAGTCTGAGCGTATCAAAACATCAACAGTTGGCATGATCATCCTCGGCTGACCATGCCCCCTCTTAGCACTGACCAATCCGCATTTGGACAGGCAGCACCCAACTTCCTGGAGGTGGGGAAGAGGTAGGGGAGGGATGACAGTGTTTTGTTTCACTGCCGGGCGGCCTGCGACAAAAGTACATTTTTGGAATTCTATCCGGGACAATCACAAAGCGGGACATGGGTCAGATTTTCAGGACTGCCCCGGGCAATTCAGGACTGCTGAATTGCTGTAGATATCAAGCTGGCCATCTAAACTACGAATTTCTCTAGTTCAGCCCCACGGGGCCCTAACAGGGCCACTCACAGCTGGAATTTCAGCCGGTTCAGCGGAATTCACCAGAAATTCAAGCAGGGTTTGGTCAGTTTTAGGTGTAATACTGCAACTCAGAAAGTTTTGGAGTTAGGGACAACGCTTTTCAGAGTGCCTTGATGTGGCAGTGTGGCTTTACAACAAAAACCTTTTAACCAGCGATATTAAAAACAGTTTAGGTTTTTGTTTTTGCTGACTAGCTGGAGAGTGTGCTGGCAATTTATGCATTTGTTTGCATTTAAACCCTGCCACTAAATTACTATGGATTAGAAGGTCACAGGGTCACTATAAGGGATGTTCAATTTGCACATTTAGCTGAAGTCTACGGGTAGCCATGCATTTATATTTTATATATTTTGAGAAATGGGCCTCATTAGTGTAAATTATTAAACTGGCCAGGAAAATGCATTTGAGTTAATTGACTGTAAAAGGATCTGTGTGTTTAGCATCTTCTGCTGTAGAATTACAAGCATTTAATATGTGATTTGATGGTGCCCTCATTGTTGTACATTGTTGGACACAGGGGGACTGTCTCCCAGAAGAAAAGTGCATATATTCATGTAATTTAAACATATGGAATGCACTTCTAAATGATTCTATGGAGACACATCTCTAGATCACACTACTTTTGAGGCATATTGCACAAGATCCTCTCTACCACATCACAGTCCTTCATGTATGCTCTACTCTATACCAAACACGATGTAAAGTCCAGAAGACCTTGCGTATAATGGGAAAAAACCTTGACCTCTCCCTCACTGAAGTGGACTGGGAAAACATGTATTCCAACATACATAAAGGCTCAATTATCGTTACAACGCAAGAATCGGGCTATAAACTACTTACAAGCTGGTACCGCACACCCATTCAACTAAGTAAATTCTCTCCTACATCTTTACCTCTTTGCTGGAGATGTGACTCCAAAAATGGATCCCTATTGCACATTTTGTGGTCTTGCTTAAAAATACAACTGTTCTGGAAAGAAGTTTATGAAAACATTACTAAAATCACTATATTTCCACTAGATTTTACCCCAGCACAATATCTGCTACACCACTCTTCACTTTCACACTCTTTCTACTGTAAGTCACTGGCCCTACACTTTGTGAATGCAGCTAAACGGTGTATTCAGATGAAATGGGGTACGAATATACCCCCCCCCCCACTCTATCAGATTTGATCCGATTCGTAAAACAGACAGCGGAAATGGAAGAGCTGATAAATATAGTCAGAGACAGCCCCTCCAAATTCACCCAAACTTGGGCATGTTGGCTACATTAGTCAGGCTCCTTATAAGCGAGTCCCCTCTCAACTGAAACAGATCCACCCTAACTGGCATCCTTTACTACAAGATATTTGAGAGGAGGAGAGCCTCTTCCTACCCCTCTTTCTTTCTCTCTTGCTTCTATATTCCTTTCCCCTTCCTTCCTACACCACAAGGAGGTAGATGACAATTAGTCACCTACACCCCCCCTTTCTTTACCCCCCCTGTACATTCCTTACTTACTATACATATCTCCTCCCGCTTCCCCAGGTCTAAAACCCTCTTTTGTCTTTACCCCTCATATCTCATTCCCCAACATTGTTAGAACATGATCCAAACTCATCTCAGTCTACACAGAAACATAGCTGTACTGACTTCCACTCAGAGATTTTAAAATAAATACCTCTTTGCTTAATAACACGTTGCAGGATAATCAATCCCAACACACTGTTATATACAACTGTAGGTCATTGACCTATTGATCGTAACATATAGACGTACACACCTGAAGCACCAGTCAAACCTTTTCCACCTGAAAGTCAGTAGATTAAAAAGATGTTTAAAGTTTTTTTTTATTTTTGTTACTACACATTTCTACTTAGAGAATGTTCTCCAAATTGTGTTACACAGTTTTATGTATATTCTGACTTAAATGCCCAGACTACTTGGTGGAGGACGGCGCCACACCGAGGACGCAGAGTGGATATGCCCCCTCCTGGACACAGTTTGTTTCCATTGGGGTGTCCGGAAGTATTTTGGGCATGACCAGGATCTGTGACTTGGCGTGACTCTATTTCCACCCTATATTTGCATAACCTGATTGTACTGTTTGTGCCCTTCTTACACTGACAATGTGAAGCTAAACTCCATTGTTCCTTTGTTTAGGAAAACACATATAATGTTTCTGCTAATTGTTTGTAATCTTCCTTTTTTGAAATTTTTCAATAAAAAATATGGCAAAAGAAAAGATTCTATGGAGATGGGCTGTACATGGAGTTCCCCGTTTTCTGTATTAAAGTTGGAAAACATTTTTCCACAAATGGTTTATAAAGTGATCTAGGACCCAGGATCACTACAGCAAATGGGCCCACAAGGTAAACTATGACCATGTTCTTACTGTTGCTGTAGAATACCCCCCACATTTCTGAAATGTGAGTGAGGGACATCTTTGAGCACATAGTACACAGATCATAATGCATATGCAAAAAAATGATTGCTTAAACCTGCAAATGCATTTTTCATATGCTTTCTTCTCATTATACTGTTTTTTTCAAAATAGCAAATGCCATAATTTAGAGATTGGTTGAAAGGTTTGGTGTAGTAATACATATTTGGTAGTTAAATAATGGTTTATATATCAGACCAAAAAGAGAGACAACTGAAGAAGAGCAAAGCAGGACAGAACTGTCAACCTCAATGCAAGTGTCAGAGAAGTGGACGTTTCTGGTGATGTATGGAAAAGCAGACCACAGGCACTTCATTAGGAACCATTGGGACAACCCCTATCCAAATGAGGGACAGTTTGGAGGTATGGCTATAGGGCAAACTCACAGTCTGGGAAGATTTTTCTTTTCAATCAACTGATTTTTATTGGATTTTTTCACATTATATAACAAAAAAAGAATACTTATAACATTACCATCACATTACCCAACTCAACACCTGTGCAAAAAAAAGAAAAAAAAAACACATCCCCTTTCTAACTGCGTTCATCAGACCTTATTTCAATTCCCTCCTTCACATTATTCCAAGATGGTATCTATATTATGCGTATTTGTTTCACTCCAGTATTATATTTCTTAATTTGTTTCCCATATCATTAAGATATTCATCTGATTGCTCAACCAGATTAGACACTAACCACCAATGCCTGATCTTTTCAAATTTCTTAGGACATCTCCTATGTTTATAGGTCAGTTCCTCTTAATTGCTTTAATTCATTTATCTGTCATTGGTGGACAGTTTGATTAGGGATGGGTGAACGGTTCGGCCCGAGCATTGGTTTGGGCCGAACTTTCGTTGTTCAGACATTCGGCTAACAGCCGAACAAATGGGTCGTTCGAGCATTTGTTCGCCCCCCCCCCCCCCCCCCCCGAACCGACCACAGTGCATTGCGGCGCTGAGCAGTGCATTGCAAGCCCTGATTGGCTGAAGCAGTGAAAGCTTCAGCCAATCAGGGCACACAGCACTGTCAGAGTCATAATTGGACACTGTCATCATGACTTTATCTAATCATGGCTCATTCCCGCCCCACAGTATAAAAGTATTCTTTCAATGGCAGCCATTTTCAGTGTGATTTTGGTGTGGAGAGAGATAGAACGGGGCTCTGTTCAGTGCTATTAGTTAGTGTGCTATACTGTGCTATTTTGCTTCAATTGTCAGTGTGGAACATTAGTTTAGTGTCAGTCTAGGGATAGTGTGAGTGTAGTAAGGAGGACCATCATTCAGCTTTTCATAGTGTGCAGTTAGAGTAGGGACATCTTAGATAGTTTCAGTGTAGTGTAGTGAGACCGTGTCAGTAATCTTGACATTAGCTTCAGTGTAGTGACGGTTGAACACCATCTATTTGATTGCGTTACTGCCATTTTAAAGCCTTATCGTATTGCGTGCGTTACTGCCAGTTTAACGGCATATTGTATTGCGTGTGTTACTGCCAGTTTAACGCCATATAGTTTTGCGTGCGTTGCTGCCAGTTTAACGCCATAAAGTTTTGCGTGCGTTACTCCCAGTTTAACGCCATATAGTTTTGCGTGCGTTACTGCCAGTTTAACGCTATATGGTTTTGTGTGCATTACTGCCTGTTTAACGCCATAAAGTTCTGCGTGCGTTACTGCCATTTTAACGCCATATCGTTTTGCGTGCGTTACTGCCAGTTTAACGCCATATCGTTTGCGTGCGTTACTGCCAGTTTAACGCCATATCGTTTTGCGTGCGTTACTGCCAGTTTAACGCCATATCGTATTGCGTGCGTTACTGCCAGTTTGACGCCATATAGTTTTGTGTGCGTTACTGCCAGCTTAACGCCATATAGTTTTGCGTGCGTTACTGCCTGTTTAACGCCATATAGTTTTGGGTGCGTTACTGCCAGTTTAACGTCATATTGTTTTGCGTGCGTTACTGCCAGTTTAACGCCATATAGTACTGTGTGCATTACTACAAGTTTAACGCCATATAGTTTTGTGCGTTACTGCCAGTTTAACGCCGTTTACTTGTGTGTGCGTTACTGCCAGTTTAAGATGGCCAGATGGTGAGCAGTGACAGTGCATGCATCAATGACACAATCCCTGTTGTGTTCCTGCTGGAGCAGACTCTGCGTGGCTCTATGGACAGGGCACTGGAGGCAGAGCAGCAGGAGGAAGAGGAGGACTTCCTTTCCTCTCAAGGCCCACTTTATGCAGACACCATCATTCCTATGTCACAGAACACACAGAAGGAGAGAGGGGAGGAGGATGAAGAGGAGGATTTTTGGCACTTTCATAAGCTTTGAAGAAGAGGAAGACATGCGTCAATCTGTAAGCAATGGCTTTCCAACCCCAGGACCCTTGGGAGTTGTACGTGGCTGGGAGGATGAAGTTCCAGATGATGTCATCCTGAGTAACCCCGAGGAGTCTGCTTCTCAAGGCTCTGCAAATTTGAGACGCATGGGCAACCTCATGCTTCAAAGCCTGCGAAAGGACCCAAGAATACGTGGCATAAAGGAGAAGGGTGATTACTGGTTGGTAACCCTCCTTGACCACCGTTATAAGGGGAAGGTCTCTGAACTCATCCCGTCCCCACAGAGAGTGCAGAGGATAAAATCTCTTGAGGACACATTAAAGAGGATTTTATTGAACGTTTTTCCTGACTCTAGTAGGTTACAGTGTGGTGGAAAATGTCGTTTTGAGTCTTCCGTTGGTCAAGAAAGGAGCGTTGGAGAAGGCATCCGCCTAAGTGAGGCATTTCGGAATTTTTTTAGTCCTCGTTGCCCGGGGCTGTCAGCTTCCACATCCCATCGGCAGAGTCTGCATCACATGGTGGACAATTACCTCGGGCCAAAACAGAGAGGGAGAGCTTCCCAGCTGATGATCCACTGGCTTACTGGGTCAAGAGAATAGACCACTGGCCAGAACTTGCCCAGTATGCTATTGAGTTGTTGGGCTGCCCTGCATCCAGTGTGCTTTCAGAATGGGCATTCAGTGCTGCAGGAGGTTTTGTTACTGATCATAGAACGTGTCTGTCCACAGACTCTGTGGACCGTTTGACTTTTATAAAAATGAATCAGTCCTGGATTACCAGCTATGAAGCCCCTGATGCCGATGTCACTGATTGAGTCTTTTTGGGATGTGGAATCTCTGCAGGACGTCGAGGCTGCCGAGCTTTGGGGTGTTTCATCTGGAAGAATGTTTTTGGTATAGGTTTCATGGGCACAATTAACACCCAAAGACCAATTTTTCTGCATCTGTCTGACAGGTGCATATCATTGCAATTTTTTACAGCAAGGCAAAATATTGCTTTCATCAAGAGTACCTCTCTAGGGTTACGGTGGGAAGGCACCACCGACACCCAAAGACCAATTTTTCTGCACCTGTTTGACAGGTGCATATCATTGCAATTTTTTACAGCAAGGCAAATTCTTGCTTTCCTCAAGAGTACCTCTATAGGGTTACGGTGGGAAGGCGCCACCGACACCCAAAGACAAATTTTTCCACACCTATTTGACAGGTGCATATCATTGCAATTTTTACAGCAAGACAAATTCTTGCTTTCATAAAGATTATCTCTATAGGGTTACGTGGGAAGGCACCACCGACACCCAAAGACCAATTTTAACGCACCCGTTACTTCTATCCAAATTCAAAGTGACACCAGAATGTATCCAAAAAATCTCTAATCGTGTTCCCAGTGCACTACATTGTGACTTCATCATACACACTGGCTCCCCAGCTGTTGCTGAGCAAAATAAAGGCAGTTTGCAGGAAAAATGTCATTTTTTTTGGCTTTATAAATTCAATTATTGCTGCAGCAGATTCTAGACATGGTACAGATCTGCCACTTTACAGTTAGACTAAGGGGACCACCCTGGCACTGTATTGGAAGGAATTTTTCTTTTTTAGGCTTTCACTGTAAAAATAAAAAAATCACTACTCATTTAAACATGACGTTTTTCACAAATTTTTTTTTTTATTGATCCATGTCCCTCAGGGCAGGACCCGGACCCCTATAACCATTGTATGCCTAATTACTTGCATTTAAGCCTTCAAAATTGGCACTTTTGATATTTGACGCTCGGGTCCCATTGACTTTAATTGGGTTCATTTTTCGGATCCGAACATTCGCGGTGTTCGGAAGTTCTGGTTCGAACCGAACAGGGGTCCATTTGGCCCATCCTTAAGTTTGATATCCATTTTTTCAAAATAAGTTTACGTGTCATGTACATAGTTCTCAGCCACATCACGTGCACTTCACCTGGGAGAGTATCTTGCGGTTTGACCCCTAGCAATACTATTTTTGGATCAGGCTGTACTTGTGTAGAACGCAAGGAATTCAAAGTATCAAATATGAACTCCCAGTAGCGGTGCAATTTGGGGCATCGCCACAACATATGTATAAGTATACCATTTGTGCAATTGGGTGTAATTGCTTTACCCCAGGAATACAGTTTTAGAGGAGTATAATGAGCTCTATGGATAATAAATAGTTGAGTCAAACACTGTGCGGATGATAAGGATACCTTAAATACATTTTTCAAGGCTTGTCCCCATTCCTCATCACTAAATGTCTCTAGATCTCTACGCCACCGTCCAAAA
The DNA here is from genome assembly GCF_042186555.1 of Aquarana catesbeiana. Lineage (NCBI taxonomy): Eukaryota > Metazoa > Chordata > Amphibia > Anura > Ranidae > Aquarana > Aquarana catesbeiana. The sequence continues at coordinate 82,880,669 of NC_133327.1, read as the reverse complement.
CTACCCTCTTGTAAATTCATTCTAGTCATCCTTTGAATAGAAGAATATATCTTTCCCATTAATCCCTGTTTAGTACATCTAGTTACCGCCAAAGCTAAAATTGGTGAAGTATTATATTTTAATAAAAAGGTCTTTGCTTGAGTCTGCAAGGCATGTCGTAACTGTAAGTATTGGAAAAAAGGATTTCCTGACAGACTCCATGGCAGCCTACATGTGGGTTAACCCAGCTTCCTCTTCAATGCTATAGGACCCCATTTCCCATAAATTTGAGCTCACAGCCATAGACTGAGTTCCTTTTTTGTGCTCCTCTTTGGACCTACAGCATATGCACTTACGTTTCTCACATGACGTCCAATCCGGATGAATAAGCCCTGAGCGGGCCGGTGTCGGGCATACCAATTGGGCGGTGTGAAAATCCCAGGGCCCAGCCACGGGCGGGTGAGCGGCTTCAGGCATGTATGTCCCAGTGGTAGGGGACAGCCTGCGTATGCCCAGGAGGGGACGTCCAGCGTGGTGCAGTTGGCTGGCAAGGTCTGGAGTCTTCAGTAAATTTTCTCCATGGCAGCGTCTGTGTGTACTTGTCTGTGGTGTCCATCTCCCCCTTCCCTCCCCTCTCTTTCCCTGGCTCTGGTCTGGCCTCTCATGGTGCCTGGAGCGATTCTGCGTTCCAGGACGCCGTTTCTCTTTTCGGGTCGGGGCCGTGGCGAGCTTCTGCGCATGCACGAAACCACGGGTGATCCCGAGGATTGGTTCACGCATGCACAGCTCGGCGGAAGGCCCTGACGGCGAGTTGCTATTGCACAGGTGTGAGCGGGGTATGGCAGTGACGTCACTAGGGCGGGGAATTTAAAAAGCCTGACAGCCCCTGTTACTGTGGGATTTCCTGCGGGCAGTGTGTGGCAGCTTCCCCAAGCCCTGGGCATCCAGCATTAGGCATTAGGCTTACCTAAAGGCACTAGCCCAGGACTGTGTTTCATGGGGCAGCTGTGGCTTTTAAAGGGGAAGTGGCATTCCTACTTGTGTTATCTTTTTTTTCTCTCTTTCTTCCTCCTTGTCTCGGGACTGTTGGATGTTCCCTGCAGACTGTAGGATATTTGCCTAGTCTTCCTCTAGGGTGCCATGGACAGGTCACCACCTCCGTGTGGACAGCCCTCACACACAAGGTACATGAAGGGGAGTTGCCAGGATCATTCATGGATTGACATGCGTCCTAACGACATGCCTCTGTTTCCCTACCCTTTTCTTTTATTCAGCCCTTTTAGGTCAGATCGCCAGTTTGTGGCACGGGATGACAGAGACCTTGCCAGGCTGCAACATCAGCGTTCTTCATCTCGGTCCAGATGCGACTTCCCGTCTAGGATCCATCAACAGAGGAGATGTTCCCATTCCTCCTCAAGACACCGCACCCACCGCCATGACAGCTGCTCTGACCGCAGAGCCTGCTGGGGATGTGGGACACGAGTCCTGGAGGGCAAGTCTTTATACGATCCATGCTATGCCCAGGCGGTCAGGGAAAAAGAGACTGAAAACCAACAAATGGAGTCTCTAGTGAAGCGTGTGGTGCAGCAGTCCCTAAAGGAGTGGGGCACAACCCGCACGTGGAGCCAGCCCACCACTATATCAGGCTCCCTGGCTGATGGGGCCCAAGAGGATCTAGGCCTATCCCAGCCTTATGATGCATCTCCCGGGCCATAGTCTGCGGGTAGAAGGCCAGCCCACAGCCCCCTCCAAAACACACAGTGACAGCGAGTTCTGTCACATTTTTCCCCTTTTAAAAACTGACTAACCAGGTCCCTGACCCCCAACTGGCCTGGACCTGTGTTAGTCAAAAACTCCGACCTCGGGAGCAAAACCGCACATACGGTCTCCCGTGAATAAAAACAGCCTCTGCAGAGCGGGACCGGCTGTCCGCACTCCCGTGATCCAGGGCTGGGTTGCAGGTATTGGGGAGAGGTGAATAACCCTGTGCCCCAATGCCAGCACTTCAGCTGGTAAGGAACGTAGGCTGGTAGAGCTAAGCTGTTGGGGAGGAAGAGGTACTTGCTTTCCTCCCAGTGTAGTTACCAGCCGCTGGGGAGATATCTTGCGGGGACTAACTCATGGACTCTCCATCTCTTTTTCTGCTGCTGGGCAGAGACCAACAGCGCTCTGCCCAGTAGCCAGTGCTTGGAGGGACAGATACAAAGGTAGAGTTCAGCCGCTGGAGAGGGGGGAAGGGTTTTTCCCCTCCTGGTTCTGTGACCAGCCACTGGGGCGACTTCTGACAGGGGCTCCCGAACCCTCCGAAACATACTGAGGGCTGGGCGGAGGCCAGTGGCACTCTGTCCCATAGCCAGCGCTTCTGCTGGGGAGATGAACACTGGGGTAGTGTCTAATTGCTGGGGATGGAGAATTGCTTTCTCCACTCCCGATGGGGATATCTGCTGCTGGGGAAACCTCTCACAGGGATCATCCCTCGGACTCCCCGGATCTAACTCTAAGGGTGAGCAGAGACCAGTGGCACTCTGTCCCGTAGCCAGCTCTTCTGCTGGGGAGATGAACACTGGGGTAGTGTCTAATTGCTTGGGGAGGGAGAATGGCTTTCTCCACTCCCGGCGGGGATATCTGCTGCTGGGGAAACAGCTCAGGAGATCATCTCTCTGACCCTCCGGGTTCCAACTCTGAGGGTGGGCAGAGGCCAGTGATGCTCTGCCTCATAGCCAGCTCTTCTGCTGAGGCACCGGATGCGATACTCTGGACTTGCTGCTGATCACCATCTACCAGCCTTGCAACGCCCATCTCAACTCCCCCTTCCGAGACCTTTATGCTATTAGCGTGTCTCACTGCCTGGGAAACCTCTGGTGCATTCCAGCATTCTATCACTTGCAGTGCCCTCTGTATCATTGTCTCTTCTTCCATTGCAGTTAGGACAGGAAAACATAGGGGCACCATTTCCTCCACATCTTTGCAACTGTCTGCTACTTCTCCTGGACAGTCCCAGGCAACTGGAGCCATGACGGGCTGCTGATCACCATCAAACCGCCGCTTGTAGGCAATCTCGAGCTCAGGAACACCTCTTGTGCATGATACTGCATCCAGTACATCTCTGTGGAGGAGAGGGAAGGATCTTCCCCTGATGGTGCCGCTCGTTGCTTAGCATCTCTTGCCAGAGTCACATCCCCCCAGCCGAGCATGGTGCGCTCCATCGCTGGTTCCCGATGTTGCTTCCGCATGCCTTGCAGCCTCGTCCCGAACTCCGCTCTCATGTTGGCCGGTCCCTGTACTGCTCCTCGGCGGCTGCCCAGATCTTGACTCCCGGTGTGGGTTTGGATGTCCCGGACTGCAGGAGACATCCCACCGCTGCCACCACTGTGACGGATCTAGGATACCCCGGCTGGGCACCTCCGCCAGACCTGTGTCTCCCATTTTCCAAATGCACCCGCAGCCGGCAGACTCACTATAACCAGCCCTTAACCCCCCAATCACGAGGCAAATCACATAGGTTTTGAGGGTTAAACATGCAGAGCATAAACTGTTTATTAAGTACAAAACATACACTTTTAAATACAGTTAGGGACACTCCCCTTACCCTAGTCATAGAGGGGGTAGGGGACAAGGAAGAACCAATGGAAACGCGACACTTGTATATTCAAACAACTACAGTTGAAACACACCAAGGGATTATGATAAGCAGGCAGCCCCTCCTCACACATCCCCGCTGGGATGTGTCTGCACACCTTTTGTCTATATTTCATGACATAACAGAATTAAACACAGTAACAAGAGGGGGAGGATGGGGAGAGGGGATGCAACTTACATAGAGACCTGATTACATTGCCATTTTGTCCCCAAGTCTCTCCTTCTCTGCTGGGCCATAGTCTGTGGGTTGGAGGCCAGCCCACAGCCCCGTCCAAAACACACAGTGACAGTGGGTTCTGTCAGACTCCTCCCCTCAGGTTTATTCCTACCCTACTACCACGGTCAGAAGAAAAAAAGCAGGTGCTACTGTCCTATGTGGATTAGCTGATGGCGCAGGGAGCCGTGGTGCCTGTCCTGAAAGGCGAAGAATTGCAAGGGGTGTACTCTCCTCTCTTCCTACTGTTAAAGAAAAATGGATCATGGCGCCCCATGATAGATTTAACCTACTTAAACAAGTTTATCAAGCACAAAAGATTCAAAATGGAGACTCTGTCCATCCAGCAAGCCGTGCAGCCAGGCGACTGGCTAGTCTCAATAGACTTAGAAGATGCCTATTTCCACGTGCCTGTAGCGGAAGAATTTTGCAAATAACTCCGGTTTGTGGTCGGGCAGGAACATCTACAGTTCACCTGCCTCCCTTTTGGGCTGACAACCTCATCTCCGGTCTTCTCAAAAGTTCTTCTGGCCTTGGTGGCCCTCATCCGAACAAAAGGAATACGGCTGTACAACTATCTTGATGACCTTCTGTTGCTATCTCAAGACAAGGAGCAACTGCTGAGTCACAGAGCTCAGGTCATCACCACACTGCTCCAGTTTGGTTGACTGCTAAACCTAGAGAAAAGCCATCTGCAACCAGTACAGCGCCTGGTATATCTAGGGGCTTGTACCATTTCTCTGCCAGTGGAGAAGATCCCGGTCATACGAGAAAGAGTGTCACAGGCTCTAAAACCTCCTCACATCTGATGGCTTCACAGTGCCTAAAAATCATCAGCACAATGGTCTCTACGACCCCCATGGTCAAATGGTCTCTGTGGAGGCTATGCCCTTTCCATGCAGGATTTCTCCAGCAATGGGACTCAGGAGACAGCAACCAACTTATTCACATAACAACAGTTATGAGGAACAGCCTCTTCTGTTGGCTACAATGCAGGAACCTGCTCACGTGCCACTCCATCGCATCCCGCCTCGTGGGTCATGGCCACAACTGATGCCAGCGGTGCCGGATGAGGAGCTCTTTGCAGGTCAGAACTGGTACAAGGCAGGTGGGATGCCCGTCTCCACAACCAGGGCTTGAATGTCCTGGAACTGCGGGCAGTCTGGTGTGCCCTTCAGACCTTCAGTCATCTCCTGAAAGGGGAATCAGTTTTATTGAGAATGAACAGAACCACAGCAGTCTCCTATGTAAAGAGACAAGGGGGGACTCGGAGCTTCACCTTGCTCCAAGAAGTCGCGCATATCACGTTATGGGCCCAGAAAAACCTGGCCATTATCTCAGCAGTTTTCGTTCCCGGAGCCCAGAATGCCCAGGCGGACTTCCTGTCTCACGTGCAACTAGACAACAATGAATGGTCCCTTCACACGGAGACAATCAGATGGATCCTGTCCTTGGGAGTCGATCCCGAAGTGGACCTATTCGCATCCCCCCCTGCAACTTCAAGATCAAAAAGTATTACACCCGGGTCCGTTGCAGCCAGGCCTTCAGAGTAAATGCTCTGACAGATCAGTGGAACTTCTGCAGGGCATATGCCTTTCCCTCATTCCCGGTCATTCTCAGATTTCTGCAGAGGCTCTGAGTGGAAGCAGCTGGGATGGTGGTGATAGCTCCTTACTGGCCAAACAGGCCATGGTTTCCCCTCCTGACCCAGCTCAGCTTTTGAGACCCGGTACCTCTTCCCCTCAGGCCGGACCTTCTATCTCAGGGGGCAGTCCTGCACCCTTGTCCAGCGCTATTGAGACTGATGATCTGGTTCTTGAGAGGGAGAGGCTGGAAACCCTTGGCTTAGCGTCAGGTGTAATTTCCACTCTCATGAGTTTGAGAAGGCAAGCAAAAAATAAGGTGAATATGGGCCATGTTCATGGAAATTTCATCCTCTACGGGAAGATCATACAGAGATCCGGTAATCCAAGACATCCTGGAATTCCTACAATCTGGTCTAGATCTGGCTCTGTCCATCATCTCCCTCAGGGTCCAAGTCTCAGCCTTGTTGGCCTTCTCCGGAACATCATGGGCCATTCACCCTCTAATCCGACAGTTCTCCCAAGGGGTGGCAAGACTCAGGCCCCAAAGGAGGCCAAGAATCCCCAAGTAGGATCTCCCCCTTGTTCGGGACTTACTGGCTGGACTTAGTACCATGTGAATCATTCCGGTTCCTTTTAGAGATCTTTCCGCAAAAGTTGCTTTTCTCGTGGCCATTACATCGGCCAAGAGGGTCATTGAGATCGGGTCCTTAGGTCATAAAGAACCATTCCTGACTTTCTTTGTGGACCGAGTGGTCCTCATCCCTATGCTTGGCTCAAATCCGAAAGTCACAAAATACTGAAGGAATACCTGCAAGCTACTTCCTCCTTTAGACGCTCAGATCATCTGTTTATCCTACACTCTGGGACTGACAAGGGGAAATGGGCTTCAACCAGAATGATTGAGGCCTGGTTCGTCCAAACCATCCAGCAGGCTTATAAGGCTAAGGTCTTGGCTCCTCCGGAGGTGTTGACGGCACATTCGACCAGGGGCATGGCGGCCTCCTGGGCGGCGGCCCGACATGTAGCTCCAGATGTCATCTGCAAAGTGGCCTTGTGGGCCTCCATTAATACTTTCATATCACATTGCATATAACCTGCATCCTTATCATCTGTAAACTTTGGACTAAGAATCCTGTCGTTGACGGGGCAAATTAAAGTTTTGTTTTTTCTGATCAGCATACCCGCCCGTGTGGTTTGGCTAGTTATTTCCCACACGTAGGCTGCCATGGAGTCTGTCAGGAAAACTGAAAATTTCCTATCAAATACTTACCGTAATTTTTCTTTCCTGATGGACTCCATTGCGGACGGAGTTGCCACCCATAGATCAAGAGTTGGCTAGTTATGGAACGCAGTCTCTGGCTGTGAGTAATGGGGTCCTATAGCACTGGAGAGGAGGCGGGGTTAACCCACATGTAGGCTGCCATGGAGTCCATTGGGAAAGGAAAATTAGGGTAAGTGTTTGATAGGAAATTTCCTGTTATATTTGACAAATGATATTTCGCTACCAATTTATCATAAGATTGCAAAACATCATTATCATAAAGTTGGCTAAGAAACAAAATACCTGCCTTTTTCCACAAGTCAAAATTTTTACGTTTCGCCACTTCAGGCAGTTGTGGATTATTCCATATGGGCATATATTGTGTATAACCTGGGAAGATTAGTCAGAATTGTCAACCTCTACGCACATGTCAGAGAAGTGGGCCTTTCTGATGTAGGGAAGAGAAGACCACAAGCACTTGATGAGGGACCATTAGGACAACCCCTATCAGTATCATTTTCATCACCCAGTCAAGGTTAAGATGCAGGTGCCCATTTTTTATTAGTCTGCCCACAATCATCTACACTTTGCACCATTTAACAGGGATGTTAATGATCACCGACCAAGTGTCACCCTAGCCAGGGAGGAGCTAATCCTGAACAGTTGATCTGCATGATTAATAATAAAATGATGTTGCCAATGTCATTATAATACAGAGTATATTTAAAATACATTTACTATACTTACCAGTACCATCACCATTTAAATGGGAAATTTGCTGTCTTGGCTAGAAGCACCAGTAGCATCTTCAGCATCCAACATTTCTGTGTGATACCTTCAGAGCTGCAGGGACACAGTACTAACATAGTCTGGTGGAAAGAATGGCAGCATAAAGCAAGAGGACACAAGCATCCTAGATGTATGGTGATGTCGGATGCTGAAGAAAATCTATCAAAATTTCTAGCTGTCAGAAACCATGAATCAGACCGAGACAGAAGTACAGTTAAATCACACTTGTTTAATATTAAAAGTAAATAGAACAAACGTAGTCAAAACATAGCCAAGTTCGGTAACTGGAACGGATAGTCAGACAAGCCAGAAAGTCAGGAAGCCAGGAATCAGGGTAGTGGAACAGCAAGCAGGATCTGGAGCCAGAAGGAATGTCAGCCAAGCAAGTCTTTAACAAGAGCGCAGGAGAAAGTCTCTGTGATGTTGACCAAGGCAAAGGCAGAGATCATCTGGGCTGGACGACTTAAGTAAGCAGGACTGACGAGCAGGATATCATCAACAGGTGAGTCACTGTGGAGAGATAGGAGCTGGCAATTAACCGACAGCTGAGCGGCCCGCTCAGAGAAGAAAGGGCTGAGCCCCCTCCTCAACGACCCCTCCCCCTCAGAGGACCACCAGGTTTGATGGGAAAACATCTATAGATGAGACCCAGGAGCGTTCCTCCGGACCGTACCCTTTCCAATGCACCAGGTACTGTATGCTCCCACGGAACCTATGAGAGTCAACAATGGTCTGTACTTCATACTCCTCATGGTTCTCAACCTGTACAGGGTGAGGACATGGCACCGAGGTGGTAAAGTGGTTGCAGACCAAAGGTTTTAATAAGGAGACATGAAATACATTTAAGATACACATATTAGAAGGAAGGTCTAACGCGTAAGCCACTGGGTTAATCCTGCGGAGAATAGGAAAGGCCCAATAAACTGAGGCGCAAACTTCAGAGAGGGAACACGAAGTCGGAGGTTGCGAGATAACAGCCAGATCCTGTCCCCAGCCTGGCAGGAAGGCGCAGGCAGGCGTCTGTGGTCAACATGGAGTCTGTACCTATCATTAGCACGTCGCAAAGCATCCTGGACATGTGCCCAAGTGGAACAAAGCCCACAGAAATGCTCCTCTAACACAGGAATACTCTGCGGAACAAATGAGTCAGGAAACATGGGAGGTTGGAAACCATAGTTCGCCATAAACGGGGACAATCTGGAAGCAGAATTCAAGGCACTAATGTGAGCAAACTCCGCCCATGGTAAGAGGTCTGACCAGTTGTTATGATGGTCAGAAATATAGCAATGTAGGAACTGCTCCAAGGACTGATTGGCTCGTTCTGCTGCCCCATTAGACTGCAGGTGATACGCAAAGGAGCAAGAAAGCTGAGTTCCCAACTGTGCACAAAAGGCTCGCCAGAACGGGACACAAACTGACTACTCCTGTCCAAGATGATCACCTTGGGTAGCCCATGTAAGCAAAAGATCTCCCAAGCAAAAATGGAAGCCAGTTCCTTAGACGTGGGCAACTTCTTAAGTGGAATACAAGACGTTTTCGAGAACCGGTCAACCACCATAAGGATAACTGTGTTGCCCTTGGAGTTGGGTAACTCCACAATGAAATCCATAAACAGGTGGGTCTAGGGCCTCTCTCCATTGGGTATGGGTTGTATGAGGCCCACTGGAGGGTGTCGTGGAGCCTTACTCTGAGCACACACGCAACAGGCAGCTACGAAGGCGGTTACATCAGCGCCTAGACTTGGCCACCAGAATTGTTGGGAAATGGCCCAAAAGAGTTGATCCTTCCCAGGGTGACCAGCAGCCTTGGGAGAAAGGTAAGTCTGGAGCATGGCAGTACAGAGACTCTCTGGGACAAAGCAGCGGTCACAAGGTTTCTCAGGAGGAGCATGGACCTGAGCGGAATTTTGTCACCCAAAGGAGAAGTGAGACTGGTGCGAACCATAGTCTGAATACGATCAGGAGGAATCACAGGAACCGGAACCGACTCCATCTTGGAAGTGGAGGAAAATTGTCGTGACAAAGCGTCAGCCCTTACATTCTTAGTACAGGGTAAGAATGAGACAATGTAATTGAAGCTCCACAAGAAAAGAGCCCATCGCGCCCTTCTGGGAGAGAGGAGTTTAGCCTCAGACAAGAATGTGAGATTCTTATGGTCAGTAAGAATGAGAACACAGTGGTACCTTCGAGGAGATGTCTCCATTCTTTCAGGGCTAAAATGATCGCTAACAGCTCTCTGTCCCCAATCTTGTAATTGCACTCCGCATGTGACAATTTCTTGAAAAAGTAGCCACAAGGATGCATAGCTGTCAGAAACCATGAATCAGACCGAGACAAAAGTACAGTTAATCACACTTGTTTAATAATAATAAAAAGGTAAACAGAGTAAGTGTAGTCAATACATAGCCAGAGTTCAATAACCAGATCGGGTAGTCAGCCAATGCCAATGTCAGAGAGACATTAGTAAACGTAGTAGTACAGCAAGCAGGATCAGGAGCCAGAAGGGACGTCAGTCGAGCAAGTCTTTAACAAGAACGCAGGAGAAAGTCTCTGAGATGTGACCAAAGGCAAAGGCAGAGATGAAGTGAGCTGGACGGCTTTAAGTAGGCAGGACTGACGAGCAGATCATCAACAGCTGAGTCACTGTGGAGAGAAAGGAGCTGGCAATTAGCCGACAGCTGAGCGGCCAGTTAAGAGAAGGAAGGGCTGAGCCCAGCCCTGACAATAGCGCTCTCAGCTGTAGGACGTTGAGACAGAAGGGCTCCAACTCCAGTCTCAGAAGCTTCAACCTCAAGGATAAAAGATAACATAGAATCAGGATGTGCCAACACAGGAGCAGAAACAAAGGCAGCCTTGAGACTCTCAAAGGCCTTAATGGACTCCGGAGACCAACTCTGTGGGTTACCGTCCTTTCTGGTCATATCAGTCAGGGGCTTGACCAAAGACGAAAAGTTACGAAAAAACTTCCGATAATAGTTGGTAAAGCCAAGAAAACACTGTAGAGGATGTAAATCCACAGGTCAGGGCCACTGTAAGACTGCTGAAAGTTTCTCTGGGTCCATCGAAAAACCAGCAGTGGAAATTACATAACCCAGGAATTTAACCTTTTCATGATGGAATTTGCACTTCTCCAATTTACAATAGAGATTGTTCTCTCTTAGATTCTGAAGCACACGGCAGAAATCTGTGTGGTGGCTCTCCAGGGACTTGGAAAATATGAGGATATCATCGAGATAAACCACCACACATAACTGCAACAAATCTCAGAGGACATCGTTAATAAATACCCGGAAAACTGCTAGAGCGTTACAAAGGCCGAATGGTATTACAAGGTACTCATAATGGCCTGTTCTGGTATTAAACACAGTATTCCATTCATCGCCATCCTTAATCCTCACGAGATTGTATGCCCCTCTCAAATCAAGCTTCATGAAAACCGTTGCTCCCTTGAGGCGGTCAAATAACTCCGTAATCAACGGAATTGGATAAGCATTCTTAAACATGAAATGATTGAGACCCCTATAATCAATACAAGGTCTCAGTTCACCACTCTTCTTCTTCACAAAGAAGAAACCAGCACCAGCAGGAGACGAGGATTTGCGGATGAAACCTCGAGAAAGTGCATCTGCAACATACTCCTCCATTGCCCTATACTCCAAGACCGACAAAGGGCAAACCCAGCCACGAGGGGGTATGGCACCAGGTTGAAGATCAATTGCGCAATCATATGACCGGTGTGGAGGCAAACTACCGGCTTGACCGTTGTCAAAGACATTGTTAAAATTGCGGTACTCCTACGACAGGGAGGAAAGTGAAGAGGTGCACAGGACCTTGGCTACCTTCTGGAAACATGTCTTACTACATTGTGGCGACCAGGAGAGAACCTCAGCACAGAGCCAATCAAAAGAGGGGTTGTGCCTCTGGAACCAAGGATAACCGATAACCAGCATAAACTTAGGTGAGGAAATAAATTGGATTATCTCATGGTGAAGAGCCCCTACGGCCATGGATAACGGAACAGTCTCATAAGTCACATGGGCAGGCTGTTAAGGTATCCTGTCAAGAGCCTCAATGGCAAGTGGAGTGTCACACAGCTGCAGCGGAAACGAGTGCTTAGATACAAAGGCAGCATCAATGAACAGGCCTGCAGCCCCAGAGTCGATTAGAGCCTGTATCTCAATGGACGACTCAGCCCAAGAAATGGTAACCGCAACCAGGGGCTTATCCTTCTGGATAACTGGGGACGAAACAATGCCACCTAAGGTATGTCCATGACAGGACCTCAAGGTTCGGGTGTTCCCTGGACGGGTAGGACAAGACTTCAAAATGTGACCTGCCTGGCCACAATAAAGGCACAAACTTTCCCTCCTCCTAAGGGCTCTCTCATCCGCAGAGACGTGTGAAGCCCAAGTGTATGGGTTCACCTTCACTGACAGACTTGGTACCAGAAGGTTTGGGAGGTGAGGGAGGCAAGGGTGGGACTCCAAAGGCACAGGAGGCTTCCACAAGCACTCCCTAAAGGATGGTCTCTCTCTGAGTCTGGAGTCAATAAGCATGGCAAACGAGATCAACCTTTCCAGCTAAATGAGTATGTCTTGGGCTGCTATCTCATCTTTAATGTTATCCAAGAGACCGTGAGAAAAAGCCATGAGGGTCTCATTGTTCCACGCAACCTATGCTGCCAGGGTACGGAAGTCAATGGCATAATCGGCAACAGTTCTCGTACCCTGTTTGGCAGTCATGAGGCTTTTGGCAGCTGAAATGGAACATGCGGGAATGTCAAATACCCTTTTAAAGGAAGCCACAAAGTCTGGGTAACTCAAGACAATGGGTTTTTGCATCTTCCATAGAGAGTTTGCCCAGGCTAAGGCTCTCTCAGAAAGCAAAGATATCACAAAACCTACTTTGCTTCTGTCCGTGTGAAACGCCTGGGGCAGCATCTCAAAGTATATCTCAATCTGGTTGACAAACCCTCTGCATTGAACTGGATTGCCCCCAAATTGCTGGGGAAGCGGAGCGAAACCAGACATACCTCTTATAGAAATAATACTCGAGGCGGGTGCGTGCACAGAGACTGGGGCAACGGCAGGGTCAGCCTGCAACACAGGTTCTACCAGAGCGGCCACAGTAGGAGATTCCAGGTGAGCCGTGTGACTCAGGAGCATCTGTAACGCCATGGCAAACTGATCCATGCGGTGATCCTGGTCATGCAATCTGGAAAAAAATATTACAAGTAGATTAACTGCATCTTTTGAATTCATGGCCTTCGCCTACTGTCAGAAACCATGAATCAGACTGAGATAGAAGTACAGTTAAATCACACTTGTTTAATAATAAAAGTAAATAGAACAAACATAGTCAAAACATAGCCACTTTCGGTAACCGGGAAGGATAGTCAGACAAGCCAGAAAGTCAGGAAGCCAGGAATCAGCGTAGTGGAACAGCAAGCAGAATCTGGAGCCAGAAGGAATGTCAGCTAAGCAAGTCTTTAACAGGAGCGCATGAGAAAGTCTCTGTGATATTGACAAAGGTGAAGGCAGAGATCATCTGGGCTGGACGGCTTAAGTAAGCAGGACTGGCGAGCAAGATATCATCAACAGGTGAGTCACTGTGGAGAGATAGGAGCTGGCAATTAGCCGACAGCTGAGTGGCCAGCTCAGAGAAGGAAGGGCTGAGCCCAGCCATGACACTAGCTCTGCAAGTGTAGGATCTGCATTCACTGGAGATGGAATTTATAAGTATTTTACCCCCTTCCTGACCAGAGAACTTTTTACAATTTGGCACTGCGTCGCTTTAACTGCTGATTGCGCGGTCATGGCATGCTGTACCCAAACGATATTTGCGTCCTTTTCTTCCCACAAATAGAGCTTTCTTTTGATGGTATTTGATCACCTCTGCGGTTTTTATTTTTTGCGCTATAAACGGAAAAAGACTGAAAATTTTGAAAAAAATGATATTTTCAACTTTTTGTTATAAAAAAAATCCAATAACCTCAATTTTAGTCATACATTTAGGCCAAAATGTATTCGGCCACATGTCCTTGGTAAAAAAAATGTCAATACGCGTATATTTATTGGTTTGCGCAAAAGTTATAGCGTCTACAAACTACATTTTCTGGAATTTACACAGCTTTTAGTTTATGACTGCCTATCTCATTTCTTGAGGTGCTAAAATGGCAGGACAGTACAACCCCCCCCCCCCCCCATGACCCCATTTTGGAAAGTAGACACCCCAAGGAAATTGTTGAAAGGCATGTTAAGCCCATTGAATATTACATTTTTTTGTCCCAAGTGATTGAATAATGATAAAAAAATAAAAATTAAGAAAATTTTACAAAAAGTTGTCACTAAATTATATATTGCTCACACATGCCATGGTTATATGTGGAATTGTGCCCCAAAATACATTTAGCTGCTTCTCCTGAGTACAGGAATACCACATGTGTGGGACTTTTTGTGAGCCTAGCCGCGCACGGGGCCCCGAAAACCAAGCATTTTCATTTTTGAAAACAAATGAGAGCTGCAAAATACTCACCATGCCTCTCAGCAAATAGCTTGGGGTGTCTACTTTCCAAAATGGGGTCATTTGGGGGGGGGGGTTGTGCTATCTTGGCATTTTATGGCCTATGAAACTGTGATAGGCAGTGAAGAGTGAAATCAAAAATTTACACCCTTAAAAAGCCTGAAGGCTGTGCTTGGATTTCGGGGTCCCGTACGCAGCTAGGCTCCCAAAAAGTCTCACACATGTGGTATCCCCGAACTCAGGAGAAGCAACAGAATGTATTTTGGGGTGTAATATCATATATTCCCATGGCATGTTTGAGCAATATATCATTTAGTGACAACTTTGTGCAAAAAAAAAAAAAAAAAATTTTGTCTTTTTCCACAATATAAATATTCCATGGACTCGACATACCTCTCAGCAAATAGCTTGGGGTGTCTACTTTCCAAAATGGGGTCATTTGGGGGGGTTTGAACTGTCCTGGCATTTTATGCACAACATTTAGAAGCTTATGTCACACATCACCCACTCTTCTAACCACTTGAAGACAAAGCCTTTTCTGACACTTTTTGTTTACATGAAAAAATTATTTTTTTTTGCAAGAAAATTACTTTGAACTCCCAAACATTATATATTTTTTTTAAAGCAAAGGCCCTACAGATTAAAATGGTGGGTGTTTCATTTTTTTTTTTCACACAGTATTTGCGCAGCGATTCTTCAAACACATTTTTTGGGGAAAACACACTTTTTTAAATTTGAAATAAAAAAGATGATCTTAGGCCGAATACATGGATACCAAACACGACATGCTTTAAAATTGCACACAAACGTGCAGTGGCGACAAACTAAATACATTTTTAAAAGTCTTTAAAAGCCTTTACAGGTTACCACTTTAGATTTACAGAGGAGGTCTACTGCTAAAATTACTGCCCTCGATCTGACCTTCGCGGTGATACCTCACATGCATGGTGCAATTGCTGTTTACATTTGACACCAGACCGACACTTGCGTTCGCGTTTGCGCGAGAGCGGGGGGGGGACAGGGGTGCTTTTTTTTTTTTTTTTTTTTTTTTTTCTTTCTTATTTTTTTTTTGCTTTTTTATCTTATTTTTAAACTGTTCCTTTCATTTTTTTTTTTTTTTTTAGCATTTCTATTGTTATCTCAGGGAATGTAAATATCCCCTATGGTAGCAATAGGTAGTAACAGGTACTCTTTTTTGAAAAAATTGGGGTCTAATCTGACCACACCAAGATCGGTGTGATAAAATGCTTTCCCAATTTCCCAATGGTGCTGTTTACATCCGGCGAAATCTAAGTCATAAAATGCTCGTAGCTTCAGCTTTCTTAGGCCATAGAGATGATTGGAGGTATTCTGGTCTCTGATCAGCTCTATGGTCAGCTGGCCGAATCAACGGCTGCATTCTCAGGTTCCCTGTTGGGACAGGAGAGCCAGAGAAAAACATGGAAGACAGTGGGGGGGGCATTCCCTCCCACTGCTTGTGAAAGCAGTCTAGAGGCTAATTAGCTGCTAGGATTGCTTTTACATGAAAGCCGACTGCTGGCTGAAAAGAATGATACCAAGATGATACCTAAACCTGCAGGCATCATTCTGGTATAACCACTTAAAGTCCAGCAACATACCAGCACCTTGCTGGTCCTTGTTGGGCATATATTGTAAACTTTTTTTTCATGCAGCCTGTGGGCTGAACGAAAAAAAGAGATTGATCGGTGGGTATGCCCACCATTAGAATACCTCCCTTCATCCACCCACTTCTAATGACGGGCATATATGCACCGTTTATATATGCCGAAGCATGGGGGCATCCTCCTGAAAAAGGTGGGAGCAAATCGCTCCTCCGCCCACTGCTGCCCCCACGCTTCGGCATATATGCTGAAGTATGTAACTGTGGTGGTGAAATCACCTCCGACAGCGCTGGAGTCATGGCTTTATGTATTGTGGGAGCAAACGCTGTTGCTGTCAAGATAAATAAATCCGTGCTGCAACTGAATGGCGTACCTGCTAAGCACATGATGGTTAACAATAAAACAAAGTAATATTACAGTATAACAGTAAGACTTACCATACCTGCAAAGCAAATACAAAAAAAACATAGTAAAAAATAAAACATTTAACGCAACCTGTGCCTAAAATATATATATGCCGAAGCATGGGGGCATCCTCCCGCAAAAGGTAGGAACAAATCGCTCCTCCGCCCACTGCTGCCTCCACGCTTCGGCATATATGGTGAAGTATGTAACTGTGGTGGTGAAATCACCTCCGACAGCGCTGGAGTCACGGCTTTATGTATCGTGGGAGCAAACGCTGTTGCTGTCAAGTTAAATAAATCCGCGCTGCAGCTGAATGGCATACCTGAAAACAAAAAAATGATTAACAATAAAACACAGTAAACTATAAAAAAATTACATACCTGAAAAGCAAACATGGTTAAACATAACAACAATAAAACATTGCAGAATAGAATACAGTAAAAAAGAGCAGAACAATAGAGAGAGAAGAGAGAGAGAGAGAGAACAATAAAAGGACAACTATTTTTGTTTTTTTTTATTCTATAATTTTTTGTGTATTTTTTTTTTTTACATTTTTTTTTATAACTAACTTTTTTAACTGTAACTGGTACCAGGTTCGGGTCTCTCAAAATGCGATGGCATCTTGGGAGACCCTGTGAAAGTGTGTCTTAATCTGTGCAATGCTGTACCCTACGCTAAAACTCAACTAGTGTATGGTAGCGCTCAAAACATTCACCAATGCATAGACCAGGATTGTCAGGACAGGAGGGACAATAATACCGGGTGTCACGCCTATATCCGCGCTTTCTGCAGACACGACATTTTCTTTGGGGGGCTCGTTGGGTAGGGGTACTCGGGAGGACATAAGGAAAATGCCTCTCATGCAGCCGGCTTACTGCATTTGGTTGGGGAAGGTGAGGTGGAGCACAGAAGGGCTCTGACAATCTCTTCCTGGAATTTAAGGAAGGATCCAGTCTGTCCTGAAGCTCTGTATAGCACATGAGCGTTCAGCAAAGCCAATTGAAATAAGTATACAGACACTTTTTTATACCAGCGTCTGGCCTTACAGGCAACTAGGTACGGCGCCAACAACTGGTCGTTGAGGTCCACCCCTCCCATAGTTTGGTTATATTCGTGGACACAGAGGGGTTTCTCCACAACACCAGTCGCCGTAGTAATTTGGACCATCGTGTCTGCATGAAGGGAGGTAAGAACGAAAACATTCTTATTGTCTCTCCACTTCATAGCGAGCAAATTATTACGCTGGGGAAAGCCCCGGCGATTAGGTCGCACGGTGCCACATGCTCCAATTTGATGATCAAAAAGGTGACTAAAAAGTGGCACGCTCGTGTAATAATTGTCCACATATAAATGGTACCCCTTTCCGAATAAGGGTGACACCAAGTCCCACACAATCTTGCCAGTGCTTCCTTTGTAGTCAGGGCAGTTTGTCGGCTCTACATGACTATCTTTGCCCTCGTAAACCATAAAACTACATGTATAGCCTGTGGCCCTGTCACAGAGCTTATACATCTTGACCCCGTATCTGGCGCGCTTGCTGGGAAGGTACTGTTTGAATGACAAGCGGCCAGAAAACTTAATCAGGGACTCATCAATGCAGACAACTTGATGGGGAGTAAACAAGTATGCAAAACGTTGGTTGAAGTGGTTTACGAGGGGCCGAATTTTGTAGAGCCGATCGTATTCAGGGTCTCCACGAGGATGACAGAGTTCATTGTTGTTAAAGTGCATGAACCGCAAGATCTGCTCGTATCGTGCCCTGGTCATGGAGGCAGAGAACAAGGGCATATGGTGAATTGGGTCAGTGGACCAATATGACCGCAACTCACTCTTTTTAGTTAGGCCTGTGTTGAGGGAAAGGCCCAGAAAGATCTTAAATTCGGAGACCGTACTTGGTCTCCAATCTCTGGCAAGGGAGGACTGGGGAATAGTGGCGATGTGTTGACCAGCGTATAAATTGCTTGGTCCACAACAGATCTATAGAGATCTTCGGTGAAAAACAGCGAATAAAAATCCAGTGGCGTAAAATCAACTGTTTCCACATGAATGCCGGGTTGGCCAATGAATGGGGGAAGTACGGGTGCTGCAGAAGTGGTGGGCTCCCAATTCGGATTGGCGAATGCAGCAGGAAGCGCACTATGGGCACGGCGGGCCTGTGTTCGTCTTCTTGGTGGCAGCGGGACACTACTTGTGCTTGCCACCTCGCCAGCTTGAACTGCACTTATGGGACTTGCCACGTCACCACAACTTACTGCAGTGCTGGATGTATGACCAGGGTGTACTAGGCCGCTGGTGCTTGCCAGTTCACCAGAAGGAATAGCGGTGCTAGTACTGCTCTGCTCCATACGAGAGCCCTGCGGTTCTTGCACTTCAAGGACAGAAGAAGAAGTTTGGGGTCTGGTATGCCTGACCTTGGCAGGGACCACAACTCCGTCGTCAGAGCTATCTGTCATGGAGCCGCTGTCGTATTCTGAGCCTGAATCTGACAGATGAGTGACTTCCTCTTCACTATCTGTCATGCTCAGAAACCTGTAGGCCTCTTCACTAGTGTACCTTCGATTTGCCATTTTGGGCTATAAATTTAGGGGTACACTAGTGAGACTCACAGGCAAAAAAGCTCCTGACTGTCAGCATCTGTATCAAAACGCTACCAAAAAACTGTTAGCGATCGCAGGGATCAGGCTTGACTCTGCGAACGCTGCAGTTATGTGTTCTTAGTGATTTGTAAGTGTCAGTGATCGATCGATACTGCACTTGTTGGGCTGGGCTGGGCTGGGCCGAGGGGCAAAACGCAGGTGCTAGCAGGTATCTGGGCTGATCCCGCTAACACTGCATTTTTGGGGACCCTAAACTGCTGGGGACGCTAGTATAGATCTGATTGGATCAGATATTGATCCGTTCAGATACTATAGCACTAAGGGAGGTGTATGCTGCGTGCGTGGGTGTTAGCGGTACTGGCAAGAACCTAACGCTGCCTGGGGCGACGCAGACCTTATCTGACCTTAAAAACTTAACTTATATCACCGCTGGGCAATTAGGGGGTTAAACCTTTATAAGGTAATAAACGGCGGGTGCCCTGAAACTATAATAAACTATAATAAACAAACTAACTAACCAGCGTCACCCGTAACACTTATATGGTGATCACTGGTGAAAGGGTTAACTAGGGGGCAATCAAGGGGTTAAAACCTTTATTAGGTAGTATATGGGGGTCCCTGTCGCTATAAAACACTGACGGCGAACCTATATACTTACCTCCCTAACTAGCGTCACCAGTGACACTACTACAGCGATCAGAAAAACGATCGCTTAGTGACAGTAGCGACGAGGGGTGATCAAGGGGTTAACCTTTATTAGGGGGGGTTAGGGGGGTACCCTAGACCTAAAGGGGGTACCCTAAACCTAAAGGGGCTAACCCTAACTGCCCTAACACTTATAACTGTCACAAACTGACACCAATGCAAAAAAAAAAACTGCTATTGGTGTCACTGTGACAGGGGGTACAGGGGGGGTGATCGGGGGGTGACTGGGGGGGTGAAAAGTGTGCCTGCGTGTTCTACTGTAAGTGTAGTGTTGTGCAAACTCACATTGATGTCTTCTCTCCTCAGCGCCGGAACGAAAAGACCGGCTCGAGGAGAGATGACATCACTTCCTCCGTTTCTGTTTACATTACAGAAGCCGAGGAAGCTTGTCATTCGCCAGGAGCGATCGCGAGGGGGGAGCCACGAATGAGTGGCCTCCCCCTCACCTCTGATCGCCCCTGACGATAATCCGACTGCCGCAGGCACCGGGGGGGGGTCCAATCGGACCCCCCGCCCGCAGGCAGGCAAGGACGTACAGGTAAGTCCTTATGCCTGCCCGTGTCATTCTGCCAACGTACATCGTCGTGCGGCGGTCGGCAACTGGTTAAACACTAACTTTAAAAAACATTAATGTTAAAATTCATGCATCATACAGACAGTGCATTCTTTAACCACTTGCCGACCAGCCGCCGTCATCATACTGCTGCAGGTTATCTTGGCTGCGCAAATCGCCTTAGCTGTATGTCGGTCCTTTTAACAGCTGTAGGAGGTGGCGCGCCGCCAAAACCAATGCGCGTGGCCGGCGGCCGCGACATCTGCCGGCAACCCGCGAATGCTCCACAGAGAGCCAGAGCGGGGATCTGTCAATGTAAACAAACAGATCCCTGTTCTGACAGGGGAGTAGAGAGAGATCGTCTGTTCCTAGTGATCAGGAACAGAGATCTCTCTCCTCCTCCAGTCAGTGCACTCCCCCCCACAGTTAGGAACACCTCCCATGGAACACATTTAACCCCTCAATCGACCCCTAGTGTTAACCCCTTCCCTGCCAGTGCCATTTATACAGTGATCCGTGGCTATTTTTTGCTCTGATCACTGTAATAATGTCACTGGTCCCAAAAAAGTGTCAAAAGTGTCCGATCCGTCCACCGCGACGTCGCAGTCCTGCTTCAAATCGCTGATCACCACCATTACTAGTAAAAATAAAATAATAATAAAAATGCCATAAATCTATGCCCTATTTTGTAGATGCTATAACTTTTGCGCAAACAATATAAGCTTATTGCAATTTTTTTTTTACCAAAAATATGGAGAAGAATACACAGTGCGTGGGGGAAAGAGACACGAGGAGGCAGAATCTTCCACCCTCCCTCCCTAGCGGGTGGCGCTTGTGAGCAGGACCAGGACATCGTCTTCCACTTGTCCCTGCAGAGGGCTATATCTGCCAGCTCGTACGACCTCGCTATACAGGAGGTCCAGCAAGTTTGGAAAGAGTACATCCATTACTACTCTCCTGCAACTATCGGTGGCTTGGAAGTGTCCTTATACCTCTCACCTTTTCCAACCTTGATGTGATACACTAAAGGAACGGTTCATCCTCTTCATCCACGTTCTGTCCTGTAAACTTCGTTCCTCACGAACTGAATGTGGCGCTTTTCATAGCGTTTTTTGTTTTCAATCACGATTTTTGAATTTTTTCACTTTTTTCTGGCTTTTGATATATTTTCTGTCACGGAGATGTATTATAATTTGTAATTTGTCATTTTTGCAATACTGTGGTTTGATTTAGAAGTATATACTACAGCTTTGGGTGGCTTTTTAGGAAGCCTTATTTTATTGCAACTTTATTTATGCTAGCGCACAATTTAAGTTTTTAAGAATACATATTGGCCTAAACTGATGAAGAAATTTGTTTTTTTTTTATTAATTTTATCGGATATTTATTATAGCAAAAAGTAAAAAATATTGGTTTTTTTTTTACAAAATTGGCGGTCTTTTTTTGTTTATAGCGCAAACAATAAAGGCCGCAGAGGGGATCAAATACTACAAAAAAAGAAAGCTATATTTGTGGGAAAAAAAAGGACGTTAATTTTGTTTGTGTACAGCTTTGCATGACCGCACAACTGTCTGTTATCTGAGCTTGCAGGATTCCCTGTTCCTATGCATGTAATCTGGGTCATATGAGGTGAGGTCTGATCAGTAGGTAGACAGGTGGCTGGCACATAGCACGCAATTGCAGAAAATCCTGGAAGGCCACAATGAATTAAGCCTGTGATTGGCATGGGACTGTCCTGCTGCCACCCACTTTTCTTTGTGATAATTACAAATTATATAACAAAATTCTATATTTTATGCCAGTAAGCTGAATGGTATGTGCGTAAGTATGTATAAAATTTATATATATATATATATATATATATATATATATATACAGTATCTCACAAAAGTGAGTACACCCCCACCACTCACAAAAGTGAGTGTACAGCTTGTATAAGAGTGTAAATTTGCTGTCCCTTCAAAATAACTCAACACACAACCATTAATGTCGAAACCACTGGCAACAAATTGAGTACACCCCCTAAGTGAAAATGTCAAAATTGGGCCCATGAAGCCATTTTCCCTCCTTGGTGTCATGTGACTCGTTAGTGTTACAAGGTCTCAGGTGTGAATGGGGAGCAGGTGTGTTAAATTTGGTTTTATCACTCTCACTTTCTCATACTGGTCACTGGAAGTTCAACATGGCACCTCATGACAAAGAACTCTCTGAGGATCTGAAAAAAAGAATTGTTGCTCCACATAAAGATGGCCTAAGCTATAAGAATATTGCCAAGACCCTGAAACTGAGCTGCAGTATGGAGACCAAGACCATACAATGGTTTAATAGGACAGGTTCCACTCAGAACAGGCCTCACCATGGTTGACCAAAGAAGTTGAGTGCACGTGCTTGGCATCATATCCAGAGGTTGTCTTTGGGAAATAGATGTTTGAATGCTGGCAGCATTGCTGCGGAGGTTGAAGGGGTGGGGGGTCAGCCTGTCAGTGCTCAGACCATACGCCACACACTGCATCAAATTGGTCTGCATGGCTGTCGTCCCAGAAAGAAGCCTCCTCTAAAGATGATGCACGATCAATCATGGGATAGAATCCCAAGAATAAGTCGTTTGTGACTAAACATGTCGGGGCATGGCTATACGGCAAGCATCTGAAGCGTGACGGAGAACGTTGTGACGTGACACGCTGCATCGGATAGTGGAGACTTGGGACAAGGAGTGGGTGAGACTAATAATAGCTACCGCACTACCCTGGGTCCGCCGCGACCGCTGTAGATCGATTTACCAGTGCATGGAATTTCGTGATGTGTTAACCTTTGGCTTGTTTTGAATTTGACACCTGTGAGTGCAACGGTGTGAGATTGTGGTAGTTTTTAATAAATTGGTTGTACTATATCACACTATTGGAGCGTTTTTTCTTTTGCATGTGGAACAATCTATTCTTGAGGAAAAAGGAATTATGACATACACGCTTGGCGTTTGGAGATCTAGTTTAACCCCTAATAGTGTGGGTTGAGGCGAGTGATGCCAAACACGAGAGTGGGAGGCAAATGCAGCTGGTGAGTGCAAGTCTTTAAGTGGGAGTGGAAGCACAAGCACAGAGGTGTGGTGGATGATCACAAGAACAACATAGAGATTATTTGATTCTACACCATTCATCGGATTATTCAGTTTCATGGACTTTTTATCAGCACTTGAGCAATAGATACTTAAATGTTTCACATTTGTCACAGGGTGTTCTTTTTTATAATGTGGCATGAAATACAGTATATGTTTATATTTATTCATTTATATTCTTTCATTGATTATTTAGGTGTCACCATTATTTGTTGATATCACTAGCATATTTACATTTGAATTATTGTGTATTAATTTTCACAATTTTTTATGGTGTATTTGTTGGTCCATTGGAGCTCCATTATTTATTCCACTACTTTAGAGGTTTAAATTTTTTTTACACATTTTGTTTCATTTAAGTGGCAGCTGTAGGTTTTCTTTTAGACACATTTATAATTTTTTCACTTATCCAGAAGCGCAGTGGTGGTAACAGGTGTCAGGGCGGTGTACTTGAGGACCATCAGCTTAAAGTGTATATATATATATATATATATATATATATATATATATATATCCACTGCATCCAGTTTAGCTATATCTGACTGCAGGCCATTCCTGGAGTACTTTTTCTAATATACTTCAGGCGGTGTACACAGTACACAGTACCGTGCACCCATAGTGCAGTTGCTACTACTTTTCTGTTGGTGTACAAAATACACAATACATACAGTGCACCCATAGTTATTATTACACTTCTGTTGGTGTACACAGTACCGTGCACCCATAGTGCAGTTGCTACTACTCTTCTAGTGGTGTACACAATACACAATACAAACAGTGCACCCAAAGTTGTTATTACACTTCTGTTGGTGTAAACAGTACCATGCACCCCTAGTGCAGTTGCTACAACTTTTATGGTGGTGTACACAGTACACAATACAGTGTAGTGTGGTTTTGCTAAACAAAATTTACAGCATGTCCGGAAGGCCACCAAGGAGAGGCAGACGCTCACAGGCCACTAAAAGAGGGCAAGCAGGCTTTGTGTCTATAGTTGACAGTGCTGGTCGTGGACAGCACATCCTCAGCACGTGGCCGTGGGGCACGCTTGTCCTTTTTTTTCTGCAGCTGGCCGTGTTATTGAGCCACAACATGCAGAAGAGTTGGTGGAATGGATAACAAAGCCGTCTTCATCCTCCTCATCCTCTGTCACCCAGGCTCAGAGTAGTTTGCCTGCCAATGCAGCTGCCAAAGCGGCCTATTCCATCGTCTCCATGTCAACAGTCACTCCTTCTCTAGTCCCACCATCATCCCCCGAACTATTCGACCACAGTGTTGGGTATATGCTGCAGGAGAATGCGCAGCGATTTGAAGGCTCCGATGATGCTACCCGGGTTGAGGAAGGGAGTAACGTGAGCCTAGAGAGAGGGGATGCCCAAGAAGGTCAAGAAACTGACAGTCATGTTCCCCCAGCTGCAGCATACTGCCAAGTTTGCTCCAGTGACGAGGAGGGAGGGGATGATGAGGTCACTGACTCTACTTGGGTGCCTGATAGAAGAGAGGAGGAGAAGGAGGAGGCACATCTCCAACGAGGCAGGATGCCCTCCAGGGGACAGCTTAAGGACAGTCACCCTATTGCATCACACCGCAGAGGTAAGCAGGTGCAGGGCGCTGCTGGCTCCCCGCATATTTTGAAAAGCTCTTTGGTGTGGGCCTTTTTTGACACATGTGCAGCAGATCGCACCGTTGCTGTTTGCAACATATGTCTGAAGCGTATCAAGCATGG
Organism: Aquarana catesbeiana; assembly: GCF_042186555.1. Classification (NCBI taxonomy): domain Eukaryota; kingdom Metazoa; phylum Chordata; class Amphibia; order Anura; family Ranidae; genus Aquarana; species Aquarana catesbeiana. The sequence goes on along the minus strand of NC_133327.1, from coordinate 82,855,963 downwards.
CCAAAACAGCAGCAGCTTGGGCACCACATGCTTGACCAGACATATGACGACCTCCCATGCAGTCCGTTGGCAACAGCACTTAAAAGACCCACATCAAAGAACAAGGCGGACCTCCCCTTGCTCCTCCTTGCTCCTCATCAGCTGGGATCTCCAACCCCACTATACCTCCAGTCCTCTCAGAAACCTGCACTGAGAGGAATGAAGGTATAGAAATAGGTGTCAAGTACTTGCAGCCAATTTGCTAGTGGTACACCAACATCCGATTTTAGCAGGCAAATTTCCCTACCCCAGTTGCTAAACCATCGAAAGAAATTCAGTCCCAGCCATCCACATGCTCAGTGTCTGAATGCTAGCTTGGCCAAATTGCTAGCACTGCAACTGCTGCCTTTTCAGCTGGTAGACTCTGCCCCCTTTTTTGAATTTGTGGAATGTGCGGTACCTCAGTAGCAGGTTCCCAAACGCCATTTCTTTTCAAGGAAGGCCATTCCTGCTCTCCACCAGCATGTGGAAGGCAGTAAGGTGCATATTACCGCTGACTCATAGTCCAGCAGGCATGGACAGGGACGTTACCTTTCTTTCACGGTCCACTGGTTAACTCTGCTGGCAGCTGGGAAGGATGTAGGACAGGGTTCAGTATTGTTGGAGCTTATTCCGCCACCATGCCTCCAAAATGCTAGTATTGGTGAGTCTGCCACAGCTCTCTCCTCCACCCTCTCCTCTTCGTCTTCCTCTATGGCCACTTCCTCTGTAGATTTGTCCTCTGAACCAGCTGTGCTCCATAGGCATTCAAGGGGCTATGCAAGCACTCAGGCAAAAAGATGCCATGCGGTGCTTGAGTTGGCCTGCTTAGGGGACAGAAGCCACACTGGGGCAGAGATTCTGGCAGCTCTGCAGGGGCAGGCTCAAAGGTGGTTGAAGCCACGCCAGCTTCAGCCAGGAATGGTTGTATGCGACAATGGCACCAACCTCCTCTCCGCCCTCCGACAGGAACACTTGACCCATGTTCCCTATTTGGCTCATGTCCTGAAATTGGTGGTGCAGCAGTTCTTGAGCAGGTACCCGGGCTTACAGGATCTCCTGAGGTAGGCCAGGAAAGTCTGTGGTCATTTCCGCAGGTCATATAATGCCAGTGCTCGGCTGGCTGACATTCAAAGAGAATGCAACCTGCCCAAGAACCGCCTCATTTGTGACATGCTCACCAGGTGGAACTCAATGTTGGCAATACTGCAGCGGCTGCACACACAGCAGAGGGCCATCAATGAGTACCTGTGTGAGTATGGCACCAGGACAGGGTCAGGGGAGCTTGGCTTTTTTTCATCACGCCAGTGGCTACTGATCAAGGATGCATGCACTGTCCTGTCACCATTTGAGGCCACGAGGATGGTGAGCAGTGACAGTGCATGCATCAGTGATACTGTCTCTCTTGTCTTCCTGCTGTGTAATAATAGACAGGGCACTTGAGGCAGAACAGCAGGAGGAAGAGGAGAACTTACTTACCTCTCAAGGCCCCCTTTATCCAGATAGTATTCCTGCGGGCCCGCCGATCACACAGGAAGAAGAAGAGGAGGAGGATTGTGTCAGAATGGAGGTGGAGGATAACACTCAGCATCAGCAGCAGTCTTCAAGGGATCGTTTTCAGTCCCCAGAAACCAATGGAGTTGTACGTGGCTGGGAGGAGGTGGTTGAGGATCATGTGATCCTTAGTGACTCAGAGGACTCAGGATCGAATGCCTCTGCAAACTTACGCTGCATGGCCTCCCTGATCCTGCAAAGCCTGCAAAAGGACCCTAGGATTCGTGGCATCAAGGAGAGGGATCATTACTGGGACGGCACAGTGGTGTAGTGGATAGCACTTTCACCTAGCAGTAAGAAGGGTCGCTGGTTCAAATCCCAACCACGACACTACCTGCCTGGAGTTTGCATGTTCTCCCTGTGCCTGCGTGGGTTTCCTCTGGATACTCCAGTTTCCTCCCACACTCCAAAGACATGCTGGTAGGTTAATTGGATCCTGTCTAAATTGTCCCTAGTATATATGAATGTGAGTTAGGGACCTTAGATTGTAAGCTCCTTGAGGGTAGGGACTGATGTGAATGTACAATGTATATGTAAAGCGCTGCGTAAATTGACGGCGCTATATAAGTAACTGAAATAAATAAATAAATAAAATTACTGGCTGGCAACCCTTCTTGATCCACGTTACAAGGGTAAGGTTGCAGAACTTATCCAGCCTTCACAGAGGGAGCAGAGGATGAAACATCTTCGGGAGGCCTTGCAGAAAGGCTTGTGCAATGCGTTTCCAGAGCCTGGGAGGTTACAATTTCCTGGTGCTGGACAAAGTGTTGCTGAGGCTTCGTTCAGTCACAGAAAGAGCGGTGGAGAAGGGGGCCGGCTGACCGATGCCTTCAGACAATTCTTCAGTTCTCAGCGTCAAGGTCTGATTGGTTCCAGCAACCATCACCAGTGTCTGAATTACATGGTGCAGGAATATCTAGGGGCAAGATCAGACTTGGAGACCTTTCCAACAGAACATCCACTGGGTTACTGGGTCTTGAGGATGGACCACTGGCCAGAGCTTGTTCAATATGCAATTGAGCTACTGGCCTGTCCTGCATCCAGCGTTCTTTCTGAATGCACATTCAGTGCTGCTGGAGGCTTTGTAACTGATCACAGAGTGCGCCTGTCCACAGACTCTGTTGATCCGCTCACATTCATAAAAATTAATCAGTCTTGGATCACCAGCTACCAAGCACCTAATGCTGATGTAACGATTGATTTTTCTATGGATGTGGGATCCTTTGAAGACTGCATATGCTGAGTGACTATCCTATTATGCTGAGTGACTATCCTGTTCCTCCTCAATCTTCATGATGATAGCCTCTAAGAATTATTTTGGTTCAGGGCACCACCACCACTGCCTAAGGCCCAATTTTTCTGCCCCTGTTCAACAAGGGCATGTAATTACAATTTTTGATCAAATATTTAACAGCAGGGCTCGTTCCTGCGCTCAACAAGAGTATCTGTGAGGGGTTGCAGTATTGTGCCACCACCACCACCGCCTAAGGCCCAATTTTTCTGCCCTGTTTAACAGGTGTGCGTAATTACAATTTTTGATCTAATATTTCACAGCAGGGCCCATTCCTGCGCTCAACAAGAGTATCTGTGAGGCTTTACAGTGTTGCGCCACCACCACCGCCTAAGGCCCAATTTTTTGCCCCTGTTAAACAGGGGCGCGTAATTACAATTTTTGATCTAATATTTCACAGCTGGGCCCGTTCCTGTGCTCAACAAGAATATCTGTGAGGCTTTACAGTGCTGTGCCACCACCATCTCCTAAGGCCCAATTTTTCTGCCCCTGTTTAACAGGGGCATGTAATTACAATTCTTGATATAATATTTCACAGCAGGGCCCGTTCCTGCGCTCAACAAGAGTATCTGTGAGGCTTTACAGTGTTGTGCCACCACCACCACCACTGATCTTAGTTTCCCTAATAACCCAAAATTTTCAAAATCCAATTGTTATTGGGACAGAAAGTGAGGTGAAACCTCCTGAACAGGGGCACAGACAGCAAAACAAATGTTACAGGGGTGATAACCCTTCCCTTATCCAAAAAGCTTAAAAATAGATTTTTTGGCTTGAGCTACACTTTAAAAATTTACCTGTTCCAAATTACAAACAGATTCAACTTAAGAACAAACCTACAGTCCCTATCTTGTTTGTAACCCGGGGACCACCTGTATACTGCTATTCAGAGTATATAGGGCCCCACGCCTTTTTTTTTGTAATGTGGGTGCGGGATTCCCCTTAATATTCATACCAGACCCAAAGGGCCTTGTAATGGGCTTGGGGGGGACCCATGCTGTTTTTCTCAATGATTTTCATCTATATTGCCGGGACCTGACATTACATTACAGCCGCAAGCAGTTTTAAATGACTTTGATTCCTTTAGAAATGTCATTTTGTGCAGGGACTGTTCTAAACATGGGAAAAATGCGCCACTTTACAGGCATACTATAGTCACCCCCCAGGCACGATATTTGAAGGAATATTTCACTTTTATTGTTTCACTTTAAGCATTATTAAAATCTCTGCTCCCAAAAAAACGATTGTTTTTAAAACTTTTTTTGCATTGATACATGTCCCCTGGGGTAGGACCCGGGTCCCCAAACACTTTTTCTCACAAATTTTTTGCCTGTTCACATGTTCTGCCGCGACCCAAACCGGGGGGGGGGTGTTCGGCTCATCCCTAGTTGTGTCATGTTATTACAGTACAAAACCCCCCCTTGGGGGCAAAAAAAACATGCATTCAGAAAACAGGATGATTGCCTGTGGATACCTGTAAGCCAGTGCATTACCTCCTTTTGAAAAGCGAGCCAACATGGTCAACAATGGTCACCAGGACAAAGAGAGAGTAAAGGGGTATGAAGGGGTGAGAAACTTTTGCAACACCTGTTTTTACTGTAGGCTGTGTATGAACATTGTGTAGACCTCACCCAGGAATGCTGCAAACATGTCTGCATTTTTTTTTTAGGAGGAGACATTTTAGAGGCAGCGAAAGGGACAAAACTGGCCTAGACCCAGGGCTTTGGATGATTGCATTGACGTAGAATATGTGGAGCAAACATAAGCACCTTTTGGTGAATGAGTTGTCATATTTTTTGGCCAGTTTTCTCATGTTTATTTTGTTTTCAGTCAAACCTGATTGACTATTTTTTTCTAACACTGGTGATTTCATAAGCAACTTTGATTTGCGCTAAGTGCACATGTGCTATGCACATTTTTCAGTTGGTTCATAAGTTGATTTCAGTGAGTGTTTACACCTTCATTCAGACGCGTGCTCACATCATCCTTTATGCAGGCTGTCATCTGCCATGAGCTGCATGCAGGCAGCTTCTAGAGTTGGATGCAGGCATAGCGGCTGCACGAGCACAGTTGAATGTCAAGTAATTTTACAGCTGTGCAAGTGACCACCTGAATGAAGCCTAAAGCCTATCCCTGAACAAAGTCAGAAGTCCCCACATTTCTCTCACAACAATCCCTTTTCTCACCTGCGCTCAATGCTACAAAATATTAATTTGCGACCAAATCTTAGAAACATTGAACACTGAGGAAAAATGGGAGTGCTTTAGGAACATATTAAATAAAGGCATTATCCAGTGCATTTCAATGGGCAATAAATATAGAAGAGAAAAGGTTAAACCTGGGTGGCTAAACCATAATGTAAAAAGTCATATTAAGGAGAAAAATAGGGCCTTTAAAAATTATAAAGCTGAGGGGTCAATTTTGACATTCCAACACTACAAGGAATACAATAAGAAGTGTAAGAACGCAATCAGGGTGGCTAAAATAGACCACGAAAGGAACATAGTGGAGGAGAGTTAAAAAATCCCCAAAAATTCTTTAAATATATTAATAGTAAAAAAACAAAGTCAGAGCACATTGGCCCTCATAAAGGATGATGTTGGTTACAAATGACAAGAAGGCAACTGTACTAAATGCTTTCTTATCTTCAGTTTTTACACAGGAAAAGGAAAGGATATAATAATCAAGACTGTAGAATTAGTAATGCATCACAGAGTGTACCCCTGTGGCTTACAGAATCTGGTGTCCGAATAAGACTTGAAAAACTTAAAGTGGTAGTAAACTTTCCCCCCTATGAAGCTGTTTTTTAAATGAGCTAGTATAGCAGTGTATTCCTACACATTCCACATAAAAAATAACCCCAAATCATGTGTCTCTTACTGTTTTGCATCTGTTTTAAAAATTCTCCTACCTGGGAAAAGTGAGCGCCATTTGAAATGTTGTCTTTCGAGTCTGTCTTGAAATTTACTTCCGCCCTTTCTGCTAGTCCGATCTGTAATCTCGCGCATGCACATTGGGTCCTTAACCAAGCCTCGCTCTAGTTTCGGGTTCACCATGACAACCATGTCCCGCTGTAGTTAACCATGATGTCCCCATGTTTATACTGCCTGTGACGTGTAAGGTCACATGGGGTGTATCAAGAAATGTTGAATGATACTAATATTGCGGGATCTCAGCACTGTGCCACACAGAGCTGATATGACGGACACAACACACATCTTTATGGACTGACAGCACAAAGAGCGTGCCATAAATCGAGTTAAAGATGCACATGCGCTGGTGACATCAGCAAAAACAGGGAGACAGATTATAAGCAAAAGGAGCCAGTAAGATGACATTTACATATCAATAGCAATTTTAACTGTTTGTTGCGATGAGATGATTGATATGGGATAAACTTATGAGGGGGAACTGATTGGCAAAGGGACAACATGGTACCAATATTTGGAAAAAGGGCTGAAACATATACCTGGGAACTACAGACCAGTCAGTCTAACATCGATAGTATGTAAACTATTGGAGAGGGTGATACGGAACTACATCCAAGAATTTGCTGATAAAAACAGTATCATTAGTAGTAATCAGCATGGATTCATCAAAGGTCATTCTTTCCAAACCAACCTGTTAACATTCTATGAGGAAGTGAGTTGCCATCTAGGTAAGGGACGGCCTGTGGATGTGGTGTATCTAGATTTTGCAAACGCATTGGATACAGTGTCCCACAAACGTTTAATTTACAAACTGAGGTCTGTAGGCATTGACCATAGGGTTTGCACATGGATAGAAAATTAATTACAGGAATCCGTTCAAAGGGTGGTAACAAATGTTTATACTCAGAATGGTCTGGAGTTTTAAGTGGGGTACCCCAAGGATCTGTCCTGGGACCAATTCTGTTTAATTTATTCATAAACAATAAAGAGGATGGGATAAATAGCTCAATCTCAATGTTTGCTGACAATACAAAACTAAGCAGGTAATAACTTCAAAGCAGGATATAGAAACTTTACAAGAAAAAAAAATAATGGGGTGGGCAAATACATGGCAAATGAGGTTTAATATTGAAAAATGTAAAGTAATGCACTTGGGGGCTAAAAATATGAAGGCAAGTTACTCATTAGGGGGAGAACCCCTGGGGGGATTCCAGGATGGGTCCTAGTAGATGACAGGCTCAGCAATGGCACACAATACCAAGCTGCAACAAGCAAAGCCAGCTGAATATTGGCATGCATGACAAAGGGAATATACTCCAGAGATAAAACAATAAAACTGCCACTTTGTTAAACTCTGGTTCGGCCAAATCTAGAGTATGCTGTTCAGTTCTGGTCACCAATCCTCAGGAGGGATATGCTGGAGCTGGAGACAGACTTTATTTAACCTTACCAACTATGTAACTATAACTTAGAACCCAGTATTTGACATGACTACAGATTTGGATAATTGGGGTATTTAGTTTACTTTTTTTTAACCTGTTCATTTTTCTCCCTGTTGGAACATAGTAATTTTACATTTCAGCTATGAGCTCATTTATTTGGTGATAACATCTTATGGAACAGAGCAATTGTCGCATTTCAGTTATAGGCCTATTTATTTGACAATATTTTTGTCAAATACAATGAAATACATGTATTGCCCTTTTTTCTTTTTGATACAAACAAGCCTTTAATTTGGCAGTATTGTCTCGCTTACTTGCTATGCAATCAATAGTCAAAAGATGTAACAAAATGAAAAATAAAAGTGTAATTTTCTAGTGTGACCAGTGTTAGCTTTAAAACAGCTAATGGCAAAGTTATTTACAAATTGAATGTTTTTTTTTTTTAATTTTGCATATTTTAGTTGCATTAACATATCACTAATAATTAAATCACATGTAAAAGGCAGAGCAGGGAGAGGTTGGACACTCCGTAAAGGTTCTATTGCTATCTGTATCTTCGTTGGGGAGACCCCACCTATTAGTACTGTTGACCATTGTCACAGAGACAGAGAGTGATGGGAAATCCAAACATTTTGAGTTGTCAACAGATCAAGAGGTGAGGAAGAATACTGCAGCGAGGAGACCTGGTATAATGACAACTGTGTAAGATGGGAATTATGTTTTATTTTTGTGAAGAGATTTCCTTCAATTTCCTTTGAATTTTGCAGAAAAAGAAGTAAAGTGAAATCTCAGAGGGACACAGACAGCATAAAATAAACTGATAGGGGTTTTAACTATTCTATTAGCCATAATTTTGGCTTTACATACACAAATAAAGCAGAAAAAAAGTTTAAATATTAAAAAAATATGAAAAATTAGCAGCAAAATAATAGTTAAGGGGAGAAGGAAAGAAATGAGTTAATTAGAGCTCTAATTTATTTGTTGTGACAGTGCAACAGAGGCAATATACATTGCAACACTGTAATGTAAATTCAACAGTACGTAAGTAGATACAATATCAGTATAATATAAGTCATGTAACTTGACCACATCTAGCCGAAAGAGTCATGCTTAAAAAAAAACATTGAAGGAGAGTTGCCCGATAACTGGCCCCATGCTCTAGGTCCCTTATTAAAGGGAGAGAATGTGTCACCAATAGGGGGAATGGGGGCCCTCACTGTATTTTTTTTTATATTAAAGCTAGGAAAAAAAAATGGGGGCAGGAGAAGCCAGAGGAAGGGGAAAAGGTTTGCAGGCAGTTGTGATCTGATCTGGAAGGAAAAGGTGAACAAGAAATAAAACGGAGGGGGGGGGGGGAGTGGTGGAGGAGATGGTATCCATTGCCCTTGTCTATGGCTCCTTTCCCACCACTGCGACATGAAAGTAGTGCAATTTACCACGATTTTGATGGGAATGCCTGTGTAGACTTGAGGTCTATGGAGCTCAACTCGCATCAAAGTTGGACCAAAGTAGTACAGGGACTACTTTGAAGTCGGTGCGACTTGAAGTCGCACAGATATGAATGGTACTCATTGGAAATCATGGGGTATGACTTTCCAGTCCCAAGTCGCAGCACAAGTCGCACAAGTGTGAAAGGGGCCGAAGAAGCGCCATTTCTCAGTAAAGTTTTATATTTATCAAAGAATGTAAATTGGGTCCAGTAGAACCATGTCTTGCAGAACCATTCTTCTTGTTTCGAGGGTGATAAATTTAGTTCCTCCATGTGCACTATATTATTCACTGCTGCAATCCAATGACTTATTGTGGGGGATGAAGTGGATTTCCATTTAACCGGAATGTTCTGGCTGCTTTAAGAAGATGGATAACCAGGGAGTGATGATACTTCTGTTTAGATAAGCAACTTAAATGTAGTAAACAAGCCACCGGGTCATTTATAAGGGACAGGCTTGTTAGTTCCAGAATCAAATTGCAAACACTTTGCCGAAAGGGGTGAATCCATGGGCAGGCCCAAAAAATGTGAAACAATGTATCCATGGAATCCTCACATCCCCAACAGTTGGGGTCCCTATTCAGAAAGATACAGTGCAATCTCATGTTCACCAGTATCACCTTGAGATTTCACTGTATCGTTCAGTTTATATCCCAATTCCTGAAGCCTTTAGGAAATTTGTGGACAAAATAGAGTAAATAATATCTTCTCTCAGATGAAAATTTTTGATTGAAGATTTTTCTCCCTTTCAGTCAGGCAGGAAGAGACATAGGTGTTGATTTTCTAAAGGCAAATAGAATGTGCACTTGCAAAGTGCAGTTACACTCTGCAAGTGCTGTTGCTCCAGAGCTTAGTAAATTAGGGAAAGCTTCACTTTGCAAAGAATATCCAATCACATGCAGGAAAAATAAAAAAACAGCATTTTTGCTTGCACGTGATTGGATGATGGAAGTCAGCAGAGCTTCTGCTCATTTACTAAGCTCTGGAGCAACTGATCCTGCCGAGTGCAACTGCACTTTGAAAAGTGCACAGTCTATTTTCCTTCAGTAAATCAACCCCATAGTCCTCAGGAGTAGGGATGAGTGTGGCACAAGAAAATAAGAGCCCGTGTCAGAGAGGAGAAGAGTGTTTAGAAAATGGTTTTGAAAGTTGTAGAGCAGGCAAGGTAGATAGTCTAGGTTGCAAGGACAAAAATGTCTAAATGGAAAAGTCTGCCAAATCAACAGTGTTGGGTCTATCACCAATCGAATGGCGGATACATATTTCCAGCCTGCGACGTCTCTAAAATCCTATAATCTAAATATATTTTTGAGGAAGAGAGGGTGGAATTTTTTAATCCCATCAAATTTAACTGAACTTGAGCAATTCTGCAAAGAAGAGCGGGCAAATATTGCAAAGTCCAAATGTACAAAGTTAGTAGAGAAATCCCAACAGACTAAAGGCTGCAATTAAAGCAAAAGGTGGTTCAACAAAATACTGACATGAGGGGATGATCCTTTTTCCAACTCAGTGATTCTGTTTTTGATTTTTCTTCTGACATGTTGGTGTTATATCTTTTATTCGGATGTTATAAGTTGCACTGAGTAAATACAGTTGGAAGCAACAAAATCTGTGTCTGTCTTCATTTCAGGCTGCAAATCAACAAAATGTGATTATTTTAAAGAGGGGTGATTCTTTTCTTTACCCACTGTAAATGTGTTTCACATCTTCATTGTGAAACAACATCACATAAGGCATAAGAAACCAACGTTTTGGGGCCTCATAGGGTTCCATAGTGACCCACTATGTTGCTTTGAGAAAGGGACCCTGCAAGGCTTTGAAACTTCAGTTTTTCATGCCTCATGTGATGCTGTCTTCACAATAAACACGTAAAATGCATTTGATGTGCTGGTGACCATGCATTTTTGCTGCTTGCCTTTCTGGTGCACAGGAGTAAAATAGGGATTCTATTTTATCTAGACTATCCTTCATCTTATTTTACTTCTGTGGGCCAGAAAGTCCAAGTACTGTAGGGGAAACAAAGTGCATCATCAAGAGGGCAGTAAGAGGGGAGCTGTCAGTGGTGCAAGCATCTTTAGCTACACCATAGTTTGAGGCTCAGAGACACTGCCGTATGTTTGCCATATGGTCTTTGTGGAAATGGAGGTCCTTGCAGTGAGTTTTAAAAGACTTGAGATGTCTTAAGGGGGTCCAGGATAAACAAAGTGCAATGTGCAAACCTTTAGATTGTAATAAAGAATACTAATTTTTAGAAGCTTGAAAGACTACAGATACAATATATTTTAGTATCAGGGTAATATCTACTCACATGGGCAGAACAATTACACACCTCAGTGGATTTACATGCCGTTGGTTCCACAGGCTGTGTGTTATGATGAAGAGATTATGGAAAGCACCCCAGAGCGATTTTCATAATAGGTTTATAGAAATAGTCGTTCTTTCCCAGAGCCCAGGTACATTTCTCCGCAAGGTGTGGATTTGGCAAATGCAATGAACAAGGCTGCACAAGGAATTCCTCTGAAGCTTATGAATACTGTTAAAGTAGCTGACTTTCATTCCTCTGGTTTGGACAGATGCCACCTTAACTCTAACGTCTACTGTGTCAAACTGGCAAATATTCCCTTTCAGCTGATTGCGTTCTTATTAAACAGACGGTTCACCTTAATTATGTCCTGGAGCTCTAGCTGAGGTAACGACATATAGTTATAATGGGATAACAAATCCTTAACCAAATACCTTTCGCTTGTCTCTTAACATCCACCAACTCTCATGTTAAAGAATATCATTCACCAAGTTTGTATTCACATTTTCTGCCTGTGACATATTTCTTGTGCAATCATCTTATGTAAAGAATAATTGAACTTTTACATCTTTTCTCCTACAATGCTTCAAGCACCCTTTCCTTTTTGCAACTAGGGAGAGAAGTAGGACATTTGACTCTACGGAGAGTCCAGGAAACATGGAAACAAGCCAACCTAGTTGTGGTTAGATAGGGCAACTTAAGTCTGCATCTGTAGGTCTGGGGTTCAATTTAAACATTTGTTAAGGGAGGTTAGAGGGTTATCACCTTGGGCAAAATATGGTTTTTAAAACATTAAACTTTTCCTTGACATATGTTTTCTGCACAGGGGATTTAGACAACTTAGATAACACTATGGGGTGTAAAAAATTACAAAACTTTGCATAGTAAGTCGCCCCATGGGAAAATGCATGTACATTTGTTCGATGATAATGGGGCCAAAAAACAAATGGTATTAGCCTATTTTCTGTGTTGGATGAATGTTTTTCATTGATGTAATCTAGAAATACAGCATTTGGACACTAGCTGATGCGAAGTATTATAGGAAATTCCTATGATATTTACTGCCATCTAGTGGCCAAGCTCAGTATGTTCTGGTTTACATCAATGAAAAAACAATCGTCCGGTACAGGAAATAGCCCATCAACATTTGTTTTTGTGCCTCATTCACACAGACTGAATGTACATTTACTTTCACAGTGGGCAAATTGCTATGCATTTTATTATTATTAAACAGGATTTATACAGCGGCAACAGGTTGCGCGGTGCTTTACAACATGAGGGCAGACAGCACAGTTACAATACAATTGCATACAGGAGGAATCAGAGGGCCCTTGCCATTGGAGCTTACAATCGATGAACATTTTTTTTGTTTTGTTCAATCGTTTTTAATATAGAATTGGGTATGTACAACAGTTATAAAGAGCTGTAAAGAAAAGCCAAAATGTACAGTACATAGACAGTACATTTGTGAAAGCGTTTGTGGAATTTCTGTTGTATCAGGTCGAATATTACTGTCTTAGATGAATAGTATGAACATTTTTTTGTAAATACACCCCTTAGTCTAAAGTTGGACATACTTGGCTCTGATTTTAGCCAGTTCCTGTAAATCACCTGAAATTTGAGCCATGGGTGGCCCTACCAACACCATCCATCCAAACAAACTTCGACTGAAAAATCAAAAGAGCTGGGCAGAAAAAAACTGGCTGAACAGTGACTACAGTTAATTAACCACAATCACTGTTTGGGTATTCTTACAGCTGTGGGTGTTGGCTGCCATAATACAATAGTCAGGGTTCTGCTGAAAACTCCAACTCGCCAAAATCTCCAACCACGTCACTTCCAGTGGCGAGTTGGCTGTTTCCACAGAACGGCGGCAGCGTATACAGTACAGTACATGATGAGTTGCCTGTTTTTACAGAACCCCGGGTAAGGAGTAAAAAAGTTGTCGCCTTGATGGCGACCATGTAGTATCGGGCAGAGTAACAATGTCCACTCATTTTATGGTGTACCGTAGTGTATACGCTGCAGCTCTCAAAACAGCCAACTCGTCGAAATCTCCAATTATTGGTGCTGCAGAGTCACCGGAAGTGACGTGGTTGGAGAATTTGGGGAGTTTTCGGCAGAACACCGGCAATGGGAGATTTATCCAACCCTGCTGTGGAATTCCAGATTAAAGGAGATCAATGGTCACAGCATGCACTTTCATTTTTTTAACATCAGCATTGTAATAACAATAAAAACTGTTATATTTGACAATGCAATATAAACTTACTTGAACTCTCCTCTTGTGTTGTGAGTGCTGCCTGTCCCCTGGTCATCTCTTTCCACAACTTACTGGAATCCTAGAATCCAACTTCTTTGAATTCTAAAGACTACATATCCCATGGTACCTTGCTGCCCACAAGCAGTGATTCCTGTACTGACTCCGCCTGCTGAAACTCCTTGTCTCAGAACCTCTGTAGTTCAGAAGGCAGGCTCTGTGAAATGTGTGACACAGCTGTGCCTACTCACAGGGCATAGTGAATACATGTCATAGAATTCAAACAAGGAAAAGTGTGGAGATCTTCACAACGTCCATTTACAAAATTCAAGATTGTTCAGATTATTAGTAGGCTAGAAATAATTGAAATACAGTGTAGAAATTTATATATGATATATGGTCACAGTACGTAAAAAATAAAAAAATCGTAACAAAAAATTAAAAAAAAAGGGAAAAAATGTATTACTTTTTTTTTTACATACTGTCATCAGTCAGTTTTGGCACACCAGGTATATGATAACACTGTACTGCACTGGTGAAAGTATGTAAAAAAATTGTGAAAAAAAAATAAATAAAAATAATGTCTTCTATTTAAAAAAAATTGTGACAAAAAATTACTTCAAAAAACTTGTCATGCCTCTTGCAAAATACCTTGGACTGACTACTTTCCAAAAAGTTGTCATTTGGGGGGTATTTGTACTGTCCTGGCATTTTGAGGCCTCAGGAGATGAGATTTCCATCAGTACATCAGGACTGATCAATTTTCAGATATATACCATAGTTTGTGGACTCTATAACTTTCCCACAGACTAAATACTATTGAGGTGGTTAAACAAAAATAAAAATTGCTGATTACCTTTTCATGTGCTCTTTTCTGAAGATGCTAAAACTGGAAAAGCTCTACCTAACTTTACCCTTCTATGGTGTAGTGTATTTATTAAGTGGATGTGTTTTTATTCATAATTAAACCTGTCTATACTGTGCTGGCAGATATTCATTTTCAGTTGTAAACTAGATGTGCACACTGTCTGTTCATAAAGATATCAAGGGATTTTGCATTGTATGTTAATGCAGTTTTATTCCAATCTGCCCCTAAATTACCTTAAATGAGCAAATTGCGAAGAACCTGCTTCAAAGAAGCAATAACATTTAAAAAAAATATATTTTTGAGTTTGCTGTGTGAATGAGAACACATAGCAGACATATAGAAGAGGTTTGTCAACTTGGTTGCAAAAGTGAAAATACACTTTAAGGCTACATGCACATACACAAGCAATTTAGCCTCTCAGCATCAAATCCTGCCATTTTCGGGAGGTGTCCACATGGAATTCTTTGCATATTGAGCTAGAAGAGTTTGGCTAGATGAACTAAAACTACCAGCATGGCCGGGATCTGGTTGAGCTTGTTACTTGCTAATTTTCTTTTTCTGAAACAAGACTCTGTCTATTACTGTAAGCCAGCTCTCTTATTTTAGAATCGATTTGTGCTTGGGGGCAGTAAATAGAATTAGCAGCTCTAGGTAGCTGTCGTAGGCAATATAGGCTGCTATCCCCGGCTGCTTATGGGGTTATTTTGTAACATAAGTGAGTCTATTTCAGCAAGCTGTTTTTAAAACATTCACTGTTGTATTTCTATTTCTGTGTCTCCTTACACATCAAAGAACTACACATAAGGTTTGTATTTTTTAGGAACACACAGCCATTCAGGGCTTCATATTAAATTTGCTTCCTGTAGGCTTTAACATTTCAGTTTGGGTCCATAAATTTTGCTATGGCTTCCTTGAGTTGCAATTTACTTCTTTCCTTGTCAACTTAACACATAATACGTTCCTTTGTCAATGTTTACCACTAGATAAACAGAATATTTTAGGATTTTATTTTCAGTTGGCTTGTTCTGTATTATAATTTTTTTAATGTTGTCAATATTTTTTTACTGCTGCTGTTTTGATAATAAACAGGTATTTTTTGTATCTTAAGGAAAACCTTTGGAGAATTCTTCCCATCTGAAGCAGCCCCTAATCATTAGAGGAGACCCCTTTGGGTGCCCCATGACTCCAATAGGAGCAGTACAAATAGTGACCACAGCCACCGGGTCCACTTTCTCCCTCTATATTCTACGTGCTGCCGTGTATTTAAATGTATTTCTTGGCACTAGATAAACCACCTCTTCCCACTGACGCATTTCACTCAATAAGAGCTTATTTGCGTACCTGGGGACTTGCTGAAAGAAACCATGAAATCAGGCCGAGACAGAAGTACAGTCAAATCACACTTGTTTAATAATAAAAGTAAAAAGAAAAAACGTAGTCAAAACATAGCCAAAGTTCAGTAACCGGAATGGATAGTCAGCCAAGCCAGAAGTCAGGGATCATTGTAGTGGAACAGCAAGCAGGATCTGGAGCAAGAAGGGATGTCAGCAAAGCAAGTCTTGAACAGGATCGCAAGAGAGCATCTCAGTTTCTGTGATGTTGACCAAGGCAAAGGCAGAGCTCCTTTTGACTGGACGGCTTAAGTAGGCAGGACTGAGGAGCAGGATATCATCAACAGCTGAGTAACTGTGGAGAGATGGGAGCTGGCAATTAGCCGACAGCTGAGCAGCCAGCTCAGAGAAGAAAGGGCTGAACCCAGCCCTGACACTTGCCAGAAGTTACCCGGCAATGCTAGAATTTGAATTCAGCTGCCGGATCTGTCAAATCTCCAGGTCAGCCTTCAATGTATGCTGTGATGTCTACCCCATGTGTCACGCATGCTGCGCAGCCTGTCTCATGTGGAAAGAAGGAAGCAAAAGCATGTATACTAGAAATGTGCAATTTGTTTAATTCCAAATTCGTTTTTTTGACAAATTCATTAATTCGGAAATATCCAATTTAAAGAAAACCCGTTTATCGAATTTTTACGAATATTCGCAAATTCGAAAATGAGTTAATTCGAAAATTCGTAAATTCGAAAATCCGAAAAACGTGAAATTTCAAAAATCTGAAATAATAACTAATAATAACTTAACTATCAATAACTATTAAATTATAGGTATTGGAATTTTCTTTCAAAATTTGGCTGTTAGTAAAGGTAACGAATACGAATTTATCCAAAGTTACAAATTATCCAAAATAACGAATATCTAAGCGAATGGAACGTAACAGATTAATAATAATAAATAACAATAATAGTAATAATAATAACAACATTTTATTATTATTGTTATTATTTATTACTAATTCGTTCCGTTCCATTTGTTTAGATACAGCATTCGTTATTTAAGATAATTCGTAACTTCGGATAAATTCATATTCGTTACGTTCACTAACAGTCAAATTTGAAAAAGGAAATTCCAATACCTATAATTTAATAGTTAGTTATTATTAGCTAGTTAGGTAGTTATTTTTTAGAATTTTCGGATTTTCATTCTTTCAAATTTTTCGGATTTTCTTTCTTATTTTCGGATTTTAGAATTTTTGGATTTTCTAATTTACGAATTTATGAATTTACGAAAAAAAATAAAATGAATGAAACGAAAAACAAATTTTTCGGAAGTGCACATGTCTAATGTATATATTATGTTGTATGAATATTAAGAGTTATGTCTGCCTCCTTATATGGATGTTTCATGTCCAACTCCAGGAAAGTAAAAAAATGTTCCTTGCAGTGGGGCTGTGCCGAAGATTTAAGTACCTGTTCCTTTGCTCCTTCCCACAGCTAGGCCACTCTCCTTAGCTTCTTCACCCCCACACTTTATTGGTCTACGGTCTTGACATCATCAAGGCCAAAGCAGGGTCCATAACCCTGGATTGGATGTGATGAAATAGAGGAACAGTCCACCGCCAGAATTTGAGGGGGTACCATCTGCTGGGGAGCAGTGCTGGCACAGCCCAACAGCAAGAGATATTTTTTAGTTGCCCAGAGTTGGGTTTTAAGTATGAAAATGGACTTTCCTTATTGCTTCTGTAGAAGTAGAATCTGTTCTTTTCAGGGCAACAGCAGATTCAGTTACTTGTAGCAGTGGGGCTCCCCAAATTACTTTTGGTCCCTTAAAAAGTGGGAGACACATATACAAACTGTTGTAATTCCTACATTGTTCACCTGATTTGGATGTAAATACCCTCAAATTAAAGCTGAAAGTCTGCAGTTAAAGCACATCTTGTTCGTTTCATTTCAAATCCATTGTGGTGGTGTATTGAGCCAAAAAGATTAGAATTGTCCCAATATTTATGGACCTGACAGTATATAAATACACATAATAAGAAATACTCATTTTGCAACTTTAGGGTCAATGTACTAAGAGTTAAATAATAATAATAATCAAATAGCTCTTCCTTAAAATAAGTTTTAAAAGTCCAATTCACTAAGAATTGTGCGGTAAATAACTACTGCAGTAAAGTTTTCATAATGCGGTAATTAACGCATATTTTCGAGCTGTAATTTATCGCATTGAGTTGGTTGCTAAGGAGTGGGCCGGGAAGCCAGCCGCTGTGTCCTTAACAACAGATGGCTCATCAGCTGTCAGTGGGTTCCCCGCTGGCAGTTGAATGTAAAAAAAATGCCAGCAATTAAAAATTATTAAAAAAACAGCATTAGGCTCTGCTGGTTTTATTTCACAATTTTGAATTGCCAGCATGTTTTCTTTACATTCAGCTGTCAGCAGGGTACCTGCTGACAGCTGATGAGTCATCCGTTGTTAAGGATGTGGCGGCCGGCTTCCCAGCCCACTCCTATTGGGGGGTTGGGGGATTCCCACACTGCTTCTGACAAATACCGCTTGTTATACCTACAACAAAACCCTGGTGATAAATATACTGCATGTTTTTTTACTCTCTGTTAAGTTTTTGAATAGGACTGAAGAGCTTACCGCATGATATTTTGGCGATATTTACCGGCACATTTTTAATTTTGCGGTAAATACTGCATAATCCTTATTTTTTTGTGAATTGACTTTTTTTATGGTATGCAGTAAACGTTAGTGAATTGATCCCATAAAGTACATGCTGCCATTGCGAATCTCCTTCTGAAAATGCTAGATGGCTTTAATCCATTATGGGACAGTCACCATCCTAAAAAAGCATGCTGTCAATGATTGTTAGAAAAGCATCTGAATAACAGCCAGGGTTCTTTAAGGGTGGCCTCCCTTAACCCCCTGTCTTCCAAGGTACACTTATAAATGTCCTGAATGGTGGTATTCAAGGGGTCAAAATAAGCTGTTTCTCCTAAACGGGTGTAGAGATGCCCAATCAACTTTTTCAGTACCAGTCACTTACTGATCATGCTTATGTACTATGACCTTTGGATCTGAAAATAATTTTTTGGGGCTCCCAATGACCTGAAATGAGATTTCAAGTGTTCCCCATCCCCCAGGGTAAAAAGGTCGAGAAACGCTGCTTTAGTTAGTTTTTCAACATTGAGTATATTTTGAAAGCATAGAACAGAGAATTTGAGAAGTTTACCAGTAGCTCCTTTACACGCTGTAAATTGTATTTTGGGTTTAGTGGTTTTTAAGGTCATTGAAAGCAGTAATCAATAGGGACATTATAAAAATCATAATAAACCAGTAAAACATTTCTGGATGGCCGAACACGTGTTTGTGGCTGCCAGCTGGTCATAGGAACTGTTTCATTTTCAGAGGTCATTTAGAAAATTAATTCTTCCTAAGTTCTTATGAAACACATAGAACAAGGTAGGACAGAGAAAAGCTGAGGGCTAATTAAAGTATATATAAACCCAATCAGTAAAGCGTGTTTTAAGATGTTCATGTAATTTTAGAAGTAATTTTTTAATCTTTTTAAAATCGTCAGCTTTTCATTAAAATAATATCTGGTGATCCTGCCATCAACCCCTACATGCCAACAGCCCCACTGGACTAGGCTTTTTCCGTAGGGCTGCATATTTGTGTATCTCCTTTTGTGCTGGCAGCGCACCATGCGGTGCAGTCCTAGCACAGTAACCGGGGTCTTGCTGAGCGCCCCGGGCCCCGTACTAACTCTCGATTTCCGGGTCACCTGATTGCTGTGATAGCCTCTGATTGGTTATCACAGTGATCAGCCACTGTGAAGCCCGTCCCTTTTTTCTTTCTTTTTTCTGTGAATGGAGGAGAGAGATGCATCGTATCTCTCTCTCTTCTTGCAGAAAAAAAAAGTTTGCGTAAAAAATATCAAATAAATAATAATAATAATAATAAAAAAATAAAAATACCTAGATCAAGGTTTGACCTAGGTCAGTGCCAGTGTTTGGATCTAAGGTCAGGGTCAGTATATTTTTTGACAGGATTTTTTTTTTTTTTTAGTATCAGTGTCAATTAGTGTCCATGTGTTTTAGGTAGAATAAAAAAAGTAAAATGGGCACTATTGTTTCTGGGCTGTACTACGGGTACAAACACCAACTACAGTGATGCAAAAAAGACTCCACTTGCCCCCATCTATAGCTGGCTATCGCAGTAAGAAGCATTGGAAGGCTAACAACATGTATAAACAAGGCCAAGGATAAATCCAAGGGAAAAAAACAAGCTTAACCATTTAAGCCCCAGACTATTTGGCTGGCAAAAGACCAGAACACTTTTTGCGATTCGGCACTGCGTCGCTTTAACTGACAATTGTGCAGCGGTGCGACGTGGCTCCCAAACGAAATTGACGTTCTTTTTTCCCACAAATAGAGCTTTCTTTTGGTGGTATTTGATCACCTCTGCGGTTTTTATTTTTTGCGCTATAAACAAACAAAATCGACAATTTTGAAAGAAATCACATTATTTTTTACATTTTGCTAAAATAAATATCCCCAAAAAATATATAAAAAAACATTTTTTTCCTCAGTTTAGGCCGATACGTATTCTTCTACATATTTTTGGTAAAAAAATCGCAATAAGCGTTTATTGATTGGTTTGCGCAAAAGTTATAGCATCTACAAAATAGGGGATAGTTTTATGCCATTTTTATTAATAGTTTTTTTTTACTAGTAATGGCGGCGATCAGCGATTTTTATCATGACTGCAACATTATGGCGGAGAGATCGGAGACTTTTGGCGCTATTTTGGGACCATTCACATTTATACAGCGATCAGTGCAATTAGCCACTTCAATACCAGGCACTTATGCACCTTCCCGCCCAGACCAATTTTCAGCTTTCAGCGCTCTCACACTTTGAATAACACTGTATCCAAACAAAATTTTTATCGTTTTCTCCTCACAAATAGAGCTTTTTTTTGGTGGTATTTAATCACCACTGGGTTTTTTATTTTTTGCGATATAAGCGAAAAAACAGCGAAAATTGTGAAAAAAACACACTTTTTTTTAGTTTCTATTGTAAAATTTTGCAAATAAGTCATTTTTCTTCATAAATTTGTGGCAAAATTTATACTGCTACATATCTTTGGTAAAAATAATCCAAATTAATGTATATTATTTGGTCTTTGTGAAAGTTATAGAGTAGGGATGAGCTTCGTGTTCGAGTCGAACCCATGTTCGACTCGAACATCGGCTGTTCGATCGTTCGCCGAATTGCGAACGTTATGGGCCGTTCGCGCTAAATTCGTGTGGCGCGTCACGGCCCATAATTCACTGCGGCATCGCAGTGCATTGCTGGCTGATGATTGGCCAAGCATGCACTATGACCCGCATGCTTGGCCAATCACAGCGCCGTCAGTAGAGAGAGCTGTAATTGGCCAAAGCCAGGGTGGCTTTGGCCAATTATGGCTCAGGGGATTTAGTACACACCCCACACTATATAAGGCCGCCTGCACGGCGGCCCTGTGTAGTGTGTGTTCCGGTGTGCTGAGAGATAGAGAGAGAGAGAGACAGTGTCATTTGATTTGAGTTAGATAGATTAGGCAGAACAGTCAGTCAGTTAGCTGCACTTACAGTGTATTGTGTATATATATGCATCCCAGGTGTTGCATATATATATATACACTGTATTCAGTTTAGCTAGATCCGTTCCTGTTATCTTCTATCTAGACTATTTACATTTAATGCAGTGCGTCCTGCTCACAGTGTTCAGCTAGATCCATTCCTGCTATTTACATTTAGTGCAGTGCGTCCTGCTCACAGTGTTCAGCTAGATCCGTTCCTGTTATCTTCTAGACTATTTACATTTAGTGCAGTGCGTCCTGCTCACAGTGTTCAGCTAGATCCGTTCCTGCAATTTACATTTAGTGCAGTGCGTCCTGCTCACAGTGTTCAGCTAGATCCGTTCCTGCTATTTACATTTAGTGCAGTGCGTCCTGCTCACAGTGTTCAGCTAGATCCGTTCCTGCTATTTACATTTAGTGCAGTGCGTCCTGCTCACAGTGTTCAGCTAGATCCGTTCCTGCTATTTACATTTAGTGCAGTGCGTCCTGCTCACAGTGTTCAGCTAGATCCGTTCCTGTTATCTTCTAGACTATTTACATTTAGTGCAGTGCGTCCTGCTCACAGTGTTCAGCTAGATCCGTTCCTGTTATCTTCTAGACTATTTACATTTAGTGCAGTGCGTCCTGCTCACAGTGTTCAGCTAGATCCGTTCCTGTTATCTTCTAGACTATTTACATTTAGTGCAGTGCGTCCTGCTCACAGTGTTCAGCTAGATCCGTTCCTGTTATCTTCTAGACTATTTACATTTAGTGCAGTGCGTCCTGCTCACAGTGTTCGGCTAGATCCGTTCCTGTTAAATTCCTACTGACAGGCAGGCTTGTCTGGTTACAGTATATAAAGCTACCTGAAGAAAATTACAGGTGTTCTATTTGATCCTATTAGTACCACGGTCAGGCAGCTAGACTATTTACATTTAGTACAGTGCGTCCTGCTCACAGTGTTCAGCTAGATCCGTTCCTGTTATCTTCCTACTGACAGGCAGGCTTGTCTGGTTACAGTATATAAAGCTACCTGAAGAAAATTACAGGTGTTCTATTTGATCCTATTAGTACCACGGTCAGGCAGCTAGACTATTTACATTTAGTACAGTGCGTCCTGCTCACAGTGTACAGCTAGATCCGTTCCTGTTATCTTCCTACTGACAGGCAGGCTTGTCTGGTTACAGTATATAAAGCTACCTGAAGAAAATTACAGGTGTTCTATTTGATCCTATTAGTACCACGGTCAGGCAGCTAGACTATTTACATTTAGTACAGTGCGTCCTGCTCACAGTGTTCAGCTAGATCCGTTCCTGTTATCTTCCTACTGACAGGCAGGCTTGTCTGGTTACAGTATATAAAGCTACCTGAAGAAAATTACAGGTGTTCTCTTTGATCCTATTAGTACCACGGTCAGGCAGCTAGACTATTTACATTTAGTACAGTGCGTCCTGCTCACAGTGTACAGCTAGATCCGTTCCTGTTATCTTCCTACTGACAGGCAGGCTTGTCTGGTTACAGTATATAAAGCTACCTGAAGAAAATTACAGGTGTTCTATTTGATCCTATTAGTACCACGGTCAGGCAGCTAGACTATTTACATTTAGTACAGTGCGTCCTGCTCACAGTGTTCAGCTAGATCCGTTCCTGTTATCTTCCTACTGACAGGCAGGCTTGTCTGGTTACAGTATATAAAGCTACTTGAAGAAAATTACAGGTGTTCTATCCCAGCTTAGTGCAGCTACAGGCCATTAGTATGTCTGGAAGGCCAAGAAGGAGAGGCAGACAGTCACAAGCCAATAAGAGAGGGCAAGCAGGCTCTGTGTCTAGTGCTGGTCGTGGAGACGGTGCATCCTCATCAGCACGTGGCCATGGGACACGCTTGGCCTTTTTTTCGGCAGCTGGCCGTGTTGAGCCGCAACATGCGGAAGACTTGGTCGAGTGGATGACCAAGCCGTCCTCATCCTCCTCATCCTCTCTCACCCATGCCCAGGGTGCTTTGTCTGGCAAAGCAGCGGCCTCTTCCCTCAGCTCAATGTCATCAGTGACTCCTTCCCTAGCTCCACCATGTCCTCATGAGGATTCCCTCGAACTGTTTGACCACAGTGTTGGGTACATGCTCCAGGAGGATGCCCAGCGTTTGGAAGGCTCTGATGACGATACTGAGCTCGATGAAGGCAGTAACATGAGCGCGGACAGAGGGGGTGCCCAAGAAGGACAGCAATCTGGCAGTCATGCTCCCCCTGCTGCAGCATACTGCCAGGTTTGCTCCAGTGATGAGGAGGGAGGGGATGATGAGGTCACTGACTCAACGTGGGTGCCTGATAGGAGAGAGGAGGAGGAGGAGGAGGAGGAGGAGGAGGAGGAGGCGGCAGCACATCACCAACGAGGCAGGATGCCCTCCAGGGGCCAGCCTAAGGGCAGCACATTGACTGCATCACACCCCAAAGCTCCACATGTGCAGGGCGCTGCAGTCTCTGCGCGTTATTCAAAAAGTTCTTTGGTGTGGGCCTTTTTTGAGACGAGTGCATCAGATCGCACCGCTGCTATTTGCAACATATGTCTCAAGCGTATCTCGCGTGGCCAAAACATCTCCCGCTTGGGTACCACATGCTTGACCAGACATATGTTGACCTGCCATGCAGTTCGTTGGCAAGCGTATCTAAAAGACCCACACCAAAGAACAAAGAGGATCTCTCCTTGCTCCTCATCAGCTGAGATTTCCAACCCCACTAGACCTTCAGTCCTCTCTGAGACCTGCAGTGAGAGGAATGAAGGTGTAGAATTAGGTGTGTCACAGCCAAGTACTTGTGGGCAATCTGCTTTTGGTACACCGACGTCAGATTGTACCAGGCAAATTTCCCTGCCCCAGCTGCTGCACCGCCGAAAGAAGTTTGCTCCCAGCCATCCACATGCCCAGCGGTTGAATGCTAGCTTGGCAAAATTGCTAGCACTTCAACTGCTGCCTTTTCAGTTGGTAGACTCTGCCCCCTTCCGTGAGTTTGTGGAATGTGCGGTTCCTCAGTGGCAGGTACCCAAACGCCACTTTTTCTCACGGAAGGCGATTCCGGCTCTCTACCGGCATGTGGAAGGCAATGTCCATGCCTCGCTGGACAGGGCGGTCAGCGGTAAGGTGCATATTACCGCTGACTCATGGTCCAGCAGGCATGGACAGGGACGTTACCTAAGTTTCACGGCGCATTGGGTGACTCTGCTGGCAGCTGGGAAGGATGCAGGACAAGGTGCAGTAGTGTTGGAGGTTGTTCCGCCACCACGCCTCCAAAATGCTGATTGTGACACACCTCTCTCCTCCACCCCCTCCTCTTCTTCTTCCTCCATGGCCTCTTCCTCGGAACCAGCGGTGCTCCGTAGGCGTTCAAGGGGCTACGCAAGTACGCAGGCCAAAAGATGCCATGCGGTGCTTGAGCTGGTGTGCTTGGGGGACAGGAGCCACACTGGGGCAGAGGTTCTGTCAGCTCTGCAGGGGCAGGTTCAGAGGTGGTTGACGCCACGCCAACTTAAGGCAGGAATGGTGGTTTGCGACAATGGCACCAACCTCCTCTCTGCCCTCCGACAGGGACAAATGACCCATGTGCCCTGTTTGGCTCACGTCCTTAACTTGGTGGTGCAGCGGTTCTTGGGCAGGTACCCGGGCTTACAGGATGTCCTGAGGCAGGCCAGGAAAGTCTGTGTGCATTTCCGCCGGTCATATAATGCCAGTGCTCGGCTGACGGACCTCCAAAAGGAGTTTAACCTGCCCAAGAACCGCCTAATCTGTGACATGCCCACCAGGTGGAACTCAACGTTGGCCATGCTGCAGCGGCTGCACACGCAGCAGAGGGCCATCAATGAGTACCTGTGCGACTATGGCACCAGGACAGGGTCAGGGGAGCTTGGTTTTTTTTCCCCACGCCAGTGGGCCATGATCAGGGATGCATGCACTGTCCTGTCACCATTCGAGGAGGCCACGAGGATGGTGAGCAGTGACAGTGCATGCATCAGTGACACTGTCCCCCTTGTCCACCTGTTGGAGCACACGCTGCGTGGAATAATGGACAGGGCACTTGAGGCAGAACAGAGGCAGGAAGAGGAGGACTTCCTTAGCTCTCAAGGCCCCCTTTATCCAGACAGTGTTCCTGCGTGCCCGCCGATCACACAGGAAGAGGACGAGGAGGAAGAGGAGGAGGAGGAAGATTGTGTCAGTATGGAGGTGGAGCCTGGCACTCAGCATCAGCAGCAGTCTTTAAGGGATCAGTCCCAAGAAACACATGGACTTGTACGTGGCTGGGAGGAGGTGGCTGCGGACCATGTCGTTCTTAGTGACCCAGAGGACTCCGGACCAAATGCCTCAGCAAACCTACGCTGCATGGCCTCCCTGATCCTGCAAAGCCTGCGTAAGGATCCTCGTATTCGTGGTATCAAGGAGAAGGACCAATACTGGCTGGCAACCCTCCTTGATCCACGTTACAAGGGTAAGGTTGCGGACCTTATCTTGCCATCGCAGAGGGAGCAGAGGATGAAACATCTTCGGGAGGCTTTGCAGAAAGGTCTGTGCAACGCGTTCCCACAGACTGGGAGGTTACAAACTCCTGTTTCTGGACAACGTGTTGCTGAGGCTTCGGTCAGTCAAAGAAGGAGCGGTGGAGAAGGTGGCCGTCTGACCGATGCGTTCAGACAATTTTTTGGTCCGCAGCCCCAAGGTATGATCGGTTCCAGCAACCATCGCCAGCGTCTGTTTTACATGGTGCAGGAATACCTAGGGGCAAGATCAGACTTGGACACCTTTCCCACCGAAAATCCTCTGGGTTACTGGGTCTTGAGGATGGATCACTGGCCAGAGCTTGCACAGTATGCAATTGAGCTACTGGCCTGTCCTGCATCCAGCGTTCTTTCGGAACGCACATTCAGTGCTGCTGGAGGCGTGGTAACCGATCACAGGGTGCGTCTGTCCACCGACTCGGTCGATCGGCTGACCTTCATAAAAATGAATGAGTCTTGGATCACCACCAGCTACCAAGCACCTGATGCTGATGTAACCGAATAATTTTTTTTGAAATCTCAGATCCCTTCAAAGACTGCCTATGCTGATGCTGAGTGACTATCCCTGAGTAATTATCCTCTTCCTCCTCAATCATCACGCTGATAGCTTGTAAGAACATTTTTGGTTCTGGGCGCCACCACCAGTGCCTAAGGCACAATTTTTCAGCCCCTGTTTAACAGGGGCGTGTAATTACAATTTTTGATGTAATACTTTGCAGCAGGGCTCGTTCCTGCATTCCAACTAGAGTGTCTGTGAGGGGTTGCAGTGTTGTGGCACCAGCACCAGTGCCTAGGGCCCAATTTTTCTGCCCCTGTCTAACAGGGGCGTGTAATTACAATTTTTGATGCAATACTTTGCAGCAGGGCTCGTTCCTGCGTTCCAACTAGAGTGTCTGTGAGGGGTTGCAGTGTTGTGGCACCAGCACCAGTGCCTAAGGCCCAATTTTTCTGCCCCTGTCTAACAGGGGCGTGTAATTACAATTTTTGAAGCAATAATTTGCAGCAGGGCTCGTTCCTGCGTTCCAACTAGAGTGTCTGTGAGGGGTTGCAGTGTTGTGGCACCAGCACCAGTGCCTAAGGCCTAATTTTTCAGCTCCTGTTCAACAGGGGCATGTAATTACAATTCTTGATCTAATATTTCACAGCAGGGCCCTGTGAGGGCTTACAGTGTTGTGGCCACAGCAACACCTAAGGCCCAAATTTCTGCTGAGTATATAGGGCAGGACCCTACTTTCAAACATCTAACTTACAAACGACTCCTACTTGCAAACGAAAGGAGACAACAGGAAGTGAGATGAAATCTACCCCTAGGAAGGGAAATTCTCTCCTGTAAGAGTTAATATGGGAAAACAATTTCTCCTTTCCACTGATGCTTTCCAATCCTTGTTCCACAAAAAAACCCAAATTTTCAAAAAACATTTTTCATTGGGACAAAAAAGTGAGGTGAAATCTTCTGAAGAGGAGGAAAGACAGCAAAACAAATGTCACAGGGGTGATAACCCTTCCCTATGTTTTCCAAAAAGCTTAGAAAAGATTTTTTGGCTGGAGCTAAACACGTTAAAAATGTTCAAAATTACAAACAGATTCTACTTAACAACAAACCTACAGTCCCTGTCTTGTTTGCACCGCCTGTATACTGCTGTTCAGAGTATATAGGGCCTGGTGGCCCCACACCTTTCCTTATTTTAATTTGGGTGCGGGGTTCCCCTTAATATCCATACAAGACCCAAAGGGCCTGGTAATGGACTGGGGGGTACCCATGCCGTTTGTCTCACTGATTTTCATCCATATTGCCATGACCCGACATGACATTAAACCCGCAAGCAGTTTTAAATGAGATTTTTTCCTTTAAAAATGACATTTGGTGCAGGGACTGTTCTAAACATGGGAAACATGCGTCACTTTACAGGCATACTATAGACACCCCCCAGGTACGATATTTAAAGGAATATTTCACTTTTTTTTTTTACTTTAAGCATCATTAAAATCACTGCTCCCGAAAAAACGGCCGTTTTTAAAAGTTTTTTTTGCATTGATACATGTCCCCTGGGGTAGGACCCGGGTCCCCAAACCCTTTTTAGGACAATACCATGCAAATTAGCCTTTAAAATGAGCACTTTTGATTTCGAACGTTCGAGTCCCATAGACGTCAATGGGGTTCTAACGTTCGTGCGAACTTTCGGTCCGTTCGCGGGTTCTGGTGCGAACCGAACCGGGGGGTGTTCGGCTCATCCCTATTATAGAGTCTACAAACTATGGTGCCAATCACTGAAAATTGATCACATCTGATCACACTTGATGTACTGAAGGCCTATCTCATTTCTTAAAACACTAAGAAGCCAGGAAAGTACAAATACCCCCCAAATGACCCCTTTTTGGAAAGTAGACAGTCCAAGGTATTTACTAAGAGGCATGGTGAGTTTTTTTAAGTTGTTATTTTTCACACAATTCTTGGGAAAATTAAGATTTTTTTTTTTTTACACAAACTGGTCATATTAACAGGTTATTTCTCTCACACAGCATATGCATAATTGCAACTACACCCCAAAATACATTCTGCTACTCCTCCCGAGTATGACGATACCACATGTGTGAGACTTTTACACAGCCTAGCCATATACAAAGGCCCAACATTGAAGTAGCACTTTCAGGCATTCTACAAGCATAAATTGCACATATTCTTTCTCAACCACCTATTACACTTTTGAAGGCCCTGGAGCACCAGGGCAATGGAATTGTCCACAAAATTACCCCATTTTGGAAAGCACACACCACAACGTATAATCTATGAGGCATAATGAGTCTTTTGAACGGTTCATTTTTTTCCAGAAGGTTTTGGAAAATGTGGAAAAAAAATTAAAATTCATTTTTTTTAGACAAAGTTGGCCATTTATAAGATATTTCTAACACATAGCATGTACATAGCAAAAATGACACCCCAAAATGCATTCCACTACTCCTCCTGAGTATGGCAATACCACATGTGTGAGACTTTTACACAGCCTGGCCATATACAAAGGCCCAACATTGAAGTAGCACCTTCAGGCGTTCTCCAAGCATAAATTGCACATATCCTTTCTCAACCGTCTATTACACTTTTGAAGGCCCTGAAGCACCAGGACAATGGAATTGTCCACAAAATGACCCCATTTTGGAAAGCAAACACCCCAATCTATGAGGCATAATGAGTCTTTTGAACGGTTCATTTTTTTCCAGAAGTTTTTGGAAAATGTGGAAAAAAAATGAAAATGCATTTTTTTTACACAAAGTTGTCCCATAGCACGTACATAGCAAAATGACACCCCAAAATACATTCTGCTACTCCTCCTGAGTATGGCGATACCACATGTTTGAGACTTTTACACAGCCTGGCCACATACAGAGGCCCAACATCCAAGTAGCACCTCCAGGCATTCTAGCAGCATTAATTACACATATCATTTTCTGACTACCGATCACATTTTTGAAGGCCCTTGATATTTCTAACACATAGCAGGTACATACCAAAAAACAAAAGATTACCTGTGGTTTTAGAAGTGCAGTGGTCCACAGAGGAGAGCATCAGTCCAGGCAGCAGGCAGGAATGAGGTCAGCGACAGCAAAAGCAATCATCCAGGCAGCAGGCAGGAATACTGTCCATAGTTCGTACAGGCAGAGATACTGTCAGCACAGCCAGAGCACAGCCAGAGCACAGCCAAAGCACAGCCAAAGCACAGGTCCAGGGAGCAGGCAGAGGTGTCCTGGCAGAAATACTGTCCAAAGTCAGTAGAGGCAGCAGGCAGATATATGGTCAACACAGCCAAAGTATTGGTCCAAGCAGCAGGAAGAAACATGGTCCATAATGTCATGGGTCATTACAGGCAGCAATATGGTCAGCACAGCCAAAGTATTGGTCCAGGCAGCAGGAAGGACCATCAAGCTTAGGGCCAGGGGGACAGGGGTAGAGGCTTCTCCCACCCAAATCGCTTTGAAGCCTCCAGACAACCAGACCCTGTTCTGGGAGCGCAAAAAATGAAAAACTGGTTTTCTCTACACAGAACGCTATTCTGAAGCCCCTCACATATGTGAGACCCCTGTGTACTGAAGTAGATGGCCAAAAGATCAGTCCAAGTGGCAGGCAAAAACATGGTCGATTACCAGGCCAAAGTCGGTGCACGTGGAAGTCAGAAACATGGTTTAAATCGGCAGGCAGAGGCACCGTCAGTAAACAGACTGAGGTTGGTGCACGTGGAAGTTAGAAACGTGGTTTAAATCTGCAAGCAAAGACATCATCGGTAAACAGGCCAGGGTCAGTTAATTAACATGGTAGCAGGCAAATGGGGAAATGGCAGTCTGTTAATAATAAGGGGAACTAATATTGGATGGATGGATGATAATTTTTGAAGCAATCTCCTATGCACAGGCCAGGTTGGGAGGGACACTGGGGACAATAATAGCTGGTATCTCTTCTTACTCCTCCTCTGCTGCATACACGGCATTTCTTTTGGCATCTTCTTCCAGATTCTGTGAGGGGAATGTGATAGGGAAAGTGTTGCTCGTGAAGTCGACTCACGCTATCAGAGCGAATGCTTACTGGGGTGGGACCTTGTTGGTAAATGAGGGCAGTGACGATATCTTCAATGTACATATTATAATCATGGACACATTCGGGCTTTACAATGGGGCCGCCTCTTCTTTGGATCTCCACAACGGTGTCATTATGGATGGTAGAGAGTATGTGAACATCTTTCTTGTCCCTCCACTTCAAGCTGTGTGAAGTTGGCACCCCATGTTTGTAAAACCTGAATAAAAATATACCATTCGTTTGTGCCGCGTTTGTGCTGATTTGTGCCGCAAAAATGAGCGTTTGTGCCGGTTCGGTTTCTGAGATATTAAACATTCAATTTAATGCAAGCCCCGCCCACTTTGCACCCCATGTTTTTGAATTTTAAAAACAAACGCGCCATTCGTTTGTGCCACGTTTGTGCTGGTTTGTGCCGCAAAAATAAACGTTTGTGCCGCTTTGGTTGCGGAGATATTGTGCGTTATAGTTGCTGTAACCCCGCCCATTTTGCACCCCATGTTCCTGAATTTTAAAAACAAACGTGCCATTCGTTTGTGCCGCGTTTGTGCTGGTTTGTGCCGCAAAAATAAACGTTTGTGCCGCTTTGATTGCGGAGATATTGTGCGTTATAGTTGCTGTAACCCCGCCCATTTTGCACCCCATGTTCCTGAATTTTAAAAACAAACGTGCCATTCATTTGTGCCGCGTTTGTGCTGGTTTGTGCCGCAAAAATAAACGTTTGTGCCGCTTTGGTTACGGAGATATTGTGCGTTATAGTTGCTGTAACCCCGCCCATTTTGCACCCCATGTTCCTGAATTTTAAAAACAAACGCGCCATTCGTTTGTGCCGCGTTTGTGCTGGTTTGTGCCACAAAAATAAACGTTTGTGCCGCTTTGGTTGTGGAGATATTGTGCGTTATAGTTGCTGTAACCCCGCCCATTTTGCACCCCATGTTCCTGAATTTTAAAAACAAACGCGCCATTCGTTTGTGCTGCTTTTGTGCTGGTTTGTGCCGCAAAAATAAACGTTTGTGCCGCTTTGGTTGCGGAGATATTGTGCGTTATAGTTGCTGTAACCCCGCCCATTTTGCACCCCATGTTCCTGAATTTTAAAAACAAACGCGCCATTCGTTTGTGCCACGTTTGTGCTGGTTTGTGCCGCAAAAATAAACGTTTGTGCCGCTTTGGTTGCGGAGATATTGTGCGTTATAGTTGCTGTAACCCCGCCCATTTTGCACCCCATGTTCCTGAATTTTAAAAACAAACACGCCATTCGTTTGTGCTGCGTTTGTGCTGGTTTGTGCCGCAAAAATAAATGTTTGTGACTCTTTGGTTGTGGAGATATTGTGCGTTATAGTTGCTGTAATCCCGCCCACATTGCACCCCATGTTCCTGAATTTTAAAAACAAACGCGCCATTCGTTTGTGCCGCGTTTGTGCTGGTTTGTGCCGCAAAAATAAACGTTTGTGCCGCTTTGGTTGCGGAGATATTGTGCGTTATAGTTGCTGTAACCCCGCCCATTTTGCACCCCATGTTCCTGAATTTTAAAAACAAACGCGCCATTCGTTTGTGCCGCGTTTGTGCTGGTTTGTGCCGCAAAAATAAACGTTTGTGCCGCTTTGATTGCGGAGATATTGTGCGTTATAGTTGCTGTAACCCCGCCCATTTTGCACCCCATGTTCCTGAATTTTAAAAACAAATGCGCCATTCGTTTGTGCCGCGTTTGTGCTGGTTTGTGCCGCAAAAATAAATGTTTGTGCCGCTTTGGTTGCGGAGATATAGTGCGTTATAGTTGCTACAACCCCGCCCACATTGCACCCCATGTTCCTGAATTTTAAAAACAAACGCACCATTTGTTTGTGCCGGGTTTGTGCTGGTTTGTGCCGCAAAAATAAACGTTTGTGCCGCTTTGGTTGCGGAGATATTGTGCGTTATAGTTGCTGCAACCCCACCCACTTTGCACCCCATGTCCCTGAATTTTAAAAACAAACGTGCCATTCGTTTGTGCCGCGTTTGTGCTGGTTTGTGCCGCAAAAATAAACGTTTGTGCCGCTTTGGTTGCGAAGATATAGTGCGTTATAGTTGCTGCAACCCCGCCCACATTGCACCCCATCTTCCTGAATTTTAAAAACAAACGCGCCATTTGTTTGTGCCGCGTTTGTGCTGGTTTGTGCCGCAAAAATAAACGTTTATGCTGCTTTGGTTGCGGAGATATTGTGCGTTATAGTTGTTGCAACCCCGCCCACATTGCACCCTATGTTCCTGAATTTTAAAAACAAATGCACCATTTGTTTGTGCCGGGTTTGTCCTGGTTTGTGCCGCAAAAATAAACGTTTGTGCCGCTTTGGTTGTGGAGATATTGTGCGTTATAGTTGCTGCAACCCCGCCCACATTGCACCCTATGTTCCTGAATTTTAAAAACAAATGCGCCATTTATTTGTGCCGCGTTTGTGCTGGTTTGTGCCGCAAAAATAAACATTTGTGCCGCTTTGGTTGCGGAGATATTGTGCGTTATAGTTGCTGCAACCCCGCCCACATTGCACCCCATGTTCCTGAATTTTAAAAACAAATGCACCATTTGTTTGTGCCGGGTTTGTCCTGGTTTGTGTCGCAAAAATAAACGTTTGTGCAGCTTTGGTTGCGGAGATGTTGTGCGTTATATGTTGTCAAACCACATTGACTTTACACCTTGTTATTAAAGCTTACATACAGAACCTAAACTCAGCTTGGGTTTCCTTAATGTAAAGCTCCTCCCACTGTACTGGCACTGCACTTCATATTGTACCCTGAAAAAGGCACCTCTGCCGGGTTAGCCCCTCATATCAAAATTTTAGAAAAAATCTTATGCAGTTTGTTAGATCTTTGTTAGATCAGGTTAGATCAACCGTTGTTTGCATTAGATCTCACACAGAAGAAGCGATATTAACAGTTATTTGCTGGGGGGGCTAACCCGTCATCAGCCCCCCTTATCAAAAAATTGACCAAACAGTTAGCTATTTTGGAAGCAATTTGTTAGATCCGGTATGATCAAGTGTTTTTAACGTTAGATCTCACATAATTAGAGACTTATTAAGTGATTAATGTGGGGGGGCTGGCCCTCCCTTATCAAATTTTCGCCCCAAATATCATTCAAGCTAATAGATATTGGTTAGATCCGGTAAGATCAAGTGGTTTTAACGTTAGATCTCACATCATTTCAGAGATATTCCACATCAAAATAGAGATATTAGGTGGTACATATGGACGGGCTGGCCCCCCCTTATATTCAGCGCAATGAAAATCACACCCAACTTTTGCTGCGGCACAAAAACTTTTCCTCAGCTGCAGGGGCCCAACTTATGATCCTGCACACAAGCCCTCTGCTTTCAGAAAATGCCCCTGACCTGAGCTCATCATTGCACATCCATTCCAGATGCTCGTATGTGACATCACATACATCCCATACATCACATACATCCCACACATCCCATACATCACATACAAGCACGTGGTCTGGATGTGAGCGGTGGATCAGCTGGATGAGTGTGCCAGGACAAGTAGATGTGTCTCATCTCTGCTTCCTTTTACCACTCTGCATATCACACATATCATAGATGAGAAGAGGGTACAGTGGTGGGAAAAATGAGCAGGAGTGGTTTAGATGTGGGACAGAAGAACAGGAGGGTACAGCCGTGGGGCAAATGTGCAGGGGGGTTCAGTTTTGGTGCAGATGAGAAGGAGGTTCAGTGGTGGGACAGAAAAGCAGGTTGGGTAGAACAGTGGGGCAAATGTGAAAGGAGGTGTATTGGTGGGACAGATGAGCAGGAGGTTACAGTGGTGGGGCAGGAGAACAGGGGGAACATAGGTGGGGCAGAAGAGCAGGGGGTACAGAGGTGAAACAGATGTGCAGGAGGTACATTAGTAAGGCAGATGAAAAAGCGGGTTACAGTGGTAGGGCAGATGAGAAGGTGATTCAGTAGTAGACAGAAGAACATGGGAATATGGCGGTGGAGCAAATGTGCAGAGAGGTACAGTGGTGGGGCAGATGAGAAAAATGGTACATTGATGGGGTAGATGAGCAGAGGGGTTACAGTGGTGGGGCAGAAGAGCAAGGGGGTACAGTGGTGGTGCAGATGTGCAGAAGGTGCAGTGGTGGGAGGGATGCGAAGGGGGTTCAGCAGTGGGACAGAAAAGCAGGGGGGTACAGTGATGGGGCAGATGAGCGGGGGAGGGGTTTAGTGTTGGGCCAGATGACAAGGGGGTTACAGTGGTGGGAAAATGAGCAGGAGGGGTTCAGTGTTGGGGCAGATGAGAAGGGGGTTTAGCGGTGGGACAGAAGAGCAGGGGGGTACAGCGGTGGGGCAGATGTGAAAGGAGGTGCATTGGTGGACAGATGAGCAGGGGGTTACAGTGGTTGGGCAGAAGAGCAGGGAGAACAGAGGTGAGACAGATGTGCAGGAGGTACAGTGATGGGGCAGAAGAGAAAGGGGGTTACAGTGGTGGGGCAGATGAGAAAGGGGGTTACAGAGGTGGGGCAGATGAGAAAGGGGGTTACAGAGGTGGGGCAGATGAGAAAGGGGGTTACAGAGGTGGGGCAGATGAGAAAGGGGGTTACAGTGGTGGGGCAGATGAGAAAGGGGGTTACAGAGGTGGGGCAGATGAGAAAGGGGGTACATTAGTGGTACAGATGAGCAGGGGGTTACAGCGGTGGGGCAGAAGAGCAGGGGGAACAGAGGTGAGACAGATGTGCAGGAGGTACAGTGATGGGGCAGAAGAGAAAGGGGGTTACAGAGGTGGGGCAGATGAGAAAGGGGGTTACAGAGGTGAGGCAGATGAGAAAGGGGGTTACAGTGGTGGGGCAGATGAGAAAGGGGGTTACAGAGGTGGGGCAGATGAGAAAGGGGGTTACAGTGGTGGGGCAGATGAGAAAGGGGGTTACAGTGGTGGGGCAGATGAGAAAGGGGGTTACAGTGGTGGGGCAGATGAGAAAGGGGGTTACAGAGGTGGGGAAGATGAGCAGGGGGAACAGAGGTGGGACAGATGTGCGGGAGGTACAGTGGTGGGGCAGATGAGAAAGGGGTTTACAGTGGTGGGGCAGATGAGAAAGGGGGTTAGAGAGGTGGGACAGATGAGAAAGGGGGTTACAGTGGTGGGGCAGATGAGCAGATAAGTTCAGTGTTAGGACAGATGAGAAGATGGTTCAGCAGTGAGACAGAAGAGCATGGGGGTACGGTGGTGGGGCAGATGTGCAGGGGGTTACAGTGGTGGGGCAGATGTGCAGGGGGGTACAGTGGTGGGGCAGATTTGCAGGTGATACAGTGATCTGAGGTGTGAAGGTGTATGAATTGGGGTTGATCTGAGGCGTGAGAGTGCAGGATGTTAATTTCTCACTGCTAAAGTAGTTTACAGCATTTACTTTATAAAAAATCCTTTTCGTGATTGAGATTGTGAAGTTGACTTTTTTTGTTATAAAATCGGTACGCTCAATTTCTTTGAAAACATTTTTCGGCACACTGCTCAAAAGGCTGCTTACCTCCTGGCCTATCAGTTTTTATTAAAGATGGAAAATGGGCTGTGGAGCAAGACCCGCTGTCGCCCAAAACTATTTTCTCATTTTCAATAATCAAAGAAGGTAAGGAAAAAAGGATGGAAAAGGTAAAAGGATAGAAGGGGGGGGGAGGTAAGGCTGGGGGGGGGGGTGAAATGGCGTTGGTTCAGGATAACTATGATGAATGGGCTCCGGAACTTTTCTGTGACATTAAGTCCCAAGAAGGGCAGTACCCTCTGCGGAGACGACAATCTGGTTCCATAGTCCCCAAGTGTTAGAGTATTTTTCCTGTTGGTGTTGTGCAGTGAGTACTCGATCTTCCATCTCATTTGGAATGGAGTTTTTATAGAGTTTGGCTCAGATGGAGGAGACATGTAGCAGGAAAAAGCTGGATCACCAGGAACCTTGTATTCCGTAAATTTTTGCGTGGTTTATCTGTCTCCCAGAAGTGGATCAATTTAGGGCACGACCAAAATATGTGAAGTCGTGTTCCTCCATCCCCCTGGCATCTCCAACATTGGTCAGTAGTTGCAGGGTGAGGTACCACCTTGTTAACAGTTTATAGTTGGTCTCTTTAATTTTTGTACAAACCGATGATTTCAACGAAAATCTGAGGACATGTTGTATCTGAGCAGATGTTAATGTACGCCCCAGCTTACTTTCCCATTTGTTCAAGAACGGTAAGTGTGGTTGTTCAGCCGGACAGTTCAAGAGGGCGTATGTTTTGGATAGAGCCTGTGGAAGGGAACCCTCTTTGGAACAGTATGCTTCAAAGGACGTCAGGGGACGATTAAATCCCTGTGAATTAGGCAAAGTATTGAGAAAGTGTTGTAATTGTAGCGCTGTCCACAAGGAAAGTTTGAAGGGCTCATTAGCACTACTGTGGAAGGCCATTGGCCTCCCGTTAGGAAGTGGGATGCCTGGACCCTACCTGTTTGGCTTAGGGTCCGAAACATTTGCGGTTCCAGACCAGGGAGGAACCACGGTTTTTCTATGATAGGGAGCAATGGGGAATCAGGGAAGAAAGCCGGTTCTGTGTGCTGACCTGGGAGCATATGCGGAGTGTCGTACCCAATATGGGGTGTAACTTCAGCACAGGTGGTAGTTGGTCATAGCACCACAGAGCCCCTGGCAGCAGAATGTCAGTCTGGGCCTGTTCCAGTTGTGCCCACAATTTAGAGCAGCGATGCCAAAATTTATTAATTTTAAGCTACTGCCACGGGGGCCTAACTTCTCATATAAAATAACGAACTGTTATGTATTTATCATAGATTAAATAAAACATCTCACTGATCAAACTGCAACAAGCTTTTATCCCTACTTACATTGCGATTATTACTGATTTCTGCCATGTGCATGCTAGGTTTAATGCAATAATAACTTCATCTAACAATTATCTACTAACTTGGATGTTGTTATTGGCAAAGAATATGAAATCTCTGAAATGATGTGAGATCTTACGTTAAAACCTCTTGATCTTACCGGATCTAACGAATATCTATTAGCCCGAATGATTTTTGGCCCGAAAATTTGATAAGGGGGGACCAGCCCCCCTCATTAATCACTTAATAAGTCTCTAATAATGTGAGATCTAACGTTAAAAACACTTGATCATACCGGATCTAACAAATTGCTTCCAAAATAGCTAACTGTTTGGTCAATTTTTTGATAAGGGGGGGCTGATGACGGGTTAGCCCCCCCAGCAAATAACTGTTAATATCGCTTCTTCTGTGTGAGATCTAACGCAGACAACGGTTGATCTAACCTGATCTAACAAAGATCTAACAAACTGCATAAGATTTTTTCAAAAATTTTGATATGGGGGGGCTAACCCGGCAGAGGTGCCTTTTTCAGGGTACAATATGAAGTGCAGTGCCAGTACAGTGGGAGGAGCTTTACATTAAGGAAACCCAATCTGAGTTTAGGTTCTGTATGTAAGCTTTAATAACAAGGTGTAAAGTCAATGTGGTTTGACAACATATAACGCACAATATCTCCGCAACCAAAGCTGCACAAATGTTTATTTTTGCGGCACAAACCAGCACAAACCCGGCACAAACAAATGGCGCGTTTGTTTTTAAAATTCAGGAACATGGGGTGCAATGTGGGCGGGGTTGCTGCAACTATAACGCACAATATCTCAGCAACCAAAGCGGCACAAACGTTTATTTTTGCGGCACAAACCAGCACAAACGTGGCACAAACGAATGGCGCGTTTGTTTTTAAAATTCAGGAACATGGGGTGCAAAATGGGCGGAGTTAAAGCAACTATAACGCACAATATCTCCGCAACCAAAGCGGCACAAACGTTTATTTTTGCGGCACAAACCAGCACAAACGCGGCACAAACGAATGGCGCGTTTGTTTTTAAAATTCAGGAACATGGGGTGCAAAATGGGCGGGGTTACAGCAACTATAACGCACAATATCTCCGCAACCAAAGCGGCACAAACGTTTATTTTTGCGGCACAAACCAGCACAAACGCGGCACAAACGAATGGCACGTTTGTTTTTAAAATTCAAGAACATGGGGTGCAAAATGGGCGGGGTTACAGCAACTATAACGCACAATATCTCCGCAACCAAAGCGGAACAAACATTTATTTTTGCGGCACAAACCAGCACAAACACAGCACAAACAAATGGTGCGTTTGTTTTTAAAATTCAGGAACATGGGGTGCAAAATGGGCGGGGTTACAGCAACTATAACGCACAATATCTCCGCAACCAAAGCGGCACAAACGTTTATTTTTGCGGCACAAACCAGCACAAACGCGGCACAAATGAATGGCACGTTTGTTTTTAAAATTCAGAAACATGGGGTGCAAAATGGGCGGGGTTACAGCAACTATAACGCACAATATCTCCGCAACCAAAGCGGCACAAACGTTTATTTTTGCGGCACAAACCAGCACAAACGCGGCACAAACGAATGGTGCATTTGTTTTTAAAATTCAGGAACATGGGGTGCAAAATGGGCGGGGTTACAGCAACTATAACGCACAATATCTCCGCAACCAAAGCGGCACAAACGTTTATTTTTGCGGCACAAACCAGCACAAACGCGGCACAAACAAATGGCACGTTTGTTTTTAAAATTCAGGAACATGGGGTGCAAAATGGGCGGGGTTACAGCAACTATAACGCACAATATCTCCGCAACCAAAGCGGCACAAACATTTATTTTTGCGGCACAAACCAGCACAAACGCGGCACAAACGAATGGCGTGTTTGTTTTTAAAATTCAGGAACATGGGGTGCAAAATGGGCGGGGTTACAGCAACTATAACGCACAATATCTCCGCAACCAAAGCGGCACAAACGTTTATTTTTGCGGCACAAACCAGCACAAACGCGGCACAAATGAATGGCGCGTTTGTTTTTAAAATTCAGGAACATGGGGTGCAAAATGGGCGGGGTTACAGCAACTATAACGCACAATATCTCCGCAACCAAAGCGGCACAAACGTTTATTTTTGCGGCACAAACCAGCACAAACGTGGCACAAACGAATAGCGCGTTTGTTTTTAAAATTCAGGGACATGGGGTGCAAAGTGGGCGGGGCTTGCATTAAATTGAATGTTTAATATCTCAGAAACCGAACCGGCACAAACGCTCATTTTTGCGGCACAAATCAGCACAAACGCGGCACAAACGAATGGTATATTTTTATTCACGTTTTACAAACATGGGGTGCCAACTTCACACAGCTTCCACTTCATGGCCAACACCTTCTCGTTCCTCATGAATGCCGATTCTCTGTTTTGCAATTTTTTTGTCAACAAATTTTGTGGGAGGCCGGGGTTTTTTACTATAAAGGTGACGAAAAAGGGGCAGGCTGGTATGATAATTGTGACATATAAATGGTATCCTTTGTTGAACTGGGGGTATGCCAGCTCCCAGACAATTTTACCACTGGTTCCAATTTATGTGGGGCAATCATGGGACTGGAGCTGGGAGTCTTTGCCTTCATAGATCCGGAATGTGAAGACATATCCAGTGGCTCGATCGCATAATTTATTTAATTTCAGCCCATACCTGGCTCTCTTTCTTGGTATATACTGCTTGAAGTGTAGTCGGCCAGTGAAATGTATGAGGGACTCCTCCACACAAATTTTTTGGTCTGGGATAAAAACGTCTCTAAATCGCTGGGTAAAGGAATTGATTAGGGGGCGTATCTTGTACAATTTGTAATAGTTGGGATGATCTCGGGGAGGGCGCTGTGAATTGTCATTGAAGTGGAGAAAACGCATAATCATGTCGTATCTTGTCCTGGACATTACAGCGGAATATATGGGCATATGGTGGATGGGTTGTGGACCAATATGCATGGACTTCGTTCTTTTTTGTAAGCCCCATATTAAACGTAAGGCCCAAAAACAATTTAAATGTGTCCAGTGTTAGGTGTCGCCACTGGAACATGCGGGCATAGGAAGAATTGGGGTTGGCAGCAATAAATTGGAATGCATACAGGTTAGTTTGATCCACCATATTCTGCAGCAAATCTTGTGGGAAAAATAAACAAAAATAATCAAATTGAGAAAAATTTGTAGTGTCAGGCTGTACACCTGGCTGTGCAGTGAAAGGGGGGATGATAGCGGATCCTGAGTTGGCAGGCAACCAAGGGTTTGCCAGGGCATTGGAAAGGTAGGACTGGGGCTGGGTTCTTCGAATTGGGCGTGTGATTCCAGTACTTGTACTGGGCTCCTCTTCCTGGGGTCTGGCGCTGCTGGTGGTGGGCAGATCTCCTGATCTTGGTCCTGATCTTGGTCCTGATCTCGGTCAGATCTCATTCTTTTGGGAGGGACGGTTTCCTCCGAGGACTCGGACTCCGATCCACTATCCTCCACTGGCTCGTATTCCGAACCAGAATCGGATGATGGGAGCTCCCCGCTGCTCTCATCATCCAACATGGTAAGAAGGGCATATGCCTCCTCAGGTATGTAAATCCTTTGCGACATTATGGTAGTGCTTTTTGGCGGGCCTATGTAATGGTACTGCTGGTGATAGTGGTGGTACCGATGTGGTATTAGTGGCGGGCCTGTGTGGCGGTACCGATGGTGGTACAGGTGGCGGTACGGGTGGTGGTGGTACCGATGGCGGTACAGGTAGCGGTACGTGTGGTGGTGGCAGTACCGATGGCAGTACAGGTGGCGGTACTGGTAGCAGGCCTGTGTGGCAGGCCTGTGTGGTGGTATAGATGGTGGGCCTGATGGCGGAACTGGCGGTGGTACCGATAGGGGTACTGATAGCCTGTGTGGTGGTACCAATGGTGGTACTGATGGCGGTGGGCCTGATGGCAGTACCGATGTTGGGCCTGATGGCAGGACTGGCGGTGGTACCGATGGGGGTTCTGGTAGCCTGTGTG
The DNA here is from genome assembly GCF_042186555.1 of Aquarana catesbeiana. Classification (NCBI taxonomy): domain Eukaryota; kingdom Metazoa; phylum Chordata; class Amphibia; order Anura; family Ranidae; genus Aquarana; species Aquarana catesbeiana. The sequence goes on along the minus strand of NC_133327.1, from coordinate 82,814,897 downwards.
GCGGTACCAATGGCAGTACTGATAGCGGTGGGCCTGTGACAGATGATTGACAGATGGGCTGATTGATTGACAGATGGGCTGATTGATTGGCTGATTGACAGATGGGCTGATTGGCTGGGCTGATTGATCAGATGGGCTGATTGATCAGATGGGCTGCTTGACAGATGGGCTGGGCTGTGTGACAGGTCCTCTTTCTTTGGGGGGGGTCGTGTTGTGCACTGTGGTATGGTACAGATAACACACTAACAGACAATCTCACTTACTGATCCCTGCTCTCTCCTCACACTATCGGTGTGTGAGGAAAGAGCAGAGATCAGATGGTAACTGCTCCTCTGTGTTTACATTTGTCACAGGCTGTGATTGGACACAGCCGGTCACGTGGCAATTGATGCATTGATTACTGTGTAAATGTGACTGGCAGGGAAGGGGTTAACCACTAGGTGGCACTGTAGGGGTTACGTGTGTCCTAGGGAGTGATCCTAACTCTGGGGGGGGGCTATGTATGACACGACACTGATCACCACTCCCCGATTACAGGGAGCTGCGATCAGTGTCCTGTCACTAGGCAGAACGGGGAAATGCTTGTTTACATCAGCATTTCCTCGTTCTTCCTCTCCATGAAACGATTGAGGGTATCTTTGCGGACGAGTCCATGGGACCCCCGATCACACTCACGGAGCTCGCGATGGAACTGCTTCTTAACGGACAACGTACAGGTACGTTAATTTGCCTGTACGTGCCCTTCTGCCGACGTATATCGGCGTGAGCCGGTCGGCAAGCAGTTAACTTACTGACCAGCCCGCAGACAACCAGATAACCTGTCTAACAATATACGTTAAAAGCAGGGGTTTAGTCTGCACACATTTGTAAGTGCATGCGTAAGCTACAGAGCCTCGTCACGGCACCCTGGTATCTGTGGTACCTAACACTAACTTATAAGTGTCCCCACAGTAGAGGCACATGCATTCTGATGGATAAGTGAGAGCAGGTGGACTGAAGGGGAGCCACCCCTTCATAAAGGTACAAGGGCACACTGAACACCCAGCATATAGCACAATGGCTGCAAAGGTGTCAGTGCGTTGCCTGATATAAAAAAGACGCTACTTGCCCCCATCTATAGCTGGCTATAGCAGTAAGAAGCATTGGAAGGCTAACAACAGGTATAAACAAGGCCAAGTATAAATCCAAGGGAAAAAAAAACAAGCTTAACTTATCGACCAGCCCGCAGACAACCAATTAAACCTGTCTAACAGTATGCGTTAAAAGCAGGGGTTTAGTCTGCACACATTTGCAAATACATGCGTAAGCCACACAGCCTCGTCACGGCACCCTGGTATCTGTGGAAAAACAAACAACAACTAACATACACATATGTGGTATCGCTGCGATTATCAGGAGCAGGAGAATTAATTTGGGTTGTTCTTTGGTGGAAGGTTATGATAGTAGCAAGAAATATACAGCTAATATACAGCTAAATGTAAAAAAAAAGATTTTTTTTTTTTAATATTTTGGGGAAGTTTTCCTTTGATAATTAAATAAAATCAGGAGATATCCATTTACCACCAAAAGAAAGCCCAATTTGTCCTGAAAAAAACAAGGCATAATTCACCTGGATGCACAAAGTGTACGGTTTTACTTACACATGTCAAAGTTTCAAAATTGTGGTTAGGCATTTCGATTTGTTTTACCCTTGGTGCAAAGGGGTTAAGGTACCTTCTGTTATAGAGTAACAAGATTGTGAAGAGGGAGACATGGCTCTCTCAAAAGGATAGTGGGATTTTGAAGGGAGATAATGTGTCTATTTGAAGGTGAGCAATACCAACAACGGTTAGTATAAAAATATAAATTTTATTGAGACAAACGGATAAAAGACAATACAGTCTAATTACAATCAAAATACATATTGTAACCGTAGATTACAACTTGTTATATGAAATCAATTTGCGTAAGTATGCAGGAGCAGCCAACATGTTTCGCTTAATGCTTCATCAGGGCACTATATACATTACTGATTTCATCTAGATTGCATAAAATATGAAACATACCATTAATATAATGATGCATATCCCATAATCAATTTAGAAACATCAACAGGTTATGCAGATGAAGAACATTTATGTACACAAAATAACTTATACATGCTCACCTGGTCTAATAAAAGAAACTGAACCACTAAACCGCACCACTACACAGCCATACACCCATAATAAGACCACCTGGTGCTGATTTCCCGTGGATGTCAGGTCCGATCGGGTTAAGCCAGTAGGGAAATTGGACCGTGTTTATTTTGTTGAAAAGAATGGTAATCTGATAGTTTAAAAAGACAAAATTATGTGAGTAATGACTTACAAAAATAAGATTTAAAATTGATAACATTGCTGGTATTAACCTATGTATAAGCAGTAGGGATAAGCCCAACACCCCCCTGTTCGGTTCGCACCAGAACATGCGAACAGGCAAAAAATTCATTTGAACACGCGAACACCATTAAAGTCTATGGGGCACAAACATGAATAATCAAAAGTGCTAATTTTAAAGGCTTATATGCAAGTTATTGTCATAAAAAGTGTTTGGGGACCTGGGTCCTGCCCCAGGGGACATGGATCAATGCAAAAAAAGTTTTAAAAACAGACGTTTTTTCGGGAGCAGTGATTTTAATAATGCTTACAGTGAAACAATAAAAGTGTAATATTCCTTTAAATTTCATACCTGGGGGGTGTCTATAGTATGCCTGTAAAGGGGCGCATGTTTCCTGTGTTTAGAACAGTCTGACAGCAAAATGACATTTCAAAAGAAAAAAAGTCATTTAAAACTGCTTGCGGCTATTAATGAATTGCCGGTCCGACAATACACATAAACGTTCATTGATAAAAATGGCATGGGAATTCCCCACAGGGGAACCCCGAACCAAAATTTAAAAAAAAAATGACATGGGGGTCCCCCTAAATTCCATACCAGGCCCTTCAGGCAGGACCCAGGGCCCCAAGCACTTTTTATGACAATACCATACATATAAGCTTTAAAATTGGAAAGAGGGCATTGAGGCCTATTATGTGGGCCTCAGGGACTTTTAACGGTGCTGAGATCAAAAATATATATGCAAAGTGTATCATAAAATAATGTTTTATTTAAACAATCTCATTAAAAACAGACATAGGCAAAAGAAAATAAATGAAAAACAAAATGGGGTAATTCTTTGATACAAAAATTAATACCACTTTCTCAACATGTTTCGCTTTCATAAGCTTCTTCAGGAGATATATTTGTGATATTAAAGTCAGCTATAGGAGATAGAGAAAATATATATATAAACAATACATGTATATGTCTGCTTGTACGTCAAACAATTATATTTATCCTTATTTTTATTATAGACACAGTATTAGACAATAAATAAAAAGGAGTAAGCAAGTCTTAATATATCTGTAAACATCACATGTTCAAATATGAAGTATAAAGTATAAACGAAAAAAAAAAAAAAAAAAACACATGTCATATATATATATATATATACTGTCATCATTCAGTTTAAATAAGGGGGCTTACCTTTACAAAAGTAAAGAAGAAAAGAAGGGAGGGGGGGAAAAAAGTGAGGGGTAGGGTTTTTTTCTGTAATGGCAAATGTTTTCTCCTCAGTCCTCACTTCCCAAAAAGAGGCATGCAGAGAGGGATAAAACTAAGAATTCTCTAAGAGGAGAAAAATTAAAATCAGTATATATGTATAGATAAGGTCAATATGAATTAAAGTGCACTGGTCAGTAACATATATATAGGGATGAAAAGAAATTACCTCCGGTAGAATCAATTGGGAATGACACAAATTACATCCAGAAGATGAGGATAGCAGAATTGCTAAAAAAGTAAAAGGACGGTTCTGGTATTTTAGTGAAGTGACAGTCGAGGAAGGGGCAATATGCATCCATACACAGCTGCTGAGTGAGCTGGACCTGGAGGTATTGCTGCACACTTTCACAAAGAACCTGAGAGATAAAAGTATAATCGGAGGGTATATTGAAATGTCATATAGACTAAAGTGCATCGTTACTGCAAGTAAGGGGATAAATGAGAAAACTTACTGTTGGTAGTTAATATCCTGTTGAAGGAGTCCCGTTGTCCATTAGGAAAGTGTCTGCCCCATGTATTAAACAGGAGAGTGACAGAGGTTAGCGGGGAAACGAAGCCCCGCTTTTAAACCTCTCCAGCGTGACGACGTCTGACTCGTCATCACGCTGCGGACTAAAGGAGACACCTGCGCATGCGCACGTATCCGATTTCTATTCAGGAAATAGCATAGGTGACGTCAGGCATTACAGGCCGACCCGCGGCCATCTTGGGAAATCCTGTGCCCTGAGTATAATACTACGGAAGCTCATAGGGCTCAAAAAGGCAAAAATATAGATTCTACATAATGTATAATGACGCGGTTTGGGGTAAAAAATCTCTGAAAGAGCACAACTATGCCGCAACCGTAAATGGGAAAACTATATACCCTGTATTATAATTTTTAAAGAGGCCCAAAGATGATAACGATAATGTGGTAGCATAGTGATGCCATTGTATGTAAATCGGAAAACGAGAAAAGCAGCATTCGGTGTCTAAACACGGGCGACTAAGCCATCAAGACATTGATTAGGAATTGATTAGCTGAGTGCCCGGGGTGTCCGTGCATACCAAAAGGGATGGAGGGAAGGGGACCGAGAGTAAAGCATAGGCCCATACCATACTCCAAATCATAAAGTGAATAAATATCAAAAAGATGTAATAAAATTAAATTTAGAAAAGTATATATATATAAGAAAATTGATCCTTCAATCAGTTACATTAATCAGTTATATATGGGAAAAAAAAAAAAAAATATATAATTATTGTAAAATTATAAAAAAGGTTTGTAACTCAAGGCATCATTTAGGCCAGGATGTTTTAAAGCATTAAGAGTGACAATCCACTTAGTTTCACGTTGTAATAAGATTTTATCATAGTCCCCCCCTCTTTCGTTTGGGGGGACATGTTCCAAGGCATAAAAGTGCATCATCCTATCATCAAATTGGTGATGGAGACCCATATGTCGGCTTATAGGGGTCTCCATCTTCTTTTTACACACTAGGGAGACATGGTCTCTAATCCGGTGGAAGAAGGGGCGTTTAGTTTTCCCCACGTAATATGAATTGCATTCACATGTCATTATATAGACTACGCCTATGGATTGGCATGTAACTAAAAAGTTGGGACTGTATAACTGACCATTAGGAAGAATGATATTGCAAGATGCATAAATATATCTGCAAAAATCACATTTGTGACAAGGTTTGGTACCCTTGTTTTTAGTATGGGTTGTGGGTCGTGGAGCATAATGGCTGTGTACTATACGATCTTTAATTGATCGAGATCGTCGAAATGTAATCTCGGGATAGTCTTTCAAGTGTTTGGACACCTTAGGGTCGCCCATCAGCAAATACCAGTGCTTTTGCAGCAAATCCCGCATTTGCCGATGTTGTCCGGAGAAGGTAGTGATCATTCTCAGGCTTGGGGGCGATTTTGGTTTTGTGGGCTTATAAATTAATTGACTACGTTGGCTTCTTTTGGCTCTAAGGTAAGCTCTTTTTAAACATTTGTTACTGTATCCCCGGGTCTTTAGACGTTCCCTCAGTGCCCTGGCCTCGGATTCAAAATGGATATTTTCACTGCAATTTCTCCTCAGTCTTAGGTACTGTCCATAGGGGACATTATCTATGAGTGGTTGGGGATGAGAACTGGCAGCATGCAGGAGTGAATTTCCCGCTGATGCTTTCCGAAAAAGAGTGGTCCCTATGGTTCTGTCTGGATTAATGAAAAGGGTGACATCCAAAAAGGTTAAGGTGGTTTGACTTGCTTCCATGGTAAAGGTTAAATTATAGGGATTAGTTTTTAAACCCTCAAAGAAGGACGCGAGGTCCTCCCTGCTGCCAGTCCATATTAGGAATACATCATCAATATATCGTTTCCATATTGATATGTTTTCCATTAGGTTTTGCAAATCTTCCCTAAATAAGAGATTTTGCTCCCACTCCCCCAGGTACAGGTTCGCATAAGTGGGGGCACATCTGGTCCCCATAGCGACCCCCTGCACCTGGAGGTAGTGGGAGCGAGCAAACAAAAAAATATTGTTCATAAGAATGAACCTCAGGAGATCCAAAATGAAGCTCCTATAGGTCTCGGGGACATCCCCATCTCTGGAGATGAAGCCCTCCACAACTGCCACCCCCAAATGGTGGGGGATGGAGTTGTAGAGGGCCTCCACATCCAGAGCTACCAGCCACGCTCCCTCTGGGATGGTCAAACCATCCAAAACTCAAAGGAGTTCACTGGTATCTTGTAGATAGGATGTCAAGCTTTCTACATGCGGTCTGAGAAATTCATCTATCAGTTGACTGGCATTTTCCGTAAGGGATCCGTTTCCGGACACGATCGGTCTGCCAGGGGGGTTATTTAAACTCTTATGTACCTTGGGAAGGGCGTACAGTGTGGGAATCCGAGGGCAGGGCACATTGAGAAACTCCCACGTCGATTTTGTGATTTGGCCCTGGCTATATGCGGTTCCAATCAGCTTTCTATAGCAAATGGTCATGTTGGAGACATGCGTCTCTGAGACTTTCCTATACCAGTCGCGATTTTGTAAAAGGCGTAAGACCATGGATTCATATTGTTCAGTCGTCATTACTACTAGATTGCCTCCCTTATCTGATGGCTTGACCACCAGACGGGAGTCCAACTGTAGTGACTTTAAGGCCAGTTTTTGTTGGCTTGTAAGATTTGATTGTTTAATGCCCTTCCATTTGGTCCTGCAGATGTCCTCAGTGACCTGATGGATAAAGGCCCACACATTGGGATTGCCCTGTAGTGTGGGAAAAGTCTTGGATTTTGGTTTGTACTCCTTAGGGGTGAAAGGCACAACTGGATAGGAGGCATCAGATGCCCGACCAGGACAGCCGTCCTGATCAAGAATCTGGGCCTCCAGGAGATCTATCTCGTCTATATGACCCTCGTCCCAGAGCTCCATGAGCTCTTCCATTGCTTTAATCTCATTCAGTGTGATGTTTTCTACTGTGGATTGAGGTGGTGTTGTATTAGGTCGTGCAGATTTGTCAAAAATAATGCGAAGCATTAATTTGCGGGCGAATAGGTTGAGATCTTTGATGAGTTCAAACTGATCAATTTTCTGTGTCGGACAGAAGGTCAATCCTAATTCCAGGACAGACAACTGATCAGCACTAAGAGGGATGGAAGACAAATTTATTATTTCAAATTTCTGGCCTGTTTTTGGAGACCCTCCGTGATGATCATCTTTTTCGATTCGTGTACCGGTTGGGTGAAGATCGGAGCCGGACGAAAATCCGACTGGTTTGAATCATGAGTGTGATTAGTTAAGGGTGCCGAAGTTGGGGATAATGAAGTGCTCGCATGGGTATTGGGAAGAGTGTCCCGATGTGCCAGTGCGTGTGAGGTATTAAATTTGGCCGTAGTGGCTCTCGTGTGGACTGGAGTGCGGTTTGTGTTTGGGTGTCGCTTACTTGACCCCGTAGGTGCGTGGGTGTTGCCAGTAGTGCGCATTTTGGAGGATCCAGAATCCTTGGAGCTTGCCGGTGCCTGTGAGGAGAGAGAGGAAGCAGAAGAGGTGTCAGAATCATTAGTATCGGAGGGAGGATCTCCAAAAGTTTGCCTATGAGCATTTTGTCTCTTGCTTTTTTTAGGTTGTGTCCAGACATATGCCTGATTGTTGTCATATGATACTTTATCTCTTAAAAATTTCTTTTCCTTAGTTTTTAAGATTTCAGCTACATAGGTCTCGATGTGTGTTTTGAGGATTCCCTCACGGTTAGAGAAAAGCTCACTTGAAACAATCAGGCTATTTTCAGCATATAGCTTTTCTATCTCCTTGTCAAGAGAGGCCAACTCTTCATCATAGTAACCACATAGTAGTTCCATCATTCTCATAGAGCATGATTGAAGATTTGTCTCCCAATTGGTTCTAAAATTCGATTCCAATTTATTCACTGTGGGAAAAATCTGGATTCTCAACCCCCAAGGGGCTATTTGATCGTCCAGATATTTCGAGAAGTACCATTTATTCCAATACACCCTTGCCTTTTTCTCCAGCATTCGCTGGAGACGAAGGAAGAAGCGGTCCATTGATAGGCCACCTCCAGTGGCATTCTGGGACTTATGGATCTGGTCCATAAATCCCTCAAAGGCATTACCGCAATGGTGGGCCATAATGAAAACCAAAGAAAAAACAAAACCAAAAAGAAACCAAAATAAAAATAAAAGAACAAAAACAATTGCAAAAGCAAAGGCAAAAACTAAGCAATAAGAGTATTCTTGTAGAAAAATCTAAATCATTGAGTATACATCAATCAAGATGAATAGATAATAATACATAAATGCATTCAATTTTGAAAATTCCTCAAACTTCTGAAGGTGAAAAGGTGGGTAACACCTCAGAGTTCAGTTAAAAGAAAAAATTTGAAATAAGAGGAAAATTCAGAAGCACCACATCCCATGTAGTAAATTTTAAAATTGGAAAGAGGGCATTGAGGCCTATTATGTGGGCCTCAGGGACTTTTAACGGTGCTGAGATCAAAAATATATATGCAAAGTGTATCATAAAATAATGTTTTATTTAAACAATCTCATTAAAAACAGACATAGGCAAAAGAAAATAAATGAAAAACAAAATGGGGTAATTCTTTGATACAAAAATTAATACCACTTTCTCAACATGTTTCGCTTTCATAAGCTTCTTCAGGAGATATATTTGTGATATTAAAGTCAGCTATAGGAGATAGAGAAAATATATATATAAACAATACATGTATATGTCTGCTTGTACGTCAAACAATTATATTTATCCTTATTTTTATTATAGACACAGTATTAGACAATAAATAAAAAGGAGTAAGCAAGTCTTAATATATCTGTAAACATCACATGTTCAAATATGAAGTATAAAGTATAAACGAAAAAAAAAAAAAAAAAAAAAAAAAAAAAACACATGTCATATATATATATATATATACTGTCATCATTCAGTTTAAATAAGGGGGCTTACCTTTACAAAAGTAAAGAAGAAAAGAAGGGAGGGGGGGAAAAAAGTGAGGGGTAGGGTTTTTTTCTGTAATGGCAAATGCTTTCTCCTCAGTCCTCACTTCCCAAAAAGAGGCATGCAGAGAGGGATAAAACTAAGAATTCTCTAAGAGGAGAAAAATTAAAATCAGTATATATGTATAGATAAGGTCAATATGAATTAAAGTGCACTGGTCAGTAACATATATATAGGGATGAAAAGAAATTACCTCCGGTAGAATCAATTGGGAATGACACAAATTACATCCAGAAGATGAGGATAGCAGAATTGCTAAAAAAGTAAAAGGACGGTTCTGGTATTTTAGTGAAGTGACAGTCGAGGAAGGGGCAATATGCATCCATACACAGCTGCTGAGTGAGCTGGACCTGGAGGTATTGCTGCACACTTTCACAAAGAACCTGAGAGATAAAAGTATAATCGGAGGGTATATTGAAATGTCATATAGACTAAAGTGCATCGTTACTGCAAGTAAGGGGATAAATGAGAAAACTTACTGTTGGTAGTTAATATCCTGTTGAAGGAGTCCCGTTGTCCATTAGGAAAGTGTCTGCCCCATGTATTAAACAGGAGAGTGACAGAGGTTAGCGGGGAAACGAAGCCCCGCTTTTAAACCTCTCCAGCGTGACGACGTCTGACTCGTCATCACGCTGCGGACTAAAGGAGACACCTGCGCATGCGCACGTATCCGATTTCTATTCAGGAAATAGCATAGGTGACGTCAGGCATTACAGGCCGACCCGCGGCCATCTTGGGAAATCCTGTGCCCTGAGTATAATACTACGGAAGCTCATAGGGCTCAAAAAGGCAAAAATATAGATTCTACATAATGTATAATGACGCGGTTTGGGGTAAAAAATCTCTGAAAGAGCACAACTATGCCGCAACCGTAAATGGGAAAACTATATACCCTGTATTATAATTTTTAAAGAGGCCCAAAGATGATAACGATAATGTGGTAGCATAGTGATGCCATTGTATGTAAATCGGAAAACGAGAAAAGCAGCATTCGGTGTCTAAACACGGGCGACTAAGCCATCAAGACATTGATTAGGAATTGATTAGCTGAGTGCCCGGGGTGTCCGTGCATACCAAAAGGGATGGAGGGAAGGGGACCGAGAGTAAAGCATAGGCCCATACCATACTCCAAATCATAAAGTGAATAAATATCAAAAAGATGTAATAAAATTAAATTTAGAAAAGTATATATATATAAGAAAATTGATCCTTCAATCAGTTACATTAATCAGTTATATATGGGAAAAAAAAAAAAAAAAAAAAAAAATATAATTATTGTAAAATTATAAAAAAGGTTTGTAACTCAAGGCATCATTTAGGCCAGGATGTTTTAAAGCATTAAGAGTGACAATCCACTTAGTTTCACGTTGTAATAAGATTTTATCATAGTCCCCCCCTCTTTCGTTTGGGGGGACATGTTCCAAGGCATAAAAGTGCATCATCCTATCATCAAATTGGTGATGGAGACCCATATGTCGGCTTATAGGGGTCTCCATCTTCTTTTTACACACTAGGGAGACATGGTCTCTAATCCGGTGGAAGAAGGGGCGTTTAGTTTTCCCCACGTAATATGAATTGCATTCACATGTCATTATATAGACTACGCCTATGGATTGGCATGTAACTAAAAAGTTGGGACTGTATAACTGACCATTAGGAAGAATGATATTGCAAGATGCATAAATATATCTGCAAAAATCACATTTGTGACAAGGTTTGGTACCCTTGTTTTTAGTATGGGTTGTGGGTCGTGGGGCATAATGGCTGTGTACTATACGATCTTTAATTGATCGAGATCGTCGAAATGTAATCTCGGGATAGTCTTTCAAGTGTTTGGACACCTTAGGGTCGCCCATCAGCAAATACCAGTGCTTTTGCAGCAAATCCCGCATTTGCCGATGTTGTCCGGAGAAGGTAGTGATCATTCTCAGGCTTGGGGGCGATTTTGGTTTTGTGGGCTTATAAATTAATTGACTACGTTGGCTTCTTTTGGCTCTAAGGTAAGCTCTTTTTAAACATTTGTTACTGTATCCCCGGGTCTTTAGACGTTCCCTCAGTGCCCTGGCCTCGGATTCAAAATGGATATTTTCACTGCAATTTCTCCTCAGTCTTAGGTACTGTCCATAGGGGACATTATCTATGAGTGGTTGGGGATGAGAACTGGCAGCATGCAGGAGTGAATTTCCCGCTGATGCTTTCCGAAAAAGAGTGGTCCCTATGGTTCTGTCTGGATTAATGAAAAGGGTGACATCCAAAAAGGTTAAGGTGGTTTGACTTGCTTCCATGGTAAAGGTTAAATTATAGGGATTAGTTTTTAAACCCTCAAAGAAGGACGCGAGGTCCTCCCTGCTGCCAGTCCATATTAGGAATACATCATCAATATATCGTTTCCATATTGATATGTTTTCCATTAGGTTTTGCAAATCTTCCCTAAATAAGAGATTTTGCTCCCACTCCCCCAGGTACAGGTTCGCATAAGTGGGGGCACATCTGGTCCCCATAGCGACCCCCTGCACCTGGAGGTAGTGGGAGCGAGCAAACAAAAAAATATTGTTCATAAGAATGAACCTCAGGAGATCCAAAATGAAGCTCCTATAGGTCTCGGGGACATCCCCATCTCTGGAGATGAAGCCCTCCACAACTGCCACCCCCAAATGGTGGGGGATGGAGTTGTAGAGGGCCTCCACATCCAGAGCTACCAGCCACGCTCCCTCTGGGATGGTCAAACCATCCAAAACTCGAAGGAGTTCACTGGTATCTTGTAGATAGGATGTCAAGCTTTCTACATGCGGTCTGAGAAATTCATCTATCAGTTGACTGGCATTTTCCGTAAGGGATCCGTTTCCGGACACGATCGGTCTGCCAGGGGGGTTATTTAAACTCTTATGTACCTTGGGAAGGGCGTACAGTGTGGGAATCCGAGGGCAGGGCACATTGAGAAACTCCCACGTCGATTTTGTGATTTGGCCCTGGCTATATGCGGTTCCAATCAGCTTTCTATAGCAAATGGTCATGTTGGAGACATGCGTCTCTGAGACTTTCCTATACCAGTCGCGATTTTGTAAAAGGCGTAAGACCATGGATTCATATTGTTCAGTCGTCATTACTACTAGATTGCCTCCCTTATCTGATGGCTTGACCACCAGACGGGAGTCCAACTGTAGTGACTTTAAGGCCAGTTTTTGTTGGCTTGTAAGATTTGATTGTTTAATGCCCTTCCATTTGGTCCTGCAGATGTCCTCAGTGACCTGATGGATAAAGGCCCAAAATGCTCATAGGCAAACTTTTGGAGATCCTCCCTCCGATACTAATGATTCTGACACCTCTTCTGCTTCCTCCCTCTCCTCACAGGCACCGGCAAGCTCCAAGGATTCTGGATCCTCCAAAATGCGCACTACTGGCAACACCCACGCACCTACGGGGTCAAGTAAGCGACACCCAAACACAAACCGCACTCCAGTCCACACGAGAGCCACTACGGCCAAATTTAATACCTCACACGCACTGGCACATCGGGACACTCTTCCCAATACCCATGCGAGCACTTCATTATCCCCAACTTCGGCACCCTTAACTAATCACACTCATGATTCAAACCAGTCGGATTTTCGTCCGGCTCCGATCTTCACCCAACCGGTACACGAATCGAAAAAGATGATCATCACGGAGGGTCTCCAAAAACAGGCCAGAAATTTGAAATAATAAATTTGTCTTCCATCCCTCTTAGTGCTGATCAGTTGTCTGTCCTGGAATTAGGATTGACCTTCTGTCCGACACAGAAAATTGATCAGTTTGAACTCATCAAAGATCTCAACCTATTCGCCCGCAAATTAATGCTTCGCATTATTTTTGACAAATCTGCACGACCTAATACAACACCACCTCAATCCACAGTAGAAAACATCACACTGAATGAGATTAAAGCAATGGAAGAGCTCATGGAGCTCTGGGACGAGGGTCATATAGACGAGATAGATCTCCTGGAGGCCCAGATTCTTGATCAGGACGGCTGTCCTGGTCGGGCATCTGATGCCTCCTATCCAGTTGTGCCTTTCACCCCTAAGGAGTACAAACCAAAATCCAAGACTTTTCCCACACTACAGGGCAATCCCAATGTGTGGGCCTTTATCCATCAGGTCACTGAGGACATCTGCAGGACCAAATGGAAGGGCATTAAACAATCAAATCTTACAAGCCAACAAAAACTGGCCTTAAAGTCACTACAGTTGGACTCCCGTCTGGTGGTCAAGCCATCAGATAAGGGAGGCAATCTAGTAGTAATGACGACTGAACAATATGAATCCATGGTCTTACGCCTTTTACAAAATCGCGACTGGTATAGGAAAGTCTCAGAGACGCATGTCTCCAACATGACCATTTGCTATAGAAAGCTGATTGGAACCGCATATAGCCAGGGCCAAATCACAAAATCGACGTGGGAGTTTCTCAATGTGCCCTGCCCTCGGATTCCCACACTGTACGCCCTTCCCAAGGTACATAAGAGTTTAAATAACCCCCCTGGCAGACCGATCGTGTCCGGAAACGGATCCCTTACGGAAAATGCCAGTCAACTGATAGATGAATTTCTCAGACCGCATGTAGAAAGCTTGACATCCTATCTACAAGATACCAGTGAACTCCTTCGAGTTTTGGATGGTTTGACCATCCCAGAGGGAGCGTGGCTGGTAGCTCTGGATGTGGAGGCCCTCTACAACTCCATCCCCCACCATTTGGGGGTGGCAGTTGTGGAGGGCTTCATCTCCAGAGATGGGGATGTCCCCGAGACCTATAGGAGCTTCATTTTGGATCTCCTGAGGTTCATTCTTATGAACAATATTTTTTTGTTTGCTCGCTCCCACTACCTCCAGGTGCAGGGGGTCGCTATGGGGACCAGATGTGCCCCCACTTATGCGAACCTGTACCTGGGGGAGTGGGAGCAAAATCTCTTATTTAGGGAAGATTTGCAAAACCTAATGGAAAACATATCAATATGGAAACGATATATTGATGATGTATTCCTAATATGGACTGGCAGCAGGGAGGACCTCGCGTCCTTCTTTGAGGGTTTAAAAACTAATCCCTATAATTTAACCTTTACCATGGAAGCAAGTCAAACCACCTTAACCTTTTTGGATGTCACCCTTTTCATTAATCCAGACAGAACCATAGGGACCACTCTTTTTCGGAAAGCATCAGCGGGAAATTCACTCCTGCATGCTGCCAGTTCTCATCCCCAACCACTCATAGATAATGTCCCCTATGGACAGTACCTAAGACTGAGGAGAAATTGCAGTGAAAATATCCATTTTGAATCCGAGGCCAGGGCACTGAGGGAACGTCTAAAGACCCGGGGATACAGTAACAAATGTTTAAAAAGAGCTTACCTTAGAGCCAAAAGAAGCCAACGTAGTCAATTAATTTATAAGCCCACAAAACCAAAATCGCCCCCAAGCCTGAGAATGATCACTACCTTCTCCGGACAACATCGGCAAATGCGGGATTTGCTGCAAAAGCACTGGTATTTGCTGATGGGCGACCCTAAGGTGTCCAAACACTTGAAAGACTATCCCGAGATTACATTTCGACGATCTCGATCAATTAAAGATCGTATAGTACACAGCCATTATGCCCCACGACCCACAACCCATACTAAAAACAAGGGTACCAAACCTTGTCACAAATGTGATTTTTGCAGATATATTTATGCATCTTGCAATATCATTCTTCCTAATGGTCAGTTATACAGTCCCAACTTTTTAGTTACATGCCAATCCATAGGCGTAGTCTATATAATGACATGTGAATGCAATTCATATTACGTGGGGAAAACTAAACGCCCCTTCTTCCACCGGATTAGAGACCATGTCTCCCTAGTGTGTAAAAAGAAGATGGAGACCCCTATAAGCCGACATATGGGTCTCCATCACCAATTTGATGATAGGATGATGCACTTTTATGCCTTGGAACATGTCCCCCCAAACGAAAGAGGGGGGGACTATGATAAAATCTTATTACAACGTGAAACTAAGTGGATTGTCACTCTTAATGCTTTAAAACATCCTGGCCTAAATGATGCCTTGAGTTACAAACCTTTTTTATAATTTTACAATAATTATATATTTTTTTTTTTTCCCATATATAACTGATTAATGTAACTGATTGAAGGATCAATTTTCTTATATATATATACTTTTCTAAATTTAATTTTATTACATCTTTTTGATATTTATTCACTTTATGATTTGGAGTATGGTATGGGCCTATGCTTTACTCTCGGTCCCCTTCCCTCCATCCCTTTTGGTATGCACGGACACCCCGGGCACTCAGCTAATCAATTCCTAATCAATGTCTTGATGGCTTAGTCGCCCGTGTTTAGACACCGAATGCTGCTTTTCTCGTTTTCCAATTTACATACAATGGCATCACTATGCTACCACATTATCGTTATCATCTTTGGGCCTCTTTAAAAATTATAATACAGGGTATATAGTTTTCCCATTTACGGTTGCGGCATAGTTGTGCTCTTTCAGAGATTTTTTACCCCAAACCGCGTCATTATACATTATGTAGAATCTATATTTTTGCCTTTTTGAGCCCTATGAGCTTCCGTAGTATTATACTCAGGGCACAGGATTTCCCAAGATGGCCGCGGGTCGGCCTGTAATGCCTGACGTCACCTATGCTATTTCCTGAATAGAAATCGGATACGTGCGCATGCGCAGGTGTCTCCTTTAGTCCGCAGCGTGATGACGAGTCAGACGTCGTCACGCTGGAGAGGTTTAAAAGCGGGGCTTCGTTTCCCCGCTAACCTCTGTCACTCTCCTGTTTAATACATGGGGCAGACACTTTCCTAATGGACAACGGGACTCCTTCAACAGGATATTAACTACCAACAGTAAGTTTTCTCATTTATCCCCTTACTTGCAGTAACGATGCACTTTAGTCTATATGACATTTCAATATACCCTCCGATTATACTTTTATCTCTCAGGTTCTTTGTGAAAGTGTGCAGCAATACCTCCAGGTCCAGCTCACTCAGCAGCTGTGTATGGATGCATATTGCCCCTTCCTCGACTGTCACTTCACTAAAATACCAGAACCGTCCTTTTACTTTTTTAGCAATTCTGCTATCCTCATCTTCTGGATGTAATTTGTGTCATTCCCAATTGATTCTACCGGAGGTAATTTCTTTTCATCCCTATATATATGTTACTGACCAGTGCACTTTAATTCATATTGACCTTATCTATACATATATACTGATTTTAATTTTTCTCCTCTTAGAGAATTCTTAGTTTTATCCCTCTCTGCATGCCTCTTTTTGAGAAGTGAGGACTGAGGAGAAAGCATTTGCCATTACAGAAAAAAACCCTACCCCTCACTTTTTTCCCCCCCTCCCTTCTTTTCTTCTTTACTTTTGTAAAGGTAAGCCCCCTTATTTAAACTGAATGATGACAGTATATATATATATATATATGACATGTGTTTTTTTTTTTTTTTTTTTCGTTTATACTTTATACTTCATATTTGAACATGTGATGTTTACAGATATATTAAGACTTGCTTACTCCTTTTTATTTATTGTCTAATACTGTGTCTATAATAAAAATAAGGATAAATATAATTGTTTGACGTACAAGCAGACATATACATGTATTGTTTATATATATATTTTCTCTATCTCCTATAGCTGACTTTAATATCACAAATATATCTCCTGAAGAAGCTTATGAAAGCGAAACATGTTGAGAAAGTGGTATTAATTTTTGTATCAAAGAATTACCCCATTTTGTTTTTCATTTATTTTCTTTTGCCTATGTCTGTTTTTAATGAGATTGTTTAAATAAAACATTATTTTATGATACACTTTGCATATATATTTTTGATCTCAGCACCGTTAAAAGTCCCTGAGGCCCACATAATAGGCCTCAATGCCCTCTTTCCAATTTTAAAATTTACTACATGGGATGTGGTGCTTCTGAATTTTCCTCTTATTTCAAATTTTTTCTTTTAACCATACATATAAGCCTTAAAAATTAGCACTTTTGATTTCTCCAATAGACTTTTAAAGGGTGTGAACACCCCAAATTGTTCGCTGTTCGGCGAACTGGCGAACAGCCGAACTGGAAGCTCATCCCTAATAAGCAGCATACATATTATTGGCATCTATGTAGGCAACAGCATATAATGCCTAGTTCCACATGTCATAGAATGATTCCAATAAGGATTTTAACAATGCCGTCTAAAATCTATTGCTATATTAATATTGTATATATTATCCTAATGAATTATCTTCGGTTTGTAAATAGTTAATATCCTGATTTTATATATATTAATTTTTATCATTAACTATTTAATTTATGTAATAGATATAATTAATTGATTTTATTAGCCTCTATGAAATAAATGAAGGGTATATGAGGTATAGAGAAGCCACATAGATTGCTGGGGCTGGCTACTTACATGTAAAAAGAAAAGAAAAGTCACTACGTGAACTAATAAAGCAGTGCAGGTGATACACCAAATACCACACAGTGGCAATGGCCGCCCAACCAGAAAGCAAACAGCACTGGAAAGACCCACAATTGGGAAAACAACTCTTACCTTATGGATGATCTGGATAATATTATCCTAAGGAGACGTGAGACAGCGGTGTGGGAGTTGAGCATGTATAGGATATTTTCTGTACATAAATGTTCTTCATCTGTATAACCTGTTGATGTTTCTAAATTGATTATGGGATATGCATCATTATATTAATGGTATGTTTCATATTTTATGCAATCTAGATGAAATCAGTAATGCATGTAGTGCATGTAATGTAATGCATGTAATGCATGGCTGCTCCTGCATACTTACGCAAATTGATTTCATATAACAAGTTGTAATCTACACTTACAATATGTATTTTGATTGTAATTAGACTGTATTGTCTCTTATCCATTTGTCTCAATAACATTTATATTTTTATACTAACCGTTGTTGGTATTGCTCACCTTCAAATAGACACATTATCTCCCTTCAAAATCCCACTATCCTTTTGAGAGAGCCATGTCTCCCTCTTCACAATCTTCTTACTAATACTAGGGACTGGGAGTAATGTTCTGTTTCTGGAAATCGTCCAACTTTATACGTATATATTCTGTTATAGAGTAACGTCTCCCAGTTGTGCACATGCCCTGTCACATGAGCTTCAGCTGGGGACTACAAGTGGCAAAACACATCACAAAGGCATCGTCTGCTGTTGTTACCATCAAGAAACTCACATACAGTGCATGTATGAAGAAAGTGACTGTAAAGAGAAAGCAGAAGATCAGTAGCAGAGAAATGCAACAAAAAAGTGCATGGCTAAGATTGGAGGCCCAAAAAAGATGTTGGGCGCCAGTCACTTTTGCCTTTTTCAAGTTTTATTGCAGAACAGTTAAGGAGGTGAGGGTTAGGAGTCCCAGATACTGTAGCAGATCACTTATTGACTCGCCAGATCAATGTCCAGCTTCACAGTTTTAAAATCTTTAAGCTGACCCAGCAACACTGTTAGCACATTTCCAGATGTCAGTGCATCCTCCAAGTAAGTCACCAACTGAGAGACCTGCCTTCTTCTTGGCTCTCTCCAACAAGGGGCCTCCCTTGGGTCTCCTGTTTGGCATAGCATCCCCCTGACAAAGCAGGACAACTCAAGGACCACTTAAGCACACATTAGGCCCCAAACAAGCCTACTGGGCTTAACAGCAGAGCTCCATCCAGTACCAACTTCTTAGGCCACAGCCCAGGGGAAGAGAAAGAGCACATGGTCTGTCCCAAACGTAAGCTTAGGAAAAAAAACAGGTGAAAAACTATACTATCAGTTTGAGCTAACTACAGGGGATGAGTCATGGTTGTCAGGATGCTGGCAGGTGCTGGCCTGCTAACAAACAGTGTCCTGTGGAAGTTATCATATATAGTGGTGGTAGTAATACTGCTACTAAATATGATTTCCCCACACAGCCAGAGAACACCAAACAGGCAAAATTTGCACTTAGCATGGGTTTGGTCTGAATCAATAGCTCATCCCTAATTTTTGCAAAAATCTCAGCAAAGTGACAACAGTCCAATTCACTTATTGCTAGTCAACAACTGCATGTTTGCACAACAAAACCAAAAGAGGAAGCATATGCTTCTATAAGTCCTGCCAGTGTTGGCTGAACAGGGATGCATATTTCCTTCTGATGAACTCAACAAAGGAGCAGGGAGTCATCAACAGGGAAGGGTGCAGTAAAAGCAATGGAATCTATGTAATCATTCTGTTAAAGAAGCACTGATATTCATCTAGTGAGGTAAAGAAAAAGACAAACTGTAGTAACTGTTTAAACATTAGGCATCTGCAAGCTGTAAATTATCATTCCCAGGTATGGGTGCTAATCTGTGGTTTCCATTTTACAGCTGGGAGCACACTCCT
Organism: Aquarana catesbeiana; assembly: GCF_042186555.1. Lineage (NCBI taxonomy): Eukaryota > Metazoa > Chordata > Amphibia > Anura > Ranidae > Aquarana > Aquarana catesbeiana. The sequence continues at coordinate 82,795,326 of NC_133327.1, read as the reverse complement.
AGCCATTAGACTATGCTGTCTGTGACGGCTTCTGTTTGAACTAATGATCAGGGCCAATCAGGGTGGTTCTCAATCATGTGATCACATGCTGGTTACAGGTTTGCTATCTGACACATTGTTTTAACCCAGAGATGCGACTGCAGCCTGAAGATGGCAGTGTATCTCTGTTTAAAACTATAACTGTCAGATACATTTACATTATTCAAAAAACAACCTAATTAATCAAAATAAAATTTTTGTTAATATTTTTTGTCCACTTGTCATCCCAAAATAACAACAATATGAGAAGCAAATGTATTAGTATTGTGTACCAAATAAAAGCCTTATACAGTATGTTCTTTAGGTAAACATCATTTAGACAAATTGGTTATTGCTTAGTTCACTAACAGTAACACTGCAAAATTCGGTCTGGGCATCTACACAATTATCTCTTTTTCTGAATTTAAAATAATACCTTACAAAAATGATCAGTTTGGTTTCTCAGACTCATGCCCTTAAGAATGCTTTGCTATCATGTTCATAAAGATTCCTGGAAATACATCTTTGGAAAAGTATCTGTTAATGACAAGAATAAAAGAATAAAATGATCACTTCTTTTTTCCCTGGTAATTTGCTGATGATTTTCAATCTTGTTACGAAACACCTGTCAAAACTTTTTTTGAATGATCTCTATTTATTTGACTTGAAAAATAAAGATCTCTGACTTTGACTCCCTGTCTGCCTGTGAACTAACATCCTTCCTTTGCTGTACATCCTCTTTTCATGTTATGTCATTGACTTCTGGGTTTGACTCGTGTCCTTTTTCTTATTTCCTGTTTCCTGCCCTTTTCTTTCCTTTCTGTTTCCTGTCCCTCTCCTGTCACTGGTTTATCAACAACATTGGCAGCTCTGGCAAGGATAAGGCATACCTTGGTCTTGTGCCTTAGTAAGAAAGCTTTTGTCATCCTCCAGTGACAGGTCTTTTGTTCATCAGTTTCTGCTGGCTGTTATCTGTGCTTTTTCTGTGTACTCTCAAACTGACTTGGCTTATGACCCTTAGCTTCCATCTCAAACAATGTTTTCTGTTACTGACTATGCTTCTGCCAGCCACGTTCCAGTTGTAGGAGTACCCAAACTGCCTGACATTGGCAATCTTCTCTTTGCTATTATATAGTATTTGTAAGCAGATCATATAATTTAGAGGTCTATGCAATGACAATTCATGAATTGCATGCTTATCTATAAAATGGACAAAACGGCAGACATATATTCACACAAATTTTCCTGGTTCGTAAATTTATTTCCCTCTTCATTCGTTATTGATTGGGGGCTACAAGAATACATAGACACTGCCACAAATTGTGCTCCTTACTAAACAGACCTGTGCAAGACCAAGAGGTCCAGTGGCGCTCATAATGTCCCACACATGAAAAATACCTTAGGCAACTCTTTTGGAAAATGTAAACATCGGGGATGCCACTTTCTCAACCCAAATTTAGTGCAAGTGTTAAGCGACCTCAGCCAGTGCTACTCCACAAACTACACCTTCTGATGCATTTCGTCCCACCCATCGTGGCTTAGTCATATTGGGAAATTTTAGAGTTAATGGATTGCCAGTCTAGGACATTTTGTACACAATCCAGGAAATCCAGTAAATTAAAAGTCAACGTTTCTCCAAGAGGCATGAATTAGAGCATCCGAATACTGCTGTGAGGGAAAAAAAGGTCAATTGAAGGCCTGGAAAAGTATCTTATTTGGGCTATTTTACAGATCTAATTACTGTTTTTCAAGGATGGGAACACAACCGGGACTGTCCTGATCAAAGAGAAACCTGCTAAGCCATCATGGCTAGTTCTGCTTTCTGTACAATCTCCTTGGACTTGGTGCTCCTGTATGCCACTAGCCACAAGCTTCTAGCCCTCTGCTGAGCATAAGTTCAAAGCACGCTGGAAGGAGTTTTGGGGATTGCGTATTATGGAACTCACGGGAGAAACCCAAAGCTGTTATTTTCTGCAATTTATCAGACACAAAAACAGCAAAGGACCACTGTGGGATTAAAAGATTCAAATTACCGTAGTCAATTCTAGAGCCATACATTGTCATTTCTTTTCTATCTTATAAAAAAAGTTCTATTTCTTTTTTGTTTAGAAAGACAATACGATAGCATTCTACTTCTAGCTTAGATAGCAAGATTTTGTCCTTTGTTCTTTTTTATTATAACTAAAGCTATTTCACACTACTGACCACTAAATATTTTCTAGCTGCCCTTGTAAAGGACACCCAGCAATTCTCCAGTAGTGCAGGTGTATTGCTGGTTTTATGTCTTTATTAAACGCCATCTCTTCCTTGTGTTGACAGATGTTGCATTCAAAAGGAAAATCTTATTTTCTGTGAGGATGGAGATGCACATGAATTAACGGGCCTACTTGGCACCGCAGCTAAGAAGATCTACTGAACAGATTATGAGTCTACACCTAGAGATTTATAATTACCTAATTGGAAGTTAAATCCTTTCAGGGCAGGCTAGATGATTTTCATTCAGTCGAGCAGCGCAGGGCCACACTAATTGCACCATACTATTCATGGGGGTCATAATCTCTGGAACAGACTGGTGTCTTCCGGTCACTCCTAATGAGACCGTTGCCCGTGGAGAGGTTACCGTGGCTTCGGCTTCAATGTCATGGCAGCTATTAAGTCTGACAGACTGCCAATTGTCTCATAATGCGTCTCTCCGTAGCTCTGAATAACCTACAATGATTCAGTCGGTTAGGGTTGACAGGCCGCCTTTAAAATGACTGTGTGCAGAATTCCATAGGTCATTTTAAGTTTACAGGCCTAAGCTCCAACCGTGATGAATGGATCTCAGCCAACAAAATCTCGATTCCAGGCAACAGAATGAACCAATTGCACTTTCTAATCAGTAGCTGACTATGTAATATGTGGGGAGAAAACACCTGCCTCTATAACAGTGGACACTGACATTTTCTTTTTTTTTTTCCTTAGGAAAAAATTCCACTTAGAAGCATTATTGACCCACTGGCGGTTTTTCAGTTTATGGCTTACGGGTGTAGAGTCAGACAAAGTAATCATTGCTGCAGCACTTACGGCTGTTTGGTGCCTCGTAAAAATTTTAAAATCTGCAAGATTGCCAAAAATTGGCAGGGGGGAAAAAGCAGCTTGTGGGGATTTGTTAGCAGAAGGACTTAGCAGATGTTACAGTCAGAGGTAGAACTACTGCCATAGCTTACCAAGCAATTGCTTCATGGCCAGTGGGATGGGGGGAACAATGTGGTCTAACTGCACATTCCTTTATGATTGAAATGAAGGTATAGTGTTTTTTCAGTGAGCTCACCTATTGTGTTATCGTAACAGCATTAAGCCCATCTCCAGAAAACTTAAAAATGATCCACTACACTGGGGCTGTGCCCAGACTGCAGGGGTTAATTGCTTGTTTAGTTCTAGGGGACACAAAAAAGAGAAATTTACTTTACTTGATCCTCCACTCCTCTGAGCTGATAGACTGGTCTCTGCAACATCTCCTCTACACTCCAGTGGTCTAAGGTCCTGACATAAGCAAGACCCTGCATTGGACACTGAGGGAGAGTCCACCACTGGAGCATGGGGGAGCGCCATCTCCCAAGAGAGTGGAGGATTAGTAAGTTAATGTTAAAAAACCCTACCCTAGACTAAAGGACCAGTTAACCCTTCTTATGCTCCTAAATGGAATAGAGACTTAGATGGCACACAACAGAGTAGGATTGGAACCGAATTTGAACCAACACAGCCTGAATTTATGCCCAGGATTTAGTGGTGTGGGCGAATTATAAACTACTTCTCTGCTGGTAACTCATCCCTTGAAAAATCTCCGACACAATCCCAACTCACTCCCCCATGTCCATTAGATGTTGCCAAACAGAAGGCTCATTGGTTGGACTGCCCAAAAGTGACAATGTTTAGTATAAGGGTCTCCTGAACAATCTACAGGGTCACAGGCAGGTGTTTTTGTAAAGATCCCTATGAAGCGCTTTAAATAAACAACCTGAGGAGTGCACAAACACCCAACTGAAACTATTCACACATATTTTCCTTTTTGCAGAGGTCTAAACAATACGATGGCAAAATTCCAGAAGGTACGGGAAACATGGATTGATTTTTTTTTACCACTCACCTTGTGCCTTGACTCATTGACTCTATGAATAAGGATGTGTTTGGAAAAATAATGTTTAGCATAAAAAAAAAAAAATAAAATAAAAAATAAAACACATACAAAAGTAGTGATGGAAGCTGTGAAAATGGCTGGATTTGGACCAGCATTTGTCTCTCAGCACTATCAAAGATCAGGTTTCTGCCTTTCCTATCTTGTTTGAGAGACCATTGGCCTCTCATTCCTTGATTAAGGCATAATATGGTTCTCTCTGTGAAGCAAACATTTGAGCTGGCAGCCTCACCTTGCAAGGAACCCTTTTTCCCTTTTTTGATTTTTGCGTAGACAGGTTGGTACTGAAGCCTAGGAATTTCATCTTGTCTTGAAAGAGTACCCAGTCTGCAATGTGGTCTCTGTTTTTGTTTGCTTGAACAGAACAGGGATTGCCCAACAATGAAAGAAAAAATGTAAAATGTCAGTCTCTGCAAATCCCTCCACTAACGTCTACTCTTTACAGCTATAGCTAGTTTTAGATCAGGCTTCAATAACTAGCATAGGCTAGAGCCAGGTTAGGCATATGATGCTCACTTCTGGTAGTTAGAGGCCTTGGCCATGCCATGCCATGATTTCTGCTGGTGAAAAGCTGAGTTCCAAGTTGGTTGGACACTGGCTGAAGGGACTCCTCATCATTGCAGATCTGGTCTTCAGGTCCCCATCACAAAGACATATGCCATGTTGTGATCATCCTCAGGGGCCTATGAAAGTTGACTGCTGCAACATTCATCTTGAAGTATCCTTATTAATAACTACAGTATCTCACAAAAGTAAGTACACCCCCCTCACATTTTTGTAAATATTTTATTATATCTTTTCATGTGACAACACTGAAGAAATTACACTTTGCTGCAATGTAAAGTTGTGAGTGTACAGCTCCTATAACAGTGTAAATTTGCTGTCCTCTCAAAATAACTCGACAAACGGCCATTAATGCCTAAACCGATGGCAACAAAAGTGAGTACACCCCTAAGTGAAAATGTCCAAATTGGGCCCAATTAGCCATTTTCCCTCCCCAGTGTCATGTGACTCATTAGTGTTACAAGGTCTCAGGTGTGAATGGGGAGCAGGTATGATAAGTTTGGTGTTATCGCTCTCACTCTCTCATACTGGTCACTGGAAGTTCAACATGGCACCTCATGAAAAAATGGCCTAGGCTATAAGAAGATTGCCAAGACCCTGAAACTAAGCAGCAGCACGGTGGCCAAGACCACACAGCGGTTTAACAGGACACGTGCTCAGCGTCATATCCTGAGGTTGTCTTTGGGAAATAGACGAATAAGTGCTGCCAGCATTGTTGCAGAGATTGAAGAGGTGGGGGCGGGGGAACCTGTCCTGTGGTCTGATGAGATTACAGGAATGTCCTGTGGTCTGATGAGACCAAGATAAACTTATTATGTTTAGATGGTGTCAAGCGTGTGTAGTGGCAACCAGGTGAGGAGTACAAAGACATGTGTCTCTTGCCTACAGTCAAGCATGGTGGTGGGAGTGTCATGGTCTGGGGCTGCATGAGTGCTGTCAGCACTGGGAGCTACAGTTCATTGAGGGAACCATGAATGTCAACATGTACTGTGACATACTGAACCAGAGAATGATCCCCTCCCTTCAGAGACTGGGCCGCAGGGTAGTATTCCAACATGATAACGCCCCCAAACACACCTCCAAGACAACCACTGTCTTGCTAAAGAAGCTGAGGGTAAAGGTGATGGACTGGCCAAGCATGTCTCCAGACCTAAATATTATTGAGCATCTGTGGTGCATCCTCAAACAGAAGCTGTAGGAGCATAAGGTCTCTACCATCCACCAGCTCCATGATGTCGTCATATAGGAGTGGAACAGGACTCCAGTGGCAACCTGTGAAGCTCTGGTGAACTCCATGCCCAAGAGGATTAAGGCAGTGCTGGAAAATAATGTTGGTCACACAAAATATTGACACTTTGGGCCCAATTTGGACATTTTCACTTAGGGGTGTACTCACTTTTGTTGCCAGCGGTTTAGACATTAATGGCTGTGTGTTGAGTTATTTTGAGGGGACAGCAAATTTACACTGTTATACAAGCTGTACACTCACTACTTTACATTGTAGCAAAATGTCATTTCTTCAGTGTTGTCACATGAAAAGATATAATAAAATTTTTACAAAAATTTGAGGGGTGTACTCACTTTTGTGAGATACCGTTTATTTACCCAGGTATATGCTTCTGCTGATACTACCTGTTTGGGCATTGGATGTACTGTAATCTTTATTATATAAAGCTGTGTTGCTATGGATATTTTTTGGGTGATTTTATAGCATAGACATTTGTTTATTGTTAGATTTTAAGCAATGTGTTGTTTTTTTAAGCTAAGACTCTCTTATTGATAATGCAAACTAACATGTTGGGCTACTTTTTGAAGCTTCTTACAGGATATGATGTAGCAGGAAATAGGGGGAGTGGATATAGCCCATGTGGTCAGACAAAGGACAGAGTTGTTTTGGGAGACAAAGGAGCAACAATGGTTCTGAAGACAGGCAAAAGCAGTTGGGCTCTGAGCAAAGAACGATGAGGGAGATTTCATCAATGAAAAGCCCAAGTTGAGTAGCTGTTTACTATACTTATTGCACACATATAGTACATGCTTAATTTCTAGGAAGATAGCAGCTTGTGCATTTTGTAGGCATATTTTGTTATATTTGCATGCTATGGATTGTGTATCCTACAGTTGTATGTGCAGTTTTTCTGTTTAATAGACACCTAGCAAAACAATTGGGGGCTCGTCCGGGATTTGTGCTAAAGCTCAACCGAAGCTGATCTGTTCTCTGTGGTGTTTTCTGTTGCTTGTGCTGGGAAGGATGTTGCGTACACTGTTTAGGAAGAGTAATGCCCTGTACACACGATCGGACATTGATCGGACATTCCGACAGGATAACTAACATGGATCTCAGTGGGAGCTAGAGCATAGATTCCCCAGGGCGCGGAGTCTAAGAACCAGCGGGTGTTCACCAGAGTCTCTAGTGGTGAGGATGGACTGCGCTGCAGTCTGGCTCCAGGTCGCGGCCCCCAGGGTCTCACAGCTCACGCTCACCGTAGACTACAGGAGAAGAGGAAGTAGGCAGCAGGCTGGAACAACAGGGAAGTAAGGGGTAAGCCAAAGGTCAGGGTGACTAGCAGACAAGGATAAACATAACACGCCAAAGGTCAGGGTAACAAGCAGACAGGGAGAGTCGAGAACAGGCCAAAGTCGATAACAGGAATCAGACGTAGAACACAGCAAGTACACACGGAGGCTAACACACAATGGTTGATCAGCACTGCTGGCTTGCAGTGCACAGGTTAATATAGGGTTCCCTGATAGGGCCTGAGGTGAGGCCATGCTTAGAGGAGAGGTTATAAAACCAGTCAGGTGAGAGGCAGCTGGTCTTTAGAGATGAACACATGGAGACAGGTAAGCCGACTCTATTGACTCTATCGAGAAAACTCTATTGCATAACTATGACAATCGGTTGAGTCCAAGAGCGCAGAGGGATCGCCTCAAATGCAGGGTAAGATCCTTAGACAGGCTGGATGTCCACACACACAGAGCTGGCAGGGAGATGGAGGAGGATGAGGAGCCATCCCTTACACAGATTATGGTGGCCATACAGGGCTGCCAAAACAAGCTGATCGATCATTTTGGGGAACTAAAATTAGAATTCCCCTTTATGAAGCATGATATGCAAAAGCTCAGAGAAAAGGCACAGGCTACAGATCACCGTATTGCTTCTCTGGAGGACACTGTCAGACATATGGACACTGATGTTCAGGTTGCTAAAATAACCCTCTCTGAGCACACTATAAAGATGGCCAACATGGAGGACCGCATGAGAAGGAACAATATAAGGCTGGTTGGGTTCCCTGAGGGAGCGGAGGGGAAACATCCCGAGGAGTTCATCCTGGCTAAAAGCGCACATGGCCCCTGGAACTGTTAGGTACCTGGTAGTAGAGCCTGACTTGTAGGAGAAGACCTCTCATACAACACTGGTTCAGGAGCCACTGGAGTGGGGACAGTGGTCTCGTGAGCACAGTGGGGTAGGAGTGCCTGTTGAAGTAGAAGTCTCTGATGCTAGAGCAGAGTGGAGATCCCTCCAGGGATGGCTGGACTGCAGGTAAGGTCATGGCAGAGAGCAGCAGGCTGCAGCACTAAAGATGCAGAGATCACTGGAGCTGGAGCTGAAGGTGCAACAGCACAGAAGCAAACGGCAGGCACAAGCAAGGTCAGACAGTCCGCATGAGCAGGTAAACAAGACAGGTAATAACGGCAGGCAGAAGCAGAGTTGGTAGGCAGGCAGAGGTCGGCAACAGTATTGGTAGAAGCAGCAGCAGGGTCAGGCAGGCCGGGTCAACAAGGTAAACGATCAATCAGGTGCAGGTTAACAGATATCACAGAGCTGAGACGAAACAGCAGCGCACCCCTGCAACAGGAGGATTCTTATGCGCTCCTTTGCGGGCAAAATGGCGCTAACGCGAACGCGTGCGCGCCCGTGCGCACATACGCGCCACGCACACGCGCGCGCACACGCGCGCGCTAGCAGCAGAAGATTGCTGCACTGTGTGAACAGGTGTGCGCCGGCGCATAGGCGCATGCAAATGTCCCGATCTGGTGCTGACAGATCCCTGACATTGCCCCCCTCCAAAGGGCAGCCTCCGGATGCCCACACGCCTTTTTTTCTCAGGGTGGGTAGAGAAAAAAGCGCAAACTAATCGCCTGGCATGGACATTGCTATCTGGTTCCCATGAGTTACTCTCTGGCCCGTAACCTTTCCATTTAATCAGAAATTGGTTTTGTCCTTGTCTTCTTCTACAGTCAAGAATAACCTCAACCTCAAATTCCTCACTTCCATCTACTAGGATAGGTTCAGGAGGTCTAGTTCCTCTATCAGGGAAGGGGTCAGGTATAGCAGGTTTAAGCAGAGATACATGAAATACCGGGTGAATCTTGAGAGAATCAGGCAAGGTCAGTTCATAAGATACTTCATTAATTTTCCTCTTAACCAGGAAAGGTCCCATAAATCTAGGTGCCAACTTTTTAGACAGACATGCTAACTTGATATTACTGGTAGAAAGCCATACCTGATCACCAAGCTGTAACTTCAACTCCCCTCTCCTTCTTCGATCAAAGACTCTCTTGCTGTCTGCCTGGGCCTTGGACACCGCCTCCTGCAACATCTGGTTGTTGTGACTGAGGAATTCCACTGTATTCTGTACTGCCGGAACTGAAGATTCTGGAAGGAAATCGGGTAGAAAGGTTAGATTAAAGCCATAATTGGCGAAAAAATGGGGATTGACCGGTAGCTGAATGTTTGGCATTGTTGTATGCGAATTCTGCTAAGGGTAGCAGGGACACCCAATCATCCTGTGTGAAGGAGGTAAAGCATCTGATGTATTGTTCAAGGGTCTGATTGGTCCTTTCTGTCTGCCCATTAGTTTGAGGATGATAGGCCGAGGACAAGGCCAGCTCAATTTTTAGGATCTCACACAGGGCTCTCCAAAAACGTGAGGTGAATTGTACCCCTCTATCAGAAACTATGTTTGCAGGGACTCCATGTAGTCTGATGATTTCCTTGATAAATATGCGGGCAGTTTCGATGGCAGATGGAGTTCCCCTTAAAGGAAGAAAATGGGCCATCTTGGTTAAACGGTCCACCACCACAAAGATAGCTGAACACCCTTCAGAAAATGGAAGCTCTACAATAAAATCCATGGAAATCATTTTCAGGGTCTATCAGGTACAGGCAAAGGTTTTAACAGACCCCATGCTCGATTTCTAGACGTCTTGTTCTGGGTACAGATAGGGCAGGAACTGACATATTTTTCACAAAAGTCTTTCAAATTGGGCCACCAGAACGTGCGTTGCACAAGTTCCAGGGTCTTGCGGACCCCAAAGTGACCTGCCAGTGGGTGATCATGAAGAAGCGTCAAGACCTTGACCCGAACCTCCTCAGGAACAAAAATTTGTCTCCCTTTCCAGAACAATCCATCTCTGATCGTCAGAGTAGTCCCTGTAGGCCTGGATGACTCAGAGGATGCTTCCTTAATCTAGGAGAGTAGATCTGTTTGCAGGAGTAGGAAATTGTTTGCGGGCAAGATGGTGTCAGGAATAAATAAGTCCTTTGGGTTGTCATGCATACGTGACAATGCATCCGGTTTGATATTCTTTGAGCCTGGCCGGTAAGTAATATGAAAACAAAAACGTGAGAAAAACAGAGACCAGCGGGTTTGCCGAGGCTTTAATTGTTTAGCAGATCTTAAGTATTCTAGGTTCTTGTGGTCAGTGTATATTAATACTGGATGCATAGCCCCCTCCAACAGGTACCTCCACTCCTCCAAAGCAGCCTTGATAGCGAGAAGCTCCCGATCACCAACTTCTCTGCAGGAAAGAGCTTACGGGAGAAAAACCCCACAGGATGCCAGTTGGAGAGATTATCAGCCCCAGGAATTGGATGCTCTGTTGCTCGAACTCACATTTCTCCGCCTTTGCATAAAGTCTGTGTAAGCGAAGACAACCCAACACCCTGCAGACATGTTCTCGATGCAGCTCAAGAGATTCCGAGAAGATTAAGATATCGTCCAGGTATGCGATCACAAATACGTCTAAAAAGTCCCTGAGAACCTCGTTAATCAGGTGTTAGAAGGTCGCAGGGGCGTTGCAGAGTCCGAAGGGCATGACTAGGTATTCATTATGCCCGAATCGGGTCCGAAAAGCTGTCTTCCATTCATGCCCGGCCTGGATGCGGATCAGGTTGTAGGCCCCTCTTAGATCGAGTTTAGTAAAGATGACAGCAGTTCTTAACTTTTGGAATAGTTCGGGTATCAAGGGTGGGGGATACCAATTTTTAACCGTAATTTTGTTCAATTCCCGATAATCTATACACGGGCGGAGAGTCTTGTCCTTCTTGGTGACAAAAAATATTCCTGCACCTGCTGGGGAAGTGGAATGGCGGATGAACCCCTTAGCCAAGTTTTCCTCAATATATGTTTTTAGTGCCTCTTGCTCCTTTTCTGATAAAGGGAAGATACGTCCGAATGGGATCTCGGATCCTGGCACTAACTCGATAGGGCAGTCGTAGGGGCAATGAGGCAGAAGGGAGTCTGCCCCCTTCTTACTAAAATCATCGATGAACTCGTGGTATTGTTTAGGTATGGACTGGCGTAATTTCTGGTCGGTGTCAAGACATAGCAGAGTAGCTGAGGGGTCGGGATTCCTCATTAAACAGTGTTCTTGACAGTAGGATGATAAAAATTTTACTTCTCCAGAGACCCAGTTGATGTGTGGATTGTGGGCTTGGAGCCAAGGAATGCCCAAGATTATTGGAAACAGTGGAGAAATAATGGCATCAAGGATCAGCAGCTCCTTATTTTGGGAAAAAATGGTAGCAGGCAAAGGAAGAGTCTCCTGAATTACTTGTCCGGATCTAATGCGAGAGCCATCAGCTAGGAAAACAGAAAGTCCATGAGTCTTAGTCCGTAAAGGAATGTTATGCTGGTTGGCAAAGGTCAAGTCGATAAAACAGCTGCATGCTCTGGTGTCAATGATTGCGTTGACTGGTATTATCTCTTCTTGGAGCTGTAATGAGAGAAGAATGGCAAGGTGGATGGAGTTGGCAGACAAAGCAGAGAGACTGGTAGATACAGAAGATGACTTACTTAACTTGACTGGACAATTATGGACATAGTGCCCGGTTCCACCGCAATAGAGGCATAGGGTAAGTTGACGACGCTGTGCACGTTCTTCAGAAGATAAGGCAGGTCGCATCAGTCCTAGCTGCATGGGTTCGGAAGTGACAGGCGTGGTGTTAAGTGGATTCACACTGGGTGAAGGTAGGTAGCGTGCTGCAGGAACCGGAGCCCGTGCTATCATCCAGGCCGGGCGGGTTTGCTGAGCAGAGTGTTCAGATCGACGTTCTCGGAGGCGACGATCAATCTGGATTGCCAAGGAGATCAAGGCCTCAAGAGTGTCTGGTATGCCAACTCGAGCAAGTTCATCTTTCAGCCCTTCAGATAGGCCCATGCGGAATTGATGACGCAGGGCCGCATCATTCCACTGCGTGTCCGCGCTCCAGCGTCTGAAGTCAGTGACATAGTCCTCTATATATACAAAACAATTCTGCGCTGCCGTAAAGAAAAAAAGCAGCTAACACAACCAACAAAGCAAAACAGAGAAAAAACACACAATGAGTGTAGCGCTGGTGAAAATGAGAAAACGTCCAGTATGGAAAACGTTAAAACCACAGTTCCAAGTGTAAATATTGTAGAGGGATCATCAATATGTACGTGGAGGAAAGAATCTTCAAAAAAAATGCTCCAAACAAAGATGTGTATTATCTAGGATGAAAAGCAGGCACACCACCACCAATTATGAAGAGGCTTACCGGATGAAGTGGACCCAAAGGGGCGTATGCCGGATTGGGTCGGATACGCTTAGGTGATGGGTGGCTGGGGATGGCCCGGGAAGGCGATGGTGGTGGATGGACCCACACGTTGCTCTGTCACTCAAGGCGATGCAGGAACCCAGAGAAATGTGTAGACCAGAATGTAAATTGTTGTCTCACTCAAAATGATGTTGAAGGAGGCAGGTAGAGGATGGAAAGAAAGGAAAAGGCCATATAGTGTAAATCCGTTTAGGGAAGAAATTTATTAAATAAAAAGGATGTACACTCACTTGTAAAATGATGTAAAAACAGCCATGAGAATAAATTGTGGCGACAGTTGGGTCCTACCCGACGCATTTCGTCTTCATAGACGTCGTCTGGGGGGTCCCCCCACTGTAGCCACCAAAACATATATAGGGGATGCATCTGTGTTAATGGGAATCAGCTCCATGAACATGAACAGCACTTTCGGTATCCGGCCAAAATGGCCGCCCGGCGTGCGTTCCAAGCCTCACTTTGGTTAACATGTGGGCCCAGGAAAGAAAAAGAAAAAAGGGATCATAAAAGCCAAAAAATTTAAAAACGTGCGAGAGCGTGTGATGTATATTAGAATAATAGATAGTAATAGTGGTGTAAAAGTGAAACGTTCCTAAAGAACGGAGGGCGGCGCGGTGGTGTGCGCGCGCATCGAGGTATGTGAACAATACCGCGCATGCGCGTGACGCACGCGACGCACGTGACGCACGCGAAGCGCCGTGGCGGCATGCCCCCATGTAAGGTGGCGTGCGCGCACATCAGGCATGTAAACAACAACCCCGCGAATGCGCATGACGCACATGGTGCGTGTGAAGTGTTGTGACGTCCGTATGAGGGTGGACCTCCATGGGAAAATAAACATGCGAAAATAAAACACACAATGAGTGTGCGTGGAGAATGTCAGTATGTTGTTATAAAAACAACCCTGACTAGGATGCTGCAGGCAACACTTCCCAGCAACATTATGCACATACCCGGAGGTATAAACAGATTTACACTATATGGCCTTTTCCTTTCTTTCCATCCTCTACCTGCCTCCTTCAACATAATTTTGAGTGAGACAACAATGTACGTTCTGGTCTACACATTTCTCTGGGTTCCTGCATCGCCTTGAGTGACAGAGCAACGCGTGGGTCCATCCACCACCATCGCCTTCCCGGGCCACCCCCAGCCACCCATCACCTAAGCGTATCCGACCCAATCCGGCGTACGCCCCTTTGGGTCCACTTCATCCGGTAAGCCTCTTCATAATTGGTGGTGGTGTGTCTGCTTTTCATCCTAGATAATACACATCTTTGTTTGGAGCATTTTTTTGAAGATTCTTTCCTCCACGTACATATTGATGATCCCTCTACAATATTTACACTTGGAACTGTGGTTTTAACGTTATCCATACTGGACGTTTTCTCATTTTCACCAGCGCTACACTCATTGTGTGTTTTTTCAGTGACATAGTCCTCGGCCGGTCTGCGGCCTTGCTGGAGCGCGAACAGGGCTGACTCGGCTGTGGCAGTTAGCTGAGGATCCTCATAGAGCTGCGCCATGGCTTCAAAAAAGGAGGGTAGAGATTGGGTTAAGGCTGAGTCCCCCTTAAGTAAACGGTGAGCCCAAGTCTGAGGTTCCCCTTGTAGGAGGGAAATCACAAACCCCACCTTAGTAACTTCCAGTGAGAAGGTTTGGGGTTGTAAGGCAAAAAAGAGCTGGCAGGCATTGCGAAAGGCTCGAAACTTAGTCCGGTTCCAGGAAAACCTCTCTGGGATGGGGACCCTTGGTTCGGGTGGGAGCATCACAACGGAAGGAGCAGGAGCGGGCTGTGCTAGAGCTGTGGCTGAAGAGGAAGCTATGGGCCCAGCGAGATTCTGAACTTGTCCTTCAAGTCTGGTATAATTATCCTGAAGGGATTGCACCGCTTGAGTGAGGGCCGAAAGATGTGTGCAGATCTCCTTCATCGGGGAGGTATCTCCTGCAGGCTCAGTCATGGCTGTTTCGTACTGTTAGGTACCTGGTAGTAGAGCCTGACTTGTAGGAGAAGACCTCTCATACAACGCTGGTTCAGGAGCCACTGGAGTGGGGACAGTGGTCTCGTGAGCACAGTGGGGTAGGAGTGCCTGTTGAAGTAGAAGTCTCTGATGCTGGAGCAGAGTGGAGATCCCTCCAGGGATGGCTGGACTGCAGGTAAGGTGGTAGCAGAGAGCAGCAGGCTGCAGCACTGAAGATGCAGAGATCACTGGAGCTGGAGCTGAAGGTGCAACAGCACAGAAGCAAACGGCAGGCACAAGCAAGGTCAGACAGTCCGCATGAGCAGGTAAACAAGACAGGTAATAACTGCAGGCAGAAGCAGAGTCGGTAGGCAGGCAGAGGTCGGCAACGGTATTGGTAGAAGCAGCAGCAGGGTCAGGCAGGCCGGGTCAACAAGGTAAACGATCAATCAGGTGCCGGTTAACAGATTTCACAGAGCTGAGACGAAACAGCAGCGCACCCCTGCAACAGGAGGATTCTTATGCGCTCCTTAGCGCCAAAACAGTGCGAACGCACGCGCACCCAAGCGCCGCGCTGATGCACAGTAGCAGCAGAAGATTGCTGCACTGTGTGAACAGGGGCGCGCCGGCGCATAGGCGCATGCAAATGTCCCGATCTGGTGCTGACAGATCCCTGACAGGAACCTTTACTAATATGTTTGCCATAGAAAGGACACATTGCGTCCTGGGTCGAGCACCACCGAAGGGAGCAATCCCCACACCAATGATTGCAAAGATTTTGCACTTCAGGGACCGAGTGAATATTCTGAAGGGGGCCAGGACTGGGCTTGAATTAGAGTTCAATGGCTACCGGACATCTATATATCCTGACTTCTCCGTTGCCACCCAAAAACAAAAAGCCTCATTTCACCAGATAAAGAAACGTCTCAGAGAATTGGATTTTATTTATAGTATGTTACACCCTGCAAAACTGTGCATTGTGGATAATGGAAGGGAATACTTCTTCACAACCTCCACTGTGGCCTCTGGATGGTTAGATGCCCGGGGACAACCGATAGGTGGGATTTCCCCACGCCTCCCCTAGCAACTTCCACACTTATGGCAGGTGACTGTGGGAGCAGGGTGAGGAGTGAATGACTGATCGGATGTTTTTACCACCCCTTTTCTCCTTTCTCCATTTCTCTTGCTGGAAAGATACCCTGCCTGGAACTGCTATGTTGCCTTATTTCCCTGGCAGTCCAGGGGACTGCCTATACTGATAAGATACTGTAGTTAAGTGTTTTTTTTTTCGCTGCTCAACGCATCCTACTGCATAGTGGGAGCCTGCAGACTGTTCTGTTCACTGCAAAAAGAGAAGAAAGACAACAAAAAAGGAAGAAAAAGGTTTGTTTTTTTTACATCAGTTATATATATACTTTTTCTCTATATCCGATGTGTACTCTCGTTATTCAGTGTATGCACAATATGTTTTCTCCTCTTTGGCTGCTGCTGCTATCAATAAGGGGGGGGGCGTGGACCCCTGATCATCTACCTCCCCCACTTTTGGGGGGGGTATATTTCCTCGCATGTATAGCATGTAGTAAAGTAGCGCTAATATAGCACATCAAAAAATAAATATATATATATATATATATATATATACATATATATGTATAAAGGAATTTCTCAGATGCTCATGGCAAATATAAACTCATATAAAAGTGTTCAAAGTCCTAAAAGGTGCATCCCATAATATAGTTACATAGTTACATACATAGTTACATAGTAGGTGAGGTTGAAAAAAGACACAAGTCCATCAAGTCCAATCTATGTGTGTGATTATGTGTCAGTATTACATTATATATCCCTGTATGTTGTGGTCGTTCAGGTGCTTATCTAATAGTTTCTTGAAGCTATCAATGCTCCCCGCTGAGCCCACCGCCTGTGGAAGGGAATTCCACATCCTTGCCGCTCTTACAGTAAAGAACCCTCTACGTAGTTTAAGGTTAAACCTCTTTTCTTCTAATTTTAATGAGTGGCCACGAGTCTTGTTAATAATAATATCTGAGCAATACTGCAATGAAATCCAGTAAAGCTAAACTAAAAGTAAATTGTTTCCCAGGAGTAATCAGCATCCAAAAAAAAAAAAAAATCAGGTAACTCAGAGAGATGATCAGTTCCAAAGTTAAAAATAAAAATCAGAGTAGATAAGGGAGATAAGGACAGGTGAAAGAGTCCAAATTAAAAATGTGAGATGGTGAACATGTCTTTCTGCATTCCTCCCCCAGTAGTGCTAGCCTCTCACCTTATAGATAGTCTAATGCCCTGTACACACGGTCGGACTTTGTTCGGACATTCCGACAACAAAATCCATGGATTTTTTCCGACGGATGTTGGCTCAAACTTGTCTTGCATACACATGGTCACACAAAGTTGTCGGAAAATCCGATCGTTCTGAACGCGGTGACGTAAAACACGTACGTCAGGACTATAAACGGGGCAGTAACCAATAGCTTTCATCTCTTTATTTATTCTGAGCATGCGTGGCACTTTGTCCGTCGTATTTGTGTACACACGATCGGAATTTCCGACAATGGATTTTGTTGTCGGAAAATTTTATATCCTGCTCTCAAACTTTGTGTGTCGGAAAATCCGATGGAAAATGTGTGATGGAGCCTACACACGGTCGGAATTTCCGACAACAAGGTCCTATCACACATTTTCCGTTGGAAAATCCGACCGTGTGTACGGGGCATAAGTCTAATGGGGCAACAGTGAACGACCAGCCTGTTGTTGAAGCTTTCCCCACAAGGTCCAAGGGATCGCTGTAACTTTTTCTCCGGTCTCCACGGTCCTTTCCTAGAAAAAAAGTTTCCCTCAATCTGCAAGATAGAAAATGAAAAAGAAGGCTCTCTATAGTGTAGTAGGTTTAAAGGTTCAAAAGTAGTTTATTAAAAAAATCTAAAAACTCCTTTACAATAAAAATGGCAACAGCAGGCCAGGCAACAAAAAAACATGTCAAACAAATGAAAAGACTTCCAGTCACAGCCGTACCCAGAAGTAAAGTCACCAAGCTCCTCCCCTTGGTGGCTGGTCATTCACTGTTGCCCCATTAGACCCGTTGGGGTCTATCTCCTGTATAAGGTGATAGGCTAGCACTACTGGGGGAGGATTGCAGAAAGACATGTTTACCATCTCACATTTTTAATTTGGACTCTTTCACCTGTCCTTATCCCCCTTATGTACTCTGATTTATATTTTAACTTTGGATCTGGCTCAGATGTATATTATGGGATGCACCTTTTATATATATATATTTTTTTTTATTAATTTTTTTTGATGTGCTATATTAGTGCTACTTCACTACACGATATACATTTTTAGAGGTGTTGGTTACATTATAGAAGTTTAGCTGCTTTTTTCATTCAGCACTTTATATGTATGCACTTTATTAATTGGCACCTTATTTGTATTGATACACTGTTGGTAGCGCATTAGTACTTTGCCATATCAATTTCCTCGCATATACTCATAATGGCGGTGAATCTTAGAGTCATGTCCTGGAACGCTCGGGGCCTTAATTCTAAAAGTAAGCGTTCCTTGGTATTCGATTACACTGAAAAATATAAACCGCATCTGATTGTATTCCAAGAGACCCACCTGCAGGGCTCCAGGGCTCTCTCTCTGAAAAGGGCACATATTGCTGGGGCATACCATGCTAGTTATTTAAACTATGCTAGGGGAGTTTCTACCCTGGTCGCCAAATCTATGCCCATCTTCATTCATGCGATTAAAACCAATGTGAAGGGTAGATATGTTATCCTAGTGGTAAAAGTTCACAATAGGTTCCTGACATTTGTTAATATATATGTACCTCCTCCCTTCTCGTTGTCTCACTTAGATGACATGCTACAGGCTACCTATGAGATAGCAGAAGGGAGGATTTTTTATTTTGGGAGACCTGAATGCAGAGGTGGACTCAGCCATGGATAGGCTGGGTGCACCATCTGGGGCCCCGGCCCCCCTTGCGGGCTGGTTGTCTACATATGCATTCCGTGATGTGTGGTGTTTTAAACATCCAGATGTTAAGGAATATTTATGCTACTCTGAAACGCATAAAACGCTATCCAGAATAGACACCATCCTCCAGAGACAGAGGGCCTGCAAATGGTCAGGGAGGTGTCATACCTACCTAGAGCACACTCTGACCATTCTCCTATGTTGTTGGATATTACCTTGGGGCCAAAACAGGGGATCCGTCATTGGCGGATGGAAGCAAGTTGGTTGCAGGAAGAATATGTGAAAATGAAATGCAATGAAACTATTCAGCTTTTCTGGTCTGAGAACCAGAACACTGGGTCGGACCTCCTTCAGTGGGAGGCATTTAAAGCCACTCTAAGAGGGGTGTTTATAGCATAAGTGAGCGGGTTTAAAAAACAGCAGCAATCCGCGATACAGGACAGGGAAAAGGTGTCTCTAGCGGAAGTAGAATACATTAGGGGGTTGATGGAGGAAGGATTTAAAACCCTAAGAGCCAGAACTAGGGCCTATCGGGTTGCACTGACAGACCAGACTACCAAGCTCAGACTTGAACGGTGTAGGCACATTTTTGAGTTTGGCAACAAAAACAGCAGACTACTAGCGTACTTAGCAAAACCAGACTATGTACCTGTATACATCATGAGCGTATATGACTGACACAGATATGAGGTATGTGACTCAGCTGATATCCTACAAGCCTTTACCCACTTTTACAAAGCACTTTATATGCCATGCGCCCCTCTGGGGGGAAAAATACTAGCAAATTATCTAGACGATATTGACTTACCTGTACTGTCAAGTGAAGAAAGTAGTGCCTTGGAAGCAGATATTACAGTAGAGGAGGTGGAGGGAGCAATCTCTTCCTTTGCTCCTCGGAAGTCACCAGGTCTTGGGATTCCTTCGAAGTGGTATCACACCTTTGGGAGTAATTTGGCACCTCGTTTACTGCGGATGTTCACCAAGGCCAGACTGGAGGGTAGACTACCACCCTCTATGAGAGAAGCCCTGGTGGTTCTGATTCATAAAGGGGATAAGGATCCACAGGAATGTGAATCCTACCATCCGATAATACTAATTAACATTGACACAAAAATTCTAGCAAAAATTTTAGCAGGGAGATTACAAACGGTTATTCTAAAGTTAGTTAATCCAGATCAGATGGGTTTTATACAGGGGAGGTGTGCTCAGATGAATGTTAGAGGACTCTTTGTGAACCTACAAACTGACCATGACAACTCTGGGATGCGAGTAGTGGCCTCCTTGGACACCAAGAAGGCCTTTAAATCGGTCGAGTGGAATTACCTGTTCTTTGATTTGGGCCTGTTTTTATTTCGTGGGTGAGATTATTATACATAGAGCCACTAGTTAGAGTGAGGGTTAACGGAATTATATCGGAACCCTTCCCTATTTTCCGTGGGACCAGACAGGGATGCCTGCTGTCTCCCCTCCTGTTCGCTTTGACCATTGATCCCCTGGCGGCTAAACTGAGAAATAGTGAGCACGTCTGGACTTAGGGTGGGAAGGTTGGAGGAGTGTGTCTCTCTTTATGCTGATGACGTGCTCCTATATTTGCAGGATCTGAGTCCTTCCTTAACTGCGGCTTTTGGTTTGATACAGGAGTTTGTGGACTACTCTGGTTTCCTTATCAATTGGTCTAAATCATCCCTATTCCCCATAGATGATGCAGTGACGATTCCGTCGGACTGCCCCATCCAGATGTCCAACTCATTTAAATAGTTGGGAGTGGTGGTCCAGCTACCTGTATCTAGGTTCCTGGACCTTAATCTGAGGCCGATTATGGGGGCGCTTCGAGAGAGGGTACAGCGATGGCAAAATCTACCACTTACTGTGATGGGTCGAATAAATTTGTTTAAAATGATCTTTCTGCTTCAGTCGGCAAAAACCCCAGGCCCTGACGGCCTACCTGCAGAATTCTATAAGGCAAACAAGGAACTTCTCAACCCTATATTTCACAGACTGCTCCTCACAATGCTAAAAGAGGGCGCTCTCCCTCCCTCAATGTCGGAGGCGGTGATTGTAGTTATAGCTAAACCCAACAAAGACCCCGCGCTGTGCTCATCGTACCGCCCCATCTCACTTTTAAATGTAGATGCCAAAATAACTACCAAAATCCTAGCAAATAGACTCAATTCGGTTATTCTATCTATTGTAAATGGCGACCAGACGGGCTTTATGCCAGGTAAGGGCACGGACATAAACTTACGTAGACTATACACTAATATTTCACACGCAGAGAGGTCCCACTCCTCGGGCGTGGTGGCCTCCCTCGATGCCGAGAAGGCCTTAGATTCGGTTGAATGGAGGTTCTTGTGGCATGTGTTACAGCGATTCAATTTTGGCCCCCGGTTCATCTCATGGATAAAAATGCTTTACACGCACCCCACAGCAAGAGTCCGAACGAATGGATTACTCTCCCCCCCGTTTTCTTTAGAGAGAGGGACCAGGCAGGGGTGTCCACTGTCCCCGGGTCTGTTTGCTCTAGCTATTGAGCCTTTGGCTATTTTGCTTAGAATGTCCCCGCAGGTTGGAGGCATAAAAGTTGGTCCGCTGAATGAGAGGCTTTCGTTATATGCTGATGATGCGTTGCTGTACCTTCCAGATGCGTCGACATCGTTGTCAGCAGCCCTTGAAATCATCGACCAATATGGATCCTTCTCAGGCATTCGGATTAACTGGACTAAATCCATTATATTCTCGCTGTCTCCGACGCTGCCGGATGTTGACCCTTCAGGCCCTCTGGTTTTGGTCTCTAGGTTTAAATACTTGGGGATTGAGATTCAGAGAGAACCACACATGTACTTAACAGACAATGTATATCCAATATTACACCAACTTACTGCTCGATGTCAGGCTTGGAGGTCCCTCCCGTTGTCACCAGTAGGTAGGGTTAATCTTTTAAAGATGACGTTCCTTCCCAAATTTCTATACGTATTTCGCAACACCCCAGTCCTTATCCCCAAATCTTTCTTCGATAAGCTAGACCAGGTTGTTAGCTCATTTATATGGGGGGATCTGCCCCTAGAGTGGCGCGGACCACCCTACAACTCCCCTTAACGCTGGGAGGATTGGCGCTCCCTTGTTTTAGGAAGTACTACTGGGCGGCAGTAATAGTTACTGTCCGGTGGTGGTTCTCCCAGCCGAAATCTAACCCCTCACTCAATCTTGAGGCAGCAATAATGGGATCGTACTCAGCTTTGAGTAATCTGGTCTTTAGAGGGGTCAAGACACATAAGGATATGACAACTCCGATGCGAACGACGGTCGCAATATGGGAACAGATGTCAAAAAAGATTGCAGGACCTAATACTATCTCCCCTCACACACCGCTGTGGGGCAACCCTAAACTAAAGCATCTTCAGACAGTCCCAGAACCAGCCCTATGGGCGGGATATGGAATTAAAACAATGCAGCAAGTGTGGTCGGGGGATGGAGTCATCCCGTATGACACTCTTAAAACTAACTTCCAACTCCCCTCTAAAATGTTCTTTCGTTATCTACAACTGCGACATGCAGTACGGGCCCAATATCCAGGCGGCGTTGCTTTGCGATCGCATGGGGTAGAGAAGCTTCTCATTTCTAAGCACCCGGATCGAACCTTGTCATCCCTATACAATCAAATTCTCACTGAGGAACAGAATGGGGAGATGGGATTGTACGATAAGTGGAAGAGAGACGTTCCAGACCTGGCGCCAGATGATTGGGAGGAGGGCTTGCAGCAATATATTCCCCTTATGATCTCGGCAAGGGATAGATTCATCCAGCTCAAGTTTATTCATAGAGTATATTACACGCCACAGAGATTAGCTAGAATATACCCGACACAAACAGACAGATGCCTGAAATGTAAGGGGGAGCTAGGTACGTTTATACATGTAGTCTGGGAATGCCCGCTTATACAAAAATTCTGGACAGAGGTGGTTGAAGTGATCAATACAGTAGGTAATCTAAATATTCAGAGAAATCCGATTATTTTACTCCTCGGAGTATGTGACAATGTTATACCTAGTGTGCACAAAAGACTGTTTGTATTTTATGCCTCATTCTATGCTAGGAAGGCTATCCTCCTCAGGTGGAAACAACCCGACCCCCCCACGGTAACTCAATGGAAGGATATGATAAACTCTGTTCTACCGCTCTATAAAGTCACGTATATCAACCGTAAATGCCCCAAAAAGTTCTCCAAGATCTGGGGAGCCTGGACCAAACAGTAGCAAGGTTCAGCAGTGACCCGCCCAACCTAGGATATTTGCCTTTTTCTCGGTGCCCTCCCCCTCCCCCCTCCCCCCCTTTGACCTCCCCCCCCCCCCTTCTCCCCTTTCTTTCCCCTTTACCCTCCCTCCTTTCTCCTGCTCCTTATGGACAGACCTATCAGTATTTAATGAGGGAATGATATGACAAGTAGCTAACATGCTGATTAACTACAGCTGTTTAAACTATAGTAGAGGTAAACCTGGATAAATTGGTATGATTGACACGGGAGTTCTTACCTCCAGTTGGGAGGACGCACAAAACAACAATAGCACAGTAAGCTGTATAGTATGATATCGCACTGTATGACTAGAAACTATGCAATTATTTATATAAGTATATTTGGAAATATGTAGCAACATAATGTTCTTTGTAAAAATGTTTGTATGATGAATCATCTCCGGCTGGAGACAAATAAAAACTTTTCTGTTAAAAAAAAAAAAAAAAATGATCTTTCTGCCTAAGTTTTTGTACATTCTCTCGAATTCGCCCGTTTATGTCTCAGTAAAAGTGTTCAGGAGCATAGATTGCATTGTGGTGGGATTTCTGTGGGGATCCCATGCCCCCAGAGTTTCTCTGGCTGTGCTTAAACTACCTGTAACAATGGGGGGAATAGCCATGCCTGATTTACGCTCTTATTTTCTTGCATCTCAGCTGACCTTTTTGCACTGGCGATGTTTTCCCCAGGTTCCTAACATCACTACTTTACTGGAGGCAGCGGTCACTACTTCACAGGAAACTTTATTAAATATGGTGTTCAGGACGGGGATCCCGGGTAGGAAGGTGGGTTCTGTAATGGCGCTCCCGGGTAGGGTGTTTCATCAATGTGCTCAGAGGATGGGGGATGATCCTCTATGGATGTCTCCTAATAGCCCCCTGTGGTGCAATAAATCACTGAAAGAGTTCTTTAAATTAGAAGATGGATATAGATGGGCTAGATATGGTGTTAAGTATCTGCACCATATATACCAGGATGGTAGGTTGTCCTCCTTTGCGCACCGGAGGGAACAGTTTGGCATACCTAGGACCTGGCAATTCAGATATGCTCAACTGCACGATGCAGCTACGACCCAGTTTGGGAGAGAAGTTAAGATACAAAACACCACTTTATAAAAGGTCCTGATCGACCCTGACCCAAATAAACATATTTCCAGATACTACAGGGAAGTGGGCCCTGGAAAACCTGACTTGACTAACAGGACTAGGTGCCAATGGATAGCTGTTATACCAGAGCTGACTGAGAAGCTGTGGCAGGAGGTGTTGGATACATATCTTGTCTTGGTTAGCTCCTCCACAGATAGAATGACCCAGTTTAGATACCTACATCAGTTGTATTACACACTGACCAGACTGTTTCGAATGCACAGGAGAGATTCCGCAGACTGCCACAAGTGCAAGGGAGCAGAGGGAATGTTTATGCACATGGTATGGGATTGCCCTAGGATACGTCCCCTGTGGTCCAGGGTGACTGAATTCATCTCTGATCATTTTGCCCTTCCTAATATATGTTCCCCCTATGCTGTCTCCTGGGTGTTTTTTGACCAGGAGGAGGTAAATGTACATACTAAATTGTTCCTCAGACTTCTATACTTCGGAGTGCGGAAATTGATCGCCCGGAGATGGATATATGACAAAGAAATTGACATTAGGGATGTGGGTGAAGATAGTAAATGCTGATGTGCTTTTATATCAGATGACATATGAGGCTAGGGGGGCTCCCAAGAAGTTTAGGAAGATATGGTTTAGGTGGACTGACTCAAAGAATACCTTAGAGGAGAATGTGGAACAGAGCAGCGAACGTAGTTAAGAGAATGACTCAGCTGGAGAGATTGCAATGGAGGACGAGAGTATGTGTATACTACACTGGAAATATCGAGACTGAAGGGGGGGGGGGAAATTACACTCCATCCCAATATCTATGATCTGAGTTACAACACTTATGACACTGACGTGGAGAGGAGATGGGGGAAGACTACTTCCTCGGGAAAGGGGAGGGAACGGGCCACCTCTTCTACCTAAGGATACTAGGTATCCTGAACGACCACAACATACAGGGATATAAAAGGTAATACTGACATATAATTACACACATAGGTTGGACTTGATGGACTTGTGTCTTTTTTCGACCTCACCTACTATGTAACTATGTAACTACCGGGGATTGAAGTGTCTGAGGTTCTCTTTCTATGTTTGATGTCTACTGTTTTGAGATTGTTTAAAAAAAAAAAAAAAAAAAAAGAGCGTAAAGACTGTCAGAGGGTAGGACTGAGATTTTAGAATGTTTATCACCAGAATACAAAGGATAATATAGTAAAACTAAGCACTCTGAATGTATTGATATGGATATATCACACCTACCTGATATTCGTGCTGTAACATTTTGATAGGCTAAATAAATTTTTTTTTTTTAAATACAGTGGGGATGGGGGGGGGGAAGTAGGGTGTTTGTTTACCATTTTATTTTATTTTTTGAAAAGGCGAACTTGCACTTTAAAGGAGACACTTTTACTCCTCCAACCTCAATTTGCCTGTGCTGCCCTGCAGATCGTTGCTCTTCTGTAGCTGGCAAGAGTCCTCACCTTATGAATATGCGGCGCCTTTGACCTGCTAACTTGTTATGTTGCAGAGGCCTAGCAGCCACTCATTAGGCCCAAGCACTCTCACATGACCGGAGTGGTAGTATTACTGCTTCCCTAAATCACCAACAACACAACCAACTGCAGTGGCAGCTGAAGAGGAGCAAGGATCGAGGGTAGCGAGGGAGCACAAGTAAGGTGAGTATATTGGGGTTGGGGATGTACTTTTAAAAACCCTGGTTATTTTGCTCTCTGTAGACAAGTTATCAGTGTTTCTTCAACTAGTCTGCTCTAGTGAAATCTAAATTAAATAATTTAAATCAAACCACAGTTCCAATGTCTCCCCATTCCCTGGATGTTCTGAATCCAACACACTCTAGAATGACTACAAAGCCTGCTAGAAAGACCAACTGTGAACAAGCTGCAATTAAATCTCCAACAAAATCTGTTTACTTTCAGCAGAGTCTGTTTCTTTCTTTCTCTCTCTTGACTTTAAAAATATGCATCCTAACAAGAAGGACGTCTGTGTTTATTTTTATTTCCCCGCGGTGCTCTTGTTGAGTTCCGCAATTTATGATTTAGTATTCCTAATTAAATATTTAAGATATATGTCATTGGGAAATAGTGGGAGTTGTATCTTAAACAAAATCTCATGTTTGCTTAAAGAAATACATAAGAGAATGCAATTAAAGGATAACTAAAATATAACCAACATCCCTGCTCCTTACTTAGAGGAACATAACTTTTTTGTATAGCCAATTTTTGTTTTGGATAGATTAAGGAAGGATTAGAAAACCTGTCAAGTTTTTATTGATGTTTGTGTCCCTGATGGGGAGTTTATTATTTCCTAAATATTATGGTGACCATTGCCACCAAAACAGAAAGTGATGGAAAATGCAAAATGTACAATTGTCACCAGATCAAGAGGTGAGAGATAATCTTCCAGTGGAGACACCTGTTCTAGTGACAGCTACACCCCCCCCCCCTTACCTTCACATGCTAGAGATTTCCTCTCACTTCCTGTTGCAGGAAGTGAAACAAAATCTCCCCAACAGGACACAGAGAGCACAAAATAAACTGACATGCATGTTAACCATTCCCCACTCAATCCAAACCTGAAAAAAATAGTTTGGCCATTTGCCGCGTACACACGATCGGACTTTACGGCATACTTGGTCCGGCGTACCGGATTTCGTCGGACAATTCGATCGTGTGTGGGCTCCAGCGGACTTTGTTTTCTCAAAAGTTTGACGGACTTAGATTTGAAACATGTTTCAAATCTATCCGACGGACTCGAGTCCTGTCTAAAAGTCCGCTCCTCTGTATGCTAGTCCGACGGACAAAAACCGACGCTAGGGCAGCTATTGGCTACTGGCTATGAACTTCCTTGTTTTAGTGCGGTCGTACGTCATCACGTACGAATACGTCGGACTTTGGTTGATCGTGTGTAGGCAAGTCCGTTCATTCGGAAAGTCCGTCATAAAGTCCATCGAAAAGTCCGCCGGGCAAAGTATGCCGTAAAGTCCCGTCGTGTGTACGCGGCATTACATTCACTTTAGGCCAAGACTGAAGACTACATACAGTACTGCTGCAGTGCGGGAGCCTGTCAATGCCACCTCAATCGTGAGGTTCTTGAGAAAGGGGGTTTTTACATCCCAGAAACTTAGTTTTTTCCTCCTCCTCCTCTCTCTTTTTACCAGGGGCTGGCTCAGCTTTCCTTTTCATTACACTATCAATGGTACTGAACTCCTGTATGTATTTCTGAACACCAGATCTTAAACGTTATAACTGTAGCTCATTGCACCTACATGCATGCATGTTTTTTGTTATGATTAATCCTTGGAGTGAATATCTTTGTTGTATTATGCTAGATGTTAGATGACATACAGTATCTCACAAAAGTGAGTACACCCCTCACATTTTTGTAAATATTTTATTATATCTTTTCATGTGACAACACTGAAGAAATGACACTTTGCTACAATGTAAATTAGTGAGTGTACAGCTGGTATAACAGTGTAAATTTGCTGTTCCCTCAAAATAACTCAACACACAGCCATTTATGTCTAAACCGCTGGCAACAAAAGCGAGTACACCCGTAAGTGAAAATGTCCAAATTGGGCCCAAAGTGTCAATATTTTGTGTGGCCACTATTATTTTCCAGCACTGCCTTAACCCTCTTGGGCATGCAGTTCACTAGAGCTTCACAGGTTGCCACTGGAGTCCTCTTCCACTCCTCCATGACGACATCATGGAGCTGGTGGATGTTAGAGACCTTGTGCTCCTCCACCTTCTGTTTGAGAATGCCCCGCAGATGCTCAATAGGGATTAGATTTGGAGACATGCTTGGCCAGTCCATCACCTTTACCTCAGCTTTTTTAGCAAGGCAGTGGTTGTCTTGGAGGTGTGTTTTGGGTCGTTATCATGTTAGAGTACTGCCCCGCGGCTCTGTCTCCGAAGAGAGGAGCTACAGTTCATTGAGGCAACCATGAATGTCAACATGTACTGTGACATACTGAACCAGAGCATTATCCCCTCCCTTTGGAGACTGGGCTGCAGGGCAATATTCCAACATGATAACAACCCCAAACACACCTCCATGACCACTGCCTTGCTAAAGAAGCCGAGGGTAAAGGTGATGGACTGACCAAGCATGTCTCCAGACCTAAACCCTATTGAGCATTTGTGGGGCATCCTCAAACAGAAGCTGGAAGAGTGCAAAGTCTCTATCATCCACCAGCTCCATGATGTTGTCATGGAAGAGTGGAAGAGGACTCCAGTGGCAACCTTTGAAGCTCTGGTGAACTCCATGCCCAAGAAGGTTAAGGCAGTGGAAAATAATGGTGGCCACACAAAATATTGACACTTTGGGCCCAAGTTGGACATTTTCACTTAGGGATATACTCACTTTTGTTGCCAGCAGTTTAGACATTAATGGCTGTGTGTTGAGTTATTTGGAGAGGACAGCAAATTTACACTGTTATACAAGCTGTACACTCACTACTTTACATTGTAGCAAAGTGTTGTTTCTTCAGTGTTATCTCATGAAAAGATAGAATAAAATATTTACAAAAAATCGGAGGGGTGTACTCACTTTTGTGAGATACTGTACTTGGTTATCTGTACCTGTTGTACAATTGTATGTACTATAGATGCCTAATGCAAATTTATTGCCAAAGCAGTTTGGTTATGTGGTGTGCTTACTCTATATATTCATACATTCACTTTAGGCCAAGACTGAAGATTATAGTACTGCAGAAGGAGCTTGTCAATGCCACCTCAATCGCTGGAATATAAATATCTACAACTGCAATTCATAGTACTGACAGCAGCATGTCTCAGATTAGAATTGAGAGAGCAAGGAAGGAATCAGGGACCCCTCTAGATGTGCAGTCTGCTTTACATTGTTGTTGGTTGCCTGGAACCACGTTAGATTCGGAAGGGAGAATAACAAGGTTTAATCAAATGCAGAGGCGGCTCTAGGCTTTGTGAGGCCTTAGGCAAAACCTAGACATGAGGCCCAAACACGCCCATAATGGGAAAAATAATTCAAGCGATAAAAAAATAAACTATAAATTGCATTAATCCAGGTAGATAGGCAGAGGGAAGGAGATGCCGCTCACAGCGCTTCCAGACCTGTGGTTGTACCGCCCTAGTGTGAACTCGTTCCAGGTGCTGACTTTGCGTAGACTGAGATGAAGTAAGGAAATTCCTGGATAGCCGCACACTGAAGAAAAAACATCTTTATTGAAGTATAAAATATCCAAAATGCAGTCACATGAAAGGAAGATACCTTAGTTAACTTATTTTTTACCCTGTATCTTCCTTTCATGTGACTGCATTTTGGATATTTTATACTTCAATAAAGATGTTTTTTCTTCAGTGTGCGGCTATCCAGGAATTTCCTTACTTCATCTCTATAAATTGCATTATTTAAGAACTTTAAAGTGCTGGTGTCATTGCTCTCTATTTCGTTGCTGTTGTCAGTGTTCTCTATCTCGCTGCTGGTGTCAGTGTTCTTTATCTCGCTGCTGGTGACAGTGTTCTCTATCTTAGTGTTGGTGTCAGTGTTCTCTATGTCAGTGCTGGTGTCAGTGCTCTCTATGTCAGTGCTCTCTATGTCAGTGCTCTCTATCTCGGTGCTGGTGTCAGTGTGCTGGTGTCAGTGTTCTCTATGTCAGTGCTGGTGTCAGTGTTCTCTATGTCAGTGCTGGTGTCAGTGTTCTCTATGTCAGTGCTGGTGTCAGTGCTCTCTATCTCAGTGCTGGTGTCAGTGCTCTCTATCTCAGTGCTGGTGTTAGTGTTCTCTATCTCGGTGCTGGTGTCAGTGTTCTCTATATCTATACTGGTGTCAGTGTTCTCTATATCTGTGCTGATGTCAGTGTTCTCTATCTCAGTGCTGGTGTCAGTGTTCTCTATGTCAGTGCTGGTGTCAGTGCTCTCTATCTCGGTGCTGGTGTTAGTGTTCTCCATGTCAGTGCTGGTGTCAGTGCTCTCTATCTCAGTGCTGGTGTCAGTGTTCTCTATGTCAGTGCTGGTGTCAGTGCTCTCTATCTCGGTGCTGGTGTCAGTGTTCTCTGTCAGTGCTGGTGTCAGTGCTGGTGTCAGTGCTCTCTGTCAGTGCTGGTGTCAGTGCTCTCTATCTCGGTGCTAGTGTCAGTGTTCTCTGTCAGTGCTGGTGTCAGTGCTCTCTATCTCGGTGCTGGTGTCAGTGTTCTCTATGTAAGTGCTGGTGTCAGTGCTCTCTATGTCAGTGCTGGTGTCAGTGTTCTCTATGTCAGTGCTGGTGTCAGTGTTCTCTATGTCAGTGCTGGTGTCAGTGTTCTCTATGTCAGTGCTTGTGTCAGTGCTCTCTATCTCAGTGCTGGTGTTACTGTTCTCTATGTCAGTGCTTGTGTCAGTGCTCTCTATCTCGGTGCTGGTGTCAGTGTTCTCTATGTAAGTGCTGGTGTCAGTGCTCTCTATGTCCGTGCTGGTGTCAGTGCTCTCTGTCTCGGTGCTGGTGTCAGTGCTCTCTATCTCAGTGCTGGTGTGAGTGTTCTCTATATCTGTGCTGGTGTCAGTGTTCTCTATATCTGTGCTGGTGTTAATGTTCTCTATATCTGTGCTGTTGTCAGTGTTCTCTATCTCAGTGCTGGTGTCAGTGTTCTCTATGTCAGAGCTGGTGTCAGTGCTCTCTATCTCGGTGCTGGTGTCAGTGCTCTCTATCTCGGTGCTGGTGTCAGTGTTCTCTATGTAAGTGCTGGTGTCAGTGCTCTCTATGTCCGTGCTGGTGTCAGTGCTCTCTGTCTCGGTGCTGGTGTCAGTGCTCTCTATCTCAGTGCTGGTGTTAGTGTTCTCTATCTCGGTGCTGGTGGGAGTGTTCTCTATATCTGTGCTGGTGTCAGTGTTCTCTATATCTGTGCTGGTGTTAATGTTCTCTATATCTGTGCTGTTGTCAGTGTTCTCTATCTCAGTGCTGGTGTCAGTGTTCTCTATGTCAGTGCTGGTGTCAGTGCTCTCTATCTCAGGGCTGGTGTCATTGAAGGAGGTAGCAGTGGAGAAGCCAATCAGCAGGCAGTGCCAGCGCAGGATGAAGAGCACCCGGCCCACCATGGCTGAGGATCAGCACTGGACTGGGCGGGGATGTCCCGACCCCACAGTGGAGCCCTGCATAGGTGGGGGTAATGTCAGGGAGGGGTCAGGGGCTGTCAATCATAGGTTGGCACACTGGCACAGGACTAAGCTGCCTTGACTGTGGCACTGATTATCAGGAGTAAGGGAGTGGAGGGGATGGGACAGGGGGTGGAAATAAAGGCAAGTGGCTGTGGCTGTGGTTGAGGGATACTAGAGGAGCAGGGGTGAGGGGCTGGCTCTCTCTGATGATAGTGGTGGTGGCTGGCTGCAGAAGGGGTTGTGGCATGGTAGATGTGCGATGTGCCTCTCCCTGCAGCTGGAGCACCGAATTCCCCCCCCCCCCGCACTGATTGACAGCCGCAGAGAGGGGCAGCACGGACACCTCGTCTCTCCTCCATCCCCTTTCTATCAGCTCCAATACAGCCCTGGCGAGGCTTCCTCCCCGGCGGGACCCTCCTCTTCCCCTCTGCTTACCAGTCAGGCGCCGGATGACTCCTCCGGGTGTGTTGGGAATCTTGGGATCACTCAGTGGAGCACTTCAGTGGGGGGTGAAGAAGGGCGATCTGCAGCTCCGGAGCAGTAGGAATATTTGTATTGTCCGGCTGCTGTAATGAGTCGCCTCCCCTTCTCCTCCCCCGGACAACACAGTGCTGGCCCCGCCTTCTCCCCAAGACACAGCCGCGGCTACGTCTTCTCTCTCCACGGAGCTCACAGGCAGCTGTGCTGGCAGAGTGGCCGGAGCGCAGTGCCACCGCAGCGGCATTGTCAGCAGAGGTGGCTCTGCAATTAGGCAAGTTAGGCGATTGCGAGGCCCCTGCGAGTGCGGGGCCTTAGGCCACTGCCTAATTTGCCTAATTAGAGAGCCGCCTCTGAATATTTGTATTGTCCGGCTGCTGTAATGAGTCGCCTCCCCTTCTCCTCCCCCGGACAACACAGTGCTGGCCCCTCCTTCTCCCCAAGACACAGCCGCGGCTACGTCTTCTCTCTCCACGGAGCTCACAGGCAGCTGTGCTGGCAGAGTGGCCGGAGCGCAGTGCCACCGCAGCGGCATTGTCAGCAGAGGTGGCTCTGCAATTAGGCAAGTTAGGCGATTGCGAGGCCCCTGCGAGTGCGGGGCCTTAGGCCACTGCCTAATTTGCCTAATTAGAGAGCCGCCTCTGATCAAATGTCTGCAATGGCTGGTTTCTTCCAGCAGTTAGTGATTTATTTCTTCATAGATTAGAATAATACAGGGTAGTATTGAAATCGTACTTTAGTGCTCCTGGCACTAAAGACATACATTCAAAAAGATAGGTGCCCGCATTGTAGAGCTGTTGAGCAGAGTAGACTGCAGACAAACTGAGTGCAAACAAAGTAGTGTTTACACTATCCTAGGCCTGCTTGATCACCAAGAAAGAAAAGAAAAGGTTAAGAGGTTATTTCTAAATAAAAGATGTAATGGGATTTCTTAGCGCTCTTATGCTTTAAGTATCTTCATTGGCATTTCTGCTATTATTTTATTTATTTTTATTTATTTCAGGTACTTATATAGCACCGTCAATTTACGCAGCGCTTTACATATACATTGTACATTCACATCAGTCCCTACCCTCAAGGAGCTTACAATCTAAGGTCCCTAACTCACATACATACTAGGGACAATTTAGACAGGATCCAATTAACCTTCCAGCATGTCTTTGGAGTGTGGGAGGAAACCAGAGTACCCGGAGGAAACCCACGCAGGCACAGGGAGAACATGCAAACTCCAGGCAGGTAGTGTCGTGGTTGGGATTCGAACCAGCGACCCTTCTTACTGCTAGGCGAGAGTGCTACCACCACACCACTGTACCGCCTATTAGGTAATATTATTATTATAGCTCTACTTTACAGCTTATATAAAGATAAAAAGAATGTGTGGACCACACAGGGATACAATTGTGATATGCAATTACAGTATATTATACTCTGTTGAAATATATTATTTACAAATAATGTTTATGAAGGTGACTAAGATAAAAGATTTGTTTTTTCTATTGACTAGGATAATTGTATTTTTCAGCAGATTTTTCTGCGTGCATGGTAAGGAAGATGTTCTGCACCAAGGATCCAGATGTATAGAAAAAACAGATGTGTTTACAGGTACACATATAGAAGCCATAGTGTTGTAAGTGACACAACCACCCAGAAAGACCTTCTTCTCAATTGCATATGGTGCCATTACTTAGACATGGCAAACGTGGTGACTAGGGATGAGCTTCGTATTCTAATCGAATGCATGTTTGACTCGAATGTTTGCCGAATTCCGAACAATATGGGCTGCATCGCAGTGCATTGCTGGCTGATGATTGGCCAAGCATGCACTATGACCCGCATGCTTGGCCAATCACAGCGCCGTCTGTACAGAGAGCCGTAATTGGCCAAAGCCAGGGTGGCTTTGGCCAATTATGGCTCAGGCGGTTTAGTAAACGCCCCACACTATATAAGGCCGCCTACACGTCGGCCCTGTGTAGTGTGTTCTGGCATTGAGAATGAGATAGATAGACAGAGAGACGGTGTCATTTGATTTAAGTTAGATAGAGTAGGCAGGTGAGTCAGTTAGCTGCACTTACAGTGTATTGTATATATATATATATATATATATATATATATATATATATATATATATATATATATACATCCTAGGTGTTGTGTATAAATATACACTGTATTCAGTTTAGCTAGATCCGTTCCTGTTATTTTCTTTCTACTACTGACAGGCAGGCAGGTGTTTTTACAGTATTTGCAGCTACCTGAAGAAAATTGCTGGTGTTCTTCCGATCCTATTAGTCCTATTAGCTACAGTATTTACAGTTAGTGTAGTGCGTCCTCTGCACAGTGTGCACCTAAAGCTACCTGAAGAAAATTAGTGTTCTTCTGATCCTATTAGTACAGTACCCCAGGCAGCTGCAGTATTTACAAGTTAGTGCAGTGCGTCCTCTGCACAGTGTGCACCTAAAGCTACCTGAAGAAAATTTGTGGTGTTCTTCTGATCCTATTAGTACAGTACCGCAGGCAGCTGCAGTATTTACAAGTTATTTTAGTGCGTCCTCTGCACAATGTGCACCTAAAGCTAGCTAAACAAATTAGTGATGTTCTTCTGATCCTATTAGTACAGTACCGCAGGCAGCTGCAGTATTTACAAGTTGGTGTAGTGCATCCTCTGCACAGTGTGCACCTAAAGCTACCTGAAGAAAATTAGTGGTGTTCTTCTGATCCTATTAGTACTGTACCACAGGCAGCTGTAGTATTTACAAGTTAGTGTAGTGTATCCTCTGCACAGTGTGCACCTAAAGCTACCTGAAGAAAATTAGTGGTGTTCTTCTAAGCCTATTAGTACAGTACCGCAGGCAGCTGTAGTATTTACAAGTTAGTGTAGTGCGTCATCTGCATAGTGTGCACCTAAAGCTACGTGAAGAAAATTAGTGGTATTCTCCTGATCCTATTAGTACAGTACCACAGGCAGCTGCAGTATTTACAAGTTAGTGTAGTGCGTCCTCTGCACAGTGTGCACCTAAAGCTACCTGAAGAAAATTAGTGGTGTTAATCTGATCCTATTAGTACAGTACCACAGGCAGCTGCAGTATTTACAATTTAGTGTAGTGCGTCCCCTGCACAGTGTGCACCTAAAGCTACCTGAAGAAAATTAGTGGTGTTATTCTGATCCTATTAATACCACAGGCAGGCAGCTATAGTATTTACAGTTAGTGTAGTGCGTCCTCTGCACAGTGTGCACCTAAAGCTACCTGAAGAAAATTAGTGGTGTTCTTCTGATCCTATTAGTACAGTACTGCAGGCAGCTGCAGTATTTACAAGTTAGTTTAGTGCGTCCTCTGCACAATGTGCACCTAGAGCTAGCTAAACAAATTAGTGGTGTTCTTCTGATCCTATTAGTACAGTACCGCAGGCAGCTGCAGTATTTACAAGTTGGTGTAATGCATCCTCTGCACAGTGTGCACCTAAAGCTACCTGAAGAAAATTAGTGGTGTTCTTCTGATCCTATTAGTACTGTACCACAGGCAGCTGTAGTATTTACAAGTTAGTGTAGTGCATCCTCTGCACAGTGTGCACCTAAAGCTACCTGAAGAAAATTAGTGGTGTTCTTCTAAGCCTATTAGTACAGTACCGCAGGCAGCTGTAGTATTTACAAGTTAGTGTAGTGCGTCATCTGCATAGTGTGCACCTAAAGCTACCTGAAGAAAATTAGTGGTGTTCTCCTGATCCTATTAGTACAGTACCACAGGCAGCTGCAGTATTTACAAGTTAGTGTAGTGCGTCCTCTGCACAGTGTGCACCTAAAGCTACCTGAAGAAAATGAGTGGTGTTCTTCTGATCCTAATAATACCACAGGCAGGCAGCTATAGTATTTACAGTTAGTGTAGTGCGTCCTCTGCACAGTGTGCACCTAAAGCTACCTGGAGACAATTGCTGTTGTTCTGCTCCTATTAATACCACAGGCAGGCAGCTACAGTATTTACAGTTAGTGCACTGTGTCCTCTGCACAGTGTGCACCTAAAGCTACCTGAAGAAAATTAGTGGTGTTCTTCTGATCCTATTAATACCACAGGCAGGCAGCTACAGTATTTACAGTTAGTGTAGTGTGTCCCCTGCACAGTGTGCACCTAAAGCTACCTGGAGACAATTGCTGTTGTTCTTCTCCTATTAATACCACAGGCAGGCAGCTACAATATTTACAGTTAGTGCACTGTGTCCTCTGCACAGTGTGCACCTAAAGCTACCTGAAGAAAATTAGTGGTGTTCTTCTGATCCTATTAATACCACAGGCAGGCAGCTACAGTATTTACAGTTAGTGTAGTGTGTCCTCTGCACAGTGTGCACCTAAAGCTACCTGGAGACAATTGCTGTTGTTCTGCTTCTATTAATACCACAGGCAGGCAGCTACAGTATTTACAGTTAGTGCACTGTGTCCTCTGCACAGTGTGCACCTAAAGCTACCTGAAGAAAATTAGTGGTGTTCTTCTGATTCTATTAATACCACAGGCAGGCAGCTACAATATTTACAGTTAGTGTACTGCGTCCTCTGCACAGTGTGCACCTAAAGCTACCTGAAGACAATTGCTGATGTTCTCATACTAATAATACTACAGGCAGGCAGTTGATTCTGCTAGCTGCAGTATCAGTATATATATATATATATATACATCCCAGCTTTGTGCAGCTACATCTCACTGCAGGCCATTAGTATGTCTGGAAGGCCAACAAGGAGAGGCAGACAGTCACAAGCCAATAAAAGAGGGCAAGCAGGCTCTGTGTTTAGAGGCAACAGTGCTGGTCGTGGAGAAGGTGCATCCTCATCAGCACGTGGCCGTGGGACACGTTTGGCCTTTTTTTCGGCAGCTGGCCGTGTTGAGCCGCAACATGCGGAAGATTTGGTAGAGTGAATGACCAAGCCGTCCTCATCCTCCTTATCCTCTCTCACCCAGGCTCAGGGTACTTTGTCTGGCAAAGCAGCGGCCAACGTGGCCTCTTCCCTCGGCTCAATGGCATCAGTCACTCCTTCCCTAGCCCCCCATGTCCTCCTGAGGAGTCTCCCGAACTGTTTGACCACAGTTTAGGGTACATGCTCCAGGAGGATGCCCAGCGTTTTGAAGGCTCCGATGATGGTACCCAGCTAGAGGAAGGCAGTAACATGAGCCCAGAGAGAGGGGGTGCCCAAGAAGGACAGCAATCTGGCAGTCATGCTCCCCCTGCTGCATCATACTGCCAGCTTTGCTCCAGTGATGAGGAGGGAGGGGATGATGAGGTCACTGACATCACGTGGGTGCCTGATAGGAGAGAGGAGGAGGAGGCACATCACCAACGAGGCAGGATGCCCTCCAGGGGCCAGCTTAAGGGCAGAACACTGACTGCATCACACCGCAGTGCAGGGCGCTGCTGTCTCTGCGTGTTATTCCAAAAGTTCTTTGGTGTGGGCCTTTTTTGAGACGAGTGCATCAGATCCCACCGCTGCTATTTGCAACATATGTCTCAAGCGTATCTCTCATGGCCAAAATCTCCCGCTTGGGCACCACATGCTTAACCAGCATATGTTGACCTGCCATGCAGTTCGTTGGCAAGCGTACCTAAAAGACCCACACCAAAGAACAAAGAGGACCTCTCTTTGCTCCTCATCAGCTGGGATCTCCAACCCCACTATACCTTCAGTCCTCTCTGAGACCTGCACTGAGAGGAATGAAGGTGTAGAATTAGGTGTGTCACAGCCAAGTACTTGGGGGCAATCTGCTATCGGTACACCGACGTCAGATTGTACCAGGCAGATTTCCCTGCCCCAGCTGCTGCACTGCTGAAAGAAGTTCGCTCCCAGCCTTCACATGCCTAGTGGTTGAATGCTAGCTTGGCTAAATTGCTAGCACTTCAACTGCTGACTTTTAAGTTGGTAGCCTCTGCCCCCTTCCGTGAGCTTGTGGAATGTGCGGTTCCTCTGTGGCAGGTTCCCAAATGTCACTTTTTATCACGGAAGGCGATTCCGGCTCTCTACCGGCATGTGGAAGGCAATGTCTTGGCCTCGCTGGACAGGGCGGTCAGCGGTAAGGTGCATATTACCGCTGACTCATGGTCCAGCAGGCATGGACAGGGACGTTACCTATCTTTCACCGCGCACTGGGTGACTCTTCTGGCAGCTGGGAAGGATGCAGGACAAGGTGCAGTAGTGTTGGAGGTTGTTCTGCCACCACACCTCCAAAATACTACTAGTGGTGATTCTGCCAACCTCTCTCCTCCACCCCCTCCTCTTCTTCTTCCTCTATGGCCTCTTGCTGTGCTGATTTGACTTTGGAACCAGCGGTGCTCCTTAGGCGTTCAAAGGGCTACACAAGCACGCAGGCCAAAAGATGTCATGCGGTGCTTGAGTTGGTGTGCTTGGGAGACAGGAGCCACACTGGAGCAGAGATTCTGTCAGCTCTGCAGGGGAAGGTTCAGAGGTGGTTGACGCCACACCAGCTTAAGGCAGGTATGGTGGTTTGCGACAATGGCACCAACCTCCTCTCCGCCCTCCGACAGGGACAACTGACCCATGTGACCTGTTTGGCTCATGTTCTTAACTTGGTGGTGCAGCGGTTCTTGGGCAGGATGTCCTGAGGCAGGCCAGGAAAGTCTGTGTGCATTTCCGCAGGTCATATAATGCCAGTGCTCGGCTGGCTGACCTCCAAAAGGAATTTAACCTGCCCAAGAACCGCCTAATCTGTGACATGCCCACCAGGTGGAACTCAACGTTGGCCATGCCTGAGTACCTGTGCGACTATGGCACCTGGACAGGGTCAGGGGAGCTTGTTTTTTTTCCCCACGCCAGTGGGCCATGATCAGGGATGCATGCACTGTCCTGTCACCATTTGAGGAGGCCACGAGGATGGTGAGCAATGACAGTGCATGCATCAGTGACACTGTCCCCCTTGTCCACCTGTTGGAGCACACGCTGCGTGGAATAATGGACAGGGCACTTGAGGCAGAACAGAGGCAGGAAGAGGAGGAGTTCCTTAGCTCTTAAGGCCACCTTTATCCAGACAGTGTTCCTGCGTGCCCTCCGATCACACAGGAAGAGGACGAGGAGGAAGAGAAGAAAGAGGAGGATTGTGTCATTATGGAGGTGGAGCCTGGCACTCAGCATCAGCAGCAGTCTTTAAGGGATCATTTACAGTCCCAAGAAACCCATGGACTTGTACGTGGCTGGGAGGAGGTGGCTGCGGATCATGTCGTCCTTAGTAACCCAGAGGACTCCGGACAGAATGACTCAGCAAACCTATGCTGCATAGCCTCCCTGATCCTGCAAAGCCAGCGGAAGGATCCTCGTATTCGTGGTATCAAGGAGAGGGATCAATACTGGCTGGCAACCCTCCTTGATCCGAGTTACAAGGGTAAGGTTGCGGACCTTATCTTGCCGTCGCAGAGGGAGCAGAGGATGAAACATCTTCAGGAGGCCTTGCAGAAAGGTCTGTGCAACGCGTTCCCAGAGACTGGGAGGTTACAAACTCCTGTTCCTGAACAACGTGTTGCTGAGGCTTCAGTCAGTCAAAGAAGGAGCGGTGGAGAAGGTGGCCGTCTGACCGATGCGTTCAGACAATTTTTTAGTCCGCAGCCCAAGGTATGATCGGTTCCAACAACCATTGCCAGCGTCTGTCTTACATGGTGCAGGAATACCTAGGGGCAAGATCTGACTTGGACACCTTTCCCACCAAAAATCCTCTGGGTTACTGGGTCTTGAGGATGGATCACTGGCCAGAGCTTGCACAGTATGCAATTGAGCTACTGGCCTGTCCTGCATCCAGCATTCTTTCGGAACGCACATTCAGTGCTGCTGGAGGTTTTGTAACCGATCACAGGGTGCGCCTGTCCACCGACTCGGTCGATCGACTGACCTTCATAAAAATGAATCAGTCTTGGATCACCACCAGGTACCAAGCACCTGATGCTGATGTAACCGAATAATTTTTTTTGAAATGTCAGATCCCTTCAAGACTGCCTATGCTGATGCTGAGTGACTATCCTGTTATGCTGAGTGACTATCCTCTTCCTCCTCAATGATCATGCTGATAGCTTGTAAGAATATTTTTGGTTCTGGGCGCCGCCACCAGTGGCTAAGGCCCAATTTTTCAGCCCCTGTTTAACAGGGGCATGTAATTACAATTTTTGATGCAATATTTTGCAAGGAGGGTTTGTTGCTGCACTCAACTAGAATATTTGTGAGGGGTTGCAGTGTTGTGGCACCAGTGCCTAAGGCCCAATTTTTCAGCCCCTGTTTAACAGGGGCGTGTAATTACAATTTTTGATGCAATACTTTGCAACAGGGCTTGTTCCTCCGCTCCAACTAGAGTATCTGTGAGGGGTTGCAGTGTTGTGGCACCAGCACCAGTACCTAAGGCCCAATTTTTCAGCCCCTGTTTAACAGGGGCGTGTAATTACAATTTTTGATGCAATATTTTACAGGAGGGCTCATTCCTGCGCTCCAACTAGAGTATCTGTGAGGGGTTGCAGTGTTGTGGCACCCGTGCCTAAGGCCCAATTTTTCTGCCCCTGTTCAACAGGGACATGTAATTACAATTCTTGATCTAATATTTCACAGCAGGGCCAGTTTCTGCACCCGCCAAGAGTAACTGTGAGGACTTACAGTGTTGTGGCACCAGCACCACCACCACCAAAGGCCCAATTTTTCTGCCCCTGTTCAACAGGGACATGTAATTACAATTCTTGATCTAATATTTCACAACAGGGCCCGTTTCTGCACCCACCAAGAGTAACTGTGAGGACTTACAGTGTTTTGGCACCAGCACCACCACCACCACCACCAAAGGCCCAATTTTTCTGACCCTGTTCAACAGAGGCATGTAATTACAATTCTTCATCTAATATTTCACAGCAGAGCCCGTTACTGCGCCCACCAAGAGTAACTGTGAGGGCTTACAGTGTTGTGGCAACACCAAAACCTAAGGCCCCAATTTCTGCAGAGTATATAGGGCAGGCCCCTACTTTCAAACATCCAACTTACAAACGACTCCCACTTGCAAACGGAAGGAGACAACAGGAAGTGGGATGAAATCTACCCCTAGGAAGGGAAATTCTCTCCTGTAAGAGTTATTATGGGAAAAACGTGTCTCCTCTCCCTGATGCTTTATCACCAATCCTTGTTTCACTAAAGACCCCAAATTGTCAAAAAACATTTGTCATTGGGACAGAAAGTGAGGTAAAATCTTCTGAAGAGGTGCACAGACAGCAAAACAAATGTCACAGAGGTGATAACCCTTCCCTATGTTTTCCAAAAAGCTTAAAAATAGATTTTTTGGCTGGAGCTACACTTTAAAAATGTACCCGTTCAAAATTACAAACAGATTCTACTTAACAACAAACCTACAGTCCCTGTCTTGTTTGCT
Source organism: Aquarana catesbeiana (assembly GCF_042186555.1). Lineage (NCBI taxonomy): Eukaryota > Metazoa > Chordata > Amphibia > Anura > Ranidae > Aquarana > Aquarana catesbeiana. Next base: position 82,754,368 of record NC_133327.1, on the reverse strand, counting down.
CCACCTGTATACAGCTGTTCAGAGGGCCTGGGGCCCCACGCCTTTCCTTTTTTTTAATTTGGGTGCGGGGTTCCCCTTAATATCTATACAAGACCCAAAGGGCCTGGTAATGGACTGGGGGGGGGGTACCCATGCCGTTTGTCTCACTGACATTTATTACTTTAAAAATGTCATTTTGTGCAGGGACTGTTCTAAGCACGGGAAACATACGCCACTTTACATGCATACTATAGACACCCCCCCAGGTACGATATTTTTAAGGAATATTTCACTTTTTTTTCCACTTTAAGCATCATTAAAATAACTGCTCCAGAAAAAACGGCCGTTTTAAAACTTTTTTTTGCATTGATACATGTCCCCTGGGGCAGGACCCGGGTCCCCAAACCCTTTTTAGGACATTACCATGCAAATTAGCCTTTAAAATTAGCACTTTTGATTTCAAACATTCGAGTCCCATAGACTTCAATAGGGTTCTAACGTACGTGCAAATTTTCGGTCCGTTCGTAGGTTCTGGTGGGAATGGAACCGGGGGTTGTTCGGCTCATCCCTAGTGGTGACAGTGCTGACCAAACAGATTTTTTGGAAACACAGTTCAATGAAGAAAGATCATACAGCTGTGTTCAGTAAATACTGGTCAAATGCCAGAGCCAGACCCTCCTATATGCAAAATACTGGACACCAAACAAGAAAAGAGAATTTTAAAAGATCACTGATACCAAATTACATATCATCATGTATTCATCTGCATTCACTCCATGCACTGATGAACTGTATGACAATATTCAACTCTTTGCATTAGTGTCACAAATGAGTCTTGGAAAGAACATCTTCCAACTGACCACCACATACAGGAGGTCAGGAGTACACCACTGTCGCATCTCAGTTCTGTTCATACGTAATGTTTTCCTGGAGTCCATCTTCAGTATTGCTCTTATTGTTGTATGAAAGCTTTGCTTTAGGTTCAGAAAACACAGAACCTCTATGCTTGGAGGTATCAAATAGGGATGAATGAACCTGCTCAGGTTCAGTTCACAGAGTGTTCATCTATTCCTTCTTAATAGCCACAAAACTCAGGTAGATGGCATTTTAACCACTTCAGCTCCGGAAGGTTTTACGCCCGTCATTTTTTGCTATTCAGCACTGCGCTACTTTAACCGGCAATTGAGCAGTCATGCAATACTGTACACAAATGAAATTTTTATAATTTTTTTCACACAAATAGAGTTTTCTTTTGGTGGTATTTGATCACCATTGGGTTTTACATTTTTTTTTGTGTGATATAAACAAAAAAAAAAAAACAGAAAATGTTAAAAAAAATCATTATTTTCTACTTTTTGTCACAAACCATATCCAATAAAATCAAATTTGTCATAAATTTAGAACAAAATGTATTCTGCTACATGTCTTCGGTAAAAAAAAAATCCCAAAAAGTGTATATTAATTTGGTATTATATATAACTATGTATATATATATATATATATATATATATATATATATATATATATAAATTGATCAATTCTGATGTATGGACTCATTTCTTTGCTAGGACACTGCAAATCCAAATCCAATCAAATGAAAAATAGACAGTCTGAGGAATGCAGTAAGAGGCATGACGAGTTTTTTTTAAGTTGTAATTGCAATATTTTTTTTTTGCAAAAGAAGAAATTGAATAAATGATGTATTTTTTCACCATTATTCTTACATACTATCATCAGTGCAGTGCAGCATCAGCATATGACTGATGTGTCAGTGATAAGGGACATTAAAGACATGGATGAACGAGCTTGACTAGCCTACACAGATTCTTGACCTCAACCGTTAGAATACCTTTGGGATGAATTAGAGCTGAGACTGTGAGCCAGGCCTTCTCATCCACGTCAGTGCCTGAACTCACAAATGCACTTCTGGAAGAATGGCCAAACATTCCCATAGACACACTCCTAATCCTTGTGGACAGCCTTCCTAGAAGAGTTGAAGCTGTTATAGCTGCAAAGGGTGGGCCAACTCAACAAGGAACCCTACAGACTTATGCCCCGTACACACGGTCGGACTTTGTTCGGACATTCCGACAACAAAATCCTAGGATTTTTTCCGACGGATGTTGGCTCAAACTTGTCTTGCATACACACGGTCACACAAAGTTGTCTTAAAATCCGATCATTCTAAATGCGGTGACGTAAAACACGTACGTCGGGACTATAAACGGGGCAGTGGCCAACAGCTTTCATCTCTTTATTTATTCTGAGCATGTGTGGCACTTTGTCCGTCGGATTTGTGTACACACGATCGGAATTTCCGACAACGGATTTTGTTGTCGGAAAATTTTATATCCTGCTCTCAAACTTTGTGTGTCGGAAAATCCGATGGAAAATGTGTGATAGAGCCCACACACAGTCGGAATTTCCGACAACAGGGTCCTATCACACATTTTCCGTCGGAAAATCCAACTGTGTGTACGGGGCATAAGACTGGGATACCATTAAAGTTCATGTGTGTGTAAAGGCAAGCGTCCCAATACTTTTGCTAATATAGTGTATATGTTTTTTTTCTGTGATATTTGGAATATCATTATTTTATTTACAAGGCAGAACCAGCAGTTCTGCGCTGTAGGTGAGAATGTTAAGGGCCCACCCACATCCCGTGAGCGGAGGAAATCATTGGCTTCTGGTGAAACAAGGTATAAGGCAAGTATATCATACCTATTCTGTGCAACCTAGGCTAACCAGGCAATTAACCCTTGCCGTGCAAGTAGAGGGTGGAGCAACTACTTTGTAATTTTTTTACTGCTGACTAGTGTTCAACTTTAACCACTTCAATGCCGGGCACTTTCACCCCCTTCCTGTCCAGGCCAATTTTTAGCTTTCAGTGCTGTCGTACTTTGAATGACAATTGCGCGGTCGTGCAACACTACCCATATGAAATTGTTATCATTTTTTTGAGACAAAGTGAGCTTTCTTTTGGTGGTGTTTAATCACCACTGTTTTTTTATTTATATTTTTGCTATACTAACAAAAAAACACATCACAAATCAATCGCTAGTTGACTTGAGCCACCTTCTAGCTCCTGCTGCTCAAAGTCCTTCCTTGCAAGAAGGCAGGCAGACATCTTCAACAGAGAGCATTTGCACTTCACACTGTACACAGGTAAATTCTAGCTCAAGCATTTACAGAGTAAACGGAGCTAAACACCCCCAAATGCGTAGATATATTGGATATATTAGGACTGCCTTCAAATCTGTAAATCTGTAAAGAAAACATACGGGTCTAAACAATTTGGCATTCATTTACTAAAGGCAAATAGACTTAAATAGAATAGAATTGCAAATAGAATTGCAAGTGAAGTTGCTTCAGAGCTTAGTACATGAGGGGAAGCTCTTCTGAGTTCCACCATCCAATCACGTGCAAGCAAAAAATGTAGTCTTTTTTTATTTTCCTTGCACGTAATTGGGTGTCCTTTGCAAAGTGAAGCGTCATCTCATTTACCAAGCTCTGGGGCAACTGCTACCCTACCACGCCCCCTTACCACTTAAGCCCCGGGCCATTTTGCTGGCCAAAGACCAGAGCACTTTTTGCGATTCAGCACTGCGTCGCTTTAACTGACAATTGCATGGTCATGCAACGTGGCTCCCAAACAAAATTGACGTCCTTTTTTTTCCCACAAACAGAGCTTTCTTTTGGTGGTATTTATTTTTTGCGTTATAAACAAAAAAAGAGCGACAATTCTGAAAAAAAAACACATTATTTTTTACATTTTGCTATAATAAATACCCCCCCAAAATATATATATAAAAAAAGTTTAGGCCGATACGTATTCTTCTACATATTTTTGGTAAAAAAAAAATCACAACAAGCGTTTATTGATTGGTTTGCGCAAAAGTTATAGCGTTTACAAAATAGGGGATAGTTTTATGGCATTTTTATTAATATTTTTTTTTTACTAGTAATGGCGGCGATCAGCGATTTTTATCATGACTGCGACATTATGGCGGACATTTTTGACACATTTTTGGGACCATTGTCATTTATACAGCAATCAGTGCTATACAAATGCACTGATTCCTGTGTAAATGACACTGGCAGTGAAGGGGTTAACCACTAGGGGGCAGTGTAAGGGTTAAGTATGTCCTGGGGAGTGATTCTAACTGTGGGGGGGGGCGTGGCTACGTGTGACACGTCACTGATCTCTGCTCCTGATCACAGGGAGCAGAGATCAGTGACACTGTCACTAGGCAGAACAGGGAGTTGCTTGTTTCCATTTGTCGCCACGGCGGCAAATTTAAAGGGACGTACGGGTACGCCCATTTGCCCAGCCGTGCCATTCTGCCGACGTACATCGGCATGCGCCGGTCAGGAAGCGGTTAAAGGAGAATTGTACAAAAAAACAAGATTGGGTAAACCCACAAGTGCTTTTTTATCACTACTATTCCTTTATATTGGCTTTTGGAATTTACAAATGCAGCAATTTAGAAATCAGATGAAAGGTTTAGCACTGGAAAACACTTTTTGATAGATACAAAGTGCATTTTACATACATCTATATAGATCAGACCAGAATGAGGGACCAATGAGAAGGAATGAGGGACAGAGGTACATTGCTCCAAATCAGGGACAGTCCCTCGAAATCAGGGACAGTTGGGAGCTATGCATATGCAAGACGCCTTAACCGCCCTCTGTCACTGCTCTCTGCATCAGTGGCCAGGAGAATGGTTCGAGATTGAAATGAAGGCTTAGCTGCTGACTTTTGACAAAAAACATTAATGGATAAAATAATAATAATAATAATGATACTAATTTAGCCTGCAGATTTTGGAGAAGACAGAAGTAGATATGACAAGCCTATGAAGCAAATTATATAGATAGACTAAGTTTGAATGTCTGGCGGATGGTAAGTTTCACTTTAACAACTGAAATACCTCTGTTTCTATAAACCAGCCATCATTTTTTTCAGAGAAAGCTAAAGATATCCCAGCTTAGCTGAGCACCAGGGCAAGTTACTTTTCATAGGATGTCTAGCCAAGTGAAAGAATTTCAATTAAACTGATCCAGGGAAATAGTGACATAACTCGGTGTATAGTTCCCACATACTTGCTATGTTGTGAGAATGTAAGAGACGGATCAGCATTTGCAGACCCCCAACTTTACCGCGGTGTGCCATTAAACTGTGTGCAAGTGGGCTGATGGAGACTAACTCTGCAGACAGAAAACACCCAAAGGGAAACTCCAACTTCACCCACAAATGTTTTTCATATAATATTATAAATACCAGTAATTTACATACAGTATATATATAGTACTGTACAAAAGTTTTAGGCAGGTGTGATAAAATGCCGTAAATTAAGAATGCTTTCAGAAATAAAAGTTTTATTAGTTTATTTGCTTATCAATTAACATAATGGAAAGCAAATGAACAGAAGAGAAATCAAATCAATATTTGGTGTGATCACCCTTTGCCCTCAAAACAGCATCAATTCTTCTAGGTGCACTTGCACACAGTTTTTGAAAGAACTTAGCAGGTAGGTTGTTCCAAACATCTTGGAGAACTAACCACTGATCTTCTGTGGATGTAGGCTGAAGGGTTAAATAATTGTTTAATATAATTATGTCACGACTGGATTGAAGCATTGGACGCATGCAAAGCTGTCTCACCCAAGCTATTTGACAGATTGACCCTCCACATGTCTATTGTGCAGTCGAGAAACAGGCACATTCTACCACCTCCTCTGGTCCTGCCCCTACATACAGGGCTTCTGGAAACAAGTGGTAGATTTTCTTCATGACAATATGGGATCTCCGCTAACCCTAGACCCCAAACCATGCTTACTGGGTATTTTCCCAGACGCTGACACTGACAAATACACCAAAACTTTTATGCAGGAGACCCTATTTTCTGCCCGGAAAACTATTGCCAAACTCTGGATGAGACAGGTTCCCTCTAGATTATCTGACTGGAAAACTGACGTTAATAGCACACTGCCCTATAAGAAATTTGTCTACATTAATAGAGGATGCTCTGCAAAATATAATAAGGTCTGGGATCGCTGGCTTAATACAACTGACACATGTGTGTAGCACTGCAGAGCACATCTCCCTCTCTGACGTACCACCCTGCTGGACTTGTACCATACAGCCCATTCTCTTTAAATCTGTATAATAGCACATGATGCATTGATACCCCAAAAGATCTGCTGTATTGCCACTTTGTAACAGTCTTTATAATTGACTAGTGACTTCTGGCTTTTACCTACATGAGTAATATGTATAATAATTGTGCTGAACAAAAGACATAATGTTTGTGCATTGGAAAATTGTATAATTATGTTTTGTTTTTTTGGGAAATAAAAACGTTTTAATTAAAAAATATATATATATAATTATGTCACGAATATCACGTCTACCCCAACGCAGGTGGTCAGACACTATATCTAGCTACTGTGTGCTTCACCTATAGCAGCCCCCTTTCCCTTAAGACAAGCAGGCCTACCAGTAGTTGGTTGCCCCCAGGACTTATACACAATGCTATAATGCCTGGTCACCACGCCAAGGCAGATGCAAACAGAGCAAACAACAGACTACATGCAGTTTAGCAGACAGATAGCATGGTTCTATGACAGTCCAAGTAAAGGGCAGGCTGAGTTCAGGGTATAGTCCAAAATCTGATCCAATAACAGTTCAGGTTAAAGGCAGGCAGAGTTCAGGGAATAGTTCAATATCTGATCCAGGTCATTCACAGGGAAATCCAGATTAACAAAGCAGGGCAGACAAACAGGAGGCTTGATCAGGAACAATGCAGGTATACTGTCTCTACTACAAGCAAGGGATAGAGTGTTCGGTTTGCTTATATCAGGTGACTGACCAGATTAATCACCTTCCAGGTGAACACAGACAGGGAGAATGCAACAGCAAACACCCGAATGCTGGAATGAGTAGCAGGAGCACTAAGTGATCCTGACAAATTATGAATAATTTTTCAGGCTGTAGAGTGCTATTTTAGGTTGTGTTTTGAAGCTGTTTGTTCTAAGCATATTTGAGAACGTTATTAATTGTGAAACTTAAAATGAGGAACTTGTAAGTAAAGATATGTACCGGACCAATGTCTTGTCTGTTAGACAAAGAAAACTGCTTTAGTTTTTTATAAACTCTTCTAAGAGTTTCTATGAGAGATGTCCAAATATATCAATCTCTATCCCGAAATTACATATTGTAGGTCTCGTTCTCTAAAAGACCAACTGGTACATAGTCATCATATCAGTAAAACCCAGTGGAAGAACAGCAAAATGGGCACTGTCCCATGCGGTAGATGTAACTATTGTACATTTGTCACTAATGCTTGTCAGATTGTATTACCCAATGGCCGAATTTGGAAGCCTCGCTTTTTTGCTGTCAGACCATCGGTATTATTTATATTATGCAATGTGACTGTGGCGCCTACTATGTAGGAAAGACCGAGAGACATTTCTTCCATCGGATCAGGGACCATGTGTCACTGAATGGTAAGAAGAGGATAAAGACCCTCATCAGTAGACACAGTGGACTACACCATGGATTCGACTTTGCTCTTGATCATATCCCTTCACATGAGAGAGGTAGGGACAATATTTTTATATTTTTACATTTACTGTCTGAGGTGTGACTCTTTAAAAGTCCCATGGGCAAAACATTTTTTTCTGTGTTGGACATAGACAAAAAGTTGTTACAAATCAAGGCCAGATGGATTTATCAGCTGTCAGCTACTAAATATCCAGGCTTAAATGAAGCCATCAGCTTCAAGCCATTTTTATAATTATTCATCAAAAAATCATGTCTTGTCTGTGATATTTCCCCCTCTGTCCTCTTCTGGTTTTACTTGTTTCCGTTCTCCTCTAAGCTGCCATTACTTGTTTACACATATCTATTTATTTTCGTCTAAATATATTTATTGCTAGTATGGCTGGGTCTCCCACCGGGGGATAATAATGTATTGGTTCTTACCTGTCATTACCAAAAGGTGTCCTCCTTTTACCACCTTCTTTCCCTTTATTACTGGCAGTCACTAGGGGAGCAATTTGTCGGCATATCTGGGTATCGTACGGACACGTGGGGTGTCCCCCCTCGCGGGTAGGCTTCCGTTGTACCACGGGTGGCCCTGTCCCGCAATCGGTGGGCACCATTTTTGACCATTTTTGTCGGGGTCCCCCCTCCTCCCCCCTTTCTCCCCATCGGACTTTGGTGGGATAGACCTTTTCTCTCCCACTTTTGTCCCATTCAACATTCTCAGACCAAGTGGGTTACCCCATCTTTAGGGTGTCTCTCTCAAACTATTACCTCTAGTGCCTTGATGTGGGATGCAGCCGCCTCTATGGATATCTGCCGCTCTGACGGATTTTCCTAGATGGCGGTGGGAGACTCGACGCGCTTGCATCTGATGTCACGATGATGTGGTGTTCGCACATGCGTCCACGATCCCTCGGTGATGTCAGACGCTGGCTGATCGGTGTGAGCCATCATAAACAGGGTTGTTGGTAGATTCGTCACAGCTCCTGTTGATAGCATGAGGGACGCTGTCATTACTTCCTTGGTGGGCTGCCTGGTAAGTCACTTCAAAGTCTTCTCCTATTCTGAGATTTATTCTTTAGTCTTGTATTTGACTGAGTCTCTTTCCAGTGAGGCTGGAATTTTGTCTTTTACACACCTTGTATGTATTACTTTGTTTGTAAATCAGGTTCTCCAGTTCTGTGGGAGCTCAAATGCACTCTGGCTTCACTGTCTTCTCCAGATTTGATAGCTATGTGCTGGGAACTTCTTTTTCTCATCATATATCTGTGATATGACGTTAAACATTGCATTTTGGGCATATCTGCAGCCATTGATATAAGGTAGCCCACTACCTATTCCCCTTTCCCGTCCTGTTCCCTTTCCTCCCTTTCCCCTCCTTCTTCCCCTCCCTATTCCTCCCTCTTTTCCTTTCTACCCCCCCCCCTCCCCCCGCATTTGTTTAATATATTGAGTTTTATTTGCAATGATTCAGTAGGGTTGCCACCTTTTCTTCAAGTCAAACCCAAAAAATCAAAAAAATTTTAATAAAACTATACATATATTTTGCTACTAAATAACATTTCTAATCATATGAAGTTAAAAACAAGAGTCACCTTTACATCGGAGTTCACAGAGTTTCCCCTTTACATCAAAGTCCACAGAGTTCCCCTTTTACATCTGAACTCGCAGAGTTCCTTTTCACTGTAAGGGGGGACTCTGCAGACTCTGATGTAAGGGAGACCTCTGGGGCCCTCTAACATAAGGGATGCTCTGGGAACCATGATTTAAGGGGGAACACTGAGAACTCTGATGTATGGAGAGGACACTGATGTAAGGGGAAACACTGTGGCCTCTGGTGTAAAGGGGACCTTTGATGTAAGGGGTGCTCTGAGAACCCTGATTTGCCTTAGTGTACTTACTCAGAGGCAAGAGAGAGAAGGGGGAGAGATCAGTCAAAGACAGATGGATGGATGGTGAGCTCACTCCTTGGCAGTCAGCACCTCTCATCCAGGTGGATCTGAGACTGCTGGACTTCAAATTTCCGGCCCCCACTTTCCTTTTCTGAGGCACAGCGCCGGGATTGGAGTGTGGGCAGACAAAGAGGGGTAGGGGTAGGGGGAAGAGGTGCATATCGAGCCCTCTCTCCTCTTCCATCTGTATGTGTTTGGGGAGGAGATTATTAGTGCTGGCTTTGGGCAATGTGAAAGAGTGTAACAGACACTCTCAGCTGAGACAACTTCAGCCAGCAACCCTGCTGGGAAGCCATAGTCCAGTCTAAATAATGTGTCTGGGTTTCAGACAGTCTGAAACCCGGACACATGATTCCAAACCCAAACTGTCCGGGTGAATCCTGGACAGGTGCAGCCCTATGATACAGGAGAGACTGTCCCTTATTGCTGTATCATCATATATAATTTTTTTTTAGGAATTATTTGGATAACTTTTCTTTGCTAACCCTGCTATTCCCATTGCTGGACTTTGATGTTTCCTTATCTTCCTCTCTTACCTGAACAACAGGAGTTCAACAAATCTATTTATCACTTATATGATAGGTAAGGTTTCTATCACCATCACATCTATTCCCCTATGTGAGATCCATTTATCCAGAGATCATATGAATGGGGCGTGTATTATTTTCCCCTATGGTCCTCTTTTTTTTTTAATTATTTTTTATTTTCATTTATATATCCCATTCTATGTTACTTCTCTGTATATAATGGTATTATACATTATGATTTTGTATTCAACTGTTTTGTATTTTGTATATCTTACATGAATTTTTTGTATTTTTTTGTAGGCAGTACATGCCTTACAGCTCCTGGAGAAGCACAATAGCGAAACATGTAGAGTCCAACATGCATTTATATAGCTACATATAGCCCTGTATACATATACAGTATCTCACAAAAGTGAGTACATCCCTCACATTTTTGTAAATATTTTATTATATCTTTTCATGTGACAGCACTGAAGAAATGACACTTTGCTACAATGTAAAGTAGTGATTGTACAGCTTGCATAACAGTGTAAATTTGCTGTCCCCTCAAAATAACTCAACACACAGGCATTAATGTCTAAACCGCTGGCAACAAAAGTGAGTACACCCCTAAGTGAAAATGTCTAAGTTGGGCCCAATTAGCCATTTTCGCTACCCAGTATGATGTGACTCATTAGTGTTACAAGGTCTCGGGTGTGAATGGGGAGCAGATGTGTTAAATTTGGTGTTATCGCTCTCACTTTTTCATACTGGTCACTGGAAGTTCAACATGGCACCTCATGGCAAAGAACTCTCTGAGGATCTAAAAAGATCATTTTTGCTTTACATAAAGATGGCCTATGCTATAAGAAGATTGCCAAGACCATGAAACTGAGCTGCAGCACGGTGGCCAAGACCATACAGCAGTTTAACAGGACAGGTTCCACTCAGAACAGGCCTCTCCATGGTCGACCAAAGAAGTTGAGTGCATGTGCTCAGCGTCATATCCAGAGGTTGTCTTTGGGAAATAGACATTTGAGTGCTGCCAGCATTACTGCAGAAGTTGAAAGGGTGGGGGGTCAGCCTGTCAGTGCTCAGACCATACACCGCACACAGCATCAAATTTGTCTGCATGGCTGTTGTCCCAGAAGGAAGTCTCTTCTAAAGATGATGCACAAGAAAGCCCGCAAACAGTTTGCTGAAGACAAGCAGACTAAGGACATGGATTACTGGAATGTCCTGTGGTCTGATGAGACCAAGATAAACTTATTTGGCTCAGATGGTGTCAAGCCTGTGTGGCGGCAACCAGGTGAGGAGTACAAAGACAAGTGTGTCTTGCCTACAGTCAAGCATGGTGGAGGGAGTGTCATGGTCTGGGGCTGCATGAGTGCTGTCAGCACTGGGGAGCTACAGTTCATTGAGGGAACCATGAATGCCAACATGTACTGTCACATACTGAAGCAGAGCATGATCCCTTCCCTTCGGAGACTGGGTCGCAGGGCAGTATTCCAACATGATAACGACTCCAAAGACACCCCCAAGACGACCACTGCCTTGCTAAAGGAGCTAAAGGGTAAAGGTGATGGACTGGCCAAGCATGTCTCCAAACCTAAACCCTATTGATCATCTGTGGGACATCCTCAAACGGCAGGTGGAGGAGCGCAAGGTCTCTACCATCCACCAGCTCTGTGATGTCGTCATGGAGGAGTGGAAGAGGACTCCAGTGGCAACCTGTGAAGCCCTGGTGAACTCCATGCCCAAGAGGGTTAAGGCAGTGCTGGAAAATAATGGTGGCCACACAAAATATTGACACTTTGGGCCAAATTTGGACATTTTCACTTAGGGGTGTACTCACTTTTGTTGCCAGTGGTTTAGACATTAATGGCTGTGTGTCATTTTGAGGGGACAGTAAATTTACACTGTTATACAAGCTGTACACTCACTACTTTACATTGTAGCAAAGTGTTATTTCTTTAGTGTACTCACTGAAGGGGTGTACTCACTTTTGTGAGATACTGTACATTGTTCCTATGCAATTCTGTGTATAAATTGGTGGCACCATTAAAATCCCCCTTTCCATTTCTTCTTTAATCTTCTGTAGCACTGACCCCCGAAGGAGCTGCTGATATTTTGTTTTGGGCTTACTGTTACCATCTTCACAGTGTTCGTCATAGGGGTCCCATAGTAGATACTCAATTGAAAACACTGGCTCAAACACTTATGCCCCGTACACACGGTCGGACTTTGTTCGGACATTCCAACAACAAAATCCAAGGATTTATTCCGACGGATGTTGGCTCAAACTTGTTTTGCATACACACGGTCACACAAAGTTGTCGGAAAATCCGATCGTTCTAAACGCGCTGACGTAAAACACATACGTCGGGACTATAAACGGGGCAGTGGCCAATAGCTTTCATCTCTTTATTTATTCTGAGCATGCGTGGCACTTTGTCTGTCGGATTTGTGTACACACGATCGGAATTTCAGACAATGGATTTTGTTGTCGGAAAAATTTTATATCCTGCTCTCAAACTTTGTGTGTCGGAAAATCCAATGGAAAATGTGTGATGGAGCCTACACACGGTCGGAATTTCCGACAACAAGGTCCTATCACACATTTTCCGTCGGAAAATCCGACAGTGTGTACGGGGCATTAGTCCTTTTTTCCAAGTTTTATTAAAGAAACAAAATATGCAATAGCAAGGTACAGAGTGAAAGGGATTCAGGTACCTTGAATCTTGCGGTTAGAGGTAATTTCTATTTCCAGCGAGCAGCACTTCCACAGCTGGATTTAGCAACCACCGGATAGGTCTCTCTTACCAACCTAGCAGCCGATGTGATGCTCGGACACGGTCTCTGCCACAGACCTGACAATCTTGAATAAACTGATTGCTGTGCTTGATCCCAGATGCATCTCTGACTGAGTTCCCAGGCTCTTCTCAAGATAGCAGCCTTATGCTCGGTCCTCTCCTGAAGAGTCCTCCCCTGGTCACTACAATCACTTGCTTCTTCCAGCAGGCCAGACAGCAAAGAGACCATCCTATGGACCAATAGGCCACTAAAACATTGGGCCTTCTTCTAGTAGCTGGGCCTTGGGTCCGCCGACCCCAAGGCAGAATTTTAAGCAACAGCAATTCCCCAGGCCAGGAGGGCCATGAGGTCAGGAAGCACCAACCCAATAATATGGTGTCTGCTCCTTAAATACCCCTACCCAGAATTCACGGTGGATGAACCACTCCCACCGAACTGTCTCTGAGCAAAGAGTATTCAATATGTCCAACCAGACTGTATTTACAACATCCACCAATGGTAACAGCACTACCCATGGTCGGATTGAAATTTGTACAGTCCAGCCAAACTGGTAAAAAAAACTGTAAATTTAGGTAATAATAAGCTGAGCCAAACTGTAGCTTCAACTAACTTAAATTTGAAAAGAATAGCGTCTGCTCTTCAGGAGCAGGACGCTACACTTCTAAGTAACATTATAGTTTGCCTAGCTACTAATACGTTAATGATTCTAAATATGTGTATCTCTATGATTGGTTAAATTAATAAAGGAGGTTTGGGTTTCTCCTCATAATAAAGGAAATATGTCATCTAATGCACTTATCATAATATGCATTATATTTATATCTGATTGGTGGGCAGAGATGGTCCAACCCACCTGCTTTTGTATACTTAACATTTTGAGCCGTGCCCAATAAACTAGTCTCTGCTCTTCACTTCAGTGGGTGTGTCTGAAAAAGCAGGACTTCCAGGGCCCTGAGGCAAGGTAAGGTGAGGGGAGGCCGGTGGTAAGAATTTAACCCCTAAATAGGCTGCCTCACATCCTTCTGTCTCTTTATGTAATTCCAGACAGACTCGATGATGTTGAGATCAGGGCTATGTGGGGCCAAACCATCACTTCCAGGACTCCTTGTTCTTATTTACACTGAAGGTAGTTCATGCATCCACAAACTATAGCATACGTAGGTTGAATTCACTAACGAGGGTGGTTTGCTATAGACTATGCATCCAGTGAACAAATGTATGCTGACAAAGCCATGGTGTGCCTAAAATAAAAATGTGACATTCTCTACTGATTTTGTATCTTTTCTACAATGGCATAGAACATGTGTGCGGCGGCAGGGTGAGTGAGCCTTAGCGGTCAGCCACCGCACATATGATGTGCACTAACTGCTCTTTCCCAGCACACTGACAGCTCTCAGTCACTGTTTGCATTCAAGAACTAGTGAGATGGGCTCCAGATCATGTGACCACTTTAAGAGCCAATAACTTGAATGGCCTACACAGAGTTCTGACCTCAACCCGATAGAATACCTTTGAGATAAATTAGAGCAGAAACTGTGGGCCAGGCCTTCTGGTCCACATCAGTGCCTGACCTCACAATTGCGTTCCTGGAAGACTGGTCAATCATTCCCATAGACACCCTCCTAAACCTTGTGGACATCCTTCCCAGAAGAATTGAAGCTGTTATAGCTGCAAAGAGAGGGCCAACTCAATATTGAACCCTATGGACTAAAGACTGGGTTGCCATTAAAGTTTGTGTGCGTGTAAAGGCAGGCATCCCAATACTTTTGTTACTATAGTGTATATGGGAGTCCATGGGAGAGAGTGAGCCTGTGGTGGAGGCACAGTCCTGAAAGGGTGCAGCTGGATGGATGGATAATGAGCTGCTGCAAGCACAAAGTCTGGATCTCTGTAGCACTGACTGTTAATAGGAAAATAGCTCTGAAAGCCCAGTAAGCATGTGTAGTGCCACGGCTTGCTCGTTCCTGGTGTCAATTGCCAATGGATGGTAATGTCCACCTGGAGTCCAGGGTCACAGAGCCTCTACCGTGGACTCTATATATGTGTTTTTTTATACTTTTGTGAGTATTCATTTTGAATTGTCTTTGTAATTAAACTTTGTTGGAACTTACTACACCAGATTGGTCACGCTGTCTCCCTCCCTTCCCCTCTCTTTGTTTTACAATTTTTCTTAGACCTACTACTTTGGGACTTATTGACTTGCTCAGATTCGTTTATTTATGTTTTTAATTTGCAGAACAGAAAACGCAAAGGTAGCATTATTTGGATGTTCAACATGCAAGGCAAACTAGGACCGCACTGTGCATATTGAAAAACCAGCATACAGTTTTTGGGGGGTCTTGGGATTGTGAATGCTGTGTGCATGTACAATCAAGCACTTTATACAGGGCTTGGGATACATGCGTACGGTAGTGATTTAACTCTACTCATGTTCATTTTCTTTAGGAAATCAGTCCCATTGCATATCACTTCAAAGTAGAAAGCGGGGCCTGCATATGTAGGCTGCTTGCAAATTATTTATAGAATCAAGGCTTTAAAATATTAACACGTATTAATATGTTTTTTTACCTCAAGCTAATCTTTTTTTAAATATATGCCTAAAAAAAGACCTTGAAAATACTTTAACATGCCTATAAATATTACAAAAATGTGAAGAAATTAAACTTTTATGTCAATGTTATGTTATGGTATGTTAAGATTATACTTGATATACTTATCAGTGGCAACCACCTTGGTTCCAAGTGCAGATTTATAGCCTATTTCTGGGCAAAGCTCTCCCCCTTGCATGCCTATCCCCCCCCCCTCTCATGTCCATTCACCAGATATTTTTTTTAATTACACTCTAACACTCTTTTTACTCACCTACCAAACTCCACTGTCTGTGAGCTGCACAGGATGTACATTAAACAATTGCTTAGCTGCTTTCCTGGGGCTAGGCTTTAAAGTGAACCCATAGTCAGGGTACAGATATTGACATATTTACATAATCTCAATCTCAAAATGAGCTGAACTACCTGAGTAGCTTTAGTGAGTGAGACTTTTTGAGGCTGAATTGCTCCTCAATGCTTGCAGATACAGAAGTCAGTGAAGGCTTTCTGTAAAACTCATTTATTATTATTTGTTAAACTATGTTAATGATTGAATGTCCATAGCCCTGCTACATGTTCAAAAACTGTCAAAAATTTACAGTAGAGCAGCTTCATCTCTTCTCGCTCAGTCCCGGCATCTCTTTAATGGGGTCTTTAATGGGTGCTGTACACCCAGGGGGCAGAAAGGCTTAGTCAATCATGTGACCACTGTGATTGGCAGTCAGAGTGGTCATATGATCGGGACTGATCATCAGTACAGACCAAGAACTGTCTTTGACAGCTCGGTGACTGTACTGGGAGCAAGCAGTGAAGACGCTCTCAGCACAGAATTCTCTGCTGCCAATGGATGCATATGTGCAACATCTGAGCTTTAAAGGGCTTGTTAACCCACATGTCTTACTTTATGTAATCTGATTGGTCTCCTATTGATAAGCGGTATATACCTTATTTGTGAGTGCTGATCAGTGGTCGCATGACGCACCGCATCTCTCCTCTTCCCGTCTGACAGATGACTTCAGTCTGGAGGGGAGGAGGAGAGGAGGAGAGAGCCGGAGAGATGCGGCACGTCACGTGACCGCTGATCAGCGCTCACAAATAAGGTATTAACGGCTTTTTTTTATACAACACACACACAGGGGGACATATCCTTAGAAGACCGAGCAGATTATATAAAGTAAGACATATTATTACAGCAGCAGCGGGGGGGGGGGGGGGGGGGGGCGGGCCCATACACAGGAGCTGACAGGCAGGGAGGGAGGGGGGAGGAGGACACAAGAGCAGAGAGGAGAGACAGCATGCTGCGGATGACGGAGGCGCGTAAACTGACCACGGCATCAGGGCTCAGCAGCCAAGAATACCGTGGTCAGTTTACAGAGGGGAGGGGAGAAACTCGCAGGATCAACCAAGTTTTTCAGGTTATAAAGGGGTTGAAATGATACAGCACAAGCACTGTGTCATATAACATGCTTTAAAGGAGCAGGATCCTTTTTTGGGGGGGGTTAAAATACGCTTTAAAGCCCACCTAATTCAGTAGACCAGATTCCGATTTAAAGCTCAGCTCCAAGCAGAAGGAAAAAAACGGTGAATGCAGTTTTGTACTCATTAAAAATATGTATTATTAAATGCAGCAATCACATGTATTTGAATTTGACATGGTATCACCTGTACAATTGTAGCAACCTCCTAGATAAGTGCTAGGTTAGGTAAATTTAGTTACTGCCTTGCTGTAAACAGTTGAGCTGCATGTGAGTGTTTTGGTCTGTTTCACTGGCTGCAGGGTTGGCTGCTTCCCCCTGTCTGTCTGGAAAAGTTCTGGAAGATAGTAGGCTGGGAGAGTCAAATCAGCAGCTGAATGTTTATGCAGGACTGGCCAATCCCTGGCCAGAGGTGTTCAGATGGTGGCTGGGAAGGAACATATATACTCTGAGACCTGGAGCAGAGGAGGAGATCCCGGCCCTCCCAGACGGGCTTGCTATGTGTCTGCTGTTCATCGAGGTCCAGACTAGGCTAGCATCAGGGTCTATTCTGCTGAAAGTTGTTGGCGTGAACTGAGGGACTTTCGTCTGAGGATCTGGTCTGGTATCACTGGCAAAGGTGTCTGGATGATAGTTGAAGGAGTCATCCAATTATCCAAGGACATTAGTGAGTAGGGATGCACTGATACCACTTATCTAGCAACGGGTAAGAGTACTGATATATTTTTTAAGTAGTCGCCAATACCAATTATCGATACCTATTTCCGGCATCTATTCCTGGCATTTAGGAGGTCAAGATGAGGAGGAGGAGCAGAGAGGTGTCTGGACAATAGTGGAAGGAGGCATCCAATTATCCAAGGACATTAGTGAGTAGGGATGCACCGATACCACTTTTTTAGAGGAGGAGCAGGGAGGGGGGTCTCCATCATCTATCAGTATGCTGTGTAATATTACCACATGGATGAGACCAAGTGATGAAGAAACACAGCACTCCCAACACTCACATTGTTTGCCCCACAGCTAGCAGGCCCATGCTTTCATCCCACGTCCTCCTCCTCCTCCAGTCCCATCTCCTCCATTCCTTGTCCCCCTCCTCCTGCAGTCCATACAACACATTTGAGTGCAGGAGTAAGCAACATAAAGTATAGGGTATTGAGTGCAGAAGTCAGGATGACAGTGGGGTGGGGGTTTAGGGAGAGAGACAAAGGGGTGATAGAGAGTAAGAGGACATTGAGGGAGAAGGGGATAGGGGGAAAAGAGTGTGGGGGAGAGGGGGAAAAGAGTGTGAGGGGAGACGGGGGACAAAGATAGAGAAAAAGAAGCAAAAGAAAGAAAGAGGGAGAGAAAGGAGAGATTCCCTATGGCACTACAATCCCAGCATGGCAGAATCCCATTCTTCAGCTCGCACAGCACAAGGAAATGTCCACCAAAGGGGTAACTAAAGCCTCAGAGTTCCCCAAAAGAGCAGGGGTCCCCATCAGAGTGTCCCCATAGAGCAGGTTTCCCCCATCAGAGTGTTCCCATAGAGCAGGTTTCCCCCATCAGAGTGTCCCAATAGAGGAGATTTCTCCCATCAGAGTGACCCCATAGAGCAAGTGTCCCCATCAGAGTGACCCCATAGAGCAGGGGTCCCCATTATTGTGACCCCATACAGCAGGTGTCCCCATCAGAGTGATCCCATACAATAGGTGTCCCCATCAGAGAGCAGGTGTCCCCATCAGATTGCCCCCATAGATTAGTTGTCCCCATCAGAGTGCCCCAAAAGAGTGACTCTATATAGCAGGTTTCCCCATCAGAGTGACCCTATATAACAGATGTCTCTATCAGAGTGTCCCCATAGAGCAGGTATCCCCATCAGAGTGTCCCCCATCAGAGTGTCCCCCATCAGAGTGTCCACCATCAGAGTGACCCCCATCAGAGTGACCCCATCAGAATGTCTCCATCAGCCTGACCCCAACAGAGTGTCCCCAGTAGAGTGTCCCCAGCAGATTGACCCCATCAGAGTGTCCCCATCAATGTGACCCCATCAGGGTGTCCCCCATCAGAGTGACCCCATCAGTGTTTCCCCATCAAAGTGTCCCCAGCAGAATGACCCCAGCCTGGATAAGTCCTTGCAGGCAGGGGGCAGGAGCGGGAGCTTAAAGAAGAAGCATGTTGCGGGGGTAGAAGATGGGCGGAGGAATTTACTGAAGAGGTCACGGCACACAGATGATGTCATTGGTTGCTAGGACTGCGGCGGTCCCAGTAGCCAATAACAGTAGTGCAGCGGGATTTTAGCGCTGCAGATTGACAGGCACAGAACACCCTGGTTTTGTTTACATTCATCTGTCAGCGGGGAATCCCGCTGACAGATGAATGAGTCATGAGTTGTTAAGGACGCGGCAGCCCCATTCCTTAACCGCTATCCGTCCAGCCGCCGCTGTTAAACTGCGGCAGGTTGGCACGGCTGCGCAAATCGCCGTAGGTATACGTCGCTCCTTTAAAACGATCTAGCAGGCGGGTGTGTCACTGGAGCTGATGCGCGTGCCCGGCAGGCGCGATGTCCGCCGGGCACTCGTGATAGAGCAGGAAAGTGGATCTGTGTGTGTAAACACACAGATCCATGTCCTGTCAGGGGAGTAGAGACAGATCGTGTGTTCCTAATATATAGGAACACAGTTAACCCCTTGATCGCCCCCTAGTGTTAACTCCTTCCCTGCCAGTGACATTTATACAGTAATCTGTGGCTATTTTTAGCTCTGATCACTGTATAAATGTCAATGGCCCCAAAAAAGTGTCAAAAGTGTCCGATCTGTCCACCGCAATGTTGCAGTCCTGATAAAAATCACAGATCGCCATCATTACCAGTTAAAAAAATAATAATAATAAAAATGCCATAAATCTACCCCCTATTTTGTAGACGTTATAACTTTTGCGCAAACCAATCAATATACGCTTATTGTGATTTTTTTTTAAACCAAAAATATGTAGATGAATACATATCAGCCTAAACTGATGAAGGAATGTTATTTTTGGGGGGGGATATTTATTATAGCAAGTACAAAAATTGTGTTTTTTTCAAAATTGTCGCTATTTTTTTGTTTATAGCACAAAAATAAAAAACGCAGAGGTGATCAAATACCACCAAAAGAAAGCTCTATTTGTGGGGAAAAAAGGACGTCAATTTTCTTTGGGTACAATGTCGCACGACCGCGCAATTGTCAGTTAAAGCGACGCAGTGCCATATCACAAAAAATGGCCTGGTCAGGAAGGGGGCAAATCCTTCCGGGGCTGAAGTGGCTAACAACCGATAATTGCTGCATTCTTTTTTGTATATCTCAGTTGTCAGCCGGAGACTCCCGCTGACAGCTAGACGTGCATTATTTTTCGTCCGAATGCATTTTCGTCCGAATTTTGGGGATTTTCTCATTCGTTTTAACAAACTATAACGAACGTGCAGAATCCGAAATCCGAAAGATCTGACACAAAAAATGCTTTATTTTCGCTTTGTTGCAACAACAGTTCGATATAGATAGAAGATTCGACATGACGGTGACAATAGCGATCTGTGTCTATCAAACCTGCGGTTGAATGAGCTTAACCTAACTCTATTAGTCCAAGATTATTAGACATTATTGGACATTATAGAGACATGAAGATTCGACGAAGCAGCTAAAAACATACGATCACCGTGAGCGGACATTTATGGTCAAATGCTCCGCCCATAGGCTATGGAAGAATTGTAATGTTGGTTGACTAGTAATAATAATTAATAAATATAATTATTACTACTCATACAACATTAGAATTCTACTATAGCTTGTGGATGGAGCATTCGACCGGAAATATACGATCATGGCATCGTACAGTTTAGCTGCTTCGTCGAATCTTCTTAGAACTTTCGACAGACACCATAAGCCTTCAATGACAGATTCAACCTTAATTAATTCTGATTTTCGGATGAATGCATTTTTTAACGAAACAAAATAGATTAAAAAGAATTTCGGAAGTAACTAAATAATTGTATTTTTCGGACGAAAACGAAATTCCGAAACAAAATATTTCAGTGTGCACATCGCTACTGACAGCTGAAAGAACCAAGCCACAAAGTATCGGTTTTAAGTATCGGTGCATTTGCACGAGTACGATACTAGTGCAAATGCCTAGTATTGCCACCTATACCGATACCGATATCGGTGCAACCCTATTAGTGATTACAGACTGAAGAGAGAGATCCCTGAGACTGTGTGCTGCTGCTATCCCTCGGAGTCAGCATGTCCTATAGCTCAGTCCTCTAACTGTTTTTGCAAAGACTTAGGTCAGAATATTCAGAGGAAGATTCATGTATTCAAGTAGCTACAAGTGTTGCTGGAGTATCCTACAGTTACCCTACTCCTATCTTTGAGCTGTACAATAAGGCCTCATGTACACTGTTGCTGCTAAACGGATGTTCAGAGGCAGTTGGATGCTTTTTTCAGCTGCCCCTGAACTCATCCAATGTTATCTTATGTGTCCATGTACACAGGTTCGTTTAATGTCGTTTTTAGGCAATTGCGTTTATAGGATTTCTTTTGAAGGCAAAAAAATGAGTTCAGACGCCGAATTTTCCGAAGTTTCAGACGCCAAACGCGACTAAACGCGTTTTTATTCGTGTTTTCGTTAAGAAGCGTTTTTAAAGGTGCCCTATTTTTTTTACATTACAAAACTTAAAAATGATAGCAAATGATGAAAAACCACTAAAAAATTATTTTAAAAACTTGTAATTGCTTGCAATGTTTCATAGACCATTTATATACCCCTAATGAGCCATGATACAATCCAATACACCACAAGCATTGCTGTTAGCCAAAGTAGAATTGGAATTTGACCTATATGTTGTTAGATTTGAACCAGATGACCCCACCATTGAGCTTGACCCCCGACTTGATAAAACATAGTTGCATGAAATTTAATATCTGGCTTTTTTAATTCTAAATTTTTTGGAAATAAAATGAGAAAATTGTTAATGTAAATTTTGTGGTCCAGAATGTTGATATTTAGGGTTAGGGGTTAGGGTTTCCCCCTGAAGAGCAAGGTTAGGGTTAGAGTTAGGGGGTTAGGGTTTCCCCTTGAAGAACAAGGTTGGGGTTAGGGTTTAGGGTTAGGGTTTCCCGTTAGGGTTAGGGTGTTAGGATTAGGGTTTCCCCCTGAAGAACAAGGTTAGGGTTAGGGTTAGGTTTTCCCGTTATTGTTAGGGTTGAGGGTTAGGGTTTCCCCCTAAAGAACAAAGTTAGGGTTTCCCATTAGGGTTAGGGGGATAGGGTTTCCCCCTAAAGAACAAAGTTAGGGTTAGGGTTTCCCATTAGGGTTAGGGGGTTAGGGATAGGTTTTCCCCCTGAAGAACAAGGTTAGGGTTAGGGTTTCCCCCTGAAGAACAAGGTTATAGTTTGGGGGTTAGGGTTTCCACCTGAAGAAGACGTTCCTCTGGTGGCACACTCTTCCAAATTTAAAATGTATCAGAGAAACTACGCAGCTGTACATACATGTTGGAAAAATATCCTACAGACATGCTCTGAGCAATCAATGGATGAGTCCAGTAGCGACAAACTCTGGTCCTCGCACACAATTGCCGACATCTTTCCTGCCTCGTCAACAACAACGTCAGGAGCATTTCCTCACATATGCTCATTATGGGATTCATAGTAAACCGAAATTGAGGTAGATACAAGTACATTGCTGCTCTCTCAGCTGCTGCTACTCGCTCTGGTCTCACAGAATGGCTGAAATAGTTAAATAGTACTGATCAAAGTATAGGGAGTGGCGCTGTGTTAGTAGTGTGACTGAAAATTAACAAAAAGTTCAAGTGCATAAATTAATTATTATTTAAAATTAAAAAAATTTTTTTGGTATGATCCAGAAATTTCTTACAGGAAATTCTGTTCTTATTTTAGTGAAAACACCTTAATAAGTGAAAAAATGCTACTACATGTGCAAAAAAACGCAAATATTAAACGACACCATTAAATAACATAAATACATCTTCACATTAATAAATATAAAGTGATAAGTGCCAGAAGCAGTGGTTGTCAAACAATAGTGCGTAAATGTGCAATAATCATACGCAATAATAAATCATTAATAGTGTGTCAAAATCGCAACTAAGTATAAAAAAACCATATGTTGTTTAGTGCAAAAATGTTCATAACAATAGTGCAGGGAGTTCTTCTTTGGTGATAAAGTGCCATGCTGTAACAACTGGTAGTCCCCCCAATGTGGTTGCACTCACCGGAGCGCTCCACCCCTGCAGGGGTACGAGCGTATACTGTTGGTCCTTTCACTCCAGTCCTGTGGATGCCAGTTTACTTCCACGCGTCCCAATCCCAAAGACAGCTGTTTACACACAGGGAGGTGGGGACTTCCTGTCCCTTGATGTATTAAAGGTCCCCACAACCTGTCCTGTCCTGACAACCAGAGAGGTGAGGAGTGGCAGGCGCAGTAGCGCCAACCAGAGGCTGAGGAGGAGGAGGAAAACACTTTCCGAACGTGGATATCCAGTGGGGACCTTTAATACATCAAGGGACAGGAAGTCCCCACCTCCCTGTGTGTAAACAGCTGTCTTTGGGATTGGGACGCGTGGAAGGAAACTGGCATCCACAGGACTGGAGTGACAGGACCAACAGTATACGCTCGTACCCCTGCAGGGGTGGAGCGCTCCGGTGAGTGCAACCACATTGGGGGGACTACCAGTTGTTACAGCACGGCACTTTATCACCAAAGAAGAACTCTCTGCACTATTGTTATGAACATTTTTGCACTAAACAACATATGGTTTTTTGATACTTAGTTGCGATTTTGACACACTATTAATGATTTATTATTGCGTATGATTATTGCACATTTACGCACTATTGTTTGACAACCACTGCTTCTGGCACTTATCACTTTATATTTATTAATGTGAAGATGTATTTATGTTATTTAATGGTGTCGTTTAATATTTGCGATTTTTTGCACATATAGTAGCATTTTTTCACTTATTAAGGTGTTTTCACTAAAATAAGAACAGAATTTCCTGTAAGAAATTTCTGGATCATACCAAAAAAATTTTTTAAATTTTAAACAATAATTAATTTATGCACTTGAACTTTTTGTTAATTTTCAGTCACACTACTAACACAGCGCCACTCCCTATACTTTGATCTGTATTCTTTGGGGGATCACATAGGTGTCCCCTTTCCACCTAGGGGGGCTGCAGGTGTAAGTTAATCTGTAAGCGCGGATCCGTTGATATATTTATAGTTAAATAGTACTGTTTTTTGGGCTTTGGGAGGGTCTTATGATCTTATCTTAAATGAACGCTCCTAGACGATCCTAGACGCGAACACGGCTAAACGTGGCATGCAAACGTGGCTAAACGGGCGTTTTTTAAACGCCGGTTTCAAGCTGTCAAAAAATTTGTTCAGAGGAGGTTGCCTCAGAGTCCTGTGTACATTAAGCCTAAAGCATCAGAAAAGCATACCCCTAGACTGTTCATTGAGCCAAAGGAGTGACTGGGTGCCTGGCTGGGGTGCAACTAGAGGAAAAAACCCTAGAGACCTTAAACCGTGGGCCTCCTGAGGGAGTGAGCACTACACAATAGAACTCAGTCTGATAGAGGATGGGGTAGCGCCAGGGCCCGTTCAGGTAGGTTGAATGTACATACTGACAAGGTGCTGGTTGACAGTAGGGTGACCACATTTCCAAACTGCCATTCAGGGACCTCCCCCCCTTTCCAAAAAAAGATCATTTCAAAATCCTCTCTGAATCTGGAATCTGTCACTCCTTTCCCTCCTGCGCGGCTATCTCTATGGTAAAGAGAGCGGAACAAGAGGGAAAGGAGTGATAGATTCCATTGTCACCTTGTCGTTAGGGTGGCTGTGTCCAGTGGTGTATTTTAGTTTTGTGCTGCCCTAGGCAAGACTAAAATTGGGTGCCCCCTATGTAAATTTGCCCCACCTTCCTGTTTAATGGATGTGTGTCCCTACAAAATTGAAGGACTACAAGTCCCAGCACGAACCCCTGAGATCTCACAGGTTCATGTTGAGACCTGTAGTCTTTCGCTAGTCGACTAGTTGGGGGGGGCGGAGGAGGGGTGTCATATCCTCAGCTCTGAGGGGCTCATGCTGGGACCTGCAGTCTTTCACTTTTGGGGGGGTCACATCCTTAGATCTCACAGATTCATGCTGGAACCTGTAGTCCTTCACTAGTTGGGAAGGGGCGCGTCACATCCTCAGTGCGAAGGGAGGCTCATGCTGGGACCTGTAGTCCTTCACTTTTGGGGGAGGTCACATCCTCAAAAGTGAAGGACTACAAATTCCAATATGAACTTCTTAGATCTAAGGATGCGACTCCCTCCAAAATTGAAGGACTATAAGTCCCAGCATGAACCCCTGAGATCAGGGGTTCATGCTGGGATCTGTAGTCCTTCATTAGTTGAGGGGGTGTCACATCCTCAGCTCTGAGGGATTTATGCTAGGACCTGTAGTCCTTTACTTTTGGGGGGTCACATCCCCCAAAAGTGAAGGACTACAAGTCCCAGCACGAGCCACTCCTGCAGTGACTGTGCCCGGCTCCCTCATGATGACACTGTCTGCACATACTGTAGCAATCAGGCCTGCATTCGGCCTCACCTTACATATTCGTTTCTTTCCTTCTTTAGAGCAAGCTGGAGGCCTAGAGAAGATAGAAGAGGTGGGTGGACCGTGGTGGAGAGCACTAGGTGCGGAGAAGGAGGAAGTTAAATTCTCCTCCGCTTTGAATGCTGGGCAGGGAGTCGTGCCTGTGACGTCACTGGTTGCTAGATGTCAGGCGGCTCTAGCAAACAGTGGCCACTAGAGTCTCAGATGGAGGTGAACGCGGAGCGGGAGCCAGCGCCAGCGCTACGGCCGGGTTTTTGTAAGCTGCATTGCGTTGGCCTATTTTCGGGGCATTAGATTGGCTGCCCTTGTTTCCTGCATTCCAGACTGCTGTCTGTGTTAATTTCATTCCGGGGCACTGTACTGTCCCAGAGTGAAGGTGCCCGGGACAGACCTGCAATGTGGGACTGTCCCGGGCAATCCGGGACATGTGATCACCCTAGTTGACAGATGAAGCCATCATAGGTAGAACTCACCAGTCTGCTGTTGCTCCTTCACAGAAATGCAAATATTTTGGTAGGGAAAGCCGCACACACATATACGTCGGAAGAATGGCACAGGCAGGCAAATGGGCGTACCTGTATGTTACTTTAAATTTGCCGCCCATCGCGCATGCTGCGGGAGCGTGCCCGCGGGTTCCGCAAACTCAATGTTCGCCGGCGGCCCGCGATTGCGGCGAGGAGAGGCAGAAGGGGAGATACCTATTTAAAAAGGCATTCCCTGTTCTGCCGAGCAACATGACAGAGATCTACTGCTCCCTGTCATCGGGAGCAGTGATCTCTGTCATGTTGTAGTGAGCCCATCCCCCCACAGTTAGAATCACTCCCTAGGACACACTGAGGGCCAGTTCACACTGCTGCGATGCAGGAACCCTACGAATCTACTGCGGGTTCCCACATCGCATGTTTCCCGGCGGCAGTTCACACTGCTCTATGCGAACTGCTGGGAGTGTCAGGTAAAAGTTAATGACACCCCCAAATCAGTTCGCAAATCAGTGCGATCTGCAAATTCGGACAGGAATCGGATCTGATTCTGCTGCAGACAAAAAAAAAAGGTCCTATGCGAGTTTGATGCAAATTCAGCCATAGGATCTTTATGGCTGAAATCACATTGCACAGAGATCGCATGTGATTTTCACTGCAGTGCGGTGTGAATTACATCCGATCTCTGACATCGCACCAGTGTGAACCGGCCCTTAACCTTGATCGCCCCCTAATGTTTAACCCCTTCCTTGCCAGTGTCATTTATACAGTAATCAGTGGCTATTTGTAGCTCTGATCGCTGTATAAATGACAATGGTCCCAAAATAGTGTCAAAAGTGTCCGATGTGTCCACCATAATGTCGCAGTCCCGATAAAAATCGCAGATCGCCACCATTACTAATAAAAAAAAATTAATAATAAAAATGCCATAAATCTATCCCCTATTTTGTAGACGCTATAACTTTTGCGCAAACCAATCAATATACACTTATTCCAAATTTTTTTAACTAAAAATATGTAAAATACATATCAGCCTAAACTGTGAAAGAAATTCGTTTTTTTATATATTTTTTGGGATATTTATTATAGCAAAAAGTAAAAAATATTGCTTTGTTTTTCAAAATTGTCGCTCTTTTTTTGTTTATAGCGCAAAAAATTAAAACCGCAGAGATGATCAAATACCACCAAAAGAAAGCTCTATTTGTGGGAAAAAAGACGTCGATTTTGTTTGGGTGCAACGTTGCACAACCGCGCAATTGTCAGCTAAAGCGACTCAGTACAGAATTGCAAAAAATGCTCTGGTCAAGAAGGGGGTAAATCCTTACGGGGCTGAAGTGGTTAACTAATTTCCTGTAGTTCATGAGATAAGTCTACATTGTGTAAATATCAATTTATATTTTTTAAGTATACCTTTATAAACTTGTAATGAACAGTGCTAAGGGTTGATGAAAAGCTACCACTTGTATTTAACTCACAAACTGTATTTTTATTATGGAACAGAAATTACCAGGTTGGTGTTATGTGTCTTTTACAGTAATAAAAGCTTTAAAGACTTATAACAGCAAGAAAATATCTGATACTGCCAAAGCCCGGAATTAGCATCATAACTGTGCTGATACACTATCCCCAGCCTGCGTTAATGTGTAATTCCTTTTACTGCATGCATCTGTGGTTCCAGCCATGGGAAAATCACTGGCTCTGTTAAGCGGGAAAGTAACAGTTAAAGTGTGAGCTATGGGATACAGTGGCAGATTACATTATAGATTAGAAGAATCATATCCGGAGGGTTGATTCCCATGAGCATCCTTCTAGCCTTTTTTTCCAGTATACTAATGCCGTGTACACACGGTCGGACATTGATCGGACATTCCGACAACAAAATCCATGTTTTTTTTCCGAAGGATGTTGGCTCAAACTTGTCTTGCATATACACCGTCACACAAAGCTTGTCGGAAACTCCGAACGTCAAGAACGCAGTGACGTACAACACGTACGACGAGCCAAGAAAAATTAAGTTCAATAGCCAGTGCAGCTCTTCTGCTTGATTACGAGCATGTGTGGAACTTTGTGCGTCAGAATTGTGTACACACGATCGGAATTTACGACAACGAATTTTGTTGTCGGAAAATTTGAGATCCAGATCTCAAATTTTGTGTGACGGAAATTCCGATGGAAAATGTCCGATGGAGCCCACACACGGTCGGAATTTCCAACAACAAGCTCCCATCGAACATTTTCCATCGGAAAATCCGACCGTGTGTACGCAACATAAGATTCTCAGTAGATAGCACTATGTGATATGGTAAAGTGGAACTTCAGACAAAATCCATTTTTTGTGGACAGAGCAGGCAAGGTCTAGAACCTCTTCCAGGTTTATATTTTTGTTTATGTCCCAACTGGGATATTTCCCTTCACTTCCTGTCCCAGTGACACAGCTGATCTGTTTAAACCAAGGGAAAGGCCCAGAGCTGTCACATTTAGTCATTTTAATCTTTAAATTTGTTTCAATATATGCATGCAGATAAGCCTAATCCTGGGCCGCAGACAAGAGGGTCACACAAAATTCTGACCCACACAGCACTACTTCATCATGTATGTTACAATCTCAGTGAACAATTTCCTTTAAGTTCACACGTGGGAACCAGCGTGATTCCTGTGTGTGTTCCCACATTGCATCTCATTTGCAGGCAGTTCACACTGCTCTCTGCGAAACGCTGCGGGTGTCCATGTAAAGTTAACCACTTCCGGACCGCCGCACGCCGATATACGTCCTAACGTTGAAGAGGGATATCTTTGTTATGGCAGCTAGCTGCCATAACCCTGGTATCCTCTTCTTCGGCGGCCGGTCCGGTTTCCAATTATAGTGGTCTCTGCGGCAGATTCGCCGCAAGATCACTTTTATCGGCGGCGGGAGAGGCCCCCCCCCTCCCGCCGCGCTCCGGTGCCCTCCACCACTTACCGTAGCCGCCGGTAGCGGCGGAGGCGATCGGATGCTTGTCCTTCCTGGGTATGGGGACGAGTGAGGGGAAGATGGCCCCCACCCATCTCCATACCATTGCAGGGTGGAGGCAACGTCAAAACGTCACTTCCACCCATAGCTCTTAAAGGGCCTTTTTTTTTTTTTTTTTTAATTGCATTTTAGTGTAAATATGAGATCTGAGGTCTTTTTGACCCCAGATCTCAAATTTAAGAGGTCCTGTCATGCTTTTTTTCTATTATAAGGGATGTTTACATTCTTTGTAATAAGAATAAAAGTGATACCATTTTTTTTTTTTTTAAAAGAACAGTGTAAAAATAAAAAATACAAGGTAAAAGAAATAAAAACATTTTTTTAAATGTTTAAACGCGCCCCGTCCAGCCGAGCTCACGTGCAGAGGAGAACGCATACATAAGTAGCGCCAGCATATGAAAACGGTGTTCAAACAACACATGTGAGATATCACCACGATCGGTAGAGCAAGAGCAATAATTCTAGCCCTAGACCTCCTCTGTAACTCAAAACATACAACCCGTAGAATTTTTTGAATGTCGCCTATGGAGATTTTTAAGGGTAAAAGTTTGTTGCCATTCCACAAGCGGCGCAATTTTGAAGCGTGACATGTTGAGTATCAATTTACTTGGCGTAACATTATCTTTCACAATATAAAAAAATTGGGCTAACTTTACTGTTGTCTTATTTTTTTAATTCAGAAAGTGTATTTTTTCCCAAAAAAGTGCGCTTGTAAGGCCGCTGCGCAAATATGTTTTTTTTCCTTTTTCGGGTCATTAGTCACGATCGAAATTCGAAAATTCATAAATTTGAAAATCGTAAATTCGTTAATTCGTAAATTCGAAAATTCAAAAATTGAATATCCAGAAATTCAGAAAGTTGAAAATCCGAAATCCGGAAATTCTAAATAATAGCTAAAAAAAATCCAAAAATCGAGGAATGTCGTAAATTCGAAAATGAAAAAATCCAGAAATTTGAAAATTCGTAAATTCAAAAATCCAAAATCCGGAAATTCTAAAATCCGAAATCCGGAAATTCGAAATAATAACTAACTAACTAACTAACTAATAATAACTAGCTATTAAATTATAAGTATTGGTATTTCCTTTCAAATTTGGCTGTTAGTGAAAGTAACTAATACAAATGTATCCAAAGTTACGAATTATCCAAAATAATGAATGTCGCATCTACACAAATGGAGCGGAACAAATTAATAATTATTATTAATAATAATAATAATAATAATAATAATAAAAAGTTTGTATTATTATTGTTATTTATTATTATTAATTCATTATGTTCCATTCGTTTAGATACGGCATTCGTTATTTCGGAAAATTCGTAACTTTGGATAAATTCGTATTCGTTACATTCACTATCAGCCAAATTTGAAAGGAAATTCTAATAACTATAATTTAATAGTTAGTAATAGTTAAGTTATTATTAGGTAGTCATTATTTCACATTTCCGAATTTTCGGATTTTCAAATTTTTGGATTTTTACATTTCTAATTTACAAATTTACGAATTTTTGGATTTCCGAATTTTTGGATTTCCGAATTTTCGAATTTCCGAATTTACGGATTTTCTAATTTTTGAAATTCGTAAATTCCAAAATTCGAAATCCGGAAGTTAAAAAATTCTGAAATTCTGAAAAATTTGTTAAATGGGTTTTCGTTAATTTGGATATTTCCGACTTTACAAATTTGTCGAAATTCGTTAAAAAACGAATTCGGAATTAAACGAATTGCACATGTCTACCTGCTGAACTTTGAACCGTGTATGGCCTGTCTACATCTTACTGACTCCTGCTAAATCTTCTCCATTTTCTAATAATTCTTGTATTTTTTGAGATTAGGTTTGATTTACTAAAGGCAAGTAGGCCTTTTACTTTGCAAGGGAATGTGCACTTTGCAAGGAAATTTCCCCAGAGCTTGATGAAATAAACCCAGCATTTTGCTTGCACATGATTGGATTGTAGAATCCCTTACAAGCTGAACACACTGTTTGCCTTTAGTAAACCAACCCCACGGATTCTCTACTGACAGACTCCTCAGCCTATAATAGGCAGGATCTATCAAGGTGTGAAGAGCAATACAGTGAAGTGAAGTTGAGATTCCACTGTGTAAATATTTCAAGGATTTAAAGCAGTATTAAACCCAAAACCAAAAATGTAATAGTGCAGCTTACCAATTATTAGATGTGATTACTTCCTCAGATTACTTCCCTAAGACTAATGCTGACCAGGTTTGATAGGTTGAGATTCGATCCATCTACGGGCAGGCGGATTGCACCCAAGTCGATCCATCGATCAACTTGAGTACAACCAGCCTGTTTGATTTTTTACATGCAATTACTACCTGGTGCCGCTCCAGAAGACGTCTTGATGACAAAACGTGTAGTGTGGAGCTTCCAGCATCATTGCGTCACTTCCTGTCTGAAGCCGTGGAGCTCATACCGTTCCAGACTTCCTAATTTTAAATGCTTTTTAATTACTGAGAAATTGTAGGTATGTTTTCAACTGCATAGACGAAATAAAAAGGTTTTAAAATGGTATCACGCTATGGGATGTAACCTTTTCCCTGCATAAGAATGAGATGAAGGGCAGTGGCGGCCCGTCCATTAAGGGCGCACGGGTGCCACCGCCTCTATCACACCACCCCCTATATGAGTAATGGATAGATTCATGCATAGATTCACACACCCAGCGTCCCCTTTCAGGACGCCGGGCGCATGAATTACAGTGGCGGGGTGTTTTTTTGAAGCACCTGATTAGAGCCATAGGCTCTAATAAGCTTTTCAAAAAGGGTGGACTCGGAGTGCAGAGCATTGCGCTTGGAGCGCACCCAGGTGTGTTAGGAAAGCAAATGAATATTTGCTTTTCTAACACTGAACCGCCTCTCCACCAATCAGGAAGCGTGGGTCTGATACCCATCACCTGATTGGCTAAAAGGACAGGCGATCCTATTGGACGCCCAGCAGGAGAAAAGAAGAGATGCACGGAGGAAGCATGGAGGACACAGCACAGCTCGCTGCTGCCTGACCCGCTGCCCGTCCCACAGCTCACCGCCATCACCCGCTGCCTGACCTGCCACCAAAATGGGGTAAGTGCCTGTCAAACAATGAGCGGGCGGGCTGGATGTTGGTTAATTGCCGCCAGGGGGTCACAGTGGCTGCAATTGATGGGCACAGTGGCTGCATTTGATGGGCACAGTGGCTGCATTGGATGGGCACACTGGCTGCATTTGATGGGCACACTGGCTGCATTTGATGGGCACAGTGGCTGCAATTGATGGGTACAGTGGCTGTATTTGATGGCACAGTGGCTGCATTTGATGGGCACAGTGGCTGCATTTGATGGGCACACTGGCTGCATTTGATGGCAAAGTGGCTGCATTTGATTGGCACAGTGGCAGCAATTGATGGCACAGTGGCTGCATTTGATGGGCACAGTGAGGCTACAATTTATGTTTTTTTCATAGTATTTTTCAGAATCCCCCCCCCCAAACGGACGGAGGGGCTGAGCCTGTGAAGAGCAAAGAGAGGAGAGTCACATAAAAGCGTGGATCTGCTACACAGTGGCATATACTGTGAAAGTGAGATACCCCCTAGAGGGGAAAGAGTTCTGGTGAGTGCAGCACCATAGGGGGAGCACTATAAGAAGCACAAGCATACGGTTATGGCAAACACAAATGGAGAGCACCTGTCACCTGATTTATGAATAAGGACTATTTGTGTATTTACCAAGGACTGTTTATTCAAGACCGATCAATTGTTAACACAAAAGCAACAGTCACTTTATTTATAGTGTGACGGTATGCGAGGTGAGGTAATGGATAATGGGTATATTTCATCTGCGTTCTATTGTAAGAGACTGAACCGGAATCCGGCCCGGGTTTTTCCCAGCCTCTGTGGCAGGCTTGGTTCCGGTCCAGATGTTGTGGTCCACTTGAGTCCATGCTCAGGTGGACTTAAAATGAGTAGGAAGGGAGGACAGCAGAGCTCTGGCCTGAGACTCAGAAGGGAATCTGAGAGAGAGGAGCTCTGTTTGGATAGAAAAAGAAGGTTTGTTTTACCACATGTTTTGTGGGTGACGGGGACCAGCCCCACACCGTATAGAGAGGAGTCTACTGTTTAGTTTAGCGCCAGACGGTAAGGATTTACTTTACTGTTTTTGTTTGTTTTCATGACTTTGCCAACTTCTTCTAAATAAAGCTGGCAACGCGCCAGATTTTAAAGAAACTGCCTGTACGCTGACCTTGATTTCCAGAAAAGGTGGTCCCCAAGAGTTAATCTCCCACAATAGTTATAATTAATATTCACCTATTTTGCACATGGTTTAAGGTCCATTTTTTTTATATATATTATTAATCTTTATATATTGTATTTTTTTTTTATTAAGATCCACATATTATTATTCTAATTACTTGCATCTAATAGAGATTAATTAGTCATACCTTAAATCGCACCAGTCACCTTAAGTTTTTACCTGTTTACACTAGGTATAAGGTCCATTTATTTTGTCCCGGAGTTTATTTTAAATCTTTTTGGAACTAAAGCACTTGATATACATATATTTCATTCCTAGGGTATTATATTTTCAGCATAATAGAACAGTGCCACACCTACTATCCAAATCAATCCTCACTCCATACTCTACTTGGGTAGCTGTATTAGTAGGGGCAGCAGTTCTCATCACATTAGACACCATTATCGCAGGACCATCCCAAATTTTTTGATTAATACCTGTGACTATGGATGCAAGCAGCAATTATTGTGCCTCCCCTCGGCTGGCAGAACACAATAGCTCTGCGGGAGCAAGTGACTGAGGAGTTGATGGGAGAATCTATGGCTTGGCTAAGAGAGACCTCATGACAAATGCCGCGGTTTTGGTCACGTGACTGGGCACCTGGCTGATGCAAACTTGCCTTGGCTGTAGAAATAACATAAGAATTCAGGCTTTTTCCTGTTTTTGGATAGAAAGGAAAAGGGTAGATATTGGAAAACAGCTGCAGATATAACTCTTACCAGGCAGATGGTGCTGAACACATGGCTGAACACTTTTTGCTTTATTGGAGACAACAGGAACACAAAGATAGAAAAGGACATCATGACCATGTAGTTTCACAGAATAAAACAATACAATGAATATAATACTACCACCTAGTGGCAAAGCTAATAAACACAGTATAAGATATGAGATATGGTTGTTGCACCAATGTCTGTATAAACAGCATGCTAACATTAAGATAGGCTGGTAGGTTTTATTATCATCTTTCCACCACTGTTTTGAGTGTTGCTATCTGTTTTTACTCTCTAGATGTCATTCTCCATACATTCTTTATACGATCCAGGTGACAGAAATCATGACAAGCAGGTAGTGGCAGAACTACCACCATAGCAGGCCATGCAGCTGCTATGAGGTGCACACCTTTAAAGGAAATGGGGGGGGTGTTGGAAGGCAACATGGTTTAATATCATATTTCTGGAGCTTCTCTTTCTGGTTGATACCAGGTCTGGAATGTAACAAGTTACACATCCAAGCTTTGTAGCATATCTGAAAGAAGAGATCAGGCCTCCATCAAGGCTGAACAAAAGCTTGGCACCAGACCGTCTGGTGTTATAATGCTATGCAAGCGAGCTTCAAAGAGGGTCTTGGCTGCCGGGATAATTGATGAAGGTGGGTTACAAAGATCAAAGGACCAACAGGCTTTGAAGATTGACCCGGGATACAGAGACATGATACATGGACAATGATGCCCCTAGAAACCAATACAGCAGGACAGACAGTAATATAATATATTGAGGAGGATTGCCCCATAAATACTGTGATTCATCAAAAGTCTAGATGGGATGGCAATGGGGTTGGGTCTGGATGGTGTGTGATTGAAGTATAAAAGGGCTCTCTCTCTACCATTTTTGAGCCTCATGGCTCTCTCTATCATCTTGAGCCCAGCTGAGGAGACCGTGCGATAAGTATCTTTGATGTTCTTGTGTTATATGTGCTATTGTTATATGCTTTGTAATATCTTCCTTTAGTATCTTCATGTTAACATTTTCCTATTTTCTTGGGTAATAAATAAAAGGTTGTTTTACTAAGCAGTGTGTTTGTTTTCATAGTTAACCTTTATATTATTGTGATATCAACAGTAACATGTGATCAGAGTTTTAATAGACTAGCTAACTATAGGAATAGACAACTTAATACATATGTGGAATAAATAGATTGAATCCGTAATCACCCTTGAATAATAATATTTAGTTTAGAACTTATTCCAATCTCATATTTATTTCAGGGGGGCAGTTGCATGCCCCTAACTGTTTCTGATTTTGAGGGACTGTCCCTGATTTGGAATTAAATCCCTCTGTCCCTCTTTCCTCCTCATGTGTCCCTTATTTTGGTCTGATCTATATAGTTGTATATTAAGTGTACTACTTATCTATCAAAAAGTGTTTTCATCAAATTTCTAAATTGCTGTATTTGTAAATTCTAAAAGCCAGTATAAAGGAATAGTAGTGGTATAAAAGCACTTGTGGGTTTACCCAATCATTTTTTTTGTACAATTCTTCTTTAAGGGGGCGTGGAAAGGGGTGTGCCCTATGTGTACATCTTTTTGCTAATAGATGTCCCTCATTCCTATCTCAGAAAGTTGGGAGGCATGCAGTTGGTACCCCAGAGATGAGCATCTCTGTAGTCAAATCATTCCCCTTAGCCCTGCAGAAGCAGTGATAATTCAGCCAATTGCTGATGTCACTTATAAACAAAGAGCCAGCATGGAGGCAAGCTTCTAATAATTGCTTCCTCTGCTGCTCTATATTAGATGATGTCATCAGTCAAAGCCCATCAGTGGAAGCAATTAGTGGAAGCTTTACTCTTAGCTAGCTCTTTGTTTACAGGTGACAGCAGCGATCAGCGGAGCTTACATAATTATACAGTTAGGGAGGGGCAGAGGAGCTGGGCCAGCACAGATAATAACTAGAAGAGGAAAGGGCTATGATTTGCACAGAGGAAGGAGGCTGTGCTAGGGAATTGGCTCTTCACAGAGTAGTCAGATTTTCTAGCAAGTGCAAAGGCATGTTGCAAGTGAATAAAATATTTGATAATTTATGGAAATGAAAAAACACTACAAGTAAATATTTAAAATTACTTAAGGTAGACATACACTATATAATATAATCGTACAATCTCCATTAGATTTACCAAAACTATATAATAGGACACACCTAATCTATCCAGTCAATCTGCATCAATTCTGGCAGGCCCTTGCACTATATAGTTGATGATATAGAAGATTGTACAGTTAGATTGTATAGTGTATTGTGAGTTCTAGATTTTGCTGTACTTTTACCTGCAATGTTTGGTGATAGGGTCTTTTAAAAGCCCATTTCTGGTCACAGTCATACAATGAAAGCACAGAGCTGCCTCAATCCCTGGTGTATGTTAGGAATTTGTCAGGGCATGTTGTCGGGTTTGTAGATGTTAACACGAGAGGAGAGGAACGTCAGAACATGGAGATAACGTTTTCAAAGCATCCGCTTCTTCATCAGATCTAAATGGATATAGAAGCGGATGCTTTGAAACGTTATCTCCATGTCCTGACATCACTTCCGATGCGACTCCGAGTGCGTGCCATGCTGGTTCCGAAACGACGAGACGGATGTCCAGCCGGTTGTTCCTCTCCTCTCGTGTTAACATCTACACACCACCATCCACCGGGGACCCGCTGAGTGACCACAGTATTATACTCTTACATAGCTCCCAACTGTCCCTGATTTGGAGCAATGTCCCTCTGTCCCTCATTCCTCCTCGTTTGTCCCTCATTTTGGTCTGATCTATATAGTTGTATATAAAATGCACTGTTTATCTATCAAAAAGTGTTTTCCAGCGCTAAACATTTTATCTGATTTCTAAATTGCTGCATTTGAAAATTCCAACCGAATTAAGACTGGGATGCCATTAAAGTTAATTTGTATGTAAAAGCAGGTGTCCCAATACTTTTGGTAATATAGGGTATATGCTTCTACATGTGTATATTTGGGGGAGACCACAACTTTTTTTTTACTTTTATCATACAATAACACATTTTTTGATTCAATTTCTGGTAGGTGACTAAAGTATTATGGCCACAGATCTTAGCATGGCAGTCAGAAAACTAGCATTTTCAGAGGTCAGCAGTGGCAGCCTCTCAAGATGAGTTCATTTTACCGCCTCTACCGCAGTCATGCAGACATGAACATGGCATTTCGAAGCAGTTGAACCTACCAGCACGTTTTAGGAAATGCAGGGAAATATATAAACTGCTGCTGACAGCAAGTGAACCAAAGAGCGCAGCATCGCAAGGCAAGAGCGTTAACTATTTCACTACCAGGCTGCCATGCCCAAACTGCTTTTTTTTTCTCCCTGGTTGCCAAGTCCTTCCCTGTGTTTATCAGCCCCCCCAAGAGCCCCCCAGAATCTCCTTAATCAGCATCTAGCTGGCTGCTGTCACAGCAAGAGAATTGATAGGATCTGCATTGCAGATGAATCAATAGAGCCAGATTAGCTGCTGATGCTGAGGCGTCCGCTCCCAGCTCCGCTGCTCTCTGCAGTTTCCTTTGTCTTCCACTGTCTGCATCTCTGTATAGATAGGCAGACACATTCAACTGCTGGTGCCAGACACATACCAGTTGACAGACAGGCCAGCTTTTGAGGCACCAGCGCCATCTCGAGGACAAAAAACAATATCACATGTTAGGCTGAACATGGAAGTTTGAGGGTCATTTCAGGAATAAGACAAGGCTAAAATTGTAGATCTTAAAGTAAAATGAAATAATTGTATTATGTTTACCAGCTGATTGTTTCTTTGAATTTCTGTAGTGGATTTGGTGCTATAAAATTGTGCAAAATTATGGCTGCACCAGTTGTTAGCCCGCGGAGTCTACAACAAGGTCATTTGGTGGTCACCCGACAGCAACCTGCAGAGATACAGTTTTGAATGAAAGAGCCGTGGCAATGTAGACACAATTGGGAGATAGTTAACAAATGACCACTGTTGCAAAGAAGGAGAATGATGTTTGCAGCGTGCACAAAATCCAGACTTGATTTTTAAGTGTTTCGTCTCTGTAGAGTGTCACACTACTTAGACAACAATAAAAAACACCCCATGTTCCTTATACTGCTCCACTAGTGCTATCAATACAAAGCTTTCTAGGGAACCTTCTAAAATGCAAGCCATAAAAAATGTTATAACCTCCAAGAACAAGAAACAAGCTCCTATGTAAATGGAAGTATTACAAATGTATTTCTGTTTTTGCAGTCAAATTTCAGAAACAAACGCTATATACTGTATTTGTTACATGTTTCTATTCATCAGCATATCTAAAAGTGTTTAATATCTATATCTATCTCTTTCTCTCTCTCTTTCTCTCTCTCTCTCTCTCTCTCTCTCTCTCTCTCTCTCTCTCTCTATATATATATATATATATATAGATATAGATAGATATAGATAGATATAGATAGATATCTATGTATGTATGTACAGTATCTCACAAAAGTGAGTACACCCCTCACATATTTGTAAATTTTTTAATATATCTTTTCATGTGACAACACTGAAGAAATGACACTTTGCTACAATGTAAAGTAGTGAGTGTACAGCTTGTATAACAGCGTAAATTTGCTGTCCCCTCAAAATAACTCAACACCACAGCCATTAATATCTAAGCCACTGGCAACAAAAGTGAGTACACCCCTAAGTGAAAATGTCCAAATTGGGCCCAATTAGCCATTTTCACTCCCCGGTGTCATGTGACTCATTAGTGTTACAAAGGTCTCAGGTGTGAATGGGGAGCAGGTGTGTTAAATTTGGTGTTATTGCGCTCGCTCTCATACTGGTCACTGGAAGTTCAACATGCCACCTCATGGCAAAAAACTCTCTAAGGATCTGAAATAAAGAATCTTTGCTCTACATAAAGATGGCCTAGGCTAAAAGAAGATTGCCAAGACCCTGAAACTGAGCTGCAGCACTGTGGCCAAGACCATACAGCGGTTTAACAGGACAGGTTCTACTCAGAACAGGTCAACCAAAGAAGTTGAGTCCACGTGCTCAGCGTCATATGTAGAGGTTGTCTTTGGGAAATAGACATATGAGTGTTGCCAGCATTGCTGCAGAGGGTGAAGGGTCAGCCTGTAAGTACTCAGACCATACGCTGCACTTTACATCAAATCGAACGGCTGTCGTCCCAGAAGGAAGCCCCTTCTAAAGATAATGTACAAGAAAGCCCACAAACAGTTTGCTGAAGACAAGCAGACTAAGGACATTGATTACTGGAACCATGTCCTGTGGTCTGATGAGATGAAGATAAACTTATTTGGTTAAGATGATGTCAAGTGTGTGTGGCGGCAACCAGGTGAGGAGTTCAAAGACAAGTGTGTCTTGCCTACAGTCAAGCATAGGGTGACCACATTTCCAAACTGCCATTCAGGGACACCCCCCCGCGCCGCGGAGGGGGACACGGAGGAAGAACGGAGGGGGACACAGAGGAAGAACGGAAGGGACACAGAGGAAGAACGGAGGGGGACACAGAGGAAGAACGGAGGGAGACACAGAGGAAGAACGGAGGGGACACAGAGGAAGAACGGAGGGGGACACAGAGGAAGAACGGAGGGGGACACAGAGGAAGAACGGAGGGGACACAGAGGAAGAACGGAGGGGGACACAGAGGAAGAACGGAGGGGGACACAGAGGAAGAACGGAGGGGGACACAGAGGAAGAACGGAGGGGGACAGCAGGACGGAGGGGGACATCAGCAGAATGGAGGGTGACATGGAGGAAGAACGGAGGGGGACAGCAGCATAACGGAGGGGGACACGGAGGAAGAACGGAGGGGGACACGGAGGAAGAACGGAGGGGGACATGGAGGAGGAACGGAGGGGGACAGCAGCAGAACGGAGGGGGACACGAAGGAAGAATGGAGCGGGACACAGAAGAAGAATGGAGGGGGACACGGGGGAAGAACGGAGGGGGGACACGGAGGAAGAACGGAGGGGGGACACGGAGGAAGAACGGAGGGGGACACGGAGGAAGAACGGAGGGGGACACGGAGGGGGACACGGAGGGGGACACGGAGGAAGAACGGAGGGGGACACGGAGGAAGAACGGAGGGGGACACGGAGGAAGAATGGAGGGGGACACGGAGGAAGAATGGAGGGGGACAGCAGCAGAATGGAGGGGGACATGGAGGAAAGATGGAGGGGGAGACCAGCAGAACTGAGGGGGAGTGGGAGGGACAGCAGCAGAACTGAGAGGGAGTGGGGGACAGCAGCAGATCTGAGGGGGGTGGGGGACAGCAGCAGAACTGAGAGGGAGTGTGGCTGTGTGGGGGACACAGCAGCAGAACTGAGGGGGGTGGGGGTCTGGGGACAGCAGCAGATTTGAGAGAGGGAGTGTGCTGTGTGCATGCATTGCTCACTGACTGTGGAAGTTACACTAACCTTTCAGGACGTACTCTGGCGGGCGGACCTCGTGGGCGGGAGGGAGCCGGAGCCCGGAGGGAGGACTCGGACGAGGAGGCGGCTCAGTCAGGACTCAGTCACGGCGGGCAGCTCGGAGTCGGCCCGGGTTGCGCTGCTGGCTGGCCGCTGGCAATGTGCGGCTGCTGTAGTCGGCTCAGCGGCGGCTCCGGGTCCGGGACTGGCAGTGGCAGGCACCACCACTGACTGGGGCTGGGCACAGGGCACTGTGGGCAGGCTAGTAAGCGTGGACTGGACTGTCTGGCTCTGCTGGCAGGCTGGCGGCTGCTCTCTCTCTCAGGCGCGCTGCTCAGCCGTAGAGTCTAGAATGCGCCGTGCGGGTGCCCACTACACTGACTCTTCCACGTGACTGCTGAGTGCTGACGTGACGTCACTGGTTGCTAGACGCGGGGCGGGCGGCCCTAGCCTAGCAACCAGTCAGCTGCCATATCTGTGTGTGTTTAAGGAAGAACTGTACTGTAAAATGATAAGGGTGGCAGTCGGACTGGTGCAAGCCGGCGGTGTGTGTTTTTTTTCATTCCGGGACACTGTATTGTCCCGGAATGAAGGTACCCGGGACACGGGACAAAAAACTCAAATAAGGGACAATCCCGGGCAATCCGGGACACGTGGCCACCCTAGTCAAGCATGGTGGTGGGAGTGTCATGATCTGGGGCTGCATGAGTGCTGTCAGCACTGGGGAGCTACAGCTCATTGAGGGAACCATGAATGCCAACATGTACTGGGACATATTGAAGCAGAGAATGATCCCCTCCCTTCGGAGACTGGGACACACGGCAGTATTCCAACATGATAACGACCCCAAACACACCTCCAAGATGACCACTGCCTTGCTAAAGAAGCTGAGGGTAAAGGTGATGGACTGGCCAAGCATGTCTCCAGACCTAAACCCTATTGAGCATCTGTGGGGCATCCTCAAATGAAAGGTGGAGGAGCGCAAGGTCTCTAACATCCCCCAGCACCGTGATGTCATCATGGAGGAGTGGAAGAGGACTCCAGTGGCAACCTGTGAAGCTCTGGTGAACTCCATGTCCAAGCGGGTTAAGACAGTGCTAGAAAATAATGGTGGCCACACAAAATATTGAAACT
The DNA here is from genome assembly GCF_042186555.1 of Aquarana catesbeiana. Taxonomy (NCBI): domain Eukaryota; kingdom Metazoa; phylum Chordata; class Amphibia; order Anura; family Ranidae; genus Aquarana; species Aquarana catesbeiana. Next base: position 82,712,799 of record NC_133327.1, on the reverse strand, counting down.
TTGGGCCCAATTTGGAAATTTTTCACTGTGTGTGTGTGTGTGTATATATATATATATATATATATATATATATATATATATATATATTTCAAAAAATATTTCTTACAATTTAAGTTGTTTCATTTGAGCAGATTTATACATATGATTCTATGGCTAGCTTCTGTTTTCTTAAAAAGATTAGGGAATAATGTAGGGACATTTAAAGGACCTTAAAGCAGAGGTCCGCTGAAAAAAAAATATTAAAAGCCAGCAGCTACAAATACTGCAGCTGCTGACTTTTAATATATGGACAATTACCTGTCCAGGGAGCCCGCGATGTCGGCAGCCGAAGCCGATCCGTCCGTCGGCTCTCGGCTGCTGCCGCCGCCATCCTTGGTAAGGGAATAAGGAAGTGAAGCCGTGCGGCTTCACTTCCTGGTACCCTACTGCGCATGCGCGAGTCGCGCTGCGTGTCCTCTCTGGTCCCTGCTGTGTTCTGTGTCTCACAGAATACAGCGGTGGAGGACAGTGTAGGCGCCGGGAGTGGCATAGGTCACCGCAAGCGCCGCGGTGATCTATGCCAGGAAGTGGGACCAAATACCTGTATTAGACAGGTATCTGCTCCCTCCTCCCCCTGAAAGGTGCCAAATGTGACACCGGAGGGGGGGGGGGAATCCAAAAAGTGGAAGTTCCATTTTTGGGTGGAACTCCACTTTAACATACAATGCAGAACCAAAGCCTTGAGATATTTAATACTTTGTTAGGACAGTGTTCAAATCTAGTTTGTAACTGATAATGTAACTGATAAAGTAACCTTTTGGTTACTGGCAGGGTATGTCACCGTATCTAAACAAACAGAACAATGCTTAGAATACATTAGCTGAATGTCGGGGGGCGTTTGTCAAGCTTCTGTCAGTGAGAATGTTGGAAAACCAGCAGCCAACCCGACTCCCAAATGGGCGCTGTCAGCCAATGGCAGAGAGCGCAGATCGGAGTGTTCTGGCGGGGGGGGGCGTCCCCCTGTTAGAACACAACAGCTCAGTGGGGGAGATCGTTAGTACAGTGGCTCTGACTGGAGCTGTCAGTGCTTTTTTTTTTAAACTGTTATGCCCCGTACACACGGTCGGACATTGATCGGACATTCCGACAACAAAATCCTAGGATTTTTTCCAACGGATGTTGGCTCAAACTTGATTTGCATACACACGGTCGCACAAAGTTGTCGGAATTTCCGATCGCCAAGAACGCGGTGACGTACACCACGTACGACGAGACTAGAAAAGGCCATTTCAGAACCAAGCGCGGCACCCTTTGGGCTCCTTTTGCTAATCTCGTGTTAGTAAAAGTTTGGTGAGAGACGGTTCGCGCTTTTTCAGACTTGTGGCTTTCAGATCGTTTTCTGCGGTTCAGTTTGTGCTTGTGGGTTTGGATCTGCTCTTCAGTGCGTGCAAGCAAGCTCCGCGTGACTTTCATTAGTCATTGTGTTCTTGTTCGTTCATTGCTGTTTTTCAGGTCACTCTTCACAGGCCTTGCTGTTCTTCAGTGCGTTCTGTTACTTCGTTCTGAGCAGCCGACCGTTTTCTAGCCATGTTGCGTATACGTACTCCTCGTAGAGTTCGTGCTGTGCGGGGCTTGGTGTTGGGGTCCTGACTTTGACACAAGTCCAGTCCATGAACAGGGTGGGGAGGAGTTCATGGACCAAGAATTGGTTGCTTCAGCGTGACCAGTTCTGTCACATGCCTTTGCTCCGTGAGATCCGTGAGAATAATCCTGATGATTTCAGGAACTTTCTCCGGATGATGAACCCCGTGTTTCACCGTTTGTTGGCTTTGCTGACCCCCTATATCAGCAGGCAGGATACCTGCATGAGGCAAGCCATCACTCCGGAGCAGAGGCTCGTCGACACCCTGCGGTACTTGGCGACGGGGAGAAGTCTGCAGGACTTGAAGTTCTCGACAGGCATCTCCCCACAGGCTCTGAGGATCATTATCCCAGAGACCTGTTCTGCCATCATCCAGGTCCTGCAGAAGGAAGGTAAGATTTTTATCCTATAATATCACATTTTATTGTATTTATTGTTTGATAATGTATTGTATTTCTTTCCTCATTCCCTAATTACCACGATTGTAATATGCTGTGAATGTTCTCTTTGTCCTCATTCATGCTGGATTTTTATCTAATTATTTTTTTGTCCTTCATACATATTTGCCTTCACTTACCTCCCCAGCATGGTCTACAGGCCCTATATTCACCTCATGTAGTCAATTAACAATGTATTTTGTCAGCTCCATAGTAGTGCTTTACCCACAACACCCCCTAAAATGTTTTAAAATGTGATTGGTGCTTTAAATTCATGCAGAGTGCCAGAGGCTTTTTGTTGGGGTGTCCCCAAATAATTTTTAACCCTCCCTCCCCCCAAGTCAGCTGATACCAATTCTCTATCTATCCTCAATCATCTGTCTGCAGACTTTGCCAAACCCATACACACTATACCCACCTCTTTTGTGCTCAGATGTATGGATGAATTCCCCAAAGCATGTAGTGCAAGGGCCTGCCTGTATACTTTCAAATGGTACTGTTTAAAGTTTTTGTATCCTATTATTATCTTGATAGGTAATAGCAGAATGTCTAAATGTGCTCAAATGTGTACAGTGTGTATTTATATCTTTGTATTATGACACTTCTTACCTGTCCAGTGGGCTGCCAATAGTGTAACTAAGGAGGGGCTGTTCAAAGTAATAACCATTATTTAGGCATTCATCTCTCAATGAAGTGGAGAGGGTTATCTGTCCAAGAGCTCCCCCCCCCTATAATGTTAGAAATGGCCCATGAGAGGGGGTGGGGGAGGGGGAATCTGATAGGTGTACCTTATACTTTGGTGTTTAAAAATTCCCATTAATAAATGTTATCTTGATGTTGGCCAAGAATGTTTGTGTCTAATCTGCTTTCCATGTTTTAATGTGCAAAAAGACTAATTTTATTTTTTTTCCTCCACAGTTTCCTTCCACGCCACAGGAATGGCAGACTGTGGCCTGCCACTTTGCCCAGCGGTGGGACTTTCCTAACTGCAGAGGGGCAATTGATGGGAAACACGTCCACATCGTCCCACCACCCAACTCGGGGTCATACTATTATAATTATAAAGGGTTCAATAGTATTGTGATGTTGGTGGTGGTGTCGGCTAATTATGAGTTCCTATATGTGGACGTGGGGAAGAATGGCCGGATGTCCGATGGTGGAGTCATCGCCCAGACGGAGTTTTACAGGCATCTCCAGAATGGCAGCTTGGACTTGCCACCTCCAGAAGACAATGTGGAAGGACTCCCATTCGTCTTCATTGCGGATGAAGCCTTTGCGCTGGGGGACCACCTTATGCGGCCATTCCCAATGAGGACCCTCACCCCGGACCAGAGGGTTTTTAATTACTGGCTAGCCAGAAGAGTGGTGGAGAACACATTTGGAATCATGGCCAGCCGGTTCCGCCTATTTCTTACATGATCCATATGGCGGAGTATAAACTGAATCATATAATCCTGGCGTGCTGTGTTCTACATAACTTTTTACGGCAACATTCTGCCAACTATGCTGGCTCAGTTGGGCCTGAGGCCGGAATTATAAATGAAACAACCCTGACAACGCTTGAAAGTGGCCGTCCTGGCTTGCCCTCCCTGAGTGCCCGTGATTTCCGGCTAAGATACCTTGAGTTCTTTGCGGGTAGGGGGGCCAGCAATATGCCAGACAATTTGTGAAACTTAGATCAAATAAAAAAAAAATTAAGCAAATCTTTGGTGACATTTACTGCTTGTGTTTGTTTTAGCTGACCCTGACTGAAATGTGGTGAGTCCTGAAAATGCGTTATTGAGTAATGTTACAAAGCACTGTTGGGTGTTATTTACTAAAGGCAAAGGTACTTTGCACTACAAGTGCACTTGAAAATGCACTGAAACTGCACTTGTAGTGCAAAGTGGATTTGCCCTTAGGAAATAACACCCATTGTCACAGAAAGCACATCACCACAAAAGTGTTGTAGCGTTGAGACAATAATCCACACATTCTTGATTAACAATCTTTTTAATACCTGCACAATCACATGTGCATTTAGAAAAGGTTTTTAAAACAAACCAACATGTTTGTTGTATAACAATTTTTGGAGTGGCATTATCAAAAATAGAAATGTCCATTTAAGATAAAACAGGCATGTTTCAAAACAACAAGAAAGACACAAATCTTGAACTTACAAAGTTCACATTTGGTAGAACTTGAAGGCAATATCAGACATGAGTATTTAGGAACTGTGTTTGATATTGCGTTCAGATGGGGTGAAGTCACCCCTGGAAAAGCCAAATTTTGAAGATGCACACCAATTTACGAATGTCAACATGTGCTAGCTGCCATCACGGGGGATCAAGAGACATGTTTTGGGGGAGCAACCCCTTCCTCTCAGCTACTTTATTATTGAGGAAGGCATAGGTGTGCGCAGCCTATTGCATTAGGGTGTGCACCCCAAAGCTTAAACACACTATATATATATATATATATATATATATATATATATATATATATATATATATATATATATATATATATAATATATATATATATATATATATGGCAGTAGAGCAGTAGATGGTGTCAGTAGGGCAGGGATTGGTGTCAGTAATTTATTTTTATTTTTTTATTATTATAACTTTTTTACAATTGTATTATTTTTTTCCAATAATTTATTATTATTATTTTTTTTTAGAAATTTATTAGGAGCCCTATTGGGGGACTTTGGTGAAATATCAGAGGTCTGAACAGCCTCACTTTTGAGACAGAGAAAGGGACTGAGGACAGAGATTTCCCAGTCCCTTTCTCTGCAGCCAAGCAGTAAGAAAAATCTGTTCAGCACAGCGTAATTAGGGTATGCCCAGGCACACCTGGCACACCCTGTGCGCACGCCTATGGAGGAAGGGGTTGCACCCCCAAAACGCGTCCATTGATCTCCCGTGATGGCAGATAGCACATATTGACACACTGTGTGCATCCTCAAAATTTGGCTTTTCTAAAAATCGCTAAAACATTTTTAACATTGTAGCACACAAAAAACAAAGGGATTTGGAGGGGTTTTAAACTCTCCCCAAAACATCAATGATGTTCTTATTTTTTGAATAACATCATTGATGTTTTTCTTGAGGTTTTCCAATGCTAAATTACACCCCATGATCTCCCCAATCAGGATCTGTGCACTTTCCGAGGTGAAATGCCCTGGATCCACAACATCACGATCACCTAAAAGAGAGAAACCAAAAAAAAACATGTATTATAAATATGCCGGCATCCATCTCTTACCTGAGCCTGTGGTCGCAGACACTCAGCTGTTGTGGTGACTAGTTCCACCACGTCTTCTTCCTCCCGCTCTTCTTGTGTTGGGGGTATTTCACCTTCTTCCAGAGGTGGGGGGTCTCTGGTCTCCTCGGATGAAGGGTGTCCTCCGAGTCTTTTCTCCCCTATGTAAAACAAAAATGGTATACTTAGCACACAGATATTTGATGGCAGAACTATAAATAGGAAACATTGCTTGGAAGTGGGGTACAATTGTCTGTTTTGGCAGAGTTCCAAGATGTAGAATTTTGAGTGTCCTTTGTCAAGCTTCAATACTTTACCTGTCTTGTACAAGCTTCACAGATGGAGACACCCCTATAGTATACACTGGAGCACCTATGTGCCCCCTAATAAAAAGGGTGTTCTTGTGTCCCACACTAGTGCTCCAGCGTCCAGATGTGAAAATTGCTGCTGAGTGTCCTCTCCTTACACAGAATCTAGTTTGCATTTCATTCTAGTAACAAACCCATCTACACAACCAAATTATTTTCATACAAGTAGGCCCTAAAAAATGTGGGCAAATGCATATGGCCAAAACAATGGTGTTTTATAGGCCGAAAGAAAAATGTTTGATACGAACGAATAATGTACCCATGAACATGAAAGTTGCCATTTTAAACTGTATAACACTTAAGAAAAGCACATGGAGCAGCACGAACGTAATAAAGACACAAAGAATAGGAACACAGCACAACTACTTACTTTTTTGCAGCACTCTCCAGATCTTTCTGTACTGCTCATGTTCTCGTAATTTCAGGTCTGACCACCGCTTCCTGAGCTGATCTTTCGATCGACGTACCCCGAAATTCCGGTGCAGACTTTTGACCACTTTCACCATGATCTTGGCCTTTTGGACATTGGGGTTGGGGTAAGGTCCATACTTCCCATCATAGTCGGCCTTCTTCAGGATGTCGACCATCTCCAACATCTCCCCAAAGGACATATTTGAGGCCTTAAATCATCTCCTTCTGGATCGGGACTTTTCCGGATCCGGACTTTCCTCCTCCTCCTCGTTGCTATAATTAGCACGCACCTGCTGTGTCTCCGCCATGTGCTCTTCCCCCACTGCACCGAACGAAAAGGGGCAGAGAATAAACTAGAAAGAACGTCAGGGGCGGGCGGAGTTACACACATGCGCAGAGTGTATATAAGCGTAACACGCGTGCGTAGTACGTACGATCTGTGAGCGAAGGAAGGAGCATCAGAGGCGCCGATCGTGAGAACGAAGGTAAGATCTAAACTTGGGCCTATACTGCTTCTAAATTGAAGCCTATATTGTAACAAGATTAGGAGAGTTTGGCCTGACATTAGGGTTTGTCTTGTGTTGTGTCTTGCAGAGAAAATGGATGACTTCAACGACCACAATTTCCTCCCCCTGTTCATAGACAAATACAGGGAGCTGCCCTGTCTGTGGCAGGTGAGACATCCTCATTATAATAATAAACAAAAGAGGCAGACAACGCTGGAGAAACTGCTGGAGTTGGTGACGCCGGTGGTCCCCATGGCAACCATCCCCTATTTAAAAAACAAAATTGGTGGCCTGAGGAGCACTTATCTAAGGGAGCACAAGAAGGTCACGGATTTCCAGAGATCAGGAGCTGGAGCAGATGACATTTATGTCCCCAGGCTGTGGTACTATGAGAGACTGCGATTTCTGTCAGACCACACTGAGGTCAGGGAATCCCTCTCTACTCTTCCTTCCAGTCTTCCTTCCACCCCAGCTGAGGCTTCCGATGTCCAACCTGGGCCTTCCAGCCAGGAAGAAATGGAGGAGCCCAGCTTGGGTCAGGTATAGCATTCTTCTACAGATTTCTGGACAATAAATAAATGATGTTTACTAGATGTCATTATTGATCACTAATTGCTGATTGAAAAAAGTGTTTTACATATCAATAGACAGTAGTGAGCACAAAAAATTGGGACAAGAATGAAAAATGCTGGGCTCAGAAGGATAGTCTGTTATATTTGTTAACATTCTATTTGCAACAGTCAGGAGGTGAAAATTGTGTGTGATTGATGAATAAAAAACTAAAACTATGTCCCTTTTTCATACACAGGAAGACCTTAGCCAGGAGGAGGCTGTGGAATGTGGCAGCCAGGAGGAGGGGGGGCTAAGTTGCAGCCAGGATGAGGCGGGGCTAAGTGTCAGCCAGAAGAAGCCTGGGACAAGTCGAAGCCTGACCGAATCGCAGGTTCCTCCCCTCCGCCTTCCATACAAAAGAGCGAGGAAGGCGACTCACAGGCAGGATTCAGCACTCAGGCTCATTCAGGAGGCTTCTGCGTCCCTCAGAGCCTTACCCACTCCTGAAGAGGCCTTTGCCTGCATGGCTGCCACAAAACTGCAGGGCATGCAGGAGGGTCAACGCAAACTATGTGAGGACCTTCTTTATAAAGTCCTAAGTAAGGGGGTGAGTGGGGAACTAACACCCAATACCCACCTGAGTCCTCCTCCTCCTGCCCCAACTCCACCACCAGAGCCACAGTGTGAAAGTAAGCGTGGAAGGAAGACCAGAGAGTGATGGCCCTGGGTTCAGTCTGGTCTGACAAAAGATGCAGTCTCTTGTATGACCATGGCCTGGGGACACAGATGTCATCTGCTGCTTTCCGGATCTCTGGGACTTCTGGACCAGACTGCACTCCCTTAGATATGGACTCCTCAGGCCACCAATTTTGCTTGAAAATAGTTGATGTGTGCCCTGGGGGCCAAAGGCTTCATCCATTTCTGCTGTTTCTGCAGTGTTGCCTCCCTCTTTGTTTAGTTGTGAGCCCTTAATAAATAAAATTTTTGTTCAATTATACTCTCCTATGTGTGTTTGCATTCAAGAAAGGACAGTTTGTTTGTGAGGAGGCAGGTACATTTCAAAATACAATGTGAAATTAACAAGGGACACCAACACCAAGCAATCTCCTACAGATTATAAATAATATACTGTAAGATATCAATGGTGTTGTGGTAACTTGACACACAAAACACACACAAAAATATTATAGAGTAAAACACAACAAAAACAACAATAAAAAAACAGCCTTGAAAAACAAAACAAACCCCCAAAAAATAGAAAACCAGCCTGGAAGAAAACAAAAAAAAATTACAAACAACCAAAAACTAATTTGGCCAGATGTGACAAATCTAAATATATTGAGGGAATCCCAATAAATAATAAAGAAATAAGTTTGTGAGAAGTCTGTGTGAATATGAGCAGCAAAACTACTTCATTCTTCTCACATTATAAAGAAGAGAGTGCGCTGTATTAAACAATTTATGACATTGCAGCGTGACATAAGTGCTGTATCCATTCCGAACGCTAATTTTACCCGACCGAGCTGTTCCGTCTCGGAATTTCTTTTGAGCATGCGTGGCACTTTGTGCGTCGGAACTGGCCACACACGGTCGGAATTGACGCCATCGGATTTTGTTGTCGGAAAATTTTATAGCCTGCTCTCAAACTTTGTGTGTCAGAAAATCCGATGGAAAATGTCCGATGGAGCCCACACACGGTCGGAATTTCAGACAACACGCTCCGATCGGACATTTTCCATCGGAAAATCTGACCGTGTGTACGGGGCATTAGTGTGTACCAGGCTTAAGTTGTCTTCCCTCATGAGATATTCCTGTAGTATATTTAAACCTTAGAACAAAAATGTAATACAGTGGGTAAAATAAGTATTGAACACGTCACCATTTTTCTAGGTAAATATATTTCTAAAGGTGCTATTGACATACAATTTTCACCACATGTTGGTAACAACCCATGCAATCCATACATACAAAGAAACCAAAACAAATAAGTTCAGAAATTAAGTTATGTGTAATAAAATAGAATGACACAGAGAAAAAGTATTGCACACATGAAGAAAGGGAGGTGCAAAAAGGCATGGAAATCCAGGACACCAGCTGAAATCTATCAGTAATTAGAAAGCAATGGCCTATAAAAAGGTGTTTCATTACCAAGGTGTCACACAGGAAACATATCATGATGGGTAAAAGCAAAGAGCTCTCTCAAGACCTTCACAACCTTATTGTTGCAAAACATACTGGTTACAGAAGGATTTCTAAACTTCTGAATGTTCCAGTGAGTACTGTTGGGGCCATAATCCAGAATTGCAAAGAACATAATTTCACCATAAACCGGTCAGGACCAGGTGCTCCTCCCAAGATTTCTGACAGAGGAGTGAAAAGAATTATCAGAAGAGTTGTCCAAGAGCCAAGGACCACTTGTGGAGAGCTTCAGAAAGACTGGAATTAGCAGCAGGTACAATTGTACCGCCTCAACCGCCATGGCCTGTATGCACGCTCACCACGCAAGACTCCATTGCTGAAGAAAAAGCATGTTGAAGCTCGTTTAAAGTTTGCTGCACAACATTTAGACCAGCCTGTAAAATACTGGGAGAATATAGTCTGGTTAGATGAGATCAAAATTGAACTCTTTGGATGCCATAATACACACCATGTTTGGAGGTCAAATGACACTGCACATCACCCCAAAAACACCATACCAGTAAAGTTTGGAGGTGGGAACATCATGGCGTGGGGTTGTCTTTCAGCATACAGTACCGGCAAACTTCATATCATTGAAGGAAGGATGAATGGAAAAATGTACCAAGACATTCTTGATAAAAATCTGCTGCCATCGACCAGGATGATGAAGATGAAACGAGGGTGGACATATCAGCAAGACAATGATCCCAAACACAAAGCCAACGAAACTCTCAATTGGTTTCAAGGAAAGAAAATAAAGCTGTTAGAATGGCCCAGCCAATCACTTGACTTGAATCCAATAGAAAAGCTATAGAAAGAACTGAAGATCAGAGTTCATAGAAAAGGCCCACGGAACCTTCAAGATTTAAAGACTGTTTGTGTGGAAGAATGAGCCAAAATCACATCTGATCAATGTATGCAACTAGTTTCTCCATGCAGGAGAACAAAGGATTTTGTGCAAAGTATTAAATACATTTCAGTTAGCGTGTTTAATACTTTTTCCCTGTGTCATTCCATTTTATTACACATAACTTAATTTCTGAACTTATTTGTTTTGGTTTCTTTGTATGTATGGATTGCATGGGTTGTTACCAACGTGGTGAAAATGTAATGTCAATTGTACCTTTACAAACTTTAGAAATATATTAGAAAAATGGTGACGTGTTCAATACTTATTTTACCTGCTGTAGATTACAGTTTGCCTGTCCTTGGACTGCATTTGTTTCCTTTTTTTCAAGTACATTTTTTTGTGTACAGAAAAATACTTATCCGAAATCCAGTGTCCTTGTAAATTCCTGTGCAAAGAACTGAAATTTCGAACAATGTTTTAGGGCTCGTGTACACTGCAGCTAAAAAAAAAGCTGCTTTTACAGGTATTTGAGCTTTCATTTCTCTGCCTAACAGCTTGAAGAAGCTTGTGCTTTTTTGTGCTCTTTTGAACATTTTTATTGAGCTTTTTTACACTTTTTTGAGCATAAGCGTTTTTTTTCACAAACACTCCCCTCATCTAATTTTTGCAATTTTTTTTTTTTTGTGCATTTTCAAGCTTTTTTGCCCTTTTTCAAGCATTTTTGGGCACTTTTCTGCTCGAAAGCTCCTCTCAAAACACTTGGTCTTCAAGACTCTACTTTATCCTGGTTCTCCTCTTACCTAAAGAACTTTTGAAGAACTTTTTTCAGGGGGGCATCATTTTAGGGTCACCCATGCTCAGCCCCTTTTCGACAATGTCCCCCATATAGATCCCCCTTTAGAGCAGGCCAGGGTAGATCCCCCATAGATCCCCCTTTAGAGCAGGCCAGAGCAGGTCCCCCATATGTCCCCCTTTAGAGCAAGCCAGGCCAGGGTCCCCCATATAGATCCCCCTTTAGAGTAGGCCAGGTCAGGCCAGGGTCCCCCATAGATTCCCTTTCAGAGCAGGCCAGGTCCCCCATAGAGCCCCCTTTACTTAGTCTTCTTAGTCTTACCTTTTTTTCACCTGTGTAAATGGAATAGAATCCCCAGGTTTTCCGCAGCACCACATTCCAGGCTCTCCGACCTCTCCCCCGGCAAAGAATATATTATATATTTTCCACTCCACGAGTCCTCCTTGCTTCCGCCTCGGCTCATGCTGCCTGTTCTCCGGTTCTCTCTCCCATGCTGGGTGGCCACTGCACAGCACAGTCCCTCCCCCCAGACAGTCCCACAGATCACTCTGCATGCAGGCAGGACTCCAGTCTCCACCACCACTCCACTTAAGTTGGCGGCACTGGCACCGGCCAGATCTACATCTCTCACTACAAAGTACACAGGAGGGACTGGAGCCAAGCGGCCGAACTGAGGCCTGAGACATCGCATCGGGGGTGAGGGAGGAACTGTCTCAGCGAGTCAGAGAGCAGCTGCAGACTAAGAAAAAAGTCAGCGGCGGCAGCAGCCGATCCTGCAACAAGGACCGCTCACAGACACCTGTGACCATGTGCGGACTAGGGTGACCACATTTCAAAACTGCCATTCAGGGACACCCCCTCCCCCGCCCAAAAAAAAGGTGATTTTTGATACCTTTGATACCCACTTTTTTGAAAATCTGAGCTCATAATATTGCCCCCCCCACCACCACCACCACCACCCCATGCCACATTATCTGACTTTTCCCATCAAGATCAATAGCACAACTATCAGTCCCTTTCCTCATGTCAGGGTGGTAGTTGTAATCAGTGTAATCATACACTCTGATCACTCCTTTCAGTCTCATATCAAGTCATTGTTAAAGTCTTGCTGCCTTGAGGATGAGGTTTCTGGAGGGGGCTAAGAGCAACTTTGTTTGAGGGGGGGCTGGGGATCCCTCCAGAGGGCTGGAGGCTTTGCAGGGGCACTGTGGAAAACTAGAGGGCACTGTTGAATGTTGGAGGCACTGTAGGACACTATAGGACACTGAGAGCGCTGATCAGGAGCCGATCGGCAGACCTCTTTCAGTCATGCCCCTTCAACAGGAGGACTGACTCCAGTAAACACAGGCCACCCAACATTCAGCCTGTGTGTACTAGGCTTTAGTGTGTATTAATTGAGATACAATTTTCGTTAATATTGAGACTGCAAACCACAACAGTGCTGTTAGCAGCTAATATGTAAAAAAAGTGGCCTTTATCCATGATGAAGTGCTGTCAAGTGGAATAGGACTGTTTCTCCCTCCAGTCTGAAAGATGTCACTGCCCCATGACAAAATCCTCCCCCATTGCTGTTTTACTTCTCCCTCACTTTCCTTTATAATCTTTGGTACCCATGTATGGTTTACAAGCTTGTCACTGGAGGAGGAGGAAGTCGAGGGCACATGTCACATACATAGTGGAGCTCAAGATGATGAGTGTGGCCTTGTTCAAAATTCCCTTCAAGTGCCCCTGGTGGCGGAGACAGGGACTGCTAGGGCCCCGGAAGGACACAGGTGCCAGGAAGTTGGTTCAGTGAACTTGAAAATACTGAGATTGGATGAGCAAAAGCTGGTCACAAGCCAAGTTCGGAAACAGCCAGGCAGATAGGTACAGATTTACAATCAGTATCCAGGTCATAGGCAGGCAGGGGTTAGCAACGTGCTGGTAAGGAAGTTACAAAATCAGCAGGCAGAATCTTAGTCAAAAGTCCAAGCCAGGGTCAGTAACAATTATCAGTAGCAGACATAAGCAAGCAAGGTGAATCCAAAGAGTAGTCAGACAGAGCTGGGTCAGTAGCAAGATCAAGCAGCCTTTCATGAACAAGAGTCATGAGAATTAAGCTGAAGACCATCCAGCAATGACACTAAGCGGGTCTCAGGTTCAAATAAGCAACCGATAACCAGGATCTGTGCATCCATGTGTGTACCGTGACATGTGCGTGTCTATGCATGCACGCATTCTCCTTCTTGCCAGTTCAGTTACACATCAATGCTCATGAGTATGAACATGTGCCTGAAAATGAGCGTGGCCAGCCCGGGGTTCCTGATGGCACATTTGCAGCTGTTGTGGAAAACTACCTGCTCTGCGTCTTAGAGGAAGAGGATAAGAATGGTTTTGTGAGCCATTTAATTGCTTCCTCCATATGATCTGGCTGTATAGCATGCCACTGCCAGAAAGAAAAATCAGACAAACCCTTCCTCTCAATGCAGCCTTGACCACCATTTTGTCCTACAGATGCACACAGATGCAGATCCTACAGATGCAAATGAAGAGCAGCTTTATCTGTGTCAGAAACAAGTTCACGCTGTTGACCCCGAACAAAAAAAAGCCTTAGTAAAATATTGAAATAAAATATACTTTCCCCAAAAAAATAAAACAACATTTTATTAAGATGTTTAAAAAATGATATATCTAAAACATGAAGTAAAAGAAAAATAAATAAAAATGCAAAATCCTAAAAAAAAAGATTAAAAATAAAAGAGTGTTAAGTTTATGCACTGAGAACGAAGAGGGCGCGGTGTGCACACTAATATGTAGCCCACAACACTGCACATCACAGTAATGTAGCACAATACAGTACTGTGTATAGCACTGTAGAGCACTGTATGACACTGTAAAGAGCACTGTATAGCGTAATTATCTCTCCTGGAATACATTGTCAGCTAACCCTATCTGCCTTTTATAGTGCCTTTTATAGTACAGAGGGGGCTGGCACATAAGAAAAGGGCCATTATTGGCCCTTCTAAGCCTACTGACCACTATTCAAAGGCCAGAAAGTGCATTTTGGTATTTGGTAGCTATGATGTCGCACCCATGCCAGGGGCGGATCCAGGGGGGGCAACGGGGCACTTGCCCCCCCCTCCGAGAATACGGGTGAGCGAGTGAGCGGGCTGGTCCGCGGGTGAGAGAGCGGGCTGCTCTGCGGGTGAGAGAGCGGGCAGCTCCACGGGTGAGAGAGTTGGCAGCTCCATGGGGGGCCGGGCTGTCGGCCGGCTAGGTTGGTGAGTGGGCGGGAGGCTCGGCGGGTGGGTGAGAGAGCGGGTGAGCAACTGGGCGGCTCGGTGGGTGAGCGGACGGCTAGCCAATTAGGGAGCCGACGGGCAGGGGAACAGAGAGATGACATCATCTCTTGCCGCCCGGCGCCCACCCTCCATCCCTGCAGTGCAGTTCCGCCCTCACTGTGCAGGCAGCTGCGGGAAGCAGAGAGTTGACATCATCTCTCTGCTGCCTGACTGGTAATCTGCTGCCTGACTTTGGGGCACAGCAAGAGACCACCTTAGCAGGAAAGTGACACAGCAAGAGACAATCCGCAACGTGTGGCAGGCCACGTGGCAAGTCACAATCTGTAACTTGTGGCAGATGACAATCCGTAACTTGTAGCAGGTGACGTGGCAAGTGACAATCCGCAACGTGTGGCAGGTGATGTGGCAAGTGACAATCCGCAATGTGTGGCAGGTGATGTGGCAAGTGACAATCTGCATCTGGTGACAGGCGACGTGGCAAGTGACAATCCGCATCTGGTGACAGGCGACGTGGCAAGTGACAAGCTGCATCTGGTGGCAAGCGACGGTGGCAAGTGACATGCTCAGGGCTCTCACTGATTCTGCATTATAGTGAGTTGAACTATTTCATTATATATTACAATGTAATAATAGAAATAATGCTATTCAATCATCCTGACACCATATCATCCATGGTGCAGTGATGATTGAAGCATTAACACCAGCCATTTCCCCGATAAATTGCCCCCAAAAAAAACGTATTTTCTGGCAGTGCCCCTCCCGAGACTAGACACTGGATCTGCCCCTGACCCATGCAGACACTAATCTGAAGTTCATCCCTAGTTTAGTTGTATTAGATGTCACTGTACAGTCCTGACCACATCAACCAAAACATTCTTTTCTATTGCCCATACAGATCTTTCATGTATGTCCTGCATTGTTTTATAATCTTTGGGAGGATAAAAAAAATACTTCTATGATAAAAAACAATTGTGCAGAAGCTTTCATCAATATATGTAAAATCTCTATACTCAAAAATTTATAATTGTGCATTCAAACGAAAAATCTAAAAAACAGTCAGGTATCAAAGGGAAAAATGCAATACAGTGTGACTTCCTGCACCACACCTCAGTGGATGGACCTTTGGTTGAAAAAGTATTTTCAGTGCAGGTCCCCAAAGCAACCAAAAGCCAGACCATAGCAGAAAGCAACTCCATAAATGGACCTTTAGACAAATGATGGACTCAAAGGAAAAAAAGTGTATAGCACTATCAATGGCCTCTCACTATCCTCCAGCTGATGCAGAGCTCCCTTTTGCCCACATCATCTCCTTACTTTGCCTTATGCATTACATCATGATTGACTTTATCATGCCCCTATTGATCGTGCAAGCTTGATCCAACTTTACAGACATGCCTATCACTCAGATGTCCCATAGATACCAGAGTCCAAACAGCATTCTCTCATCTGTATACATGGGGCCTGGCCACAAGAACAATGTATGGGTACCACCACTATTCTATATGCTGAGAACCAGTTCATGCACAAGAGTGCCAAAAAAGAAGTCTCTTTTAATAAGAGACTCAGAGGCGTGGGAGACGGGAAGGAATTATTTCTAAGAAAAATTACATCTTATGCTAGGGCTACATGATTATTTTTTCATACTCAAAGATTTAAAAACCCAGGTGCAAACATTGATATAGTTTAGTGCTACCTGAGGAGATTGTCAGGTGATAGAAAAGAGATTAGTGTTATGTGATTAATCTCATAGAGGTATACCTGAATGAGGAAAATGTGCCCAACAATCCTCTAAAAGAGCGATTTTTGAGAGATGCTCCCAGAAAAGCTTATAAAGAACAAGAGTTTGTTTGATCCGTGCTTCTGAAAATCTCTAATATAGCGGCTTAAATTAAAAGTATTCCGGTATAGACTACAACATACAAAGCCATGGACAACTATGCCCCCAGCTACATCACCAACCGTATCTCAAAATATCAACCAAACCCTTCTCTTTGCTCCTCCCAAGACTTCCTGCTTTCTCTTTAGGTCACTCTTCACCTCTCAGACTTCTCCAGAACCTCTCTCATCCTCCTATCTTCTGGAACTCCCTACCGCAATTTGTCTGGCATTCTCTTACTCTGTCTGCCTTGGGGCAATCCCCAACTCATCTCTTCAGGGAAGCCTATCACACATCTACCTAACAATTGAACTTTTACTTTCTCCATCAACTTATCCCCACACATTTCTTACCTTTTGTATCACTTGACCTTTCCTTTTAAATTGTAAGCTCTCACAAGCAGGGCCCTACCCAACCCTCATGTCTTATATTGTATTGTAACTGTACTGACTCTCTTTATATTTTAAAGCGCTGCACAAACTGTTGACACAATATAAACTCTGTATAATAATGATAAGGAAATCAATCACAAAAGCTTTTGCAAGAGTAACTGAGCTGTTAATATCGCCAGTGTTGCACTAGCCTTAAATGGCTAATCTGCAAAGGTGATTTTAATCCCATGGCACTAAGCAACTAACCTCTTCTTGGCAATTGCTTAATGTGCAATACCACGCAACCAAAGTTCTGTAACTGAAGTCAATGCCAACAAATGCTTTAATCATAACAGGATTAAAAGCTCCCATTTAGTTCCGCGCTAAGGTGGAAAGCAAATCCTTGGAATTGGGTTTGCCAGTAAGCTCTCAACAAAATAAATATATTATCTATATGGGCAGAAACTTTACAGCTGAACAAGTGAAAAATATTCGTATATCATCATATGGTGATGATAATAAGCACCTGCATAGGTGTGCGTAGCATTATGCATTATGCACCCTAAAGCTCAAGCACACATGTGTGTCTACATACATATCAATCTCCCTGACGTCACAGTGAAAGAGAAGTGCATAAACACTTCTCTTATGGCAGAGCCTGTGCATAGTTACATAGTTAGTCAGGTTGAAAAAAGACACAAGTCTATCTAGTTCAACCAGAAAAAAGAAAAAAAATACAATTCCATATACACAATCCTATACCCACAGTTGATCCAGAGGAAAGCGAAAAACCCAGCAAAGCATGATCCAATTTGTTACCGCAGGGAAAAAAATCCTTCCTAATCCCATGAGAGGCAATCGAATATTCCATGGATCAACATTACCTATAAATGTCAGTGCCCAGTTATATTGTTTACACCAAGGCAAGATTCCAGGCCTTTTTTAACCGCTTCCGGACAGCCCTACGTTCATTTACTGCGGCGCACATGTGATTTCCTGCACGCAATTTAGGGGGCGCCGCTCCCGCTGTTATTGGACACAGCAGGACCCAATCAGCGGGTCCGGCAGCCGCGATGGCCGCCACAACCTGCCAATCGTTCACAGGAGAGACGGAGCAGCAGTGTGCCAATGTAAACAAAGCACACCGCTGATCTGTCAGGAAGGAAAAGAGAGAGATCGTGTTTCCGCTAAGCTGAATCACAATCTCTTTTCCTTCAGTGAATCCACCCCCCCCCCCACAGTTAGAAAACACCTCCCAGGGAACACATTTAACCCCTTGATCGCCACTGTAGTTAACCCCTTCCCTGCCAGTGTCATTTATACAGGGATCAGTGCATTTTTTTTAGCACTGATCACTGTATTGTGTCACTGGTCCCCAAAAAGTGTCACTTAGGGTCAGATTTGTTCGCCACAATGTCGCAGTTCCGCTAGAAATTGTAGATCGTCGCCATTACCAGTAAAAACAATAAAAAAAAAAAAGTCCCTAAATCTATCCCTTATTTTGTAGACGTTATAACTTTTGCGCAAACCAACCTATATATGCTTTTTGGGATTTTTTTTACCAAAAATATGTAGCAGAATACATATCGGTCTACATTGATGAAGAAATTCGTTTTTAAACATTTTTTTGGATATGTATTATAGTTGAGCTCCTCAATGCCTCTTATCAGTTTGGTTGTCCTTCTCTGAACTTTCTCCAGTTCTCCGATATGCTTTTTGAGAACCGGTGCCCAAAACTGAACTGCATATTCCAGATGAGGTCTTACTGATGATTTGTACAGGGGCAAAAATATCTCTCTCTCTAGAGTCCATACCTCTCCTAATACAAGAAAGGACTTTGCTCGCTTTGAAAACTGCAGCTTGGCATTGCATGCTATTATTAAGCTTATGATCTACCAAAACCCCCAGATCCTTCTCCACTATGGATTCCCCCAGTTGTACTCCCCCTAGTATGTATGATGCATGCTTATTGTTAGCCCCAAGGGCATAACTTTACATTTATCAACATTAAACCTCATTTGCCACATAGTTGCCCATCTTGGAGATCTTTCCCAGCTTCCTGCTGGCATACAGAACGATAATGCTAATGTGCATGGGGTGATTAGGGTGTGCCCAGGCGCGCCCTGCGCACACACAGCTATGATCACCTGTAAAGATACACACATGCCTGTCTATGTAGGGCTAACTGGCCATATAATTTTAATTTATTTGATTAATATTTTTGGTAAAATGTATTCATTTGTTGGGATAATTTTAAACAAAACGTGAGGAGTTCTAAAAATAATGTCCTGAAATTACATCATATAACAAGGGTCCCCTTTTTCCCTTTACACCTCTGACATGTGCACATCTGGAACCACAGTACACAGGCTGAATAATACAAACTGGAGAGGAAACATCAAGCTATGTTTTCAGAGCAAGCAATAATCTTACATTAACCAAGTAGAATATGAAGTGCTCTGATTTGTTGTTACCTGGTCCAGGTTTCAAAGGCCTCATAGTCCACTCTACCTGCAAGGCTTAGAATGCAAAATGTACAGTGAGCATCTAATGTTATATTTAAATACTGGAGAATTTTCAAATGTCTTGCCTTAATTTAATGAGCTAAATGTAAGCCAGTGGCCAATCTATGGTCTGCAGCGACAGTGGTAATTGAGAGATTGTTCTAAAGCTTATTTCCTGCTTGTTAGGAATATGAAAATACTTTATTATCCAAAGTCTGGTCACAGGTTTACTTTAAGGACTTTTTTCAAGGCACCTAAACTGGTAGCTGGACAAGCAATTCTGACACATGCCAATCACCCTGCAATCCAGTCTGATAGAGTATCCACAAAAAAAGCAACCCAGTACACATGAGGGTGGTCGGCAGGCAGGTTTTATGGAGCAATTACCTAAATATAGGATTTTGTTTTCAGGCAGCACCTGCCTATAGACTTCCGTTGCTTCTTCTGGCAGAGAGTACTAGAACATACACTATATTACCAAAAGTATTTGGAGGCCTGCCTTTGCATGCCCATGAACTTTAATGACATCACAGTCTTAGTCTGTAGGGTTCAATATTGAGTTGGCTCACCATTTGCAGCTCTAACAGCTTCAACTCTTCTGTGAAGGCTGTCCGCAGGATTTAGGAGTGTGTCTATGGGGATGTTTGACCATTCTTTCAGAAGCGCATTTGTGAGGTCAGGCACTGATGTGGATGAAAAGGCTTGGCTCACAGTCTCTGCTCTAATTCATCCCAAAGGTGTTCTATCGGATTGAGGTCAGGACTCTGTGCAGGCCAGTCAAGTTCCTCTACCCCAAACGCATTCATCCATGTCTTTATGGGCCTTGTTTGTGTACTGATGCGCAGTCATGTTGGAACAGGAAGGGGCCATTCCCAAACTGTTTCCACAAAGTTGGGATCATAAAATTGTCCGAAATATCTTGGTATCTTGGTATGTTGACACCTTAAGAGTTTCGTTTGAACTAAGGGGCCAAGCCCAACGCCTAAGAAACAACCCCACAACATAATCACCCTGCACCAAACGATTTGGGTAAGCCATTAAAGTTCATGTGCGTGCAAAGGCAGAAGTCCCAATACTTTTGGTAATATAGTGTAGGTGGAATCTGAACAAGCCTTTCAAAGAACTCTTGACAAACTTTGATTAAGAGCCATCTAATAATTGTGTTTTTTAGAGAGACAACCAGTGGCACAAAATGTGAAAATTAAACCTTCTTGGAAAGTAGACTGTATTCTAGTGAGTTTAAAAGCAAACTTGCAATGTCTAAATGGAGTGTACGTTTAAGTAAAGTCAGCAAAGCAATAAAATGCACATTGACACATAAGAATTGTTTCAGGTGCTGAGTTGTTACTTTTCTGTCACTGTTTTGCTGAAAGTGAATCTCTTTCTTCAATCACTCAGCTTTTTATCTATTCCCTCGTTACTAGTCTGACTTTGTTCTAGCTGAAGTGAAGACTTTTATCCAGGCTATTGTACACTGAGGAGATCAGTCTGCCTTGTGTTTTATAAAAGTATTTATAAGATGTGCTTTTATACCTAGGTGGAACGCTGAATAAAGAAAGACATTCAAGGAAATACACACATATGGGGAAAAGACATCTGATATAGATAAAAATGTTTGTTTAAAGACAGAATTCCAGTTGGAATTACCTTCAGTAGATCTAAGAAGGCATAAATATTCCATACCAACCAGAATACTGGTCACCACCATGATTGTTGATGTTGTAAAACTGTTTATCTATGTGACTACCCATCAGCTAGGAACCTTTATTTTTCAGAGAAACCGAAACTTTTTCTATGTACTCCAATAAAAAATACATGCAATTGTACTTACCAAATCTTCATACTAATTTGAAAGCCTGGTGATCCTGCCACCCCTTCCGTCACTGCTGATAGGCTACTCCTTCCTGTTAGCACCCAAAATATGATTCAAGAGGGAGTCCTGCAACTGGAGGAAGTGATCCCGGCTCCAACAAAGTGAAGACCTTGGTGGCCATTATGATGATGCGATAGCAGCAAAGAAGAGCAGAAGATAAGTAAAAAAAAAAAAAAGATTTTTTTTGATAGGAGGTGTATTTCTAGGCAAAACCTTTTTTTTATAGCTTTGGATAGAGTGAGGCAAGGTTAGACTCTGTCAAATTTCTATTGCTGTCTGTGCCCCCATTTGAATTTGTCCCCAGAACAAGAGGTAAGCAGGAAACTTCCAATAAGGGCATCTGTTCTATAGGCAACTGTCTAAGGCAGTCCATAGATTGATACATGTTTTTCATTAAAACAATGGGAACCTGATTCCTCCTTCTACACATTTGAGGTTGATGAGGAAATCCTCCCCATTGCGACATTATATTCTGACAGCAGGGTGACCTCCCTGCTCCCAGAATACATAGATCAACGTTGGAGGATATAGCCTGCAGCGCTGATCAAGAATGGGAAATCTGGGGGAGCGGTTTACAGAAGTTTAATCGGTAGATCAACTTCTGTAAAACCACAGTGCTCCTACATGGAACGAAATTCAGCAATTCCCTGCTGAACTGGTCAAATTTTGATCCATGTATTACCGGCATAAGAGGGGACTTCCTCTCTCTTTGGGAGATTTCCTCTAACTTCATGTTGCACCTCTCGGATAAGTAGTAAACATAATTTACCCCAATGGTACATAGAAAGAAAAATAAACTGCCAGGAATGTTACCCTTCTCAACTCTAAAACGAAAAAAAAAATGTGTTATACTATAGCTATATAGCTATATATACGGTAAGGTAAAATAAACATCAGTTTCATGATGTAACCCTACTGCAAGCCAGAGTCTTGAAAAGTATTAGGTGTACTGTTTACTACATTGTTTTATCCTGCAATAAGTGAAGCACTCTGCATTCTTTTTGAATAAAATGTTTTTTCTTGTTCTTGCTATCCCCCACATCTATTAAATTTCTTTGTGTACTCTATACATATATACATATTGTGTACATATAAACCCATTAATATCTATTTATGTTATAAATGTTTATATATGTTATTTGTACTGGGGAACAATATTAGCAACCATCCAATAGATTTTGTTCAATGATTATTGCACATATGTTATAATAGTTAAAATATAGTACCGTAATATCACAATCAGAACAGATTAACCAAGATAGAGTCACAGGAAAACCGACCTTCATAAAAAAATATCGAAACATCCATTACTATCCATGTGACAAAACTGGTGTTGACCATTGTCTGGTCAGGCCATCTAGATTTCTACAAAATGTGATCAGTTAAGGATCGTGTAAGCCTTAGCTATTGTATCTGCTTGTTGTCCATCTCACAACAAGCATTAGACCCTCCATGAAGATTATACCTACTAGGGCTATATTCTGGAATAAGCTATGCAGCTACAACAAAGGTTTGGCCAGGATGGTTGTATCCAAAGGCTGCTGTACAGCAAGGAAGGTAACAGAGATCACATATGTATAATTAGTGTCTTGCCTGAAACTTTGCCTTAAGTTTACCTACAGAAATTAACCTTAATTTTTACATAGTCCGAATTAGATTAAAATAAACTTTACATGAATCACACACATTAAATGACTGTTTGACTGAATATACACTAACCTGTATATTTTCCTGCTAGACAGATCACACGTACAGACAATTACAGTGGATAACTTAACTTTAGGCCTTTTTTTCCAAACATTTTTCCTTAGATTCAGAACTGTATTATATTGTATAGTATAGCATTGTTTCACAACTATTGTACTATAGCTTCTGCACTAGTAACTGTAGTTGCTGCACACTGCTTTCTTGTCTTAGTAAATCATTTCAGTTGAGCCCTGTCAGGTCAGAGATCTCCCACTGGGTTTAACCTTTTCCAAGTTCTCTCTCTGTTCTTGCATAAGACTTCCTGACAAGATATATTATTTGAAAGGCCTAAGTTCAACCTAATAATGTCCAGTCTTCCTTCCTTTTGAGTACTGTAGCCTCTCTATTAATGGACACATTTAAAAAAAAAAAATAGCCCACCTTTCCTAGCCCCTAACCTAATCTGACCTAAAAATATATGTAGTTGTCTATTTAACCTTCCATGACAGCAATGACCTCCTCCAGTGAATCCCCATACAGAAGACTTGTATAAAGCCATACCCTAGTATTGCAGCACTGCCCATTCAAGTCTATGGGGAGGAGACCTCAGTTGTTAAGGACAGGTAGGTAAGTCTCTGGGTCGGTATGAGTACAATATTTGATTAGAATGGGCTATATATGGGTTTACCTTAAAGGGTTATCTCACCAAAAAACTGACTATGCAGGTAAGAGGCACCTGCAGAAAAAAATAGACTGTCCAGCTTTGAACAAAGTTGGATAATGCCCATGCTATAGGTGTAAACCATTTATGTACCTCCCAAAGCCTGTCTGGAAAATTCCCAGAGATGAAATCATCCCGTTGTGCCTTATTGTTAGAATGTTGCTCCCAGTCAGTACTGCTCACCCCCAACATCACAGGAGTGAGCTCTCAAACCCCTGCACGTGTGCGGTCCACTAAATTCTCTGTTGCAGCGTCACTGAGCTCAGAGCTTCTGCGACAGGGAAGAAAGAGTGCATGAAAGGGGGTTTAAATAAATAACCCAACTAAAACAAAAATTCCCCTTTCAATGGATGTCTCAATCCATCCCATATCTGGGAATTAAAATAGCAACTCCTACATCCTCCTCCTTTGAAAAAAAATTTTCAGCTCTGTTGGAAACTATAAAAGGGGATCTGAACTATATTTCCACTTACGAACTTGCCTGGCTAGGAAGAATAGCGGCCTTAAAAACGCTTCTCTTGCCCAAAATCATTTACTTTTTTTGAACTATTCCAATCAGTATACCTGAGGCTTTCTTTAACACAACAAATAAACTCTTCAGATAATTTATTTGGAAAGGTAAAATCGCTAGAATATCATTCTCATTTATCCAGAGACACAGACATAAAGGGGGAGCTGGCTTCCCTTCGTAGCTATTACATGGCAGCTTTATTAGACCAAATTAAAGCGTGGTTTGAACCGGAGTCCGAAAAACTCTGGGTGCAAATTGAGAGAGCCATATTGAACAATAAGGACTTGCCTTGCCTACTAATAGCCAAACTGACGAATAATCAATTAATATGCCCAAAGTTTCCTTCTATAGCAGCAACCCTATCAGCTTGGGAAAAACGTAATATGCTGATTGACCCTCACTCTAATGCCGTATACACACGACCGGACTTTTCGACAGCAAATGTCCGACGGAACTAATCCGCCGGACAATCCGATCGTGTGTGGGCTTAATCGGACCTTTGCTGTCAAAAAATCAGATGGAACAAGTTTCAAATCTTTCAGACGAGTCTGGTCGAAAAATCCGTTCGTCTGTATGCTAGTCCGACGGACTAAAACTGACGCTAGGGCAACTATTGGCTACTGGCTATGAACTTCCTTATTTTAGTCCGGTCGTACGTCATCACGTTCGAAACGATCGGACTTTGGTGTGATCGTGTGTAGGCAAGTCCGATTCGTTGGAACTCTGTCGGAACTCCGTTGAAAAGTCCGACCAAAAGTCTGGTCGTGTGTACGCGGCATAAATCACACCAAGAGGAACTACCTCTGCAGGTGTATGAATATTTGATTCCTAATCTTAGAATCCACCCTTGGCTACAAGATAACATAATGACATATAAAGAACTACTATCGAAACAACCAAAACCCACCTAATACGCCCTGATCCAACTAAAGCATTTCCATGTCACCCACTCAAATTTTACACTACAAAATGCACAAGGGCTTATGGCAGTACCTGAGGACCCAATACGATAAACCTAAAGGCTTATCCTGGTTCTACTACCTACTTCAAAATAATAATAATTTTGTAAAGACATCTAATATGTCTAACTGGGAAAAAGAACTTGGATTAGTACACTCCCCCAACCAGTGGCAAAGTGCTATCCACTCTAGCTTCCGCCATTCCCACTGCACCAATCAC
The DNA here is from genome assembly GCF_042186555.1 of Aquarana catesbeiana. Taxonomy (NCBI): domain Eukaryota; kingdom Metazoa; phylum Chordata; class Amphibia; order Anura; family Ranidae; genus Aquarana; species Aquarana catesbeiana. The sequence continues at coordinate 82,687,832 of NC_133327.1, read as the reverse complement.
TGGGATCAAATGCTTAAAATTCTTCATAAATCATATCTCACCCCAGCAAGACTATCTTTAATCTTTCCCTCTGAAATGAACACATGTTGGAGGCAATGTGGGTCAAAAGGTAGTATTATTCACATACTATGGGATTGCAAAAATATACGTAGCTTTTGGTATGCAATCTTCAAACAAATAACCTCAGTAACTGGATTAATTATTAAACCTACCCCTCACTTGGCTCCACTTAATCTATCTATAGACACAATCCCATTCCAATTTAGAAGTATTATAACACATATTCTTATCGCGGACCGATTAACTATCACAGCCACATGGAAAACCACCCTATCGCCTAACACTGAGGAAGTGGTACGGAGGGTTAAAACTCAACACTCCTATGAAAAATACTTTGCCATCCAAACTAATAATCTAAAATCCTTCAATAACCATTGGGTACCTTGGACGTCAAGATTTCCTGATAATGGTTGACCTCATCAGTAAAAATCTCACAAATATGTATTAAAAGAACTATTCTCATGTTTCGGTACAGTTTTTTTGTGTTTTTTGTTTTCGTTGTTACCTTTATACTCGTGTTTTCTTTAAATTTTTATAATATCACAGATAATGCAATGGTAGTCTGCACGATTCAGGCGACAACATGTATGTGCTGAAATATTATTACCAACCTGTGACTAGTGCGTTCGTGGGGGCGTGACATCCACATTGTGTAGTAGCATGTGCGCACCCTCTGAATAAAAGATAAGTACTCAGGTAATATCAATGTAACCTTGCTACTATTATCTATGATCATATGCAATGCTACTGTTGTACTTTATTTTACAATGTTATACCCTAATAAAAAAATTATTGAAAAGAAAGGGGGTTTAATAAGATGGAAAAGTCTTATGCCGCGTACACACGACCGGACTTGTGAACGGGCTAAACTCCGTCGGCATTTCCGACGGTAAGATTTAGAACATGTTCTATATCTGAGTCCGTTGGTAATGCTGACAGAAAAAGTCCGATGAGGCATACACACGGTCGGAATGTCCGACTGAAAGCTCCCAGCGGACTTTTTCTGTCGGGAAGCAGTATTAGGGTTACAAACAAGATAGGGTCTGTAGGTTTGTTCTTAAGTTGAATCTGTTTGTAAGTCGGAACAGGTACATTTTTTAAGTGTAACTCCAGCCAAAAAAAGATTTTAAGCTTTTTAGAGAACATAGGGAAGGGTTAACACCCCTGTAATGTTTGTTTTGCTGTCTGTGCCCCTGTTTATAAGATTTCACCTCATTTTCTGTCCCAATGACAATTGGATTTTGAACATTTTGGGTTGTTGTGGAAACAAGCCTTGGTGATAAAGTATCAGGTATCAGTAGAGACACCTTTTTTAATAACTCTTACAGGAATGAATTTCCCTTCCTAGGGGTAGATTTCCTCTCACTTCCTGTTGTCTCCCTCACTTTGTAAGTAGGAGTCGTTTTTTCTTTTTTTTTTGGAAAGGTGAACTAACCCTTTCACTGTCACCTTAACACTTACCTAATCTTTAACTCTAATGCTGAAACAACCCAAGACCCATAACTCAGTTTTACCTATAAAAGCTAGACATTATTTTAGCCTTTATCCCCTAATATAAACTTGTTTTTGTGCTAAAACAAGCATAATAAACCAATAAACATTTTTCTACCAAAGCAATATATGCAAGAAAGCACTGCAAGAAAATCTACTTCTTTCTAACCTCGATAGCATCTTCACAGTCTGTCACCTGCTTTTTGACAGCTATATACAAATACAACAGAGTTGAAAGCAAGAAAACGAGTAGACCCAAAGCAACATAAATGCATAAAAAGAAAGTACTTCTAAATAAATATCACATATATAATATAGGATTTTTTTTTGTTTGAATCAGATTATGTTAACTCCTACTGACAAGAGAGTGTTTAAGTATTCACACACCATCTCCTCACATCTTCCTCTGTGATCTTAAGCAGTTTGCCATACAAGCTTTGTGCTGCACTATCACAAATGCAGACATCCTAAATCTTTAAAAGGACAAGAAACAGCAGTTTTTCCCCAAAAGCCTTTATCTTTTTTTCATATTTTGTGTTCTTTTCTTAGTGTACCAAGAGTCATTACATATTTTTATTCAGCTCCTTTATTTTTATACTCATCCCTCTGAGGAATTGTCTTCTTTATGAATAAATGACAGATCAGTTACTATTTCATGTAGCTGAGGTTTGCCTTAAGCTAAGTTAGAGGGATCTGGAGCGATGTCATTACTATAAACCCAACAACACTGCAGCAATGGCTGCCTGGTTCTACTCTAGGCTGTGAAGGATGCTGGGATATTTCTGAGAGTTAGGACTACCTTTACCCTTTAGAGGGCTAGCCAACATGTATTGGTGATCCAGTCGCCATGAGAGCAAAAGATCCATCCAAGCTCTACATCACTCCACAAATTTTTATATTTTTACATTAATGGTCCACATGCAAAGATGGCTGGATTTGGCATCAGTCTTCTTCTGTCTATGGTACCTTAAAGTGATCCTGTATTTTGTTTGTGCAGTGCAAAGCAGCAGTTTGACTTTAATGCCAGCTCTTACTGTTACTTATTCTTGTCTTTGCTATGCCCCACTCCAGCTCCATTCACCCAGGAAAGCAAAGTAAAATATCGACTATTTCTGAGTATGAGGGAGCATATACTGAGCTTCCACTCATGTGACAATGCTCATGTTCACTCAGGTACCCAGTCACATGGGGACAGGAAGAGAGTCCTCAACTGTATGTACAACATAATTTACCAGGACTTTTTTACCCAATCCTGCATTTGAATGAAGCAGTAAGGGAATGAGGGGAAGTTAAAGTAGAAGTCCAGGCTAGAACTAAGCTTAAAAATGCTCCCAACCCCCTATAGTAACTACCCTGTAGAAGGAAGATGCTTATAATTACCCATCCTCAGGCCACTCCTGTCCGGTAATGATCGGTTTCCAGCGGCTGGCTTCAGGGTAGAGGAGGGACAGCCGACAACAGATGGCCTATAGTAAGCCTATGGGTGATGCAACTGCACAGGCATTGCAGTCATTGTCAACACTCTCTCCTCTCCCCTGAAGCTGGCTACTGCGGAGAACACGTAACTGGAGTGCTCTGAGAATGGGTAAGTACAAGGGGTCTTCAAAAAGTTTCCGTACTTTTATATATATATGAGTTTAAAAAAATGCAGGAATTTTTTTGAAGAATCCACCTTCTTTTTACAGAGTAGTTAATACAGGAGTTAGAGAATGGGTGGGAGCTGTTTTAAGCATAGTAAAGCTGGCCATACATGGAGCATATTTCTTTCCTGCAATCACGGACAGAAAGTGTTGACAGGGGAATCCATCCCGCAGAGCCACGGTACTCTCTTGGCAGAGGGGCGGAGGAAGCTGTCCCCACTGGGAGAAGACAGTGATTATTGCTAGTGCCTATACCAGTCACTAGCGATAATCGTATGTAAAATCCAGCTAGCTATTTCTATGTGAGCAAATGTGAGTAAAATTGGCCCTGGTATGCAAAACTGAGGCTACGCAACCGCCATTCGTGATGTCACTTCCTGACGGCTTTTGTTAGCACGTCTGATCGCTAAAACGCATGCTGGCTCGTCCGAGCAGCTTGCGGGATTTATTGTAAACCAGGCTGTTTATATTGGTGCTGACCTGAGCACCACGGAATGTAAGTGCACAACTGTTTTTACCTTTTTTTACTTCTTATTAAAAATGGAATTACACTATTCTGGAATTTTATATCTTTTCTGGGTCTGGGCTGCTGGGGAGTGAGAAAAGGATTCTGAGAGGTCAGTGACTGGTTAATGTCTATAAGGCATTACGTGCGTGGACCTCCCCTACTGCTACTAGAAAATGGGTGATACCCCAAGTTATCAAAGGCACACCTATTATATATTGCTGGTAAGGGTCCATCTTGTATACACAGTGGTGGAGCACGAATTGAAGAAACCATTTGAGCACTTTTTCGTTAGAAGACACGGTGGTTGGAGTTTCTTAAAATGACTATTTTACATGGACTTTTTATTTTTAATATGAAATATTCTCATTATCCTGCTTTTGTTATTTCACATTGACTTTGTTCAAGTGGTTTGAGTTGTTTGATTGGTCCTGTATTTTACATTTTTTAGGTTGGGTGGGAGTGCCTTACTTTTATTAATCAAATCAATTAACTTGGGTACATTAAGCCTACCCATACATGGTTCGAATCTCAGCTGGTTCCTGCTAAACCGAACAAGATTCGAACAGTCTATGGTCGGCCCTAGTTCTAGTCCGGGCTTCTAATTTAATTATAACATGCAGGAACAAACATTAAAGTGAACCTATTGGTTTCTCCTGAATGAACAAATCACAGAATCACTACAAAGTGGATCTGAACTCAAGAAGTGAAGGTTTGCTGTCTTGTAGGAAACTTCTTGAAATCTTCAGTTCCCTGAAAAATGTATCAATTATCTGGGGGCCATCTCTGAAATAAGGAGGAAAAGCCCTGCATCTACCAAGATGGCCACCTCAACACAGAGGCATGGCGTGGAACAAGGTGTGGTATGCTAGTAATGGGGAAAAGATTAGCTCTACGTAGAGCACAAGCAATACTGGTGTTGTCATCTCCCTGCCTATTTTGGGCACAGCGTCCATGCTACAGGTTCTCTTTAAGGAAGAACAAAAAAGCATGCACAGTTGCAGCATCCACATCCATTGAGAATGTTCTTCTTTTATAATTATATCTTGAGCCCAGTGATGGTTCTACTGCTTCATCAAGAGTTTAATTCTGAAGCACTGTCACAAGGCACTGAGGAATTTTCTTTGGAAACACTATATATAGATTGATCGATCATTTAAGGATTGATTTTTTTTTTGTGTGAAATTTGTTCGCATTGATTTATTGCACTGGAATATTTATAGCACATATTTAAATATTCTATATTTTTTATATATTCTTTTGTATTTGCACCATATGAATTGTAATTGTTTTATATTCATTGTGTTATATTGAAGCTTATATTGAAGCTTACGTAGTGGGACACAACATTTATTTTATTTATTTTTGCACTTGCACTTTATGTATTGATAGCATGTTTGAATATTTAGTTTGCAGTATTATGTAGAGATATTTACACAGCATGGCACAATATTTATATATAATTGCTTGATTTAAACACAACATATGGGAGTGTGACTGGTGTCAGCAGCTAAAAGGCATTATTACATTTCCTTGCATCAATAGGATGCTTCTTTCAAGGCTTATAGCCTAATATATTATTGGTAGCTCGCAAGATTTTTATTTATCACATTTTTTTCTAAATACAAGCAGTGTAAATCCTTGAATCTGCCCCAGTACAAGTCTGGCCTGGACCACCAGATAAACAGTCTACAGTCCCTGACAAAAGTCTTGTCGCTTGTGTACAAATTGACCTGAAGTGCTGCTAAAATATATTTCTAATCAAGATTTTGTTACAAGAAATGGGTCATTTTAATCCCAACAGCTTTTGTAAAAATGTTTCAGTGCAAAACGAAACTGACAAAAAGTATTCTAATATTCACAGCTTGGTAAAGCCCATTGAGTCAATTTTTGCCAAGACATAAGTGTTGTCGCCTTGTTATATGAGCTTCACCTGTGACTAATAATGGATCAATTAGGTCTCAGGTGTGTATAAAAAGAACACCAGTACACTAGACCTTCTCAACTGCAACTAGACCTCTGCAAACATGCCTAAGATTCAACTGGAGACTAAAGTGTTGATTATCAAGAGGCTGAAGACCAGATTCACTGCTGATGTGGCAGACACCTTCAATGTGTCTCAGCGTCAAGTTCAGAGGATAAAAAAAAGATTTGAAGAGACTGGAGACGTTTTGAACAAGGCCAGGTCAGGCCGACCCCACAAGACAACTGCTCGAGAGGACCGTTTGTTGGCTCGAAAATCCAAGGCCAGCCCATTTTCCATTGCAGCAGAGCTCCACGAGACCTGGTCACCTGAAGTCCCTGTGTCAACCAGAACAGTTTGTCGGATTCTGTCTCGAAATGGCCTCCATGGTCAAATCAGTGCCCATAAGCCAGCACTAAACAAAAGACAATTAAAAAACCGTGTGGCATTTGCCAAGGGCCACAGCCTGCTAAAAGGATGGACTCTGGAAAAGTGGCAGAAGGTGGATTTTTCAGATGAATCTTCTGTTGAATTACACCACAGTCGCCGCAAATATTGCAGGAGACCTACTGGAACCCGCATGGAGCTGAGATTTATCCATAAAACAGTGAAGTTTGGTGGAGGCAAAATCATGGTCTGGGGTTACATCCAGTATGGGGGTGTGCGAGGGATCTGCAAGGTGGAAGGCAACATCATTAGTCTAAAATTCCAAGAAATCTTAGCTACCTCTTATATTCCCAACCATAAAAAAGGCCAAATTTTGCAGCAGGATGGTGCTCCATCGCATACTTCCATCTCCACATCAAAGTTCCTTAAGGCAAAGAAGATCAAGATGCTCCAGGATTGGCCAGCCCAGTCGCCAGACATGAACATCATTGAGCATATGTGGTGTAGGATGAAAGATGAAGCATGGAAGACGAAACCAAAGAATATTGAACTCTGGGAGGCATGCAAGACTGTTTTCTTTGCTATTCCTGATGACTTCATCAATAAATTGATGAATCCTTGCTATGGATGCTGTCCTTCAAGCTCATGGAAGTCATACAAGATACTAAATTTGGATCTCACAGCACCACTACTTAATTTGCTGACATATTTTTGGATTTTCAGTAAAGTTGTTCAATTTCTGTATAGGCGACAAAACTTTTGCCTTGCCAAAATTTGACCTGTCTGTCTTGATTAAATGATAAATCTTTTTTCAGTGAAACTAATTTATTTCAGTGCATTAAACATCATTTGGGAGGGCTTTAGCTTTTCATATGAGCTATTTCTAACACCAATTGATTAATTAAAAGTCAGGTTAATAGCAGGAGTTTCTACAAAATAGAGAAGCGACAAGACTTTTGTCAGGGACTGTATATACAAAATCTGTACTTACTACGTTTATTTTATTAATGTTAATGTTTATTAATATAATCAGCCAAAGATATGTGCAGGCATCACCTACACTTTATATCTATTAGCAGCTTTAATTTTATTTTTAATCACTTCAAAAATACACTAAAACCTGTAGGAGGTGCCTATGTGGTTAGTACTTCCCTTTCCAGAGGAGGTGTCCTGGGTACATGCTATAATAATGGAGCTTACACAGGGTTAATGTGGCTTTCTCTATCATGTGACAGTGTTCAGTTCTGGCAACTTGCTGCTAATGACCAAGCCATGCCTTATGGGAGATGGTCACATGCTACCCCATACCCATAGGTATTTTAATGGCAACTGTGACAGAGCAAGAGGCAACAAGAGAAAGCTTTAAAAGTGAGGTGGTTCCTGGGACAGCAGGAGAGTCTTTTTAAAGAGGTTATCTATTTATGAGGCTATCCTGCTCATTACACCTTAGAACAGAACAGCTCTGGTGCCACACATGGAGCTGCTCACTTTGAGGCTGTCCTGAGAAACCTACTGCTCTGCAAAGGGTTTCCTAGACTAGACTGCACCTGTGCAACACAGCAGAGCTAATATACCAGGGGTGGCAAATGTAGGACTTATCATTGGAAGTGGAGAACATCTTTAAAGTCAACTAGAAGTCTGGTTTCTTGACAGAGAGCACTGCATGTTCAAACACTTCCTGGTGTAGTTGTAAATGCAAAGCATTCTTCAATGTTAAAAAGGTCTGTCTGAAGGTCCTGCATGTCTGCCTGGACAGAATTTCCAGCTTGTACTGGCTAGAGAACTCTTTGATCACAGAAAACTGTTGAATGGAATCTCTACCTATATTAATGGAAGGAAGAGACACACTACTGTATTGAAAGTCTCAATGGTTGGGAGAGCTAATTCAGGCAGACGAGCTGATTGGTGCCATCTGTTCATAATGTAATTAGATGACTGCCCTGTAATCAGGGGCGCTCCACTAATTTCTTCCATCATTCCTAATTCTGAATCCATTAGCATTGAGCGAGATAAGTGAAGAATTCCTGGGGTCTTCTCTTGGTGCTTGTAGTAAAGAAATCAGTGAATTAGTGGAATTCTTTTCTTGTTTCCTAAACAATTCCAAACTCATGAATGATACAACTGATATCATTACTTCAGCTGGCCAAAGCCTGTCTATCCACTTCATTTCTATATTTCAATAACATACATAGCTCTTTGTGAAGAATATAAAACAATGCTCAGTCTGGGCTTCTGATGTAGATTATATTCTAATGTTTTTTTTATAGTTAAACTTACTCAAGTGTCAGATTGGACGGATAGTAGTGAATTTACATTTATTTATTTTCATTTATTTCAGGTACTTATATAGCGCCATCAATTTACGCAGCGCTTTACATATATATTGTACATTCACATCAGTCCCTACCCTCAAGAAGCTTACACTCTAAGGTCCCTAACTCACATTCATACATAATAGGGACAATTTAAATGGAATCCAATACATGTTTATTCTTAGATTTTTGGAGACGACCACAGCAATTGGTGGAAAGAAACACACACTTGGTAAGAGTATGCACACTTGCAGTCCTTCTGTTAGAAACAAAAAACATGATTTCAGTCCTGCATAAGTGTCCAACCACATAGCCACTGTGGTATACACTATAGTGCCAAAAGTTTTGGCAATACTTTACACGCACATGCACTTTATTTATTTTTTTATTTTTTATTTATTTATTTATTTTAGTTGGCCTTCTGGGAAGGCTGTCCACAAGGTTTAAGAGTGTGTCTATGGGAATGTTTGTCCATTATTCCAGAAGCGCATTTGTGAGGTCAGCCACTTATGTTGGACAAGAAGGCCTGGCTCACAGTCTCTGCTCTAATTCATCCCAAAGGTGTTCTATTGGGTTGAGGTCGGGACTGTGCACTGTGCGCTTCAGCATACGCCGACCCTGCTCTATCATTTTACGTGGCCTAGAACTGTGTGGCTGAGTTGCTGTTGTTCCCAGTTGCTTCCACTTTGTTAAAATATCACTAACATTTGACCATGGAATATTTATTGCACAGGTGGCAATCTACCACACTTGAATTCACTGAGCTCATATCATTCTTTCACATATGTTTGTAGAAGCAGTCTGCATGCCTAGGTGCTTGATACACTTGTGGCAATAGATGTGATTGGAACACTTGAAGAATCCAATGATTTGGAGGGGTGTCCCAATACTTTTGGTGATATAGTGTGTTTGGAATTGCTTAGCTAGATTTGAGCATTGCATGTCATATAAACATGTTTGTAGTCCATATCAGGGGAACAGCCTAGCGTTACATCCATGGCTTCTTCCATAGACAGTGAAAAAGTGAAGTAGCTACCCAGGTACAGGAAGTATGTTATTGGCAGGATTTGCATTTTTTCTAGGTCATAACTGACAGCTACTCTATATCTGTTACTAGCGGTAGAGCTAAGGTTACTGGACTTAGGCTCCATGCACACTGGACGTTCCAAAAACTCTTCTGGACGTTGAATTGCTGGCAGAAAATTGCTTGAAAAACACGTTTTTATCAGCGTTTTGTAATCACGTTTATGCAGGTTTTTTAACGTCAGCATTTTTGGGCATTTTTTTTTTAATTACACTAATGGCACTCCCAAACTCCCACAAATGCATTCCCAAACTCCCACAATGCATTCCTAAACTCCCACAATGCATTTGAAAAATTAAATTTAACCCTAGGAGCCATTTTACGAGAGCAGAGAGAGCACTTTTCTTTAGCAGGGAGCTGTCTACTGTTGCTAGCTGTGTTCACTATGGATCCAGACCTGAAGACAATACAGGAAATACTCCTCCTGATTTTGTTGCATCGCATCAGAAGAGAGAGAGAATTGCATGAGAGGACCAGAGTTTGCCAGTACTGGACCCATCCGTTGATGGACCAACGCCTATACATCTGCGTAACTATCCTGAAAAGTTTTTTAACTCTACAAGGGTGTCTGTTGGCACATTTTACAATCTTCTAGAGAGGCTGCGACCACGTCTTACTCGAAAGGACACCCAGATGAGGATGAGCGTGTCTCACGAGGAACGTCTCCTGGTGACACTCAGGTATGTCATTATTTTAGTCACATGTATTTAATAATGTTAAAAAATATATATATATTCTTTTTTTCTTCATTTTTTTTTAAACAGTTATGTTTTCCGCAATTGTATTTATAAAAAAAAATTTTTTTTGGAAAATATTGTTAGCCTTGCACATTTTTTTTTTATATAACTTTTTTTGCTTGGACAATGTTTTATCCAAAAAAATTGCAGGCTTGTTGATCTTTTTTTATATATTTTTTTAAACAATCATTGTTTTTCAAAAAAAAGTATTGAATAGAAAAAATGTTTTTAAAGTTTGTGACTTTTCTTCACATGTAAACATTTTATTCACAATATTTTGTCATTTCTTTGTAGATTCCTGGCCACAGGACAAACATTTGTCTCACTACATCACTACTTTCTGATGGGTGTAAGCACAGTGGCAAAAGTGACCCGGGAGACCTGCCTTGCTCTGTGGGAGGAGTTAAATAATGATATGATGCCTGAGCCAACAGAAGAAACGTTGGAACAGGTGGCTAAGGAATTTTAGGAAAAGACACAGTTTCCAAATTGTATAGGAGCTCTGGATGGAAAGCATGTCCGAGTGAAAAAACCACCTAACTCCAGGTCACGTTATTTCAACTACAAAAAGAACTTTTTAGTTGTACTTCTGGCATTGGCGGATGCAAATCTGCACTTCACATTTGTTAATGTGGGGGCCTACGGGAGTCAGGGGGATGCCCAAATATTACGGGAGTCTGCATTGGGTCGTCGGCTACACGAAGGAAGGCTAGGGATTCCTTCTTGTAGGCCACTTCCAGGCACTACGGAGCCCAGTCTTCCACTGGTGATGATAGCCGATGAAGCTTTTGGCTTAGCAGAACATCTAATGCGCCCATATAGTGGAAATGGACTTACCAGCAGAGAATTTATAACTATAGACTAAGCCGAGCCAGACGTGTTGTGGAGTGAGCCTTTGGAGTATGTACAGTAAAGTGGCGTGTACTTCTCTCCGCCATTCAGCTTGATGTGGAGAACGCTATAAAAGTCATCCTAGTATGCTGCGTGCTGCATAACTTTTTAATTGTCAATGAGAGAGTCTCCACAGAACCTTCACCCTCAAACCCAGCACATGATATTCAGTTCATGGACTTGCGCAGCACTGCTAGCTTTATGAACATCAGAAATCTTTTTTTTTGTTTAATTAGTTTTTATTGAGGAAAAATGTGTATAATGTATGATGTAATACATAATATACAATATATATTTCAGAGTAGATTAGAACAGGTTGAGGAGAGAACCTTGTAATAACAGAGCATTCCGTATAAACATATTCCAATGCCATCGCTAACACATATCAGGGTTCAGTTTGCTCAGCTTGGAACGACTTATCAAAATTGACGATAAACTCATCAAATCCAAAGTGCAAACGCCATTATCTTCCCCGTATAAGCCCTTTACTGAGGCATACATTCTTGAAAAGACAGAATGTAGGGAAAAGAAAAGAAAAGGAGAATGAAGAATAAGGACAAAGATGAGGAAGGTGGGTGAGGGGGGGGGGAGTGTATAGTGTGTCCGCCTAGATCTAATCCCACATATGCAATACCCTTATCTAACATCACATTACGCAGGTTGAGACATAATTTCCGCATATGCGGTAGTGTATTTGAAGGCAAACCAGCAGGACCATATTTTCTTTGCTAGGTAAAATGTGTTTCTAAGGGAGAGAGTCATATCTTCCATGTAGTAAATATTGTCTACTTTCACTAGCCATTGGTGTAGCGTTGGTGTGGTAGTTTTTTTCCAATATTGAGGGATGAGTGCCTTTGCAGTATTAGGGAGGTGTGGCGTTATAGATTTTTTTATAGGATCCCACTGGTTTACCTGTACAGTGTAGTAAAACAAACCACAGGTCATTGGGGATCTCCCATCCCTGGATCTCCTTGGCCCAATGTAGAATAGCCAGCCAGTACGGGCGTATAAGTGGACAAAACAACCAGATGTGAGCATGTGTTGCTCTTTCACCACAACCTCTCCAGCACAAAGGTGATGCTTGTGGAAAGGTCTTGTGCAGCACCACAGGGGTATAGTGCCATCTTGTCAACAATTTATAATTTACTTCTGCCATTCTGGAAGCCCCAGAGGAGGTATGAGACATTATGAGGATGGTGGATCTTTGGGCTGCTGACAACTATTTTTGAAAATCTTGTTCCCAGGTGCGTACAAAAGTAGGGACTTTTGTAGAGGCTAGCTTTTGCAAAGTCTGGTAGAAGTGGGAGATAGGCTTTTCCACTGGTTGGTCTTCAGAGAAAGCGGCTTCCACAGGAGTCAGATCTGATAAGGATCATAGAGGTTTCGGGAGAGAGTGCACAAAGGCTGCTAGTTGTCGGTGTCTCCACTGATCCATGAGTGTAATTGTGGAGTTGTGTATCAATGTAGACAGAGGCACAATACCCAATGAGGTAGTAACTTGATGTAGTTGAGTTGTAGCCCCAAGATTCCAAACGTGAATCCCGGGGTCAATGTTCCCTGGAGGAAAGTAGTTATGGCCAGTCAGTGGCAAGAGAGAGGAGTTATATGGCCATTTATATACCTTGCACAGTGAGTCCCATGTCATGAGGGAGGAGCGTGTAAGCGGTGACGTTTTTTGAAGACAAAGTTCTGTATTTCCTAGGTATCCATAATTGTGTGAAAAGATCTGTGCCACTAAGCTCCGTTTCCAGGGTCACCCAAAGTTTAGAGTCTTTGTGATATTTCCAATCAGAAATTCTATTTAACACAATTGCCAAGAATTATTTCTTAAAGTCTGGTAGAGCTAAGCCTCCTTCTCTCTTGCGTCTAATGAGAAGGGACCTAGGAAGCGTAGGTCGTCTTCTGTTCCAGACATATTTACCAATTAGTGAGCCCAATATCGTAAAAAAGCCCACCAGTATTCCATACGGTATCATTTGGAACATAAACAGCAACCTGGGCAGTACATTCATCTTCACAACTCCAATTCTCCATAACCAGGAATGAGCAAGCTGAGACCATTTCTGCAGGTCAGACCTAATTGTGTTCAGAAGGGGCATGAAGTTTGTACGAAATAAGGTGGCTGGGTTTGGGGTAAGATAAATACCTAGATATTTCATCTTTCTCACCTGCCAACTAAAAGGAAAGACTAATTTTAATTGGGTCACAGTTTTAGTGAGAACAGATATATTTAGAATTTCTGATTTTGTCATATTCATTTTGAAATTGGAGATGACGCTATACGTTGAGAATTCAGACGGTGAGGTTAAGGAGGGATATCAAGGGTTGCTGTATGTAGAACAAAATATCATCTGCATATAGAGCGTATTTGTGTTCTGATTTGCCTGTGGCGATCCCATGGATACAGGGGTTATGTCTTACCATAGATAAAAAGGGTTCTAATGATAGGGCAAATAAAATTGGCGAAAGAGGGCAACCTTGGCGAGTGCCGTTATGTAGGGTGAAGGGATCACTTAGCGTGCCATTTATGCGTAATTGTGCCGTGGGGTGGATATATAGAGCGGAAATCTGGGATAGGAGAGATGTCCCAATGCCCAGATGGGATAGCGTTGCAATGAGATACTCCCAGTCCACCCTATCAAACACCTTTTCAGCATCTGTTGAAAGCAAGAGGGTGGGCTGGGAGGATCCACAAACATGTGCTATCAATGAGAGGGTCCGGAGAGAGTTGTCCCTTGCTTCCCTACCCGGGATAAAACCTGTTTGGTCTTTAGAGATCCATTGCGGGATCAGGGGGAGGATTCTATTCGCAATGGTTTTGGCGTACCATTTGGCATCAATATTCAATAATGAAATGGGGCGATAGCTTCCACAATTGCTGGGATCTTTGCAGGGTTTGGGGATAACAGTAATATGTGCATGGATAGGTCTCGGGTTGGAGGCCACCACCAGCAGAGGTCGCGTTGTCTTGGCATGTTAATCGAGGTAATAAGATATCTGCAAAGGATCGGTACTACGCCACCGTGAATCCGTCTGGACCCGGTGCTTTACCATTAGCCATAGCCTTATTTTGTCAGTGGTCATGTTTCTGGCAATGTCAGTGGCTGCAGTCCATGTGGCAGGAAAATGGTGACATTTTTTTATTTGGTAATGGAAAATAATACAATCAAACAGTATGATGTTAACAAATTACTTCTTTAATAAGTGTAATTAAAGAACTTTTGAAAAAAAAGAGGTCAAACCCGTTAGCCAATATAACAACTGACCATCAACTGGCCAATAACTTTTTATCTAATGTCAATAAAATGGGCGACACATTCAAAAAACAGAAATTTACTCAAAAGAAATCATAAACGTTCATAAACATGATATTCACTCTGTGATTCCTGGCGTGGTGAATAGGAGGGATCAGTGGTGAAAAATCTATGTCCCTGGTGTTGAGGTGGGCACGTTGATGGAGTGGTACATGGGTGGCCCAGCAGTGGAAGAGGGACCTGACACATTGGTGGAGTGGTACATTGGTGGACCAGGAGGAGCAGTGGAAGTGGGACCAGGCACATAGGTGGAGTGGTACACTGGTGGCCCTGGAGGAGCAGTGGAAGAGGGACCTGGCACATAGGTGGAGTGGTACACTGGTGGCCGAGGAGGAGCAGTGGAAGAGGGACCAGGCACTATTTCAGAATAGGTCGAATTAGGTTGAACAGGAGAAGCAGTGCTTGAGATGTCGACAAATGGAGAAACTAAAATGGGTGGTGTTGGCATTCCACTCCTTTGCTCCACCTGACAGGCCAACACATATGTGTACATGTTCTCCATGCACTGCTTCTCCCGTTCAGCTTCAAGATCCGAAAGAAGCATGAATAGGCTGCGACAGAAAGTCACACAAGTATGACTGTGGTCTGTTTTCTGTTTTATTCAAATCAGCAATCAGCTGTACAATGTGTTGTTCCATTCGGTTTCTGTTGTTGTTCTCTGGATCACGCTGCTGACGATTATCACGTCCACGACCAGCACTGGAATAACGTGCGTTGCGAACTGGAGTTTCCTATGAAGAAAAAAGCAGATAATGGATTTTTACAAAAGGGATAGATAGATGGATAGATAGTAGATAGATTCGATTACAAAATATACTTGCTCATTTGACAGATCCATACTCCCAACTTCTAACGGTGGGGACAATGTGCAAAGATTTGAGGAAACAGTCGCCTGTGCAACACTTCCTTCTTTCTGATCATCCTCCTCATCGGGCTCTGTATCAGCATTCCTGTTGGATGTGGTTCTAATAAAGACAACAGAAATGTTGTGACTAACAAACTGCTTTCAAGAAAAGCAACATTTTAGTTATTTAAAAAACATTTTAATGTTAATTTTTTGGTAAAAAAATTACATAATATTTTTTTAAAATTTATAAAATAAAGCTCTAAATGTTAATAAATTGAAAATTGAATTTTTTAAAAAATGTTTAAAATATTTGTTGAATATTTTCAAATATTTAAAAAAAGTAATAACATTTCAATACATATTTCAAAAACTCTTAAAACAAATTTGAACATTTTCAAAAAGATGAATAATGTATTAATAAAATTAGTAAAAAATATAAAAATAATGTAAATTTAATTTTATTTTTTTTAATTCAATTAAATTTAAAATCTAAACATACACATTTTAACAAATGTAAAAAAAAATATTTGTTTGAAAATTTTTAAAATATTGATTATTTTAAATATTAAAAACATTAGTAAAAACAATTAAAAAAAAATGCACATAAAAATTTTATATATATTTTTTTAAATTGTTAACAATGTTACATAAAAATACATTTAATACCAATGCTACATCACCCCACTAGCCCCTCCCTGCAATAAAAATTACTTTTTTTATTCTTTTTTCTCGATTCCATGGAGCGTCATAATTGAAGGTGCTCTACTGCGCTCCGCAAGCAGCTTATCTTTCACTTCCCTCCTTATTCAGTCAACTAGTGACTTCCATCAAGTCTACAAAGCCTCAACTGACAAAAAAAAGGGACTTATTAAGCATTTTTGCAACTATATACAACATACACATAAAAACATTACATTCATGCAGACATATACACTTACTTCGATCTTTCTTCAGCCTATGGCTCATTTCATCCCAGTCCTCCATTAGGCTGCAGCAGATTTAATTCCAGTTGTTCCTTCTGGATACACGGGTCCCCATGTCAAGGGTGAGACAAGTCCCAAACTGCAGGGTGCATTTGCACTGCAGCAATGAGCTGTGACTGTGAAACGTCCTTTGCCATTTTGCACAGGACTCAGCAGACAAGTGTGCAGCAAGAGGGGAGGTGGTCTGCCCAAAAAGGGAGGATGGAAGGTCAAACTTTGCTTCCTGTATGCACAGGATTTCCTTTTTTTTTTTTTTTTAAGCTCCGACATCACAAAAAACACCTAACGCTCATAAACGCGTTTGTGCGCTTTTTTTTTTACGAGTTTAATGTTTTTAAGTGTTTTTTGTGGTCAGAAAAACAGCTCCTGAACGCGACTGTAGGACATTCAGACAACAGCCCATAAACTCCACTGCTGATAAACGTCCAAAAACATCCATGTGTGCATGGACACATAGGATAACATAGAGGGGAGTTTATGAGCTTTTAAAAAAACGCCCAAACTCCCAAAAACAGCCATTTATGAGCTTCAGTGTGCATGGAGCTTAACTGTGACAAACCGATGTTCAACAAAAGCTTTAGGAAGCAGAGAAGTTTGTCTTAACGCTATTCTACTTTGCAGAACATTATTAAAGGCTAAGTTCATCTAAAATCCAGCTCCCTTATGTGTCAATATACCATTAATGTACCTCGGTTGCAGAAAAATAAAAGCTTTCTTTGATTTTTAGGACAAGGCCTTACCTTAGCCCCTGCTGTGTTCATAGAAAATGTCATGACTTCCTAGTTTGTAGATTTAGGATGTGAGAGCCAATAAGACACAGGAAGCAGGTTACCAGCTGACCTCATTAGCACACACACGCTGCACCCATCAACTAGGTTTGCACGGCATCCCCAGCACCTCTCCACACGGGCATTTGCCTGGCCTTTCAATGTAAGCTGCCACAGCTGCTATGTTTGCATGGCAAATTGGGTGAAATGTGCAGCGCTTATGTGATCATATAAACCATAACAAATAATATGAGTACAAAAAACGTGAATAATAAATGATGTGCTCAAAAATACTTCAAGCAGTCGTCTATTATGACATGTGATGTCTATAAACAGAGGAACTTGGATGTGTGATGTCCAAAAAAAGAAAAAAGTCAGTGACAAGCTTCAATCATGTGTGATGATAATCCTCAACCACATGTGGATATAATATAGTGAACAGTCTTTAACTTCAAATATGTATGATGTAATAACAGTTAATAGTAGGTCCACCACCAAAGACACCAGAAGCTGCTTACCAGAGGGATTGAACTCAAATAGGTGTACACCTAGTGAGTCAATCAAGCTTTGTGGTATAATATACCAAGGGGATCAGATGCTCTATCCAGATATGACCTCCAGATGGACCTCAGGTGTAAGGTATGGATGGACTCAGTAGATATAGGCAGTCAGCCCATCATTAAAAGAAAGAGGAAGGCATATAGTGTAACTCCGTATGGAAATTTTAATACATAAAAAGCAAAGGAAATACACTCACGTGTTTAGCAGTAAAATCAAGCGCTTGTATAAAAGAAGACAGTGGTCTCAGCATATCCTCCCATCATTTATTATTCACGTTTTTTGTACTCATATTATTTGTTATGGTTTATATGATCACATAAGCGCTGCACATTTCACCCAATTTGTCATTTTTGCAACTTTATCCACTGCTGTGCTGGCAGTTTTATTTCTTTTTTCTTTATTTCTTTTATAGACAGCGCGGTATATATTTGTTTATAATTTACGGTAATGTTTGCATGGCATCCCCAGTGTCCCTCCAGATGGCCCGGGCCACATGCTAAACTCTCTGGGGCCATGGGTTGATCACCCCTGATGTAGTGCAAGGGCCTGCCTGATTGGATACAGAATGAATGGATAGACAGGTGGGTCTGCCTATGCCATAGTTTTGTTAAGCTAAAGGAAATTGTACAATAGAGGTATATTAATGGTATATTGGTACATAGGGAAGCTGGATTTTAGAAAAAAAAAAAAAAAAAAAGAAAAGGTGAATTTAGCCTTTAAAGCTGGATTCCAGGCAAACAGCTAAAGACATAGTTGTAATACTTAAGTTTATCAGAGCTGTTTTACCTGCCAAAGGATTTGTATTTGCATTCATTCGATCCCATATGCATGCAGGACACCTGATTGGCGACTAGTCTGCGTTCTGCAGGTAAATAAAGTTGAATTCAGTTACAGTCATGGCCAAAAATATTGGCACCCCTGCACTTCTGTCAGATAATGCACCACTTCGCTCACAAAATTGTTGCAATTACAAATGTTTAGGCATTCTGATGTTTATTTCTTTTGTTTTTTCTGGTATGACACAAAAAGTGGAGAAACAAAAAGCCAAATCTGACACATTCCAAGAAAAACTCCAAAAATGGACTGAAAAAAATTATTGGCACCCTTAATTTAATATTTGGTAGCACACCCCATGGAAAAAAAACTGAAATCAATCACTTCCTGTAACCATCAATGAGATTCTTACACCTATCTACTGGAATTTTGGACCACTCTTCTTTCTCCAACTGCTCCAGGTCTCTCAGATTGGAAGGGTTCCTTTTCCCAACTGCTGTTTTGAGATCTGACCACAGGTGCGCTATGGGGTTTAGATCTGTACTTATTGCTAGCTAGTTCAGTACTCTCCAGTGCTTTGTCTTAAACCATTTCCGAGTGCTTTTTGGTGTGTGCTTTAGGTCATTGTCTTGCTGTAAGACCCATGACCTCAGATGGAGACCCAACTTTCTGACACCGTGCCCTACATGACACTCCAGGATGCTTTGGTATTCTTCAGATTTCATAATACCATGCACGCAGTCAAGACGTCCTGTGTCTAAAGCAGCAAAGCAACCCCAAAACATCAGTGAACCTCCAACATGTTTGACTGTAGGGACTGTATTCTTTTCTTTAACCACTTCCCGCCCAGCCTATAGAAGAATGACGGCCGGGCGCAGGTTCAGTTATCCTGACTAGGCGTCATTTGACATCCTGCAGGATAACAGCCACTGTTCTGACACACCGCTACACTGATCTCAGTAAAGAGCCTCTGACGGGGGCTCTTTACCACGTGATCAGCCGTGTCGAATCACGGCTGATCACGATGTAAACAGGAAGAGCCATTGATCGGCTTTTCCTCACTTGCGTCTGCGAGACGCGAGTAGAGGAGAGCCGGTCGGCGGCTCTCCTGACAAGGGGGGTCTGTGCTGATTGATTATCAACGCAGCCCCTCCTCGGATGCCCACACTGGACCACCGGGGAAGCCGCCAGGACCCCCAGGGAAGCACATAACATGTGGATGGCCAGGTACATCCCCCAAGGCCATCCACATGTGCAAATTAATGCCCAATCTATGCCAAAAATGGGAACTGATGGGCACCATTATGGAACAAATAAATTCAGTGATGCCCAGCAATGCCACCCATCAGTGTCATCAGTGCCACCCATCAGTGTCCATCAGTGCCACCTATCAGTGCCCATCTGTGCCCACCTATCAGTGCCCAACCATGCCACCTATCAGTGCCACCCATAAGTACCCATCAGTGCCACCCATAAGTATCCATCAGTGCCGCCTACGAGTGCCCATCAGTGCCACCTATGAGTGCCCATCAGTGCCACCTATGAGTGCCCATCAGTGCCGCATACCAGTGCCACCTATCAGTGCCCATCAGTGCCGCCTTATCAGTGCCTGTCAGTGCAGCCATATTAGTGCCCGTCATTGAAGAAAACGTATTTATTTACAAAAAATTTTAGCAGAAATAAAAAACTTTTTTTTTTCAAAATTTCCGGTCTTTTTTTATTTGTTGCTCAAAAAATAAAAACCGCAGAGGTGATCAAATACCACCAAAAGAAAGCTCTATTTGTGGGAACAGAATGATAAAAAAATTTGTTTGGGTACAACGTCACATGACCGCACAATTGTCATTCAAATTGCGACAGCGCTGAAAGCTGAAAATTAGCTTGGGCAGGAAGGTGTATAAGTGCCTGGTATTGAAGTGGTTTAAGGTCTCATTTCTTTTTCTGAAAACAGTAGAATGATAGGCTTTACCAAAAAGCTGTAATTTTGTTTCATCTGTCCATTCTTGCAAAAGTATTTTGGCTTCCTCAGGTAAGTTTTGGCAAATTCTTTGATCAATTCTTCTTTTTCGTCCAGGTCTAAGGAGATTAGCTACAGTGCCATGGGTTGTGAACTTCTTGACAATATTGCGCACAGTGGAAACAAGAACATTAAGATCTCTGGAGACAGACTTGTAACCTTGAGATTGACCATGCTTTTCCACAATTTTTGCTCATAAATCCTCAGACAATAGTACAGGAGATGGTCAGTACAGACTGCAGACATAGTACAGGAGATGGTCAGAGACTGCAGACATGGTACAGGAGATGATCAGAGACTGTAGACATGATACAAGAGACAGTCAGAGACTGCAGACATAGTACAGGAGATGGTCAGAGACTGCAGACATGATACAAGAGATGGTCAGAGACTGCAGACATAATACAGGAGATGGTCAGAGACTGCAGATATGGTGCAGGAGATGGTCAGAGACTGTAGACATGATACAAGAGACAGTCAGAGACTGCAGACATAGTACAGGAGATGGTCAGAGACTGCAGACATGATACATGAGATGGTCAGAGACTGCAGACATAATACAGGAGATGGTCAGAGACTACAGGCAAGATAGAATAGATGGTCAGAGACTGTAGACATGATACAAGAGACAGTCAGACACTGCAGACATGGTACAGAAGCTGGTCAGAGATTGCAGACATGATACAAGAGATGGTCAGAGACTGCAGACATGATACAAGAGATGGTCAGAGACTGCAGACATGATACAAGAGATGGTCAGAGACTGCAGACATGATACAAGAGAAGGTCAGAGACTGAAGACATGATACAAGAGAAGGTCAGAGACTGCAGACATTATACAAGAGATGGTCAGAGACTGCAGATATAATACAGGAGATGGTCAGAGACTGCAGTTCCTATGGACGTTAGTAGATAATGGCCGATCAGCCCTCTCACCTGACCCAGCGATGGTTCCTCTGATCAGGAGTCAGCTCACTCTGAATTGCCTGTGGCGACTCCGCTGGGTTGCACCCAGATCTGTATTCTGGCAGTGACTCCATTCCTTTCTCCACCAGGGATGGCGCTAGGCTGTGTGTCTTTCCCTCTGGTGGCGCAGGGCAGTGGGGTTCCCTCTCTGATGGTGTTCCCTCAGCACTGCCCTCTCCCTCGGGAGTCCTGGGTGTACTTCCCTGAAAGCTTTCCCAGGCTCCTGTATCTCTCTCTCTCCCATTCAGCTGAGCCTGCTTTGTGGGCTGCAGTTTCCGTGTTACAGTGGGGCTGCCATTCCTCGGGACTACATGTCCCACAATCCTCTTCTCTGCTCCTTTTTCTATTCTATTTTTTCCCTGGCTGATATGAAGGTGGGGAAGAAACATAGTGGGAGGCTGTGCTGGCCAGCGCCGCTCACTAGTATAGCAGTGCACGTGCGGAGGAGAGGGAGAGGGTGGGGAAGGGGCGAAAGAAGAGCCCGCAGCTGCAGTGACGTCACTAGGGTTGGTGTCACCTGGTGCGGTATAACATGGTGTCACCCCCCTTCCACCAACTTTAGTCGCCCCTCAGTACAGACCCCCCTCCACTAAGTATAGACCCCCCTTCGTCAGTGCAGACCCCCCACTAAGTATAAACCCCTCTCTCAGTACAGACCCCCCCTTCATCAGTATAGACCCCCCAGGACAAACCACCCCCCTACATTAGTAGACCCCCACCAGGACAACCCCCCGCCCTCCATTAGTACAGATCCTCCAGGACAAAGCCCCCTCCATTAGTACAGACCCCCCAGGACAACCCCCCTCCATTAGTACAGACCCCCAGGACAAACCCCCCCTCTATTAGTACAGACCCCCCAGGACAAACCCCCTCCATTAGTACAGACCCCCCAGGAGAACCCCCCTCCACTAGTACAGACCCCCACAGGACAAATCCCCCCTTCATTAGTACAGACCCCCCCAGGACAAACCCCCCTCCATTAGTACAGACCCCCCCAGGATAAACCCCCTCCATTACTACAGACCCCCCAGAAGAACCCCCCCTCCACTAGTACAGACCCCCACAGGACAAATCCCCCCTTCATTAGTACAGACCCCCCAGGACAAACCCCCCCTCGATTAGTACAGACCCCCCACCAGGACAAACCCCCCTCCATTAGTACAGACCCCCACCAGGACAAACCCCCCTCCATTAGTACAGACCCCCCCCAGGACAACCCCCCTCCATTAGTACAGATCCCCCCAGACAAACACCCCCCAGAACAAACCCCCTCCATTAGTACAGACCCCCCCAGGACAAATCCCCCCTTCATTAGTACAGACCCCCCAGGACAAATCCCCCCTCCATTAGTACAGACTCCCCCAGGACAAATCCCCTCTCCATTAGTACAGACCCCCCAGGAGAAACCCCCCTCCATTAGTAGACCCCCCCAGGAGAAACTCCCATTCATTAGTACAGACCCCCCAGGACAATCCCCTCCATTAGTACAGACCCCAAAGGACAACCCCCCTCCATTAGTACAGACCCCCCAGGACAAACCCCCCCTCTATTAGTACAGACCCCCAGGACAAATCCCTCCATTAGTACAGACCCCCAGGACAAATCCCCCCTTCATTAGTACAGACCCCCCAGGACAACCCCCCCTCCATTAGTACAGACCCCCAGGACAAACCCCCCCGTCCATTAGTACAGACCCCCCAGGACAACCCCCCATTAGTACAGACCCCCCCCAGGACAATCCCCCCCATTAGTACAGACCGCCCCAGGGACAATCCCACCTCTATTAGTACAGACACATTAACACCCGGGCGGCAGCTAGAGAGGACAGTGTGCAGCCGCGCCGCCTAGGTGAAGAGCAGATCGAGACAGGCAGCCGCTTAGGCGACGGGAGTGAGAGACAGAGGAGGAGAGAACCTGTGTCAGGCTGCAGGCACGGGCCGCCCCTCCCCCCAGTGAAGTCACTGCGCGGCTGGTCTCTCTCAACACAGAGACCAACCGCTCCGATCTCCGGAAGCTGCTCTCCTCTGACAGGAGGAGGGAGGGAGGGGGGACGGGCTCTAGCAGTGTAAAAAACAGCGGCCGCTCCACGGCCGTGACCTGCAGACAGAGCTACTTCTGGACACGGAGGGGAGGAGGAGGAGGGAGGGGAGCACTCTGCCGCTTCAGCGCCCCCACCTCTCTGGCGCCTGGGTGCACTGCACCCCGTGCACCCGCCTGGGATCGGCCCTGAGTTTAATTACAAATTACAGAAGCGTCACAAACTTGGAATGCAATTATTCCTTACAATTTTGAGAAGGTGCCAATAATTTTGTCCAATCCATTTTTGGAGTTTTGCGTGAAATGTGTCAGATTTGGCTTTTTGTTTCTCTACTTTTATTGTGTCATATCAATACAAACAAAAGAATTAAACATGAGAATGCTTAAACAATTCTAATTTGCAACAATTTTCTGGGGAAGTGGTGCATTATCTGACAGAAATGCAAGGGGGCCAATATTTTTGGCCATGACTATATGTATAGTAGTTGTATTTAGTTATTTTATTATTAGTTTTTAAATACATAACTGCAATAACTGAAGTTTGGCCGTAAATACCACCAACAGAGTTCCTGATGTTTATCTGAAAAAAGCTCAAGTATGTCTGAAACATAGAGGGGATTTGGGCATTAATTTGCATCCAATTTCTCCGTAACATGGATAGGCTGCGTCTCTTTGCTGGCGGTGAGCGATGCAAGCCACCCTCTTCCACCCACAACTGAACGGTGAGGTTTGGTGGCTCAACCTTTTAATTTCTTATTCTGCAATAGCATGTTTTGCATGAGACCTGATGCATGTGTCCTGTAGCTTTTAACATAAACAAAGTTTTAAATAATGAAAGAAAAAAAAAAAACGTGAAAGGTACAATTATACAAGCATTCTTACATTCTTTAAAAGCTGTGAGAGGTGGAGACAAACGGCAAGAATGTGTAGCTGCCTGATTAGCCTTTCAGTGTCAGCAGTAATGTACCAGCCCCATCCAGAAGGTATATAAAATAGAAACAGAGGGTGTTGTTTTATGACCACACTGGTATTGGCTTCCAGAATGCATATGTTGTGAGTTAACGTCAAAGGAAAAGAATTGGAAGCAGGCTGATGGAGGTATTTATAAGATGAACAGTTCCGCTCTTTGTGTGACATGGCCAGTTCACAATTCGTAAATATTTCAGCCTCTCCATAACAAATGTATGAAAGGTACCAGGCCAGCAAGTTTATAGAAACTAGTAAATTTCAGCACAATGGGTAGGCAAAAGGAAACCTAAGTTTCCAAAGTCTTCTGTCAATGTTGCTAAGTCAGATTTAAAGGGATTGTCTAAAAAACTGTTTAAGAAGTTGTACCGGCTAATCTGTAAAGTATTTTCTTTTTATAATATAAAGAAATCAATAGCACCAAGTTATTTATTCATTGGCCCCCAGCTACTGTATTCTGCTGGCTCATCAAAATTTGGAAATGTTTCACTGAACGCTCTATCTTACAAGCTGACGCTAACCCCATGGGCAGTTAAGCTTTTGGATCACTGGCTACTAAATAATGTTATTTTGTTTGTGATCTTTTCAAATATGCGCATATCAATGTACAATACCAGTATTATACGTTGAACTTCTGGCTATATAATATAACTTTATTTTCTGTATATTTCAGTGAACCTCTTAAAGAATTAAAAAGAAAACTTTTAAAATGTACATTGTATGGCCAAATGTTTGTGGACACCTGACCATCTCACCTATATGAGCTTGTTGGACATCCCATTCCAAGAATAACTACAGAATTGTACCCCCCCCCCCCCCCCCCCCGACTTTATTTTCTGCCACATTGGCCTCCACTCTTCTGCGTAGGCTTTTCACAAGATTCTGGAGCTTTTCTTGTTGGCCTTTGTGCCTATTCAGCCAGAAGTGTATTTGCAAAGTCAGTTACTGATGTTGAACAAGAAGACCTGGCTCTCAATCAACGTTCTAATTCATCCCAGAAGTGTTCAAGAGGGTTGTGGTCAGAGCTCTGTACAGGCCACCAGAGTTCCTTCACACTAAACTCATCAAACCATGTCTTTATAGAGCTGGCTATGTGCATAGGGGTACAGCCATGCTGGAACAGAAAATGGCCTTTACCAAACTAATGCCACAAGGCTGGAATTGTCTCAAGTGCATTTGTATAATGTAGCATTAACAGTACCCTTTACTGAAAACACCTGAACCCAATCATTTGGAGGGGTGTCCATGTATGTGTGGCCATATAGTAGGTATGATGGTGAGATGTCCACATACTTTGGCAATATAGTGTATCAGCGGGCAAAAACTACACTATTTTCTATAATTTAAATAGTTAAAGGAGAAGTATGGCCAAAGCTTTTATGGCCCTATTTCTCATATGGATCACAGGAGTGCTGTTTGTTCAGCACTCCTGTGACCCATTTTCAGCCTACACTCAGCCAGTTCAGGCTCAGCGATCCGCTGAGAGCCTGGGTCTGCCCCTCCCTCCCCCTCCTCAGCCCAGCCCCCCAGTGAGTGCTAGAGAGGAAGAGCAGAGAGACGGTGACTGACAGTCATGGCTCTTTGCTCAGAGTGGAGAGGAGAACTGAGCAATCAGCGGTGTTTGATTACTCAGTTCTCAGTGTAGAAGTGGCGACGGACAGATCCGATGCTGCATGATGATGCTTTTTTTTTTGGGAAACCCATACATACTTCTCGAAGTGTTAGATGTATTAGCAGATTTAAATACACTAACAAACTAAAGCCAAGCTCCAGCTAATACTTTATATTAGCTTTGAGAGCCATCAATGTTCTACAATGGACCAGGTTAGCGCAGGGCACAGCGTATACCACTGCACAACAGCTGGCCAAAAATGCATACAACTGCACTTCTGTTCTGCTGACAAACTTTGTGCCTACAGACTGAAAATCAGTATAGCTGTGTAGGTGTGAGATTTTCAGATCTTCGCCCTTATGTAAGGGCACTCATAGGGCTGTGTTTTGATTTTAAATAAAAAAGTACAATATAAAGCTGTGTCCTGAGTACTATCACTACAAGTATTAACAGCTCTGAGTTACCATGATACTATCATTTTTGTTATAATGGTCCTTTAAAGCATATTTGTTGGGGTGGACTAATGGTAAAACCAAAGAGCCAGCAGGAGCAGATAGCTAATGTCAGTTGTCTGAACACACCACTACCTTTACACTTGTCCCTCCAGTGCTGCCCTGAGGTCTCACAAAATTAATGAGCCCGGGTTCACACCTATGCGAATTAGAGGTGCGTTTCCGCACCTCTAATTCGCATAGCAGGAGAATGTGACTGGCTCCCTATGGAGCCAGTTCACATATCTCCGGGGCGGCTGCGGTGCACACTGCACAAAAACGCTGTGCGTCTTTGGCTGCGTTTCAGGGCCGAATTCAGGCATAGAATCGGCCCTGATTCGTCCCTGAAACGGTGAACAGGGACGCACAGCGCTCCTGTGCGATCCGCAGCCCGTTGTGGTGTGAACCCGGGCTCAGTCATTTTACGATTGTTGCTATTCCCCTAGGCATATGCACTCCAATCAGGTGGTAAGTTCCACCTGCCAGTTTGGATGCAATTCCGATTTGCCAATTGCACCACACTGTTAGTGCCCAGTTCCCCCAGATGCACTTCCTCCATGCTGATCCGATTGAAGAGTTGCTCCCTCTGTGATCTTGACAAACACCTTTCTATGGGGTGCTCCTTGGCCACTTGCCGACCTAGTTCTGGGACGCCATCATATGACGCCATCCTGTGATCGTGCCTGCCATGCGCCGTGTGATTGCATACTGACAACATGAGGAGAGCAGAAGAGAGCCGATAACCGTCTTGTTTAAACGGACATGTACACTGATAATCAGGACACCGATTATATTAGTGTCCTGATCATCAACAGTGCCCACCAGTGCCACCTATCAGTGCTGCCTATCAGTGCTGCATCATCAGTGCAGCCTCAACTGATTGATCTAACCAAACCATCAACTATCACTTGACAATGCTGTCTTTATCTTACTCAATGGTTTTGTGGAATCACGGCATTGATTAACAGGTGCCCATCAGTGTAGCTTCATCGGCACACATCAATGAAGGAGAAAAATTACCTGTTTGCAAAATTATATAAAAAACTATGAAAAAGTTTTTTTTTCTTCAAAATTTTCAGTTTTAATTTGTTTGTTTAGGAAAAGATAAAAAACTCAGTGATGATTAAATACCACCAAACGAAAGCTCTATTTGTGTGAAAAAAATGATAAAAACTTTATTTGGGTACAGTGTTGCATGACCGCGCAATTGTCATTCAAGGTGCGAAAGCTGAAAATTGGCCCGGGCAGGGAGGTGGTAAAAGTGCCCAGTAGGCAAGTGGTTAATAAGCTTTAGTGTATATGGTAGGTGTGGAGAGATGATATTCCTTCCCTGGATAGGGAGAGCTGGGAGGACTGTTTGTAAGGTGGTCCTAAATTGGTAATTTATTCCAGAGATAAATTGATCCAAATTTCTGCAAAGGCTATACTACACTCCCATGAGTCTCTATCAGATGTACCCGGAACGTGACCCAATGTGTCCCCTGAATGCTGTGTTAACCCAGGGTCTTCTCTTCATATGTTCTGGGACTGTCCAAGTATTGCATGCTTCTGGTCTGCAGTTCCTGAATTGATTAATCTCAGGTTACACCTGCCACTCCCTACTTTCCAGGGGTGGGCCCTTCTGGGAATTCATGAAGATGCTCAGCATTCCCACCATGCCAAATTGTTTATCTCCTATTTCATCCTCCCCAAGTGGACCTCTTCAAACATGCTTCTGGTCTGCAGTTCCTGAATTGATTAATCTCAGGTTACACCTGCCACTCCCTACTTTCCAGGGGTGGGCCCTTCTGGGAATTCATGAAGATGCTCAGCATTCCCACCATGCCAAATTGTTTATCTCCTATTTCATCCTCCCCAAGTGGACCTCTTCAAACATGCTTCTGGTCTGCAGTTCCTGAATTGATTAATCTCAGGTTACACCTGCCACTCCCTACTTTCCAGGGGTGGGCCCTTCTGGGAATTCATGAAGATGCTCAGCATTCCCACCATGCCAAATTGTTTATCTCCTATTTCATCCTCCCCAAGTGGACCTCTTCAAACATGCTTCTGGTCTGCAGTTCCTGAATTGATTAATCTCAGGTTACACCTGCCACTCCCTACTTTCCAGGGGTGGGCCCTTCTGGGAATTCATGAAGATGCTCAGCATTCCCACCATGCCAAATTGTTTATCTCCTATTTCATCCCCCCCCCCCCCACAAACACACACACACACACACACACACACACACACACACACACACACACACACACACTGTTGTCCTGGGAAGTTATGGTGGATGTGGCCCTACCGATGTACAAGATCACTTATATTATTACTGGCTGTCCCTGGAAGTATGATAAAATGTGGTTGAGTGCTCGAGTTAAGGATCACACACCTATTCTCTCCTTAGTTCCTTCTTTCCTCTCCTTCCCATTTTCCTTTTATTTTTGTTCTTGTTCTCAATAAAGCAATCCTGCTTTGTAAAAAAAAAAAAAAAAAAAAAAAAAAAGCATTTGCATTCCAGGTGTCCACCATACAGCAATGCCCAAACCCTGCAGTCAATGTATAAATTGCAAAATACACCGGCCAACCATAACCTTATGATTACAAACCTAATATTGAGTAGGTCCCCCTTTTGTCACCAAAACAGCCCTTACCCATCGAGGCATGGATGCCGCTAGACTTCTGAAGGTTTAACCTTATGATTAAAACCTAATATTGAGTAGGTCCCCCTTTTGTCACCAAAACAGCCCTTACCCATCGAGGCATGGATGCCGCTAGACCTCTGAAGGTATGCTGAGGTATCTGGCACCAAGCCATCAGTAGCAAATCTTTTAAGTCCTGTAAGTTAGGAGGTGGGGCCTCTATGAATTAATCTTGTTTTTCCAATACAGCCCACAGATGTTTGTTGTGTTCCTCAAACCATTTTTGAACTATTTTTGCAGTCTGACGGGGAGCATTATGCTTCTCCTTCCACTGCCATCAGTTAATACCATTTCATAAAGGGGTGTACTTGGTCAGCAACAATGTTTACGTAGGTGGTACATGTCAACTAATGTCCACATAAATGGCAGGAACCAAGGTTTCTCAGCAGAACATTGCCCAAAGCATCACACTGCCACCTTCTCATACTGCATCCTGGTGCCATCTCTTTACCAGCACACGTACCCACCCATCCACATGGTTTAAAAGAAAGCATGATTCATCAGATCAGGTCACCTTCTTCTACTGTTCTATGGTCCAGTTCTGACGCTCACGTGCCCACTGTAGGCGCATTTGGCTGTGGACACGGGTCAGCATGGGCAACCTGATTGGTCTGAGGCTACGCAGCCCCATACAAAACAAACTGGGATGCACAGTGTGTTCTGACACTTTTCTATCGGACCCAGCATTAACTTTTCCAGCAGTTTTAGTTACAGAGGTTGCAGTTACAGTTCAGTTGGATCAGACTACACGGGCCAGCCTTTGCTCCTCATGCGCATCAATGAGCTGAACAGTGATTTTGTTCTAGGAAGCAGATGGGAAGTCCCAGTACATCTGCCTAAGCACAGAGCTGTATACTGTATGTAGCTGATCAATTTGTAAATGAAATAAGTTTGATTAGGCCAGTTTGGCCTACACAAACTATTTAAAGTGATAGTATTCCTGCAGATAGGCTATAATAATAGACAGCTTGTCTACATACTCCATACCTTTTAGACCACTGTGGAAGTAGAGAATCACTGTATTAGTTGGAGCTATTTGTATTCTTTCAATTAATACAAAGTGTTCTCTGATTGGACAAGATGGAGATTATGTCATTACCACTTCGCCTCACCACCTTGTCTAATTAGAGAACACCTTGGCGTTGATTTACTAAATGCAAATAGGCTACACCCGTTTTCATTGGTAAATGTGAATGTGGCAAAGCTTTACTTTGTAAAGAATACCAAATCAGGTGCAAGTAAAATAAACAAAAAATAGCATTTTTGCTTGCACATGATTGGATGATGGAAATCAGCAGATCTTTACCACATTTACTAAGCTCTGGGGAAAATGAATGCAACTGCACTTGCACAGTGTCCAGATTATTTGCCTTTACTAAAACAACCCCATAATTGTCACTGAAAAAAACCAAGGGGACCCATGAATGGCGGCCGTTTCAAGTGAATGACCCCCATGTTCATTATGCAGAAGGGCAGCTATTCAGCACAGGACCCAGAAGACCACGATGATCACTCTAATAGAGACTACTACAGTGATCCTCTACTTCCACAGGTATGGAATATGCATACCTACTGTACATTGTTCCAAGCTGGACCAATTTAGCTATGCAATAAAAACCATAACCGGAGTTCAGAATTAACCTCTTCATGACCATGCTATAGCCAAATGACAGCTACAGCACAGTCGCACATTGCCGGGAGGGCGTCATCGGCAGTGATCTGTATCGTTAAGCTATTCAGATACAGCTATGGGGGTAAAGAGCCAATCACAGGCTCTTTACCATGTGACCAGCTGTGTCTGATCACAGTGTAATAAACAGAATTTGCCGGTTACCGGCAAATCCACTCCTCATGCACTGTCAGACGATAAGGGGCAATACACACAGGGAACATCTATACAGTGTCCTGATTATCAGTGCAGCCCCAACCATGCCACCTGTCAGTGCCCATCAGTGATGCCTATCAGTGCAGCCTAATCAGTGCACATCGGTGAAGAAGAAAAATTACTTATTTACAAAATTTTATAGCAGCAACTAAGACTTTTTTTCAAAATTTTCAGTCCTTTTTCGTTTAGCAAAAAAAACCCAGGGGTGATTAAATACCACCAAAAAAAAGCTCGGTCTGTCACAAAAAAAAAAAAAAAAAAAAATCACAAAAATGTTGTTTGGATGCAGTGTTGCCTATGCGCAATTGTCATTCAAAGTGTGGCAGTGCTGAAAGCTGATAATTGGCCTGGGCAAGAAGGGGGTGAAAGGGCCCATTAGACAAGTACACCACAAGTTTTACACAAATATACTTTTACTGCAATATACTTTTAACACTAATGCCCCGTACACATGGTCAGATTTTCCGATGGAAAACGTGTGATAGGACCTTGTTGTCAGAAATTCCGACCGTGTGTAGGCTCCATCACACATTTTTCATTGGATTTTCCGACACACAAAGTTTGAGAGCAGGATATAAAATTTTCCGACAACAAAATCCGTTGTCGGAAATTCCGATCGTGTGTACACAAATCCGACGGACAAAGTGCCACACATGCTCAGAATAAATAAAGAGATGAAAGCTATTGGCCACTGCCCCGTTTATAGTCCCGACGTACGTGTTTTACGTCACCGCGTTCAGAACGATCGGATTTTCCGACAACTTTGTGTGACCGTGTGTATGCAAGACAAGTTTGAGCCAACATCTGTCAGAAAAAATCCTAGGATTTTGTTGTAGGAATGTCCGAACAAAGTCCGACCGTGTGTACGGGGCATAATAGTAAAATGTGATTTCAGTTCATCATTCCTATATTTAGTATGAAGATCTGATTGTAGAAAATTGAAGAAAACAGCTGAACGGCTGCACTCCGAATAACACCTTTTATTCGTGGCAAAACAGTGTAGAAGATCCAAAATCTCTTACATCATGGTGATGAAAGGTACAGACAGGCTAACATTTATTTAGCACAGACACCTTCTTTTATGAATCGGTTTTAGGTTTAGCAAAGAATTGTCATATTACAGAAAAACCTGAAGGGCCATCCCACATAGCACTGTTATTCCAGTTACAGGTGGAGTCAGGTAGAGAGAAAAACTCGCTACTTTCTTATAGCTAGTAGGAACTTGGAGGAGGAGGGTGGGGGGAGCTTGGGGAAGATTACCACTCCTCTTTCTGTATTATTCATAGACTAAAATAGACAGCAAAGGGAAGACTAGGGCCCTCAATAATGGCCATGACAGCTGTGCAGGCCTGGAACTCTGGAGATCTTGCTACTAGACTCCACATTCGAGAAAATCATTACATGGTTTAATTCTCCAGTATTTATTAAAAATAAAATTATCGTTTTTAGGTGGACTGAACCTTTATTGAAAGGTAGCTGGTGCAAACTTTCTTAAAAGAAAAAAAAAAAACATTTGTTACCTTTCATTTTACTGGAAAATTGAATAAAAGATACAAAAAGTTTCATTTTTTTATTTATATATGGCCATGATTACACTAGTATAGTAGGGAATGACAGGCTCTGGGTAAAGAAACATTTTTAAAGCACCTGATCTCAATCCTTTCTTAGGCCCCATACACACTATTAGAATTTCTTCAGGTTTAGCAAAACCATATAATATGAGGTCAAACCTTAGGAGTTTCAATTTGTATGCAATCAGGCAGGCCCTTGCACTATACGGTTTTGGTAAATCTGAAGACAAAAAATCTGCAGAAAATCTAATAGTGTGTATGGGGTCTACGTCTTTATTAACCACTTGCCGCCCACCCTATTACAAAATGACGGCGGCAAAGTGGTTTGATATCCCTGACCGGACGTCATATGACGTGATCAGGATATCGAGCTGCTGCGCGCCCCCGGGGGCACGCATCACGGCGATCGTTGTTGCGGGGTGTCAGACTGACACCCCGCAACACCGATCTAGGTAAAGAGTCTGATGGAGACTCTTTACCATGATCAGGTGATCAAATACCACCAAAAGAAAGCTCTATTTGTGGGAACAAAATGATAAAAATTTAGTTTGGGTACAGTGTAGCATGACTGCTGAATTGTCATTCAAACTGCGACAGCACTGAAAGCTGAAAATTGGTCTGGGCAGGAGGGTGTCCAAGTGCCCTGTATTGAAGTGGTTAAAAAAACAACCTGTTATGAAAGAAACAGGTGTCTGTTATTTGGACTCTGTGCTTCCTGAATGACTGATATGGTACAATTGTGGTAAAACAGATTACAAGTCCTTATCTGCACATGTTTGGATCAGGAAAGCAAAGTACTGTATTGACATCAGAAGGTCAGTATTACAGCCAGGCAACTCACATTTTTTGGAGAGCTCTGCAGCCTCCATGTTTCTTTCATGATCAGTTTACTTTACAATACTAGGAATCTAGAAAGCAGTAAAAAGATACCCTGATCAGCTCTGACCTGTCGAGGCATGGACTCCAAAATACCATTCACATGAATGGCAGGATCCAAGGTTTCCCAGCAGATCATAGCCCAAAGCATCACACTGCCTCCGCCAGCTTGCCTTCTTCTCATATTGCATCCTTGTGCCATCTCTTCCCCAGGTAAGTGACACACGCACCCGGCCATCCACTTGGCGTAAAAGAAAACGAGATTCATCAGACCAGGCCACCTTCTTCCATTGCTCAATGGTCCACTTGTGATGCTCATGTGCCCATTGTAGATGCTTTTGGCTGTGGACACGGGTCAGCATGAGCTCCTCGACCGGTCTGCGGCTACGCAGGCCCATACATAAAGTGTGATGCATTGTGTTCTGACCTCTTTCTATCAGAACCAGCATTCATTTTTTCAGCAGTTCTTCTTTGCTCCCCACACTTATCAATGAGCCATGGCTGCTCATGACCCCATCGGCAGTTTTCCTTCCTTGGACCACTTTTGGTCAGTCTTGACCACTGCAGACTGGGAACATCCCAAAAGAGCTGCAGTTTTGGAGTTGCTCTGACCCAGTTGTCAAGCCATTACAATTCAACCCTTGTCAAAGTCGCTCAAATCTATAAGCTTGACCATTTTTTTCTGCTTTCAATACATCAGCTTCAGGGACAACATGTTCACTTGCTGCCTAATATATCCCACCCACTTTGTCATTGTAACACAATTTATGTTAGTTACTTTAACCATCAGTGGTCATAATGTTAAGACTGAACGGTGTTTACAAGTACTCATATTTGCATCTTTAAAGATTAAAACATAAAATCATAAATTACAACTTATGCGCTGAAATACTCAATTATGTTGAATATGTTCTAATACAAATATATCTTTTAATGGCTCACATGCCTTAAGTGAACTTAAATTTAAAGAAGGACAGTGAGGGAAAAAAAAGTGTTTGATCCCCTGCTGATTTTGTTTGCCCACTGACAAAGAAATGTTACACAAACGTACAAAATCAGCAGGGGAACAAATACTTTTTCCTTCACTGTATGAAAGCTCTTTTGGCCATGCTTCTTCTGTGGAACACCAGAGTGCACTTACTGTAGTTCTGCACTCCTGTGAAGCAGATTCAGCTCCATGACAAAGCTAGCTTTCGTGAGGCTTTTATTCAGATTTAGCTTTGCTTCGTTTTGTAGGTATTGATAAAGCCCAGGATGCACTGGTAAACCAACAAGTGAACCGGAAAGATGTCATCAGCATCCCCAAATATCCCCATTTAAAAAAAAAAAAAAAAAAGATAATTTTTTCTCAGTTTAGGCCGATATGTATTCTTCTACATATTTTTGGTAACAAAAAAAAAAAAAATATTGATTGGTTTGAGCAAAAGTTATAGCGTCTACAAAATAAGGGATAGATTTATAGCATTATTTTTTTTTACTAGTAATGGCGGCGATCTGCGATTTTTATCGTGACTGCGACATTATGGCGGACACATTGGATAATTTTGAGACATTTTTGGGACCATTGGCATTAATACAGCGATCAATGCTATAAAAATGCACTGGTTACTGTAAAAATGTCACAGGCAGTGAAAGGGTTAACACTAGGGAGCGATCAAGGGGTTAACCATGTTCCCTGGGAGGCGATTCTAACCTGACTAGAGGATGTGACAGATCGTGGTTCCTAGCTAATAGGAACACACAATCTGTCACTCCTCTGTTTACACACACTAGTCCCTGTTCTGTGTCTCCTGCTCACGATTGATAGTGACCGGCGGTCATCGCGACCGTCGGCCATGAGCATCGGCACCCCCCCTGTGCAGCAGGCGCAAGCGCCTGCTATCCCGACCCCGCGAGCTGACGTATAGCTACAACGGTTTGCGCAGGGGAGCCAGCCTGCCGCGGCTGGTTGGGAAGCGGTCAAGTGACTTTGAATGTGGCATGGTTGTTGGTTTGATGATTAACCACTTAAGGACCAGCCTCGTTTTGGATTTTAGGTGTTTACATGTTTAAAACAGGTTTTTCTGCTAGAAAATTACTTAGAACCCCCAAACATTATATATGGTTTTTCTTCTAACACCCTAGAGAATACAATGGCGGTCATTGCAATACTTTTTTTTGCACCGTATTTGCGCAGCGGTCTTATAAGCGCACTTTTTTTGGAAAAAATTCACTTTTTTGAATAAAGAAATAAAACAACAGTAAAGTTAGCCCAATTTTTTTTAATATTGTGAAATATAATGTTACGCCAAGTAAATTGATACCCAACATGTCATGCTTGAAAATTGCGCCCGCTCGTGGAATGGCGTCAAACTTTTACCCTCAAAAATCTCCATAGGCGACGTTTAAAAAATTCTACAGGTTGCATATTTTGCGCTACAGAGGAGGTCTAGGGCTAGAATTATTGCTCTCGCTCTACCGGTCGCTGTGATACCTCACATGTGTGGTTTGACCACCGTTTTCATATGCGGGCGCTACTCGCGTATGCGTTCGCTTCTGCGCGCGAGCTCGTCGGGACAGAGGGGTTTTAAAAATTTTTTTTTTATTTTTATTATTTATTTTAAAATATTTTATTTATTTTTACACTGTTTAAAAAAAAAAAAAAATTGTTTCACTTTTATTCCTATTACAAGGAATGTAAACATCCCTTGTAATAGAAAAAAGCATGGCAGGACCTCTTAAATATGAGATCTGGGGTCAAAAAGACCTCAGATCTCATATTTACACTAAAATGCAATTAAAAAAAAAAAAAAAAAAAAAAAAAAAGTCATTTAGAAAAATGACATTTGAAAAAATATGCCTTTAAGAGGCATGGACGGAAGTGACGTTTTGACGTCGCTTCCGCCCAGCAGTATCTTGGAGACGAGTGAGCGCCATCTTGGCCTCACTTGTCTCCTGACACACAACGGAAGAGGACGCGATCGCCTCCGCCGCTACCGACGGCTCCGGTAAGCGTCGGAGGGCACCGGATCGCGGCGGGAGGGGGGGGGCCCCTCTCCCGCCACCGATAAAAGTGATCTCGCGGCGAATCCGCCGCAGGGACAACTTTTATCTGAAAGCCGGCCGCCGCACGAAAACGGGGATACCGGGGTTATGGCAGCTAGCTGCTGCCATAACAACGATATCCCCGTTCAAACTTAGGACGTATATAGTCGTGCGGCGGTCGGGAAGTGGTTAAAACGCACCTTGAAGATTCTGAGGCCACATGGAAAAAGGTGTTATGGTCAGATGAGGCCAAAAAATTCAATGTAAGTCTCAACACCAAAGAATGTCTGGCAGAACCACCATCCAAATAACACATTTTCAACAGTAAAGCATGGAGGTGGTAATATCCTGTTATGGGGCTGTTTCTCTGCAGCAGGGACTGGAGCACTTGTCAGGATAGAAAAAAAAAATAGATTGGGCAGCAAAATCCCATCAAATTCTTGAGAAAAATCTTCTGCCCTCTGCCAGAAAGTGGTCAGTGGGAAGGTTTACCTTTCAACATGACAATGACCCAAAGCACACAGCAAAATGATCACACAATGGTTAAAGGAGAAAAAAAATGAATGTCCTTGTATGGCCTAGTCAGAGCCCAGACTTAAACCCCATTGAAAATCTGTGAAATGACTTGAAAACTGCAGTCCACAATCGGTCACCATCAAATTTAACTGAAGTTGAGTAGTCCTGCAAAGAAGAGTGGGCAAATATTGCAAAGTCTAAAGGCCCGTACACACGGTCAGAAAATCTGAAGATAAATTTCATCCGTTGAACGATCTGCCGACTTTCTGATCATTGCTGCTATTGACAGCCGATTACGAATTTTCGGCAGACAAAAACTGGATGTGCAGGCTTGAAAATTTTTGTTTGATGTGATCACAATGTCTGATTTTCTTTTCATTAGTACGGTTTTCTAACAAAAAAAAAAATAAAAA
Source organism: Aquarana catesbeiana (assembly GCF_042186555.1). NCBI lineage: Eukaryota > Metazoa > Chordata > Amphibia > Anura > Ranidae > Aquarana > Aquarana catesbeiana. The sequence continues at coordinate 82,650,457 of NC_133327.1, read as the reverse complement.
ATCCGAAGAGCAAGACTAGGCATGCTCAGAAATGAAAGAACGCATACAAAACAATTCAACACATTACGTCACTTCTGACGTCAGAAAATTTTCTGATGGTGAGTACCCTCTTGACTTTCGATTTAAGACTAGCATCAAACAAAAAACTGATGCAATTTGTCCAATAATCTGACCGTGTGTACAAGGCTTTAATGTGCAAAGTTAGTAGAGACATATCCAACAGACTAAAAAGACTGTAATTAAAGCAAAAGATGTTTTTTTTTTATTATTATTATTTTCTGACATGTTGGTGTTATATCTTTGACTTGGATGTAAGTTGCACTAGTAAATACAGCTAGCTAAAACAAAACAAAAAAAAAAAGTGTGTATCTTCATTTCAGGCTGCAAAGCAACAAACCGATTTTAAAAGGGCAATTCTTTTCTATACTTACTGTATCTATTTGTTTATTTTTTTGGGATGACTGCCCCATTAAGATGTACGGAAAATGTATTTATCATAAATTTGTTTTTTAGCAGCAACACAAGTCATTTAAGAAAAATAAAAATCAGGAACATGTACAACAATTCATTTTATTTGGTACTGCAATGGAGTAGCAAACAGGAAGTCTATAAAATTCTAAAGGGACTTCATAGATATATAGAATCAATATATAAGATCTGTGATTCTCTCTTTATACTGTATATGGAGTGTTAACTCATGCTTTGAAACGGAATACAATATGTCAAATAAGCGTCTGTTAGCAGCAATGGTCCACAATCAGCCAACCTTACGTTCAGAACTGGCCAAAGAAACTATTTAAAAATAATAAAAAGAGAAGCCAATGTTTTGGAGAAAAAGAAGTGAATGGCAGAAACCACACGTGTGATTGCATAATCGTGCAAAGAGCAGTGTGTCGTAATCCATAGAAACCAATTCTGGCAGTTTACAGTTTTAGAGTTAAAGAGGACCGTCCATTAACTCAGATGGAGGCAGAATTATGGTACTTCTCCTTTACACTGGACATGCCACAGCTTGCTGATTAAACCATGGAGCATCCCCTTCTCTTATTAGCATGAACTGCGTCAGTAGATATGTAAACTGGTTGGTTTCTATTGGTAGCCTTCATATTCTCCGGCTGAGTTCTGCTCTACAGGGAGGCTGAGACTGATATGAAGTAGAAAACACAAGATGCTTTTAAAAGGATAATATTTTTTGCAGGTAAAAAAAAAAATGTCCATTTTGTTACTGTTTTTTGTTTTTTTTTCTTCCATGGAGCCCGCAAAGCACTGCACCCGCCACCAGCAGATCACAGGTTCAATGTTAAGCTTCTGTACAGTCTTCCTCTAGCTTTCCCTGTATGGACTTGCAGTTACAAAACTAGAAGTAAAAATTAATGAACCACGAGCATGCTGAGCAGCGCGCTCACAGTCCGATTACATGCAAGTCTACAGTGGTGGAAGACGGTACTTGCAGTTTTTTCATTCGCAGAGCTCTGTAAATGAAAGACTTGGCTATGTGGGCAAAGCCCCACATAGCCATGTGGTTGTCAAGGTTTTCAAAAAGTGACAGCGGGTGAGGGGAGAAGATCCCCATCCACTCTCACATTGCAGGGAGCGCTGGTGACAAGTGCAATTGAGCATGTTGCCCCCTAAATATGGGTGGAACATACAAACATAACATGCTTCAAAAGGTGAACTTATCCTTTTTGAAACAATTCAGTTTCTATTATTTAGTAAATACACTGTTATATATATTTTTTTAAATCTCCTGGGAGGTCAGCTTTAAAGATCTGGTTGCCAGAACTGGAATGAACATTTATTTCTCATGTATGAGTATGTTATTACTGTACTAACCAGTCTGTTTTTTGTTTTCTGACATGCCACAACCGAATGCAGAGATTCTTTATGGTAACCTCGGGTCCAATACATTTTGCACTGGACCACACTAAATATTCTACCACACTGCGCTGTCTGCCACATAAATGCTGTACTATGAAATTCCAAGCAATACAAAATGCTTTAAAAAAAAATGATACCACTATATGTATGTTTTGCTTGGCTGAAGTAGAGAGGCGAGCAGATGACATCTCAATCTCTGACTCAGCCAATCAGAAGAAGCTTTGCATTCAATAATAGAATACAAAGCTTCCCGTAGATGGCTGAGCGGCACTCAGTGTGATCCGATTTTACGGAAGTTCCCATCCCCCTGCCGAAACACAGCACTGTATACTGTATGTAGCTGAGGCTACATACAGTTAACACAGTGCACTAAACAAGCATATCTGGTATTGCAATAAATAGTTTGGGCCAGCTTGGTCCAAATGAACTATTTTAAAGGACATTAAAGATGGAGATTAGCTTTAACATTATTACTCATCCACAACTTATTTGTATTGTTACCTGCAGTCTTCATGCTCAACTCTTCAGCTGCATGTGTTAAGTAGTTCTTATGGAATTAAAGTCACTCCTGACCAATGCAATGTCAGATCACTGGTGTTCAAGAGATAAGAGAAAGGCGTTTTGGGTGCTAAACTCCTGGGAACGGACAGACAAGAGGCTTCTTCAACAAAGGTAAATAACAGATCTTTTGAGAAGGGCTCAGTTAAAGTGACAGCATGAAAATATGAATCCTGCAAGACTTGGCACATTTATCTTTTAATAAAGGGCTTGTGCAGATGAGTGGTGAACTGCATGTCAGAGATGAAGCTCAGCAGCTAGACGGGCTTTTGCTGCACCAGACACAGCCTCATTTATCACTATGGATGGGTGAAGCTGCACATTCGTGCATGACATTGGTTGTCAAAAATGGGCCTGCTTCCCTATAAACCATCAATTTTCAACCAGGGTGCCTTAGTAAAATGCCTAAAAACTGCCAATAATGTATACAAGCCAGCAGGTGGATCAAGGCTGCCTTTTAGTTACACAAAAAGCCACAAATTTTTTTTGTGAACCATTTCAACCTTCCAGCCACCGGTGTCCTAAAAACCAGTGATGGCTTCAGTGTTGGTCGCTTGCACGGCATCCTTGTTTGACCCTCTCCATCATTAACACTGGGGTCAGCTGACTGATGGAGAGGAAAAAACACTGGAATACTAGTCAGCACCAGTGTGCAAAAGTGTATTTGCTTTGGAAGAATAAGAATAACTCTAATATTGGGCGTCCTACGTGTGTCGATGTTGCTGCATTATGTAAAACTATTAGAATAGTTTTTTTTTTTTTACATTTTAGAATAGGGTGCCCGTAATTTTTAAGGGTGCCTTGACTGAAAAAAGGTTGAGAAACAATGATACCCATTCTGTGCTCAAACGTTGACTGAAAGTTCCGCTCTTTCATAGAGATGAAGCCTGTAAGATAAGGGTCACAAGCTGTGTCTGCAGGGTGATCATCATTTATCTGACCATGCTCTAATGAGCTCCAGTGACCTGAGCGGCACATCCAGGGGTACCTAGTCGGTACAGGTCCCTTAGGCACATGAAGGCTGAACAGTTCATGTTCGCTATGGGTTACAGAACACCATACCTGTTTGTACAATGTCATTAAGTCATGCCTCTAAAGTCCCCAGTACACAAATATCTCCACTTTGTTTGCTTGTCCATTTCTCCAGCCTCGGCATATTAACAAGGACTTCCACTGCCTGTGACCGGATACCTAACACATAATAAAAATAACAGTGCCTAAACTGCATTTTTGGACAAACCGACGAATAAAACACAATAGCAGATACAATCAATCAATTCACACCAATTTAAAGTATGGTTTAAGCACTTTGGTAAAAGAAAAAAAAAAAAGTTCAATTCGCAAGTCAAATATAATAACAGCATGTAATTGCAAAAATTGTGCTAAGTCAGTCAGATTAATCACCCGGTGGGTGTCTGAAAAGTCCTCAGAGCATTTTGGTGAAACAGCTGAGGGCAGCACTGGCACCGGATAGGTTAGGGACAGGGATACAAGCCTAAGGTTCAGTGACAAGGGGGTAATGACTATGTAAATACACATAAGTATTAACATCAATCTGTATTAAATTATGTAAACATATACATCTTCTGAGGTCAGTAAAAGAATCCTCTTCAAGGGCAGGACTTTACTGAAGCATCGCCCGGACCTGTTTAGAAGTTGATTCATCGTTCAGGTGCTTTGTGGTAAACCTGCAATTTGACAAATAAAAAGAAGATGAAAAAGAAATGCAGATGCGTATCTAAAGGTAACATTTGGAAAATGTAAAATGCAGTTTTCAAATGATCTATAACTGTCTAGAGAACGATTACCGAATATGTAAATGCTTGCTGTTATCATTAACAGTTATAGAGCACAGGATGGAGTATTCATCAAACAGACATAATAGACGATTTCACCGATAGCAACATTCACTAATTGACGACAAAAATCTAACTGCAACAGGCACAAACAGTGTTAAATCCCATCCTCCGCCAAGTGTTATTGGTCACTGAAGACTGTATTAATGTTTAAAAAAAAATCTTTTTTTTTTTTTTTTTTTTTAAATTGAGCAACATTAACCACTTCAGCCCTGGACCATTTGGCTGGCCAAAGGCCAGAGCGTTTTTTGCGATTCGGCACTGCGTCGTTTTAACTGACAATTGCGCAGTCGTGCGACGTGGCTCCCAAACAAAATTGACATCCTTTTTTACCCCACAAATAGAGCTTTCTTTTGGTGGCATTTGATCACCTCTGTGGTTTTGATTTTTTGTGCTATAAACAAAAAAAAAAAAAGAAGAGCGATAATTTTGAAAAAAAAAAAAAAAAAAAACGCAATTTTTTTACTTTTTGCTATACTAAATATCCCCCAAAAATATATTAAAAAAAACATTTTTTCTCCTCAGTTTAGGCTGATATGTATTCTTCTACATATTTTTGGTAGAAAAAAAAAAATCGCAATAAGCGTTTGATTGGTTTGCTCAAAAGTTATAGTGTCTACAAAATAGGGGATAGTTTTATGCCATTTTTATTAATATTTTTTTTACTAGTAATGGCGGCAATCTGCGATTTTTATCGTGACTGCGACATTATGGCGGACAGATCGGACACTTCTGGGACCATTCACATTTATACAGCGATCAGTGCGATTAAAAATGCACTGATTACTGTGTAAATGTGACTGGCAGTGAAGGAGTTAACCAGTAGGGGGCACTGCAGGGGTTAAGTGTGTCCTAGGGATATGTTCTAACTGTGGGGGGATGGGCTATGTGTGACACGACACTGATCACTGCTCCCAATTACAGTTTGACAGTTCTGTTGAGAGCACAGCCATGTGGCATTTACATTCCTGACACGTGTCGGGAATGTTTGTTTTTTGAAACTGTTAAATCGATGGGTTTAGTTCCGCTTTAAATCAGAATTTCAGGCTTATGCCGGCGATACACAGTTCGAATTTCGATAGAATTTTCTTTCAAAAATCGTATCTAAGAATTTTCGTACAAATTTCGCACCATTAGGGGCTGCAGCAATGGCCGATTTTCATGCGGCAATCAAATTTGAGGGATCGGGCATGTTGGAAATTTTTAGAAAAACAAACAATTTTCTAATCAATGATGGGAGAATCGTGCGAGAAATGTAATAAGAAAAGAAAATTTACGGAGAGAAAAGAAGATTCACAGCCACGAAAATTCTTTTCTGTAGCAACATGAGGTGAAATTGAAGGCTTGGTCGGCCGAATTCCAAAAATCAATGGTAGCTTCATCGGATCACAAAAAAAAAAAAAAAAAAACTTTCTGATTTTAAAAAGAAAATTTGTTCGAAATTCGACCATGTATGGCCTGCTTAAACCTAACTAGCCTTAAAAACACTACCTCCCCACTCCTAACACTTATAATAACCAACCTGTTTAAGAAAGCTGTATATACTTACCTATTTTTGGCCGCTCTAGTTTGGTCATGGTCTGGCTCCCCTGTGTCAGTAAGCAGGGGCTGCATGGGAGAGGAGAGACCACCAAAAATAGATAGCCAATGGGAGCCTATGGATGTTGTCACTGCTTCCAGGCATTTCCAGCCATTGTCAGAGTGCTCTCTCCTCTCCACTGCAGCTGCCGCTGGCTGACACAGGGGACCATGTGACTGGACCAGAGCTGGCAAGTAATAAGTATGAACATCTCAACCCTGTGCTCAAGTACCCCCAACAGGCCATGTTCTGGGAATTTCTCTTAGATAAAATAGCTGTCCAAAATACCAAGCCATTGACTCTGATTTAAAGCACCTGTGCAAGATAAAGGAAAACCTGCAAAAATGGCCTGTTAAGGGTACTTGAAATCTGAGGTTGAGAACCACTTTTGTACAGCCATTAAGCGAGACTGTACTTCTGTTGGGCCTCTGCACTGTTAAATTGAATATCAGGGCAATAGTAAAAAACAAACAAACAAAAAACACATGTAGTACATATCTGCAGCACATGCACATTCCCTGTACTTTACAAAGACCCAGCAAGTACAGAAGAATATCTGTTGGATGCCAGACATGCCCTTAGATAGGAATTTCCTGTTATGGGCTGACAATACACCGCCTTTTTTGTGGACTGAGTGGTGTCAGCCTCGCCTAGTTGTCTTTTGCTAAACTACTTAAGCCCTCCCACGTTTCTGTCTCCACAAGAGGCAGGACAGCTCTGATTTCTGGTATGCACTTGCCAGACAGACACAGCAAAACACTGTCAATGGTATATTTAACACACCAAAAGGGAGCAGATGGGAGGCATCATCAGAGTTTGCATACCACTTGGAGGAGCTTTCATTTATTCATTGCTATACTGTATATGTCCCAAGATTGAAGCTCTCTTAGACAAGAATAAGGCAGGCCATGCTCACTGCAATTTTCTTTAATTTAACCGCGGGTTGAAGGAAAGAAAATTGCTCGATTTCTCCATCAACAAAGCCAGTGTTGATGGGGTAATCTCTCCTGCTGCGTTATTGTATTCTGAACATTGGTAATTGGCACAAAATGGTAGGTGCTGGTGTATCTCAGGGGTTCCCAATGCAATCAATAAAGGAGTTAGAACTCTATAGAACAGTCCATAAAGTCCAAAAATGTCCATAGATGGGCTAGAAAAGAAAGATGCACTTCCAGAGACTAAAAACAGCTCCTTTTATTATGCAAAAATAGAAATGAGACATGCCCCACACACTCAACCTACGGAGGGTCAGTGGACACCTTTCACACTCCTGTGCTTAATCCTTGCACAAGCATTTCTATTTTTGCATAATAAAAGAAGCTGTTTTTATTCTCTGGAGTGCCATCTCTTTTTCTACCTGCATATGGGTTTTTTGGACCCAGGCAGGCACCCAGGATTTTTTGGCAGCTGACAATCTCATAGACCAGCTTTTGGAGCGGTGCTCACCCCATTTGCCATTCCATAGATGGGCTCACTTGGGTGCCAGCTCAGTGTACAAGCAAGAAGCAGCTTGGAGTAACTGGGGGGAAAGCACAAGCTCCATTAGTGACGTCACGAGTCGCAGCCTGTGTTTTTCACGCCTCCAGGAAGTGCCGTAATCAGTCAGGCAGCGTCCCTCCGAGCACCCAGCTGCAGAAGGCCATCGTGACACACTGCGCCACTGACGGGGATGATCTACAGTGCTTTATGCTTTTGATGCTTTCACCTTTGTGAGTAATACTCTTGTTCTTAGCAATAAATTCCATATACGCTACACTTAGTATGGCGCTTGTGCTTTCTCCCCAGTTATTGTATTCTGACAGTGGGAGTCAGAATACAATAGGCTAATCGAAATTTGGCACATTCCTGCTGAACCGGATGAATTTTGATCTATGGTGGGCTTTAGAGACCACACTTGGCAGAGGTGCAGTGAAGTGGCAGCATGCCATCACATTTTTGCAAATATATGCAACAAAAACCTTGAAAATTATTGAAACTCTGACTTTGCTTTTTTGCTGACAACCACACTGACTTGTGCTGAGTCAATGACATTTTTATTTATTACCGCGAGGATGGCTTGAAATGTACAGAGAGTAATGAGTGCCTCTGCAGAGCTCTTACAGCATGTAGGGGAAGCAGCCAATTGTCAAGCAGTGATTTCAGAGGCAGGTAATCGCAGATAGGCAGGTTATTTGCTCTATTGCAAACAAAACATGCAGCAAGTGTGGTCAGAGCTCCAGATTTACATACTCTGTCCAGATCAGTGACTGGATCGGGTGGGGTCAGCAACGTTAGTCCCCATATTTCTCTCAATTTAAAAACCTGCCTCTGATCTCAGCCCTAGGTTAGCTAATGTGCCCATGCAAATTTTAGCATGTAGATAAAAATTTTGGAACAGCATTTAGAGGCATACAAAATAACCCAAGTCTGCATTTGGGGAGGCACTTTCTAGCATAATTTATGCACAAACACATCTAAATGCATTCCAGTGGCTAGAATAAATGAATATTCTAGCCAAAAAATGAGTTTATGAGCATATGTTTCTAAACACATTACATCTGTGAACATGCATAAGTAGGGGCCAAAACAAGCATTTTTTAAGCTGGATTTTTCTGCCAACCCCTGGCAGAAAGATCCAGTGTACATAGTATTTAGTTATGCACATGTGCATTATGTCTACTGTATTAATGCAACTTTTCTAGCAAAGAATTCCTCGGCTGCCCATACACTGAACAAATGTATGGGGACCAGCTGAATAACAATTAGTGCGTGGGTTCCCCCACTCGACAGAAGTCAATTTTTTTTTGTCACCACTGATCAGTGCATTTTGACAGAAGTAGGGCTTTCTCCATTTACCTCGTTTCTGTATGGATGGCAGGCTTGTAAAATAGATCCAAGCTCCCTTGCCATTTTGTCTTACAAAACAGTCCACTGGAGGAGTTTGAGCATAGACACCTCTGCTGGGCCTTGCTGCGGCAAGATATGAGGGTTTGCTTCTTTATGGGGTTGTGGGGACATGCATCACATTTAGTGGTCAATGAGAATGAACAGAGGAAGTGAAGTAGGCCTTTAAAAGGACTGGGAGCCAATCAGAGATAATACATCCCATGCCAGATTGCTTTAAAAATGCAAGGTGTGTAAAGAAAAGAGGTGTCCAAGTCCTGATACATATTACAGATGTAAAATATGAATCGTACCTGAGTGCATTTAAAAGTCCTTCCACGGAATCTGGGGGTTGTTCTTTCAATACTTTTATACATCCTTTCATCTGTCGGAAATATAGAAAATGGAATCATCCAAATTTTAAAATCCTCACATTTTACAAGCAAACAAAAAAGTATACATTCAATAGCTACTACTATGGGTACAGAAGAATATTTATGCAAAAAAACAAACTGATTCAATATAAAAAGCATGAAGACATGGTCAAAAGTTTCAGTTGCTGGTTGTTGGAAGGCAACATGTTTTTGTCCTAATGTAAGCTGTTTCTGAACTATGAAATCTGATTATACTCAACACTGTTGGGGGTAGCCTGGAATGCCGTTACAGCAGGTTTATCCATCAGGGCTTTGTAACCAAAGCATGCCCCCTGGTGGGGGAGAATGGGAGTAGAGCCTTGCTTTGAACCACCTGGTGTAATAAAGATTGAAGTGCCTGATTATCATGACTGCAAACAAAAGCTTCAAAAAGCAACTGCTACTAAGATAACTGATGGCCTGAGATACAGAAGATCAAAGACCAGCTGTCACTGAAGATTTGACCCGGGTCAAATAGCGGTGATTCATGGACAAATGCTGCCCCTAGTGGTCACCACAGAATGCTTCCTAGGGGACGGACAGAAGAATAATATATATATATATATATATATAAGGACTGCCTCTTATCGATTTTGTTTTGTCAGAATCCTAGATAGATTGGCAGTGGGTGTTGTGTGGGTGGTGTCTGAGTGGGCTTTAAAAGTACTGACTGGCTGGAATTACCGTATTTATCGGCGTATAACACACACCTTCATTTTAAGAGGGAAAGTTTCAGGGAAAAATACAAAAACATTTTAAATACAGAACTTTGAAGCAAAATAAGGCTCAATGCCCACCTGCAGCCTCATGATTGCACATTAATGCACCCTGCTCAGTACCCATCTGCAGCCACTAAATTGCACATCATGCACCCTGCTCAGTACCCATCTGCAGCCACTAAATTGCACATCATGCACCCTGCTCAGTGCCCATCTGCAGCCACTAATTTGCCCAAGAATGCAGCCTGTTCAGTGCCCATCTGCAGCCTCTAAATTGCTCATCAATGCAGCCTGTTCAGTGCCCATCTGCAGCCTCTAAATTGCTCATCAATGCAGCCTGTTCAGTGCCCATCTGCAGCCTCGCCTTTGCCGATCATTGCAGCCTAGCCAGTGTTGAATTACACAGAGACCCTCAGTGTCCTGTGTATTTGGCGCTCAGTCACTCACAGTTCCGCCTCCTAGCCCTACTCATATGACAGACAGAATAGTGGCCCAAACCGAGGCTAGGTTGTGCGTGACGGAGCGCCAGGTACACAGGAGATTGCTGTTCTGTGTAATCCAGCGGCGCTCGCTCCTCCTCTTCCCTCAGAGACAGCAGGAACCAGCGTATAACATGCACACACGTTTCCCCCCTGAATTTCAGGGGGAAAAAGTGCGTGTTATACGCCGATAAATACGGTACATCCTCTTCTTGCCATTGAGCCCAGCTGAAGATACTAACCACAGAGGACGACCTTATGTAAAGTATCGTTGATGTTCTTTTGTTTCATATACTCTAATATTTTCTTTTAGTGTTTTGTGTTAGGATTCCTATTTTCTTGAGAAATACTGTATTTCTTGGTGTATAACGCGCACTTTTTCACCCTGAAAATCTGGTGCAAATAGCGTGTGCGTGTTATTTACCGATACTGCAATTTGAGCTGCCTAGGAGGGGAGGGGGCGGGAAGAGAGCAGTCAGATTACATACAGCGAGAATCTCCTGTTTACTCAGCAGGCTATAGGAAGTCCTGTCTCCTGGGCCAGCATTGGACCAGTGTTCTATCATAGAACTTTGCATTAAACAGGCCGCCGAGTAAACAGGAGATTTTCGCTGTATGTAATCTGACGGCGCTCGTCCCGCCCCGCTCGCTGTCCCCTCCGAAGCAGCAGTAATCTGAGGTGAGGCTGCAGATGGGCACTGATCAGGCTGCATATGGGCATTGATCAAGCTGCAATGATGGGCAATTGTGAGGTTGCAGATGGGCATTGATCAAGCTGCATTGATGGGCAATTGTGAGGCTGCAGATGGGCAATAGTGAGGCTGCATTGATGGGCACTGACCCTTATTTTGCTTCAAAGTTCTCTATTTAACAACTTGCTTACTGGGCACTTAAACCCCCCTCCTGTCCAGACCAATTTTAAGCTTTTAGCGCTGTCGCACTTTGAATGACAATTGCGCGGTCATACAACACTGTACCCAAATGAAATTTTTATCATTTTTTCCCCACAAATAGAGCTTTCTTTTGATGGTATTTGATCACCTCTGCGGTTTTTAGTTTTTGTTAAAAAAATTGAAAAAGACAATTTTTTTTAAAAAAAATAATTTTTTTATATATTTTGTTATAAAATTTTGCAAACAGGTAATTTTTCTCCTTCGTTGATGTACACTGATGAGGCGGCACTGATGGGCACCGACAGGTGGCAGTGATGGGCACTGATGGGTGGCAGTGATGGGCACTGATTGATGGCAGCACTGCTAGGTGGCACTGATTGGCACCACTGGTGGGCATTGATAGGTGGCACTTGTGGGCACTGGCAGGTGGAAATGACAGATGGCACTTGTTGGCACAGATGATGCATATGTGTCTCCTTCCTCTTCGGGACCGATGTCCCTTTGACATAAGCCGGTGATCGGCTTTTTTTTCCTCCTCCGAAACCGATCACCGAGGTTTTGTTTACATCATGTGATCAGCTGTCATTGGCTGACAGCTGATCACATGGTAAGGGGCCGGGGCCGGGACCGGCCCCTTACTCGGATCTGTGATCATCCGAGTCTCCGTGACTCGGTGATCACAGCGCGCACACCACGCGCCCTGCGTCCCATGACGGCCTCCGGGAAATTGAGTTCCGCGCTGTAGCCGTCATTCGGCTATGGCCCGGACCTCAAGTGGTTAAAATGTAAGTTTTTTTCCTGAAACTTCCCTCCTAAAATGAAGGTGCGTGGTATACGCCTGTGCGTGTCATATGCCAATAAATACGGTAAATGAGACTCTTGCTTATTTAAACAGTGTATTTTTTTAATAGCTAACCTTGTTATTGTACCATCACCATTAACTTTATTAGAGCTTTGCTAGACTAGCTAATTATAGGAATAGACAAGTTAAAACATATTTATAATAAATAGGGGGAATTCAAAACCCCCCAATATTTATTTAATTTGGCACCCCAGAAGCAGGAGTGTGGAAAGAAATTCCTTACAGGATCCAAACCCAACAAATTTTTGTCTTGAGTTCCTATAAGCTGAGAAGTCCTCTACGAAACCAAGAATTTAAAGCATTCCTCTACTGTGGACAAGATTCATGCTGGTTTGTGAATTCTTAAGCCCTGCTTGAGTGGTCCTGAAAGTTCTGTGAAATATTCCATCAGTGAGTGGATGTGCAGATCTGGTGAGAATTTTGGCTGGTATATGTGTATGTGTTAAAGTTTATTGTATTGTTTATGCAAATTGTTTTGGGCCAGTTAGCTGTTCAGTTGTGCAAGCGAGAAGGGCTGATCACCCTTGGTTAACTGATATACCCTGCAGATTTATAGGATAAACCAGACATCTTTGAGGAAAAAGTGGTAGAAATATAGATTATATTTTATATTGCATACACGTGAAAGTGACATGGCTTTTTGCTTTAATAGAAGATCAATAAAAGTTAAAGTTGGTGTAAGGAGAGAGCTTCTTGTAGCTTGGGAACAGCTGTATTTCTGTGTTGGTCTCTGTGTGTGCATGCTGGAAACAACTGCTGCTGTGTAGACTGGTTCAGTGTAAACTTAACATATCAATGGAGGTCATTGGAGTTTTCCTTAAAAAGTAAACCTCTGCTAATTTTAACACTTTGGCAGAAAATGCTTTGACCCACCAAGTTAATGAATTATTAAAACAATGTGATGTTCAAAATGATGATATAAAATATAAACCGCCATCTAAGGCAAGAAAGCAAGAATGGCGAATGCGATATGCATGCTATTGAGAATGAAAGATTGCTGAACAAAAAGAAATGCAGTGGTATAAGGACAGAACAGAATTATTAGAGCAGATAGAAAGTGTGAATAAAGGTATTTCAGCTATAGCTGCGAATGCAAGTGTTTGAGAGTGTGATGGACTGAGGGATGAGACTGAACAACTGGTAACTGAGAATGGTGCGTTGGAGCAGAGATTGGATGAGTTGGAGGAAACACGTATGTTGAGGGAACAGTGTATCGCATCTTTAGACCAGAGAGAGGAGGGAAATTAAACTGCTATAGAATTCCTTAGGAGAGAGAGTTACAAGAGTGAAACTAGCTCCTCTAAAACGATCATGACATTCTATCTTTGAAAGCACAGGCAATGGATAAAGTGCACAGCCATTGTTGTGCTAACAAGGATACACATCCCTTTGTAACACAGGAGCAAGGAGACAGGATGCTGGGGGAACAGCAGCCAGTATACTCGGCTGGCAATCCTGAGGAGTCCCTAAATCAGAGTTCTTCTCTTTACTCCTGCGTCAGAAAGGACTGGGCAAGGAATGGGGACTATAAGAAGGGAGGGTAGCACCCAATCCACAACACTCTCCATACAAGATCGCACAAATCTGTGCCAGATTGTGGAGAAATTTGACACTAATGCTTCACCCATTAGTCTCTCAGGCTGGAAGCTGTGGTGACACAGTACACTTTGAACAATAGGGATGCATACGCACTCCTTCGCGCATGGCTTCCATTGCAAGTGTGTGAAAAACGGCAACCACCAGTCGGGAGTCACAGGGGTCTATCTCCCAAGAAACTCAAATTGGGGAAACTCACCAGATAGAATGAGGGAAATGCAATGCATAATGGGAGGAAGAGACACTAGAGGTTCAGATGCCCTAGAGAATACCAAACTTAGGAGGGGAATTGATCCAATACTCTCTTGCAGTGAATATTTCTCCATTTATAAAGCCACATACAATTGTCCTGATAGGTCTCCTGATGACAGTAGTTTTCTGTGTTCTATGGCTAATAAGTGAACGTGTTGATTACCATACCAGAATTGCATGTCATACCAGACCTTGATAAATATTAAGGGACTGGGTTCGGGAGACTGATTAAGACAATAGGCCCCACAAAAGAATTTCAGGAGGTAGTTAAAAGCGAAGGGAGGGTGAGATTTGCAGACAAGTGTTACAAATGTGGAAATACAGGCCATTTAATGAAGGACTGTAAATTGCCTAGGAGAGGAGTAGGCCCGGGTGATAAAAAGCCTTGGCATAGGAAAAAGCAGCAAAAGCCTGGATTCAGATAAGGTGACAACGGAGCTGAACAAGGCACCTGATGCTATACTAAGGTGGGGCAAAAAAGTATTTAGTCAGCCACCAATTGTGTAAGTTCTCCCACTTAAAAAGATGAGGCCTGTAATTGTCATCATAGGTATACCTCAACTATGAGAGACAAAATGTGGAAACAAATCCAGACAATCACATTGTCTGATTTTTGAAAGAATTTATTTGCAAATTATGGTGGAAAATAAGTATTTTGTCAATATCAAAAGTTCATCTCAATACTTTGTTATATATCCTTTGTTGGCAATGACAGAGGTCAAACGTTTTCTGTAAGTCTTCACAAGGTTGTCACACACTGTTGCTGGTATGTTGGCCCATTCCTCCATGCAGATCTCCTCTAGAGCAGTGATGTTTTGGGGCTGTCACTGGGCAACATGGACTTTCAACTCCCTCCAAAAGTTTTCTATGGAGTTGAGATCTGAAGAGTCTAGGCCACTCCAGGACCTTGAAATGCTTCTTACGAAGCCACTCCTTCGTTGCTCAGGCGGTGTGTTTGGGATCATTGTCATGCTGAAAGACCCAGCCACGTTTCATCTTCAATGCCCTTGCTGATGGGAGGATGTTTGCACTCAAAAACTCACTATACATGGCCCCATTCATTCTTTCATGTACACGGATCAGTCATCCTATTCCCTTTGCAGAGAAACAGCCCCAAAGCATGATGTTGCCACCCCATGCTTCACAGTAGGTATGGTGTTCTTTGTTTGAAACTCAGCATTCTCTCTCCTCCAAACACGACGAGTTGTGTTTCTACCAAACAGTTCTACTTTGGTTTCATCTGACCATATGACAATCTCCCAATCCTCTTCTGGATCATCCAAAATGCTCTCTAGCAAACCTCAGATGGGCCCAGACATGTACTGGCTTAAGCAGGGGGACACGTCTGGCACTGCAGGATCTGAGTCCCTGGCGGCGTAGTGTGTTACTGATGGTAGCCTTTCTTACATTGGTCTCAGCTCTCTGCAGGTCATTCACTAGGTCCCCCCATGTGGTTCTGGGATTTTTGCTCACCGTTCTTGTGAACATTTTGACCTCACGGGGTGAGATCTTGCGTGGAGCCCCAGATCGAGGGAGATTATCAGTGGTCTTGTATGTCTTCCATTTTCTAATTATTGCTCCCATAGTTGATTTCTTCACACCAAGCTACTTGCCTATTGCAGATTCAGTCTTCCCATCCTGGTGCAGGTCTACAACTTTGTTTCTGGTGTCCTTTGACAGCTCTTTGGTCTTCACCATAGTGGAGTTTGGAGTGTGACTGTTTGAGGTTGTGGACAGGTGTCTTTTATACCGATAAGTTCAAACAGGTGCCATTAATACAGGTAATGAGTGGAGGACAGAGGAGCCTCTTGAAGAAGATACAGGTCTGTGAGAGCCAGAAATATTGCTTGTTTGTAGGAGGCCAAATACTTACTTTCCACCAAAATTTGCAAATAAATTCTTTCAAAAACCAGACAATGTGATTGTCTGGATTTGTTTCCACATTTTGTCTCTCATAGTTGAGGTATACCTATGATGACAATTACAGGCCTCTCTCGTCTTTTTAAGTGGGAGAACTTGCACAATTGGTGGCTGACTAAATACTTTTTTGCCCCAGTGTATATGGTCCTCTTTTGAAGGAGTTACAGAGGATAGGAAAAAGAAAACCAGGAGGAATATAAAGTCCCACCTCCATCCAATCCTTGCCACGGTGTTGTCCCTAGTATGTCATCAGGAGAGGGACAAAGGTGGCAGACCAAGTATATCCAAGGTGTGGTAGGGGGCCATCGCACAAATGTTCTTTTGTATACGGGTGCAGCCGTCAGCTTAACGAATATCGAACTTCAAAAAGATCCTACTGGGAGACAAATTTTCCTTAGAGGACTCTAATAGAAATAGAGAGGTTGTGTGTGAAAAAGTTTGTTTCTTTCACCAACACATGATTCTTGATCTCTGTAATTGGGTGCTGTGGAAAGGGTCTAGGTACAACTGCAAGGTGCACATGAACATGGAGAGCTGTGAGGTTACATCAGTTAAAACCAATGAGATCCTTGACCCACAGGCACTGCTGAAAACAAAGGACCAAATATTGGCTGAGAACGCAGTGAGAAATTTTTTGGCACAAAATGTAATTGAAGTGTGCCAATCTAAAATGAATGCAGCCCTCTGGCAAGTAAAGAAGAAGGGGAGGTGGAGGCCCACTGTAGATTTCCATGCGCTAAACAGATGTACCCCATCTATTACAAATGTAGTTGCTAAGATGGCAGACATGATGACATCACTGAAACTGTCAGCAAAGGTGTATTCATCAATTGACATATTGAATGGCTATTCTTCCATTCCCGTACATGAGGATAGCCAGTACAAAACTCGCCTTTACGTTTCAGGGGGAACAGTATGCATTCAGTGGATTAGCCCAGGGGTTCAAATCCAGCTCTACATACTTCAACATCTGTATGGTGACATTCTGAAGACATTTTCTGAGCCAGAATGCATCATTCAGTATGTAGACGACATCTTGCTTCAGAGACAAAAAGAGCAGCACTATGCTCTGCTGGAGGAGCTCCTGACACTGATTGAGAATACAGGTCTGAAATGAAACCCCTAAAAGGCACAATTGATGAAGGATTCAGTCTGTTTCTTGGGTGAGATAGTTTCACAGAAAATGGGGGGGGGGGCACTCCGGACCCAAACAAATGTGAAACTATCAGGAAATTACCAAGACCAAGCACTAAGACTGCGCTGAGACAATTCCTGGGGATGGTCGGTTTCTGCAAGGATTTCATTGAAGGCTTTGCGGAAAAGGCAAGGCCGCTGTATGATTTTCTCAAAGGATATAGACCCTTTAGACTGGTTGGGAGAGTATGAGCAAGTTTTCACCAAGCTAAAGGTGAGTCCGATGCAGGCCCCGGCCTTAAGCAATCCGAATGCAGATTTGCCCTTTGCACTACAAACGTATGCCTCTGCAGAAGCAATAACAGCGGTGTTGCTGCAGGAGAGACAGGGCAAATGGGTACCTGTTTTGAGAGGGGATTGGATGGAGGTATCAGAAACCTTTTGGCAGTGCACTGGGCAGTTCTTGCCGAAAGCATGTTGTGGGATTTGGCAAAATCATTCTGCAGACACCCCATTCTCCAATTAAAATGCTTTTGGAATGTACCCTCAGTGGAGTATCCTCCCAAAGGGTAGCCAGATGGCTAGTGGATTCAACACCCAGAAACCTTACCGTGACCCACAATGCCACATACACTTTCCCACAATTGATGAAGTAAGAGGAGGAACTGCATGACTGTGGGGAGCTACATTGGACTAGAACACAGGAGGCGTTTGTTAGGCACAGGTAATAAAGACTTTAAAATCTGTGTGACTGGATCAAGGTATTGGATGGAGGAAGTTTTCACACAGGGTATGCCCTGTGGTGCCCCCAGACCAATGGGAAAATCATGACCAAATGCCCTCAAAACTTTTCTGTCCAAAGAGCTGAACTGGAAGCAGCGAGAGAGGCCATTACGCATTTCAGTTCAGGTCCCATAACCATATTCTTTGACAGTGCCTATGTCACAAGGTCATTGACCGAATACATGCCTTTGTGGCAGTCAAGGGGCTTCAGTGATGCCTCTGGGAAAGACTTGGTACATAGTTCGGTGGTCAGAGATAAATGGGAAAGCGAGTGTGGAGCCTCAGAGTGGCTATCATTAACCACTTCAGCCCCGGCAGGATTTACCTCCTTCCTGACCAGGCCATCTTTTGCGATACAGCACTGCGTCGCTTTAACTGACAATTACGCAGTTGTGCGATGCTGTAACCAAACAAAATTGACATCTTTTTTTCCCCACAAATAAAGCTTTCTTTTGGTGTTAATTGATCACTTCTGCGGTTTTTATTTTTTGTGCTATAAACAAAAAAAGAGCGACAATTTTCAAAAAAAAAAAAAAAAATTTTTTTTTACTTTTTGCGATAATATCCCCAATTTAAAAAAAAAAGCCGATATATATTCTTCTACATATTTTTGGTATTAAAAAAAACCCCAAAAAATCGCAATAAGTGTATATCGATTGGTTGGAGCAAAAGTTATAGCGTCTACAAAATAGGGGATAGATTTATGGCATTTTTATTATTTATTTATGTTTTTTTTTTACAAGTAATGGCGGTGATCTGCGATTTTTATCAGGACTGCGACATTGCGGTGGACAGATCAGACACTTAACACTTTTTTGGGACCACTGACATTTATACAGCGATCAGAGCTAAAAATAGCCACTGATTACTGTATAAATGTCACTGGCAGGGAGGGGGTTAACACTGGGGGGGGGATCAAGGGGTTAAATGTGTTCCCTCAGCGTGTTATAACTGTAGGGGGACGGCAGATCCACGTTCTGGCTGTCAGGAGCGATCGCGGATGCCTGGCGGACATCACAGCTGCCGTGCAAGCGCATAGGCTCCTTAATACCGCGGTGCGCACGCACCCCCTATACCCCTTAAAGCGCCCGTCGTACAGCTACGGCGATTCATGTAGGGGAGCCACGGCGGGTGGTCAGCAAGTGGTTAAGGTGAAAGCCCACCAAAGAGGTGATAAGGAGGTTACCGTGGGCAACAAGGCAGATGAGCTAGCAAAGGAGGCACCCCTGACAGGAGGGGATGCTGAGGGGAGGCAGGCCTGGGAGGAGCATAATGTTGAGGAGCAGGAGGCGAAAGCAGGTTCACATGAACTCTTGACAATGTCAGGGACGCCTACCCCGTGCTTAGCGGATGAGCAAAATAAGGATGATGCCTTGAGCTCAATCAAAAAGCAGCTTAGAGTAAAAGCGGCAGATGCTCCCTAAAATTATGTACTACAAGACGATCTACTGTTAAGAGAGAATTCAGAAGAACGAAGGTTTGTATTGCCCTCCCAGCATCAAAATCACAGGTTGACAGGCCACATGGGTGTTGTACAAGCTAGATACTGGTGGGAGACAATGGGTAACAGTCTCACAGGTAGTGCAGAAATGTTTGATCTGTGCACAAATGAACCCTAGGCCAAAGGGACAGAGACCAGTATTAGCAAGGGTTCCGGTAGCTGATGGACCCTGGCTGAACCAGAAAATTGACTTTATTGGTCCATTACCAAGTGCCCCTGGAGGGTACAGACATCTGCTGGTAGTCGTGGATGTCTTTTTAAAGTGGGTGGAGGCTCTGCCACTGAAAAAGGACACTGCTACAGCTTTGTGGACCAAAGTATTTTCAAGTTGGGGGTTCTCCAAAGTCCTGGAATCAGATAGGGGGACTCACTTTACCGGCAGGGTCATGAAAAATATTTGTGAGCTGCTGGAAGTAGAACAAAAATTCCATGTACCGTACCATCCACAGTCTGCGGGGACAGCTGAGAGAATGAATCGAACACTGAAAGAGAGGCCTAAGAAGATGGATTACAATCAGGAAAGAACTGGCTGACCCATCTACCTTCAATCCTGATGGCCGTACGTGGGTCTGCAGCGAAAGGTACATCATCAACCCAATATCAGTTAATGACAGGGAGAATGATGAACCTCTACCATCCAGCAGACCCAATACTTTGTACCCCTTGAGAGAAAGTGTTGAAAGGGACAAATTTCTGGTCCAGCAGCAAGAACAGGTACAGGTGTATTTGCAATTCTCTGCGAATAACATGACACCTAAAGAGAAGGGGCAGCCTGAAAGGCCTCCCATTAGCTTGAAGATTGGAGACAGGATTATGGTGAAAAACGGTTTCCAAATCTTTACGAGTTTCAAACTGGACCGGACCTTTCAGTCACTATTACCCCTTAGTGATCAGGTGGTCAAAGTGAAGCAGCTCATGGACAACAAGGGTGAAAAGGCATGAAAAGGAGGGAGATAGAGAAGTGGGTTCATGCCAATCAATGTAAAAAGGTACTGCTGATAAGAATTGATTCTGCTGTTCTTATTTTTCCAGAGTCCTAGTGGAGCAAAGATTGGCAAGGTCTCTGGAGAATGGATGGACGGATCACAATTGTCATGTTGGCGATCCATCTGAGCCATGTAACATCTCACATTTATTCAGTCGAACATTCAGGGGATGATGTGGATGTGGAAAGGGAAAATCCAGAGGATTACTATGCATCCACTTCTGTTGTGTCATCAATGTTGGACTTGTTAGGCCAGAAAGGGGAGGTGGGGGGGAATTGAGAGAAGGAGAAAGATTAGGATTACACCAGAGGGTCCCAAGTTACCAGAGACTTACCAATGGGGTCACCATGGCAATTCACAATACAAAGTTTCTTTTTCCTTTTGGATGATTTAATCCTAACTCAACATTGGGAGGACTTGCGTATAAACAAGACTTGCAGAATATCGGAATCCCTCCAGTTGTTTGTGGATGCAACTATTTATATGAATGCAGCGGGTTATTGGTTAGGGAAAAATTCCAACCTATCCAATCCTTTGGATACAAAGGACGTAGGATATAGGGTTTTTGGTGAGGAATTAAAGGAGGGGGGTAGGTTTTTGTGTGTGGTATATATTGGCATAACCAAACTGATATGATGCAGGTGCCCAAGAGGCTGACACTTAGGCATAGTAAGATGTGTTGGCCAAACTAGGGAGCTCCAGATGTCATAGCGAGGTGAAAATTTCCTTGTGGGGGTGGTATCTCAGTCTTATCACTCCTACAGAGAGGTTCTCGGTTACTGGACATGCGGGACACCTGAACTGGACATGGGGGAGATACGCGTGGTTGAAGTCTCACCTGAGAGGTTGGAACCTTGCACAGGTAATGCCAGTGACTACACACAAAAGATGCTGTTAGAGAAAGGAGAACCACTACAAATAGATCCAAGCTCTTCCCAAATGCTGGCTATCAGAGTACAGTATGCCTTCACCACATGGCACTTCAACGTCTCACAGTGGTTAATAAAAACAGATTAACCCTATATGTGCTGAATATACACTGAATCAAGTGCAGTCATTGTACCAGTGGCTTACTCCCAGAGATGTGCGGACACAGAAAGAGGGTCATTCAGGATGCTTATTTCTGAGGAGTAACCAAAAGAGGGATGTATTCAGCACTATATTGGAGGGGGAATAGCAGCTGGAATGGGTGTTATTAATGAACTGGACATTAGTATCCTGAGGAACAAACTCTCAACCATAGCTTCAGACAGTAGGTGAGGTTTTGTTACTCGGAGAGAGATTAATGACATCCTTAATAACATTCAAAGCCACATAAATACCCATGTTAAAGTGGCTCAAGATTTTATCCACCATTTTAAGGAGGTTGGTAGAGAGTGCGGTGGTACAGGGCAAAAATATGTCATGGGCTTTGGCGTGCACTCAGGGGCAGGCGAATTATCAGCCATCATCAAGCTGATTGTACAGTCTCTGTTTGGAACAGTGGTCTTATGAGTTAGCATGACGGCACAGTAAGATTTTTCCAAAACGCATCGCTTACACTAATCCAAAGTGGTGGTCGAATGCCTGGGTGGGCTGTGCTAGTTTGGATTATGAAAGGTGTTATGCTTCCTCATTGATCCCACATAAAGAAATGCAGACTCGGTCTGTATATTCGGTGGCATCAATGGGCTTACTGACTGGGGATTCTACCTTGTTGCATCTGAGGCTAAATTACCCACATTTGATCAGAGAGGATGGAAGCTGGAGGCAGGTTGATATTACCCTCTGTCGGAGGCATGACCATGATGTCCTTTGTATGCCAAATCAGTACGCGGTGGTGAACAAGAAATGTTGGGAAGATGCTTCACTCTCTGTTCTGGATGGGGAGAACATTGCCGGGAACGAAACACCGGTGTATTATTTGGGACATAGAAGAGTAGGTTTCTTTGTCTCTAAAGGATACCAATGTAACATTCGTCATGGAACTAGGATGTTCCGTGATCCTAACAATAGCTAGAGGTGCATGGTGTACCCACTGCAATGTCTCTAAAATCCAGACACAGAGGTGGAATTATGTGGTACCGCATATTGCCAATCTGTCTGTGGATGTCAACTATAACCGTCCTGTTAGTCAGAGAGCCCTGAATCTGGGTATGAGAAGGAAGATACAGGAATAGTTGACAGATAGTTATGAGAACCTTATGAGGGCACTGCAGCAAGAGAGAGCTAATGCTACTATAGTCATATACCATGATCAGAATAAAATAAGGGAGGTAGTGCATCAACTAGAGAATGGATGCTAGAGGGTATTGGTGGGAGGTAATATTCGGACATTCCAGTAAGACTAACGGTATTTTGATTTTTTTTATACATCCCGTTATTATTGCTGCAGTTTCGTCATTGGTTCTGGTTGGTATGTGTTGTTGGACCTGACATTTATATAGGAAGGTCAAGCATTTATCTGTGCAAGTTGAGGGACGAATTGACGGTAAGGTCTCTTCATACAAGTTAAAGGCTTTGCTGCCAATTCCCGAAGTACCGCATACATGCAGAAATTGCATTAGAAAAGGCCATATTGAGCAAGCCTGCCTAATCCCGACCCATACATACAATGAAGGGTTATAAAAGGTTGGGAGCGGGCTGCTTAATTTGGTGGGTCACATATATATGTATATATTATGGTAATAGGTGGATTTGTGTGCTAGTATACTTTGACATATATGTATTAGTTTAGTAATATGGGTGAGTAAGGCCCTCCTCCAGGTTCTGTATCTGAAAGCTGGTTAATATGTGGCTCTGAGTGTGTGCTGGTGAATGGTGAGCGAATGGACACCCCTTGCCTGTACTGCACCCCATCGTTAAGATACCGAAAAGGAGAAGACACAGAATGGTGTCCTGGAAGCTGACGCTGAAGGATGGTGGTGGTGTGTCACTCAGGGGCAAAGCGGTACATGTTGGGAAGCACAACACATTAAGACAGTTATGGACTGTTCCATAGGAGCCGTTTCTGAAGAAGGGTGATGCGTGCCCTTCAGGCACAAAGTGGGTATGTTAGAAGGCAACATGTTTTTTGTCCTACTGTAAGATGTTTCTGAACTATGAAATCTGATTACACCTAGTCTCGACACTGTTGGGGGCAGCCTGGAATGCCGTTACAGCAGGTTTATTCATCAGGGCTTAGTAACTGAATCATGCCCCCTAGCGGTGGGAGTATCAGAGTAGAGCTTGGCTTCAAACCACCTGGTGTAATAAAGATTGAAGTGCCTGATTATCATGACTGCAAACAAAAGCTTCAAAAAGCAACTGATGCGAAGATAACTGATGGTCTTGGATACAGAAGATCAAAGACCAACTGTCACTAAAGAATCGATCCGGGTCAAATAGCAGTGATTCATGGACAAATGCTGCCCCTAGTGGTCACTACAGCATGATTCCTAGAGGATGGACAGAAGATTAACCACTTCAGCCCTGGAAGGATTTTCCCTCTTAATGACCAGGCCATTTTTTGTGATACGGTACTGCATCGCTTTAACTGACAATTGAGCGGTCATGCGATGCTGTACAAAATTGATGTCCTTTTTTACCCACAAATAGAGCTTTCTTTTGGTGGCATTTGATCACCTCTGCAGTTTTTATTTTTTGTGCTTTAAAATAAAAAGACCAACAATTAAAAAAAAAAAAAAAAAAAAACACTATTTTTTTTACTTTCTACTATAATAGATATCCAAAAAATGTATTCATCAGTTTAGGCAGATATATATTCTTCTACATACAATATATATATATATATATATATATATATATATATATATATATATATATATATATATATATATATATACCAAAAAACTATGGGATAGATTTAGGGACTTTTATTTTTTTAAATTGTTTTTACTGGTAATGGTGGCGATCTGCGATTTTTAGCGGGACTGCGACATTGCGGCGCACAAATCTGACTCCAAAATGACACTTTTTGGGGACCAGTGACATTATTACATTGAAGAGTGCTATAAAATGCACTGATCAGTGTAAAAATGACACTGGCGCGGAAGGGGTTAATACTAGGGGGCGATTAAGGGGTTAAGTGCGTTCCCTGGGTGTGTTCCAACTGTAGGGGGGGGGGTGGACTGCCAGGAAAATGGCAGATCACTGGGAACAGTAGATCCCTGTCATGTCACTAGGCAGAACAGGGAATCGCCTTGTTTACATAGGCAGTTCCCCGTTCTGCCTCTCCTCACCGCGATTGTGGGTCACTGGCAGACAGAGTCCGCGGGACCCATGGGCCCGCTCCCGCAACGGGCACCCACTATCCTCTCTGCACGGACTGAGGTACAGGCATTGGTTCGGGCAGGAGAGCCGACCTGCCACAGTATATCTGAGTGAGCTGGTCAGCTATTGGTTATTGACTGCCTCTGATCGATTTTGATTTGTCAGAATCCTAGATAGGCTGGCAGTGGGTGTTGTGTGGGTGGTGTCTGAGTGGGCTTTAAAAGTACTGACCAGCTGGAATTACTTCCTCTTCTTGCCATTGAGCCCAGCTGAAGATACTGACCAGAGGATGACCTTCGGTAAAGTAGCATTAATGTTCTTTGTTTTATATGCTCTGTAATATTTTCTTTTAGTTTTGTGTTAGCATTCCTATCTTATTGGGAAATAAAGAAGACTCTTGCTTAAACAGTGTGTATTTTCTATAGCCAACTTTTGTGCTATTGCAACAAAAACGAAATAAATAATAATTTGTTGTATTAGGTTATTTGAGATACTCCATGCCTAAAACACCCTGCCCTTTCTCTAGAGTGGAGTTCTTTATATGTGTTCAGGTGCTCCTTTTTGATTACCAATAATGAATGGTCATATTTTCACAGCATACTAGAGTCACCAGCAGCCAGATACCAGGATAACCTGCACAAACATGATTGCAATAGGTAGGGAATCTTACATCAATCTTTGACGTCTTGCAAAAAGCACCAACTGGATGAACGTGGTCATAAAGGATTATTACACCAACCATTACCCTCATACAAAACATGAGAGTGTCTTCACTGGTGAACCGACTCCTGTACTCCCTGTTAATGGAATGGAGAGAATGGATTGAATAACATCCTCCAAAAAGAAGTCACTATAAAACAGAAAAACACTTTCAGTTTCTAAAAAGGGATAATATAAAATAATCCAATAACGAAGTATAAACTAATGACCAGATCTGAAGTGTGGTCACTAGAGCAGATTCACATTTTTCACTATTCGACTACATTCTACAGTAATCGGATTGGCTGTCATGAGAGACTACATTTACATGCTGAGTTATGCTCTCCAATATTCTATAGGCCCACATATGGAACAAGTGCAGAATGACTTCACTTAGCTGAATCGCATCCAAACTGTCCAAAAATATAGCAGGCAGGACAGATGACCCTTGCAAATACCGTTAAAATAGGATTCCTGCTTGACAATTGTCATCAGGGCAGATTGTCCCCTCTATTCCTGTTCTGGTGGTAAAATTTTAGAAATCTCCTCCTTTTCTCTTTGAAGCAAAGATTACGAGGCCTGTATGGGGCGTGGTTACACTTGTGGTTGACACGTGGCTGATCCGTGTTTTTACTGCTCCCCCTTAAGCTGCAAAGGCAGCTGCCAGGGGTGTATACATGCAGTGGGGGCGAGGCTTTGCGGCAGCAATTATACCCTGTGTCGAATTTGGCGGGCACTACTACTCACTGAACAAGACACATTCAAGTTAATAGGGCCATGCTGCAACTGCCCTGCAATGCACACGGCTGTTACGTGGTAGTGCGGCATTTAGGGGGTTAAAGCAGGTGGTGAGGAGGCAACATATTGCCTTCTCACTTCCTGTCAAACATCAATGAAAAGTGATCCTAGCGTGGACTGCTTTTCAGAGGAGCGGCAGTCCTTGCTGCTAATGTAAACTAGACCTGAGGCTGGGATCACACTATTTTGAATTGGATGTGGGTTTCCTGTAAAGTCCCACTCAAGAGGGAATATTTCTTTTGTTCTACGCATCCAATTTGCATGTCAGGAGATTGTGACCAGCTCTCTATGGAGCCGGCTCACACATCTCCGGAGTGGCTCCGATGCGAATTGCACAGGAGTCCTGTGTGTCTTCTGGTCCATTTCAGGCCCGAATTCAGCCAAAAATTCAGGCTGAAATCGGACCTGAAACAGTAAATGGGGACGCACGGACCCCTGCTGTGAGCCGCTCTGTGTTGCAATGTGAGCCCAGCCAAAATCTCCTCAATAGGGACACAGATGGCAATAAAAACCTCAGAGGTTCTGACACTTGCCCAGCCTTCTTAAAACAAAAGGTTGCCAATTTTACTTTAATAAACCTAAGTAAGCAGTTTAACAACCTCGGCTGTCCTGTAATCTATGCATCTTTTTAGCTGTAGAATCACATTTTTAGATCTTTTATCATTTTTTATTTTCATATTAAACACAGAACATTTCCAGTGCTCAACCTTCAAAAGGATCACTGTATGCAATCTTTATTTTTCACAAAATAATTTTTTCGATAAAGCAAAATAAACCTTTCAAGCTGCGTCGCCTAGCAAACAATTTATTATGAACAAAGGCATGCAAATAACGAGGCATAAAATAGAACAAGTACACCACATACAAAGTGCAGCCGGTTAAAAGACTAAGTGACAATATCCGATGCTGGCAGTGATACAGCTGAGTAGATCAAGGAGAAATGACTTACGGTGTTTCAAGCATTACTTTACACACACTGGCCATTGTACTCAAACAGTCTGTGGTGTTTTCAATGGGTAAGGTTTTATTCTACAAAAGAGAAAAAAATTTAGGCAGAGAAAAAGAAAGAAAATACAATAGCCGAAAACAAAAAGAACGAATACTAAAATGTGTGCCAAGATGACTTACGTCTGATACAAAGCTGGTAGTGGCATTGCTAAGTGTTTTCAGCATTGGCGTGGCTTCAGCATAGAATAGGGACATCCTGTTTGCCATTTCATTGTTAACTTCATTTTCGATGTCTAGCTGCAGAGCACACACAAGAAGAAAAACCCAAAATATTAAAGAGGCTGCAATAGGAAGGAAAACTGAATAATCTAGAAAGAAACACTGATGAAGGACTAAATATGTGAATTTGTGCATGTAGGGCAAAGCAACAGGTCCACTTTAAAGGACTATTCAAACTTTAATCCCCCCACACCGGGTAACAAACTTCAGCCCCAAACAACAATGCTCGCTGTGTGCACTTGCCCGCTACCGGAAAAAAAAACAAAAACAAAAAAATGTCCAGCCAGGTTCTCTTCTTCCTGTGCATGCAAGTGGTGGCCATATTTGTTCCTATGAGGAGTACTTATGCTGGCTTCCAGCAGTCCTGCTGAATTATCACACAGGAATGAATGGGGCCTGCGGCACACAGGTGCAAGTAGGAGGCAATTTTCTTTGCGAAGGCGGTGTGGTGCTGGGTAGTTTCTCACAGCAAATATTGCTGAATTGGAGCTCAAGTGCGTTACCTGGTGGGGGAAATTCATTAAAGGACAACTTCCCCAAAGATCATATTCTCCTTGACCTTTGGAAGATTTACCACCTTCATGACCGGACCATTTTTTGCGATATGGTACTTTAACTGACAATTGCAGTCATGCAACGCTGTGCCCAAATAAAATGTATGTCCCTTTTCCCGCAAATAAAGCTTTCTTTTGGTGGTATTTGATGAACTCCACAGTTTTTATTTTTTGCGCTATAAACAGGAAAAAAAAAAAAAATTCCGCTACATATTTTTGGTTTAAAAAAAAATCCCAATAAGCGTATATTGATTGGTTTGTGCAAAAGTTATAGCGTCTACAGACTATGGGATATGGGACTGGGATATTGGAGTGGACAGTTGGACACTGACACTTTTTGGGGACCAGTGATGCTAATACAGTGATCAGTACTAAAAATATGCACTGTCCCTGTACTAATTACACTGGCTGAGAAGGGGTTAACATCAGGGGCGATCAAAGGCTTAAATGTGGGCCTAGCCTTTTTTTTTTTTTCTTTACAGTGTGGGAGGTGCTTTTACTAGGGGAACACAGGATCCATGCCCTCCCTACTGACAGAGCAGCAATCTGCCATGTTTACATAGGCAGACCACCATTCTGCCTCTGTGCTGGATGATCGGCAGGTGCCAGTGGACATAGAGTCCACCGTACCCACAGATCAGCTCCCCCCCCAACCTGGAAGTGTCTAGTATGTGATCCGGGACAGCACTGCCACTTTGCCGCTGTATATTTAAGGTATATTTAAGTTATACGGTTGGCAAGTGGTTAAAGTGGAACTAAACTTTCTCCAAAAACATTGTCTATTATTGTTATATAGTAAGCTTTACTAAAGATGGGCCGATTTTTACCTTCCCCCATTTTCTCTACCTACACATTCCGGGCCTAGGCCAGAATGGCTTTGCCGGTCCTTCCTGCAGACTCATGGGATATTATTGTCAGGAGTCTGCCTGGGCTTTTTTTTTTTTTTTAATCTTGCAGAATTTCCTTTCAGAGGGGAGAAGGAGCTTTTTCAAACTAAAAAATAAAGTGTGCTGAGCATCGGACATTGGTACATGTGCAGTAGCAATAGAATAATAGGATTTTTATAACAGCTTACCTGTAAAATCCTTTTCTTGGAGTACATCATGGGACACAGAGCACCACAGTAATCACTATGTGGTTATATAGGCACCTTCAGGTGATGGACACTGGTATACCCAATACAGGAAGTTCACTCCCTATATAACCCCTCCTCCTTCCAGGAGTACCTCAGTTTTTGTAGCAAAGCAAAATATCTAAACCCCAAAAAGAGGGGAGGGACCTCTGTGTCCCCTTATTTACTCCAAGAAAAGCATTTTACAGGTAAGCTGTTAAGCTGATAAAAATCCTATTTTCTTTATGGTACATCATGGGACACAGAGCACCATAGTGATCACTATGTGGGACGTCCCATATTAATGCTATTTGAGGGGAGCGAGAGACAACCCGCAGGGTACCCCCAGACTTGAGGACTTATACTGCTGCCTGCAGCACACTGCATCCAAAAGGCGATATCCTCATGCCTCCTTACATCCACCTGATAAAATTTGGTGAATGTATGTATTGAAGACCAAGTAGCGGTCTTACAGATCTGAGCCATGGAGGCTTGGTGACGCACTGCCCAAGAAGCACTAACCGACCTGGTAGAGTGCGCTTGACTTGTAAAGGGGGAATCTTATCCCTTAAATCATGAGTCTGAATTATAACTTGCCAAATCCACTTAGCAACAATGGATTTCGACACTATTGAGAGCCATAGTGCTGAGCACAAAAAAAACAGAGGCACTAAGCAAATGCACTTGCTGAACAAAATAGTTTAGCAAAAGACAATGCTAATAAAGTTCAGCTTTAGTTGTTATCAATGTTATTTCCCCTTACGTGCCCCCAGAGCTCGTGTCCTGTATGTCTGCTGCAGCTGTCTCTGTCCCCAGCGCCTGCGCCGCGTGCTCCTCATGTACTTACGTCCTGCACACGGTGCTGTGCCTTAGCCACACCCATAAGCCACGCCCCCTCCGTCAAGCAACGTTCCCCCCCCCTGTTTTTGACACGGCTGACACGCTCTTTGAGCGAGAGGGGAGGCAAGAGAGGGCGGTGGGAAGTTTTAAAAAAAAAACCTTCTGTGGGGAATAGAAATAAACTCTAAATGAAAAAAGCCACTGCTGCACCCCCTGGGGGGGGGGGGGAATACAAGCTACAGTTGTACCTCCCTCCCCCAGGGGAAAAATTTTCAGGGTAAGGATCGCCCCTGGCTTTTGAGACCACACACGTGCGGTTTAGCTGGGACCTCTGAGCTGACTGAGAAGCAACGTACTAAAGTATGTATTTGCTCCCTCTAGTGGAGACTTTAGGCATGACAACATTTTACTTATGCAAGAAAAAAAACATACGTGGACTTTTTAAAATTCCTTGGCTTCTTCCCTTACCTTTTCCTCGCTGCAGGATACTGCTGTAACAGACAGATCCAAACTTCACCCATCACGGCGGGCTGCGTTTGGCAACCTTCAAGGACTGGGTCCCTATTATAGGGGTTCCACTCCCTTGGACTTGTTTAGCACCCCTCAGGAAAAACCTTAGGTAATGTAGCATGACCAAAAAAGTCCTGGGTCCTGGTGTCCAGCCCTACAAAGAGGCGTTACAGGCAAAAACCTTGTTCTTCTTAAGCGAGGCCCAGGTACCATCCACCTAGGCCTCAGTCACACTTTGGATGGATCCAGTCTATGGAGGCTGTTTAAATCCAGCAGGGATCCCTCCGGCTTGGAGCTCTTCAGAGCACATCTTCACTCGTGACCAACACCTTAGACACTAGCGAAAAAACTGAGGTACTCCTGGAAGGAGGAGAGATATATAGGGAGTGAACTTCCTATATTGGGTATACCAGTGTCCATCACCTGAAGGTGCCTATATACCATCATAGTGATTACTATGGTGCTCTGTGTCCCATGATGTACGATAAAGAAAATAAAACACTAGGCCACCAGAAATGCGCTGTTACACATCTTAGTCTTTTTACTTACACTTTGCCATAGAGGCAATGTAAGCTACCTTCGGCTTATGCTGTCATTACAATGGCAACATGTAAACAAAAAGGTTCCATTTGATTAAACTGAGCATATGCGAGCTGTTACAGTGCATCATCACAGAACACATAAAATAAAGTAAGTGAATGACAGCTGTATTATCTGCCCTTACTTGTTGCAAGGAGGAATGCTGGGGGGAGGGTCTTTATTAATGTGATTCCTTGGAATACAAAGCATCCCCACATGGATGGATTGGCAAGTTTACTTTGCATAGAGAAGATGAATAAAATGTAATTTTTAGTTTGCAGAGCCAAGATCGAGTTTAGTTCCACTTTGAATGCAGACCACCACAACTGCAAATAAATATCTTCCTTTTGTTCTGCTGTCATTCTGTTATGCTGCTGGGAGAGGGATACATTGTACAAGATACCTACAAGTCTCAGCTTACACTAGGCTGTGGTCTCCCTTTGTGACAGTTCCGATAGGCCCAGAATATCTGTATATAGAGAAGAATGTTACTCATTCCAGAGTAACATGCTTCTCCAGATCTGGAAGTACTGAGCCATTTCTTTGATGGGGGCACTAAAAGTCAAGGGTGTGACGGAAAGATGAGAATGCGTTGTTGGGGAGGGGAGAAAAAAGTAAACATGTTGCTTTTCCCTGAATAGACAAAATGCAAAATGTCATTGAAGGGGAACCTATCACATCACTTCAACTGAAGCGCGCTTGCATTGGCCAAATTTGAAATGTGTGAAAGAGGAACACTTTTTCACAAAACCTGTACTGTTCCCAGGAGTGGGACAATGGCATTTTCTGCCTTTGCTGAGACAGCCGATGCGACATTCCTTGCTTTAAAGTGGTTCTAAAGCCTTAAGGCTTCTGTGCATTAAGATGAAAAACTTTCTATGCTGCAGCTTCCCCATCCCCCAGTTTACCTGAGTCCAACCTGATCCAGCGATGTGATCCGGCTCTCACTGCTGTCTCGCTCCTCATCGGGTAGATTAATAGCAGTGGGAGCCATTAGCTGAGTCCTGCTGTCTGTATCAAGGGATGCCGCAGTGGGACTCGGGAGCGAGCACGCACGGGTGCCCCCATGGAAAGCAGCTTTCCATGGGGGCACTCACCGAAGAGGGGGGGGCCTAGGGCGCCAAGGGGGACCCCAGAAGAAGAGGATCGGGGCTGCTCTGTGCAAAAGCACTGCACAGAGCAGGCAAGTATAACAGGTTTGGTATTTTTTATTTTTTTTTATTCAATGAAGGTTTAGAACCACTTTAAGAAGTGATCCAACACCAATCATGTACTGCTGCCTTAAATGGAATGTGCAGTTCTTTTGCATATAGCTTTACTATAGCTTAGACTAAAAAAAAAAAAAAAAAATCCAGGCCTGGAATCGAGGATTAGGAAAATGTTATGAAGCAGGTACTTACATGCATGTTATTTATCCTGTTTCGACTTATCGTCCGCCTGTAATAACTGAAGTCATTCTGGATTGCAGGATTCCGCATCTAAAAGCAAATGACACACAATTACAAGCCTTTCTTTTTTTTTCCCACCAAAAGATATAAAAGGAGGGAGGCTTCACTTACCTTCAGTTCATCAAAGCGGAGAGTAAAGTGCAGAATTTCAGCAAACTCTTTAGCCAAAGCTTGCTCTCGCTCCAAGTGTTGTGTTGGGGTGTAAGGGGGGCAAGTCAGAGACTCTAATAAACTCTTCAGAGCCTTTTCTGTACACAGAAACATATGTGTCACCATTGTGCAAATAAAAACTATTTTTGTGTCTGTAAAAAGGTTATGTTTTATTGCATATTAACAGAATACCCATAAATTAGGATATGGTAAGCATGGCACATTTTGGGAGCGACTCCCAATCAATTATTATATAAGGTGGCTATAATTCTGGTCTCACAGCTCTAGGGATCTGGGTTTAACTCTTAAGAACAAGGCCTGCAAGGTGTTTTAATATTTATGGAGGTTTCTACCTAGTGCTTAAAAGTGGTTGTAAACCCTTACAAACCCTTGCCACTGAAGCGACAAGCTTCAGGTGATATAAAGATTAAACAAATCCCCCTATATAAGTTGCACTTGTTTATCTGCAGCCTTCTCTCCTCTACAGCCTTCTAACACACACACAATCAAAGGCTATTTCTCAGCTCCAGCAGGCAGGGATCTGATGTCACACACTGCACAGCATAGAGCTCAAAGCAGAGTGTAAGCTGCACAGCTGAAGCGGTCAATCACCTTCTATTTTCCCAGGGTTTATCCCCTGGGATTCTGGGGTGTCGCAATACCTGTTAGAAGTTTTTCATGCAGATAGCTTTGGCTTGAGGCAAGTACAAAGTATAGAGGTTAGGTTAATCTGGCATTTTATAGTGTAAACATGCCTGGGAATATAAAATTATGAAGTCCCTATGAGGACAGGGTTTATTATTTGCTATAAACATTACGATTAGATGCATTGTGTTAGCAACTGCAGGCTATACCTAAAATTGTCAGTAAGAAAAGCAAGGGAATGGCAAAACCCTCCTCTACTAATTGGGCGCCGGTCTAGTCCGCGGTCTGGGTAAGTGAAAGGAAAACAACTTGTTGACCGCACTCCAAAGCGTAGAAGAAATTGTGTGGTTTATTCCAAGTAAAACATCAAGGTAGCAATGATACAGACATGTACCAGCAGAGATTGACGCGTTTCACGAATCAAGTTCACTTAGTCATAATCCAAGGTACATCACTTAATGTAACATTTAAAATAGTACATACACAGCTGAAATCAGTGAGTGCTTGATTATGCCGTTTAACCCTCCTCTGGGGGTCCTGCAATGAATAATGCCAGGACCAAAGAGGACAAAACATACGTGTTTAAAAACAATATACAAATAGAAAAAAAGAATTTAAAGCATTCCTTTAATTTCTATAGAGATTTTACCACTGATATAAGAACCAAGTGTTATTGGTAGCAAACATTTAATAATCAATAGGCCATAGTATAAATTACAGATATGTTCATGAACCAGTGGAAAACTGATATAAACAAAGATTCTCAACTAAAAGGATCATGCACAGGTATTTCAAATCAAATGTACCAGATTTATTTACAATAAACTTTATCATAAAATCATTGTCAATAGACTTGAATAACTGCCTACTGGAATATAGCAAAAATGACAAATGAACCAAAAATATCCTTTTAAGGGAAAAAAAGGTTTGAGAAAAAAAAAGAATATATATACTATAAACAACCAAAAAAAAAAAAAAAAAAACAAAGAACAAAGAACAAAAATGGACACAAGAGGAATAGGCAGATGTATGGGGACCCAAATATAATGGGATATGGTGGAATAGAATGGAATAGTTGCAGAACAGGAAAAACAATGGGAAGCTCAAACAAATACACTTTCACCTTAACCGTCATAATAATGTGCGACATCCCATTCACAATTCAAGCCCCCTGGTATCCTGCTCTGCAACCTAAAAATCCGAAATACTTCTCTTAACCCTTTCAATTACCCACATATGTACAAGAGACATGTCCCCTGTCATGGAATTAAAATGGCGAGCGACATTAGTGGATTTTAGTCCACGTATGTCTGCCAAATGTTCCCTAAACCTGCCCCTAAGCCTGCGAGTAGTCCTCCTCACATACTGTATGGAACATGCCCCACAGGTGATGACATACAACACATTACTTTTATTACAGTTGAAAAATTTGTAAATTTTGTATGTCCTGTCATCGACCATGGAATGTACTGTGTCATCACACAACACGTGGGGACAATATGAACAATCATGAGAGCCACACCTGAAATTGCCCTTACAATGGAGCCAAGTGAGAGGCTGGAGTGATCCCTGGATGTGCACAAACTGGGTGATAGTTACCAAAAGATTTGCTCTTCTTGCCACTATATAGAACTATCCATAATCTCCAAAAGATGGTTAGTGTCTCTCTCAAAAAAGTGGGCAACAACTGGACCGGTGGTTGGAGTGGCTATCCACCCACTCACCCAAATGAAATTTATCTTTTTTCTCAAACCTTTTTCCCCTTAAAAGGGTATTTTTTGTTCATTTGTCATTTTTGCTATATGCAGTTATTCAAGTCTATTGACAATGATTTTTTGATAAAGTTTATAGTATATAAATGTGGTACATTTGATTTGAAATACCTGTGCATGATCCTTTTAGTTGCGATGTTTATATCAATTTTCCACTGGTTCATGAACATATCTGTAATTATACTATGGCCTGTTGATTAATAAATGTTTGCTACCATTTAAACATGGTTCTTATATCAGTGGAAAAATCTACAGAAATTAAAGGAATGCTTTTTCTTCTTTTTTCTATTTGTATATTGTTTTTAAACATGTATGTTTTGTTGTCTTTGGTCCTGGCATGATTCATTGCAGGAGCCCCAGAGGAGGGTTAATCAGCATAATCAAGCACTCACTGATTTCAGCTGTGTATGTACTATTTTAAATGTTACGTTCGGTGATGTATCTTGGATTATGACAAAGCGAACTTGATTCGTGAAACGCGTCAATCTCTGCTGGTACATGTCTGTATCATTGTTACCTTTATGTTTTACTTGGAATAAACCACACAATTTCTTCTACACTTTGGAGTGCGGTCAACAAGTTGTTTTCATTATACCCAAAATTGTATCTCCCTGAACTATCAGAAGCAGAGAATGGTGCTAGAATGCACTCCTTTTTACCATAAGACAAAATGTCAGTTTTGTGTCAAAAAAACATCTGCAACCTTAAGCATTGGAGCATTCCTACCATGCGAAACTGTCTCAAACACATCTATAGGTTTTTTTTTATAACTACAGACATTAAAGAAACCTTAAGGACTAGACCAGGGATATGCAGTTAACGGACCTCTAGCTGTTGCACAACTACAAGTCCCATGAAGCGTTGCAAGACTCTGACAGCCACAAGCATGACACCCAGAGGCAGAGGCATGATGGGACTTGTAGTTTTGCAACAGCTGGAGTTCCGCTAATTGCATATCCCTGGACTAGACCATCCAAAACTTAAGCGTTCAGTAATTGGTAGATGCTGGAACATTAAACCAGGTGACAGTATTACATAAATGACCTAAGGGCTTGTGAGAATACAACAGGAAGTTCTGGAACACATAAAGGTGGAAGGGAACACCTAAAGACTCCAACGCGGGCAGTAACAGTTACAGCAGGGAGAGCTCGCTAATGGAATCTCAAAGATATAAGAATTCAGAGACTGACACAGTCCACAAGGCCACACCTATAAATACAGTATGTAAAAAAATGAGTACACCCCTCACATGTTTGTAAATATTTTATTATACCTTTTCATATGACAAAACTGAAGAAATAACACTTTGCTACAATGTAAAGTAGTGAGTGTACAGCTTGTATAACAGTGTAAATTTGCTTTCCCCTCAAAACAACTCAACACACAGCCATTAATGTCTAAACCACTGACAACGAAAGTGAGTACACCAGGTGTACTCACTTGGACAAGTGAAAATGTCCAAATTGGGCCCAATGTGTCGATATTTTGTGTGGCCACCATTATTTTCCAGCACTGCTTTAACCCTTCTGGGCATGGAGTTCCTCAGAGCTCCACAGGTTGCCACTGGAATCCTCTTCCACTCCTCCATGACGACATCACGTAGCTGGTGGATGTTAGAGACCTTGCGCTCCCCCACCTTCCGTTTGAGGATGCCCAATAGGTTTTAGGTCTGGAGACATGCTTGGCCAGTCCATCACCTTTACCCTCAGCTTCTTTAGCAAGGCAGTGGTCCTCTTGGAGGTGTGTTTGGGGTTGTCATGTTGGGATACTGCCCTGCGACCCAGTCTCCGAAGGGAGGGGATCATGCTCTACTTCAGTATGTCATAGTACATGTTGGTATTTATGGTTCCCTCAATGAACTGTAGCACCCCAGTGTCGGCAGCACTCATGCAGCCCCAGACCATGACACTTCCACCACCATGCTTGACTGTAGGCAAGACACACTTGTCTTTGTACTCCTTACCTGGTTGCCGCCACACACCATCTGAACCAAATAAGTTTATCTTGGTCTCAACAGACCACAGGACATGGTTCCAGTAATCCATAACCTTAGTCTGCTTATCGTCAGCAAACTGTTTGTGGGCTTTGTGCATACCCTTCTGGGACGACAGCCATGCAGACCAATTTGATAGAGGGGCTTGGCCGAACAGAGATCTGAGTGGACATGCCTGGGGTGAGCTCCTGCAGTCATAGAGAACACCCGGAGCTGTACATGTCCACCGGACCTGTGCTGACCCCACTAGGGGCCCAGGGCATCCCCTAGACCGTTAGGGCGCTGCCTGAGATCGGGGGCACGCCGATCTCGGAGCTCCGGCCGCCTGAAAGGACAGGCCGCGGCCTACCACGGGAAGCAATCTTGCTTCCCCCCGGACGCCGTGCCGGTGCTGCCTCCGGCCGATTTACCTGTCTTGAGACCGGCTCTCCCCCTACTAGACCACTGGGAACATCCAGCCTGCCACTTGGGGCCCGCAATTCTCCCTGTGCCGCCCTATTAGGCCAGCCAGAGGGACCAGGTGACGGCGGCCATCTTGCTACACCCAGCGGCCTCTCCTGGGCCCAATCAGACCCCATCCACCCCCAGGAGCACAATGACCTGTCCAATCGAGACCCCCAACAGGGATATTGGACAAGCATCCACTCCCATCTGGCTCCAGATGCAGCTACGGCCCTAGCCCCAGACACCTAGTGTGGTGGCCATCTTGCTACACCCCGGCAGCCCCTGTCACCTCTGGGCCTAATCCAAACCTCACTCACCCCCCCCGGGGCATCCTGGCCTGGCAGATTATGGCCCTCGACGGAGATACCCACAAGCATCTACCCCCATCAGTATGCAAGCTACAGACACGGCCCCGGAAACCACGAGAGGCGGCCATCTTGCTCCACCCAAGCTGCTGTATCCACATATGCTCCTGATCTCCTTCACCCCTCTGAGCCTGGATCATTACCTGCACAGCCACAAGAGTAGCCCAGCAGGGTCAGCGCCCACCTGTGGTCCCCATCCGTACAAATCTGCAGAGAAGCGTGACCGACCATGTATGGCTAAAGAAATGAGTTGCTGAGCTCCGTGGCTGCCCGTATCAGACAGGCTATACTTCAGCCATTGCACATCCTTGAAAAGCATGTCCGCGCACAGTTCTCGATCTACTGAGTCCACGGATCTACAACAGGGCACAATCCAGTGATACCTGTTCTGCACATCTCAGTCCGACCCCTGCACTCCCAAAGACAAGATGGTGCCCGCTAGAAACCCAGGGAAGGGCAAGCCTCCTCCCCTGCTCAGCCGGCGACAGACAGCAACGATTAATCAGATGACCCCCCGGTCCGGCACTTGGACCTACCAGCTGTGGCGTCCAGGTCTAGGACCTCTATTGCCCCGATTCTGGACACAGGCCCTGGGGATGTGGCCCTCAAGCCTTAGGAGATTTCCCTAGATCTGAGGCCTCGACCCTTCTGGTGGCCTTCCGAGCAGAGTTTGAGTCCTGGGCGGTCAAAATGGATACCTCACGCCACAAGCATCTCAGGCCCTCCAACAGCAGGTCTCCACTAACCAGACCGCAGTGTCTGCCCTAACTGACATTCAATCTGACCATGCAGCCCGCATCACATCCCTTGAGCGGGCCACCAAGGAGCACTTGCACCGTATACGACAACATCAATTACGCATAGAAGACGGATAAAATAGGAGCCGCAGGAAAAATATGGCTACAAGGCATACCGGAGGCCACGGCGGGTACAGACTTGAAACCTTATGTCACTGCCACCCTCAACCTAGTCCTGGGAAGAGAGGCTTCGTCCCCTATTGAATAAGACCGGGTGCACAGAGTGTGGGGGCCGAGGAAGGAACATAGTGACCGCCCACGCAATGTCCTCTGCAGGGTTCACTATTTCACCTTTAAAGAAGAACTTATGCGCAAGGCATGGTGTCTGGGTCCCGTGGACTTTGACAGTTCTGCTATCCACCTATACCCAGATCTCTCTCGCAACACTCTCCACATGCGCCGCATGGTCCGCCCACTGCTTAACCTGATATGTCAAGCCAGAGCAACCTACACGTGGGGACACCCTTTCAGTATGGTGACCAGGGCTGAGCATAAATTTGTCCTCTCCGACCTGGATCAACTCTCAGCCTTTTTCAGCTTTCTGGAGCAAGACCCAACTGATGTACCAAACTGGCTGGACCCGCCAGATGACAGGGTCAGGGTGCAAACACGAGACCCTCTCCCACAACGACGCAGGCACCCAAGGTACGGATCACATTCTATTGACCCTAGACCACGTCATCCTACCTCTACGGAAGATTAAGGTAACTCTAATGCCCTGTACACACGGTCGGACATTGATCGGACATTCCGACAACAAAATCCATGGATTTTTTCCGACGGATGTTGGCTCGAACTTGTCTTGCATACACACGATCACACAAAGTTGTCGGAAAATCCGATCGTTCTGAACGCGGTGACGTAAAACACGCAAGTCGGGACTGTAAACGGGGCAGTAGCCAATAGCTTTTGTCTCTTAATTTATTCGGAGCATGCGTTGCACTTTGTGCGTTGGATTTGTGTACACACGATCGGAATTTCCGACAACGGATTTTGTTGTCGGAAAATTTTATAGCAAGCTCTCAAACTTTGTGTGTCGGAAATTTCTATGAAAAATGTGTGATGGAGCCTACACACGGTCGGAATTTCCGACAACAAGGTCCTATCACACATTTTCCATCGGAAAATCCTATCGTGTGTACAGGGGCATAGGAAGTTGCTTGAAGCCATTGCAACGCTCCCCATATGACTAGCACCATCCCAGTACACTGCTTATCTCTCTCTTATCTCTGCTTATCTCTCGTCTCCTAAGCAAGAGAATTTTTTTTTTTGGGGGGGGGGGGTTCTTTTTACCTCATCTGTTCCACCTGATTACAGCCGGATATGTTACGATGGGAGACAAGATGGCCTGCTACGTACTCTAATGCCTCAGGACAG
This sequence comes from Aquarana catesbeiana, assembly GCF_042186555.1. NCBI lineage: Eukaryota > Metazoa > Chordata > Amphibia > Anura > Ranidae > Aquarana > Aquarana catesbeiana. The sequence continues at coordinate 82,610,626 of NC_133327.1, read as the reverse complement.
CTGGTGCACCAAATTGGCGGGCCTTCTCCCTGCCCTTTGCTAGTGTGCTGTACCTAGCTGGGGCTCGGGAGAGGCTACGGGACTGCAAATTTCTAATGTTTGATTTGAATATACAATTGTTGAGCTTCTAATATATTTTACTGCACTGGTCTAATCTAATGTGTTTAGCGGAAATGTCCCATCTGGATACGGGTGGAGGGGCCGACAGATGGACTGACTGGGTCCATGGTCTCTTGCCATTATCCACGTGGGCTCCTATAGCTCTCCATATATGGTTTCTCATACACCAGTCTCACCTTAAAATGTTATTACACATTGTTACCGATTTCAGTATTACTACAGAGATTTGTTACTGGGGCCCCCGGATAGTATGTGTCGAAAATGTTCCCCCCCCCCCAATGATGGTATCTCATGGATTGATATCTCCTCTGTGAAGGAGAGGGTAGGCTTGTGTGGAGCTATTTGCCCACGCTGACCGCCACCCTCCTTCACAGATGATCTGATCTGTGTTATGCTGTTTAAATGTCTTGTTACATTGATGTGCCTCAGTTAAGCTATATATGCCTGTTATGCTACTGGGCTCACGGCTCCACCTCAACCCCCCACCCCCAATAGGTCGGGCACGAACCGTGCCTTCTTACGTGATTTCTCACGTGGTGTCCCGTTTTGGTGGACCCCTTAGATTTGTTAGGCTCCTTATTTAGGTGTCCTCCCTACCTAGTTTTTGTCCTGGTATATCTTTGCCACCCTACAAGTTCCCCCTCCTCCCCCTCTACTGTCTATAATATGACTTTCTTTTTCTTATTCCACTATGGCCCACACAGTACTATCTCGTCCTCGCTTGAAATCTTGCTCCTAAAACGTAAATGGCCTTAATATTGCATCAAAGAGAGGGCAAATCCTCTACCAAATGCATAAACAACAGGTCAATGTGTTACTGTTACAGGAAACTAATTTCCACACAAATTCCACCCCTTCCTGCTCCACGGGCTATTTACAACCTCCATTTAATTGACATTTGGCGGGTTCTGTATCCAACAAATTGCAACTATACCCACTTCTCACAGACCAATTTGATGCAGACGTATAGTCTGAGCACTGACAGGCTGACCCCCCCACCCCTTCAACCTCTGCAGGAATGCTGGCAGCACTCACACATATATTTCCTAAAGACAACCTCTGGATAGGATGCTGAGCACGTGCACTCAACTTCTTTGGTCGACCATGGCGAGGCCTGTTCTGAGTGGAGCCTGTCCTGTTAAACCACTGTATGGTCATGGCCACCGTGCTGCAGCTCAGTTTCAGGTTCTTGGCAATCTTCTCATAGCCTAGGCCATCTTTATGTAGAGAAACAATTCTTTTTTTCAGATCCTCAGAGAGTTCTTTGCCTTGAGGTACCACGTTGAACTTCCAGTGACCAGTATGAGAGAGTGAGAGCGAATACCAAATTTAACACACCTTCTCCCCATTCTCACCTGAGACCTTGTAACACTGACAAGTCACATGACACTGGGGAGGGAAAATGGCTAATTGGGCGTTATTTTGAGGGGACAGCAAATTTACACTGTTATGCAAGCTGTACACTCACTACTTTACATTGTAGCAAAGTGTCATTTCTTCAGTGTTGTCACATGGAAAGATATAATAAAATATTTACAAAAAATGTGAGGGGTGTACTCACTTTTGTGGGATACTGTATATTGCTTTTGGTGGGCTAACCCTTTAAGAATTTGCACAATTCTGATGGTTTAGATTCCAGAGTGACAGAACAGCCAATACCAAGGGTAGGTGAGGTGTAGACCCAGGAGTTAGGGGGTAGCTTTTCCAAGCTCCTGCTTACAAGATAAAAACTTACCAAGTCTTATCGAAAACTCATAAAACCGCTTCAGCCTGACAACCAGGGGGCACACTGAATTCCAAGCCTTCTCCTGCAGCTGGATGTCATTTGGATTTTGAATAGCCTAAGAAGAAAAAAAAAAAAAAAAGTAATGTCTTGCAAAAATAATTGCAGAAAAGTAAAAAGCAGAAAAGTAACCAAAATGGATTTTGCATGAAAACGCAAGGCCTGCTTATTTTCTTAGTCCTCTACCTCTCAAATAAAAAAAAACACTAATTTATACCCTAAAAAAAAAAAACCTTACACTTCGACTTTCAGTCCTTTCACCTAGATATGGGTGACAACTATTGGCCTTCTTTAAATTCTACAAGAATGCACTCCTGCACAGCGTCATCTCTCATCTAGGGAAGATGCTGGAAGCCAGGGTGTAAGGGGCATATGAAACAAGTAGATCAAGCCATTTTTTTCATTTTGTATAGCGTTAGGGGAAGCGTTTAACCTTGTAATTTTTTGTCATTTGTGATTGTCCCTCTGGGGACATTTTACTTTCTGCTCTGTAGACAAGAGTAATGCCCCGTACACACGGTCGGATTTTCCGATGGAAAATGTGTGATAGGACCTTGTTGTCGGAAATTCCGACCGTGTGTAGGCTCCATCACACATTTTCCATCGGATTTTCCGACACACAAAGTTTGAGAGCAGGATATAAAATTTTCCGACAACAAAATCCGTTGTCGGAAATTCCGATCGTGTGTACACAAATCCGATGGACAAAGTGCCACGCGTGCTCAGAATAAATAAAGAGATGAAAACTATTGGCCACTGCCCAGTTTATAGTCCCGACGTACGTGTTTTACGTCACCGCATTTAGAACGATCGGATTTTCCGACAACTTTGTGTGATCGTGTGTATGCAAGACAAGTTTGAGCCAACATCCGTCGGAAAAAATCTTAGGATTTTGTTGTCGGAATGTCCGAACAAAGTCCGACCGTGTGTACGGGGCATAAGAATTCTTCATAATGAGGGTATATCCTCTCAGATAGCTCCCGAAGATATCCCCCTCTATTCTTGTTCTGGTAAAAACTAAAAATGTGGGCTTCTCTTTCAGTCCCAAAGGCAATGGTCATCAGGAAAAACACAGGAAATCTACCTAGCAAAAGCACCAAAAGTGATAAAAACCTAAGAGGGGTTCTAACACATCACCACTATCTAAAACATTAGCCTTAAGATGGTCTCTAAAGGGTCTTCCACCCAAATGTCCCATTTACAGGTAGAAAATCGGGTGGATTCTTAAAATGTGCATCAATTCCCAAAGACGTACATACAGTAAATCTATATATGCCTTTAAAAAAGATCATTATTAAAAAAATGAGTAAAAAAGGGATATATATGTATATCAAAGTCACTGTAAACTAAAATAGGAGAGTCATTTTTGATATTGTTCAATTACAAAATGTAATTTTAGCACACAGACTTTAATTTAATCAAGTGCCTGAAATATTTCATGGCTCCTTAGGTTTCCTGGGAAGTCCAGTTATAAAAGGTCTCCCCTGCAATAGCTTCTAGCCTGGTTCCAGCCCATCCATCTTTGACTTCCCAATCCTCCTACTGCATTCTTCAAAGCAATTCTACAATAAACTAGAAATCCATCAGGGAGAGTTGGATAATCTCATCCTGTGTAGTGACCCATCACAACCAAAATGTCATCTCACTGTGGTGGGACCAAGGAAAGATAAATAGTGATTGCCTGCTATGGGCTACTGCACCTCTCTTTCTGAAAGCATTCATGTTACACGCACATCTGTCATTTAGCTACAGTTACACTATACTGCACATAATTGGTGGGAGGACATACATCTCGTATTTCTTGTCCCGCTCCTTTGTATGCTTGCAGATCGGTAAGTATACTCTCTGAGTCCTGCAGGACAGCGTTGACCTGGTTCCACACTTCTCGCTCACAATCCGTTGGCTGTGCATCTACAATCAAATAGATGGGAATTTCACAACAGCAGCAAGTTATGGAAAACTATAACGAATTAAGCACCATCACGAAAAAGCCAAAAGGGTTATTCAATGTTCACTAGCAATTCATTAGAATTATTACAAGATATGGTAAACTGTGGCTTTACCATATCAGCATAGAGTAAAAGTGAGTGAATTATTGGCAGGTATTTTAAAGTGGGGTATGTTTGCAGCTTCAGAACCAGAAATTTTTGCAGATGTGATCGCAGTTCAGTTTGGAAGTAAAAGTGACACTCAAATTTAGTTACTGTGTGCAGAACAGTTTTTCACCTTGATCTATTTGTAATGTTAAAAGCAGATGATATTTGAAGTCCTTTCGATTGACATTTGTGAAGTCAGCAAAAGTACAGTGAATTTTTGTGTATGGCCAACATTAGTATTGACAGCCATCTGGAACCTACATTTTTTTTGCATCACCCTCTGAATAATGCAGGTCAAGTGGAGCTAGGCTGAAGCTCTGTATGCATTAAATCTGTCTACAGCATGCAATACGAGCACTGAAAAAAAATGTAGTTCTACTGTGGGGGGGGGGGGGGGGGGCAGGCAACTTTTACAGGGGAAGATGTGATTTAGGTTTTAATTTTGCTGCCTAAATCTCTGAATATACCAATTGTTCTGACAAGGTTTCACATTAAAATCGTTTTTTTTTTTCCATAATATGCTTACTTTAAAATGCCTAGGAACTGGTGAACAATAATCTACAACACCCTCTTTGCACAGTGTAAACTCCTAACTGTCAGATCAACTAATAATCAAGAGCCAATCAGGACTGTTTCTGACCATGTGATCACTATGGCAGCTATGATACAATGATCACATGCAGGCTTTAGTTTCATTCACAAAAAAAATAGTCCTTTGATCTGCAGATGCCATGGCAGCCTGAAACGTGTCTGTTATACACTGTGATTGTATGAATCAATTACAGTATTAAAAAGAATTATGGATAAACATGGTTATATGTTAATTAGAAAGTTTATTTTAAAACTTTAAGTACTGCAGCTGTTGACATCACACCATATGTTAATTGGATGGTGTGCGCGAGGAATTCATTAATTTAGTGTGCGTGTAAGAGATTACATATTAATTTTTTAAAGTTTGCCAATTTTTCAGCCTATAGAAAACAAACTAAATCGATTTTACAATTGGTTTTTAGAACCTATAGGACTTAAGTAGGCAAAATTAGAGTTAGAATCAAGTTAACTCTTAACACTGCTAAACTTGGCCTTGGCACAGAGGCTTCAATTAGTTTTGGATATTAACAAATTAAGGGGGTTTACAATCTGGATTTCTGGAAAGGAAATCAGCTGCTTACAATTTCACGTTGTCATTACGGGGTATTGTTTGTAGAATTTTGAGGAAAATAATGAATTTAAATTTTGGAAAAAGGCTGTAACATAACAATGTGGAAAAAGTGAAGCGCTGCGAATATTTTTTGGATGCACTGTATGTTTACTAGTCCTTTAACTAGTACAGAAGTGAAAACCATTCAGCTACTGTACGCAGACAATGATCTCAGCTGGGAATCCCTGGACACCAAGTGCAGAAACACTATTTTTAGGAAAGCCATGCTCCTGGCAGCCAAACAGCGAGTGTATTTCATCTACAGCTTGCAGAGGAATGACTGCATAGGCCAGAAGTGGACCAGCGCCATACGCTAATGTGTAGCCTGTCTCTTTCAACATGTCTGTGTGTGCTACTGCCAATCTGATCTAGTCTAAAGAAAAATAACATGCATGTTAAATATAATATGAGAGCTTGGGGCAGCCTTGTAGGCCATGCTTTGAAACACAGTTCTTTTATTTCTTCTAGAAAAGGCAATGTCCGCAAATAACTGAAATATTCTAACCAAGACGCCTCTCAGGAAACACCATCTAATTCCATTCTGTACTGCTGCCAAGAGGCTCAATGTAACCCACACGCTGTATTCCACAAAGGGGACATCTGATTTGATTTTAGGGCACATTTTATATTCTACTAATCAAATAGATTTCTTTTTTGTAAGAAGCATGGCAAAGTTTGTATATCAAATAAAATGTACCTAATGGTTTGTAGAGGTTGCTTACCTGGAAAAGGTTTGTCTACCAATAACTACTGATAGACTACAAAGGGAAATAGAGTCTTGTCACGATGTTTAAATAATTCATATTAAGGTGGACAAAGCCAAGCCCCTGGGCCTTAAGGGCCTAATGGACAAATGTGTCCACTGATAACAATGGAGAAGGCTCAAAAGAAATTGTAGATGGTTAAATTAGGGCCCGGGAATAGGTCTGCCTTTGTAATCATAAAGAGCCCTGAGGATATTGTCCACTGTGTACAGGGACAGTGTTCTGAGAACAAATTTCTCTATTGAGGGCTTAAATTCCAACTTCAGCTTTCATTTAACTTTAAATAGTTCATTCAGACAACGCTGGTCCAAACACGCTATGTCCTTCACTAACACTATGTGTTCTCGGAACTAAATTGAGTTGAGCTGAGTGGTGCTCAGCTATTCACAGGGATCACTGTATTTTATGAATACAAGGCTTTCATTGGCTGATGTGGAAATCATGATGTCATCCACCCACCTCTCCATCTCATTGCCTCAGCCAATCAGAGGAAGCCTTAAAATCCATAAAAACTCAAAGCTTCCTGTGAATGGCCAAGCAGCACTCAGCCCAACTATTTGTTTTGGGAATGGGAAGTCTCCGTACCACTATCCACAGTACTGTACATAGCTCTTTTGGACAGGGTGACCATACAGTCACAGGGTCATTAAAAAAAAATAAAAAATTCTCATCACTTACAGCTGTATGTAAATATACATATATTTCATAAGTATAGGCTGAAACAAGCATAATCTGCATTTTGGCCAACAGAGAACTCTTAGGGGTCTATTTATAAAACAATCATTGGACGAATGTCAGACACATTCAAACATGCTGCACAAATTGTGTTTGAAATTTCTTGAATAGGGCAATCCCTATGGTCATTAGCCATAGGGTTCCACCAGGTGGCCAAAATACAATATATTTTCTTATTGAGGCATTTCAGAAACTAGGGAATATATCAGCAGCAAAAATTATCAGCTGAAAAAAGGGTTATTAGGGTTTTTTTGCAGGTCATGGGACTCAAAAACTGCATTAAAAAACACAACACGGGTGCGTTTTTGATGAGTTTTCAATGGGGAAGTGTGTTTTTGGGGCGTTTTTTTAACTGACCAAATTTGCACCAAAAATGCACCAAACAGGATTTTCAACACTGCAAGGGGAAGCGCAACAGACCAATGTGAAGACATACAAGAATTTAAAAAGATGCTTTTTTTTTTTTAGTTTTTTTTATTTAACATAAAAGCGCTTTAAAAATTGCTCAGTGTAAAAGCAGCCCATTGGCCAAAAAGGTGCAGTTAGCGGCTGAAAATAAATTGATATTTAAATTCATGTTATTAACCTCTTGACGCCTGCGCTATAGCCGAAAGATGACTACAGCGCATGTACATCCTCCCATGCACAAGATGCCAGCTCACCGCCTTGCTCTGTGATCAGCGAGTCATTGACGGCTGATCACAGATCAGAGTAAGGGCTCATTTACACTTGCTTGAGCTTCAACACACATTAAGGGCTAGTTTACACTTGCTTCAAAACAAGGCTTCACACACTCTTTGGTAAAGCTCTCTGAAGTCAAAGCTCTCGTCACTAAATAAAATGGTTAGCTTACAGTCCTGTTTACACCTTGCTTTGGCTTTGCTTCAAAAATTATACCCCATGTCGCTTTCGTTGTGCTTCATAGCCTCCACAGAAGCCCCGCCAAAGCCTCATCGAAGCACCAAGCAAATGCAAGGTGTAAACAGGACTGTAAGCTAACCATCTTATTTAGTGACAGGAGCTTTTAACTGGCAGAGAGCTTTAACAGAGTGTCCAAAGCCTTGTTTGTAAGCAAGTGTAAACTAGCCCTAAGGGGCCGATCCTGGCCCTTACCATGTGATCATCTGTCAGCCAATGACAGCTGATCACGTGATGTAAACAGCGCCGGTAATCGGCTTTTTTTCCCCTCGCGCTGAAAATTGGCCTGGGCAGGAAGGGGGTTTAAGTGCCCAGTAAGCAAGTGGTTAATTAAAAAGTTGAATACAATTATATATAAAATATATATATATATATATATATATATATATATATATATATATATATATATATATATATATATATATATATATTTGGTTAAGTGCATCCTGAATTTTCGGTCCAGAATTTTCATTTTGGTGCACCACTATCAGAAACTATGTTACATGTGGGCCCTGAGGACAGGGTTGATGACCACTGCTCTAGACAGAGCCGACGATCAGAGAGATTATTCTATTATTGAAATTATGGGCAAAATGTGTGCAGCATGCACAAATATCTGACATTCTTTCAACAAATGTTTTATTAATAGACACCTATGTGTAAAAGTACACATTGCATCTGCGTTCACTTTGTTTATTTAGAATACTTTATGGATCCCAAAAGGGAAATGATGGATTTACTATGCAATCCAGCTTTTAAAATTCCATTTCTGTTATGGGTAAATGCTGGTATGCCTTTTATCATCTCTTAGTAAGCACAGCGTAGGACTTCCCAATGAATTTCCTGGCACCTCTACTGGCCCAAGTGGGTAAACCAGTATGAGATTTTGACAGATGGATAGGTCAGAAGATATTTTTTCTAGCGTGCCTGAGAGATAAGAAAATAAAAACTGCCACCCAAAACTGACATTATTTAAAGGGCAGGCAGACCCTTTAGGAGCAGAAATACCCTTTAATGAGAAGTGCAGGATACCATCAAAACATGTACATATAACTGCGTGTGTGTGTGCCTCTGTAAAACATCTCAGATGCAGATCGGTAATCCATTAGACTCTATGAATTGGCACCCACACAGGATCCAAAATTCTTACTGCCAGTGGGAAGCAAATATCTGTATCTGCACAATGTTTAATTATATAATAGTCTGCTGAGGAGGGCACAAGGGCTTCACTAGTATGAAAGTGCACTAGTCTTTTCAAGTACATCAACACCAAAACATTAGACTATTAAACAGATTCAATGTATTCAACAGAACAGAAAACAAAATACTCAACCTTTGTAACAACCCAGCAAACAGCATGCATTATGTTAGACAAGCATGTTAGTACAAAGACTATGTAAGAGGATACAGAAAAATATTAGAAAAATGCACACATGCAAAAGAATGCCATCCAGAAATGCAAAAGATGTATCCGGACCGCTACAAAAAGAAGATGAATACAGGTAAATAGACTAAAAAGACCACTGTGTAAATAAAGTCTGCATCAAAATTTGGGGATTTTAGTGATATAGTATTGAACTGTCTCTAACTATACACAATGTGTTTTCTTTATTGTAGTCAGTGAAATATAACTTGTCCTGAAGAAGCGACACTTCTCATGAAATGCGTAGACAGTCTGGATTTGGAGTTACATTTTGGGGCACCAGTACTTACTGTAGATGTTACTTTGAAGATAAACACTATATTACCAAAAGTATTGGGCCACCTGCTTTTACATGCACACAAACTTTAATGGCAATCCAGTCTTAGTCCGTAGGGTTCAATGTAGAGTTGGCCCACCCCTGGACTAAGACTGGAATGCCATTAAAGTTCATCTTTATGGATCTTGCTTTGTGCACTGGTCCAAATCATTTGGTGGAGGGGGAATTATGGTGTGGGGATGTTCTTCAGGGGTTGGGCTTGGCCCCTTAGTTCCAGTGAAATGAGCTCCTAAGGCGTCAGCATACCAAGACATTTTGGACAATTTCATGCTCTCAACTTTATGGGAATAGTTTGGGGAGGGCCCCTTCCTGTCCCAACATGATTGTGCACCAGTGTACAAAGCAAGGTCCATAAAGACATGGATAAACGAGTTTTGGGTGGAAGAACTTGACTGGCCTTCACAGAGTCCTGACCACAAACTGATAGAACACCTTTAGGATGATTTAGAGTGAAGACTGCGAGCCAGGCCTTCTCTTCCAACAACAGTGTCTGACCTCACAAACGCGTTTCTGGAAGAATGGTCAAACATTCCCATAGTCACCCTCCTAAACCTTGTGGACAGCCTTCCCAGATAAGTTGAAGCTCTTATAGCTGCAAAGGATGGGCCAACTCAATATTGAACCCCACAGACTGGGGTGTCATTAATGTTCATGTGTGTGTAAAGGCAGGCGTCCCAATATTTTTGGTAATATAGTGTATGTATACTAGGGAAGCCCCATTTCCATTCTAGTGTTGGGAATTTAACCTCGCTTTACACGTTCCCCTTGTTGGGGTTATGTTTTTATCAAGATTAGATTTTATCGATTGTATTAAACTTTGTGATTTTATATTGTCGCCGTCTCACCTTGTGCCTGTAAAGTCCGTTTGTTTTGGAACTTTTGTTCTGTTTTTTCCTAAAATTTTGGGATGTGTCACAGTGGGAATCTTTTAGTTTTTGATATTTAGACAAAGGACTAATCTCTACCAACTAAACCAGCCCTGGTATCAACATGGTGTCTAAACCCAAAACCAAAAATGTAACACATGCCAGCTTACTAATTCTTTGGTGTGGTGGCTGCATTTGTTTTTTTTTTTTTCAAGCTTCTTTTGCTTTATTTTTACCTAGTAATTTTACAGACAACACACTTCCTATTCCTGGGTGGCCACGTCACTCCTCTACTGTATCTAAGAAGAAAGACGTGGTTGTCACCTTATGCTGCTTTCCTGATATAGACCACAAGCATGTCCAGATTCCTTCATCTGTTACATGGAGGGCAGGGCAATCGGTAGATTACACAAGATAGAAAGAAGGAAGACTTTGATGCAGTTCACAGGAAGTGATGAGGACACTCAATTTCTGGAAGGATCAACGTGCGTTGATCCTACCAGATGTGATGCAGCCATCACATCTAAGGCCCAAAACTGCAGCATATTGCATTTTTTGTGTTTGGATTTAGTTATCCTGTAATTAGTAAGTCAGAAAAAAAAAAAACAGGCTGCACAAGGGGACTACATTTTTTTTTTTTTTTTAACTGTCAGCATTTCAGGTGCAAATAGTGATTGTGACTCTAGATCTGGAATGCCCTGCCCACAATCTATATTGCTTGCTAAGCATACATATTGACTTGTAGTCATTAAGGCTGACCATACATTATACAATTTTCTTGTACAATTTTTAGATTTACCAAAATTATAAAATATGAGGTCAGACCCAAACACTTTCAATTTGAATGTAATTAGGCAGGCCCTTGCACTACATAGTTGAAGGTAAATCTAAAGGAAATTGAACAAGAACATTGTATAATGTATGGCCAGCTCAACTGTAATTAAGAGGTCTGCATCACATCAATTCCAGCAATTTGAAGCTCCACTGCAAAGATGCTGGTGTGACGTGGCCCTTGTAAAAAGGGCATTTGCACAGCACTGTAGGAAGTGGGATTGGCATAACAGAGCTCTGACTCAAAGCCAAGGTTGCTGTTGGCATACTGAGCATTACTGGATCTGGGGGCTACATAGCACACTCAACAGAAGTGCATCCATTTACATCTGATTAATAGCTAGATCTGGGGAAAAAGGGAAAGGGTTTTTATTTCTCCTCCAATTTTTTGAACCTAAACATGACAGATCTGGGGATTAAAGGATCTAATCTGTTGCACATGGGGTGGGGAGAACTAAACAGATGTTAAAGTGACATTTGTTCAGTTCAGCTCAGATTTAGCAGGGATCCGTGAACGGATCCCCTGCTGACTGGTACAGGCCCTAAGGAAAGCATGATTTGATTGTGCCATTAGAAAAACATATGAACAAAATAGCTTTTTTGTGGTCAATGGATAGTTTTTTTTTTACTTTGTGTGCAGGGCAGCGATTGTGGGGAAGCAGGGCCAAAACTAGGTTGGAATGATCATATTTAGTGATGTAAACCAGAGCCCTGGACTTCCCTCCCAGGCAGTAATTTCATAACATCCCATTGCTTCTGTCAATCAGCGAAAGAGAGGGCCTACCTGTCATTATGTGACAGCTGTGGGAAGAACCTGCCTACTGCTCAAATACTGCATGTTGGGGAGGAGGCTGAATGATCTGTGGTCCTGAAGAAGCCCACCTAAGGGTCTCTGTCGACAGGCATTTGCACACATCAGAACCACTCCTCTCAAATGGCATCACAAAACAGCTTGATGCAGCTTAGGTGGTCAAAAGCAGGTCAAATGCACCTGTCAATCAGCGCATCTGAAACTGATCCCAAATGCAAGCAGAATGCATCTTAAAGCAAGCTGCATTTGCCCGTCGACACAAGACCAAAGCCCGGCAAAACTGGCCCTGACTGATTTGTTCAGTAAACATATACAAAGTAAACAATGCCAGATTCAGATCTTCTAAAGATAAACGATAATCGGTTGCCCTAGGTTACTGAATTTTCCATACTGTTATTCGTCTACTGAATAAGCAGAAGGCTTTTATCTCTAAATGTATACGTTTAGATGCCAAGACAGGGGTCTCGAAACTTTCTAAACAAAGGGCCAGTTTACGCAGACTTTAGGAAGGCCAGGCTGTGGCCAGTGGGAGTAGAAAAGGTCCTAACGTCATTGGGAAAAAAATAACGCTCCATGTTGTTTCAGTGAGAGTAATTGTGCCCAATATTGTTGTAAATGGGAGGAATTGTGCCCCATTGTTGGTGTCATTGAGAGGAATTGTGCCCCATCAGTGATGTCATTGGGCCCCATTGTTGGTGTCAGTGGGATGAATTGTGCCCCCTTCATTGGTGTCAGACAGGGGAATTATGCCCTATTGTTGGCATCAGTGGATGAAATGGTGCCCCAATAGCTAGATAAAAGCAAACAAAGGGCCACATCTGGCCCCTGGGCCGCAGTTTGGAGACCACTGTGCTAAGAGATGCAACACAAAGGGCAGAATTTTAAAGCATTGAATTGGATATTCACCATGGGTTAATCTTATTAGAGTTTAAAAATACCAATAATTGATTCACCACCAGTACATGTTTGGTGAAAGTCATACTCACTGCTTTATTACTATACACCTCAAGGTGTCAAGCAAAATATCTGTTATGTAACTAAAGTGGAAAATCCCTTTAATCCTGTAATAATCCCTCTTACCTTTCAATAAAACTTTTTTTTTTCCATAACTCCTTTTACTGCTTTAGGTAAAGCAATTTATAAATTATGATTTCTAGTGTAAAATGTCTTCAGTGCCTAGGAACCAAATAACTTACACCAGTAGTTGACTATCTTTCTGCATCATTACAAACCCTAGTTCTATATCACTCTTATCTGTCTAAACTGTATTTTTAATGTAGACAAGAAACAAGGTTTATAGGACAAAACATGCATATAACTCATGCAATAGTAGAATCAGATTTGCCACAACTTGAACTCCACTCTTCAGTTTTTAGAGACTGCTGAGAATCTATCAACACAAAAAAAAAACCTATGAGCACCCCTGTGGTAAGAAGAGAAGGCTCTAAGAGATGCCCATTTAACTTAAGCCATATGTAGATATCAATGTTGCGGGTCATGGGGACATAGGATACAAGAGGACAGTGGATCACTAAAGTTCCATTCCAATCAAGAAAAAAAAAAAAATTACTCTTGCAGAAGTTTTGGCTTCAGAAATACAGAACGTTAAAAAAAAAAACCTTCAGTATAAACTAAAAAAACGTTCTAACACCAGTCCTGTTTAGTTGCCTAAGCCCTCAATCACATGGGTGCACTTAAGCGTACGCCTGTGCAAGGGTCGTGTTTGATGACATAGTTTTGCACAGGTGCTCAGTGCATCCCCATGCAGGCAGTCCCATTCTTGTCAATTGGAACACAGCTGCTGCCGCCAATTTCTCAATTTGACATGGGTCCCCGAAAACACACTGACTGTCCAAGTTTGTTGGTTGTGTCAGTTTAAACAAGATTAACTATGTAACTATTTAAACAAGATTAACTAAGACTGCCTGCATGAGGATGCACTGAACACCTGTGCATGCCCATGTGGGCAAACACCCCCTTGCATTGGCGTATACTTAAGCACATCTGTGCAAACGAGACCCAAATATAACAATAATTCTCAGTTTTTGAAACTAGAAGGGCATCTAAAATTACAATTGCCCTCTTTTCCAAAACCAGATACAGTAAATTACTTGTCTGTGCCCACCCTGCCCCAAGACCATGGAAAGTATCAATGGAGGTATCTATGCCATGTCTGTGCTGACCCACGATGACAGTGCCTGCCTCCAAGTCTTTCACAAGTGTGGCATTAGTGGCAGAAAACCCTACATTGTTTATTAAAAGCGCTTTCAGTTTGTTGGCAAATCTGAATAGAAGATGCAGCAGATGACATGCAAATGTGGTGTTAGTGCAGACATCACAGCCAGGCAATGTGGTGTTAGTGCAGACATCATAGCCAGGCAAGAATTGTGCTCACTTTCAAAGTCAAGGAAAAAGTTTGGTCCCTGATCAAGCTCTGTGCATGTAAGAACTTTTAAAAGGTTTCCCATTTGGCTCCTGAAAAACAGAAACAAGAAGGAGAGAAAGGAAGAGAGGTGCTAAGTGGGTGAGATCAAAAGCAACATGCAAACAGACGGCTTTCTCCTGTGCAAAGAAGTCCCCGCATTCCTCCAACTCATAGAAGATCAGGATAGAAAAGGAAAAGCTTTTAGCCATTGACCTGTGATTCCATCATGAAACTTACTTTCAAAATCCAGGAAAAAATGGGGATAATTTTCAATTTCCCTGGTAAGAACCTTAAGAAGATTACCCATCCCAGCAAACCTGGTGGATGCAATACAAAACAGTTATATTATCAATGCATCAAAGAGTATTAACACTGTAGTACGCTGGATGTTACACCTTTATTAAAAAGCATGCACACCATTATGCTTATATACATTTCATGTTCAATACTCAAATCAAAAAATACACACAAAAGAAAAAACTAGCAGGTGCTCTGAGCAAGAGTTTGGTATATCCCGCCAGCTGGCGATTGGTGATAATTAGACAAGTCAAAGGGTGCTGCTGCCCTCTATGGATCCTCTGGGTGGTGGGGACATCTAGACAAAACACAAAAGAAGAGAGCGCAAACTGGGCTTTAATATGGTAAAGTTAAAAACACTACAATGGTCAAACTCACATTGTGTGAAGATACAGCGTAAGGATTCCACTGTGACGGCACGCCTATAACCACCTCAAGATCCCGACAGGGGAAGGGGGGAGCCGTGAACGTTCAACCTAGCTGTCCACATCCTGGCAGCACATCCGAGGCTATGCACCACTGCACTCAACATGCAGATCCTAATGTGCATGCGCCTGGTCCAGCTGGTACTGTTCTTCAGGGAAACACAAACCCACAAGAGCAGGATACAGGGGGGAAGAGAGCGAGGATGTCACACACACAAAACACGTTGTCATGGCAACTGTGTTTTTAACTTTGCCATATTAAAGCCGAGTTACACTAGGGCGGCTTTGCACTCTTTTGTGCTTTGTCAATACTCAAATACTTAGCTTTTTTCTTCATATTACATACCGGTAGCGAATATTTAACAGTTAGCATTGCTGCAAGCAGTTGTGGTCTAAGTGCTTTCTGGAGGCTCAAACAGTAGCTTCTGTGGTGAAACAGTCCCGAATAGCAGGGAGGTCAGACTACAAACTTGCATAAACACAGAGGGACACATTGCTTCTCCTTTCAGCGTTAAAAGTAGACCTGTCACAAAATTGGGATACTCATGTTGAGAACATTAGCTCCACAAATATAGGCAGATGACATAGTAGACAACAAAAGCCAGCCTTTCCTGTATAAACCTTTCTTGGGTCCTTCTGCTTTTCTTCCTCATCGGAAAGGCTCAGGGGCTCAAGCTCATCTTTGCACCTACTTAACATTATTACAGGGTTTTTTACTGTAGATAACCTTTACTAATGACAGTTTCCTTTTTTTTCATCATTTCAGTTTTAATTGTCCACGTTTTGTTTGTTTTAAAGTGTTTTTTTTTTTTTTCTGAAAAAAAGAACTAAGAAAAATGTGAACACCCTAACCCCTCTTGGCCCCCACTGTACTTACCTCCACAAGTAGCGGACACTGCCCATGCAGCTGGTTTAGTGGTCCAGGGGATTTGAAATCCCCACTCTTGCCCCTTCTTTCTACAGGACAATTCTTATTGGTCAGCACTAGCATGCGACTGTTTTGACCAATCTAAATTGTTCAGATCCACCCTGGAAGCCATACAGAAAGAAAGGGAAGGAGAGCAAGGATTTCAAACCCCTGGACTGCTACATTGACTGCATGGGCAGCGATAGTTAACCTCTTCGCACCAACCGCCTCCCGGCCCTTTAAGAGTTATAAAAGCCGGGAAACGGAGACAAACATTCGAGTCATGTGACCGCTGTGATTGGTTGTCACAGCGCTCACTTGATCGGAAAGCTCCTGAGTGTAAGTATGCATCGGGAGCTTACAATCCCCGTTGGCTACAATGGGAGCACATTCTCAGCACAGTAAGTTGTAAACACAGGGCCGCATATATGCCGCCGCTTGGAGTCAAGGCCCACCTGCCGAGAGGCTGCATATAGGTGTACGGCCGGGCGCCAAGGGGTTGATCATCCACAGAGGGTAAGAGAAGAAGGGAAGCTTCTATTTTGACTTAAACCTCGTACACACGATTGGATTGTTGGCCAACAAAACCGTGGACTTTTGTCCGAAGGGCGTTGGCCCAAACTTGTCTTGCATACAAACAGCAAGGAATTTTCGGCCAACAAACACGAACTTAGTGACATACTACGTGGTTTTATAGCTCTTTAGCGCCACCCTTTGGGCTCCTTCTGCTAATTTCGTGTTAGCAGAACTTTGGTGAGTATTGATTTGCGCTTTTCATTTATTGCTTTTCATTTTGTGCTTTTCAGTTCATTTCTGAACAGCCGTTCGTCAACCAGACATGTTGCGGAATCGGAGGAGATAAGGTGTTTTTTATTGGCCTTGGAGTTATTGCTTTGACGTTATTTTTTGGTTGAATAATGATTTGATTTGGTATATTTTCTATATTTTTGGATGCATAGAATGCACTTTTTGGTTAAGTTCTATTGGCAGATAGCATGTCTAATTTTATTTGTTTTCTTTTTTTAATGCACAATAAAAAAAATATGTAGAATAATACTTGGCTATGTGTTTTACTTCAAATGACAGTTTGGGAGTAGACAGTCTGCTCTCAACTCGGAGCAGAGGACTGAGCAATCGGCGGTCTTGGGATCACTCTGTTCTCAGGCTTAGAGCCAACGCGGATTTCACCTTTAAAAGTTTTTATAGAGACTCCTAAAATACATTAAAAACTTACTCACTAGAAGAATCATATACACCTTTCCCTTTAGATCATTTGTTTGCTACAATTACAGGTGTACTTTAATAATACACTATGTCACATACTAAAAAGGTAAAGTACTTACTAATCTTTTACAAAGGATTGCACTGTTCCTACAACAATCCTGACTTTGTAAGTTTAACGCTCAGCAAGAAACAAACATTGACTTAAAAAATTGATAAGGATGCTAGCAGCACTTTTCTAATAAACTCTGCCAAGTGGAAAGGAAAAAGCAGAACGTGTACCTGATGTCTCGTTTATTTTATTAGATCCCGCCGTCTTACTTAGAAGCCTGAACAGATTTAGCCCATACGGCTCTGAAATCAAGACTGATGCATTTGTCTGGCTTAAAGAAAACTTGTTTTTATTTTCTGTTAATACAGGTCCACAATATGTAACATTATCTGAATGGGAAAGCCGGTGAAAGGAATTTGTTTACTTTCTGGGGGAGAACGCGGCTCTCCTGGGGCTGGCAGTCTATGTGATTAGGCAAGTGATGTAAATGAAATGCACGCGTTTGTTTGGCGATAGTAAATGCAATAAATGTGTACACATTAGCCTGCAGACAAGACCCGGAGACTGTGGCTTCTCGTGCTAAGTAGATAAACCATGAACTCAATAGGCTTTTTCTAGCAGGGATTGGGGACCGTGTCAGAACATATGAAAAAAGGTTTCCTCAACAACCTGGGAGACCTGAACACTGTGTGACCTTATGTTGGCCAAACTCAAATCCTCTCGTCTCCTGCTGGAATTCAAAGAGGCCATTTAATAATGGTACTAAACATACCAGAAAAGTCTACGGCATTTTGTTAGACTGTGCATTAAAAGGCAGTCTCCAATCTACACTATACACCAATAAACTCATTAGGAGCCTGTGCCCATGGGCAAATTCCACCTTCTTTAAAGAGGATTTTCAGTGTCCCTCCCAAAAGATAAAAAAAGTCAGTAGATACAAATACTGTAGCTGCTGACTTTTAATATAAAAAGGACACACACCTGTCTAAGGATCCAGCACTGTCCTCATCCAAGCTGGTTTTTCACTGGTCTTTGGGTCCCCAGTGCCGAAATGGAAGCCGGAAGTGAGTCCTAGCAGCTTCACAGCCAGCTTACTACTGCACATACGCAAGTCGAACTGTGCTTCGTGAAAGGTTCCCCAGCTTCCTGGGATGTGTCCGAGAAGGCTGAATGCAAAGAGAGAGAGGGGGGGCTAAACTTTAGGGAGCGAGGACCTGTTAAAATTAGGTACCCACCCCAAAAAAAAGTCTCCAAAAGTGTTGGAGGAAAAAAAAAAAGCAGAACTTCCCCTCTTGGGTAAATTCCACTTTAAGGCACTTCTGAGATCATTCTAATTCAATGCAAGTGTAGGTTACCTCCTTACCTGCATTTGACTTGCTTCAGCTACATTCTCATGGACTTGCATTGGGAGAGAACCAGTCTTGAAGTGAACAAAAGCCCAACAACAATGACCCTTACTGTCCAGGTACACGTGAACAGAAAGTAAAGCCCAACCTTCAGTTTAAATCAGCTAGATCCATTCCAGGTCCATTCAAAGAAGTCTAATGCCCCGTACACACGGTCGGACTTTGTTCAGACATTCCGACAACAAAATCCTAGGATTTTTTCCGACGGATGTTGGCTCAAACACGGTCACACAAAGTTGTCGGAAAATCCAATCGTTCTAAACGCGGTGACGTAAAACACGTACGTCCGGACTATAAACTGGGCAGTGGTCAATAGCTTTCATCTCTTTATTTATTCTGAGCATGTGCGTCGGATTTGTGTACACACGATCGGAATTTCCGACAACGGATTTTGTTGTCGGAAAATTTTATATCCTGCTCTCAAACTTTGTGTGTCGGAAAATCCGATGGAAAATGTGTGATGGAGCCTACACACGGTCGGAATTTCCGACAACAAGGTCCTATCACACATTTTCCGTCGGAAAATCCGACCGTGTGTACGGGGCATAAGGCTGTGTTAACACTTTGCGTTTTGCATTTTTGGTGTGACAGCCTATTAACTTGAATGGCCTGTCTGTCACACGACAAGCGCAATGGAGAAGATCAAATAACATTTTTATTTTGGCATTGAGTCAAGCAGGTTTGGCAACTTGTGACAAAACACAAAAGATTATTTTTTTTATTTTTATTTTTTTACAAAAGCAGCCACAGCCTGAGATGAAAATCCTATCTGCTGCCAGCACGTGGTGGAGAAGGACCTTGCACTGTGGCCTCTGACACCCCTCCTGCTGAGTCAGACATATAGCACCGCAATCGGCAAAGCTAATGCTCCCTTGTGATTGGCTCAGCTGTGGGCATGTCAGATCTCTGCAGACACCACTGCCTCCACACAAAGAAAAATGCTCTCTCTCTACAGTATGCTGGCAGGGGACAGTCTCATCTCGTCAAGCTGTGTCTGCTTTCTAAAGAAAGCAAAGTAACCTGAAATGTATTTAGCAGATTTAAACTTAAAGTGTTACTTAACCCGGGACCCTGCATTCACTATATCTGTTCTCCCACACTACGCAGAGCATGAAAATGCAATAGTTTTAGAAAATATAAACTGCAAAATACCTTTTCTCATCAGCAGTTAGAACAGTCTTGTGACTTCTATCAGTGTCTGGTTAAAGCTTAAAAGGAGGAGTTTTTATACTGCTCTCACTGTCCTATAAGACTGCAGGACCCCATGACACTCTATCTGGACAGTGCTGATTGGCCCTTTTTTGCGATTTCAGGGTGCGTTTTCTATTGACATCTGTGCAGAAACCTGCACAGATGTCTGAAATCACCACCGAAATCGTGACTGACAGGGAGTGAAATTGTGCGAGTTCAGCTGAACTCGCACAGCTTTATTCCCGCAGCTCAGTGTGAACCTGGGCTAAAACTGAATTCCAACTTTCTTTTCATTGCATGCAATCATCAATCCCAGCATAGATCATACTTGTGTAGCATGTTGCTTTGTTGTCTGCAGATCCCCTGATATTCTGGGTATAGTTAAGGCTTTGTACCATGTGGCACTCTTTGTATCCCTGCTGATAGACTCTGTCCCTTCCACAGCCATTTCCTGCAGCAGCTAGAGTCTGTAACACTTCCCGTTGTAGTCTTTAAGACTCTGCAAATAATGCAACTTCTTTCACAGCTCTGATGGTGGGTGGGATGGAATAATACATCCCAATTAGCATTCAGCCCCGTCCAGTCACACCAACTGAAGAGTTTAAACCTCCCAAGTCCCACCCCTCAGATCCCCCCCTCCCAGAGCCCTGCTCTATGTGAACTGATTTATTTACATATTAAGGAAACGTCTTCCATAGCCCTTCCGCTGTAGTCTTGCAGTAAGCTATTATTCTTTGGCATGTTGCAAGAAAGAATGACACGGGGAGGAACGACACATTCACACCTTTCACCACCCACATGAAGGCCCGGAAACACCCACGGTAACCCTAGGATCCCCCCACATCAACTCCTAGAATACCTACAAGTGACTCCCATAGCCTGCCCTGAAGCTACAGAGGCCAAAGGATCATGGGAGATGTAGTATCAGGATTGGAAAAGGAAACAGGACGTTGGAGAACTTTGAAATTCAGCCAGGAGGAGTAACATCACAGACACAGAAACCTGCTCTATACAACTAAAGGAGGTGAGTTACAAACAATCTGACAGTGGGGTTGTGATTCATTTACATGCACAATGCATCTGCTGTTTTGGGAAAGAAAAACTGGAGTTTTTCTTTAAAGCTCAGTTAGGCTGTAATTTTTTGCTTCTTTTGGCAGCCTATTTCTTAGTTTATAGTAGAATGGATTTAAAGGACGTCCTACAACAGACTCAGTAGCCAGGCTCTCAGCCAAGCAACAGATGTTTCTATCGCGAAGTACAAGCTGGGGAAAAAAACAGTCATTAGCACAACTTAACGCGATTAATACAACTTAAAAAAAAAAAAAAAAAAAATTTAAAGGGAGCGGATGCAAACCCAATGTCATCCTTTCTAAACTACTGCCATAGGGGTTATCTATAAGGATATACATGCCTCCTGCATGTATCTTTACCTGTCAAATGTCTCCCCTCTGTCTGTTATGAGACCCGAAAAACTGCAGATTCTGTGGGTGGGTCTGTTGTCTGGAGCTCGGTGGGTGGAGTCGTGATGTCAGTAGACTCCCCGCCCACCTCTACACTCCCCTTGTCAATATGCATTTTATCCTGCACTGAACTTCTGCTATGATCTCTAACATCCAGTGAAAAGACAGGAAAGTAACCACATGACTTCAGCATGCCAAATCACGTTGAGGTGTGGAACAGCCAATCCTTGCAGAGCTGCTGAAGAAAGGAGTGGGGGGGGGAATTAAAAAATAATGTATGTCTTAGGCTAGTGCACGAGATATGTTAATCACCTGTCACTCACAGCAAGGGGGAGGATTTGACAAAGTTTTTCTCAGTTTGTCAAGTTTTATCTCACTGAACAATAAAAGAGGATTGCTCAGCGCTGGACTCTTTGTGGCAAGACTGGGCTCAAATGATAGGAAATCTTATACTCTACATTATGACATAAAAAAAAAAAAATTGGGGGGTTTACATCCACTTTAATACAGTTTTGTGATCCTTAAAAGAGAAGTATGGCCAAAGCATAGTTCTCCTCTGAGTTAAAGGAGTGCACTTTTTGCTCTCCTGTGACCCAGAATCAGCCAACAGCGGGCTAAAGTCTGCTGTCAGCTTACGTCAACTCTGGAAGGAGCCTGACAATGTCAGAATCCACCCAGACGCCTGATCGGCACCTGCCGACAGCCTGAGCCAGTCAATTCCACGCCAGTGAACGCTGGAGGGGCTGAGCAGAAAGCTGTGACTGACAGTCACCGTTCTCTGATCTGGGATGACCAAGAACTGAGCAATCAGTGGTCATGTGATCACTCTTGGTCTTAGAGCCAGTGGAGGACAGCTGCACCATCAGACCGATACTACAGTATGGAGGTGAGTATGTATGAATTTCTTTAGAATCCCGCACTTCTCTTTTTTATGAGATTTTAAAAGCATCATGTGTAATCTATCTTTATATTAGCATCCTGTAATACCAGCAGCATCACCCTGTCCAGCACTCACACAGAGAGGGCAGGTCCTCAGCATTTTAATACCTGACAACCTTCAGCCTCATCAGCCAGAGTCAGCCATGCTTCCTCTGCCTCCTTTCTACTTTTTCATGTGTTCTTTTACTGGACTTAAAATTAAACGGTCGATGGATGATGTGGACTGAATATATAGCATGGACTGCTTTGGATGATATTTAAAAAAAACAAACAAAAAAAAAAAACATGCTGTTCTATACTAGACCTTACAATTCTAAACGATGGGGTTGACCATAGATATTCTTCATATTTTCTAGAGCTCAGTACTGCTCATTTGTCTTAATAAAATAAATAAAAAAAATTATATATATATATACATATATATATATATATATATACACATACACATATATACACACACACACACACACACACACACACACACACAATATATATATATAATTTTTTTTTTTTTTTTGCAACATACCTCTAATTTGTATAGTATTGTCTCCAATATATAAATAAGACTATGAGATGCATGTTTGTACCACTTTTTTTTTCAGTAAACATTACTGAAACATAATTACCTCTCACTATAAAGCAAAGTGAGTAGTATTGTTTAAGATTTGCAAAGTGGCGAGCACATACACATACAAGCACACATTGTAAAGGCGTTCTGACAATTCTACATCACTACTGTATGGATCTCCTGAGTAGGAGGCGATTACAACTCAGACTGCTCTATAGACATTTGCTCTAGTAATACACTTCACATGAAAAGGAGGATGAATAGCAAAGACAGTGAAACAAATTGTTTAGCATTTGCTGCCCCCTGCTGTTTTTAAGCAAAAATGCCATAAAACCCCCAAGGATAGAAAAAAAAAAAAAAATCATCACTTCTTGTACACTACAGCAGGTACTTCTCTGCTTGTGAATCAAACCAATACTTGAAAACATTTTCCTTGGATGCGAGGTAGTAATGGTTTTAAGATGTACTGTATATACAGGATAGAATAAAGTAATGTCAAAACTTTTTTTATTTTAAATAGAGTACGAAATGAATAAAGCCCTATATCCCTCCTACTAAATCTCTCTAAAATGAGGCAACTCTCCTCATTGTTAAATGGCCCTTCTTTTCATATTATGGTGACAACACAAAACTTTGGATTTACCCTCAATTTGGTGACATTGGTTGCCAGGACATAAAGAGAGGATGAATCTCCCCAACGCAGACAGCGGCTTCAACCCTTCCCTACTCTATTCTAAAGCCAATCCAATATAAAGGCCAAACGAATATTAAAAAAAGAACAGTCAGAAGTCAGTTGGTGTTTTACCATCACCAGGAAGTAAGGAGCAATGTACCCTCAATGGGGACACAGCAATAGATATCGCACAGAGGTTCTTGCTCTGGTTCTTTAAAAATAATTCTGTATCAAAATCTCACAGTTGACACGAGTAAAATGAATTCTCTCTAACAGGGTCACAGTTTGTGGGGAAGATTTTGGCCCTGAGCTATGCAGATTTGTACTGTGACCTCCATGTGTACAGCCTGGGCTCATGGAATGTAGGTTGAATGCCGCTGGAGGAGATTATTTACCCCAGGAGGGGACAAGCATGCAGGAAGAAATTGAGGCTGTAGGGGGCAGTGTTGGAGTATGTCTAAAAAGACATAAGAAATAGGCTCGAGGAAAGCATGTATTTGTAAAGAAGAAAACACAATTAGTCTGCTCCTAAACTGGCACTTCCAGATCAACTCATGAGTCTCCCACTGGTCCCCTCCACATCACTACTGTATTCCCTCTCAGGGGACTTCGGGAAATAATTTGTCAGCAACAGAGTTCAGCCATGCATAGAGGTAAGAATTCTCTTTATGTTTTACACATACATGCTTTACTCAAACCTTTTTCTTTTGTGGCACACTTTCTTACACCCCCCCCCCCCCACAAACCCACAAGAGGGTTAAAAAAAAAGGGGTTTCTAAAAAATAAAAAAAAACCTAAATTAAGCAAAAGCGCTTTATTGGTGACCGTTACACCCTAAAACCACCACCAGGTGGCTCCAATTGCTCTTGGATGGGATCTAAGCACTGCAGCCATGGTGCCTATAATATACGGATAAAATTAATCTGAATCCAATTTAATTAAAAAAAGAGAGGACTCAATAGTAGGGTGTTACTGATTCATTGGTTAGGACGGGATACCTCCAAAGCAAATCACTGGAATATAGGGAAGGGGGTTGGGATAAAGAGGTATCCCAAGAAAGCAATGAGCAGAATCCACCTCGGTATATCATAGAAAATATCTAACAAGCTTTATTGATGTTTAAATAGTATGTTAAAACCCACTCATAAGCCTGTTGATTACTGAACTTACAAGCCAACGTAGTTCACTTCCTGGTCAGCTGATCGACAACCTCTATGTACAATCAGGATACTACGGACCACGCCAGCACAGCTTTAGCACGGACACCTTTCAAATTTCAAATAATGCAGCATTCATCTTCATCTCAGTGATTCCTGGGGAAGCATGGATTGGACTGGGAGACGGCCTCAGACACTACAACAGAGTGGTGAGAGCCTCCGGGCTGTATCATGTGCTTGCCGTCCCTTCCCAATGAAATGAACACTGAGATATATTCAAATATATCGTGCACCTATCAGCTGTGTTATTGCTATTATATATGCAGTACTGCATGAATCACTGTGCTTAAAGGACTTGTTCATCTCATTTTGTGATCGCCTCGTTTCAGATCAGGGACGCTCATCTATGCATAACATTCGATCAGCCTACCACTACTATTATATCATAGATCCGGGACACTTATCTATGCATTACATTTGATTAGCCTACAACTACTATCATATCTTTTTGCTTCAACTTCAAATTTATCATCTCTCCAGGCTATCCATCAACTAACGGACATTGGTTCCAATATTAGGTCTTTAATGGAAATCTAGCCATGCGAGCATACTAGCATTTTCAGGTTCTATATTATCTATGTGAGATATAGATATAGATAGATCTATATATCTATATCTATATTTATATATGTGATATTTTTGGCTCAATACTAAAGCCGCACCATAGAATAACATTGTGTACTGGGTGTGCATGTGCAGTGTGCATGGGGTTTCAAGTTCTGGCACCATTTTGTGACAACGTTGTCCACTTGTACGTGTGGGTTTCTTTTTATTGTTGGGTATTTGGGAAAACTACTCCACATTAATGTTATCTCTGTCATTTTTTAGTTGGTTTTAACATACGAAAGAGCAATAAAGCTGGTTAGATATTTTCTATGATATACCAAGGTGGATTCTCCTTATTGCTTTCTTGGGATATCTCTTTATCCCAACCCCCTTCCCTATATTCCTTGGTGCCTATAATAAGCAGTAAGGTCCATTTGGACATAAGCAGACACATGGGCACTGCCATTGGACATGCAGCTCCAAGAGCAAACTGACTCATTACAGACAATACTGAAAATGGAGCACAATGATGAGAAAATCAGTTATCTTTACATTTTACAATTGGGTTGAAAAAAGCCCTGAATGCAGTATTAGTAGTGCGCAGACCTGTAATTACTTACTCCAATTAGGGCCTTCTGGAAGTCAATGAAGTGACACAATATAAAGTGTATGACACAAACTGTCTCAGCTGGAGCACAGTCAATTCGATTTTAAATTTTTTATTTCCCAAACGGTTTGGAAAAAAATAATGGAGGCGGATTGGTTGCTTTGAGACATTTAGATGACTGAAAGCCTAAAGCCAGCCATACATGGATCAAAATTGGGGCGGATCAGCAGGGACCGGCTGAATTTCGATCCATGTATGGGCAGGGAGGTTGTACAGTCGATCTACCAATCGACTTCTGTACAACCGTCCTGTTGGATATTTTTCCCACTTGATTAGCATTCCAGGCAAGGAGCCTTCAGTGGGTGCGCTTAGGAATATTTCTCCTGCATTAGTCTCTGATCACATATGTGTGCCAGGGGAACACACGTAAAGTCATGTGCATTCCTGCAGCACACCAAAAATGTGCATCCCTGTGCTGACAGCAGTGTGTACCCCTGGAGGTCCGACATTCCACCTCCCCCACTCACCTTGCTGTTCTGAGTCTCTCGAGACCAAATCCAGTGCTGCTCAGCCCTCCTAGTCTGCAGCACGGATCCCACCGAGCGGGGCAGAGGGGTAAGTGCACATACTGACAGCTTATTTAGCCACAGCGATGTGGTATACTGCCATCCACCTCAATGGTCGCTGGTTCAGGTCTGTTTTTTACAGCTTCACAATTCTACCTCTGAAGTGCTTCCTAGAGACTGTAATGGAAATCTTCCAGTGGAATTTGTAATAAATTTTGACTTTATTAATCCAGTGGCCTTGCTATTTGTAAAAAAGGGTTATTATTAGGTAACAAATTCCACCTTCATTTCTCAGATACAGCATTGACAATATGCTACTTATACATATTTGAATTGTCCTATTGCACTGAAAGGGTGTGGGACTTCACGAATACCCTCATGGAAAAGCACACTTGACCTTGCCTAGCCCTCTGACCTCTGACCTAAAATAACCTAGCCTCCCCAGCACCAGATGCTAACTTACCTTAAAGTGATAGTAAAGACAAAAAAGTTAAACCTGGCCCATCAGGTCAGCTTATAAAAAGCCTTACCTGTAGGTGCCTTTGAAACAGCTTGAACATGCGTCATACTAATGACGTTACATGCGCATACGCAGTTCTCTCAGCATTCATGGCACACAGTGTGCCATGAATGCAGAGCGCGCCATGCTGCGATGGTGCCTCCAACGTGCATGAGAGGCAACAGCTCAAAGCTAAGGGCTCAGCTTGAAATGGTAAGTGTCATTATGTGAACACATTATGGCATTAACCTGCAGTGGACCATTTTTTATTTATTTTTTTTTTCTGGTAGACTTTACTACTAGGCTTTAAAGCAAACCTGTGGGCAAGGCTACGGGCTCAAATATTTAACACATTCTTAATGGTCGACAAGTAGGTTTTAAAATAAGCACTCATTGACTTCTGTTGCTGTGGGCACTGTGGAGCAAATTATTCTCAAAGTTCACAACAGAAGAACTGAAAGTGGAGTTCCACCCAAAAGTGGAACTTCCGCTCATTTGTCTCCTCCCCCCCCCCCTCCGGTGCCGCTGTTCCCACTTCCGGGAGCCCCAGCCGTGGCTATTGACATCCCTCCCTCCTCCCCTTGTCGCTGGGCCAGTAGGAGAGAGGATCGGAGCCTCGTAGTAGGGTTCCCGGCGTGAAGCCATAAGTCTACACTGCAGAGTTCCCTTACCCGCAATGGCAGCACCCGATCAGCTGCGGTGCCGACATAGCTGGACTCCAGGACAGGTAAGTGTCCTATTATTAAAAGCCAGAAGCTACAGTATGTGTAGCTGCTGGCTTTCAATTTTTGCAGCGGTGGACGGACCCCCGCTTGAAGCGATTAGCTTAGCCCCCTCTTTCGGCAGTGACTTAGCAGCCTTCCAATCTTCTATGTAAACACAGGGCAGTTGTGGTGGTAGTGGTAGTAGTAGTAGCAGTAGTAGTAGTAGTAGAGAGGGAGTAGAGGGAACTGAGCTGCTGCACAGACTAAAGTGCTTCTCCGGGGAACTTGGAAAGCCGGTTCACACAGACGCGGCTTCAAAGTCGCCCGATTTTGAAGCCGCCTCGTACAGAGGGACTTCAGCGCAGCTTGCAAAACAACTTCTGTATAAAAGTCAATGCAAGCCGCTCTGAAGTCGCTCAAGTAGTACAGGAACCATTTTCTAAGTCGGAGCGGAGTCACTCCTATTAGAACGGTTCCATTATACAGAATGGAGCATGACTTGTCACGCGGCTAAGTCCCCTGACAGGTCGCCCCTGTGTGAACCGGGTATAAGGATGAATTGTTTCACAAGACTCCAGCTACAGAGATCAGGGTAGGCTTGTTTTAAGGTTTATTTGCTGCTTAATTAGAATATGTAAATGATTGACTGTCCAGCCCCTCTCAACCTTTTCAACCCTTAACATAAAACTTTCTGATCCTAGGGAACCCCTACTAAACATTACTAAATCTACAACTCATGATACCATAGTGTAATGGTCTGTGGGAAGAATGCTCCTTACATTTGTGGTCATTGGGGAAAAATTCCCCCCTTACAGATAGCTATAAAGTTCAATGGTGTCAGTGGGAACTTATCCGAAAGGCAGACATTGCTCATTGCACAAGGAACCACTAGCAACTTCTTGGAGGATTCCTAGTTGAGAACCCCTGATCCATAGCTTGGCCAAAAGGTTCACTTTGATCTAAGAGCTGAAGCCTAAAGCCAACTGCTGAAATCTTCCTCCCGATTGCCCCTGAGCAGTAAATCCTGATAAACTTCTATTGGACGGTCTCTTGAGTGTCTCCATAAATTCTGCCAGCTGGCTATCAACACTGCAACAGGCCGCAGCCCTTAGATGGAGATGCAGAAGTATATGGACCTGGGAAGGGTAGGGTTACTCTGGGTCAGGAAGATCAGGCATGATAAAATGCATTTATGTAAAAGTATATGCAACCTTTAGGTGATGGTGTCACTTTTAAGTAGAAAGGGAAAAAAAAAAAAAGCTGCTGACAGGTGGGAACCATAGACACAGGGTGGGGTTTGCACATACCTGCAGAACATTTAAGAGTTGTGTGGCAAGGGACGGTGTGATGCGCATTTTATCACATCACACAGCTCGCCTTCTTTTATTTGGAGTGACTTTTATGGCACATGAGGAAAGTGACATGTCATTCATGCAGGCCCATCCAGAGCAGTGCAATATTATACAAGCCTGTTGAATATTACACAGCTCTGGAATGCAGAGAAACAATGCGTTCTGGTGTGAACATGACACTGAAAAACTATTGTTTTCTGTGCATCAATGCAGTTATTTGCATTTGTCGATGAGAAAAAGCGCAACTGCATATAGCGCTGGGGAATTCAGAGAAACTGAAAGTGGGAGGTAAATCCCAAGTTTTGAGCTGTCACCAGAACAGGAATAGAGGGGAAAGCTTCCAATGGCAATTGTCTATAAAGAGATATCCTCTAACTGCTCAGTTTACATGACAGGAAGTGCAGAGAAATCTCCCCAATGAGACACAGATGGCAACCAAAAAACTGACAGTGATTTTAACCCTCACTAACTTTATCCAAGAAAAAAAGTCTTGCCCTTAGATATACTTTACATTTGCAACCTTAGCAGTAGTGGTTTTCCTACATAGTAGAGATAACATACAGTTTTCTCTATACATTCCAAGTAATAAAGATGTACAGATATAAACATTAATACATAAACATTCTTATACCTTCTGTCCCTTAGTGAAGGAATGTAGTCAAACTACTCCGCTTCAAACTTTGGTGTAGAAATATAGTGAACATTTCACACTAGAGAGAAGAGTTTGGTCTATGTCTGGATTTTAATGAAATGCCAAGATACTACACTGTAGATTTTCTCTCTCTCTCTATGGCTGTCTTATTTAAAAAGCTAAAATACAGCTGAGATTTGTAAGCTGACTTGCAGCAAAAAGTAACCTCCATTTGTGTTCTAAACCTTGCCAGCAAGGGTATCTCGTCTAACCCAGAATTTCAGAACACAAGGCTGTCCAATGACACCAATGCAGAGCCATTCCACAGTAGCCCCTATATGGCCAGTGCAGCTGGACTCCCAAGAACAAAAAAAAAATATTACCTGGCACTGTAAAATTTTAAGGCGTATAAAAGAAATAGACTGTCACACTAATAGCCAAGAAGCCAAGTGTGTTTATTTTACCATAAGGCTTCATGTACACGTTTTTACAACCTCTCCTGAACTATTTTACTTGACAGATAGTAACCAACCTCTAAAACGTTTGTTTTGCCGCCTTAAAAAAAAAAAATTATATTATATATATATATATATATATATATATATATATATATATATATATATATATATATATATATATATATATATATATATATATATATTCTATTATTTTTTCAAATAGCCAAAAATGAACAACGCCTGTAAACGAAACGTGGCCAAACGCGAGTTACAGCGTTTACAAGCTGGTACAGGCATTTGGCGTTTCAAAAGGCTCTAAACATCCGTCCTGAACGCATTTTTTTGCGTTCCAAAAATGCTTCTCAACTTAACTGCCAAGAAACGACTATAAAAACGACCCTGTGTACATGTACTGATAAGATAACAGAGGAGAGTTCAGGGGCAGCTGAAAAAAAATGCCCAACTGCTACCGTTTACCAGTAGCAGTGTACATGAGGCCTAAATATCAAGTCAAACCAACACGTTTTAACCCTTCATCAGGGCTCCAGAGTAAAATGGCAAGTACTCAGCTCATAAAGCTTAGACCTTCAACGCAAGTTCTACAAGTAATGTTTCTGGCTTAATCAGCTGGTTTCTGCAACCCTTCTGAACCCCCATATTCCTTTACCAAGATGGCTACCCCCACACAAAATCGAAGTGCAGGATAAGAAATGGCAAGTCAGTCGGAAAAGTTCAGCTGCAGGGAGCCTACAGGCAATACTAGTGACTAGTCCTTTGGCATCTGCTTGCCTCTTTTTGGCACAGCTTGCAGAGTTTAGATCTTTGTTAAATCACACAACACAATGTCTAAGTGCCAAGAGCTGGTTACATCATGCTGAAAAACACTCAATAGGGAGCAACTGAGGAACTAAATCATGTATGCAAGTCTTCCATTGCCTGCTATTGTTTATCGGTCACCACAGAAACAGGACATCTAGGTCTCAAAGAACGCGAGTCACAACAGCAGCGGACTTCACAAGATGCAGTAGCTCCCTAACACAGACGTTCTGCTGATACAAAGGCTGACCATGTGATCCAAAGCCTCCGCACCCTTACATGAACACTGGGATCAAATCAAGTATGAACACTGGGAATTTAAAACCTGAAGGATCACACATTTTTATACCTTAAAATATCCTTTTCTTGAAGTGTGAATGCCATTTCCTGCCCCCTCCAGTGCTCTGTGCTGGCAGAGCTGAGTAACAGCCACACCTCCCTGCACAAGCATCCTCACCAAAGACTGATGGTGGCGAGAACGGATTACTAGGTGAACAGGGCAAAATACTGGAGCCTATTTAACTGCACAGGTATATTTAGGCACCCCTCAAAATAAATGACTAACAAAAAAATTGTGGATTCGACTTTAAAAAATAAAGGATGTTCGTACAATACCCGACTTTCATTTCTTTGCAATGGGCAGTGCATGTTAGTTGCAGTCATGTGCACTGTTCTATGTACACTGCAAATCCTAGTGTATCTCCACAACACGAACAGGGTGACTACATTTCACGCTGGTCCACCCCCCCCCCCTTTCCTGGCTTGCCAGGCAGCATGCTTGGATAAGAGTCTGGTATGGAATTTGGGGGGGTGGCGGGAGGACCTCACTCTCATATGTTTTTTTGGCGTTGGGTTCCATTTATAATTCATCCCAGACCCGTAGGGAATCCACGCACTAGGTGTCTACATCACAAAATAAATAATCAATGCATTGTTTTTAATGAAATTACCTTCATTTTATAAAGTATCATTTTATGCAGTATTTACCACATAAATGATATAATGAAGTGAAATTTTATTTATCGCATGTGATATTTGGATAAAATGAGTCACGTGATCTAAAGATCCGTCAACTTTTCTGATATTAACTTAAAAACTAGTTCTGGGCCTGTAATTCAGACACCGCCATACACTAGCATTTTCAGAAGCAGACCAGGAATTACAGCCATCATGCTTCCCTTATGACAGTCACTCTAAAAGATAAATACAGTTCATTCAGACAGGTGCCGACATCCATTCTGCATGCCGAGCCACTGGTTTCCGTGTCTGCATCTGCCTTGGAGCTTATAGAAGTAGATGCATTGACTGTACAGACACAGCCACATGTGTGCAGGAGCGGGTGCAGAGTGTGCGGTGGAGTGTTGCTGTCAGAATACAATGTCCCGATTGGGGGGTGTTGGGTTGGAAATTCCTCCACTCACCTCGCTTGTGTGGATAGGGGAATCAGTTTTTTCCCATTGTTCAGCCCACCAGCTGAACAAAAAAAAAAAAAAAAAAAAGATAAAAAAAAGAAAAGAGAAAAGTGTATGGCCAGCTTTAGACACCAGCAAGCAAGCCAGCCATTTGCTGGGACTTTAGGGAGCGGCAGAAGGCGATTGGAAGCTGGGGTCCCTAGCGGTAATAGCATAATTGTTTGACTAGCAGTCAGTGGCAGCAGTGCCTTAGATCTCACACTGCAGATACAGCTCGTAGGGTTTTAGGGCTGGTTCACAGATGCAGTCCAGTGCATTTTTATTCTGCATCAAAAGTGTAGCTTCACTTGTTGAGGTCTGCATTCAAATGACCAGCCTGTGGCACAGCCAAAGATGGGAAGAAAAGTAAAGCTGAAAAAAAAAAAAAGTACCTGGCAAAAAATTGCTAACCTGATGTCATAGAAATGTGAAAATGAACAGTCATCTGCTGCCGCCCTTTAGTACATCATCCCACAATTTTCACAGACAAATTAGACACTGTCTAAGACTACATCTTCAATGCCAGAGAAAGCATTGGAACATCGCTGGCATCTCGTCCCTCCCTTTAAAACATTTATAACATCATCAAGTAACAAATAAGCTGATTTACAAGTCACACGCACAGTGTTGGCCTCTTCACTAGGCAAGTATTCCACACCGGCCTCCCGCTGTTCAGACGTAACGTAATTTAAATTGGGAGCCGTCCCTTACCAATTACTGTGCTGGTTAATGGATTCTAACAGCAGTTTGAAGAGTTCTAGCCAAAACAATGAGCGAATATTCACCTAACTGCATAGAACGCGGAGCGGAGATTTGCAGTATGCCACCTTGAGGAGCAGATCCCACAGATTTTAGGGTTCACAATAAAGGGGTCATTCACTTGGCTGTGCTGTCTGTATGGCAGAGGTGTGTGAATCACAGGAGTAGCTAAACACAATTACAAATAGTTTCATCTGTTCCTGCATTTGTATTTCAAGTGTGCATTAAAGTTTAACTAAAAGGCAAAACTTTTCTTTTTAGTTTTGGATAGGCTGGAGAGGGATTAGAACACCTGTCAGTATTTATTGCTGTCTGTGCCCCCGTCCTCTCTATTTGTCTAGTTCGCGGTTATCATCAAAATTGAAATCTCACATTTTGGGATGACGTCAAAACCAGTGGCGGCCGGTGTTTTCTCTAACCCAAATCTGGCATGAACACCAGGTGAAAATGAAGGAATAGGAGCAACCAGCACATTTAGGGACTTGGAAACTACAATATATTAAAATGATGTTCTTGGGTTCAGATACACTTTTCTTGGTGCTGCAAAACAGAACATAAACCTGTCAAGGCCCTGCAACTAACACATCTGTTATAAACAGTCATAGGAAGAGACCTTGGCATGAAATTAGGAAAGGGGTGGGGGGTGCATGCTCGCCCACAATGTGAAGTCAGCAGAACGAGAACATAAACCACCTCACTCGGCGTGATAATGGTCTCTCTCAAACAGGATTAAAATCCATGTAAGGACTGAACAAACAGCGCTTGTCTTCCCAGCAATAAACTGCAGCGTGGGTTTGAGGGGATGCACACAACAGAATGACAAGAGGCCAAAAAAGAAGGCACACTGAACAAGGGAAAGAGCACGCTGTACAGGCAATGGAAGGTTAAGGAAATTTTTTTTTTTATAGCTTAACTATAGTATGACAGCTGTAAAACAACTCAATTACATAGGGATAAATACACATCAGTAGCAAATGTTCCATTTCTCTTGGCGACTAACCACCTTTGAACCTGGTGTTTAAACCTGAACTCCAACTTTCTCTTCAGTCTTGCACACTTATACAGGATACGATAAAAGAAGGGCACTTCCGGATAACAGCAAAAACCAGAGAAAATGTTCCCAATGAAAACCGTTCATGTAAATCAGGCTTTAGATGTTGATTCCAATCATTAGGGCAGCACTCCAAGAGGAAAGCAAAAACTAAAAAGGTAAAACAGAAAAAAAGGCGCCTCCAAGTGCAGAAAACTTTAAAAGGCAAGGGGTTAAAAACAGTTACTAACAGTAAATGTAAACACGCTCATCATATTATGTGAAGAACCCAGCATCTGCAGTCCAAACATGATCTAAACTGTAGCGGGTGGTCTGGGGTCCCGACCGTCCAGCAGAAGGAAGCCGCGGGGAAAGGACCAAAGAGGAAGCAGCCGCGCTGTGTAGAACCAGCGTGGAACACTGGGTTTATGATGGACGTCAGCGGAAGTGCGCCCTGGACCAGTGTTGAGTGCAGAAGCCAGCAAATTATGTCTAAAGGACAGGATGCGTTTCAGAGCATCCGACAGGCTCGATTCAGTCCTTTATATAAAAAGACTATGGGCGTGATGGGAGAGAGAAGTGTGGGCGGGGGCACTAAACGCCAGCAACCAGAATCCAAGAGCAATAACCAGTGATGCCGAGGATATGTGGAAGCTGGCAAGAAAAAAAAAAATATTATATATATAAGAATAAAACATTTTTGACGTACAGAAATGGAGGAAAGATCTGTGGGACTACAAGACTCAGCACGTGGTGAAAAACAACAATAAAACTAAAAGAAATTCTAAAAATTGGCTGGCTACAAGCACTAGGGGATATATAGGAAATGATTAAACATCCAGGGACAGAAAATTCAGATGTAATGGACATCCGTGACCATATAGATGGAAAAAAAGGGGGTAAAATGTGTGGGTAAAGGGGTAGAGGGCTATAACAACGTGTTGACCTCTAATTACTAATTTAACCCACCAGAGATAAATCATCAAGGGTTAAATAAATCAGTTTTTGGAAACATTCAGCCACAGGGAGGTCTCTGGGCATGGATTCAATTACCCAAACCTTCAAGCTTGTCGTGGACTTGTGATGGCTTTGTAAAAAATGTTTGGGCACACTGTGTACATCAATGCCTTCAGTGATGAAACGGCGATGCTCGCGAAAGCATTTGCGTAATGTCATTATAGTACGGCCCACATAACAAAGGCCGCAAGGACATGTGAAGCAGTAGACTACATAGTCTGAAGAACACATATAAAATTCTTTTATGGGGTAGGTTTTGCCTTTTACCTGGAATTCCCTTTGTCTGTGTTGGACAAAAAGGCAAGTCTTGCAAAGGGGTTTGCGGCATTGAAATATCCCAGTTAAGGCCAGAAAGGTGGGAAGGAACAGGCCTGGGGGTGAGGGCTTTCTTTTTAGTTTACTAGGTGCCACTTTACTTTTAATATTGGCAGCTTTTTTTTATATATAAACAGGTTTATCTGGCAAAACTGAAAGCAGATATTGGTCATGTTGGAGTAAAGCCCAATTTTTTTTATGATATGTTCCATCTGCCTATGACCAGAATGGAACTGAGTAATGAACCAAATGTTACTGAGGTCAGTTTGGGTGGCTCAGCGGGAGACAGTGGTCATGTCTATACTGTAAGCATGCTGCTTCAACATCATCAGTTTTGAAGCCTTTGTCATGAAATTTGGCTTTAAGGGTCTTGCTCTGGTTTTCATAGTCTGTTTGGGTACAAAACAGGTCGAAAGAATTGACTCTCAGGGATGTTAAGCCACCGGGGGTGGTGGCTACTGTCAGAAAGAAGAAAAAAAAAAAAAAGTTACCCGCTGTTGGTTTGGTGTAATTGTTTGCATGGATTTGATTGCATATATGATGCATTTCTAGATCCAGGAAGGCCAGGCTATCTCTATCCATGACGGAAGTGAAAGAGACCCATGGAGTTTGTATTGCAATGCTAGAAATTCCTGTACCTGTGTTTCGCAACCACCCCAGATAATAGTACTGTTAATATATCTACCATAGAACACGATGTTGGAAGCTAAGGGGTTATTTTGCCAGATGTGAGAGGATTCCCATAGGCCCATGGTGAGATCAGCATACGAGGGGGCAAAATTGGCCCCATAGCTGTCCCATAAACCTGTAAAAAGAAGCCTCATTTAAATTTGAAATAATTGTCCAACATAGACCAAGGGAATTCCAGGTAAAAGGCAAAACCTACGCCATAAAATAATTTTATACGTGTTCTCCAGACTATGCAGTCTACTGCCTCACATGTCTGTGAGACCTTTATGTGGGCCGTACTATAAAGACATTACACAAACGCTTCAGCGAGCATCGCAGTTTCATCAATGAAGGCATTGATATGCACAGTGTGCCCAAATATTTTTTACAATGCCATGACAAGTCCACGGCAGGCTTGAAGGTTTGGGTAATTGAAGTCATGCCCAGAGATCTGCCTGTGGCTGAACGTTTCTGAAAACTGTGCCATAGGGAGACCTACTGGATTTATTCCCTTGATGTTTTTATCTCCTGAGGAATTAGAGGTCAACATGTTGTTATAGCCCTCTACCCACACATTTTACCCCCTTTTGTATGGTCACGGATGTCCATTTCATCTACCATTTTTTTTTTAAATTTGTTGTTTTTCACCACATGTTGAGTCTTGTAGTCCCACAGATCTTTCCTCCATTTATGTACGCCAAAAATGTTTTATTCTCACATCTATTTGTATATCTATATATCTATATATACATATACACACACACACACATTTTTCCCTTATTCCGTTTTATATTTCGTTTTTTATTCTTGCCAGCTTCCACGTATCCTTGGCATCACTGGTTATTGCGCTCGGATTCCAGTTGCTGACATTTAGTGTCCCCGTCCACACTTCTCTTCCCCATCACGCCCTATGTCTTTTTATATAAAGGACTGAATATTGGCTCATTTTTTACGGCATGAAGAAAGAGCCCATCAGATGCTCTGAAATGCGTCCCGGTCCTTTAGATACTTCCCGGCTTCTGCGTTCCATGCTTGTCTCAGGCGCACTTCCGCTGACGTCATACGTGAGTTCAGCGTTCCACGCTGGTTCTACACAGCACGGATGCTTCCTCCTTGGTCCTTTTCCCACGGCTTCCCTCTGCTGGACGGTCGGGACCCAAACATCCCGCTATGGTTTGGATCAAGTTGGGACTGCA
Organism: Aquarana catesbeiana; assembly: GCF_042186555.1. NCBI lineage: Eukaryota > Metazoa > Chordata > Amphibia > Anura > Ranidae > Aquarana > Aquarana catesbeiana. The sequence goes on along the minus strand of NC_133327.1, from coordinate 82,573,344 downwards.
ATGCTGAATTCTTCACATAATACAGAGCCTGTTTATATTTACTGATAGTAAGTGTTTTTAACCCCATGGCTATTAAAGTTTTAAAGTTTTCTGCACTTAGGAGGTGTCTTTTTTTTCTGTTTGCACATTTATACAGACTCCTCTCCTGTACCAATTGCTTTCACTATAAACAGAGTTTCTCTCAGTGTGCATTAGAAGCTCAAGCAGCTCAGATAGAGCCTGATTAACTTCCTGACTGGAGGACACCCATCATCCAACTCTTTTCACCCAGCCGGGTTGTCCCTGGCCCACTTCTTTCATTCATTACATTTCAGGACGTTTAATCATGGAGGCTCATCTCAAGACAGGGCATGTAGTGAAAACTAAAGGATTTTATTCAAAAATGTCATTAGTGTGTTGATGAAGTATGACAAAATATAAAGCAGATGAAATTTCATCTGTACTAAAAAGGCAAAAAAACTTTTCTTCATTTAGGATAGCGTAAGGGAGGGTTAAAACCCTGTAAGATCTGTTTCTGCCATCTGTGCCCCATTGGGGAGATTTCCCTTCACTTCCTGTATCATAGCCAAAAGAGGAATTAAGAGGAAATCCCTGGTTTTCAAACAGGGTCACAACTAGAGTCCCCATTGAAAGATGTCCCACTTATTACTGTTCAGGAGACAACCCAAAATTTGGAATTTTCACTTTCAGTGGGAATTGTAATTAGGACAAATAGAGAAGATGAGTCTCCCTAATAAATGGGGTGCGGTGATTGGCCCAGGTACCATGTAAAAGCTGTGGGCCAATCACAGCGTCACTATAGGATTCATTAATAACAGCTTTGTTGACATTTTCATGTGATCGCCAAGCGGCTCAAAGCGGCCAGGGACTAGGAGCCACCATCTGCTGGCCCCTCAGCTGGATGATGTAAATGTACGTGATCCAGCCTGCCTGTGCTGCTCTGCCACAGTCAATGTACTGTGACTGAGCGGCAACTGCTTAAAGAACTACTCTGAGCAAAAAAAAAATGTTTTCCCATGCAGTGGGGCTCTGCCTGCACTGCACGGGTCAACTACTCATTTTGTTTAGGGGTGAGAAGAAAGTTTATACTCGCCCAATGCTTAGTTCCACCAGAAAATGGGACTGTCCCTGGTCTATGGAGCATGCTCTGGACTTGATGACATCAGAAACAGTCCACAATTTAAGACTGCTGAAGAGCAGGGGTGCTGACCTGGTCTTGTGCTGGGAGGCTTAAATAAGTATATCCAATTTCTGCCCTAGACAAAATGAGCAGTTAACCCGTGAAGTGCGGGCACAGCTCCGCTGCACGGGAAAACCTTTTTTTGCCTAGGGATGGGCTTTAAGTCATCGCAATGGTGCAGATGAACTTCACAGAGAAATGTGCGTTTGCCCTTATTCAGCCGTACTCTCTCAATGTCATCTTAGTGGCAGGTCCCCATTGTGGTTGGCCTATTGTCTGCCTTAACTTAGGGCTTCTAATTGACACACTGTCAGAAATACTGGATATTTAAAGTGTAACTAAACCCAGGACCCTGCATTCACTACAGCTGGTCTCCCACAGTACACAGAACATGGAAATGCAATTATTTTTGTAAATATAAACTGCTAAATACCCTTTCTCATCAGCAGTTGGAGCGGTCTTGTGACTTCTATCAGTGTCTGGTTAAAGCTTGAAGGAGGAGTTTTCATTCTCCTCTGATTGTCCTATGAGGCTGCAGGACCCCTGACCCTCTGGACAGAGCTGATTGGCCCTGTGCTGATCACATGCACGCTCCCAAGGAAGAAAAAAACTCTAACAATACACAGCAAACTGAGCATGTGCAGCTTGCCTCCAAGGCTCTAAGATTGGGGACTGTAGAAGAAGGGGAGGATCAAAAAAAGACAGGATCAAACAGGCTTTTTAAACAGTGCGGAGGATTAACCCCTTAGGTTCCACAGTGAGTCTAACAAGCATGCTCTACGGCATATACAGACTGATTTTACTGCCTTAGTAACACTTTAAGTGTTATTAAACGTAATAATTAAAAGAAACATTGACAGGTAGGGGTTTTTTTTTGTGACAGACAAGACTCTGATCATCTCTTCAGAGTACATAACGGAACCTGCTTTGAGCCATTGTGATGTGACTCCTGTGTAAATGCGTAGGAGTGATGTCATCGTAGCTTGACTATTTAAGCAGCCGGACGGAGCGAACCTACAAGGAAAACTGAGTAAAAGGTGGAAACGCCAGGGCACTGACAGTGTAGCGCTGGAGGTTAACCTTTGACAGGCAAGGCTTTCATAATGTGCTAGTATGTGGTGCATATCAGCACATCAGGGCATAAAGCTGCAAGGTGCCCGGATAATAATAAAAATAAAAAAAAATTAACAAGTTTAATACCACTTTAAAGTTTTGGTTTTCATTCCTGTGATTCTAAAAACAGGAAAAAAGTTGCGTTAGTAAAGATGAAAAAAAAAAAAAAACAAAAAGCAATTTTTTTTAGCAGCCAGCATCAACAGTGTAGTGAACTGTGTAACAAAGTTAAAATAAATATATAAATACAGCGCTGATAAATAATATGTGATATAAAAATCAAGATAACGCCGCATCCCTCAGGGATAAATGTGAAACTGGTGACAGCTTGTGGATCAAACACAAACATGTACTATACAAATCAAAAAAGGGCCATCAAATATATAAGAAATAAATCTAAAATATCTGTAAAAAAAACAACAAAAAATGTGTCTGTGATAAAAAAATAAATAAATATTCCTCAATAGGTGTTTTGCCCTAGTTGAAGGACTATTGTCCAAAACACGTCGGGTTGCTGAGCCTTTGTGCTTTTTGACACCACGCGATTTAGATACATATATTTTATGTGATCACTTTCTGTACTCACCTGGCCAGGTGATTGTACTTTTCATTTTCCTGGTAGTTTTAAAAATACATTTTTATGATCTGATATGCTGCACCTTGGAATATGCTGCACCTTGGAGTTTGCATATTCCATCTAGCTGACCACTTCATGGGAGCGCAAGTACGTCTGCCTGTTGGAGATCTTAACTATTACCATCCATCTCTTACTGCTCTGGATGAGGCCATTGAAGTGCATTCTTATACCATCACTACCTCCTATCAAGCACCCACTGGATTGATTGATCCAAATGCCTGATGACCCACTGCCGTATGGTGAGGGTGTCCACCCTTTGTGGTAAGCGTACCCAATTCTTCCATCATTTCAGCTGTATGTTGGTTAATGCTATATGAAGTCTGTTCTGCTGTACCCACTGGTTGAAAAGGCATCACCTTTACACATCTTTTCCCCATGGGATTTCTCTGCACCTATTGAGGAATATTTATTTATTTTTTTATCACGGACACTTTTTTTTTTTTTTTACAGATATTTTACATTTATTTCTTATATATATATATATATATATATATATTTGATAGCCCTTTTTTTTTATTTGTATAATACATGTTTGTGTTTGATCCACAAGCTGTCACCAGTTTCACATTTATCCCTGAGGGATGCAGCGTTATCTTGATTTTTATATCACATATTATTTATCAGCGCTGCATTTATATATTTATTCCTGTGATTCTGACAACACTTATTATATTTATTTTATTTTTACTTATTGCAGGTACTTCTATAGTGCCGGCAATTAACGCAGTCCCTGCTCTCAAGGAGCTTACAATCTAAGGTCTCTAACTCAGTTTTTGTTAAGTGTCAGAACTGGGCTCAGATAGGAAAGAGGACCCTTTCTATTCACTGGGCGGAGAACCTCTGGGGGAATCTAGGATGGAAAAGGACCTGGGGGTCCTAGTAGATGATAGGCTCAGCAATGGCATGCAATGCCAAGCTGCTGCTAACAAAGCAAACAGAATATTGGCATGCATTAAAAAGGGATTAACTCCAGGGATAAAGCTATAATTCTCCCGCTCTACAAGACTCTGGTCCAGTCTCACCTAGCGTATACTGTCCAGCGAGTACAAAGAAGGGCAACAAAGCTAATAAAGGGTCTGGAGGATCTTAGTTATGAGGAAAGGTTGCGAGCACTGAACTTATTCTCTCTGGAGAAGAGACGCTTGAGAGGGGATATGATTTCAATTTATAAATACCATACTGGTGACCCCACAATAGGGATAAAACTTCTTTGCGGAAGGGAGTTTAATAAGACTCGTGACCACTCATTAAAATAAGAAAAGAGGTTTAACCTTAAACTACGTAGAGGGTTCTTTACTGTAAGAGCGGCAAGGATATGGAAGTCCCTTCCACAGGCGGTGGTCTCAGCGGGGAGCATTGATAGTTTCAAAAAACTATTAGATAAGCACCTGAACGACCACAACGTGGTAATACTGACATATAATCACACACATAGTTTGGACTCGATGGACTTGTGTCTTTTTTCAACTTCTCCTACTATGTAACTAAGAACAACCTTACCGCCTGACATGACTGCTTGAACAGTGTGAAGTACAAGTAAATAGTGGGGGGAAAACGCCCAAAAGGTAATCCTGAATTGTTTTAACATTTAATACTAATTCAGGTTAATACAGATACCCCAATGCCAAAGGATTAAGAACCTCTGCTACAAGGAACACTACAGTTATGCTTAGGTTCCATTGGAGGAGGAGAAAAATTATGCAGTCGAAAATAAAATCCGTTTGCTGATTGGAGGAAAAGGAAAGATCAAACTCATTAAAAAGAATTAGAATTGTCACATTCAGTTGACTCAATCAAGCTAGAAACGTGAACTATTTTTGAAATCCAGAATTTTACCTTTTCCACCAACTCTCTGGATGAACGTCTCCCAACAAGCTACTCTCTTAACATGAGTTCTGTCGACCTGTCAAGAGAACAATGCAACTGTTGAATATATTTGATGCAATTATCCTTATATCTTACATCTTAACAGCAGTTTCTACTTTCAGCAAAAAAAGCAAAGAAAAAAAGACTCCTTTACATCCCCCAGCAATATGCTCCACCATCAAACACTTCATATCCATAGGTACAGTGATTTTTCTTCATTTTGGATAGAGTAGGGAATTGTTAAAACCTGTCAAGTTTTTTTTTTTTTTTTTTCCCTACTTTGTCCAATTTGAAAGATTTCCCTTCATTTTCAGTCCAGTAGACAACAGGAAGTGGGAGGAGATTTACTTAAAGAGAGGGAAATGCCCTCTTAGAATAAAGCAGAGGTAGGGTGCTACTACCCAATAAGATTAGAATTCTTTTTCAGAGCTACCTGGGTGTGGAAAGGCAGTCGCACAGCTGCAATGGCAATGAGAAAAGATGGTCCGCAACTCCTTGCTTGCTCTTTAAAATCTTTAAAATGTATGGATTCTCCATAAAAGACACAGTAACAAGCAGCAAATGTAAATGCATTTCAGCCTTGTGTGCCTTGCTCACTACTAAATGCCCTCTAAGACAGTTGTCACTGGAACAAGTGGGAAGTTTTGCCCCCTAGTTCTGTTAACAACTAAAAATCTGAAATTATATTTTCAGCCCTTGTGACAATGGTCAAAGGACTGTGCCCAGTGTATTTATATTTTAAACAAACAATAAATGCATTTGGAAGAAGTCCTTGTTTACCTTTGTAGCTATGGGCATTGTGAAGAAATTCATCTTCAAAGTTCACAAAAGTAGTAATGAGCACCCGGATTTATTACTTTTCTTTTTGTTTTTTGTTTTTTTTTAGTACACCCCACTGTAGTGCAGTAGTGTGAAATGGCCTAAACAGGAGACAAGGCAAGGCTGGCTACCAAACACCTGGCGTAAATGCTTTCTTACAGCTCAACATCACTTAGCATGCATGTACACAATATGAAAACATCTGATGATTTATTCACTTTAGGGTCTTGTTCACATAATGTACACCCGTGTGAGGACTGTTTACCCAAAATGGAGATGCAAGGGTGTTCCATATACCCCCCGTGCAGGCAGGTCCATCAACGTCAATTGGGACGCAGCAGCTGCACGGACACAGGCGCTACTTCCAATAGGATGTCCATGCAGGAGCATGGCCCCAAACACACTCTGTGCATCCCCATACAGGTAGACATGGCCCTCACATGGGCGTGTCTTGTAGTATGCCCCTTGTGAACGAGCCCTAAACAACTACTGCATGCAAAGTAATAATGAGCCCACAGCTATGCCATATTCATACACGTGAAATGAATGATTTGATTTGAATTGTATTGTTACATAAAATAAACATGCAGTATACTACTGAATTGTAGGGCTGAAACGATTAATCAATATTATTGATAATGAAAATCGGTGACAGCGATTTTCATTATCGGTCCGTTAGAATCCTCCTGTATACAAGGCGGCAGCCCTGCCATATGTGACCAGGCACATCCGCGCCTCTTTCTCAGCCCCGCCCGCTGCTGCCTCGAGGGAATAGACAGAGAGGCGAGAAGCAGCTGTGAGAGCTGAGCTGCACACTGTGAAGTGATAAACTAGCGGCTAATGGCTATACAGAATACTCAGTCAGTAGTCATTTCTGTAATGACAAGTGCCCCATGATCCTAAGTATTTCTTGGGGGGGGTGCCCCATCATTGGTGTTCCGGGGGGTGGGTGGAATAGTGCCCCATCATTGGTTTTCCAGGGTGGGTGGGGTAGTGCCCCATTGGTGTTTCTGGGAGGGGGGGGAATAGTGCCCCATCATTGGTGTTCCCGGGAGGAATAGTGCCTCATCATTGGTGTTCCAGGGGGTGGGTGAAATAGTGCCTCATCATTGGTGTTCCAGGGGGTGGGTGAAATAGTGCCCCATCATTGGTGTTCCTGGGAGGGGAATAGTGCCCCATCATTGGTGTTCCCGGGAGGAATAGTACCCCATCATTGGTGTTCCCGGGAGGAATAGTGCCCCATCATTGGTGTTCCCGGGAGGAATAGTGCCCCATCATTGGTGTTCCCAGGAGGGGGAGGGAGGGGAATAGTGCCCCATCATTGGTGTTCCCGGGAGGAATAGTGCCCCATCATTGGTGTTCCCGGGAGGAATAGTGCCCCATCATTGGTGTTCCCGGGAGGAATAGTGCCCCATCATTGGTGTTCCCGGGAGGAATAGTGCCCCATCATTGGTGTTCCCGGGAGGAATAGTGCCCCATCATTGGTGTTCCCGGGAGGAATAGTGCCCCATCATTGGTGTTCCCGGGAGGAATAGTGCCCCATCATTGGTGTTCCCGGGAGGAATAGTGCCCCATCATTGGTGTTCCCGGGAGGAATAGTGCCCCATCATTGGTGTTCCCGGGAGGAATAGTGCCCCATCATTGGTGTTCCCGGGAGGAATAGTGCCCCATCATTGGTGTTCCCGGGAGGGGGAGGGAAATAGTGCCCCATCATTGGTGTTCCCGGGAGGAATAGTGCCCCATCATTGGTGTTCCCGGGAGGGAGGGGAATAGTGCCCCATCATTGGTGTTCCTGGGAGGGAGGGGAATAGTGCCCCATCATTGGTGTTCCCGGGAGGAATAGTGCCCCATCATTGGTGTTCCCGGGAGGAATAGTGCCCCACCATTCGTGTTCCCGGGAGGAATAGTGCCCCACCATTGGTGTTCCCGGGAGGAATAGTGCCCCATCATTGGTGTTCCCGGGAGGAATAGTGCCCCATCATTGGTGTTCCCGGGAGGAATAGTGCCCCATCATTGGTGTTCCTGGGAGGGGGAGGGAGGGCAATAGTGCCCCATCATTGGTGTTCCCGGGAGGAATAGTGCCCCATCATTGGTGTTCCCGGGAGGAATAGTGCCCCATCATTGGTGTTCCCGGGAGGAATAGTGCCCCATCATTGGTGTTCCCGGGAGGAATAGTGCCCCATCATTGGTGTTCCCGGGAGGAATAGTGCCCCATCATTGGTGTTCCCGGGAGGAATAGTGCCCCATCATTGGTGTTCCCGGGAGGAATAGTGCCCCATCATTGGTGTTCCCGGGAGGAATAGTGCCCCATCATTGGTGTTACCGGGAGGAATAGTGCCTTATCATTGGTGTTCCCAGGAGGAATAGTGCCCCATCATTGGTGTTCCCGGGAGGAATAGTGCCTTATCATTGGTGTTCCCAGGAGGAATAGTGCCCCATCATTGGTATTCCTGGGAGGAACAGACATGACAGGATACCTGTATATGAGAAGGGAATCTGTCATGCATTAGAATATTACAGTCCTATCTAAAAAATCTGCAGAATAGTATTTCAGGTCTATTTTTTTTTTATAATTTTAATTTTTCATGATTTTATCCAATGAAAACAATAAATCGGCCAACTAATTGATTATGAAGATAATTGTTAGTTGCAGCCCTAGTGAATGGATGCCTTATACCTTATACAAGTAGATGTTAATGCAGCTCCTTGTAGGAGAGCAGAAACAGAACTAAATAAAAATGCTGCAAAATGTGCAAAGTACGGCTATCTGTTCCCACATCAGTTAAATGTCTTTCACAAGGGATAAAAAAAATTCCCCGTATGGAAAATCATTAGGTAACCCTGGTGACAATCAAATGGTTCCAATAGAAAGTGTCTGCCTGTGGCAATTACCATATATGGGCATGAAATCTCTCGCCTGCCACTGGAACATCCTTTATCAAATGACAATCCCAGCAGCATTATCAGCACTACAAAAGCATCACCCAGCGGGAGGAGGGGGCCCCACAAACAAGTGCACACTAAAAACACATCATCAGGCAGGCTCATGAACACCTCCAAACATGGCGGCATACATCAGGTTTTTTTTTCCCATCATATGATGCAATGTCTTTTACAATAATATGGACACAGCACAGATGAGGACAAAGCAATACACAATACAGCTTAAGGCCACACACACACACGTACCAATCCGTACACTTGTGCTCCATGGAACCAGCCTGTTCAAATTACCGGTAATGGCAGGTGGGTGGCTGCAAGGACCTCTAAGTGCATCTCTGACTGTACATCTGTACAGGACTAATGCAGATCAGATGCTGACAGACTGCAATCTGAGATCCATGGAGTGATCTGCCGATCATTAAATTAAACAGGCTGCCTGCATGCGGCTGCTCAGACCTCCTATACATCAGGTGAAGATGGCTTGCCTAAGTAAATGAGGTCTTAGTCCCGGTTCACACAAAGACGACCTGTCAGACGACTTAGCCACCTGACAAGTCGCGCTCCGTGTATTGCAAAGGAACCGATCTAATGGGAGCGACTCAAGTCGCTCTGACTTAGAAAAAGGTTTCTGTACTACTTGGTGGCGACTTCGGAGCGGCTTGCATTGACTTCTATTACAGAAGCCGTTTGCAAGTCGCGCTGTATGGGGCAACTTCAGAGTCGTGAGACTTTAAAGCCTCCCCTGTGTGAACCGGCACTTAGGGTGCACACATTTTGAGTATCAACACAAATGAGTATATTTATTACAGGTATTTATGCAGCCTTGACAAGTTATTCAGTGCTTTACATACAGTACATTCACATCAGTCTCTGCCCTCAAGGAACTTACTATCTAAGGTCCTTATAGGTCTTTGAAATGTCAAAGGAAACAAGAGTACCCGGAAGAAAACCCATCCAAGTACAGGGAAAACATGCACACTCCATGCAGAAAGTGTACGGACCAGGACCCCATTGCTGCAAGACAGGAGTGCTAACTACCAAGCCATTCTGGAAGTCATACATGTGGCTGTCAGATTCTTGCAAATGTCTCATGGAACTTTTAGTTCCACAAGAGCTGGAGTGCGGAGGTTACCTACTCTTGTACTTTCTTATTGCATAGGCCCAACTGTGTGCATACCAAGTCATGTGGACCCTAATGCAGGATGCATGGATACATACACCCAGGTCAAGGTTGTAGTCTTTGCTAATGCAACTTGACCATAGACATAATAATATAACATGCAACGGTTTGGGTTTTTTCTGTTGCAAATTTTGTTTTAATTAACAGGTGAACTCTGGGATATGCAAGTATTGTATAAACATGAGTCCTGTGTATTCTTACTTGGATCTCAGGGGGGTGTTCTGTGTGCACCTCTTCCAGGTCTTTGCAGTAATCCAGTGTGAAACTTGTGCTGGAGCCTCCTATAATTAAATGAGAAGTCCAGCCTGAGCTTGTTTGGCTGGGCTTCTCCTATGGGTCACAGGAGTGCCATTGGTTTTGAACTCATGTAACCCCTTTTCAGCAGAAGTCCGCTCTCTGCTGACGTCATCCCGACAATAAAGTCTGGATCCACCAGGTGCCTGGACTGATACCCGTCTCAGCCTCTCAGCAAGCAGCTGAGAGACTGAGACGGACACTCCCTGCCCCTCCACAGCTCAGCGCTTCATGTGAGCCTGGAGGAGCAGAGGGGAGAGCTGCTGATTGACAGTTACCAGCTCTCTGCTCTGGGAGCTGCGAGAACCGAGCCATCGGCGGTGTTTCGATCGCTCGGTTCTCAGTGAAGAGGCGCTGGGAGACAGATGAAGCATCGGACCAATGCTGCATCCACCTAGGTAAGTATGATGGTAAAAAAAAAAAACCCAACAACCCATACTTCTCTTATAAGACCAACCACAGCTGCTGTCTCTTTGTGCTTGGTGTCTGGTCTTCTATACACCCCCAACTCTTGTAGTTTTTTTTTTTTTTTTTACTGGCAGCCTGTAGTGGGTGGGGCCTGTCAGTCCCTCCCAAAGCTCTGCTCAACCCATGTACAGCACAGGGATGATGTCACTTCTACTTTTACAAGGTAATATCTGGGTTTGCAAAGACATTTAGTACACACTAAGTGAATTTATATTCTTTGTGCCTTTTGAAGAGTATATTAAATTCAATGTTTTTGTGCCTAGAGTACAGCCATAAATTATAATGAAATAGAGATATATATATATATATATATATATATATATATACACACACACACACATATACACACACACACATATACACACACACACATATATATATATATATATATACATATACACAGTAACACAGTAACAAATCAGAGATAAGTAAAAAAATAATAAAAAACAGCTTTATGTAACCATGTTCTATTACATTTTATTAACTAAATGGACAGAGTTAAGTATATAAAAAATATTAGGTCCGGCTCACACTGGTGCGCCATGCTCTCTGACTGTGAGCACATGACAAGTCACGCCCCATTAGCCGCTTCAGCCCCGGAAGATTTTACCCCCTTCCTGACCAGAGCGTTTTCTTGCGATTCGGCACTGCATCGCTTTAACTGACAATTGCGCGGTCTTACGATGTGTCTCCCAAACAAAATTGACGTCCTTTTTTCCCCACAAATAGAGCTTTATTTTGGTGGTATTTGATCGCCTCTGCGATTTTTATTTTTTACGCTATAAACAAAATAAAAGCGACAATTTTGAAAAAAAAACACGCATTTTTTTTTACATTTTGCTATAGTAAATATCCCCCAAAAATATATAAAAAAACATTTTTTTTCCTCAGTTTAGGCCGATCGTATTCTTCTACATATTTTTGGTAAAGAAAAAAAAAAAAAAAAAAAAAAAAAAAAAATCGCAATAAGCGTTTATTGATTGGTTTGCACAAAAGTTATAGCGTTTAAAAAATGGGGGATAGTTTTATGGCATTTTTATTAATTTTTTTTTTTTTTTACTAGTAATGGCGGCGATCAACGATTTTTATTGTGACTGCGACATTATGGCGGACATGTCAGACATTTTTGAGACTATTGTCATTTATACAGCAATCAGTTCTATAAAAATGCACTGATTACTGTGTAACTGGCAGTGAAGGGGTTAACCACTAGGGGACGGGGAGGGGTTAAATCAGTACTAGGGAGTGATTAACCGTAGGGGGGATGGACTAGCAGTGCCAGTACGCTGATCACTGCTCCCGATGACAGGGATTAGAGATCAGTGACACTTGTCACTAGGCAGAACGGGGAGATGCTGTTTACATCAGCATCTCCCCGTTCATCCTCTCCGTGAGGCGATCGTGGGTATCCCCGCGGCGATCGAGTCCACGAGACCCGCGACCCGACTCACGCCGGCGCACGCAATGGCACGGCGGGGAATTCAAATGGACGTACCGGTACGTCCATTTGCCCAGCCGTGCCATTCTGCCGACGTACATCGGCGTGCGCCGTCAGGAAGGGGTTAAAGTGGTTGTAAACCCTTTACAACCACATTTTACTACAGGTAAGCCTATAAAAAGGCTTACCTGTAGCTACCCCAGGTATCTCCTAAACCTGCACAGTTTACCTGCACAGGTATCCCCTGTATCAGCATGTGCCAACGTCATCGGCACATGCGCACTGAAGCAACGGCGCGTATGTGCCGTTGCTTCAGCTAGTGCACCATTACCGGTGGAGTGACGTCATCGCGGCTCCAGCCAATCCCAGCGCCGGAGCCCACGATACCCGGAAGTAACTCCAGGAGCGATGTCGCCGGCCGGAGCAGTGTACGGGGACCGCGATCTAAGGTGAGTATTTCATAATGAGCTAGTATGCTAACTCATTATGCTTTTGTCTTGCAGGTTTTTCTTTTTTATTGTGGGTTTACAACCACTTTAAAGGCAATGGAACCGTTCCAATAGGAGTGACCTAAGTCGCTCCGACTTAGAAAAAGGTTTGCGCGCTACTTGCATTGACTTCTGTTAAAGAAGTAATTCGCAAGTTGTGCCGAAGTCGCACTGGGATGTCGACTTTGAAGTCACAGCAGTGTAAACCGGGCCTTACCACACACTGTACACTGCAATGTTGACAACGTAAATGGTTACATAAAGCGAGTTATGACAGAATAACGGATTAGCATTTTCTATATTTTGGATATCAACCCAAGGTTTCCACCATGCAAGGACTTTTCTTGTAGATGTACTGCTGTACCTGTAAAGTAATGATATTTGGGAAGGTATTATACCATTCTTTAGCTGTAGGATTTATTGCAGATTTCCATTATTTTTTGGCACTATGAATATAGACATTACTTCAGCTTGGACCACATCCACTACATACGGTGAAGAGTACCTTGGTTTGAGTGATGTTCATTGTTGCAATCAAAACTACAGTGATCCATTTCAATTGGGGGTTAAATGCCATGAGCCATAAAGGCTAATCTGTGCCTAATTGGCTTATGGATATAATAAAAGGAGCTGTTGGGCAACATCGATCGGATGGAAAAGAACACATTTCCCAATCATTGTTCTTCTCTCTGAATCTCTATATCTGCCTGCACTTTTCCTTACCTCTTTGCACTGCCATAAACACAAGCGACCCCACTCTCACCATCCCAACCTTCACTTTTACCCCTCTAACCCATCCTGCATGTACTTTTCCCCATTACCTAGAGAAGCAACATATACCCTCAATTCTGCTGCCTGAGTCCTTGGAAACGCTAATCCATCGCTGCAGATGCGCCTGCATAGGCCAGTCCCTGACAATCCCTTCATGATGACGTTCTATGAGTGGAGGACTGGAGATTGTAACATTCATCCGCACCTCCTCAAATTACAGAACACCTTGTATCCATCGACAAGAATACAAGACGTTTTGGAAAGGACTATCTGCGGATTGAGCGACCTGCTCTGATCTGTGTATTCCAAGTTTCAGTATTGGATGCTCAGTGTGGACTGTACAGAGGGGGTGGATGAAAGTATTCTAGACCGGAGCAGTGACCACACACTGTACACACATCATTAGTGTTCATTTTTACAGTGCACATGGCCAAAAATAGGTTTTTGAAATAGAGTTAAGCCGTAAATGTAGCAACTATTGTTTCTACCATAAGAAATTATGAACATCTGTAAGCTGAACAAAAAAAAAAATGCTGTCAACTGTACACAATAGTTAGAAAATTCATTTAGAGGTGGAATTACACCTGAAAAAGAGGAGGAACGGCATTTCAGCCATTTGCTGCGGAATGTAAATTAGCTATAAAGATAACATTCACCCAAAGTGACAACAAATCCAAGGACCAATGAATCATGAAAATGATTATACATTATCCAAATGCTTGTGCGGAAAATTTTGAAATGCTCATTTTGCCTTCTAGAATTGCCATAGAAACAATTGAGGATGTGCAATTACCATTTCTGTATTCAGACACAAGCTGCAGTCAGAAATGTGAGTCAGCAACGATCAGGAAACACAATACAGCAAAATCTGCACCACCTGAGCCTTTGTACCGACATCAAATGTCAGGGGACTGGCCACTGTCATTATTCAGCATATCATTACTGGGGCATGCAAGAGGCTGGAGCCTGAGAAGAAAAAACCCTGTGAATAAAGTTTGCTGTATGGATTGGAGCATGGTGACCTAAACCATGGACTAGAAGTGCCAGCTAGGAGCATGGTGACCTAAACCATGGACTAGAAGTGCCTGCTAGGAGCATGGTGACCTAAACCATGGACTAGAAGTGCCAGCTAGGAGCATGGTGACCTAAACCATGGACTAGAAGTGCCTGCTAGGAGCATGGTGACCTAAACCATGGACTAGAAGTGCCAGCTAGGAGCATGGTGACCTAAACCATGGACTAGAAGTGCCTGCTAGGAGCATGGTGACCTAAACCATGGACTAGAAGTGCCTGCTAGGAGCATGGTGACCTAAACCATGGACTAGAAGTGCCTGCTAGGAGCATGGTGACCTAAACCATGGACTAGAAGTGCCTGCTAGGAGCAAGGTGACCTAAACCATGGACTAGAAGTGCCGACTAGGAGCATGGTGACCGAAACCATGGACTAGAAGTGCCGGCTAGGAGCATGGTGACCTAAACCATGGACTAGAAGTGCCGACTAGGAGCATTGTGACCAAAACCATGGACTAGAAGTGCCAGCTAGGAGCATGGTCACCGAAACCATGGACTAGAAGTGCCTGCTAGGAGCAAGGTGACCTAAACCACAAACTAGAAGTGCCTGCTAGGAGCATGGTGACCTAAACCAAAGCCTGGACATGCCTGCTCTCTGAGAGTGCTTCACATGAGAACGGTAACCTTAACCAAAGACCAAAAGTGTCAGCTAAAAGAATAGTGCCTACAGTCGAGGACTAAAAGTACTTGCTAGGAGGATATTGACCTAATCCAAGAACTAGATGTGCATGACAGGAGAATGGCGACCTAAAAACAAGAGCTGGATGTGCCTGCTTTCTCAAAATGTCTGACTATAGAAAGCCAGCCTAAACCAAGGGCCCATTCAGACTATTGTGTTGCAGTAAAATGCACATTTAACCACATTATCACACTGCATGAAGCCAAGTGCTGTTTTGCCATTTATTGTGAATGGCACCTCAATGCACCTAAACAGCACATAACTTACACGATTTCTGGTGTAATGCACAGATGTGAACCCTCTGTATGTTAATTGTGTATTTCCATGAAGATATGCACTGTGGTGGGTTGACAGCTCATTCAAAGTAAAAGGGATATCTTCATGTAAATGTACAATAAATGTGCAGTAATGCACTTCAACACATCAGTACAGTCTGAATGGGACCAACGCTACACGTGGATCTCCAGCTACATTGCATATGCCAGTTTCACACAGCAATAATATGACAATTTGCAGGTCAAACCCCCACAAGAAACCACATGGGATATAAAACCGCATGAACCTAAATCAACGCGTAGATAGGTAGCACCCACCGTAAAAAAAAAAAATCAGCCAGCAGGGCAGTATGGTAAGTGGATTTAAAACATGCTTGGGATAAATTTAGGTCTATACTTAAAATATAAAAAAAAAAGAAAAGAAATATACACATATTGTGTGTGTAAAGAGAGAGAGGGAGAAATATATACACACACACATATATATATATATATATATATATATATATATATTTTACACACATACACATATATATACACATACTGTATATCAGACTTTTTGGACCATTTGTTTTTTTTCTGCCATCACTGGTAAACATGGATATCATGTGTTAAATTCCATTGCATTCCCAATACAAATACTGTAATCTATTAACAAGATAACTGCTTGGTTGTCATTAGAGGACATTCCTACACTAGCTTACCGATAAAACGCAGAAAAAAGGGGTTTCCTTGACAGTAGAGTAACAGTCTCCTGCTTTCCTGACCAACATTCTCTACTAAACTGAAGCTAATAGCTTTTTTTTTTTCTTACAGCTTTGAGGCTCCGTGCACACTAGCGGGTTTTTTTAAGCTACAGAAAAAAAAAAAAAAAACGCTGGATAAAAACCGCTGGTAATAGCTTTTTGTAGTAGTGTTTTAGCAGCGTTTTAGAAGCATTTTTGCAGTAAAAGGGAAAAAAAAGCAAAAGAAATTAAAAAAAATTAAAAAAACACGCCATTGGTAACGTTTAGCAGCAACAATTTTTTTTCTGCTCCTAGCCGCTGAAGCTCAAAAAACGCTAATAGTCTAAAGTAGTGTGCATGGAATGGACACATAGGATAACACTTTTTTTTTATGCTCCTAGAAGCTAAACGCTAGTGTGTAACAGCCATTTCCTGTATAGTGGTACATCATAGCGACCCTGACTGTGCTTTACTGCTCCTCTATCAGGACAAGGCTAGGAGCCAGACCTGAGTAAAAGACTGGCCACACACAGATTATTTTCTTTTTTTTTCACAAGATTATTTTCATCTAACAGATTCCACCATTCATCCTATATACAACATGGTTGGACAAATCTCCTGCTGCAGCTATCAGAACACCCGAACAGCTACCTTATCTGTCTGGATAATACTGCTGTTCAGCTGGCGATTTTCCGCCCAGCTCTTCAAAGTTTTTCAATTACAGGATGTCGGGCAGAAGGGTGCCAACAAAACCAATTTCCTCCAGTTCCTGATGAAATTCGATCAGTGTGCGGCCAGTTTAAAACAGAATTTTCTACATGACTTTCTTTAAAAACAGTCCAATAAAAGAAAGCCAAGCTCCTGTCTTAAAAGTATTATTAACAATAGTTTCTTAAAGTAAACCTTTTCTCTAGGAGAGATATGGGTCTGCCATTGTTTACTGCGCTCATCCCGGAAACCCTCGCCCACCACTAACCCCAGCAA
Source organism: Aquarana catesbeiana (assembly GCF_042186555.1). Taxonomy (NCBI): domain Eukaryota; kingdom Metazoa; phylum Chordata; class Amphibia; order Anura; family Ranidae; genus Aquarana; species Aquarana catesbeiana. Next base: position 82,556,413 of record NC_133327.1, on the reverse strand, counting down.
CCATCGTCCACCACTCAATGTTTGCGCGGGTTAATGGAACACTAAGGTGTGAGTGCATCCTTAGGCCAGGTATATAGGATTTAAAAGTGGAAAAGTCCTGAACTGAGCAGATGTAGTTCAGGTGCAACTCTAGTTCTTCTGAGGACTGCACTTAGGAATTAGTATTACCTAACAAATTATAAAAATGATACACAAGGCAGACGAGCGAGGGGGAAGACACACACACACACAGATATGTAACCACAATATATACAGTCATGCTCATAAGTTTACATACCCTGGGCAAAATTTATGATTTCTTGGCCATTTTTCAGAGACTATGAATGATAACACAAAAACTTGTCTTTCAGTCATGGTTATTGTCTGATAATAAATGGCTTCAGCCAATCAACTGTGTTTACACTTTTTAAAACATAATAATGACAACAGAAACTACCCAAATGACCCTGATCAAAAGTTTACATACCCCAGTTCTTAATACCGTGTATTGCCCCCTTTAACATCATTGACAGCTTGAAGTCTTCTGTGGTATTTGTGGATGAGGCTCTTTATCTTCTCAGATGGTAAAGCTGCCCATTCCTCTTGGCAAAAAGCCTCCAGTTCCTGTAAATTCTTGGGCTGTCTTGCATGAACTGCACGTTTGAGATCTCCCCAGAGTGGCTCAATGATATTGAGGTCAGGAGACTGAGATGGCCACTCCAGAACCTTTACTTTATTCTGCTGTAGCCAATGACAGGTCGACTTGGCCTTGTGTGGTTTGGATCATTGTCATGTTGGAATGTCAAAGTACATCCCATGCGCAGCTTCTTGGCTAATGAATGCAAACCTTTCTCCAATAATTTTTGACAACATACCGCATTCATCTTGCCAATTTTAAACAAATTTCCTGCGCCTTTGTAGCTCACACATCCCCAAAACATCAGCAACCCACCTCCTTGTTTCACAGTAGGAATTGTGTACCTTTCATCATAGGCCTTGTTGACGCCTCTCCAAATGTAGCATTTATGGTTATGGCCAAAAAGCCAAATTTTGGTCTCATCACTCCAAATGACTGTGCCAAAGTTTGAGGCTTGTCTCTGTGCTGTTTAGCATATTGTAAGCGGGATACTTTGTGGCATTTGCGTAGTAATAGCTTTCTTCTGGCGACTCTACCATGCAGCCTATCTTTCTTCAAGTGCCTCCTTATTCTGCATCTTGAAACAGCCACACCATGCTTTCAGAGAGTCCCATATTTCACCTGAAGTTATTTGTGGGTTTTTCTTTACATTCCGAACAATTTTCCTGGCAGTTGTGGCTGAAATTTTAGTTGGTCTACCTGACTGTGGTTTGGTTTTAACAGAACCCCTCATTTTCCACTTCTTGACTAGAGTTTGGCATTCTCAATTCCTTGGATATCTTTTTATATGCCTGTCCTGTTTTATACAGTTCAGCTACCTTTTCCTGCAGATCCTTTGACAATTCTTTTTCTTTAAAGGTGATAATAAAAATTGCACAAGTCCAAAACAGGTGCCTATAATTATTAGAGCAGCGCTACTGACAAAGTTTATGATCAGCTTTAATGTGTATATGGTACACACGAGTAGTAGTAGTTGACACAGATGATGTGAAAAAAGTCCCACAAACCTCAGATGGAAATCTTGCTATGTTATAACTTTAAACACCCCACACCAAAGTCTGTGCATCACACTCCCCTTTGGGGTTCACACTCACCAGAGGGTTGTATATATCAGGCATGGATTGATCAACCACAGACCTCCTCCACAACAAGGAAGGTGTCACAGCATAACCACCGGTTCTGATCTCCAAACAAATGCAACCATTCTCCCTTCGGCCCTGCTCCTTGAAGGGAGAACGGTTGCATTTGTTGTTTGGAGATCAGAACCAGTAGATATGCTGTGACACCTTCCTTGTTGCTGAGGAGATCTGTGGTTTATCAATCCATGTCTGATATATACAACCCTCTGGTGAGTGTGAACCCCGAAGGGGAGTGTGATGCACAGACTTTGGTGTGGGGTGTTTAAATTTATAACATAGCAAGATTTCCATCTGAGGTTTTTGGGACTTTTTTCACATCATCTGTGTCAACTACTACTATTACTTGTGTGTACCATATACACATGAAAGCTGATCATAAACTTTATGACAGTAGCACTGCTATAATAATTAAACCGGTTTTGGACTTGTGCAATTTTTATGATCACCTTCTCTGATGTTTATGCGGTTGCATTTTAAGCAGCAGCTGATTTATTAATATTACACAGTGATGACATTTATTGTTATAATTGTGGAAGTTCTATTAATTTTGTGAAACCTGACATATCTTTAGGGCTGAGATAGTGGAAGGAGGCCAAGAATTCAGTATATTTTTTTAGAATTCTTTTGCTTTCCCCATGACACAGAATCCAGAAACATCAGTGCAGCACTGACTGAAAGATGCAAGGGTCTGTCAGGAGTCCAGAAACACATTGATCTTTTATACACACACACTAATTACAAGCAAACAGATCACAGGTGAGGATGGTTACCTTTAATAGCCATGCAAACTTGTGTGCATGTTATCGGGCCAAAATCACCAGGGTATGTAAACTTTTGATCAGGATCATTTGGGTAGTTTCTGTTGTCATTACGATTTAAAAAGAGTAAACACAGTTGATTGATAATAAATGGCTTCAGCCAAACACTAACCATGAATGAAAAATGTTGTGTTATTCATATTCTCTGAAAAATGGCCAAGAAATCATAAATTCTGCCAGGGTATGTAAACTTATGAGCACAACTATATAAGTGGCAAATAGACTCAAAGACTGCTGGAGTGGAGGAGTTTGTACAAGGACGCACGCACACGCAGATGTACCTGAAACATATAAACACAGGAAATCCACTTCCACAGGAAAATCCCAGCTGCATAACTGCATGTGAAATTCCTCAGCTCTCACTTTCTGCATCCCATGAATAAGGAGAAGCACGTGTCATATAAAGTCATGGCCGAAATTGTTGGCACCCCAAATTTTTTCCCAGAAAATCAAGTATTTCTCACAGAATAGTATTGCAGTAACACATGTTTTGCTATACACATGTTTATTCCCTTTGTGTGTATTGGAGCAAAACAAAAAAGGGAGGAAAAAAAGCAAAAATTGGACATAATGTCACACAAAATTCCAAAAATAGGCTGGTCAAAATTCTTGGCACCCTTTCAAAATTATGGCTAAATAACATTGTTTCAAGCATGTAATGCTCCTTTAAACTCACCTGGGGTGCTGGGATCTGGGGGCCCCCCCTTGTTAAGCGCTCCGTCTGCAACCAGGGTTGTCGGGAAAGGCCCTTGTCCCCATCAACATGGGGACAAGGTGCTTTGGGGCAGGCCTCCCCCCTGCCCCAAAGCACCCACCCCCCCATGTTGAGGGCATGTGGCCTGGTATGACCCAGGAGGGGAGGGGCCGCTCGCTCGCACCCCCCCCCTTCCTGGTCTGCCAGGCTGCATGCTCGAAAAAGGGTCTGGTATGGATTTTGGGGGTTCCCCTTACAATCCATACCAGACTAAAGGGTCTGGTATGCTCTTGGGGGAGGGGGGGGGTGTTTGAACACCATGCCAGTTCTTTTCCATTTTGGCAAGGGTACCCCCTTCATGATCTGACTTGTGGTGCAACTTCTATTCAAATCAATGGGTTCTCATACGGAACCATTGATTTTGACATAATAAAAAAAAAAAAAAAAAAAAAAAGGATTGACGAGGCTTAACTCGGCTGTATCCATCGTTAAAGGGGCGTTCCACCCACTTTTACAACTCTTCAGAATCCCTCACTAAACTGTGCACTGTAAACAAATTGGATTTTTTTTTTTCTCAGCACCTACTGTATATCTGCTGTATTCATTTTTCACTTCCTCCTCCCTGACTGCGGCCCATCGCATCATTTCCTGTTTGCAATGCCTTCTGGGAAGGGGCAGCAACTTCCTCTGAAACTGCCATTGCTATGGAAACCTGACCTGAAACCTATTACACTGCTTGTGCTGCACTGAGCATGTGCGAGATCTGCAAGGATGAGATCCAGGAAGAAATACAGTCTGGCTTCAAATGCCCACACTTAAGATGGCCACGGCTTGCTGTAAGTTTATAAAATAAACTACTGCTGTAAACTAACAAAACAGACCTTAGTTTACAGACTAACTTTACTAGAATACATTAAGCTTGTGTATTATGGGGTATTTTTATTTAAAAAGTATAATTTGGGCCAGAACACCACTTTAAGTCGCGTTTAGCAGCTTTTACCAGCGTCAGACGTTTTTACAGCTCCAACGCCGGTCCTCAGAATGCGCTGGCCCTGGGTTTTTTGTATCTTGAAAGACGCCGATGCCACCACTTACAGCTGTTAAAAGCCTGTGTGTGCATGGACACATACAGTGCCTTGCAAAAGTATTCACCCCCCTTGGCATTTTTCGTGTTTTGTTGCCTCACAACCTGGAATTAAACATGTATTGTTTTAGGATTTGTATCATTTAATTTACAGAACATGCCCACAACTTTGAAGATTTTTTTTTTATTGTAAAGCAAACAACAAATAGGACAAAGTAACAGAAAAAGTAAATGTGCATAACTATTCACCCCCCTAGAGTCAATACTTTGTAGAGCCACCTTTTGCGGCTATCACAGCTCCAAGTCGCTTTGGATAAGTCTCTATGAGCTTGCCACATCTTACCACTGGGATTTTTGCCCATTTCTCCTCGCAAAACTGCTCCAGCTCCTTCAAGCTGGATGGTTTTGCGCTTGTGAACAGCTATCTTTAAGTCTGACCACAGATTTTCTATTGGATTGAGGTCTGGGCTTTGACTAGGCCATTCCAACACATTTATGTGTTTCCCCTTAAACCACTCAAGTGTTGCTTTAGCAGTGTGTTTGGGGTCATTGTCCTGCTGGAAGGCGAACCTCCGTCCTAGCCTCAAATCACACACAGAGTGGTCCAGGTTTCGCTCAAGGGGGAGGGTTCTGTAGTTCAGCAGAAGAGAAATAGGCAGGGATGACAATATTTGGAATTTTAGTGCAGCAGAGGCAGCGTTTCTATCCAAAATTACCAAGTATTTTTCTGTATTCGGCTTTTCAACCGCTTTACTACCATTTCCCCAAAAATAAGACCTAGCGTGATTATCGGTGATGGCTGCAATATAAGCCCTACCCCCCCAAATAAGCCCTACCTTGTTTCCCTGAAAATAAGCCCCACCCTGAAAATAAGACCTACAAAGACTTTAACTAGGGCTTATTTGGGGGGTAGGGCTTATATTGCAGCCATCACAGACAATCACGCTAGGTCTCATTTTCGGGGAAACAGGGTACCATCACTGTATGTTTAGGAACAGCTGAGTGGTGGATTTTTTTTTTTTTTCCCCATGCAGTTTATAAATGCTTGTGAATAACTTGTTAGAAACGATGTACAGAGCTGATCAAAGTGGCTCTGTACCTTGTGATCACCATGATGACCAACCAGTTCATTATTACATTGAAGTTTTTTTTACAAAGCTTGCAGACGATTTCTACAGTTTACAATTGGAAAATGTTTATGTGCATTTACAGGTGACTTTTTACCATGAACAGATTTGTTATTTAAATAGAGCCATCTTGGCAGCTAGTCCTACTTGGAGATAATTATTATTTTATTGCATAGCTTCCTACCACTTGGCACTGTGAATACTAAGTTGGAACATGCTTAAAAGCAAAATGCCATAACTCACCACAAATAAACTTTGTAAGCTGCTGGAAAAGTGTGTAGCAGCTAATTACTAGATAACAGCAAACATGTGGAAGCAGACTTACATAAGACTAGTCTGAACCCTGCCACGCAGATAGCTGCATATTAGCGACACTGTATAGAATAGAAAGGAGAGACATGAGAAATTCCACAGTTTAACAGGGTTGCAAAAGAGCCCGTTTGCTGCATTTTCGTCGCACAGATATACAGGTAGCCATTCAAGTCAATATGAATATAAGCTGTTCCACCTTCACCAACCTGTTTTACAGCAGAAATTCCAGAAAATACTTTAGACAGAAAACCAGGACATTTTTTTTTTTTTTTTTTTCAAGGAAGTCAGCTCAAGAAGCTTTCAATTTTGTAGCCCAGGTTCCTTTAAAAAAAGAAAGCCGACTAAAGCGCAATTGAACTTTCAGTTTAAATTAGCTAAATATATTCCCAGAGCATCATATAAAATGGTGTGCAAAGTCTTTATATATTTTTTTTTTTGGAAAGCTGCCCCAGCCTGAATAGAAATATCTGTCTCCTGCAAGTATGCGGCAGAGAACATTCCTTGTCCACAGTGTCAAAGCAGAGGTCTCTCTGCAGAGGTCCGACATGCCCCTCGTTCTTCCTCCATCGTGAGACGAAGTGGAGGACTCTCTAAACAGTAACACTTAGATTGGTTCTGTGCTTTGTGGTCGCTGTGATGGCCGCTCACAGCGATCACAAGGCACAGAGCCACTCTGATTGGCTCTGTTTATTTTGCCTATGAACTGCAAGGCTTGGTTCACATATGTCTGGCCGCGGTTTCAGCGCAATTTTTAAAAGGAGTCTGATGCAGTTTTGTACAGTGGTTCAGGTGTGAATTAAGTTTTTACTTGCAATTTCACCTGAACCGGACTGAAAAAAATGCCCAGGACTAACCCCTTCATGCTGACCGTACGCAAATATGCAGCCTTCGGCTTGAATGGGTTGTACCAGGGTAATGCATGCAGCTGCGCACATCACCCCAGTACCGTTGTTTAGACCCGACGGTTGGCTCTCTTATGAGAGCGATCGATGCGTCTAGGCAGCCGCTCGATCCTTTTCAGGGAGGGGACGCCACCCCCTCCTCCCGCTGCCTTCCACGGCTTGCCCGGGCTCTCCCGTCCCACCGGGAGGCTCGAGCGACTAGCCAGCATGTCCGCCTATCCGGAATCGGTTTCGATTGGGTCTCTGATCTAGTAACCCGGAAGTGATGTCATGACATCACTTCCAGTTTACAGAAGACGTAAAGGTGCCCAATTTAAAAAAAGAGACAGCATTCAAAACTGGCCAAACTTAGCATTTTGAATGCTGTTATGTGCAAAGGAGGGATTTGGGGTCTTATAGACTCCAGATCCCTCCATAAAGAGTACCTGTCACTGACTCTCACTGTCACAAGGGAGGTTTACATTCCTTGTGACAGCAATAAAAGTGATCAGGAAAAAATTTAAAAAATAAATGTAAAAAGGGACAGTGTAAAAATAAAACAAGATAAAATAAATTTTAAAAATGTAAAGCGCCCTATCCCTCTGTGCTCGTGTGCAGAAGTAAATGCATACTAAAATTGCACCCGCAAATGTAAACAGTGTTCAAACCACACATGTGAGCTATCACTGCGATAGTTAGAGCGAGAAATAATAATTCGAGCACAGGACCTCCTCTAATGCTAAACTGGTAACCTGTAGACATTTTTAATGCGGCGCCTATGGAGATTTTTTTAAGTACTGTCGTTTTTCGCCATTCCACAAGTGTGTGCAATTTTAAAGCATGACATGTTAGTTAGCGGTTTACTTGGCATAACATCATCTTTCACATTGTACAAAAAAAATGGGCTAACACTGTCACCTTGTGTGTCTCTCTGTCTCTCTCTCTCTCTAATCATCATTTATACTCCCATTACCACCCACAATACTCAGCAATTGCAGATATAGAGGAGCAGGTGAACATCTTTGTGGCAATGGCATCAAGGAGGCAATTGCTAGGTTTGAGCCTTGTCCAATGACACTACCATGCCCCTGGATGCCAACACTACTATTTTACAAAGGGGGAAGAAGTGACGTGGGATCGCTTGTAAGGGGAGTATATGTGACATGCCCTTTCCCTTGCATAGGCGTTTTGACTATATATCTCTACGAAAGAAAATGTGTAATATATTGCAATCTACCAGTCCATAGATGTGTCGGCTGCATTCATTTTTGGTTACCAGGCTTCTTTTGCCCTGTCGCCTGGTGATCCTTCCAAAGACACATTTGCTGCCCCAGGGTGACAATTCTCACTTCCTATGCGCTCACTTAGGACTTCCTCCCATGTTAAATTTAAAAGGAACTTCATTTACATGTAATAGTTTTTCGCGATAACAACGCAAAGTCCTCTTTAAATAAACTCCGATAGTCCACTGCCTGGACCCAGGGTGACTTATGTAACTAGACACTGGAGCCCAGCATAGAGGAGCCAGGCAGATGATAAATGAGATGCTTCTGGGCATTCAATCCAGAATCTTTCTATTGTTTTTGTAACCAGATATACATGAGATTTGCGGACACAGGAAATTATCATATATCCTCTTTATTGTCAGACTGAGAAGCTTAAAGGGAAAGTAATAAGTAAAAAAAAAAAAAAAGGGCAGAGTGTAATTTCAGAAGTTATCGGTCACAGCTGCCTAAATTCTACAATGGCCTGGTACATCACCTATGGCTTACAACACACCGTTCAATGTCTGCAACCCAAGTCAGGTGGCTGCTGTGCATGCAATAATAATGGCCCGTACACACGATCCGAATATTGTAAGAAAACTGTCGTCCGAGGAAGAATCGGTACAATTTTCGGATTGTGTGTACACTACTTTCGACAGCCGTCCATGACAGTTCATCCGATATTATTCGATCGGACATGCACAAAACTTTCCTCGTACGATTTTCATTCAGTCAGTATAGTTGTTGTACGAAAATACAATACAAATACATTACAACACATGACATCACTTCCGTTTTTTTTGAGTGGCAAGGTACAGTGGATATAAAGTCTACACACCCCGGGTAAAATGTCAAGTTTGTGTGATGTAAAAAAAAAAAAAAAAAAAAAAAAAACACACACACACGACAGCTCAAATCATTGCAGAACTTCTTCCACTGTACAACTCAAAAACAAACAAATCTTTTAGGTGGAGGGAAGTAAAACTAAAAAAAAATAAATATGGTGCATAAGTGTACACACCCTTAATACTCTGCTCCTGATGACGCATCCTTACATCAAAACGTCGGGTGGAGCTAAGGACGAGTGATGTGGGACGCTGACCAGAGACACGGCGGCCATCTTATTGGTTTGAAACAGTTTGTTTCTACATGCTTGGTGGTTCCTATATAAATGTGAGTGTACCAGCCTTTTTACTTAATAAAACCTATTTTTATCTGTATGTCTGCGCAACGAGCCCTTTTTATTTCTTATATCTTCATGTAGATGCTGGAGTTATCCGGTGAAGTTTAAGACTTGAAGCAGCCTGTGTGGAGAGGAATAGGCTAGATTACCAGTGGAATGCATCGATCGATGCAGAGGGGCTGGGGCCATTAATTATTATATTGTGTGTACCCTACACACTGACGGTAAGGGTCAGTTGATTTGGGTGCTGGTGGTGGCTATTCTATCTGCTCTGGTTTTGGAGGAAGATTTTCGATTGTCCTTCCAGTTTTTTTATATCATGGACTTCATTGTTTATTCATCATCTTAAGCGCTACACCTTCTATTTTAATACTTTGTTGAAGCACCTTTTGATTTTATTACAGCACTCAGTCTTTTTGGGTATGAGTCTATCAGCATGGCACATCTTGCCTTGGCAATATTTGCCCACTCTTCTTTGCAAAAACACTCCAAATCTGTCAGATTCTGAGGGTATCTTCTGTGCACAACCCTCTTCAGATCACCCCACAAATTTTCAATCAGATTCAGGTCTGGGCTCTGGCTGGGCCATTCCAAAAAACTTTAATCTTCTTCTGGTGAAGCCATTCCTTTGTTGATTTGGATGTATGCTTTGGGTCGTTGTCATTCCTCTTCATGTTCAGTTTTCTAGCAGAAGCCTGAAGGTTTTGTGCCAATATTGCCTGGTATCTGGAACAGTTCATATTTCCCTCTACCTTGACTAAGGCTCCATTCACACTAGCACGTTTTTTTGATGCAGTTTGCATTTTACAGAAATGCACGGGAATTTTTTAACATGGGTTCCTATAGAACATGTTCACATCAATGCCTTTTTGTTTCTCTGCATTTTTGGAAAGGGTCAGGGACTTTTTTTCATGCAAAATGCAGCGTTTTGCATGTAATAGAATTCAATGGACAAGCATCAAAAACGCAAGTGCACCGTTTTTGCAGCGTTTTTGCCGTTTTTTTTTTTTTTTTTTTTTTAATTTTTTTTTTAGACTGTAAAAAAAAAAAAAAAAAAAACGCAAAACGCAAATCGCGGCAAAAACGTCGCAAAAACGCTGCTCAAAAACGTGGCAAGCATGGAAAAAAAACCTCCAAAAACGCCCAAAAGCAACATGCATAGGTGTGAATCGAGCCTAAGGCCCCTGTTCCAGCTGAAGAAAAATATCCCCAAAGTATGATGCTGCTGCCACCACCATGCTTCACAGTGGGTATGGTGTTCTTTTGGTGATGTGCAGTGTTGTTTGTGCCAAACATATCTTTTGGAATTATGGCCAAAAAGTTCAACCTTGGTTTCATCAGACCAGAACACGTTTTCCCACATGTTTTTGAGAGACTTCAGATGTGTTTTTGCAAAATTTAGCCAGGCGTGGATGTCTTTCTTAGAAAAGGCGTTCATCTTACCACTCTAGCCCATAACCAAGACATATGAAGAATACGGGAGATTGTTGTCACATGTACCACACAGCCAGTACTTGCCAAATATTCTTGCAGCTCCTTTAATGTTGCTGTAGGCCTCTTGGCAGCATCCCTGACCAGTTTTCTTCTCAACTTTACATCAATTTTGGAGGGACGTCCGGTTCTTGGTAATGTCACTGTTGTGCCATATTCTTCACTGTGTTCCATGGTATATCTAATGCCTTGGAAATTCTTTTGTACCCTTCTCCTGATTGATAACGTCTAACAATGATCTCCCTCTGATGCTTTGGAAGCTCTCTGCGGACCATGGCTTTTGCTGTAGGATGCGACTAAGAAAATATCAGGAAAGACCTACTAGAACAGCTGAACTTTATTTGTGGTTAATCAGAGGCACTTTAAATGATGGCAGGTGTGTACTGACTTCTATTTAACATGAGTTTGAATGTGATTGCTTAATTCTGAACACAGCTACATCCCCAGTTATAAGAGGGAGTGCACACTTATGCAACCACATTATTTTAGTTTATTACTTCCTACCCTAAAAGATTTCAGTTTGTTTTTCAATTGAGTTATACAGTTTATAGGTCACATTAAAGGTGGAAAATGGTTCTGAAATAATTTAGCTTTCATTTTTTTACATCACAGAAACCTGAAATTTTAAGAGGGGTGTTTAGACTTTATATTCACTGTAAGACCCCCTTTCACACTGGAGGCGTTTTTCAGGCGCTTTAGCGCTAAAAATAGCACCTGTAAAAAGCCTCATCTGCAATCCCAGTTGAAAAGTCCGAGTACTTTCACACTGAGGTGCTGCGCTGGCAGGACGTCAAAAAAAAAAAAAAAAAAAAAAAGTACTGCAAGTAGCTTCTTTGAGGCGCCTTAGGAGCGGTGTACACACCACTCCTAAAGCGCCCCTGCCCATTAAAATCAATGGTCAGCCCTGCCAAAGCGCCTGCAAAGCACCTCAGCAGCGGCGCTTTGCGGGCGCTTTTAACCCTTTATTCGGCCGCTAGCAAGGTTAAAAGCTCCCTGCTAGCGCCCGAAAAGCGTAGCAAAAATGACAGTAAATCGTCGCTAAAACTAGCGGCGCTTTACCGCTGACGCCCAGGCGCTGGCAGTGTGAAAGGGCTTTAAATGCAAGACACAGGAATTGTGGCAATGTGGTAAGGAACTCAAGTAGAGAGAATTAAAAGTAAATAAAAATGACTTTTGTCTAATTAAAGTGTGAGGTTGGCCATACATTATACAACTTTCCTTTAGATTTACCAAAACCAAACCTGAATACTTTTAATTTGAATGCAATCAGGCAGGCCCTTGCTCTACATAGTTGAAGGTATATCTAAAAAGAAACTGAACAAGAAAAATTGCATAATGTATGGCCAGTTTAACCACTGAAGGACCGGAAGGATTTGCCCCCATAATGACCAGGCCATTTTTTGTGATAAGGCACTGCGTCACTTTAACTGACAATTGCATGGTTGTGCGACGTTGTACCCAAACAAAAACGAATGTCCTATTTATTCCCACAAATAGAGCTTTCTTTTGGTGGTATTTGATCACCTCTGCAGTTTTTACTTTTTTGCGCTAAACCAAAAATAAATAAATAAAATATTTTTTTACTTTTTGCTATAATAAATATCCCCCCAAAAATATTTTTAAAAAAGCAAATTTCTTCCTCAGTTTAGAACAATATGTATCCTTAAAAAAATTAAATCGCAATAAGCGTATATTGATTGGTTTGTGCAAAAGTTATAGCGTCTAAAAAAAATAGGGGAAAGATTTATTATTTATTATAATTATTTACTGGTAATGGTGCCGATCAGCGATTTTTAGCAGGACTGCGACACTGCATCAGACAATTGACACTTTTTTGGGACCAGTGACATTTATACAGGGATCAGTGTTATAAAAAATGCACTGATTACCGCATAAGTGACACAGGCAGGGAAGGGGTCAAGACTAGTGGTGATCGGGGGGTAAATGGGTTCCCTAGGGAGGTGTTTCTAATTGTGGGGGGAGTGTACTGACTGGAAGAGGGGAGAGATCGCTGTTCCTGATCATTAGGAACAGACGATCTCTCTCTACTCTTCTGACAGAATGGGGATCTGTTTACATTGACAAATCCCCGTACTGGCTCTCTGTGGAGCGATCGCGGGTGGCAGACGGACGTTGCGTTGTTTTAGCAAAAAAATAAAATACCACCAAAAGAAAGCTTTGTTTAAAAAAAATGATGAAAATTTTGTCTGGGTACAGTGTTGCATGTGTAAGAAAAAAAAACAAAAAAAAAATAAAAAATTTTTTGTTGAAACTGTTTAGGTCTCATACTACAATATAAGGACTGACTGGAGCAAATGATTTAGATTTTAAAACCAGCTAAAACAAAAGCATCCAGACAGTAAAGTCAACACTCCCAACTGGCATACTTGTTCCTGCTCAGAATGCTGATGAAATCTGCCCTTTAAATTCCTAATGAACTCATTTTTGCTTGTTCTGCCCATGGAATGAATACACAGCATATAAAAATGCATTACAGCCCTGAATAGGATCTACTCCCACATGGACCTGCTGCTGCAAACTGGGTGGATAACCTAATTAATAGGCTTCAGCACATAAATGAACCATTTAATTAAAAAAAAAAAAAAAGTCAACAAGCCTCTATTTACTACAGTAAAATTCTACGACTGATGTTTAACCACTTCAATACCAGGCACTTATGCACCTTCCTGCCCAGGCCAATTTTCAGCTTTCAGCGCTGTCGCAAATTAAATGACAATTGCGCGGTCATACAACACTGTACCCAAACATTTTTTTTATCATTTTGTTCCCACAAATAGAGCTTTCTTTTGGTGGTATTTGATCACCTCTGCGATTTTTATTTTTTTCGCAACAAATAAAAAAAGACCAAAAATTTTAAAAAATAAAAAGTTTTTCTTTGTTTCTGTTAAAAATTTTTGTAAATAAGTAAGTTTTCTTCTTCAATGACGGGCACTTATATGGTTGCACTGACTGACACTGATAAGGCGGCACCGATAAGGTGGCACTGCTAGGCGGCACTGATGGACACTCGTAGGCAGCACTGATGGGTACTTTTGGGTAGGCATTGCTGGGCATCACTGATTTTTATTGTGCCATAGAGGTGCCCACAATGGGCACTGATTGGCATATGTTGGGCATTAATTTTCACATGTGGATGGCCATGGGGGTTGTACCTGGCCATCCACATGCTGGGTGCTTCCCTGGTGGTCCAGTGTGGGCATCCAAGGGGGGGCTGCGCTGATTGTTTATCAGCGCAGCCCCCCCTTGGATGCCCACACTGGACCACCAGGGAAGCCGCCAGGACCACCTGTCACAGCGCAGACCCCCCTGTCAGAAGAGCCGACGATCGGCCCTCCTCTACTTGCGTCGGCTCTCCTCCATGTCTACTCCTCTACTTGCGTCTGTCAGACGTGAGTAAAAGCCGATTGAACGGCTCTTCCTGTTTACATCATGATCAGTCGTGATGGGACACGGCTGATCACGTGGTAAAGAGCCTCCGTCGGAGGCTCTTTACTGAGATTGTTGTAGCAGCGTGTCAGACTGACACACCGCACCACTGATCGCTGTGATGCGTGCCACCATGGGCGCGCGGCGGCTGTTATCCTGCAGGACGTCATAGGACGCCCAGCCAGGATAACTGAACCACCACCTGGCCGTCATTCTGTTAAGGGCCGGGCGGGAAGTGGTTAACCACTTGCTGACCAGCGACACACCGTCAATGGATTGAAAGGGTGATCTCTCAGTGATTGCTGCATCTTCAGCAATGATTATGATATTTTTAATAGCCTGCGATTCCCTTCAATGTAAAAGTAATCCTAGCAGCTAAGAAGCCTCTGGATTACTTTTACAGGTAGTGGAAGGGGGTCCCATACTCCCCTCCTGCCGCCTTTACCAGGCTGTTCCGTATGATTGGGTTTGATCAGATGCTTTGAAGGGCAGAGAAGAGATCAGGGGTTTAATAGACCCCAGATGTCCCAATAAAAATAGTAGCCGTCACTGCCCATGCAATCACAAGGGATGTTCATCCCACGTGAAAGAAACAGTGTAAAAGTTTTATAAATACATAAAAAAAAAAAAAAAAAATCAAAAAGATAATTAAACACCCTTGTCCCCACCGTACTCGTGCGCAAAGGCGAGCGCATGTGTAGGTCGAGCATGCATATATAAACTGTGTTTGCACAACACATTTGAAGTATTGCGAATGTTATAGTGAGAGCAATAATTCTAGCATCAGACCTCCTATGTAACTCTAAACTTGTAACCTGTAAGGGATTATAAAGGGTCGCCTATGGAGATTTTATTTTAAGTACTGTAGTTTGGCTCCATTCCAGGGGCGTGCGCAATTTTAAGCATGACATGTTGGGCATCTATGTACTTGGTGTAACATCATTGCTTATATTTTACCAACCAATTAGGTAATATATTATGTTCCAGTGCATTAAATGTCACTAAAAAGTGTACTTTTCCCCCCAAAAATTGCATTTGAAAAACTGCTGCGCGAATACCGCGTGACATAAAAAAATTGCAATATGCACCATTTTATTTTCTAGAGCCTCTGCTTAAACAAATATTTAAAGTTTGGGGGTTCAAAGCAATTTTGTAGCACAAAATAAAGTGGATTTTGACACTTAGAGAAGTGAGAAGTGACAGAATAAGCCAGGGGGACAAGTGGTTAACAAGTCCCTTCACATGTGTGTTCGTCATACACTGGGTAGAAAACTCAGTTTCTCACCAGGTTACGTGGGCTGCTCACGTGTGGTCACAATGCTCAACCACATCCAGCGTAGTAGATGAGGTGTGTGCCTAGCTGGTGATTTCTCGTAGGTCTACACAAGGAGGAGTGCTTTTATTTAAAAGGTGTTAAACTGCTACCAACATTTAGGTCAATGGAGACAAAATCACCAATAGGAAAGTTATACAAATACATATTTGCAAAGTTCTACAGTTGGTTTGTCATATCAGTCTTGATAAACATCTTATATTTACTACTTTAGCATGGAGATTTTAAAAAGTACAGTAAAACCTTGGTTTGAGAGTAACTTGGTTAGAGAGCGTTTTGCAAGACAAGCAAAATGTTTTAATAAATTTTGCCTTGATATACAAGCGATGTCTTGATATAAGAGTAGCGTCATGTCACAACTGGAGTATAAAGAAGAGAGGAGCCTCTAAGTGTAGCAATATGGTTACATTTAATGAAGGTACAACATTTAGCAACTTATTGCTACACTTAGAGGTGCCTCTCTTCTCTTTTATACCCTGTAAAAAAAAGCTTTGATATACTATTAAGTATACTATTATACTATTAATATATATATATAGTGCTTTGGATTACAAGCATGTTTCTGGAATGAATTATGCTCGTAAACAAGGTTTTCCTGTATCAAAAACTGGTTCTTCAGGCCTGCCTTTCTGGATGGTGTGGAGTTCTCCCTTCGTTCTCTTGAAGAGTTAGAACCACAGGGCACAGTGGGGTACAGGGCCGGTGCCACCACTAGGCAAACTGGGCAGCCGCCTAGGGCGCCCGGCCACTGGTGTTTCTACTTTCTTCTCTCTGCAGCAAGCAACTAAAGCCTCCTACACAGGATCGGATTTTCCGCAGGCAAAACATCAGACTTTTGTCCGAAGGACGTTGGCCAGGAACTTGTCTTGCATACAAACGGCACACAAACGTTTGTCGGCCAACAAACACCAACGTAGTGACGTACTACGTGGCTTTTCAGCTCTTTAGCGCCACCCTTTGGGCACCTTCTGCTAATGTTGTGTTTGGCGAGCACTGATTCCAAGCACGCGTGTTTGTACGTTGGAATTTTGTCTGATGCTGTTCGCAGAAAATTTATAAGCCTGCCATGCAACGTTTGTCCGCGGGAAATCCAACAATTGTCCGATGGAGCGTAGAAGCGGTCAGAGTTTAGGCCAACAGTCTGTCAACACACATTTCCCATCGGAAAATCTGATCGTGTGTATGAGGCTTAAGTCTCAGCATCAGCAGGCAGCCCTCGCTTCGTTTGCACATAGTGTTAGAGGCGCAGCGGTGGCGGACTGTGTCCCAACTCCCGAATTAATGGAAGCAAGCAAACATTCATTGATGGGCGCTGGTGAGGCCGCATTTGATGGGCACTTCATTAAAAAGGTAGGGTATACATGGGCAGGGCAAAGGGGGTGTAGCCAGCAAAATGAGGTTTCGTCTAGGGTAGTGGTTCTCAACTCTGGTCCTCAGGGCCCACTAACAGGCCAGGTTTGTAAGATAACTGAAGTACATCACTGGTGATATCATTTGCTGATCAGTGATTGCAGTATTCTAGTCTGCATCTCCCCAAGGTAATACTTAAAATCTGGCCTGCTAGTGGGTCCTGAGGACTGGAGTTGAGAACCACTGGTCTAGGGTGTCAAAAATCCTTGCACCAGTCCTGGTGGGGTACAAGGCACCCAACACACAAATAATTTCATTATATGTGTAGGTTGTAGCACTTGAAGGCGGCAGTTAGTTGCAGGCTGCTGCACAGGTAAGTAGTACGGTGCCTTGAAAAAGTATTCATACCCCTTGAAATTTTCCACATTTTTTTCCATGTTACAACCAAAAACGTAAATCTATTTTAATGGGATTTTATGTGATAGACCAACACAAAGTGGCACGTAATTGGGAAGTGGAAGGAAAATTATAAAATGGTTTTCAAATTTTAATATGTAAAAATGTTGAAAACCATTTATCATTTTCCTTTCACTTCCCAATTATGTGCCACTTTGTGTTGGTCTATCACAAACTCCCAATAAAATACATTTCCGTCTTTGGTTGTAACATGACAAAATGTGGAATATTTCAAGGGGTATGAATACTTTTTCAGGGCACTGTAAGCCCCCCATTCACACAAACGCTTTTCTCCTTGTTTCCCTACACCTGACTACCCTCAGTAGATCCTTACTCTAAATGTCCCCATTCTTGCTTGTATGCTCAGTCACCCCAAGCTTTACAAAAAACTCTCAAGGCACATGAGCCTTTTCTGAGCTTATTCAGACATTTTTGCCCCCATAGATTTTAAATATGTAACACGCATTTGTGTGCAGTATTGCGCCCGAAAAACTATTTTCCGTCTCTAGAAATGCGCTTCTCCTCTTCCCTAGGCCAAGAAACACTTGAAGCTTGATACATGTACAAAACACATTTGCAAAGCTTGTAAATTGCTTCAAAATCACTAGAAATGTTGACTTTGAGTAGGCCTGAAGTCTCAACATCTTTTACAAACTTCCACACTGCCCCAATATTACCACCTATCCAGCTTTGGCAGGTGCTGAAGGGTCACGTGGCTGTTTTAAGCATGTGAGATTACTCAGGCAAAACTCTACTGGTTGATAGCTAAGAACTACTAAGGAGCTACTAAGAACTACTAAGGAGCTACTAAGGAGCTACTAAGGAGCTACTAAGGAGCTACTAAGGAGCAAGAAAGCCTGGTTAGGGGACTGGGACCTGTCTTCCCCTACACTCCGCAACACGGGACAGGAAGGTTACATGCATACTACAGAAGCACTTGGATTCAGCTTCACAGCAGGTCAGAACCACTTAAAAGCATATTTCCACTTTTGCGGTCAAAAGTAGGACTCCCACACACATAAAGACAGTAAACAGCGATTGCAGCACACGTGAGGTATTGTTGCAAACATCAGAGCGAGAGCAATACTTCCAGCACCAGAGCTCCTCTAACTCTAAACTGGTAACCTGTAAAGGCGTTTAAAGCGGGGGCCTATAGAGAATTTTAAGCATCGTAGTTTGCCGCCATTCCACGGGCGTGACATGTTAGGTATCTATTTATTCCGCGTAATCTTTGACATTATACAAAAAAAATGGCGTTAATATTGTTTTTTTTTTTTAATTCATTAACCACCTCAATACAGGGCACTTATACATCTTCCTGCCCAGACCAATTTTTAGCTCTGTCACAATTTGAATGACAATTGCGCGGTTATCCATCACTGTACCCAAACTAATTTTTATCATTTTGTTCCCACAAAGAGCTTTCCTTTGGTGGTATTTGATCACCTCTGGGATTTTTATTCTCTGCTAAATAAAAAAAGACCGAAAATTTTGAAAATAAAAATGTTTCTTTTGTTTCAGTTACAAAACTTTGTAAATAAGTAAGTTTTCTCCTTCACTGACGGGCACTGATAAGGCGGCACTCATGGGCACCAATGAGGTAGCATTGATGGGCACTGATATGCGGCACAGATAGGTGGCACAGATGGGCACCGATGGACACTGATAGGCGGCACTGATGTACTGTTATGTATGGTACTGATGGATGCCAATCAGTGCCAAACAATAATGCTTGCCAATCAGTGATGCCCATTGTGGACACTGATCGGTATCCAATGTGGGCACTGATTGGCATCCCTGGTGGTCTAGGGTGGCATACCTTGTGGTGACATCCCTGGGTGTCCTAGTGGCATCCCTGGTCCAGTGCGGGCATCCTCAGGGGAGGCTGAGCTGATAATCGATCAGCACAGCCCCCCCCCCCCCCATCAGAGGAGCAGCCTCTACTCGCGTAATTTTGCTACTCACGTCTGACAGACGCGAGTGAGGAAAAGTCGATAACTGGCTCTTCCTGTTTACATCATGATCAGCCGTGATTGGACACAGCTGATCATGTGGTAAAGAGTCTCTGTCAGAGACTCTTTACCGAGATCATAGTTGCGGTGTGTCAGACTGACACCCCACAACAACGATCGCCGTGATGCGCAGGCTTAATATCCTGAAGTCGTCAAATGACGCCCAGTTGGGGTGTTGAAACCACTTTGCCGCCATCATTTTGCTATATGGCGGGCGGCAAGTGGTTAAAGTGCGTTTTCCCCCCCCAAAAAAATAGCATGTGAAAAAACCCTGCGCAAATACCGTGTGACAAAAATTGCAACACCCATCATTTTATGCTATAGGGCCTCTGCTAAAAATATATCTATATAGAATCCAATTAATTTTCAAGCAAAAAAAAGTAGATTTTCACACATAGGAGCAAAGTGTCAGAATTGGCCCAGATACAAAGTAGTTAGATATTAAAGATAATTTTTTTTATTTTTAAAGCCTCTGCCATGTCCTCCCTATACACACAGAGCCGCGGCTTGGCCCCGCGCTCTCTCCTCATTTGCTGCGATTGACAGCAGCGGGAGCCAATGGCTCCTGCTGCTGTCTCAGCCAATGAGAAGGGAGAGTCCGCGGACAGCTGAGGCTCTCGTGCACATCGCTGGATTGCAATGGGGGTCAGGTAAGTATTAGGGGGGCTTCTGCACAGAGAAGGTTTTTTTACCTTCATGCATGATAAAACCTTGAGCCTTTAGAACCACTTTAAGTGTCTCTTGTTGAATGCATATTTGCCCGTATACTATAGGACGTTTTTTTTAAAGAGTGTAATAAAAATCCTTCCAAAAAGGATGTTATAACCCACAATGACCAATCAGATAAGATCTTTTTTTACCTGGGCAAATTGGCACTTGTTGCTTATGGTGACCACTTTCTTGCCTCCAGTATTTATTGAAAGGCCCGAAATATACAATTCCAATCAGGCCCGTCTAGGACAGACCATATGGCCCCTGCAGTTATCTGGACTGGTGAAACAAAGGCCATTGTCTGAAGATTAGATGACCAGCTGCACCGGAGTGGTCAGTAAAACCTCCATCCATAATGCACATAATTGGTTTGGGATTAGGAAGAACAGGAAGATTTTTGGAAAGGAAAGGGGTCTGGTTACATTAAAGGTAATATTGGTTTAACTGATATTTGCAGTAATGGGGGTCATGACCTATTTAAATATACATTTACTACAATAAAAATGTTAAATGGGTCAATTTACCCAAAACTGCTTTTCGAGTATTCAGTAGAGGCCACAATCATGCAATTTTAATCACCTCTCAGGACTCATAAAGAAACGGAATGGCTGAAATGTTTACTTTTTAACAATCAGAATCCAAGTTGGTATCAGGAGGTGGTTAAATCCCTTGATTAAATAAAAGGAAAGAATAGTATTTTCAATTATTTTCCATATAAATAGACTAATCTTGTATAAGAAGGATTGCATCAATAAAACCTAATATTTTATCAAATGTGTTTCTTTGTAAATTTCTAATGATATATGACACATCTTTGCTCAGTGTATATTCAGGCTCTGAACTAATGGCACACAATGCTTGTACTTTACCACTTCTTCTCACGCTGCGAGTCACATGACTCATTAAAAACAGTACTCTATGCCTAATATTTATCTCCAGTTGTTAAAGCAGTACTGTATTAAACCCTCAGAGGTTTTTAGTTTAACACATTGGAGCACAATTAAAAAAAACAAAAACAAAAAAAACAAAAAAAAACAAAACAACATTTCCCATAGTAAACTATTCATTAAAATTCTTACCCCAGCACTTGAAGTTTACAACTTTCAATGCTGCTTGCTCCTGCTCTCAGTGCTGCTTCCCTGAACTTCCGAGCATCACAGGAAAGAAAGAGTAAACAGTGGACAGTGCCATATCCAGCCATTCTGTTGGCTTGGAGAAGGGAAAGGGAGAGCATGGAAGTGACTTGCTACCCTAGGCTATGAGTCTCTATTGATGCACCCAGTATAGGGACAAAGAACTCTAGTCCCTGCACACGAGGGCGACTCCATAGGATGCAGCAAGAAAAAGGAGTCACCCTGAAGAAAGCCTAGGGCAGCAATCATGGCACCAACAGAAACTGAAACACAAGCATGAATTTAAAGAGGGCCCATCAAAAAAAAAAAAAAAAAAAATTAAAAGTCAGCAGCTACAAATACTGCAGCTGCTGACTTTTAATTGGACACTTACCTGTCCCAGGGTCCAGCGATGCGGGGGATCGAAGCCCGCTCGTCTCCCCCTCCGTTCAGCGGCGCCAGCATTGCAACTGTGGGCACCGGGCTGTGGCTTCACAGCCTGGCGCCCACTGGCGCGTATTGGCCGCTCAGTCACCTGGGACCTGTAATGGTTCCCAGATGATTGACAGGAGGGAGGGAGCAGAGCTGAGCCCTTCCTGTGCCGAGGGAGAAGTGATGTCACCAGCCCAGGCACTGGAAGAGGCAGACTACGAGGGACCCCCTAGCAACAGGCATTTAGAGGTAAGTAAAAAAAAAAAAATATCCAAATGGTTTTTTTTTAGTTTTTTTTAGGCACAATCATGACTTTTTTTTTTTTTTTTTTTTTAGGGTGGAACATCACTTTAAAGATAAGATGCATACTCACTAATAATATGTTAACCCAACATTTCATATTCCTGATATGTGCCTGCTGCACCATGTACTTGTATGAGAAAGTATCCTGTTCTCTTTGTATCGCTTCCTTTGTGCAAAATCCCTGGTGTGCCTGCAAGTCCACCTGCTTTTCTGTTTAAACTGACCAAACTGGGCATGAAAGCCCAGTGTAGTCAGTTCTCCAGCTGTGCTGGGAAATTAGCCTGCTCTCTTCCAATGATCAGACTTGTGCCGACACCCACCCCCACATATATATATAATTTTACTTATTTAAAAAAAATTATATATATATATATATATATATATATATATATATATATATATATATATATATATATATATATATATATATATATATATATATATAATCATTTTGAGAAACACCCCCCTAGCATTTCTGGCCGTGGCAGAAAATTCAGGTAGCATTTACTTTCTGGAATCCATCTGCCCTTAGCTCAGGCAAGCAGAAGGGTGTGTTTAGCTGAGAAATCATCTCCTAAAAAAAAACTCCTGGGATGTATGACATAATTTGCCTAGGCCTAGAAAACAAGAAGTATCTAAAGAAATATAAAGAAAAGGTCAAAAGAAGGAAATATAATATACGTTCCTATCTTATTACGAATGCTAGCAGCATTAACAATAGTCAATGTTGACTGAGAGAGTGAAGTTCTGCTTTCATTTCACTTTGTCAAGGTATTGAAGTAGAGTCAGTGGCAATCTAAAAAACAAATCACAGTATTTAATAGAACAGAAGGAATGGTAAGCCTGTAGGAATACACAAGTCACATCAAAAACTAAAGGCTGATGGTGTGTACTGTGAAGGGGGCGGTACCAAGGATGCATCACACTATTTTTTTTTTTTAACTTTATTGAAAGGTCACTAAATTACAATTTTATTAATTTTTATTCACTGCAGCAGAGTGTGACCCGGAGTCCTGCTTCACAACATGCTGCAATGAAAATGAATTAAAAAAAAAAAAAAAAAAAAAAAAAAGGGAGTAGAGCATATTGTGCTTTTTTTTTCATTGCACACTGCAACACAGTGCGGGGAACTGACCTAACAGGACCCAAGGCAAACTGTCTATTCATTGTGACTGCTGGGCAAGGCAAATGCATTTAATGTGAACGGGCCCCTAAGGTAAACTATGCAATAACCCAAAATGGAACAGCAAAGTAGAAGTGATGTACAGATCTATTTCAGCCTCATTCTGTCCTTTATCAAAGCACGATGGCGTAGAAAATGTCAAAACACTACAGACAGTATAACCTTGATCTATGGAGAGATCAGGGGTCAGCTGCAATTCACATAGGTATGTCACATTATGTCACATGCACACCTGCTCAGTGACAGATCAAAGCAGGGAGGTCACAATGGACGACTCTAGATATCTCACCTTGGTGTGAACCTCATTAGTGAAGACTCAATACCACCCTAAAAGCCATGACTCTACCAACTAAGGAAAGAAGTCCTAGATGTCCAGTGTGAAATATGAGCCTTACAATGGTGAAAGGAAGAGAAGGTACAGGAGGTACAGTCATCATCAACAGAGGACAAGTCCTTCTAAAGTTACTACACTTCATCTACCAGCATGCTTTAGCAGGATGTGCAATATATACACAGTACCTCAGAGGGGGATGTATGCCCCTAAGCTACAATGTACAAGCTAAAATGAAACTAGAGCAATCGTCTGAGGGCCGAACGTTCTCACCACCATTTGTACCTCTGATGTATTCTAGGTATCTCGTGGAGGCATCTACAGAATTGACCTGAAAAAGTAGAGGCTCCGGAACTGACCTAAAAAGTATTGAGACACTTTTTTGGTAAAATATATCGATTCAGCATTCACAAAGTTTAACATTTCAGAACACTGGATTTTTTTTTTAAATACAATAAATTGCATTTTGTCTGCACTTTCTGTGCTTAACCCCTTGACGCCATCGTAACGCAAACGGTCAGATTGTAATACCAACCGATGCGGCTAATCAGCTCAGCTGTTATTACAAGCGGCGGGAGTTAGGCCCCCACGGCTGGTCCAATCTCTCCTGTTCCGCCAGGACGCCTGAGCGACCAACCCGGCACGTCCACCGGCTGGCTGGAGACCTGAACAATGCCGGAATCGGCTTTGATCGGGTCCCGGATCTAGTAACCCTAAAGTGATGTCATGACATTACTTCCAGTTTACTGAAGACTTTAAAAATCGACCGCATTCAAAGCAGCCAAACTTGGTGTTTTGAATGCTTTTAAGTGCAAAAGGAGGGATTTGGGGTCTTATAGACTCCAGATCCCTCCATAAAGAGTACCTGTCACTGACTATCACAATGAATGTTTACAATCCTTGTGACAGATATAAAAGTGATCAAAAAGAAAAAAGTGACAGTGTGGAAAAAAAAAAAAAAAAAAAAAAACACATTTAAAGCGCCCTATCCCCCTGTGCTCGTGTGCAGAAGCGAGCGCATAGGCAAGTCGCGCCCTCAAATGTAAACAGTGTTCAATCCACACATGTGAAGTATCACCACGATTGTTAGAGCGAGAGTAATAATTCTAGCACAAGACCTCCTACGTAACTCTAAACTGGTAACCTGTAGAAATTTTGAAAGTATCACCTATGGAGATTTTTAAGTACTGCAGTTTGTTGCCATTCCACGAGTGTGCACAATTTTGAAGTATGACAGGTTAGGTATCTATTTACTCAGCATAACTTCCACATTATACAAAAAAAAAAAAAAAGTGCCAACTTTACTGTTTTTTTCTTTGTTTTTTTAATTCATGAAAGTGTATTTCTTCCTCAAAAAAAAAAAATTGTATTTGAAAGATCGCTGCGCAAATAGTGTGACAAAATATTGCAACGATCGCCATTTTATTCTCTAGGGTCTCTGCTAAAATATATATAATAATAATAATATAATGTTTGGGGGTTCCAAGTAATTTTCTAGCAAAAATCACCAATTTTACCTTGTAAGCAACAAGTGCCAGAAAAAGGCTTTAAAGGGGTTAAAGTAGACCTGTCGAGAGAGTCCCCTTGCTGACCTCCTCCAGAGAAACTAGTCACCTTAACCACTGACTGCAATAACTTGACTCTGTGCATTCACACCTGTATATGCCCCCACACTCCGATTAGATGCGACAACTCCAGCGAAGTTGCATCCAGAGCTGATCACTGGCATGTGATTGCTGCATGAGAGTTTACATGTGAGCAGGTGTGATTAGCTGCAGGAGCTGGCATCCTCCCATTGCTTTCAATTGGGCTGTCTCCTACAGCCAAATCAGCTGGAGTTCTCATATGTAAATCAGAGTGCGGGTGCATTTGCAGGTGTGAATATACCCTTACAGCTAGATACAGTATATCAGGAGAAACACCTCATAGGTGCACATGGGAAGAGCCATATTGCTCATTATATATGCAGGCTGTGCTCTCTGCTGAGCAGTACTTTAGACAGACCATTTCTTACCGTTTCTCTTCAGGAGGAAACCAACTGAGATCTTCTCAGCAGGGAGCAGTGACAGAAATCTAAAAAAATATATGGCTAGCTTAAAGTAATTTAAAAAAAAGAAAAAAAAAAAAAAAACACATGTTATACTTACCTGCTCTGTGAAATGGTTTTGCACAGAGCAGCCCCCAATCCTCCTCTTTTCGGGTTCCCCGCTGGCACTCTGTGTCTTACAGCCGCAGAGTGGGGCTTGGGAGCGAGCACGCACCAGTGCCCCTAGAGCAAGCGGGTTGTCACTGGGAGCACTGACTGAAGAGGTTCAGTCAGTGCCCCCAATGACAACCCGCTTGCTCTAGGGGCACTGATGTGTGCTTGCTCCTGAGCCCCACTCTATGCGGCCGTAAGACACAGAGCCATGGCTCGGCCCCGCCCCCCGCGCTTTCCTCGCTGGATGCGATTGACAGTAGCAGGTGCCAATGGCTCCCTCTGCTGTCTCAGCCAATCAAGAATGAGACCCCCAGGAAAAGCTCAGCGCTCACACATATCACTGGATTGAGAGGGAGCTCAGATGAGTATGGGGGGGCTGGGGGGGCGCTGCACACAGGTGGTTTTTTTACTTTCATGCATAGAATGTATTAAGGTAAAAAAACCCAGAGCCTTTAAAACCACTTGAAGTTAAATACCAGAAATACTCGCCACAATCTGTTTAGCGATCCTCGAGTCTTCTCCAGAGCGGGCGGGTCCTTGTTTGAGTACTCACATTGCTACCACTTTCCATTGGCTGTCCATCGGTGTTATCCTCAATGTCCTGAGCACTCCAGCAGAAGTGTGATGATATCCCCCCCCCCCCCAAATAATATGGTAATAAAAGTGAACACAGCTTTGCCTTATTCACTAACATTCACTTTGCAAAGTGGACAACTTCTACCCTTTAGTAAATCCCCCACTACCTTACACTCAGAAGCCCTCTACAGCAAGCATTTCTAAAACTGAAATTGAAATGCATTAAATCAAAGTATGGAAGAGCAAGCAAAAATGTGAAAAAAAAAAGTGATATTCGCTCTCACTTTGTAATGTGCCCAACAGCTAAATGTACACCGTTTTACCAGCCAAAATTAACCAGTCTAAAGATCTGGAAACCACTGACAACCAGCACAGATCCTCAAGACTAGAGAGCTGATAAGCCATACAGCCTCTGCGTGGACAATGGAGGTGCAACATACACCAATGAGGTGCCCTCCCCACTACCATAATCAATCATGTGTAGAGATTAAGGGGGAAGAAAAACAAAGCAGGGTATACAATGCTGAGTTTTTTTTTTCCAATCAGCGGGTTGAACGAAACAAAAATTCAAAGACCCCTGCATCAACACCAGCGATATGTATGCAGGGATCTCTCCTGCTGCACTATTGTATTCTGACAAAGGCAGACTTCAAAGCCACAATACACTGATCAGCACTTGGTCCAGTCAGTCACATGATCCCGCAGCCTCATGTCATGTGACCAGAGGGGATTAAAAGTAGGTAAAGTACACACATTTGTTTTTTATACAGGTTAGACAGGATAGGTAGGAGGAGGGGAGAGGAAACTTCTTTAATAATAGTTAGACTGACACTCCATTCACACCTCGGCAGGCACAACAGAGAACATGTGTGTTTTCACCAGTCACAATGAGAGCAGTCCATTCATTTCAAAAGGCTGTTCTAGGTGCAAGAAATTTGCAAAAGAAAAACCTTTTTTAAAAATTGCACAGCACCAAAATACATTAGCAAGAAGAGTAGGGGTGCCATTAAGAATCAATGGCACTGCTGCACGTTTTTGTGAGCTGCAGGAAAGCGTGCACATTTGCACATGTTCCACAACGTCTGGATGCAGCCTTAGGCTTTTCTTCCACTTTAAAAAAAGTTTTTTTAATGAATACATAACATATTTTACATATACGCCTAGAGTTCCATTTTAATGCTTTCGAAATACTATTTAAAATACAGAACACTAAATATGTACTACATGGCCATGCTGGATAACAGTTTCCAGAGACGACACAGCCCCATAAACAGATACAGTACAATAAAAACAGGAGTCATGAGCCAGCAGACACTTCTGGGGTTTTGCAGCACTGGCAGCGCGCTTGGCTAATAAAAGACAATCCTTCATCACAACATGTATTTACACCAACTAAACTACTCCAAGCTCATTACTTTTTAAAGCCGAGTCTCTGACTCATCTGACTCAAAATGTAGTAACTATCAGTTTACCAATACAAATGAATGCCACAGGTTCCAGAGCTTCACCTCCTCACTGGGAAACTGACAGTTTACACCAACATAGCTCAAATTCATACTAAAAATATATATACCCTGAAAAAAAAAAAAAAAAAAAATGAATCAAAAAGCAGGAGGTCCTAAATAAGACAAATGATCTAAAAGGAATTCTACTACTGCTTTTTATTGGGTTCCTGGGGCATCCGGGTGCTTATCGAACACTGCCCCACTACAGGCGAAAGCCAGGAGGCCGCTTCCCCCCGACCCGCTACAGCAGAAGGCCAGGAGGCCGCTGCCCCCCCCACCCCCTACAGCAGAAGGCCAGGAGGCCGCTGCCCCCCGCTACAGACGAAAGCCAGAGGCCGCTGCCCCCCCGCTACAGACGAAAGCCAGAGGCCGCTGCCCCCCGCTACAGACGAAAGCCAGAGGCCGCTGCCCCCCGCTACAGACGAAAGCCAGAGGCCGCTGCCCCCCGCTACAGACGAAAGCCAGAGGCCGCTGCCCCCCGCTACAGACGAAAGCCAGAGGCCGCTGCCCCCCGCTACAGACGAAAGCCAGAGGCCGCTGCCCCCCGCTACAGGCGAAAGCCAGAGGCCGCTGCCCCCCGCTACAGGCGAAAGGCAGAGGCCGCTGCCCCCCGCTACAGGCGAAAGGCAGAGGCCGCTGCCCCCCGCTACAGGCGAAAGGCAGAGGCCGCTGCCCCCCGCTACAGGCGAAAGGCAGAGGCCGCTGCCCCCCGCTACAGACGAAAGGCAGAGGCCGCTGCCCCCCGCTACAGGCGAAAGGCAGAGGCCGCTGCCCCCCGCTACAGGCGAAAGGCAGAGGCCGCTGCCCCCCGCTACAGGCGAAAGGCAGAGGCCGCTGCCCCCCGCTACAGGCGAAAGGCAGAGGCCGCTGCCCCCCGCTACAGGCGAAAGGCAGAGGCCGCTGCCCCCCGCTACAGGCGAAAGGCAGAGGCCGCTGCCCCCCGCTACAGGCGAAAGGCAGAGGCCGCTGCCCCCCGCTACAGGCGAAAGGCAGAGGCCGCTGCCCCCCGCTACAGACGAAAGCCAGAGGCCGCTGCCCCCCGCTACAGACGAAAGCCAGAGGCCGCTGCCCCCCGCTACAGACGAAAGCCAGAGGCCGCTGCCCCCCGCTACAGACGAAAGCCAGAGGCCGCTGCCCCCTGCTACAGACGAAAGCCAGAGGTTACAGGCAGGATCTATAAGATCAAAAAGAAAAAAAATGGAGAAACATTGACAGTGCTGTAAAATGCATGTAAAAGAAATAAACCAACCTAATTCACAAATTGAAACGAGAAGAAAGAATAATTTCCTCCACAGGCCTAAGTAAGCACCTACATAAAGCTACTATATGCAAGGGTCCTGAGGGCAGCAGGTTGGGCAGATTCTAGACAATGCAACAGTAGCACAGAACAGTAAGTACTGGAAAACCACTGGGCTGCTGGTAATCAGAGGAAGCCTATTCCTGCTATATGGCAAACATTTGACGGAGCTGAACATTCGTTTTAGGTAGCTAATAACAGTGAAGAGGGGGGAACAAACCTAATTAATGGATTGAGATCTGCTTTATATTGGGCCTAAATTCTTTGCAGGGCCCATTCACATTTGTGTGTTGTGAGAAAGTTTGCCAAAACAATGCAACACACCCGCTCTATGTGCAGTGCAGTTCATTGTGAATGGCCCCTAGCACAATGTACAGTAGAGCAAAACACAACTGCAAGGGTTTTTATTTTTTTTAATTTATACATAGTTTAGCTAGTTTAGACATGCGTTTGTGTGGGGTGGGGGGGGGGGGGGGCGGAGCGGCTAAAATGACTAGGTGAACCGCGCTTTTGCAGCCCACCAACCGCGTCCCCCCTAAAGCTGCAATAGGCAGCTGAAGGTGAGATTTGCATGCTGCTGTGAGGCTTCTCCATCGCTAAAGTGACCTGAAATGTAGCGATCCTCGGGCAGCAAGCTTGCCGAACACTACACATGAAAGTCAATGGGGAAGCACTGAGATTACTGGCAAAAATGGGACCTGCTGTCTGTGTCAATGGGAGCAGCAGCAGGACTCAGGAGCGCGCCCGCACGAGTGCCCCCATGGAAATTGGCTCTTCGTGGGGGCATCTGAGAAGAGGAGAGGAGGAGCCAGGAGCGCCGAGGAGGGGAACCCAGAAAAGGAGGATCGGGGCCACTCTGTGCAAAACCCTTGCACATAGAAGGCAAGTATGACATGTTTTTTTTTTGTTTTGTTTTTTAAATAACAAACACGAAAACCCCTTTAAAGGCAAGACCACAGTTCATCTTAACCAATCAAACTGCAAGGTGCTGTGGTCAGAAAGTGGAAGAAATGACCATCTGACCACCAATTCTAGATACTTAAGGGTTTCCGCAGCCTTACAGGTCAAACCCCACCTGTGTAGCCCAGTCTACGACACTAAAATATACATTTCATTTACCAAATTCAAAAAGCTCAGCATGACAAAAGAAACACGGGTCGACTTTCCGGATTTCTCAGTGTAAGACCTCTGCGGTATGAGGAAGTGCCTGGGGATCCTTTGGTTGAGATTTTCCCTTTCTGTCTGAACACCACATAGTAAAAGTCCAGAGCTAATTGATTATTCAGTAGAGGAGACGTTCCGCATCCAGACAACTGACAATGTTTTCCTACACTGACAGATGTATACACGGATTTCAATGTAGAGAGGAAAACAAATGGAACACATTTACATGACAAGCCTTTTCTGAAACAAAGAACACAAATTTTATTCAAATTGGACTGGAAAGCCGAACTTTGAAAGGGGTTAATACGGATATCACAACATACAGATCATGGCAGCATGAAGTGTCACCAGCAGTGTCACTGGATGTCACAGAATTATCCATCATTCTAGGAGCCAATTCTTGTGGTAGGGTGACCAGGCAATTTTCACAACAAAACTCCACACCCCAAGAGATCATTTCCATTTAGATGGAGGCACGCAGGATCTGACCTTTCCTTGGGATGTTGAAGGTATCTGGGACACAGACAGATCTTTACCCAGCTACCATAGGCGTGCACACAGGATGTGCCAGGTGTGCCTGGGCATACCCTAATCACCCTCTGTGGTGCAGATTCCCCCTGTTTAGACCCCTAAAATATTTCACCAAAGCCCCCTTAACTGGGCTCCTATTCAAATTGTGAAAAAAAAATAAAAATAAAAAACTACTGACACTGTCCACTGCCCAGTATACTGTATATACACATGCACACGCAAATATGTTCGAGCTTAGGGGTGCAAACCCTAATGCAATAGGCTGAGCACACCTATGCCAGCTACCCAATTTTCAAGTAGTCACCGTATTTTTGGGTGGAACTCCGCTTTAAATAAGTATTTGCTTTAAAGGAATTTTGTATGGGGGGCTTCCAATGCGGACAACTTAAAATGCAAGCTACCTGACTGCCATGCTAATCCAATGGTTTTAATAACCAGAGCTTATTCAGCCCAGGGCAAGGCAAAATATTCAGTGAAATGTCTGCCTACCATTTCTCTGGTCATCCATGTGACAACACTGGAGCTTGGCAAATGGGCACTCAAACAAAGCATGCAAGCGTGAGAAGGCCAGCATTACCCTGTAAACTCTGGCCAGAGTGAATTGGAACTTACTAACATTTGATGGGCGGCTGGTGGGGCTGCAATTGATGGCGGCTGGTGGGGCTGCAATTGATGGCGGCTGGTGGGGCTGCAATTGATGGCGGCTGGTGAGGCTGCAATTGATGGCGGCTGGTGGGGCTGCAATTGATGGCGGCTGGTGGGGCTGCAATTGATGGCGGCTGGTGGGGCTGCAATTGATGGCGGCTGGTGGGGCTGCAATTGATGGCGGCTGGTGGGGCTGCAATTGATGGCGGCTGGTGGGGCTGCAATTGATGGCGGCTGGTGGGGCTGCAATTGATGGCGGCTGGTGGGGCTGCAATTGATGGCGGCTGGTGAGGCTGCAATTGATGGCGGCTGGTGAGGCTGCAATTGATGGCGGCTGGTGAGGCTGCAATTGATGGCGGCTGGTGAGGCTGCAATTGATGGCGGCTGGTGAGGCTGCAATTGATGGCGGCTGGTGAGGCTGCAATTGATGGCGGCTGGTGAGGCTGCAATTGATGGCGGCTGGTGAGGCTGCAATTGATGGCGGCTGGTGAGGCTGCAATTGATGGCGGCTGGTGAGGCTGCAATTGATGGCGGCTGGTGAGGCTGCAATTGATGGCGGCTGGTGAGGCTGCAATTGATGGCGGCTGGTGAGGCTGCAATGATGGCAGCTGGTGAGGCTGCATTGATGGCAGCTGGTGAGGCTGCATTGATGAGTGCTGGTGGGCTGCATTTGATGGGCGCTTCATTAAAAAGGTGGGGTTTACATTGGCAGGGAAAAGGGAGTGGAGTCAGAAGTGGAGCGCGGGGGGGGGGGGTGGAGGGCAAAATGAGGTTTTCGCCTAGGGTATCAAAAATTCTTGCACCAGCCCCGAGTGCAGCAATATGGTAACATTTATTTCCAGAGATGACAAATAAAAACTCACAGGATCAGTAAGGTGACAGCGCATACGATATTATAAGGTGGTTCATCATCCACTCCCAGGGAGGACAGGCTACGAACAGAAGACGAGACGACAAATGGTTCAGGCTGCGGTGGTTGCTCCTAGCGTTTCCAGAGACTCCGATGCATGCTCCATCAGGCACTGTGCAGGAAAAAAAAAAAAAAAAAAAAACAAACAAACACAGTAGGGGCCCTGGCCATGGGCTCAGTGGGGTTCTCAAACCCATAGCGATACTAAGGAGCACCCCTGGGGCAACCAACTCCCAGGGGTTCTCTGCCTCCCCGGACCCATGGCCAGACCAGGCTGCACCATTCAAATCAGGATGCCATGGCCCCCTCAGGACCTTTCATGCAAAGAGAAGTAATCCCAACCCACACTTTACATGGTACACGCTCAATTTAGCTTCCTTACCCATCGAGAAGGCCCCTCAAGACCCCCCATCATACCAGCAGGAATACTATACAGTTAGCCATTACTGTCTAAAAGGACAAAATGACAATGGAGCACCCTTACTGGACACTGGTAGAAACTGATACTACACTTGATCTTAGTCAAAGCACAGATTCACACTGTTGCAGTGCATTAGTTTGCCAATGTGCCTTAAATCCATGCACAGCAGTGAACTGTTTGGGTGAACTGGGATGCCACTGGGTAAGAGTTTGGCATTACAAGGCACAGAAGTGAGTTTGCATTGCACATCATCAACCAATGACATCCAAACGAATATGCAGTGCCTTTTATAAAAATGATCCAGGTCTGCCAACTATGGATTAAGCCCTGCCCTTTACCACCACAATGAGCACAATGGGCTTTACCAGTCTGAATGCGATTGCTTGCTGTTGGGCAATACAGAATGGCTGCACTAAGGATGGGATGACAATCTGTTCTGCATGGCATTCTCTTTAAATGGCGACAAAAATAAAGTCTACGGATATAGCTGTTATTAGCCACGCTACAGAGAGTACTCCAATCTGTCACAAATTGCATGCATACGGAATGAGCCCGTTTAAAAAAAAAAAAAAAAAATTCTGACAAAGATATTCTATAGATGAACCCCAAGGAGATATTAACACACTGAAATCAGGTTTGGGAATAAAGCTTTTTCTGAAGACGTTGTCAGCACCTTGTCATATAACACAATGAAGCCATTGAGCCTTCTATGGAAACAAAGCAGGGGCACTAGAAGCTTTAGTTTATTAATAAAATTATGAGCAGAGGATCCAGGCATAGACTGACTAATCCACAAATAAAAAGGGGATGCCCCCCATATAACCCTTGACACAAAAGACGCCATAGAGATGCAGAAATGCAGGCGAATGAATGGACAGGGAGTTCTACCAGCCTCCCACCATCTGCTGTCAGTAGAGAGAGCATTATCCAGACTTGCAAATATGTGACAAGCCAACAATTCATCCACTGCACATTAAAATCCCAACACTGCAATGAAAGAAAACAGAATGTTCACTGCACTGAACAACATCTTGACTAAAGCCGAACAAGGAGCACAAAGTAGAACTTTGAGTCTCCTCAACTATTGGGGAAGGTTATGGATGCATCTTTTTCAAATGCCTAGTGCTCTTCTTGGGAAAAGACTAACAAAATACTAAAGAGGAACTTCACCCCACCAATGAGAATATAAGCCTGCTTTCCCTTACTTCTTCTCATAGTGAAGGTCCTGTCCCATGCCGCCATCTTCCATTTTACATCACTGGGAGCCGGCTGTCTCTTCCTAGTTCTTGTAGTTGGCTCCCTGATGACGTGATGCTAGACCATGTACATGTGCAAATAGAGATCTGGCACCATGTCCGTTTACAGATTGTTCCGTGGAAAGTAATGCTTCCTTAGATATTAATGTTACATATTCCTATTGCCTAGGACAGTGATGGCAACAAACCTTGGCACTCCAGATGTTTTGGAACTACATTTCCCATGATTGTCATGCACTCTGCAGCTGTAGTTGAGCATCATGGGAAATGTAGTTTCAAAACATCTGGAGTGCCAAGGTTCGCCATCACTGGCCTAGGTAGAGTAGGTAGGAGGGATGGGAGGATGGGGTAAGCGAGGGCAGGGTGGTTGAGGGTGGAGTGGGATAGGGGTTGAGAGCTGGAGTGGTTGGAATGAAGCTTCTCATGCAGGTGGATCCTCTTGAGCTGGGACCAGCTGAGCACTGCTGACACATCTAGACCTTCCCCTTCCTCCTGGGCAACTGAGGCTAAGGGTGAACCCCGAGGTAGAGCGGGTGGGGACTCCAAAGTTCTGTGTACCAATGAGCTAATCCCCCACTGTACAGCTATTGGGAAAAAAAAAAAAAAAACCTCTGGGTCCCCTATGTTCAGTGGGTGCTGGGGGACAGAAAGCGGACTATTTAACCACTTTCAGATTTAGGCGGATTAATCCACAGCAGTGCTCCTGACTGCCCCAGTGTACTGATACAGAAGAGGCCAGCCTTCAATGTAATTGTGTGGAGCGCTGCTGCGGATTAATCCACCTAAACCTGAAAGTGGTTAAATAGTCCGCTTTCTCTCCCCCGACACCCACTGAACACTGGGGACCCGGAGATGTTTTTTTTAAAAAAAAGCTGCACAGTGGGGGATTAGCTCATCGGCACACAGAACGTTGGAGCCCCCGCCCAGTCTACCTCTGCCCACCCCATCTGAGTCTGCACAAAATACCGCAAACAGTAATTTATATATACACACAGATTTTTTTTCTTTTTTTCCCCTTCTCCCCTTTCATCTGAAGGAGGGGAGGAGGCGTTTTCTCAGCTAAGCATACCCTCCTGCCTGCATGCCTGAGCTAAGGGCAGATGGTGGATTCCAGGAAGTAAATGCCCTTAAAGTAGAGCTGCGCGATTAATCGTTAAAGAATCGAGATCGCGATTCTACCCACCTCGCGATTTTAACACAGCATTTTCCTGATTCAGTGCAGAGAGTTCTCTGCTCACAGCTGACCAAAAAAAAAAAAAAAAAAAAAAGGCACATCGCTTAAAGTGGATGTAAACCCGAAATGTTTTATTTTTTTTTGTTATCATAATGTAGAGTATAAGATTTCCTATCATTTGAGCCCAGTCTTGCCACACAGAGTTAATCCATCTCTGAGCAATCCTCTTTTATTGTTCAGTGAGATAAATCTTGACAAACAGAGAAAAACTTTGTCAAATCCTCCCCCTTGCTGTGAGTGACAGGTGATTTACACAACTCGTGCACTAGCCTAAGACATGCATTATTTTTTAATTCCCTCCCCCACTCCTTTCTTCAGCAGCTCTGCAAGGATTGGCTGTTCCACTCCTCAGCATGATTTGGCATGCTGAAGTCATGTGGTTACTTTCCTGTCTTTTCACTGGATGTTAGAGATCATAGCAGAAGTTCAGTGTAAGAAATACACAGGAGAAAATGTATATTGACAAGGGGAGTGTAGAGGTGGGCGGGGAGTCTACTGACATCACGACTCCACCCACCGAGCTCCAGACAACAGACCCACCCACAGAATATGCAGTTTTTCGGGTCTAATAACAGACAGAGGGGAGACATTTGACAGGTAAAGATACATGCAGGAGGCGTGTATATCCTTATAGATAACCCCTATGGCAGTAGTTTAGAAAGGATGACATTGGGTTTACATCCACTTTAAGTTGGGTACACACTATACGAAAGTTCTTTGGACAAAAACGATCGATTTTCTTATAGTGTGTACGAGCCTTTAGACGGAGATAAAGAGTAATATTGTAACAATTTAGTTCTTTAGATCAAAGGGATGAACTTGGTCTGTAATCAAAGTTAGTTTAACCACTTAAAAGGACTCAACCTTTTTCTGACACTTGTTGCTTACAAGTTAAAATAATTTTTTCTTGCCGGAAAATTACTTAGAACCCCCAAACATATATAATTTTTTTAGTAGAGACCCTAGAGAATAAAATGGCGGTTGATGCAATATTTTATGTCACACTGTATTTGCACAGCAGTCTTTCAAACGCAATTTTTTTGGAAAAAAAAAACAAGAACAAAAAAACACTTTAACCACAGGCCTAAACTGAGGAAAAAAATAGATTTTTTTTATATATTTTTGGGGGGATATTTAATATAGCAAAAAATAAAATATGCGTTTTTTTCAAAATTGTCGCTTTTTTTGTTTATTGCGCAAAAAAATTTTAAAAATTAAAAAAGAAAAAAAAGGAAGTGATCAAATACCACCAAAAGAAAGCTCTATTTGTGGGGGAAAAAAGGACGTCAATTTTGTTTGGGTACAACGTCGCACAGTTAAAGCGACGCAGTGCCGAATCGCAAAAAGTGCTCTGGTCAGGAAAGGGGTAAAATCTTCCGGGGCTGAAGTGGTTAATAAATTAAAAAAAAAAAAAAATGGTAAAGTTAACCCAATTTTTTTGTATATTGTGAAAGATGATGTTACACCGTGAGAATTGTGATCTTTATTCTAAGCAAAAAAATTGTGATTCTCATTTTGGCCAGAATCGTGCAGCTCTACCTATTACTAAACCCAGGACCCTGCATTCACTATATCCCAGTTGGAAATTTTTAGGTAACAACTCATAGGCTGTGCATTTTCCTTTGTCATTGAAAAACACAATGGAGATCAGGAAATCAGCCACAAATTTCTATCAGATATCAACTGCAGATTGTACTCAGTCCAACTAGAGTAACACTGCCAGGGATCAGTGGGATTATTGAAGAATGCCTGTGTGCTGCCACTTTTATACGAAGCCCAGTCCCAGTTGTAGACGGAATTCCCAGCCAGCACACAGAGCTGTACAGGCTTTGCAGCTTCGGGAGGGAAATAGAAATCATTATGGTGTAGCCTGCAGTTCTTCCCCAGAGAATTAAGAAATCCAAAACAAACCCAGGCAGTGAGATGAGAGGAGAAGCTCCAGCAAAGAAGACTAGCTACTGGTAGTTGTCCCGACGCCTTCTACTTTAATGGGATGTAAAGATCCAAAGCACAGGCCTTGGGGAAGAATGAACACAATACAAAGAGCCATTCAAATATCACACCAGTGAAGTGACAGATGGAAAGCACAGAAGAGACGAGTGAAACAACAGATATCACATGTGTAGGAACGAGAACCAATACACACGCTTCTGGCATATACCATGTATACAGGGGAGAGAGCGAAGGTAGAACGCATGCAGAGTCACCACCACTGATCCACAGATAAGGGAATGAGGATGATCTTATATGGCAATATCAGGAACAGGGAGATACAAAAATACGATTCAGTTCAGAAGTTCAGTCAAATTCATTTAATCTATGATTATTAAGAATACCAATCAGTTAAAAACTAGTGGTGCAGGACAGTAGCCCCCCATTCACACCAGTGCGACTTGTCATGCAATTTGACAGTTCCAAATCGCATAAGTCGAACATTATTCAGCAATGGAACTGTTTAAATTGGTGCCGCAAGGATTTGGGGAAAAAAAAAAAAGGTTCCTACACAATTTTTGGCAATTTCAGGTGCAACTTGCATAGAAATCGAACAGATGTCAGGTAAGTCATACCTGAAAAATCGCACTGACCTGCGGCTTTGAGATCGTGCAAGTGAAGTGAAGTAGCACAATTTCAGTCTCATTCAATGTGAACCAGGGCTTCACACCTCAAAAGGTGCAACCGAGCGAATGCACTTTTTTCGTGTTTCCCATGCGTCATGTTTAGAGCATCCCATTCTCTTCAATGGGCTGCCCTATGCATGAGAATCTTGCAAAAACTAAAAAAAAATAAGGTGTCTGCACCGTTTTAAAAACCATGCCACATCAAAACGCATTATGGTACTGCAGCTTAAGAATTAATGGCACCCCTGCACAGTTAACCACTTAAGGACCAAGCCTTGTTGTTTACAAGTTAAAAATTGTTTTATGCTAGAAAATTACTTAGACCCCCCAAACATTATATTATATATATACCTAGAGCAGTGATAGCGAACCTTGGCACCCCAGATGTTTTGGAACTACATTTCCCATGATGCTCAACTACACTGCAGAGTGCATGAGCATCATGGGAAATGTAGTTCCAAAGCATCTGGGGTGCCAAGGTTCGCCATCACTGCCCTATAGAGAGTAAAATGGCAGTCATTGCAATACTTTGTGTGGTTTGAACACCGTTTTCATATGCGGGCACTACTCGCCCGCTGAAGAGGATACCGGGGTTTTGGCAGCTAGCCATAAGTACCGATGTATAACGACGGTGGGCGGTCCGGAATTGGTTAAAAGAGCAGCGAATTTTGTGCATTGCGAGAAGGAAGGCACTTTTGCATGTGTTCTGCAACAAGTGTGAACACGGCTTTTAAGAACACCAAACAAAACAGAGAATTCAGTCATGTCCATAGTAAAACAGCCCGAAGCCTGAGCAATTGCTGAGGGTTGAGGAAAGACCTGGCAACCTACCTTATAAAGCATTTTGATTAGAGAATTCTATGGAAAAATGCATTCAAGCGTTTCAGACACTGAGAAATGGCCCAGAGAATCGACAAAAGTCAGATAAGACTAAACCGATATACACATACATTGAGCATTATTTTCCCACCGCTTTAGGCCACTAGTAGGAAATAAGACCTTCCAACAACACCTTCTACCTGCAGATACCACATCAACCAGCCATTATTAACAAAACGGCTAGGGCCCCTTCACTCCATAAGCGTTGGGCTGCGCTGGGCAAAGCATAGACAAGGAAATTTGCCTTTTGTCTGATTATTTTATTTGCGTTATCCAATGATAAAAGTAGGACATGCCATTCATTTTTCAGCTCACCTGGTTGCGACACAGTACACTGCATCACAACCCACTGCGGTATATAAAAGACAAATAAATGGTTCCTTTGTGACATTTCAATTAAGTTGAGAAAAAAAATAAACAAACAGTGCAATGCGTCATTTATGACACATCAGCACCCAATATTGTGAATCCTTACAGCCAGCAAAATACGATTAGACAGCTTCAGCATCTAGGATCTGATTTGTAAAAGTGTGATGAAACTCAACGTAAGGAAAAACCATCTACTGCATCAGTATTTCCTGAATCCAGTCCTCAATGAAGGCCCCTTGAACCCCCTTCAGGGAAAGGGAGTCTTGGCATCACTGTGGGTGTGAACCTAAAAGGGAAGTTAAGTAGCTCTCTTGGGATTGGCTACAAAGACTGGAGGTGACTTGATGGAGCCTGAACTCTAAGAAAAGGCTACACTGGAGCACATCCAACTGCACCGAAACGATTCAGTTGTCACAAGATTTGCCCACCCTTCCGCCCGTTGGGATGTTTTGTCGCAGTTTTATTGGCGGATTTGACCTTGCCAGCAATTGATGTTGCTTTATAGGCTATGCCCTCAAGTTAAATTCTGGGGTCAGTCTAAAGCCTGGTCTGGCACTGATGGTAAGGACAGGCCTCAGACTACATGAGATTATGTTTTATGGGTGCTCACATCATACCTGTGACTGACATTGTTGTTTGGTACATTGGGAAAGTTCAATAAAAGCTGTGGCCTTGCCCTATTTTCAACCCAATCAGCTACCATATCTTTTTGGGGGGGGCAAGGTATTGGTTTATTGGCCATAAATGAGCCTAAACTTCTCAGAAGTCAAGACCACCAACATGTTTTCTACCTTCCATCCACTTGAACAGATGTGCTCATGAGATACTGTTTAAAACACAGCAAACTGTTATGCCGCGTACACACGGTCGGACTTTTCGTCTACAAAAGTCCAACGGACGCCGACGGACTAAAGCTGGCTGGTAATCCGATCATGTGTGGGCTTCTCCGGACTTTCAGCAGACTTTTTCAGCCTCAAATCCGACGGACTTTAGATTTGAAACATGCTTCAAATCTTTACGTCGTAACTACGACGGACCCCGAAATCCGCTCGTCTGTGTGCTAGTCCGACGGACAAAAACCCATGCTAGGGCCGCTATTGGCTACTGGCTATGAACTTCCTTATTTTAGTCCGGTGTACGTCATCACGTACGAATCCGTCGGACTTTTGTGTGGTCGTGTGTAGGCAAGTCCGTTCGTTAGAAAGTCTGCTGCAAGTCCGCCGAAAGTCCGCCGGAAGTCTGTCGGACAGGCTGTCGGACTTTTGTAGACGAAAAGTCCGACCGTGTGTACGCGGCATTAGTGATTCTGAGAAGGGATCTGGAAAACACGATCCATACCCGACAAGGGCTGGCCTAGGAATGCCTGTACTATGACAACTTGAACATCTACCTTGCCTCTTGTGTCCATCGCTGCTCCTCTAAAGTTGGCCACAGAAGAATCTAAATTTAGTCGGTTCAGCAGAATCCAGCCAAATTTCGATACATTTATGGGAAGGCTGGTTGCACTGAAGTCGATTCATCAATCGGGTTTTTTCACCCAATCACTGCCAGAAGAGATCATTGTATTCTGCCAGTGGGGAGAGCTCCATACGCACACAATAGTGCTGCAGAAGGGACTCCCCCCCAAACACTTACTGTGTTAATGAGAGAACCGAACAATTTTCTTTCGCTCAACCCTTGATTGAAAGAAAGAAAATTGCATAATGTATGGCTTTGCCTAAGAGCCCTTTCACACTGCTAGCGCTGTACCGCCATTTTTGCAGCACTTTTTCGGGGTGCTAGTGGGGTACTTTTAACCCCCACTAGTGGCCAAACGAAGGGTTAAAAGCACCTACAAAGCGCCGCTGACGAGGCGCTGCCCATTGATTTCAACTCATCCAACCAGAAATCACCTGAGCAGGGATGCCCCGTCTTCCTGCTGCTGAACTTCTGATGCCAAGGAAGACAGAAGCTCAGACTCTTTTGTGAAGCTGCAGTGAACAAGTCACCAACAAGGACCCACCTCCCTCCTTTCTTCATTGAGAAAAGTTGTTTTATACAGTACACTACATGTACCACCATCTGCGAATGAGGGAGAAGATCCTGTGACTCCAAGTGGGAGTAAACTCCCTTGGTTGATTTTTACCTATTAGGTAAGCCTATAATAAGGTTTACCTATAGACACAGTAAATATCTCCTAAACTTACACCGTTTAGGAGATCTTTACTTGCAAAGCCAATGGTGACGTCACCGGCACATGCACTATGAAGGAGCAGCATACCCGTGCTGTTCCCTCAGAGTCCTCTGCCGTGAACGGCCTAGTGACATCATCGCCGCTCGTCCAAAGGACCGAAGCCCACCAACTCAGGAGGAAGACTGGGTGAAGATGCAAGTCCTGTCAGCGGTGACAGCACGCCACTGAAGGGCTTTGTTTTAAGGCAAGTTTCACATAATGTGCCAGTATGCAATGCATACTAGCACATTAGAATTTTGCAAACTCTCCCCCATTCACAGATTGTGTTATATATACAGTGTATACTATGAAAAAAAATGTTTCCCAATGGATGGGGTAGGTCCTCGTTGGGAGCTTGTTTACTGCAGCATTACAGACGCCTCGGAGATAATAAACTATGCAGTGCTGGAAGTACAGCAGCAGGAAGAGAACGGGGCATCCCTGCACATACCATCGCTAAAGGATTCAGCTGCCGGCACAGATTTTGCACTCTCCAGTTTTAGTAAATCAACCTTTATGTCCCCAGGGACGAATGCTTGGAACGCAAGAAGTCTGCATTCCAAGCGTTTCTCCCTGGGCACATACTGCCCTAAATGTTTGTACTGCTAGATGCACCGTCCAGCCACAGCAGCTGTCAGCCTCTTTGTTTCACTGGCTGCTGGCAGCGGGGAAGAACAGCGCTCCTATGCTCTCCACTGCACTAAACAATGGAGTCTCATGAACTGGGACTAAACACTAATGCCATGTACACACGACCGGACTTTGACAGCAAAGGTCCGATGGAACTAATCCGGACAATTCGATCGTGTGTGGGCTTCATCGGACCATGTTTCAAATCTTTCCAACAGACTCAAATCTGTATGCTAGTCCGACGGACCAAAAACGACGCTAGGGCAGCTATTGGCTACTAGCTATGAACTTCCTTATTCTAGTCCGGTCTACGTCATCACGTTCGAATCAGTCGGACTTTGGTGTGATCATGTGTAGGCAAGTCCGTTTCGTCAAAAAAGTCCTTCGGAGTTCAGTCCATCGAAAAGTCAGCTCGAGTGTACGCGGCATTAGGCGTTGACTTACTAAAACTGGAGAGTGCAAAATCCGGAGCAGCTCTCAATGGAAACCAATCAGCTTACAGTTTTTTTGCCAAAGTTTAATTGAACAAGCTGAAGTTAGAAGCCGATTGGCTACCGTGCACAGCTGCACCAGATTTAGCACTTTCCAGTTTTAGTAAATCAACCCCCAAGTGTGAATCGGGCCTAATGCTGGTCATACATGTGTTGAATTCTCAACAAATTTTCGTTCAAAAAAAAAAAAAAAAAAATCACACCTTTGAACAATTGTTTGATTTTTGACCCCTAGTCGGGCCGCAACAATAGGCAATTTTCACGCGGCCATTGAATTTGAGTGATCGGGCATGCTGCATACGTTTGGAAAAATTAACGAATTTCTAATCAATGATGGGAGAATCATGCGAGAAATATAAATCGAAAAAGAAATGCGCATGAGCTGTGACCTGGAAAGAAGAAAAAAATAAAATAACGATTCCCGCCACAAATAAAAGTTTGGTTGGTCGAATTTCAAAATCAATAGTGGCACCATCGGATTGCAAAAGACCGGGCTCCTCCGCTAGCAAAAGAGCGGCAAAAGAGCAGAAGATAGCAGAGGACCCGGCAGAAGGAAGAAGGCACCGGAGAAGAAACAGAGAGCGCGGAGACGACACCGGAGTGAGGAAGAAGAGGCCTGAGAGACCCCCGAAGTTGGAAGAAGACCCCCGGAGCTGCCTAATAAATTACTTTTAAAACCTGTGTAGTGTGTTTTTTTTATTGACACTTTTTTCCCCAGGTGAATGGGTAGGGGTACCATGTACCCCATACTCATTCACATAGGTTGGGGGGCCGGGATCTGGGGGCAGACCCCGACAACCAACAGCCAAGGTTGTCGGGAAGAGGCCCTTGTCCTCATCAACATGGGGACAAAGTGCTTTGGGGTGAAGGGGCCCGCAGGGCGCCCCCCCTTGCCCCAAAGCACCAACCCCCCCCATGTTGA
The DNA here is from genome assembly GCF_042186555.1 of Aquarana catesbeiana. Classification (NCBI taxonomy): domain Eukaryota; kingdom Metazoa; phylum Chordata; class Amphibia; order Anura; family Ranidae; genus Aquarana; species Aquarana catesbeiana. The sequence goes on along the minus strand of NC_133327.1, from coordinate 82,513,273 downwards.
GGGCATGCGGCCTTGTACGGTTCAGGGGGGGGGGGGCGCTCGCTTGTCCCCACCCCCTTTCCTGACTGACCGGCTGCGTGCTCGGATAAGAGTCTGGTATGGATTCAGGGGGACCCCCACGCCGTTTTTTTCGGCGTAGGGGGTGCCCCTTGGAATCCATACCAGACCGAAGGGCCTGGTATGCTCTTGGAGGGGAACCCATGTCGGTTTTTTATTTAAAATTTGGCGTGGAGTTTCCCCCTCAAGATTCACACCAAACACAGTGCCTGGTATTGGCGGGGATCCAAGTCGGATCCCCGTGCTTGTCGCTCATTGGGAAAGGAAAAAACATTTTTCCTTTCCCGATGAGCAAGCCAGCTCGGCGCTGCTATCCGCAGCTGACACAGTGCACTGCGATTACCTGCGGTTATGTGCGGATAGCTGCGCTAAATCGCTCCTGGACACAGTCAATTCTATTTTTTCTATCCGCACAAAACTGCAGGTAATCAAAATGCAGCTAAACGCAGTGTGTGAATGCGGCCATAGAAAAGCATTGTGTGCGTTTAGCTGCGGTAAAAAACGCAGCTAAAAGCACAATTCTATCCGTCCGTGTGAAAGGGGCCTTATAGCACTGATCAATGTAATAATGTCACTGGTCCCCAAAAAGTGTGATTTGGGGTCAGATTTGTCCGCCGCAATGTCGTAGTCCCGATAAAAATCACTGCCATTATTACTAAAAACAATATTAAAAAAAATATATAAAGTCCCTAAATCTATCCTAGTTTGTAGACCCGATAACTTTTGTGCAAACCAATCAATATATGTCTATTGCGATTTTTTTTTTTACCATAAATATGTAGAAGAATATATATTGGTCTAAACTGATGAATAAATGTTTTTTTTCTATTTTATTTTTTTTATATGCATTATAGCAAAAAGTTAAAATAGTTTTTTTTTTTTTCAAAATTGTCGCTCACTGTATGTTTATAGTGCAAAAAATAAAAACCACCGAGGTGATCAAATGCCACTAAAAGAAAGCTCTATTTGTGGAAAAAAAAAGTCAATTGTTTGGGTACAGCGTCGCACAACTGCGCAACTGTCAGTTAAAGCGTCGCAGTGCCGGATCGCAAAAAATGGCCTGGTCATTAAGGGGACAAGTCCTTCCGGGGCTGTGGTGGTTAAAGCAGAACCTTGTCAAGAAAGAGGTTGGGGATTTTATTAAATTGTTCCTCTGTTCAAAGCCTTATTAACCCCCAATTTACTTTGCGCCTTATTCTCCTTCTCCATTTAATTATTTTCCTGCTTTTTTAATTATATAAACTATTATTATATTGTAAAGCGCTGCGTAAACTGTTGGCGCTATATAAATCCTGAATAATAATAATAATAATAATTATTAAATTAAAACTTATTTTTTTGTTTGCTTTATTCATGAATATTTTTACACCTTTAACATTTTTTACACATTTCACATTAAAAAAAAAAGCGCAAAAAAAAAAACCCCAAAAAAATTTGCAAAAAAAGTATTTCAATTGTTAAGTAACTTTTCAATCCTTTGTACCATTGCTGACAGCTGAAGTGTAAACAAAAAAGTTGCAGTAGGTATCGGTAATAAAAAAAAAAAAAGACCCCAATATAACTTAATGGTAATTTTTTTATTTCTTTAAACATTACATTATTTTTCATTAGATTTCTTTAAATTTGATTGAAGAAAAGAGTATTAGGTCTTACTTTATTGCCATCTTGTTTGATAACCTAATGTTCAGGGGTTGTAAATCTTGAAAATAAAAGTTCTTCAGAATCGGGAGAGAATTTTTTTTTTTATTTTTTTTTTAAGAATAATGGAGCGCAATTCTCATTTTATCCAGAATCATGCAGCTTTACCTCAAAGCCTCCATAATAGTCTATGACAAAACACGCTTACAGCACCTGAAGCTTTTGAGAGGCTTTTATCCAGCTTTAACTTCACACAGTTTTGGAGAAAATGCAGGAATGAGATATTAACACACACAGGGCATCTGCCAAGCTTAAAAAAAAAAAGCCTCATTGAAGCATTACTGAAGAATCCCAGAAGCATCAAAAAACCATGTTAAAGCGGCAGGCGCTTAAAGCGGAGGTTCACACAAAAATGGAACCATCGCTTTTCGGAACCCTCCCCCCCTCCGGTGTCACATTTGGCACCTTTCAGGGGGGTGCAGATAGCTGTCTAAGACAGGTATTTGCACCCACTTCCGGCATAGACTCACACGGGAGTCTACACCCCCTCCCGTCCCCACCGCGCTGTCTGCTGGGAGACACACGGGTCCCAGGAGATAGCGGCGACCAGTTAGGATGCGCAGCAATGAATCGGGAAGTGAAGCCACAGCGCTTCACTTCCTGATTCCCACAAAGAGAATGGCGGCGGCAGCTGCCGAGGGATGGTTCGGCCTCGGGTGCCGACACCGCTGGATTCGGGGACAGGTAAGTGTCCTTATTTTAAAAGTCAGCAGCTGCAGTATTTGCTGACTTTAAAAAATAAAACAAATTTGCGGGACTCCCTCTTTAAAGTGTGACTAAAACCCAGGACCCTGCATTCACTATATCTGGTCTCCCACAGTACACAGAACATGGACATGTAATTATTTTAGTAAATAAAAACTGCTAAATACCTTTTCTCATCAGACTTCTATCAGCGTCCAGCCAAGCACTGGTTAAAACTTGTAGGAAGAGTTATCTAGCAATACACACCAAACTGAGCATGTGCAGCCCGACTCCATAGACTCTTATCAGGAAATTATTAGGGGAAAATGGGAAAAGGGGAGGATCAGAGAAGAAAGGATCAAACAGCCTTTTAGGTTCCACAGTGAGTACAACAAGCATGCTTTACTGCAGGGATCTCCAAACTACAGCCCTCCAGCTGTTGAAGAACTACACGTCCCATGAGGCATTGTAAAACTGACAATCACAGACATGACTAGGCATGATGGGAATTGTAGTTCCTGAACAACCAGAGGGACATAGTTTTACTGCATATACAGACTGATTTTACTGTTGTGGTTTTAGTAACACTTTAAGGCTGGGTTCACACACGTCTGGCTGCAGTTTACAGTCTGAAGTCCGATTCACGTTATGCGAATCGGATGTGGTATAAAAAAAAAAACAACACATACATTTTGCATACATGTGAATTGAGCCTTAAGCCTCGTACACACAATGAGAAAACCAGATGAAAAACTTTGCTTTCAACACAATCGTACAATAATCTGATCGTTAGTACACAGCTTTGTTCAAATATTTTCCAAAGGGACAAACATGAAAAATTCTCGTGTACGATACCAGATCATACAATTTTCCTTTAATTAGTACAGTTTTCGTCTGAAAATACAATACAAATACATTACTTCCACTTTTTTTTTTTCTGTCACATGAGAATTTTTGTACTTTAGTAACCTACTGACATTATATATGGAGACTAGCATTAAAAAACAAAACAAAAAAAAAAAAAAAAAAAACGTTGATCATTCGTTCGATAATCTCATCATGTGTACTATGATGGCTTTAATGTGTGTTGAAGTCGAAGCGAGTGTAAATGAGCCCTTAGCGATCCTTATGGTGGTGAACGTTCCCAGAAACACAATGACATGGCCTAATTGGCTTAATGCTGATAAGACACAAGTCACAAGAGAAAATCATTCTTCACTGATAAAAACATTACAAATGATCATTGAGCACAGGGGGTGTTAGTCTAGTTCAGACCCCATACTGTCAAAAGACAAAAACGATCATAAGACCCATTTTACCCCACAATCATACAACAATCGCATGCGTCACCCTGGTGCTAATTTTCTTAGGATATCAGAAAATAATTTATTGAATCTTCATTTTTCAGATAAAAAAAAGCCTCCTATCTACATCTAGCCATAGTACTTGTTTCCACTGGCAGCAAAAAGCTCAACTTTTGGGTGTTTTTCCAGCCACTAAATGCCCACAAAGCACCTCATGAACAGTCGCAGTACCCACAGAAGCGACACTTATGGTGTATAAAAAAAAAAAAACAAAACACAGCAAAGTGCGATATTGGCTTCCATTCACACCTGCTGGATTCGTCGCTCATTTCCAGAAGCATGACAACTCTTGACAATAAGATTTCCATTTTATTCTAAGGGGCCCATTCATACTGATGCTTGTCATGCTAAATAACTATAGGGGTCTCCTTGGGGTAGCACTGTGCAATGTTTGGCTCTGTAGACTTTAATGGGAAAAAAAAAAAAACATGTCCTACATAGCCAGCCCCCTCCTCCTAGTAACCTGCTTTTCATTGGTCCATACGAAATTGCTTACACCTGAAAAGGCGCGAGAGCCCCCATTCACACTTCAGCGTGGAATCTTTGGTCTTTTTTTATTGCATTTTCAGGGTCTTAGCCAATGGAAAGCTCAATACTAGGTGAGAAAATTTGCGACACAATGCGTGTTACATGTGTCTTCCCACTTTTTCCTGCACTACCATTGGAGTGTATTGGGGCCTAAAAGAAGCTCCAGTACTTTGAGTGACAAGCTTGAAATGACACCAAGTTCAGATGTGAATGGACACCATGCAACATAACGGAATAATGTCGAGCGTCTACAGCAACCATTCTCAACCAGGGTTCTGTGGAACCCTAGGGTTCCTCCAGAGGTGGCTAAGGGTTCCTTGAGCTGTGGCTAAATGACCCATCATGTGATGGTGCCTGCATAGTTCCAGGTCCAACACCACTTGGCATAGCCAGAACCATGTCTGTAAAGAGAACATTCTTCCCACTGTCCACCACCAACGGAGGGGGCAATTTCCCAAAGACCATCAATGGACTACTTTTAGCAGGGGTTCCCTGGGACCTGAAAATAATTGCAAGGGTTCCTTTGGGGTAAAAATCACTGTAGACCAGCCTGTCTTCTGGGTCCCATGCCCAGTGGGTTGCCTTGCTGCTCAATAACCATAGGGCTTCACTCACTTGGCATGGACGCCATTCAGAGAACGTCTTGTATTTTTCTCAATGGATGCAAGCATTAGCTGATTGGATGAGGCAAAGATTGTGGTGTCACCAACTTCACCCCATCTAATCAGAGATCACCTTCATTGAGAAAAATACAAGGCGTTCTCTGAATGGTGCCTGTGCCAAGTGACTGGACACCTATGGTTACAAAGCAGCAGGGAAGCTGCTCAGCATGGGACGCTGTAACACCAACTACGCAATCCTGCGATTTCCAGATGCCACAGGTATGGTATATGTATACATACAGAACAAGCTGGTGCCAAGCTGGACCATTTTAACTATGCAAAAAAAATACCTGGCGTAGGCTGCTTTCACACTGTTCTGTTGAAAACAACGCATATGCGTTTTTGATGCATTTCTGGGTGCCTATTACCTATCATGCACCTGTGAAATTTGGACATGTGACTAAAAAACACAGCAAAAATGTAAAAACACCTACATTACATCAAAGATCAGGGATGGCACGCCAGGCTCCTGAATATCCAAACTTACGCTAAAGAGTGCAGGCTAGGAGAGAGTGCAGGCTCGGGGCTCAGTAGGTGCAAGCATGAAAAAGGGGAGGTTCCAAATGCCACCCATCCAAAAGCAGCCTCAGCCCACAATCCATCCAGGCCACTCCCACCCCGAAGCATTTTGCCCTGCCCACAAGGCTCAGCCATGGAGGTCCATGACTAAGCCCCATTGGCGGAGCGAAACTCGTCGGGGGAGTTGCCTTGATGGAGTCTGGACTGAGGCTGCTTTTACTACAGAAATCGTTGGCTTTTCCTGGATGGGCGGCATCTGGGACCTCCCCTTTTTTGTGCATTTTTCATTCATTTTAAAATGGGGATCTGCATTCTTTGTGCGGTTTTGAAAATCGCACCACATATGCTGCATGCAGGACTTTTCAAAATGTACCGCACTGTTGTGAAGACTTCTATAGGATTTAAGACTGAGTTCACAACATTGCGAATTGGATGCGGCTTTCTCTGCATCCAATTCGCATAGCAGGAGATTGTGACTGGCTCTCAATGGAGCCGGTTCACACATCTCCGCAGTGGTTTCGGAGCGAATCAAACAGGAGTCCTGTGCGTCTTTTGGTCCAGTTTAGGTCCAAATTCAGCCAAAAACGGGCTGAAATCGGACCTGAACCGGTGAATGGAGGCGCACCGGACCCCCTGCTGTGAGCCGCTCCATGCGGTAGTGTGAACCCAGCCTAAGGCCCCTTTCACATTGGAGCGCTTCTAAACTGCCAGTAAAACACAGAGCAATTTTGAAGAGCTTTTCAGGCGCTTTTGAAGATCTTTCCATTCATTTCAATGGAGAAGGGTGTTTTTTCATTGCCCTGCCAGCGCACTGCCCCAGTGTGAAAGCATTCATTGATTTTTCAATGGAAATAGGTTTTCGTGAGCTTTTCAGGCGCTTTTTTTTTTTTTTTTTTTTTTTTTAGCATGAAAGCGCCTGGAAAGCACCTCAGTGTGAAAGGGGTCTAAAGGGATTTCATTTTTAGCACGGTAAAAATACAGCAAAATCGCATCAGTAAAAGCTGCCTTAGGCCAATGCGTTTTTAGGCACGCTCCCATTGCCCCCTATTAGAATGTATGAAAGGGCATCAAAGTCTTGCATGCTGCATTTTTACGGTGCGCTTTCACTGTGAGTGCTGTAATGGGAGCAGGTCTAAAAACGCGCGTAAAACTTTCAAAAAAAACGCAGCGCACATGAGTGAACCTTTCTTTGTAGCGCACAGAGTAGCATAGTTGTCCCGCGGGTCGGTAACACGGGGGGTGCCATCCACTGCGCTGCAAAAACCAGCATCACATCTGCATCTACCCGCGCTACACATCTCGCCAGCGCCGCGGTGAGAACAGGCAGCATCGGAAACCGCTTGCTTCCTCGCAGCAACCACAGAAACAACTTCTCACGGTGTGAATACGTCTTCAAATACGCCGGGGGGGGGGGAGGGGGTGTAGCCAGCGTAAGAGCGACAACGCGGGGCGACCTTCCTACGTCCGGACCCCCACATTCAAAAAACGCTTAAACTCCCATTGATGCATCTTTGCACATTCATGTTAAAGGGGGTGGCTGTACGCACGCCCAAAAAAGCACCTCCATTTTTTTTTTTCAGATTGCGTCGCCCCAGAACGCTTAGTAACTAGCGCCGTTGGCGAATTTCAATGCACAATTTTGTCGCGCGCATTGCATGGAACATTTGGGGTGCAATTAACGATGAATGTTGATAATAAATTGCATGTTGCAGGGAACGCTCGTTCCGTGGATCGCTTGGATCTGAGTGGGCGAGGCGCGTTTGCGAGCGTTGAAAACGTAGAGAAGCCCCTTCATCCAACCCCCCCATCACCCCTCTGTGTCTATGGGTACCCTGTATGAACATCTGTGGGTATCAGCTCCCATCAGCAGACCACACATGGACAGCGGTGCCATGCCAGTCGTGCTCAGCCAGCATCCAGTGTGGGTGGAGCAGTGACCGCATCCATCATATACAGCCCCCCTCCGGACTCTAGTCTTCCCAGGGCAGGCGGAGGGACACACGGTTGCGGAGGGATACGGGCGGGTCACACACGGTACACGGCACTACTTACAGCTCAGGGCTCAGCGCTGCTCCGTCCCCGGGTACCGCTCTGCTCGCTGCTTCTGCTTCTGCCGCTGCTCTCAGCCAAATGTTGCGCATGCGCGGAGTCCCCCCCTCCTCCGTCCAGTGTGGAGGCGGCGCGAGGCTGCGCGCAGGCGCAATAGCGGAGGTGTGGCGAGCGGTGGACGGGGCTAAGGGGAGGCTACGTCACGGGTTGCTAGGGGGATGTGATGCTGCAGGAAGCAGCTGTGCTGTCACTCCAATGGCACCCTGCCTTGTTTTGGAGACTGTTGGAGAAGCAGTGATGTCAGATAACACACACACACATCTAGTGCCGTCATGGTGGGAGGGTAAACACCACAAGTACACTACACATTTGTCATGTGGGTGTTGCTGCAATGCCTCATGCACAGTACACAACGTTTTAAAGTGGACCTGTCTCTGTAATAGGACTCCCATCCCTTTCCTACTCAATAAAAGAAAAGACATGGGAAAATGAAGTAGTGATCTGATGTAAATATACTGTATAATATATACACTCACCGGCCACTTTATTAGGTACACCTGTTCAATTGCTTGGTAACACAAATTGATAATCAGCCAATCACATGGCAGCAACTCAATGCATTTAGGCTTCTAGACATGGTGAAGACTACTTGCAGAATGGGAAAGAAAGAGGATTTAACTGCTTCAGCCCCGGAAGATTTGGCTGCACAATGACCAGGCCATTTTTTGCGATTCGGCACTGCGTCGCTTTAGCTGACAAATGCGCAATCGTGCAACGCTGTACCCAAACAAAATTGACGTACTTTTTTTTCCGACAAATAGAGCTTTCTTTTGGTGGTATTTGATCACCTCTGCGTGCGCCGCTAGTGGCCAAAAGGCGAAGTGACGTAACGTTGTTTCGCCCAGCCGTGCCATTCTGCCGCAGTAAAACTGCGGTGGCTGGTCGGCAAGCGGTTAAGTGACATGATTGGTGGTGCCAGACGGGCTGGTCTGAGTATGTCAAAAACTGCTGATCTACTGGAATTTTCACACACAACCATCTCTAGGGCTTACAGAGAATGGTCTGAAAGAGAGAAAATATCCAGTGAGCGGCCGTTGTGCTGAGAAAAATGCCAAATGCTGATATCACAGACATCCCAACCTGCAAAAACTAATTTCAGGGAGGTCACACTCGGTGCCGAGAACCCCAACACAAAATTCTATAATAAAATAATACTTTAAAGATAATTCATAATATAATGTCATAATAAAATAATACTTAATGTTGTGTCACACTGTGCCCATCTGCAGCCTCGTCAGTGCCCATTAATACAGCCACACTGAGCCATCAATGCAGCCTCACTGAGCCATCAATGCAGCCTCACTGTGCCCATTAATGCAGCCTCATTGAGCCATCAGTGCAGCTACACTGTGCCCATTTGTAGCCTCATCAGTGCCAACACTGCAGCCTCACTGTGCCCATCTGCAGCCTAACTGTGTGAACAATGCAGCCTCGTCAGTGCCCATCAATGTAGCTTCAAGGAGCCATCAATGCAGCCTCACTGTGACCATCTGCAGCCTCATTAGTGTCAACAATGCAGCCTCACTGTGCCATCAATGCAGCCACACAATGCCCATCTGTATCCTCATTAGTGTCAACAATGCAGCCTCACTGTGCCATCAATGCAGCCTCACTGTGCCCACCAATGCAGCCTCGCTGTGCCCATCTGTATCATCAGTGCCCATCTGCAGCCTCACTGTGCTCATCTGTATCATCAGTGCCCATCTGCAGCCTCACTGTGCCCATCTGCAGCCTCACTGTGCCCACCTGTATCCTCATCAGTGCCCATCTGCAGCCTCACTGTGCCCATCTGCAGCTTCACTGTGCCCATCAATGCAGCCTCACTGTGCCCATCTGTATCCTCATCAGTGCCCATCTGCAGCCTTGCCAGTACCTTGATTACACATGGCGGGTGTCTCCCACTGTGTCATGCAGCTGCAGTCTTAACTGTTCACTATAACAAAGCCCCGCCTCCTCATCCGTGATAGACGATCAACTGAACACTGATACAATGCCGGGAAATTGAATCAGTGTTCCGTCTATCATGGATGAGGAGGCGGGGCTTTGTTACAGTGAACGGCCGCCGAATAGTTAAGACTGCAGCTGCATTACACAGCGTGAGACACCCGCTGTTTGTGATTACACAAACGGAGGGAGAGGGGGACTCTGGAGCTCAAAGCAGGCCCCAGGGCAGGCGGCCTACCGGGAAATTTCTCTGTATCCAGGGCCAGTCCGGCTCTGCTCCAGGCTGAGTGGCAGTGCAGGCTCAGCCAGGAGATCATTCCGCAGTCGCGGGTGTCCGTGAGCCCACCGTCAAATGCAGGAGTATCCCGCGAGTCATGGGAGACTTAAGATGTCTGATATTAGAGGTCAGAGGAAAATGGACAGACTGGTTTGAGACAAAGGTATGCAGAATATCATCTCTGAATGCACAACACATCTAACCTTGAAGCAGACAGCAGCAGAAGGCCACACTGGGGGCCACTCCTGTCAGCTAACAGGAAACTGAGGCTACAATTCGCACAGGCTCACCAAAATTGGACAACAATTTTGGTGAGCCTGTGCGAACAATTGGAAAAACGTTGCACAACAATTGGAAAAATGTTGCCTGGTCTGGTGAGTCTCCATTTCAGCTGCGATATTCAGATGGTAGGGTCAGAATTTGGAGTAAACAACATAAAAGCATGGATCCATCCTGCCTTGTATTAACGGATCAGGTTGGTGGTTGGTGGTGTAATGATGTGGGGGATATTTTCTTGGCACATTTTGGGCTCCTTAGGCTCCTTAGTACCAATTAAGCATAGTTTTAACCACTTGACCTCCGGAAGATTTACCCCCGTTCATGAGCAGGCCATTTTTTGCGATACGGCACTGCGCTACTCTAACTGACAATTGCGTGGTCGTGAGATGCTGTACCCAAATAAAATGTACAGTATCTCACAAAAGTGAGTACACCCCTTCTGTAAATATTTTATTTTCCAGCACTGCCTTAACCCTCTTGGACATGGAGTTCACCAGAGCTTTACAGGTTGCCACTGGAGTCCTCTTCCACTCCTCCACGACGACATCACAGAGCTGGTGGATGTTAGAGAACTTGCACTCCTCCACCTTCCTTTTGAGAATGCCCCACAGATGCTCTATAGGCTCAATAGGGTTTAGGTCTGGAGACATGCTAGGCCAGTCCATCACCTTTACCCTCAGCTTCTTTAGCAAGGCAGTGGTCGTCTTGGAGGTGTGTTTGGGGTCCTAATGTTGGAATACTGCCCTGCGGCCCAGTCTCTGAAGGAAGGGGATCATGCTCTGCTTCAGTATGTCACAGTACATGTTGGCATTTATGGTTTCCTCAATGAACTGTAGCTCCCCAGTCATGCAGCCCCAGACCATGACACTCTCACCACCATGCTTGACTGTAGGCAAGACACACTTGTCTTTGTCCTCCTTACCTGGTTGCCGCCACACACACTTGACACCATCTGAACCAAATACGTTTATCTTGGTCTCATCAGACCACAGGACATGGTTCCAGTAATTCATGTCCTTAGTCTGCTTGTCTTCAGCAAACTGCGAGCTTCCTTCTGGGATGACAGCCATGCAGACCAATTTTATGCAGTGTGTGGCGTATGGTCTGAGCACTGACAGGCTGACCCCCCACCCATTCAACCTTTGCAGCAATGCTGGCAGCACTCATATGTCTATTTCCCAAAGACAACCTCTGGATATGACGCTGAGCATGTGCACTCAACTTCTTCGAGTTCTGCAAGGCCTGTTCTGAGTGGAACCTGTCCTGTTAAACTGCTGTATGGTCTTGGCCACCATGCTGCAGCTCAGTTTCAGGGTCTTGGCAATCTTCTTATAGCCTAGGCCATCTTTATATAGAGCAACAATTCTTTTTTTCAGATCCTCAGAGAGTTCTTTGCCATGAGGTGCCATGTTGAACTTCCAGTGACCAATATGAGAGAGTGAGAGCGATAACACCAAATTTAACACACCTGCTCCACATTCAAACCTAGACCTCGTAACAAAAACAAGTCACATGACATGGGGGAGTAAAAATGGTTAATTGGGCCCAATTTGGACATTTTCACTTAGGGGTGTACTCACTTTTGTTGGCAGGAGTTTAGACATTAATGGCTGTGTGTTGAGTTATTTTGAGGGGACAGCAAATTTACACTGTTATACAAGCTGTACACTCACCACTTTACATTGTAGCAAAGTGTCATTTCTTCAGTGTTGTCACATGAAAAGCTATAATAAAATATTTACAAAAATGTAAGGGGTGTACTCACTTTTGTGAGATACTGTATGTCCTGTCTTTCCCAAAAAATAGAGCTTCCTTTTGGTGGTATTTTATACATTTATTCTTTGCGCTATAAACAAAATAAATAATCACAGCGGGAGCGGGTCACCGGCGTCAGGCATGTGCGCCCCGGACCTGGAAGTGCAGGATCACGTACTAGGTATGTGATTCTGCACAGCAGATCCGCCTTCTCGCCGTATATGTAAGTTATACAGTCTGCAAGTGGTTAAACACCACGGCCTACCTGAGTATTGTTGCTGACCATGTCCATCCCTTTATGATTACAGTGTACACATCTTCTGATGGCTCCTTCCAGCAGGATAATGCACCATGTCACAAAGCTCAAATCCATAGCTCCCAACTGTCCCTGATTTGGAGCAATGTCCCTCTGTCCCTCTTTTCCCCTCATTTGTCCCTCATTTTGGTCTGATCCATATAGTTGCATATAAAATGCACTTTTTATCTTTCAAAAAGTGTTTCCATGTGCTAAGCCTTTCATCCAATTTCTAAATGGCTTCATTTGTAATTTTTTAAAGCCAATATAAAGGAATAGCTGTGGTAATAAAAAGCTCTTGTTGATTTAATTAACCTTTTTTTTGGGGGGGTAATTCTCCTTTAAGGGTTTTTGGCAGGGGGCGTGTCCTATGCCTACATACATTTGCTAGTAGGTGTTCCTCATTCCCATCTCAAAGTGTTGGGAGGTATGCAAATCATCTCACCACTGGTTTCTTGAACATGACAATGAGGTCACCGTACTCCACTGGCCTCCACAGTCACCAGATCTCAATCCAATAGAGCACCTTTGGGATGTGGTGGAATAGGAGATTCGCATCATGGACGTCCACCTGACAAATCTGCAGCAACTGCATGATGCTATCATGTCAATATGGACCAAAATCTCTGAGGAATGTGTCCAACACCTTGTTGAATCTATGCCACGAAGAATTAAGGAAATTCTGAAGGCAAAAGGGGGTACAACCCAGTAGTAGCAAGGTGTACCTAATAAGTGTATGTAAAGCACTGCGTAATTTGATGGTGCTATATATGTACCTGTAGTGCATAAAATAAAAAACATACAAAATCACAAGAGAATACAAAAGGGTCATTAACCCCTTAGAGCCAGCTCACACTGGAACATGCACATTCGAGCGCACGTTTTTGTGAGTTCCCACATGTTTTGTTTTTGACAGCCCAATTATTTCAATAGGCTGCCACACACACAGGAATGGGCGAGAACTTAAGATGTCATTCACACAGGGCCAGTAGCGTCTCCAGCTTTCATATTTAGGGGGGGGGGGGGGCACATGGGAGGACAGGGACAAAAGTAGGGGGGCAACTATAAAATGCAATTATATACAGCATACCAAGAAAATATAAGGGTCCAAAGCAGTGGGAGAACTATCAGGGTTGCAAAGGTTGTCTTGCCACCTGGCCCTGGTGTTCTGCCACTGTGGGGTTCCCAAGCCTCCTTTTGCTGTCCTGCCCCTGCTATTGACAGCGCTGGTCTGGCATCTCTTGGAATTTACAGGCTGGTTCTCCTGTCCTAAGGACAGGAGAAATCAGTCTGTTTTTTCAGTAACTGAGAGTCCTGGTGGAGTCCTTCCTGCTACTCGCTCTTCTCCCTGCCAAGGAGGATGCAGGGGAAGGAGCAGATCAGGCGGCTGTGGTTGTGTGAGCGCTCGCATTATGCAGTGTCAGCGAGCAGAGGGAGGGGGGAGGAATCACCTGCAGGAGCTGACTGGGGATGCTCCCCCTCTCAATAGAGACTGTGTTACTCCAGCGGCGGCCCGAGTAAGTTGCGGCGCATCCGCTATGTATGCAAACAAAAAGACATTGCCTTTTTGTAAAAAAAAAATGTATTTATTTTTTTTTAATTGGGGGGCACATGGTGGGGCACAGCATAATGTTGGGGGGGGGTCAGGGCCCCCTCTGGCCCCCCCTAGGGACGCCATTGCACAGGGCGATTACATGTGTGCCCTGTGCAGGGCTGTGTTTTGCTGGCACTGGGATGCACAGATGTTGCATGCTTCCCCGTGCCAGCACCCCATTGTTGTCTATTGGGACATGCTGCTGCACGGACACACCTGCTGTGTGCCAATATGATGTCCACGTGCTTGTGGGTGCAAGACCCTGCACTCACGCTGTTTATGTTCAGGGACCCACACCCACACAGATGTTATATTCAGTCACAGTGGCGGTGTCCGTGCAGCTAGGATAGACAACAATGGGGCGCCAGCATGGGGATGTGCACAACACCTGTACATCCCAGTGCCAGCAAAACAGCGGCTTCAGCCACTAGCAATAATCACTGTGTGTTTTCCTGGCATGGACGGCTCCCCAACCCTCTCCACCAGGAGGACATCTCTCTGCAGGAGGGATTCCCCCATCCCCTCATGGTTGCAGTAGGAAAATTGCACCATTTATGGCCGACTTAAAGAGGAACGAGGGACAGTTGGATTTGGCTGCGTAGGAGGGACAGTCCCTCCAAATGATGGACAATTTGATGTGTTTGAACAAGACTTTCATGGCAGGAAAGGGAGGGATTTTTGGCAGCTGCCATGTGTTATCCTAAAGATGTGGATGAAGTCGATTTGCTTGGCTAGTATTCAGGGTAGAGATACATCGTCATCACGCCCGCCGGATTGGCTGTGGAGAGAGAGTGGCAGTTTTCTTGTATTACTAAACCCAAAGCAGGTTACTTCCAGGGAAGTGGTCATATTTACAATACATGCTGGTGCCTTTGTCAGTAGTTTTTATGGCTTTGCGTTTTAATATATTAAAATGCTTTTAAACGGAGAGCATTAGATGTATTTTTATTAGAGTACCTTGAGGGGCATATGAGAAGTTTTCCTCCTGTGGATGGACTTGGAGTATATTTATTACAAGATCCCAGTTTCAATTAAGAGTGGAGGTATGGAACCATTCTCTGTTCACATCATATACCGGTAGTGCCCATTTTGACCTCTCATTTATTGGAGGTCATTTCCAAGGTGAGCAGATTCACAAAACATGCACAAGGTGGTGTTGGATGTGAAGTTCACGAAAATTTGAATATTAAAGGGCACAGATGGATTTTTTGAACCGTTATTACTATCACTATTTGAATTTGTGTTGATTTTTTTTACACATAGAAAGTCAGTTTTAATGAAGTTTGAATGTATTTTTCACACTTGTATCATTTATTGCAATGTTTATTGATTAGCGCTGCACACAATTTATCATTTATTTATAGTATTCATCCAATGGTGCTGCACTGATTACACTGCAGGCATGATGACACTGTAGGTAGGTGTAGTCTACTTTCTCCACTGCAGGTGGCGCTCAACCGCAGCAGAATTGCAGAAGAGGAAGTCAAGAGCAACATGGTTCCTCTATGGTTTCCAGGGTCACTGAGGAAGCTATCTGATTGGATACTGCTGCCCTATATGACTCTAGTAGCCATCTTGGGTCAGGCAGGACCTATTTAAGGCCCTGGCTCCCAGACTTGGCACGCATTTCGCGTGTGGGTATTGTAGGGACAGTTCACCCGTTTGACAGGGACAGTGGTTAGCGGCAGGGAGAGGTTCCAGATGAGTGAGGAAAGGATAGGGACACCCATCCTTCTGGAGACCTCCCTATTTGAGCTCAGACAAGCCAGGCACATCTGAAACCTGCTATGCTGCTCTTTGCTGTTACATGCTGTGAGTGTTCCCAGTCAGGTGCCTTTCCGCCAGGTTTGTTGTGAATTACTGGATTCTGCATAATTACAAGTTCAGTTCTCTGCAACCCGATTCTGTGTGTTTACTGCCACTGCACCACCCCACAACACTGCCATAAGGGGGGGCCAACAAAACTGGTCAGTAGCTTCAGCTGACCAGTCACCCTCCTCAGAACTGTGGCTGAAAGTAACTATAAGACCCCATGCCCACTGGCCATTTTACCCCGGTACATAGGGTCTGGCGTGTAGGCATGGGCGAAAGGCATAGGTAAACCATTGCAGAAAGCCTGTCAAACTCTATGAGAGGCTTACAGCTGCTGCCGCTGAACAGGGCTGGATGGTGCACCTAGCAGTGCCAATTATGAGGTATGTCCAGCTCAAGGTAGAACACCCAAATAATTAGCACCTCATCCCAGGTAATTAATTATGAAAAGAAAGAGGAGAGAAGCAGGATTTTTTATGGTGCTGACAAATAATAATGAGGACCAATGAGATAAAATTTATATAACAATTTTAATGAGAATATAGTTAATACATAGACAGAGCCGCTTTGTCACTGATAATCAACAACTGGTGATAAAGGTGGTCAAGGGCGAATATTCAGCTTTAACAGGGATTGCTTTTTCGTATATTAACCCAACATGTTTCGCATTAGCTTCATCAGGGAATATACGAATCAGAAAAGTGTAAAAAACTGTACAGAAATACAAACAAGAAAAGAGAATGCATTAAATACAGAGTTACAAGACATAGGTATCTTGAATGTAGACATATAGGTCTGTGCATGTATCCCTTGCCAATGCCTGCCCCCAAAGAGGGTGAACCTACCGCGCCAGAACTCCTAAAGACAGCCATCGCCACGGGAACCAGTCAACCCGAGTGAAAGGGGCCAATGTTTAGGGCAGTATGCACCCAGAGACGTTCCAGGAACACAACCAGTCTGCATTCATTCCTGGGCGCATACTAAACTCCGAAGCTTTATGCACTGGCTAAGAGCCCTGTGTACATAGGGCAAAAGTCATGGAAACGTAATTATTTAAAAATGTATAAGCCTGGGTGGGTGGGGGTAAAAATAGGATTTACCTATGAAAAGTGTTATCTTGGTAATATTTTAATCTGATCTCTAAATGATTGTACTTGCAATTTGAAAAGCCAGTATCATAGAAGAGTAGTTTCGAGAAGAAGCAAATGTGGGTTTAACCAAGAATTACTGTATTTATTGGCATATAACACTCACTTTTTCACTATGAAAATCGAGTGCAAAAAGCGTGTGCGTGTTATACGCCAATACTTCAATTTTAGCTGCCTCGGAGGGGACAGGGAGGGGGGCAGGACGAGCGCTGTCACATTACATACAGTGAGAATCTCCTGTTTACTTGGCGGCCTCTGTAATAGGAAGTCCCGTCTCCCGGGCCGCCATTGGACCACTGTTCTGTCTATCATAGGAGATTCTCACTGTATGTAATCTGTCGACGCTCGTCCCGCCCCCCTCCCTGTCCCCTCTAGGCTGCAGATGGGCATCGATCAGGCTGCACTGATGGCAATGGTGAGGCTGCTGGACTGATGGCAATGGTGAGGCTGCTGCATTGAAGGCAATGGTGAGGCTGCTGCATTGATGGCAATGTGCGAGGCTGCTGCATTGATGGCAATGGCAAGGCTGCTGTATTGATGGCAATGGCAAGGCTGCTGCATTGATGGCAATGGCAAGGCTGCTGCATTGATGGCACTTGATGAGGCTGCATTGATGGCACTTGATCAGGCTGCATTGATGGCAATGGTGAGGCTACAGATGGGCACTGACCCTTAGTTTGCTTCAAAGCTCCTTATTTAAATTTAAGTTTTTTTTCCTGAAACTTCCCTCTTAAAATGAATGTGAGTGTTATACGCCTGTGCATGTTATACGCCGATAAATATGGTATTTTCATTATTGCAGGTATTTATATAGAGCCAACAATTTTATGCATCGCTTAACAAACTGTACATTCACATCAGACCCCGTCCTCAAGGTGCTTGCAATCTAAGGTCCCTATTTCACATACATTATAGGGTCAATTTGGCCAGGAGCCATTTAACTTTAAATATTTTTGTAATGGGGAGGAAACTCACGCAAGCAAAGGAAAAGCATGCAAACTCAATGCAAGTAGTGTCTCATACAAACCAGGAAAATTTGCATGTGTAGCCCTGACTGTTCAACAGAAGCCAGTACAACGACCGGTTTCTGTCAAATGGTCCTGCTGGAAAACCAACATTCAATCAGCCGCTGTATCCAATCTGCATCTGCACTGATCTGTGTATTCTGGCTGGAGGGGGGTATCCGGTGTCAGAATACAATAGTACGGTGGATCCCTGCACCCACATCTCATGTGTGGATGCAGGGATCTGTGAGGGTTTTTTTTTTTTAGTTCAACCCACTGGTTGAAAAAAAACAAACCTCTCCGTGTACAGTATACCCTGCGTAACCCTTGGTAATTCTTCTTGATCCATGTAACCAGGGGTCTGGCAGAAGTGTGTCTTTTATCTCTATACTTTATTCTGAATAGTGTCTTCCTTAACATATAAGAGCATTGAGAGGTATGCAATTGTGCATGCTGTATTGTCACCCAGTCACGGGGCCGTTTGCAATGCATGCAAAGCCTACAGGAATCACAGCATAGCAATACAGTTTAAGTTCACCAACACTTTATATAAATAAAAAGGTTTACAGTGCAAATACTGCTGTTGCATATAATGTGCATAAAATTTGAACCTTTTCAACAATTGGACATTTGCAAAAAAACACCACTGTACCGTAAAATAAAATATACATTAAATAAGTCCTCCTTTCCACAGCTTTTTCCATCAACAGGCAGGACAGGTCCAGGACCAGTTCAGGCCTATGTCAACATTCAGCACATGTTAGGCCCCACATAAGCTATTGACCAAGATTATTTGATAGTAAAACCCAGAATACACAATTGTGGGTAAACCAAAAAAACTGCAGATAGGAAACCACTGTCTAAAGGTCCAGCTCACAAACTCCTGACTCAAAGCCAGCAAGGTACCTGGGTTTTACTATCAAATAATCATTGTTCTATCTCCGTTTTGGCCACTAGAGTGCACTATACTCCCCCCCCCCCTTTTTAATATCTACAGTATGTCTTCCCCCAGAATGCACCAGTGGCCATGAACCTCCAACTGGGCTGAAGGGAATATAAATATTCATTGCATACCCAGTTCAGCTTTTTGGACTTAATATGTACAGCCAAAGAGTGAACTTTTAATCACAAGCAGAAGCAGCCATCAGCCTGTGTGGGCTTTGTTTAGCCAGTGACCAGCTTCAAAGTGAAAGTGATGCAGCAACTCCATAGCTGCCGATCACTGCCACAGAGCCGGCAGCACAATGCCCCCCCCCAACTCCCGCCGGTGACCCCCCTCCTCCCATGGTTCCTGGGCTGTCCCGCATTTACCGGTGCCTGGGAACATAACCACCGGCAGGGGGGAGAGAGATTGTAGTGAGACCTAGGTAGATCCATCCCTCGATCTCAGATGCAAACAATGAGACCGGAAGTGATGCACCCTTTCCTGGCTAGTACAGCCAGGAGACACATCTAACCAAGCCGATCTGTGCTTGCTTAGATGGTGTGAAGGGCAGGGGAGAGATTGGGGTCTATTAAACCCCTAATGTCTCCATAAAGAGTACCTGTCACCTGCCCAATTCTATCACATAGGAGTTTTATTAACCCCTTGTGATAGCAGTCAAGTAAAAATAAGTAAAAAAATAAAAGAAAAAAGTTTAAAAAATAATTAATTTATCTGGGAACTTGGTTCAGGGGAGAAATTTCTTGGTTGGGCAGAGTTCATGCAGTAAAGATGACACTCTTGCCCAGACTGCTATACCTTTTTAGGGCCATTCCGATAAATATCAACAAAGAACACTTATCCAATCTCCAAAAAAAGATCACCAAATTCATCTGGGGGGGGAGAGGACATAGATTCCAACAAAAAACCCTATTCCTTCCAAGAGCTCAGGGTGGCATGGGGGCTCCTCAGCTCTTCTGGTACTTTCAAGCTGCAAGGCTAGCCCAAATCTCTACGGTTTACTCTACGGCAGAGAAGCCAGATTGGATCCAGATAGAGAGACGGGCAGCCCCCACGTACACCCTAGACTTCCTCCTCTGGACTCCCCCCAAACAGAGACCCCCAATACTCTCCCCATCTCTATCTCAATCATTTCACTTATGGGATAACCTGAGGAAAAATTTGGCCCTGATCTCAAGATGCCTGCCTCTGGCGCACATCTTCAATAATCCTGACTTTCCCCCTGGGTTGGATATCAGGGCATTTCGTTGGTGGCTGGACAAGGGACTGTACCGAATCGGACACTTCTTTACGAATGAGGGTCCAATTTCCTTGGAGCAAGGTGTCAGGCTTCTAGAAATTCCGAACTCTGAGCGTTTTAGATTCCACCAAATAAGACATTTTCTTTGCCAACTTTGGAGAGGAGGAACTCCCACACACAACGCCTTTACCCCATATGAATTATGGTGTGGCCGTTCATGGGAACAGAGGGGAGGGATTTCCGTCATATACCAGTCACTAGCCCTTCACCCCCAAAAGTCTCCTTACATGCTTGACTGGGAAAGGGAACTTGCCTTTGAATGGGAAGCCTCCAAATGGAGAAGCTCTTTTGACAGAGCCTTTAAAGGTATTAAAAACATTTCCTTAATTGAAGGAAGTGTTAAGGTTTTGACAAGATGGTACCTTACCCCTACCAAGCTCTCCAGAATGTTCCCAACAGCTGACCCCAAGTGTTTTCGGGGGTGTCAGCTCTTGGGCTCAATGGCTCATGTCTGGTGGGAATACCCTAGACTCAGGCCCTTTTGGGATAAAATATTCTCCCTGATACGGAAAACAACACAGATTCAAATCCCGAAATCACCGACCATAGCTCTTCTCAATGATAACTTACCCAAGGCTCCTAAGAGTTCACGTAAACTGATACACTTCATCCTCCTAGGTGCAAAACTCACCATTGCCAAGGCGTGGAAACAGCCCAAAGTCTCGGTGAAAGCTGCAATTCATAAAATCTCATGGATTATGGCCCAGGAGAAATTAGCCAGCAGCTTAGATGACAAAAAAACGCAATTTGAAGCCATTTGGGAGCCTTGGGCACAGTTCGTCGGCATCTCTCTTATACCCGGAGTCCAACCCCAAAACTAAAGGTGGACAACTTGTGGGGCGGGGGCACCTCCAGACGGTCAGCTAACTTTCCTATCTCACTTTCCTCCTTTCTCTTCTTCTTTTCTACTCTTCTGGTTTAAGTTCTCATCGATTGTATTCTTCTGCTGGGGGAGAATAGGACAATTCCTCCTGTAATCGATGTAATGGAACTTCTGATCAGAGATACTTATTATTGGGACAAGTAACTGTCTTTCGTTTCAAGGTTCACACTGACAGACTATAGTCTCCAGTAATTAATATGAAACGTTTTTTTTTTTTTATGGACCCTAGGGCCTTAGGGCAATCGCTGGCAGGGAGAGGGTGGGAGCGCCTACTGTGCACAGCTTGATCCCTTTAGGGGTGCCGGTGGGATCTCCTAGAACCTCTCTTAGCAACGGTCAATCTTCTTAGAGGTCACTTATTATAGTTGTCCCGGCAACAAGGTTTCAGGCATTGATCCTACACGCAATAATTTGACACTACCACTGTGCCTTTTCACTGTTAGCTCTCGAGCCCCAGCAGGGGTATGTTATCAATCAATTGATGTTACACTATATGCCGATATACCCTGTTTCCCCGAAAATAAGACCTAGCGTGATTGTCGGTGATGGCTGCAATATAAGTCCTTGTAGGTCTTATTTTAAGGGTAGGGCTCATTTTCGGGGAAACAGGGTAGGGCTTATTTGGGGGGTAGGGCTTATATTGCAGCCATCACTGAGAATCACGCTAGGTCTTATTTTCGGGGAAACAGGGTAAATCCTGTATTTTATTTTATCTTCTTGTTTTTGTAAAAAACCAATAAAAGATTTTGAAAGTAAAAAATAATTAATTTATAATAAAATAGGTTAAGATGAAAAAAAAGAAATTGCCAAAACCCCTGTTGCCCCACACACCTGCACAAACGCAAGCTCTGGGTACGCACGCGTATGTAAACGACAGTCGCACCACCTGTGTGACATATCGCCGCAAACATCAGAGTGAGAACAATAACTCTAGCACAAGAACTCCTAGTTAACTCTAAATTCATGAGCTGTAAGGGCTCTTTCACACGGAGGATCCGTATGTCCGTTTTTCATCCTTCCATTCTCGGATGAAAAACGGACATACATTTATCCCTATGGAGCGTCGGATGTCAGCGGTGACATGTCCGCTGACATCCGACCCACTCCGATCCGAAAAGTGTAACGGAGGAAAACCCTACTTTTCCATCTGTTTTCGGATCGGATCAGGTGACGAAGGACACTACGGTCCGTCATCATCCGATCCTCTATAGGGGAGAGCGGCGCTCTGACAGGTCCTTCGCTGCACAGTGTGCAGCGACGGACCTGTCATTTTCCTGCTCAGCGGGGATCAGCGGAGCAATCCCCGCTGAGCAAGCGGGTGTTCATGGGGCAGATCATCACTGATCCGCCCCGTGTGAAAGAGCCCTTAGGTTTTTAAAGCGTCACCCATGGTGATTTTTGGGCACCATAGTTTTGGTGATATCGCAGATGCACGCAATTTTAAGACATGGAATGTTTGGTATCTATTTACTCAATGTAACCTCATCTTTTATATTTGAACCAAAAATGGGTTTTATATGGTGTGGTTTTGCCCTAAAATTCATGTTATTATATTTTTTCTGAAAAATGTATGTTTAATAAACAGTTGCGCAAATATCATGTGAAACAAAAATTTGCAACTATCACCTTTTTATTCTAAAGGGCCTCTGCTTTCAGAAAATATATAATGTTCGGGGGGTTTAAGTCATTTTAGTGCTAAAAATCGAGATTTTTCCATGTATGTGACAAATAAAAAAAATTGCTCTGGAGCCGAGCTCAAAACGATTGACAGTGGTGCCAATGACATCTACTGGCAGCAGTGAGAAATCACAACTCCCCTGAGATTAGGGTAGGACCAAGTAAAAAACTACACTATTAATCTGGGTTGACTACAACCCAGCTAAAAACTACATTTAGGCAGAAGAACCTGTTTAAAACAGGATGCTACTCTGAAATACAACACAGACTGAAACAAGTATTTATAGCAATTATTTAGGATACACAGTTCATTAGCATACTAAATGTCATTCAGTTAGGGTTTGCATCTATTTTAAGAAATACATTTTTCTATATGAAAAAAAAAAATTCTGGAAACTTTGCAGAAAATGGTATTTATGGACCAGAATTTACTGAAAAATGTCAAAGCTATTTCCGTCAAAAAAATCTAACACTCTATAAGACGTGATTTTTTTAGTAATTTGGTCTATTTACAGGGACAAGGAAGAAACCAATTTGCATATTATCTAGAAAATTATAGCCGCTGCGATCATTTCATTGCCGACTTGATTAGCTATTGTGTAGCCAACATGTTAAGTGGATATTTATGCGCTGAGACCTAATATTTCCTATTTTTTGTAATAATTATATTTAGACTTAGATTATAATTGTGTGCCTATTAAATATTCATGTCCACGGACGATTAATGAAGCTACATCGCAAGTTCACATTACAGTCATTAACTCCTTCAAGGCCACTAACAGAAGGCAATCCAGTGGTGCAGCATTATGCTACTAAATATCAAATCATATGTAATGTCCATATGTGTATGCACCTAACAATTGCTTTTTAAACTGGTATATGTTTTACATGTAATCTACCTTGATGGTCATTTCCATTTCATTTTTTTTAACCAAATCAAAAACAGCAGCCACCATCAAGCAAGCTTATCATATCCAGTATGTTGTGCTTCCATTGAATTATTTTATTATTACATTACACATTGAATTGCATATTATGCATTCCTCATAATCTTATTTTTGTATCCTCCGTGGATTTTCTATGGACATTCCTGAGCGCCCGTACATGACTAGGGATGTGGTAGAAGATTTTTGTGGTGAGGCTTGGAGAATACATTCTTTATATGGAAGCAGGCCACCACTTCACTAACCAGGAGAAGCCAAGCTGGCAGGGAAAGGTATGGTTTTCCTGTAGATGTAGTAGAATAGCATTGGCATAACATTTCTAGCCACTTCAGCAACAACAAGCTTCTTGGATTCTTCTTTATTCAAAGCAGTACTGGGTTGTGGATGGGAAGGGGGGTCTTACATTTAACCTCTTCAATACCCGGAACTTTCGTCCCTTCCTGCCCAGGACAATTTTGAGCTTTCAGTGCTGTCGCACTTTGAATGACAATTGCGAGGGCATGCTATACTGTACCCAAACTAAATTTTTATCTTTTTCTTCCCACAAATAGAGCTTTCTTTTGGTGGTATTTGATCACCTGTGTGGTTTTTATTTTTTGCTAAACAAACTCAAAAAACAAACATTTTTGAAAAAAAAAAAAGTTTTTCTTCGTTTCTAAAATTTTGTTTTCTCCTTCACTGACAGGCACTGATGAGTCAGCACTGATGGGTACTGATGAGGCAGCACCGATGGGCATTGATGAGTTGGCACTGATATGTAGAATTGATGGGCACTGATAGGCAGCACCGATATTCAGCACTGATGGGCACCGATAGGTGGCACTAATATGCAGCACTGATGGGGACTGACAGGCGGCACTGATGGGCACTGACAGGCAGTACTGATGGGCACTGACTGGCGGCACTGATTGGCACTGGTAGGCGGCACTGATTGGCACTGACAGGTGGCATTGATGGACACTAATAGATGGCACTGATGGGCAGCACTGATTGGGCAAGTACTGACAGGTGTTAATGCTGGGCACTGATTGGCACTGTGATGGACACTGATTGGCACTAGATTTGCACTGTGGTGGGCACTAATTGGCAGTGGCAGGGGGTTATGATGGGGCACTGACTGGCAGCTTATGGGCACATTTGATGGGGGCTGTGTTGATAATCAACGTGCTGATTATCAGCACAGACCCCCCCCCTCTGACAGGGAGAGCCATGCACAGATGTATTAAACAAATGGTCTCTTAAGCTCAACCCCAATACAAAAAGAATATTCACGCTACACTCACTAGAGTAAAAATGTATGGATACGAATCTTTCTTTATGTTGTTACATAATTTCGGATGCTTTAAACACTAACAAAAGGCCCGAACTAACGCATCATGTCATCCGAATAAAAAAAAAAAATGAATATGAATGAATTTTTTTTGTTTTCGTTACAATTTATTTTAGATTTGTTAAAATTTCTTACTATTGTGATTCAGAGATTCAGATATATCCAAATTTCAGAATAACGAAAATATTGTCCAAATTTTGATATGTTACAAACTGAATCGCATATGTCTAACGGGGACATTATATTCTGACAGCGATACACTGATCAGCAGCTGCAGGCACTGATCGACAGAAGTTTTCTAACGTGTCTGTTCAACAGATGTACAGTAAATCTAATGATTGACTTCTGTTGAACAGGGACAGCCACACACTGAACAAAATTCGTCTGGTCCCTGAACCGGCCAAATTGAGTTTCATCTATGGCCAACTTTAGCACAGAACCTGTTTTGCAGGGCATTGCTGGAAGCTAAAATAAATATACATTTTAGGCAGTTACTGGATATTAGCAGTCTTTTACAATACAATGGATGGGTTAGTAAACCACATTTGTTTGCATAGAAATATTTTCACATTTCTTTTCCTTAAAGGAGCCTACTATCAAATTCTTGTCCCTACCACAATACTACACACACTTACTAGGACTTAAGAGAAGCATTGATATCAGTGCTGTGTTCTGAATCTTTAGTGTATAAAATATCTTCAATGACACACATTACACAGTCAATAAAAAGGAGCCACAGCCTACGTTATGTTTACTTTACATAAAGCATTTCTGCCAAAATCATTTACTTATTGCTCATTTTTTGTAAGTGAGTTCAAACCCGAGAATGCGTGTTTCCTTTCTGAAGAATTGTTTTTTTTTACTAGCTTGGTTACAGTATGCAGAACTGACTCTACCCACCCGCTGTGAGCCCTGAAGAATGTTAGACACCTGCTGAGATCTCTGTGCTGTAGACAATACGTGCCACGGATGACATCGTTTGCTGTTCCCAAAAGTAACTAAAGCTATTATTGGGCTGAAAATGTCTTAGTACAGTATAGTCATATTTCTGTTGTATTTATTAAACGGGTTCCCACCTGCAGCCAATGAGGCCAACAAGCCTTCCACCACCTGCTCTGGCAGGGGCCCAATAAGTGCAAGCAGTGCCCAAAACTGGGAATAACTCCTGCTTATTTCAGCTATTATAAGCTTAAAGTAGATCACATTTTTTTTTTTAAAGTAATCTTCCTAAATCTGCAGCTTTTACTAACAGGATGGTGATCCTACCATGAAGGTCCTTTTTCAGTCACTTCCCTTTATAGAGAAGAATCTGGCCAACCCCCAGCAGTGGGTTCAGAAGAGAAAGAGTTCCCATCATCATCATCAGTGTCAATGGGAGGAATAATTCCCTTCCCCCTCCAGCATTTGCATAGTTGCCAAGTGTCCTGCATTCTACCAGATCTGGGACTCAGTCCTGCAATGTCTATGTCCTGCAGAGCCCAGGACACTTGGACGTAGAAGAGAGTGGCAGCTGGGTGCCGTGTACTCTCTGTATTCTATCACCTGGTACGGTACTAAAATACAGGTACTGTCAGGGGAGTGATCTCCACCTGACAGTACAATTATAGTCCCGATCCGATATCATCCTGGAGAGAAGCAGTGGTGCAGGAGTGGGTGCACTTGTAAGAAATCACTGACCACCAATGCTGAGGGGTACATTTCACTGCCACTGACCACCAATACAGGATGTTAACCGCTTTACAACCGCCCAATAGCAGCTTTACTGTTAAAGGGCGACCGCTTTGTGCAGATTCACATATATATATGTAATTCTGCACTCCAGGGTTTTGGGCGTGAGCAAACGCCACTGACTGCTAGCTCCCACTGTGACTTTACACAGCGGGAGCTGATCAGCAGGTTCCGTGGACCAGCTGTCTGCCGGGACCCGCCGATCGTTCGGTACTCTGACAGAATGACAGTCTACCTTTGTAAACAAGGCAGACTGGCATTCTGTGAGTATAGAAGACATGGACCCTGTGTTTCTGTGAAGCATGGGCCAGCACAAAGGGACATTAGAAAAAAGAAGGCACCAACAGCAATAATTTCAAACAAATAATATATTTATTTGGCAATTTAATTAATGGCCACAGTGTTATCGAAGGGGTAACCTGATAATTACTCAAAATTAAAATAAAATATGAATACATTAAACAAAATTTCACGGTGTCCATCCAGACAATGCTGGACGACTACTCCCAACTGGCTGAAGCCAGAAGAGAAGCTACTGGCTGAGGCCCCCCAACACCGTGGCTGTTTCTATCAAATTTTGCAGGCCCATATTAAAAATGTCCAGACCTATTGCAGATAAATGAACCAAATCGTGGCGAAATAAACCCGGAACCAAACCCTCCAATTCTATGTGGCGAAATGAAATTCCACCAGACGAGACTAGAAAGCTATGAATGGTCCTATTAAGGCGTCTTCTTATCCTATCTACATAAAATAAGCTACCATAGGGAGACCATATGGGCCTAGGGATCATCTCAGAGTATGCCAAAATGGCATATGGAAACATAAGCTTAATGGAGTAAAGGTCTCTCTTTATTTTGCAGAGCAGATCCCATATCCTGACCTTCCCAATATCATTACCCCCAGCATGAATAATTAAAACTTGGGGAGAGGACCAGATACCGGACAAGTAAATTAAATGGTCTCTAAGGTTCCTCCACATTAAACCCCTAATGCCTGACCAGAAAACTGAAAATTCTTTAGCATGCAGATCTAGATTAGCTGAGTAGGTCCTAGTTCCTGCATGTTTAGCAGCCCAGAAAATGTAGGAATGTCCTACTATCCAGATATTGGTGTTGGAAGAATCTGAAAAATAAAAATTATAAAATGAGTAGATTGGGGCGGACATAGATTTTATACCTATCACTGCCCCAACGGCCTAGTCTTTTCAACACCTCTTCAGAGAAACCCAGAGAATCAGCTGTAGTAACCGCCCCGATCCTAAATGAATGGGATGAAAAACAGAAGCCCGAAAGATTCAAGCGTTTCAAACAGGAAGCTAATACAGCTGAAAACTGGTACCTGGTTAAGGGGGACAGGTCCTGGTAAATAAAGAAAGAACCATTAGAAGAAGGCCTAACAGAAAGATATCTGGAAACATTCGAGACTGGACAAATGAATGGATTCATGGAATTGGCAAGTGATACCCACTGGCCCTTACCCAAGGGCAGGGATTTAGACCTGCAGAGGAAAATCTTTAGTAGATCTCTTTCCAAAGAAACGTGAGAAAAAAGAAGAAAGGGGCTTCTATTTATTGCTGTAAACTCCCCGATCCTAATGGCTCCGAAAAAGGCGGTAGAAAAGGAAGCTCTGAAAAGAAAGAGTTCAAATTCTGAAAAGCAAACCGTCTTCAAAGTCTCAAGAAGATCTCCTAATAGTGTAATTGATATGGGACGCCTATTATCTCGAGTAGGTTTGGATCTCCAAAAACCTTTCATTACCTGACTAACCTGAAAAAAGGAAGTTAACGAAGGCAAACCTGCAAATTTCAGAAAAAATGACACACCTGCTAGAATCTTTTGCACCAAGGCAGGAGTGAGTTTCAATTGATTCAAGTTGGACACGAACACCAGAGAAACATTCACCTCCAAAGTATCTAAGCTCAGCTCATGACAAAATGAACACCATCTAGACCAGAAAAGACAATAGTCCATCCATGTCTTCCTTGCTACTGAGTTTTCAAGCTTAGCCATTGTCAGTTCCAAATTAAGCCCCAGAGGAAATCTGGGCAAGGGGCACCACATTGATCTGCCGATGAAGCCAACTCCTGAAACTTAGTGAACTGCAAACGAGATAAAGCTTCAGCTATATTATTATGAATTCCTGCTATGTGTTCTGCTCTCAGCCAGATATTAAAATGCATGTGGTGCAAAACTAGAACGCAGCAATTTAATAACTGGTTCAGATTTTGATGACAATGTATTAATAGCAAACAAAACACCCTTGTTGACCGTTTGCACCAGAACTCTGCAGTTCATGAACTGAGCCTTCCAAACCACTATGGATACTATGACTGGGAATAACTCCAAGAGAACAAGGTTTTGTAAAATGTCCTGATGCGACCAATCAAAACACCACGCAGCTGCACCCCAATGGCCGTTCATAAACGCACCGAAGCCCAAAGAGCCTGCAGCATCAGTAAACCATTAAAATACCTTCTTTTTTGACAGGAAGAGTGAAATCAGTGATCTCATCTTCAGTATTTTGTCTGCAGGTAACCTAAACTCCATTAATGCGGAGTCAATTGTGATCCCCAAAAATTCAATAGTGGGAGGCTTTTCCCACTAGAGTCCCTGGGAACTGACTGGAAAGAGGCTGCGGAAGATCCCTGAAAGCACCTATTGTCTGAATGGTTCCCATTACAGTAAGAGCACTCGTGCCTATATCTTCAATTAGAGAGGAATTTGCATTGCCCTTCATTGAAGGCAAAACAAAACCCCTTCTGAAATGAAAATACTCTGGCCATAGGAATGACCCTAGCTGCGAAAGCAAATAAACCCATTAACGATTGAGCTTCCTTCAGTAATACTTTCTTTTTTGACAGGAAGAGTGAAATCCGTGATCTCATCTTCAGTAATTTGTCTGCAGGTAACCTAAACTTCATTAATGCGAAGTCAATTGTGATCCCCAAAAATTCGATAGTGGTGGAAGGAAGAACCGTCTTTCTTGTGCAAGCGGAACCCCAAAGTATTCACATGCCAAAGAATACCTTTAAAGAATCGTAGCAAGAATTAGAGCCCGAATTAGAGCCCAAACAAAAATCATCTAAATAATGCAAACCCCCCCCAAAAGGATAGAGCACTGACAAAACCCAATGTAAAAATTTGGAAAAGGCTTCAAAATAAAAACTGGATATAGAAAACCCCATAGGCATACATCTGTCAAAATAGAATTGACCTTGAAATTGAAAACCCAATGAACAGAAACCTTGAGGGTGAACTGGGAGAAAACGAAATGCCGATTTGATATCCGTTTTCGCCATCAAAGCTCCGCGGCCATACTCCCTTAAGATGACAAGAGCTTCATCAAATGAGCAATAGAATACTGGAGCTTCAACATCTGCAACCTCATAATTCAGGGAAGAGTCCAATGGGTAGGAAAGATGGTGTATCAAACAAAAACTACCACGCTCCTTTTTGGGAACAATACTCAAAGGGGAGAGCCTAAAATTTGGAAATGGGGGTTGAGGAAAGGGACCAGCTATCCTACCATCCAAAATTTCTTTAGATAATTTCTTCTTAACCACATCAGCATGTATATAGGCTGAATGCAAATTCTTGACCATGGTACAGCCCGAACTGTTGAAAGAGGGAACTAAAAAACCATCTCTAAAACCTTCAATTAGTGGAGCTGCCATCCTGTGATCGGGATATAGCTCTAACCAGAGAAGCATTCTTATTAGGCTCACTGGGATTGAGGCTTTTCCCACTAGAGTGGGAACTGACTGGAAAGAGGCTGCGGAAAATCTCCAAAAGTACCTATTGGCTGAATGGTTCCCATTACAGTAAGAGCACTCGTGCCTATATCTTCAGTTAGAGAGGAATTTGCATTGCCCTTCATTGAAGGCAAAACAAAACCCTTTCCGAAATGTAGTCTGTGCATTAGCCACTATCCTTGGGGTGAGTTGAGGCTTCTGTGGTAGATTCAGCCACAGACCTACATCCTTAGAACCCCAAGTTAAAGAGGGGTGAACTGACAATTTTTGGCGAAAATTCTTGTCATATGTATAACATGCTGTACCCCCAAAATGACAAAAAGCTTCTGCCATTATGTCCAAATGCTGGAATAAGCCTGTGCATTTACCTGTAAAGCATTCTCCCATGACAGCCACATAAATGAAAAAAGCCTGTAACCAGTTCTGGAAAGTTTTGGGAATAGCTCTCCTCCTCTCTTCCTCTGTTCGCTTCCCATCCTGTTTGTAAGATTTAGCTAAAAATTCTTTTGATGCAGGTTATAAGGACAATATGTTAATAAATTCACCTTTCCAGATTTTATCTTGGAGTGATTTAGCTAGGTGAAAACCTAAAGGTGACATATCACAAGGCATTGCCTCTTTGAAAGAAATTTCGCCAATCATACCCGCTGGGTGCCTCAAAGGCAGGGAGTGATTACCTTGTATAGAAAAGTCAGGGGGCATTCTAGCTTGGAATGACATTCCATTATCCACAATATCATCCTGAATACCAGAATCAGTGAAACCCTGTCATACATTACCAATGTCTGTTAATGAATTGTCAGAATTAACTTTCACTTGTGCACCAGAAGAATGTGTCCCTGTAACAGCTGTAGTATTAGTAGACATACCCAAAGCACCAGGTACCTGTGCCCCTACAAACTCAGTATTATCAGCACCAAATGACTGTGCCCCTTTAAATTGCTGTAACACATTAGACAAAGATGCAATTAGCATAGAAAGATCAGAAACATTATTACTAGAACAGGTCTCACCACCAGAAATGCCTGCTGTATGCCCACTGCTAGCCGCCACAAAGGCAGGCTGAGTAGCTCTGCTCTGCCTCATTCTAGGTGCACTCTGCAGCTCAGCATTGCCAGCTCCCTCTTTGGCTCTCATCTGTGTAGTAGCAGCAGTTCTCTGCTTTTTCTTCTTTCTTCCCGGCTGTTGCCGAGTCCTGCTCCTGGCCGCGGCTGTCTCCTCCTCTTCATTAGCCTCTGCTAGGGCCGCCCCGACAAGTGGAGCTGCGCTCCGTTCCTCCTCCAGACAGCGTAGCAGCCATTCTATGCCTCCCTCTCCTTCGGCTCTTTCTATCAGGTGGCATAGGAGGCTCTCATGTCTACCCGACGAACGGCACTTTATTCCACAGAGCACTGCAGTCACGGTCCGGTCCTAACGGTCTGTGAGAGACGGTCCTCAGCTCCCTTTATCAGCTCCTTCCACGTGGGCTTTATGCCCGCCCAATTAGACCAAAAGACTGCTCGATCGTTCTGACCAATCCCATGGCTGTTGCTGCCCAGGGATACCGCTTGCAGCCAATGGCAACCTTCAAATAAATAACAAGCAGAAGAAATCTGCAGCCCACTTTTGCGCTATCCCATGAGGGCCCAGCATATTGCTATGACCTTTCAGGAACACCAATCTATGTCTTCAAGTAGTACAAGCACCTCCCCCACAGTTAGTAAGCACTCCCTAGGCACATATTTAGCCCTGTGATCGCCCATGATGTTAACCCCTTCCCTGCCAGTGTCATTAGTACAGTGACAAACAAGATATTTGGGGGGCACACCCTAAAAGATGCATTAAGATGGTGCAACCATAATACCATACAACAGAACAAAATATTACAGCGCACACATGCAAAAAAGACATTTACCTCCTGCAAGGCTTATTTAAAACACCTAGACATTTTCAAAAAACATTATCAAAAAATATGAGGATTTGGTTACACCATATTGCTGTATGGTGCTTAAGCCCACTTACTGCGACAAAGTACCCCATGATTAGTGGGTCCTACACTATCCATAGACTGGGAGATCCTGCTTCTCTGAACCATGGGAGCAATACACTCCTCTATATGGGAGAACTAGAGGTCTCCACCTATGACGCAGGTGGACACTAATTTGAGGCACTGATGAGGGAGTGGGGGATCGTGTGTATGCAAGACAAGTTTGAGCCAACATCCTTCGGAAAAAAATCCACGGTTTTGTTGTTGGAAAATCCTATCATGTGTACAGGGCATTTGGATGTCTCCACTCTGGATGGAGGAGCAACGGAAACACTTTTGGACTGTCGCATTGACAATCTCGGGAGAGGTTATTGTTAGGCCAGTCATATATGGTGGAAATTTCTTTCCTGCAACCACAGATTGCAGGAGAGAAATCCATACAATTCCCCCATAAACACAGACAGTGTTGACAGGGGAATCCCTCCTGCTGAGCCATTGTCTATGAGCGGGGGAAGATGTACCTGCCTGGAGGAGACAGTGATTAATGCTAGCGGCTAGCAGCATTCAGCCTGCTCAATAATGGTTCGAATCAGCAGGAATCGGCCGAGATTCGAATCGTACATAGCCAGCTTTAGACTAGCAAATTTATATGGACTTGATTAACAAATTAAAGCCATATTCCACTTTTTAAGCCGTTGCAGCAACAGCTGTTTTTCTTTTTGAGGTAAAAGTTTTACATAAATCAATAATAGCTGATCATTGTGAGCAGTGAGCACCCCTTGTCTCAACCCTCTACCTTCCACTTTTGATAGAAAGCTTGGTCTGTTAAAGTCTGAAAAAATAAAATAATGCAGCCACCACATCTACGGACTGATAAGCTGCAATATATTTTGTTTTTGGGTTGAAAATCTCTTAAAAATACATTGTCACAGAAGACCACCAATTTAGTTGGTTAAATTTCACTGCCATTGACCACCGGTGGATAGTGAGCTTAAGATTCGTTTGCTTGAACCAAAGCTTCCACTGAGGTAGAGATTGTGATGTCATCTGTTCTGCCTTTCCACCTCAGCTAATCAGAGGAAGCTTTGTATTCATTCAGAGATTCATAGAATACAAAGATTCGTGTAAATGCATGAGCAGTGTTTAGCCTGACCCAGTTATGTTCTGGGAGCAGGATGGGAAGTTCCTGTGATCACATGCCTGACAAAGGGGTCCTATGCGACCCCGATACTTTGCACTCTTTTAATGTTATTGAATAAAACATTTGGGGGGGTGCATGCGTGCGAGCAAAGGAGATGGCCGCCTGACTCCATAGCTCCGCGCCGACGGAAATCAATAACCGGCCAGCGATAGCACAGAGAGAGCGGGGATAGAGCCCTCACCCCTCCCCGGGTTCCGGAACACCCAGGGCATCGATCGGTAATGTACCGACCCGCAAAGAACAAGCCCAAAAGCAGGCAATCACACAAACTCTCCTCAGGGCCTGGCAGGGGGAAAGCTAAGATGGCGCCTGAACTTCCAGAGTCAGATGATGCCACACAGATTTCTGCTGAAGATCCGGCGTCCCCGGTGGACAGCATGCATCAGTTTTCTACAGATCTGAGGAGTCCTGTCCCCACAGACCCGGACACTCTGCTGGACAGGTTCCGTAGCATTGTGAGGGATGAAATCACAGCAGCATCCCGCAAGCTCTCCTCGGACCTGGTGAGGGGCCTTAAAGAGATAGGCCACCGCACCAATCAGCTAAAACAATGTATGGACCTGGCTACCATGGTCCTTGAGGGTCATGAGGAGGAGGTTGACAAATTGACCACAGAGATTGAGTCCCTGAAAGATAAATTGGAGGATGCTGAGAATAGGGCACGCAAGGACAATTTACGCATACGCGGTATCCCGGAGCTTATTACCGACCTGCATGGCACTGCCACTGCCTTTTTTCAAAAATTGGCCCCTGAGATCCCAGTGGAGAGGCTCGAATTTGATCGAATTCACAGGTCCCTGGTACCCAAACCCTCAGAAGGCCCTCCGAGAGACGTTATCATCAAATTCCATTACTACCGTACTAAGGAGAAACTTCTGCAAGCGGCAAGAAAACAATCAGACCTCTCTTTTCAAGGTAACTCTCTTCAATTGTTTGCAGACCTGTCCCCGGTCACCATAGCCAGACGACGAGGCCTGAAACCCTATCTCCAAGTCTTTCAATCCCATGAGATTAAATACAGATGGGGATTCCCCTTTAAGCTCTCCTTCTCCCACTTGGGTCGCCAATTTCACGCTACGTCCCCAGGGGACCTGAAAAGACACTTCCAGGATCTGCAGTTGGACCTCCCTGCCTCCCAACCGGTAATGTCGTCATCGTCCTCTTCTTCCAGACCGGGTCCATCCAGACCTCCGCGACAATCCTCACAATGCTCTCAGCCAGGCTCCCAGGCTTTGAGGGATCTACAGGCCCAACGTTTTCTTAAATCTGCGAATGGTTGAAGGTACTAGGAACTTACTTTTATGATTCCTGAGTAGGGATGAGCTTCGTGTTCGAGTCGAACCCATGTTCGACTCGAACATCGGCTGTTCGATCGTTCGCCGAATTGCGAACGTTATGGGCCGTTCGCGCTAAATTCGTGTGGCGCGTCACGGCCCATAATTCACTGCGGCATCGCAGTGCATTGCTGGCTGATGATTGGCCAAGCATGCACTATGACCCGCATGCTTGGCCAATCACAGCGCTGTCAGTAGAGAGAGCTGTAATTGGCCAAAGCCAGGGTGGCTTTGGCCAATTACGGCTCAGGGCATTTAGTACACACCCCACACTATATAAGGCCGCCTGCACGGCGGCCCTGTGTAGTGTGTGTTCCGGTGTGCTGAGAGATAGAGAGAGAGAGAGACAGTGTCATTTGATTTGAGTTAGATAGATTAGGCAGAACAGTCAGTCAGTTAGCTGCACTTACAGTGTATTGTGTATATATATGCATCCCAGGTGTTGCATATATATATATACACTGTATTCAGTTTAGCTAGATCCGTTCCTGTTATCTTCTATCTAGACTATTTACATTTAATGCAGTGCGTCCTGCTCACAGTGTTCAGCTAGATCCGTTCCTGTTATCTTCTAGACTATTTACATTTAGTGCAGTGCGTCCTGCTCACAGTGTTCAGCTAGATCCGTTCCTGCTATTTACATTTAGTGCAGTGCGTCCTGCTCACAGTGTTCAGCTAGATCCGTTCCTGTTAAATTCCTACTGACCGGCAGGCTTGTCTGGTTACAGTATATAAAGCTACCTGAAGAAAATTACAGGTGTTCTATTTGATCCTATTAGTACCACGGTCAGGCAGCTAGACTATTTACATTTAGTACAGTGCGTCCTGCTCACAGTGTTCAGCTAGATCCGTTCCTGTTATCTTCCTACTGACAGGCAGGCTTGTCTGGTTACAGTATATAAAGCTACCTGAAGAAAATTACAGGTGTTCTATTTGATCCTATTAGTACCACGGTCAGGCAGCTAGACTATTTACATTTAGTACAGTGCGTCCTGCTCACAGTGTACAGCTAGATCCGTTCCTGTTATCTTCCTACTGACAGGCAGGCTTGTCTGGTTACAGTATATAAAGCTACCTGAAGAAAATTACAGGTGTTCTATTTGATCCTATTAGTACCACGGTCAGGCAGCTAGACTATTTACATTTAGTACAGTGCGTCCTGCTCACAGTGTACAGCTAGATCCGTTCCTGTTATCTTCCTACTGACAGGCAGGCTTGTCTGGTTACAGTATATAAAGCTACCTGAAGAAAATTACAGGTGTTCTATTTGATCCTATTAGTACCACGGTCAGGCAGCTAGACTATTTACATTTAGTACAGTGCGTCCTGCTCACAGTGTTCAGCTAGATCCGTTCCTGTTATCTTCCTACTGACAGGCAGGCTTGTCTGGTTACAGTATATAAAGCTACTTGAAGAAAATTACAGGTGTTCTATCCCAGCTTAGTGCAGCTACAGGCCATTAGTATGTCTGGAAGGCCAAGAAGGAGAGGCAGACAGTCACAAGCCAATAAGAGAGGGCAAGCAGGCTCTGTGTCTAGTGCTGGTCGTGGAGACGGTGCATCCTCATCAGCACGTGGCCATGGGACACGCTTGGCCTTTTTTTCGGCAGCTGGCCATGTTGAGCCACAACATGCGGAAGACTTGGTCGAGTGGATGACCAAGCCGTCCTCATCCTCCTCATCCTCTCTCACCCATGCCCAGGGTGCTTTGTCTGGCAAAGCAGCGGCCTCTTCCCTCAGCTCAATGTCATCAGTGACTCCTTCCCTAGCTCCACCATGTCCTCATGAGGATTCCCTCGAACTGTTTGACCACAGTGTTGGGTACATGCTCCAGGAGGATGCCCAGCGTTTGGAAGGCTCTGATGACGATACTGAGCTCGATGAAGGCAGTAACATGAGCGCGGACAGAGGGGGTGCCCAAGAAGGACAGCAATCTGGCAGTCATGCTCCCCCTGCTGCAGCATACTGCCAGGTTTGCTCCAGTGATGAGGAGGGAGGGGATGATGAGGTCACTGACTCAACGTGGGTGCCTGATAGGAGAGAGGAGGAGGAGGAGGAGGAGGAGGAGGAGGAGGAGGCGGCAGCACATCACCAACGAGGCAGGATGCCCTCCAGGGGCCAGCCTAAGGGCAACACATTGACTGCATCACACCCCAAAGCTCCACATGTGCAGGGCGCTGCAGTCTCTGCGCGTTATTCAAAAAGTTCTTTGGTGTGGGCCTTTTTTGAGACGAGTGCATCAGATCGCACCGCTGCTATTTGCAACATATGTCTCAAGCGTATCTCGCGTGGCCAAAATATCTCCCGCTTGGGTACCACATGCTTGACCAGACATATGTTGACCTGCCATGCAGTTCGTTGGCAAGCGTATCTAAAAGACCCACACCAAAGAACAAAGAGGATCTCTCCTTGCTCCTCATCAGCTGAGATTTCCAACCCCACTAGACCTTCAGTCCTCTCTGAGACCTGCAGTGAGAGGAATGAAGGTGTAGAATTAGGTGTGTCACAGCCAAGTACTTGTGGGCAATCTGCTTTTGGTACACCGACGTCAGATTGTACCAGGCAAATTTCCCTGCCCCAGCTGCTGCACCGCCGAAAGAAGTTTGCTCCCAGCCATCCACATGCCCAGCGGTTGAATGCTAGCTTGGCAAAATTGCTAGCACTTCAACTGCTGCCTTTTCAGTTGGTAGACTCTGCCCCCTTCCGTGAGTTTGTGGAATGTGCGGTTCCTCAGTGGCAGGTACCCAAACGCCACTTTTTCTCACGGAAGGCGATTCCGGCTCTCTACCGGCATGTGGAAGGCAATGTCCATGCCTCGCTGGACAGGGCGGTCAGCGGTAAGGTGCATATTACCGCTGACTCATGGTCCAGCAGGCATGGACAGGGACGTTACCTAAGTTTCACGGCGCATTGGGTGACTCTGCTGGCAGCTGGGAAGGATGCAGGACAAGGTGCAGTAGTGTTGGAGGTTGTTCTGCCACCACGCCTCCAAAATGCTGATTGTGACACACCTCTCTCCTCCACCCCCTCCTCTTCTTCTTCCTCCATGGCCTCTTCCTCGGAACCAGCGGTGCTCCGTAGGCGTTCAAGGGGCTACGCAAGTACGCAGGCCAAAAGATGCCATGCGGTGCTTGAGCTGGTGTGCTTGGGGGACAGGAGCCACACTGGGGCAGAGGTTCTGTCAGCTCTGCAGGGGCAGGTTCAGAGGTGGTTGACGCCACGCCAACTTAAGGCAGGAATGGTGGTTTGCGACAATGGCACCAACCTCCTCTCTGCCCTCCGACAGGGACAAATGACCCATGTGCCCTGTTTGGCTCACGTCCTTAACTTGGTGGTGCAGCGGTTCTTGGGCAGGTACCCGGGCTTACAGGATGTCCTGAGGCAGGCCAGGAAAGTCTGTGTGCATTTCCGCCGGTCATATAATGCCAGTGCTCGGCTGACGGACCTCCAAAAGGAGTTTAACCTGCCCAAGAACCGCCTAATCTGTGACATGCCCACCAGGTGGAACTCAACGTTGGCCATGCTGCAGCGGCTGCACACGCAGCAGAGGGCCATCAATGAGTACCTGTGCGACTATGGCACCAGGACAGGGTCAGGGGAGCTTGGTTTTTTTTCCCCACGCCAGTGGGCCATGATCAGGGATGCATGCACTGTCCTGTCACCATTCGAGGAGGCCACGAGGATGGTGAGCAGTGACAGTGCATGCATCAGTGACACTGTCCCCCTTGTCCACCTGTTGGAGCACACGCTGCGTGGAATAATGGACAGGGCACTTGAGGCAGAACAGAGGCAGGAAGAGGAGGACTTCCTTAGCTCTCAAGGCCCCCTTTATCCAGACAGTGTTCCTGCGTGCCCGCCGATCACACAGGAAGAGGACGAGGAGGAAGAGGAGGAGGAGGAAGATTGTGTCAGTATGGAGGTGGAGCCTGGCACTCAGCATCAGCAGCAGTCTTTAAGGGATCAGTCCCAAGAAACACATGGACTTGTACGTGGCTGGGAGGAGGTGGCTGCGGACCATGTCGTTCTTAGTGACCCAGAGGACTCCGGACCGAATGCCTCAGCAAACCTACGCTGCATGGCCTCCCTGATCCTGCAAAGCCTGCGTAAGGATCCTCGTATTCGTGGTATCAAGGAGAAGGACCAATACTGGCTGGCAACCCTCCTTGATCCACGTTACAAGGGTAAGGTTGCGGACCTTATCTTGCCATCGCAGAGGGAGCAGAGGATGAAACATCTTCGGGAGGCCTTGCAGAAAGGTCTGTGCAACGCGTTCCCAGAGACTGGGAGGTTACAAACTCCTGTTTCTGGACAACGTGTTGCTGAGGCTTCGGTCAGTCAAAGAAGGAGCGGTGGAGAAGGTGGCCGTCTGACCGATGCGTTCAGACAATTTTTTGGTCCGCAGCCCCAAGGTATGATCGGTTCCAGCAACCATCGCCAGCGTCTGTTTTACATGGTGCAGGAATACCTAGGGGCAAGATCAGACTTGGACACCTTTCCCACCGAAAATCCTCTGGGTTACTGGGTCTTGAGGATGGATCACTGGCCAGAGCTTGCACAGTATGCAATTGAGCTACTGGCCTGTCCTGCATCCAGCGTTCTTTCGGAACGCACATTCAGTGCTGCTGGAGGCGTGGTAACCGATCACAGGGTGCGTCTGTCCACCGACTCGGTCGATCGGCTGACCTTCATAAAAATGAATGAGTCTTGGATCACCACCAGCTACCAAGCACCTGATGCTGATGTAACCGAATAATTTTTTTTGAAATCTCAGATCCCTTCAAAGACTGCCTATGCTGATGCTGAGTGACTATCCCTGAGTAATTATCCTCTTCCTCCTCAATCATCACGCTGATAGCTTGTAAGAACATTTTTGGTTCTGGGCGCCACCACCAGTGCCTAAGGCACAATTTTTCAGCCCCTGTTTAACAGGGGCGTGTAATTACAATTTTTGATGTAATACTTTGCAGCAGGGCTCGTTCCTGCATTCCAACTAGAGTGTCTGTGAGGGGTTGCAGTGTTGTGGCACCAGCACCAGTGCCTAGGGCCCAATTTTTCTGCCCCTGTCTAACAGGGGCGTGTAATTACAATTTTTGATGCAATACTTTGCAGCAGGGCTCGTTCCTGCGTTCCAACTAGAGTGTCTGTGAGGGGTTGCAGTGTTGTGGCACCAGCACCAGTGCCTAAGGCCCAATTTTTCTGCCCCTGTCTAACAGGGGCGTGTAATTACAATTTTTGATGCAATACTTTGCAGCAGGGCTCGTTCCTGCGTTCCAACTAGAGTGTCTGTGAGGGGTTGCAGTGTTGTGGCACCAGCACCAGTGCCTAAGGCCCAATTTTTCTGCCCCTGTCTAACAGGGGCGTGTAATTACAATTTTTGAAGCAATAATTTGCAGCAGGGCTCGTTCCTGCGTTCCAACTAGAGTGTCTGTGAGGGGTTGCAGTGTTGTGGCACCAGCACCAGTGCCTAAGGCCTAATTTTTCAGCTCCTGTTCAACAGGGGCATGTAATTACAATTCTTGATCTAATATTTCACAGCAGGGCCCTGTGAGGGCTTACAGTGTTGTGGCCACAGCAACACCTAAGGCCCAAATTTCTGCTGAGTATATAGGGCAGGACCCTACTTTCAAACATCTAACTTACAAACGACTCCTACTTGCAAACGGAAGGAGACAACAGGAAGTGAGATGAAATCTACCCCTAGGAAGGGAAATTCTCTCCTGTAAGAGTTAATATGGGAAAACAATTTCTCCTTTCCACTGATGCTTTCCAATCCTTGTTCCACAAAAAAACCCAAATTTTCAAAAAACATTTTTCATTGGGACAAAAAAGTGAGGTGAAATCTTCTGAAGAGGAGGAAAGACAGCAAAACAAATGTCACAGGGGTGATAACCCTTCCCTATGTTTTCCAAAAAGCTTAGAAAAGATTTTTTGGCTGGAGCTAAACACGTTAAAAATGTTCAAAATTACAAACAGATTCTACTTAACAACAAACCTACAGTCCCTGTCTTGTTTGCACCGCCTGTATACTGCTGTTCAGAGTATATAGGGCCTGGTGGCCCCACACCTTTCCTTATTTTAATTTGGGTGCGGGGTTCCCCTTAATATCCATACAAGACCCAAAGGGCCTGGTAATGGACTGGGGGGTACCCATGCCGTTTGTCTCACTGATTTTCATCCATATTGCCATGACCCGACATGACATTAAACCCGCAAGCAGTTTTAAATGAGATTTTTTCCTTTAAAAATGACATTTGGTGCAGGGACTGTTCTAAACATGGGAAACACGCGTCACTTTACAGGCATACTATAGACACCCCCCAGGTACGATATTTAAAGGAATATTTCACTTTTTTTTTTTTACTTTAAGCATCATTAAAATCACTGCTCCCGAAAAAACGGCCGTTTTTAAAAGTTTTTTTTGCATTGATACATGTCCCCTGGGGTAGGACCCGGGTCCCCAAACCCTTTTTAGGACAATACCATGCAAATTAGCCTTTAAAATGAGCACTTTTGATTTCGAACGTTCGAGTCCCATAGACGTCAATGGGGTTCTAACGTTCGTGCGAACTTTCGGTCCGTTCGCGGGTTCTGGTGCGAACCGAACCGGGGGGTGTTCGGCTCATCCCTATTCCTGAGTTTCCTTTTTTCCTACCAGCCCACATGCCACAACCAAAGATTGCAGTTATCCCGTCAGTTCATCCCCCAAAACACATGGGAATTATTGGAACTGCCCCCCCCCCCCCCCGATTAGTTTGCACTTTGATTTGTTCTCAGTCCTTTGCCCTGGAGTTTTCATTTAACATCCAATATTGGCCGCCCCATTTGTGAGATGGCGGCGAGGGCGTACATTGATACCCTTTTGTTTAATCCAGAGATAGGGGCATGGGTTGACTTGTCTGTTATTTCCCCACACAATGGATATACTGAAGATTGAAAGAGTGACTTTTATTTTGGTTCGATAATTTTTTTTTTTTTTTTCTGAACCTGTTTTCTTTCTTTTTTCTTTTTATATATTTTTTTCTATGAAGAGTGTGGGGGAGGGGGGGTATGTATACCTTAATAAGGTAATGTTATTGGTTTACTAATCTGGTTGTGGTTCCAGCTTCTGCGCGGCGGACCCTCGGCCCTGTTTGGGGGTTCGGGGAGGATGCTGGCGCAGTAAGGTCGGGCTGGTCTCCATGCTTACCTGTGGGTGATGGTGGGTTAGCCGCCATCTCCGAAGGCCTGGGGATTTTATACAATCTTACCTTCAAATGTTTTGTTTTATATGTTTGATTTTTGTTGCTCATGCTGGTTCTAGTTAAATGGCCCAGTTGAATCTTCTTAGATTCTGTGCATAATTCTAACTTAAAGTTTGTACAGTTGTGACATAGGCCGGTGGTTCAGTCGGACCACTGCTCCCCCTTATGTGTTGGCACTTGGTCGAGACGGTTGTCTTGGCCAAGCTCCTACCCACTTGTGGGTCGTACAGCCCACAAAATGTAGCAAATACACTCAAGAGGTTTGCTCTTTTTCGAGCTCTCTTCAATATACTTATCTTTTTTGTCTTGCTTCTCTTCTTCTCCCCTCTCCTTGGCCTTCTTCTTGTCTTTTCTTTATTCCCCTTTTCCTTAATCCACTGGGTGTTCGGCTGGAACATTGTACAGGAGTCCCCCCCTGTTTAAATGACAATAAACTGGTTGTCCTTGAATGTCCAGGGCATGAATTCCCCTCAGAAAAGGGTCCAAATTTTCAAGTACCTCAAGCAACAAAAAATAGATATTGCTTGTCTGCAG
The DNA here is from genome assembly GCF_042186555.1 of Aquarana catesbeiana. Taxonomy (NCBI): domain Eukaryota; kingdom Metazoa; phylum Chordata; class Amphibia; order Anura; family Ranidae; genus Aquarana; species Aquarana catesbeiana. The sequence goes on along the minus strand of NC_133327.1, from coordinate 82,470,710 downwards.
GAAACTCATTTCGCTTCCTCCTCCTACCCCAAATATTTTGCGGCGGATTATCCCCATGTTTTCCTGTCCAATGCCCCTACCAAGCAGAGGGGTGTTATGATTGCCCTACACAAGTCGGTCACATTTACTTGCAGTAAACAGATAGCAGACCCAAATGACAGGTACCTACTTCTCCAAGGAACCATCCAAGATACAGAGGTTACGATTATGACTTATTATGCCCCGAACAAAAATCCGGGACCTTATCTGACCCATGTCTGCGCCTTGTTGAATTCTCACCAACGAAGCACAGTGCTTTTGGCGGGAGACTCTAATGTGGTATTGAAACCTTCCTTAGACAATTACCCCTCAGATCATAAAACCCCTGCCCCTGCAGCCAAAACATTTCAACATTCATTGCAGCAACATGACTTAATAAATGTTTGGAGGGAACTCCATCCCACGGGCAGAGATTATACCCACTATTCCCACCCCCATCACTCCCACTCCAGGATTGATCACATGTTCGTTCTCTGTAAACACCTTCCTTTAATACACTCCAGCTCCCTATTCTTACGGTGTGTAAATCTTTACTTTGTAAACCTCAATTTTCTTCCTGGGTGATGAATGACTCCCTTTTGTCATACAAAGAGATTCTTAAGGACATCCACAAGGCCTCAGTAGAATATTTTAAATTGAATATAGGCTCCGTTTCATCTTCCGTTACGTTATGGGAAACATATAAGGCAGTCCTAAGAGGCCATGTTATCTGCCTGGCATCTAAACGTAAAAAGGAAAGGGAAAGGGTACACCATGAACTGGAGGATAAATTGGAAACAATAGCGAAAACCTTTAAACAATCCCCCTCCCCAGCTAACCGCAAATTCTTAGATAAGGCCCGTACAGAGCTTGACTTAAGTTTGACGGATGAAGCGGAACATACGTTAAGATGGACCCGACAAAAATGGTATGCCAAATCCAATAAACCAAATGCAATGTTAGCAAACAAATTGCGTACATTTGTTCCTAAGTTTGCTCCCATTACATTACGTACCCGCCACAACACTCTTACCGGTAATCCACAACGAGTACTGGAGGAGTTCCGGTATCGTCTCACTAAATTATACTCTGCACCCGACCCTTCTCCTGCCCATGACCCAGAACCTTTTTTGACTAATTTATCTCTACCTTCCTTGTCTGAAGCCCATACATCCTTGATGGATCGGGACATACAAGTCTCGGAAGTCCTTCAGTGTATTAAGGAATTGAAGGTGGGTAAAAGACCGGGCCCTGATGGCTTTACGGCACTGTACTACCGGAAAACAGCAGATGTTATTGCTCCCCATCTAGCAAATATGTATAACTCAGTCAAGGAAGGTCACCCATTTACCTCTAATTTGCTTACCGCCAATGTTGTCATGATCCCTAAACCTGATAGAGACCACTCATCTTGGGCTAATTTCCGGCCAATTTCGCTAATCAACATCAACATGAAAATTTTAACCAAAATCTTAGCCAATCGCCTCAATTCTTTTTTACCACGTTTAATAAAAAAGGATCAAGAGGGCTTTGTCCCAAGGAGACAGGCTAGTGATGCCATTCGCCGCCTCCTTCAAATCCAACACATCGTCCACAACAGATCCCTGGAAACAATGTTTTTGTCATTAGATATCAACAAAGCTTTTGACACTTTATCATGGTCGTACTTGATACAGGTACTTAAATGCTATGGATTCGGGGCCTCCTTTACGAGGTGGGTTTCCGCTATATACGATTCTCCTCAAGCCAAAGTAAAATACTGTGGGTTTGAGTCAAGCATTTTTCCTATTACAAGGGGTACCCTTCAAGGCTTCCCACTCTCCCCACTCTTATTTATCTTAGCACTGGAACCCCTAGCGGAGGCCATACGATCCCATCCGGACATAGCTGGAGTCGAGGTGGCAGGCACCTCGCATAAGTTGTCACTATTTGCGGATGACATCCTATTGACCATCACTAAACCCAGGATTTCCCTCCCAAATCTGCTTTCACTCTTAGATACCTTTGCCACCTTCTCGGGCCTAGCAGTCAATTCCACCAAATCCAGAGTAATGTCAATCAACCTCTCCGCCTCAGTATTGGAAGACTTGCAATCCACATTCCCTTTTCAGTGGATGGAGGCATTACCCTACCTTGGGATTCGGCTCACTTCAAATTACTCAGCTTTATACCAGGCCAATTATCCTTTACTATTCCGCAAATTATCGGCCCTGCTGTCCTCCTGGGCCACCCTTCCACTGTCGTGGTTTGGGAGGATTGCAACCATTTGCATGACGTATCTCCCAAAGTTACTTTACTATTTTCGGGTCTTACCAATCCAGGTCCCTTCTCATATTCTTCGTATTCATCAACGAAAAATTATGCAATTCATTTGGGGCCCAACAAAACCTAGAATTAAGAGAAAAGTGTCGTATGCTCGTAAAATTAATGGTGGTCTCTCGGTGCCCAATCTTCAAGCTTACTATACGGCAGCGACCATTGCCCCATTATCCCATCTCCATGAGAAACAGCAAATGCCATTATGGGCCACCATCGATATGGTGGACTCAGATCCAATACCATTGGCCTCTCTTCCTTGGCTTCCTCAAGCCCACCGTTCTACCAATATAGGCCCATGTTTAGCTCACTCACTGCGTGTATGGGACTCAGTCAAATATTCTGCAGGCTTAGTCTCTCGCCATCTTCCCCTATTGCGCCTCCTCCAATGCCCATTATTCCCACCTGGATGTGATAATCCGTTACAATTTTCGTGGTGGACTGAAAATGGCTTCACTGATGTCCATTCTATGTTCACTCCTACCAAAATCATATCATTTGCAGCTTTGCGTTCTTCCCATGACATTCCCCTTAGGGAACACTACAGTTACATACAAATTCAACACTTCCTTCAGTCCTTAATAAGATATCAACCAATCCTCTATACGTTAACTCCGTTTGAAAGCATTTGCAGATCGCGGCCCCAGGCCCCGGGTCTGATTTCCTTAATATATACGGCTATAATAGGCTCCAAGAGACTACCCCAGAGACCCCATCACCTTCAATGGGAGGCGGAGTTGGGGAGGAGATTGGACCCGGAGGACTGGCAGATCATGACCATCTCACTCTCCAAATGCTCCAAAAATGTAATCTTTTTGGAAAACGCCTATAAGGTACTTTATAGATGGTATTACACTCCATCCAGATTGGCGAGCTTTATCCCAACATATTCCCCGCTGTGCTTTCGTGGGTGTTCTCATGAAGGTACAATGGCACACATTTGGTGGCAGTGCCCCAGGGTTTGTAGGCTATGGGTCAGAGTTTATGCATTGCTTCGTAATCTCTTCAATACTAATATAAAGAGGGATCCTTTTGAAGCTCTATTGGGGAAACCGATTGCTGAATTATTGAGGCCAGAACGCCACTTGGCATCCCATATCTTTACTGCAACTAAATTACCGTATTTATCGGCGTATAACACGCGCCGGCGTATAACACGCACCCCAAGTTTAGGAGAGAATTTTAAGGAAAAAACTTTTAGGAGGGAAGTTTAAGGAAAAGAAACTTACATTAAAATGCCCATCAATGCAGCCTCATCAGTGTTCATCTGCAGCCTTGTTAGTGTCATTGCAGCCTTTTCAGTGTCAGTGCAGCCTTGTCAGTGCAGCCTTGTCCCCAGTGCAGCCTTGTCCCCAGTGCAGCCTTGTCAGTGCAGCCTTGTCCCCAGTGCAGCCTTGTCAGTGCAGCCTTGTCCCCAGTGCAGCCTTGTCAGCGCAGCCTTGTCCCCAGTGCAGCCTTGTCAGCGCAGCCTTGTCCCCAGTGCAGCCTTGTCAGTGCAGCCTTGTCCCCAGTGCAGCCTTGTCCCCAGTGCAGCCTTGTCCCCAGTGTCCATGTCTACCGCCTACCGCCGCCGTCGCCATACACATGCTAGTAGTTTTAAATATGGCGCCGCGGAGTTCGGAGGGACTCGGCGCCAGCGGAACTGAACGAACGCCGCCGAGATACACATACCCGAGTGTATTCGGCTCTTTCCGGGGCCGCTCACAGTCATGCCCAGTCCCGCCATTGGACCTGTGTTATGTCCATCATATGGCGGGACTGGGCGGGACTGTGAGCGGCGCCGGAAAGAGCCGAATACACTCGGGTATGTGTATCTCGGCTCTGTGATTTCGGCGGCGCTCGTTCAGCACCGCCGAGTCCCTCCGAACTCCGCGGCGCCATATTTAAAACTACTCGCTATGTGAATGTCGGCGGCGATCGCCGACATTCACATAGCGATAGCGGGGATCGGTGTATAACACGCACCCACGACTTTCCCCTGATTTTAAGGGGAATAAAGTGCGTGTTATACGCCGATAAATACGGTAACCATAGCAAGGGCCTGGAAGATTCCGGCTCTCAGTTTTGAGGCTGTCAAAAACCGGGTAAATGATATTATGGTTAACGAGAAACTGACGGCTGTGGCATCTGATACACATGAGAAATTCCTCCGAGTTTGGCAGCCGTGGGTAGTATACTCCCATCCATCTCGGTTTGATTCCAACCTACTCTTTCTCTAACATGGCTCCGGTCTCTCCACCCCGTGGATTTCCCCTCTTTCTTTCTTTCTTTCTTTCTTTCTTTCTTTCTTTCTTTCTTTCTTTCTTTCTTTCTTTCTTTCTTTCTTTCTTTCTTTCTTTCTTTCTTTCTTTCTTTCTCTTTCTCCAAATATCTATCTTTTTCTCTATAACCTATCTTTCTATTTCATTCTTTTTCTGGTCCCCCCCTGTTTATTTTTTCTTTTCTTTTTTCTTTTCCCTTATTCAGTTTTAAGGGCCCACGGGATATGTTCTATGGGCCATCGACACATATTGTGAGCCAAATTGGAAATATTTTTATTTATTACAATTTGTTATATCTCAAACATACTCATCTCTTTTTACAGTTCTCACCACATTTCCTATATAATATTAGGCATTTAGTTTTATAATGGTAACGCAACTTAATGCCTCGCCATGGGTTTGTTTATTGTTGTTACCACAAGAAGCCAATTGTAGTTTGGAGATCTGATACGGATCCTAACGTCGTTTAATATTATGTTTGTGATGTCATAAGCTGTCTCAGTATGTTCACATAATGTGTCTTTTATTATTTACCTGTACTGACATGTTGATATTTCTGTTCAATAAAAACATTTGTACAAGAATAAAACATTTGGATGTTATTTGAAGATCCATGGTGTGCTGGCAAATATATACATTGATCTTTGATGTTTCCAGTCTCCAGCTCACTGTTGCTGCAGCACCCACTATCTGTAATCCCATTCCAGGAATGTGTGCACTGGGAATATTAACATAATTTCTCCTTGGCCTATATATTACCAGCCTAGCCAAAATTAAATGGAATGTATTTCCAATGCTATTATTACAAGAGATTGTAAAGCTGTTATTACATTATAGAAAAAGCCACAACTTTCCTTTCCACATAAGGTACATGCATATGTCATGTTATTTCAACCTGGGCATCATATAGGCCAGATCGGGCGTACTGCATTATTTTAAAAATGTGAAAAACAAAATTCATATAAAATACAGACCCTTCTGTTCAGTAATTTAATAGTCTTCATTGTAAACTATATTTTACTTTATCATAAAAATTGAATTCTTAATTTTCATTACTTAGTATTATCAAAAGATGTTTTGAAATGTATTACCTGTGATATTTCTCAGTTCATTTGCAAGCAGCTCAGAAATCTGAAAAGTTCACATCACAGATAGTAACAACGGGAAACTTTGCATAGTTTATTGCCCCAAGCACATGGGTTAGTGTTGCATATATTCATTGTGACAACTCAGAGATCAATGCACATTGTATTTGCTGGAGGGAATTAGAAAGATTGCAGATTTCAGAGATCGGATGTTATCCGTCCCGGCAAATGAAACAAACAGCATGTCTTGATGACGGGGGTCATTATAAGGACATCCTGAGTGATTTCAGCAAAGGAAAGTGGGATAATAGAGCCTGTGTGACATTGAAAGACATGGCTAGGAAAGTACCAGACTATTTTGGACTATCAGTCTGAAGAATACTAAGGACTCATGCACACATTTGCTCAGCTCCTCTAAACGCCTTCCCTCACATTTTGCACATACGTTTATGTGTGTTTGTAAGTTTTGCGTTAATGTATTCTATTTGCCAGATTATTATTCTGGGCATTAGAATGGATTAACATACAAATGTGTAAGCGTGCCTAAACGTATCTAGCATTTTTGTGCGTTAATGCACGTCCACACATTTTTTTTATCCAAACGGACCGATGCTTTCCTTGATGAGACCTACAGAGGACTTGAAGCTACCTAGTTCCCCCCCAGCCCTCTACACTCTCTGCAAGGTGGCCACAGAACAGCGCAATCCTTGAAGAGAGGCTAAACTGCACTGCACCCGCCTACACTACCCCAACCCCCCACCCTTCCCTTCCTTGACAGATTCTGTTCTCAGCATCAACAACTATACAGCAATGCCAAAAGAATGGAAACAGCATGGCAAAACAAGGCACCAAACATCAGTAACATGAAATACAGTTAGACAACATAGTCAGACTACTTAGCAGGTAACTGGCCTCAATTAGACTGGATGGGGCAGCGGGCCCCAACATTGTCTTTGAGATCATCATCAGAACTTTCAAGTACCATAATTTGCTCAGGGGTCTCAGGTGCTGGGTGGTTATCATGGTTAGACATAACACCCTCATCTGGGCTTGCAACAGTGTCTCTGGAAGTGTCTGCAGGTTTGAACCCTACCCTTGTTAGAGTGGTCGGGGTTGAAGGACATGGATTGTATGGGAGGCAGATTCCATTCCATGGGAATCTCTTGGACAAGGGCAAGGTCCATGACATATACCTCCCCCCCAGTCTGTAGCAGGTCTGGTGGAACACTTTGCGCCCAGCAAACAGGGCCCTCGGATATTTTGATGAAGGCATTTCTTGTCGCCTTCAGGGTCCTCAGACACCACATCGTATACTGGGGATGGAGGGAACGGCCGCTATACTATACAGTATGGATCCAGCTGAACCCCCCCTCTCGAATTTCAGGTTTTTCACCAACACCCAGTTCTGTTCCCACAGTGGCTATGAGCGACTCCTCTACTAAGGATAGAGAGTAGGCGTCTCGTGAGTACAAATGTTGAGCTTTTATTAATCTACACAGAAGCACAGACTGCCCTCCTTTTTGCACACAAGGACAATAGGGGCAGCCCACAGTCTATGGCTCTACTTGATGACTCCACTTTGTAGCATGTTGCGGATCAGATATTTGACCTCCTGGAAGAGGGCAGGTGGGATGGGCTGATATCTCTTCCAATAGGGTGATCTATACATCGGTGCAACGGTAATCTTCAGGACTAGCCGCGCAAAGATTGACAAGGTTCTTCCAACACCTGAAAAAGGTGTTGATAAAGGAAAAACTCCTGGAAGGGGATGGCCAACTGATTCAGCAACTGTTGGTAGTGCTCAGTGTCTTTGGAAGCCATGGCTACTGTTGGTTTGGCCCCCATGATACAGTGCTTGGGTACCACGTAGAGGTCTACAGGGATAATTCGGCTCAGGATTTGTTCATGGGTGGTTCCCATGTTGATCAGCTGAACCAGCACCCCACCTTTATGGACCTTAGGTAAGGTGCGGGCCAACCTTTTTTCCTGGAACTTCAACAGCCTTGATGGGCTCCACCGTGACCATGGCTCCCTGTAGTTTCTTGTGATGCCTCCACTGGCAGCGACTAGACTACTTCCTGGCGACGGGTTAGCAACAACTTCTGCTTCAGAGAAGTATGTACCATGCCTACCCGTTCAGTCTGCTGTTTGTTTGCCCGCCAGTAGGCCTCAAAGGCCTGAATCACTTTAAGCCAGGCTGCCCGCAGACCACAACCCCGTTCAGGGCGATCCAACTGCTCGACCCAGGACAGAACACAGGGTAAGTCCAGGTTTTTCAAGACATTTATGCCGAGGACAATAGGTACTGAGGCAATGACCCGGCTATGGGTGACCATGACCAACAGTTGCTCCAGACAACCATGAGGGATCCAACTGGTCCCGAGTCCCAAACCGTTGGATGTAGAAGCCATATAACTTTGGATCCAGTGTTGATTCAGCAAGGAACCAGTTGGCCATTCACCAGCGTGGTGACTACAGGGCCTGGGCTGACTATGGATTTGTGTTTGGTAGGACATTGATGGGCCGTTTCCAGGGATCAACCCTTCACCCTGGGGAACTCTAGTTTAACGTATGGCGAGGAGTGTTTCTACTCACTAGCATCCATACTGACAGCACCTCCAGTCCTCGTTCGGATCCTTCCAAAACGGATTTGCGTCCTTTGGACCAACTCGTGTTTTACTGTAGACATTTTTTGCCGCATACTGTAGATGGCACATTCTGCTTTAGCTCCCGAATAGTCGCCTGCAGGGCCAACAGCGAGGAAGGAGCCAAGGCTTCCTACCTCATGTACAGAGGTTTGCTTTTCTTTGCCAAGGCAACTGTGGCTTTTGCATCCTCCTGTTCCTGAGCCACCGCTTCCACCATGATATTATTAAATGTGAGGGAGGGTTGAGCTCTCAATCGTTCATGCAGGGTCTCTCCTCATGGCACCAGCACTCACCCGTCCAATGAACTTGTCCCATAACAGCTTGTCTGGGGGTGCCTTTGTCAGCATACCCCTGCAAGTCCTTCTTCTCCAATCGTTTCCATATTTTCTGGAGGGCTATAGCAAAGTGTGTGAGGCTCTTGTTCTCTAGTTGCCTGTGGTTGAAAAATCTGCTTCTCAGTTCAGTCAAGGTTACATTCTCCCCAAACAGGCCATCTAACCATGCCAGGATTTGCTCAAGGCTGACATGCTCAGTACCATAAATGATTAGTGAGCATCATCCTCTAATGAGTTTATCCCTTTAGTGATCAATCTGGCTGGCACCCGATAGAGGCAGGCAGCACTCTCCAATCTCTCCTCCCACTCCGCAAATGAGATATTGGACCCATTGAATTTGGGCACCAGAGCTAAGGCTGTTCCCAGTCATGCTATGGTGGTCCATGTAACCCCGTCCGTGCCAGTTTCTGGGTGGGAATACTCTGTCAACTATGCCAAGTGTAGGTGTGGCCCAGGCTCACTGCCAGCTGAGGCAATAAGACTCACACAGAAGCTGGTTGGTGCAGCAGAATATATTAGCGCAATAATGTTGAGAGAGAACAGAAAACTCTAAAAACATGGCCACACCAGACCAGAACACTTAAAACGAACCAGACAGGGAGTAACGATACACAACTCTGCAGACACCTAACAGCATCCGGCAGCAGAGGTGGCTGGAAGGCAGACCTAAACTGGGACCTTAATAGGAAGGCCACTGCTCAATACCCAGCTACTCTGTCCCTACTCCTCAGGAGCCTGACCTTATACTATCCAGCTGTCCTTAGCCAGCAGGGGATCAATGCTTGTCCTATCCGCACGCGAAATGCGCTAACCTGAAGAAAACAGTGCTTTTTATAAGCACTACCCACTTCAAAGATGGCTGCCAGGTAAGTCCAATCGGATGGCTGTTTCCCTGATGAGCCCTACGAAGGTCTCAAAGGAACCTGGTTCCCTCCCCAACCTTCCGCCCTCTCTGCATGGCGGCCACTGGACAGCGTCACTCTTGCAGGGAGGCTAAAGTGCACTGCACCTGACTACCTGCTGATAGGGATTCCTCCTACTTCCTGTTGCATTTTGAAGCAGGAAGTAAAGTAAACCTCCCCATAAAGGCACCAAATACAAAAAAAGAAAAAAAAATCTTAACCCTTTCACACCGTATCTAAAACGTAAAGAAAAAAAAAAAAAAAGAAAAATTGGCTTTAGATATACTACTGCTCCATGCAATATATGAACTGCATACCATATAGTGGTTTTCTTAAATATAAGCAAAAAAAGTGTGCCTTCTGAACATCTTGGCACAGGGAATCAGGTGAGTCAGCCCTGTTTAATGTACATTGATTTTTTTTTAAATGACATATTTCCGATGATCTGGAAAAGAACATCACTTGTGAAATGTGCTGCTTGAATCTGCTGATGATATAAAACGATAGGACAGAACTGGATTTGGGTCTGTTATGCAGATCAGCTGACCTGTGATAAATGAACTGCAATGCTGACAAATGAAAGTCATTTTACATCAGCATATAAACACAGATCAGTGAGATTGTATCATGGCATAGATGTGCGGTTGTTGGATATATGCAGGTTAGTATTATATAATTATTTTATGTAGAGTTATTAAGATTTCAGAAGGTTAATCAGAAAGAAATCTTTTTTTTTTTTTTTTTATATAGTTTGCATTTTTGCAAATACAAAAAAACTAAAAAAGGGATGCTTTTACCCATCCATTACCATCTATACCCTCCAACGCCAATAGCTCACTAAGCTTCAGACATAATTTCTCACCTAGTAATACCCTTTCCTACCAATGAACAGTAGCACTCCAATTAATCCTAGAATATTTTTATTTTAGGCAATATATATACAGTAGAGTAGCACTGATAATGTATGCAGTGCTGTACATACACATCAGCCCTTGCCTTCAAGAAGCTTATATTCTAGGGTGCTACATGGCCCCAGTATGTACATACACATACCGCATACCTCCCAACTTTCTGAGATGGGAATGAGGGACACTTATTAGCAAAAGTATGTAGGCATAGGACACACCCCCTGGAAGGAGAATTATACAAAAATAAGATTTGTTAAACCCAGTTTAAGGGTAGATAGATAGATAGATAGATAGATAGATAGATAGATAGATAGATAGATAGATAGATAGATAGATAGATAGATAGATAGATAGATAGATAGATAGATAGATAGATAGATAGATAGATAGATAGATAGATAGTGCATTTTATGTATACCTATATAAATTAGACCAAAAATGAGGAACAAATCAGGAGGAAAGAAGAGCAGAGGGACTTTATTCAAAATGAGGAATAGTCCTTCAAAATCAGAGACAGCTGGGAGCTTTGTATACTGAGGCCAATTAACCTACCGGCATGCCTTTGGAGTTTGGGGGGAAACCCATACAAGTACAGGGAGAACACACAACCTCCATGCAGATAGAGTCCTGATCGAAGGGAGAAGTGATAACCAAATTTACACCACTTATCTACTGTACCTCCCTCACTATTCAAAGCATTGCTCCTTTCAGTCAGTCTTCACTGGATGACAATAAGCCCACCCATTCACACCTGAGCGTTTTATAGCTTGAAGTTCAAAGCTCCAAAATGCTCAACAAACCAAATCCCACGATTTTTAATTGTCCTTGTTCATAGCTGAGTGTTCAGACACCTGTAGCTTAATGTCTGATGTTCCAAAAGGTACATAAGCTTCTTTTGAAGCAGAATGTGGTATGTTTGACCTCAATGACTAAGCAGTGCCCAACCGTGCAACCTGCCAATGCCCACCAGTGCCACCTACCAGTGCATATCAGTGCTGCCTATCAGTGCCCACCAGTGCCACCTATCAATGCCCACCATTGCCACCTATCAGTGCCCATCAGTGCTGCCAATCAGTGCCTCATCATCACACCCCAACGTCACTGCCACCTATCAGTACTGCCTATCAGTGTCACCTACAAGTGCCTATTAGTGCCACCCATCAGTGCCACCTATCAGTGCCACCTATCAGTGCCCTTCAGTGCCACCCATCAGTGCCACCTCTCAGTGCCCACCAGTGCCACCTATCAGTGCCCATTAGTGTTGCCTTATCAGTGCCTATCAGTGCAGCCTATCAGTGTCCATCAGTGCAGCCTAGTGCCCAACAGTGCAACCTCATCAGCGCACATCAAATTTTTAAAAAATGTTCTGCCTTTTTTTGTTTTTTTAAGCAAAAAATAAAAAACCCAGCAGTGATTAAATACCACCAAAAGAAAGCAATATCTGTGTGAAAAAAAAATGATAAAAATGTAATTTGGGTACAGTGTTGAATGACCGCGCAATAGTCCAAAAGTGGTTAATAGGAGTGCGCAAAAAAAAAAAAAAAAAACTCACAAAAATGCACATAATAAAAAATGCCAGTCATACGCTGCTCCCAATTGTGAATAGAGGCTTTAAGAGTATACAATATAGTCCAAAATGAGGAATTGTAAAGGATAAATTGTGAACAAAATAGCTGCTGGTCTGTGAAAATCTTCTAGATTGTAAGCTCTATCGAGCAGAGCCCTCTGATCCCTCCTGTACTGATTTGTATTGTAAGTGTACTGTCTGCCCTCATGTTGTAAAGTGCTGCGCAATCTGTTGGCACTATATAAATCCTGTATGATAATAATAACATAATAATACTGACTCACCTACACATAATACAGAATAAAATGTTGTGTTTTCAAAATAATTAAAACAATACATACCATTATCATAAATAATCCTCATCTTTTAGTTTCCTTTTTTAAATGAGCACAGCACATTTCACAATTTTTCATTCTTCCAGCATAGACTTGCTTCCTGCTCCTGACATTTGGAAGTATAACATCTTAGAGCTGAGAAGGAAGTTCATGCTGGAAGATTGTAGGTCTGAACATGGAGCAGGTAGTTAAGCAGCTGTTACTGAAGATCCGGTGTTCTGCCATATAGTGTCCTCGTATCAGATAGTGTCCGCCTCGTACTGCGCAGGCGCAGCGCCTGTGCAGTACGGAGGAGCAGGAGATGCCGAAAATGCCCGAAGTTGATCAGCTGACCATCAGCTGTACACGGCGCTCGGGCACCTGTTAGCGATGGCAGTGTAAGAGGGCCCCTCGCGGGCTCGCTTCGCTCGCCACGCTTCGGGCACGGCCTCGCTGCGCTCGGCAAATATTTATTCTAACTCTATGTCCACTTGGATAGTAGGGAATGATCCTGGACATAGGGTAAGAATAAATGCGCAGGCGCCGTGTACAGCTGACGATCAGCTGTTGAACTTCGGAGACTTTCGGCGTCTCTTTTGTCCTCCGTACTGCGCCTGCGCAGTACAGGGAGGACACTATATGATAGGGGACTGAATTCGATAAGACACCGGCTCTAACTGAGGTCTGAATGGGGGAGAATCTATACTCAGAGCCACCAGCAAAATGTATACTAGTTGTACTGGCCGTCAGCTGTCACTGACTGTGGGTCCTGCTGTAATTGAGTTTTGAATGGAGGAGAATCTCCACTAGCCAAATATACAATGTACTAGTTGTACCTGGCTGTTAGCGGTCACAACTGTGGGTCCTGCTCTAATTGAGGTGTAAATGGGGGAGAATCTCCGCTCACTGCTACCAGACAAATTTACACTACTTTATTTGAATTGGTGGTCAGCTGTCACTTGTGAGGAATGTGGTGTCAGACCAGGGCCCTTCTCACCAGCTTGTGACAAATGAATGGTCAACCTCAAACAGCGATGTCACTGATACGCATCGATACTCTCAGCCTCACTCTGCACAAAGATTTTCCAGCTGGCGGGACTACAATCGAAGTGCCAACAGACTGAGAGCACTGGGTTTAGTTACTTAAGCCATTAACCATTTACACCCCAAACTGTCACCAGATAACTTTGGGCCTATCAACCCTTCACAATATTTACAATAAACATCTGTAACACACACTGTCACCGCAGACATTAGAGACAGTTTTAACACATTTTTAAATATGGTTTAGTAATGAAAAGGTAAAAAAATGGTGCAAATAAAATATAAAAAAAAAGTATTACAAAGGAACAAACAGACAATAATGCAAAGAAATAAAAAGGAATTCAAAATTAAAATGCTTGCAAGCTCTTTTTTTCAGCAGACTTCAGTCAGTGAGCAAGGTGATATATTGGCTCTCATAACTTGACAGATCTTCCTTCGTTTGATGGTACCAGAGGGCTGAACAATGTGATTGCAGTCCACTTTTTTTTGGCATCAAAGGGGTGTTGACAGAGACCATCTGACCAATTAAGCGGCTGAGGAGGGGCCATGGGGAGTGGTCACTGTGTTTATGACTGTATTCCAGGTACAGTTTTCTAGAAGTATTAAAATCTCTGCATACCTGCAGGTTACAGTCTGCTAACATGCATATTATCGTCCAGCATGAAATTAGCTTAGAAATGGATATAAATATGATAGGTCTTGGATGGCCAGTTTGCCTGTGAGAGGAAATGGGACGGTTCTGCTCCTGGTACTTGTAGGGTAACGATGTTTGGGCACAAAACGCTACAAATTAACTGATGGAGGTAAATATGTCTATATTCTGGCTGTGCTGTTATTATTTCATGAGTTATGAAATATACGGAAGTTTTAGAATTTTTGCTGCTAACCAGTATATCAAGAATGTGTATTGCTATGGTATTTACAATAGGAGGGAGAGCTGACAGGTATCTCCAGGTAAACTCCAGTCACTAGAGCGGGCAAGTCAGACATTTTTATTAGGGTTTCCAGACTGAAGTGTGGATTTGGCTAATAGGCATGAGGGGGTCTGCATTTTGTCCTAATCTGATAAGGAGGCTCCGGCATGCAACTAAGAGTTTGTGGACTGTATAAACTGAAGGACAATGGAGGGGGAAAAGGTCATTGTGGCTATGCTTCTTCTTCAGACAAAATGTCTGGGATGAAATGAGCAAAATGGTTGCCACATACAGCTTTTCATGGGCCCAATGCGCACAACCATTCCATCACTGACTGCAGGTCCTGCTTTAACTGAAGTATTAAAATCTCTGCATACCTGCAGGTTACAGTCTGCTAACATGCATATTATCGTCCAGCATGAAATTAGCTTAGAAATGGATATAAATATGATAGGTCTTGGATGGCCAGTTTGCCTGAGAGAGGAAATGGGACGGTTCTGCTCCTGGTACTTGTAGGGTAACGATGTTTGGGCACAAAACGCTACAAATTAACTGATGGAGGTAAATATGTCTATATTCTGGCTGTGCTGTTACTATTTCATGAGTTATGAAATATACGGAAGTTTTAGAATTTTTGCTGCTAACCAGTATATCAAGAATGTGTATTGCTATGGTATTTACAATAGGAGGGAGAGCTGACAAGTATCTCCAGGTAAACTCCAGTCACTAGAGCGGGCAAGTCAGACATTTTTATTAGGGTTTCCAGACTGAAGTGTGGATTTGGCTAATAGGCATGAGGGGGTCTGCATTTTGTCCTAATCTGATTAGGAGGCTCCGGCATGCAACTAAGAGTTTGTGGACTGTATAAACTGAAGGACAATGGAGGGGGAAAAGGTCATTGTGGCTATGCTTCTTCTTCAGACAAAATGTCTGGGATGAAATGAGCAAAATGGTTGCCACATACAGCTTTTCATGGGCCCAATGCGCACAACCATTCCATCACTGACTGCAGGTCCTGCTTTAACTGATTTCTGAAAGGGAGAGAATCTCCACTCAGGGCCACCAGCCAAACGTATACTACTTGTACTAATGATAAGTAGAGAAATTATGGGACTTTAAATGAGGCAGTAATGGACAAATGAGTAAAAGATTTCTGAATATATATTTATTGACATAGACAATATCATAGCACATTGAAAATGTTACATACATGGATAAAAAATAATTTCTGCTAAACACACACAGCATGATTCTATTGCAATTCATATATATGCAAAAATATAATAGTAGCACACTACATGACCAATAGATAAGATGTTCATACTTCATGTCATAAGGTCAATTGAAATAGTAAAAGTTGCATATCATACTCTAAAATAACAATATGCCATGTAATATGGACATGGCTGGATCCTAGGTGCTTGATGCATTTCGTGGATGCATGACATATCTGCAAGAGATATAAATAGTATTATAGTCTAGTATTGGACCTAGGCATCAAAGAAAGGGAGGGAGATGAGACAAGAAGGAAAAATATGTATCCATCCCTGCAAACGAGGCTAAAGTTCAATCAATGTGCCATACTACAAGACGAGGGCTGCTAAATCGTTGGTCCCGGGAGCTGTGGTTGTATAAACCTGCAGGAAGATCGGGCACAAAATTATCCCCAAATAAATAGGTATCTCCATGTGGTACTAGATAGTGATGCGCAGTAGTGTCTCCAAAAATGTATCTGTAAAATTAATAGATGTGTGACCATCATATATATAGATGGTGCTAGTAAAAATAGATTTAAGACCAGTACCCAAGGAGACTAGAAAAGAAACCACAAGGTTTGCAAGGTAGAAGTAGGCAAGTATACCATGACCATGTGTAGGGATTGAGTAGAGTAGGTGTGCTAAATATTGCATGACACCATCATATCATTACCCAAAAAAACAAAGTTACAATAGAAAGAATATGCAACTAAGCAGTACACAATAATGAAATTCCCAAAGTAATTACCTTGTGTATCTGGGTAAGACCATGCTCTACAAGTAAAGTGCCCAAGTATACAGCTTAGAAGACTGTTACATGTGGGAGTGGCTTTTATACCCGACTACCCGCGGGACATTCCCAGCGTCGAGCAAGGCATAGTGAGTGAGGGGAAACGTGAGGATCCGGGAGGCACCCACCACTCACGAATGGTGCCAAAACACTCCCTGCATAATACAGCCCGAGTATGGAAAAACGTGCCGGAGCTATGACACCCAAATGGACGTCATACACACGGCGCAGGATGTGGCTCCGATTTGCAGCAGGTGATGCATGCCCGATCCACATTCAGGGCCACCAATCAAACGTAACCTACTTGTAATGCTTGTCACTGACTGCATGTTCTAACCCAACTAAAGTATGAATTGGGGAGTCTACACTCAGAGCCACCAGCTAAACATATACTACATGTATTACCCCAAAAGGGAAAATGTCCAAGTGCCCCTTGGCCCAATCCTCCCTAAACATC
The DNA here is from genome assembly GCF_042186555.1 of Aquarana catesbeiana. NCBI lineage: Eukaryota > Metazoa > Chordata > Amphibia > Anura > Ranidae > Aquarana > Aquarana catesbeiana. The sequence goes on along the minus strand of NC_133327.1, from coordinate 82,453,895 downwards.
TTACCTACCATATCCTTCCTAGATCTAGCATGGCTTCTTCTTCCATGATGTAGCACCCTGATGTTTAGCCAGGGTTGCTCGTAAATTTATTTGCCAAGTGATAGTTGCCTTGGCCAATTGATAGGAGGTCAATTGATTTCACCCTAATTCTGGAATTGCTGCACTTCTCTCTTCTGCCACTAGATGGTATTTGGTGGCTTTAGATAAGACAAGGGCATTGCAAGGACAGATTAGGAATGAATGGGGTGTCTCAGCCAATGGGCAGGGATTTTCTTAGGTCCCTTGGCCTGCTGGGAGAGCCTGTTTATTTGAGTGAGGTTAGGTGACTGGGTTCTGTGCCACCTGAATGGCTGTCTGGGTGGACGTATGTTGTATTGCCACGGGCTGCTAGGCCAGAGCCCGAGACCTATCCCGGGTACATCTGGCTGCTAGGCTGTCTGAGGGCCTATCCAGAAGCAAGAGAGCAGCGTAGGGTTGGGACTGAAGTCCAACCAGAAGTGACGGTTCTGTCGGCCGGAGAACCCGTCCTGGTCAAAGGTTGAGGGGTAGCTGTCGCCACTAAGGGACCATCCACCGTACTACCAGGGACCACTGTAAGTAGCTGAAGTAAATACCAGAGCAGTATTTTTACCAACTGGGGACGGTGAAGAATTGGGAAACTCCAGCATGTATCAAGCCAGGGACCCAGCCAGTGAAGGAGACGCTTGCAGAGCAGTATTGTGTGTCAAGCCAGGGACCGAGCAGGCCAGTGGGGTGATGCTTGAGAAGTATCTGTAATGCCGTGTACACACGAGCGGACTTTACGGCAGACTTTACGACGGACTTTCCAAATGAACGGACTTGCCTACACACGATCAACCAAAGTCTGACGGATTCGGACTAAAACAAGGAAGTTCATAGCCAGTAGCCAATAGCTGCCCTAGCGTCGTTTTTTGTCCGTCGGACTAGCATACAGATGAGCGGACTTTTCGACCGGACTCAAGTCCGTCGGACAGATCTGAAACATGTTTCAAATCTAAGTCCGTCAAACTTTTGAGAAAAAAAAGTCCGCTGGAGCCCACACGCGATCGAATTGTCCGACGGACTCAGGTTCACCGGTCCAAGTATGCCGTAAAGTCCGATCGTGTGTACACGGCATTAGTGTCAAGCTAGGGACCCAGCAGGGATGCGGGGGTGATGCTTGAGGGAGATACTGAATGAGAAGATTGGAAGAGCTCAGGGGATCCAGTGGCAGTGGATCAGCAAGTCTAGTGAAAGACTGGGAGCTCAGTTGAGTGAAGATCTACAATAGGAGATTGTAGAAGAAGTGTACAGGTTCATTAATACCTTTGTTAGAAACTGTTTCAAGATTGTTGCTATAGGAGACAGCAGTCCTACTCATGCAGATGTGGTGTCTTGCTGGATGCATTTACCTGCATGGCTGTTTACCTAGAAGTCTCGGAGTATGCTAAATTATCATTGCAACTACTAAAGGGAGCCCTGGCCCTAAACCCTCTCTCCCACAGTTCTGTTTAAGGGACAATAAATGTCTTGGCATTAAAAAAGTGTCATTGCACCCACCATGCCTCGTAACCCATTCTACACAGAAGGATGTCAGCTGTCCCTAACTCTGGAGGTCACCAAAAGGCCTGGAGAGGCCTGGGACTTGGCTACAATTGTTTAGCAAGACATAAACAGCTATGTTATTACCTGTTCTTTCTCTCCCCACTGCAGTATATCTCTTTTATGACATCTTGTTATTTTTGTGTGTAGCGCTGGTAGATTTACAATCTACCGCAGATTAGATAAATTTAGTGAATTGGGTGTTAGGAAGGTTAAAAGTTCGCCTCTGTTCCAGCTTGGCTGACCTTGTGTGTGCTTCCGTGCTGACCGGTGGGTGTCGCTGTTACCATTAGTCAGTGTTGGAAGGGCAACGTGTCGAAGTGTATGGATGCTCCTCTGTCCCGGAGGCACGCTCGGTGGTGGTGGTCCTCCGAGTTGCATTCTGGGCGAGGGTATTTATGGGACAGACGCCAGATGCCATGTTCTAAGGTTCGTTTTACAGCCACCTGCTGGCCCTCCTGGCCGACAGGTATACGAGTGGGAGGTCCACGATGCTACGGCGCAGGAGTGGGTCCAGAGGCTTGTCTGGGGCCTACCACCGTGGCCGATGAATGGTCCTGTGCTGTCGGTCCTATGTGACGAAGCTGGACAGCTGAGGAGATCTCAGGGGAGGACCCGTCTTGGAGAGATCACGCAGTGTGCTGGTCTATAGAGGGGCCTGGTGACTCGGTTGCAGGACGTATCCAAAAGAAGTAATTATACAGCATAGTGTCACCGGTTCGGCTTAAAGGTTCAGGCACTGTGACTGACTGTTCATTGCAGAAGATCTGATACATCCTGTGGCAGAGGATCGTGCAGATTTACCCCCCCAAGTAAGTCTGTGGCAGAGACTTTAGATTTGTGCTGCGTACTGGCTGCTAGACCGGTGAGAGAGGCCTATCCAGACGAGCAAAGAGTGCGACCCATGAGGGGAATGCATTCCACATAATTATCTGAATTCTACCGGGACATTATCGCTAAGATTTTGCAAGAAGATATTGGAGTTTCTCCTGAAGGTTTCCTTTTCCGTCTCTTTCCTGCTACTTCCTAAAGTTTGACTGTTTAATAAAGCATTGAAAACGTACTCCAGTGTTGGGGCGTGTGTCGTCTAGCAGTAAACTCAACGGAACCCCTAGACCCGGTGCCGGTGAAACAGAGGGAAGCAAAGTGAAGGTAACAGACCCGCTTAAACCAGCAGCTCCACCGTGAGTTAGTGCTACATGTGTGTATTTTAGCTATTCATGTGTATGTGCCCTTCACTGTAATGTCTTATCTGAATTCTCTGTATTACTTGTGTGCATCGCTCACACAGTGCAGCATCATGGGAGGAGAAAGCCTAAAATGTATTCTTAATAAAATAATAATAATCATACCTTTGTTTTTAAAGTGGTACTTTCACTATGGCGTATATTCACCATATGATTAAAGTCTGTTCTCAAATATTTAGGAAAGTTTGTGAGACACATAATTGTTGTTTTCCCTGAATAGAAAAATGGTGAACAGCTGTCAGGAAGGACTTTTCCGGGAGAGAAGTGATGGATAAAAGCCAAGCATGTAAATGTACTTGAAGCAGAACAATAAACCACTGTGCAAGTCTAAACTTCTATTATTCACCTCAGCTACTGTAAAGGTTGCAATCTGACACACAGTAAATGTTTCCTAAGCAGATACAATGATTAAATATTAAAGGTGAGTATGAGTCAAGATAATAACTGTCAGCAGATGTAAATAATTTTAGGTGTTCTTAAAAGAGAAGTACGGGTTTACAAAAGAACAAACATTCATACTCGCCTAGATGGCTGCAGCATTGGTCTGATGCTGCTGTTGTCTCCCACTGTCTGTGCCCAAGAACTGAGAAGACTGCTGATCGCTCGGTTCTTGGATCTGCTCTGAGCACAGAGTGGTGACTGACACTGACACTGTTCTGCCTTTCCAGCACTCACTGAAGAGCTGAACTGTGGAGGGGACAGGAGAGTCTGGCTCAGGCATCTGGGAAGATCCTGACAGAGCCCAGTCCAGGCTATGGAGTCCTGCAGAGCCTGGACTGGCTCTGTGATATCAGCCAACACCTTGGCTTTAAAGTGGTTGTTACCTTAAAAAAAAAAAAAAAAAAAAAAAAAAGAGATCCTGTTTCCTTATAGCAGATTAAACAGCACAGTGCTTATGCTGTCTAACCTGCCCCTCTGGAGACTGTAAAAAACCTGTACGTTCCTGACAGTTTCTGCCCTCCCAACTGTAAACTGACCATGGTTTATCATGACTGCTGAGCCCTGACAACGTGGTCAGTTTACGTACCTCCATCATGTGCTGTTTTTCCTCTCTCTAAATACCTTTTTGTGCTGTATCTTCAGGCCGGTCACCTGACTCCTGGTCCCTCTGCTATTCCGATCCAGGGCTACAGCAAGAGGGACAGAGCAGCCAGCTTGGTGGTCTTGTGACTCCTGGCTGACGTCAGAGGGAGAGCTTGGCTCCTTTTGCTGTAGCCCTGGATCGGAATAGCAGAGTGGCCAGGAGTCATGTGACCAGCCTGAAGATACTTCACAAAAAGGTATTTAGAGGCTTTGTTTCTAAAAAAAACACTTATACAGTGCAGGATGACAACTTAAAATAGGGGGGCTGGCAGCAAAGCATAATTTAGGGTTATAAACCCTTTAATTTGCTGTTGGTTGAATCTGGGCTACAGGAGTGCAGAACTAAGTGCACTCCTGTGACCCACAGAAGAAATATGCCCAAAAGAGCTTTGTTCATGCTTCTCATTTAGAACAGCAGTCCACACAAATGTGGTTTATTAGTTATTAGTGGAGCCTGGTGGGTAGAATCAGCTCCTGGCTGTCCTGGATACTCTATCAATGAGATCTCCCAGCTATAATACTTATACGCAAAGAAAGTGTTTCCACCGCTCAGGCTGACACTGACCCAGGTGTAAGTAGAAGTTTCAGAGCAGAAGAGCTCCAGGTGCTGGCTGAATGCTAAGCAAAGCAGGCTTGAATGGAGGGGAAGATTTGGATGCCGCACACCGGATGTAGTAAAAAAACTTCACTTTATTGAAAAAATGGGATCATCAAAATAACAAGACTGTCATGCAGAAAGTACAGATAAGCTGACGCGTTTCGCACTCAGGACTGAGTGCTTACTCATAGCTCATGAGTAAGCACTCAGTCCTGAGTGCGAAACGCGTCAGCTTATCTGTACTTTCTGCATGACAGTCTTGTTATTTTGATGATCCCATTTTTTCAATAAAGTGAAGTTTTTTGACTACATCCGGTGTGCGGCATCCAAATCTTCCCCTCCATTCAAGCCTGCTATAATACTTATACCCCGTAGTTTTTTTTTTTTGCATGCTAGTCGTTTAGCGAACCTGAAGAGTTTATTAAAGTTCCGAAAATTCTCGTACGACAGAATAAAACAATCGGAAGTGATGTCATGTGTTGTAGTGTATTTGTATTGTATTTTCGGATGAGAAAAATGTTCGTGCATGTCCAATCAAATAATATCGGATAAACTGTCTGGATTGTTTCTTCAAAGCTCTGTACTAACGATCCTTTAATCAGAGGATCGCATGGAAAGCGGTATTTTTCGTCCGATTTTCGGATCGTGTGTACGGGCCAATAAACTGGTCATACACAGTTCATTAGGAACTGGCTGAAATTTGTTCAGTGGGTGACATTGTTGACCCACCTCTGCTTGACTGAAAAAACGGGGCTGGGCAGAAATTTGTAAGCTGAACAATGCCTGTGTTCCGTCAGAATCGGCGACCTTTCAGATTAGGTATTGGAACTGTCGTTCTCTCAGCTGCGCATGTGTTTCCACCTCTACCAGGTTTGCTAATATGACAGAATACCTGCAGTCAGAAGAAGGCAGCGGACATCTTACTACACCCAGGTACGTCTTGAATTAGCAATAAAGTGAGTGTATATAAATAAATATAGTATATTGACATGTGTGATGCTGTTTAATTTGACAGCCTAAAGGGTTAGCGCTGAGCGGTGCGGGGTGTACCAACATGGCCTCCGTCACCTACCTACTGCTGGTGTCCAGCTTGAAAATGTAACATCAAAACAGCATCACACATACTATATTTATTTATATATGCTGACTTTATTGCAAAAATTTATCTGAAATTCAAGAGGTAGCTGGGTGTAGTAAGATGTCTGCTGCTGCCTTCTTCTGACTGCAGGTGTTCTGTCAGATTAGCAAACCTGGTAGCGGTGGACGCAAGCACAACTGACGGAATGTCACTTCCGTTACCTAATCTGATGGGTTGCCAATTCTGTTGGAACACCTGCATCTAATCAGATGCAGACACTGCTTGGGTACTTTAGCAGCTAGCCAGGTTTCAAAATACAATAATCCAAGCAAGATATCCGTTCATTCCCGAAGTGTAGCATTCATGGAGGAATCTATTAGAATCTATATGTACATCTATGGCCATTTTTAACTCTAATCCGCATGGGAGGATTAAGTGCTCCTTTCCATATTGGCATGTTCCAACACCTTGTTTTGTAGTTCTAGAATGAAATAAATATAAAAAAAAAATTAGAACACCTCGTAATGGCTGCAACGGGGGTGCGGAGCCAGGAACCAAGTACAGATATTGTGCTTGGTGTGAGGGGAGGAGACTACATACTGTGGCCTGATTTTTATGACTAGCTATGCCATGATGTGTAATAGTACTGCTGAGTATAACAGAGAGTGGATATTGATATCTGCATTTCATTATAAATGAGTACCTTTGTCTTGCTGTGCAGCTATTTGCAAGGCTGAGGCTAGGTTTCCACTAGTGCAACTTTTCATGCGATTTGGTACTGAAAAGTCGCATGACAAGTCGTACCCCATGATTTCCAATGAGTACCGTTCATATCTGTGCGACTTCAAGACGCAGCGACTTCAAAGTAGTCCCTGCACTACTTTGGTCCCACTTTGATGCAACTTGAGGTCCATAGACCTCAAGAATACACACGCATTGCTTCAAGTCGCGGCAAAAAATCACGGTAAAAAATTGCTGAAAAATCACGCGACTTTGGGGACGCAATAGTGGAAACATAGCCTTAAAGTCAACTTGTAGCTAGGCTAAGGACATTCAAGTATTCACATAATCTTAAAGAAGTGATACTAAACACACACTGTTTAATTTACATTGTCCCATTCTATTTCTGTATATGGATTATAATTATTTTACCAAAAAACAAACAAACATCTAAGTACCTTTTTCCCAAATGATATACAGCTGGCACAACAGAAGTTCTTTTCCAGGCTGTCTGCAGGGAAACATAAGCTTCTAGTACTCCGCTGCTGGTCACATGTTCAAAGTAAAAAAACAACATTTCCTTTGGAATACAAAGTAAAAATAAATAATTAATATCAATAAATTGTTTTATTATGTCATACAAACATATATTTGAAATCAAAACTTTACATTTTTTTGGCAATAATGTGTGATTTATGCCAATCAGGTTGTGTCACGCCCCTCCAGCCTGTGTCTAAAAATAAGAGGGCGATGAAGCCTCCATCGATCTACAGGTAATATCCTGCCCCCATTGTGTTTAATTGGTTAGTGGGCATGGAGGAAGAGGCAGGGAGTGGGCTGTCGTTTACTACTGTTTATACCCCCACATGTGTGAGTCACATGGGCTATTTATATGTGATAGGGAGGAAATGCTCAGAATAGAAACTCACTGAAAACTGAGCATGTGCAGAGCTGCCAACACTGCTATGCAAAATCCCTAGCTGAATTGGGGACTTGGACAGAAGGGGGAGATAGAGAGCAGCGGGATCAACCAGGTTTTTTGCAGAATACAGACAACAAATAGGGACTGAGTGGGTATGAACAGCAAGTAATACAGCATTTAATTTGATCTGGGTTTAGTGACATTTTAATAAGCATTAACTGAGTCCTAAAATAAGCCATCAATTACCATGGTAGCTGCTGTGGAGTAATGCATCCTCAATGTTTACAGCAGAGCCCTTTCAGGCTAAGCAGCTCAGCTCACCCTACCCCCCCCCCCCCCCTGAAACCTTCCAGCCTTCCAACAGTATATAGTGTATAATATAAAATGACAGCGCAGGAGGTCTGGGTGGGGGGAGCAGGGTGAGCTGAGCTTCTGAAAGAACCACTTAAATGACTTCAGAACTTCTGTTGTGTACCATGAGGATTAATTGCTCCGCACTGCCTGCAAATACTAAGGTCAGCAAATTAAAAATTAAAAGTCTGCAGCTACAAATACTGTTAAAAAAAGGACACTCACTTGTTCAAGGATCCAGTGCCGTCCTCACCCAGGCCATTTCTTCACCAGTTTTTGCGTCATGTTTACAGGTCATGTTTACTAAGGAAAGCTTGCTTTGATACCTTGAGGATTCACAGCCGACTTCCCACTGCACATGTGCAATTCAGGCTGTGCTTTGTGATTGGACCCACAGCCTTCTGGGACCTGTGACGTGTCCTAGAGGTTGCAGGCAGAGAAGGGAGGGGGAAGAACTTTTGCACCTATTGCCAAGGCCATTAAAACCTGCAAAATTGGGAGAGGAGGAGAAAGGGAAATGTTAAAGTGAAACTTCTCTTTTAGGGTGAAGTTCTGCTTTAAGTTACCTGTGTGGCTATGAATGCTGGGGTATGTTCCAGACACTCAGATGAGCTGAGGAAGCTTCTTGATGAGTGGTAAAAGGTCTTCAATATTATAGAACATGTCCAGTTGAATGTTACTACTAGCTATCATAATTTGTTGTTCTAGCAGCAGGTGGTTGATATTAAGAATTGCATTCCAATACTATTCCTAATGACCTCTTGATATGGCACTATTGGGGGTCTTTGATGACTCTTGTTGGCCTCAAATGAAAGAGGCAATTTAGCTTTCAATGTAAGCTTTGACTGGAACCAAGTCTTTAGCTGTAAACATGGGTTGTGGCAAGTAAAGTGTATTGCTATGGTAACAGATACCAAAGAGTTTAAAAATGTGAGATAACAGCCAAATGAGCTTCACATCCCACACAAGCAGAAGAGAAATAAAAGACAACCTGGCAGCATGCTCTCAACCCAAACCCAGCATGCAGAAGGCTGACCTAAAAATCTGTAGAAAACATATAGGAAACAGATTTCAAGAAATGAGAACATTTTATTTTCATCTGTACATCTTTTTTATTATAAATGTTCTCTATCTCCATATCAGTTGATCATAAGTAAAATATACTGAAGCCCCCTGACAATTCCAGGCATCAAATGGCAACAATCGGGCATCTGCTAGCCATCACAAATTACAAATGAGCTAGGCTTCAAAGTCTGCTTAATTTACCTATATCCTAGTACAGACTTTCTAAACCTTTTTAACCCTTAAAATTACTTTCCGGAAATAGGGCACCCCTGCTAATAATTACTATATCCACAGCTCAGGATACATTAGTGTGATGGCCATTTCCAAGAATGCTTTTTACATTGGCAGTTATTAAGAAGAATACCTGAATTACCTGAATGTAATGCTGGAGAGAGGTATTCCCCTAGATACCCAACTTTGGAAGATTTGTACAGATGCAGTGTTTACTGCTTAGCATTGACAGTTCTCTAAATGGTTTTTCTTGTTGACTTGAATTGTTCTTTATCTATGTTCACACTGGTGAACCTCTGAAGCCCTTTTGTGTATTTTTAATTTCCTCTTCGGATTGCATGTATTTTGATTTTGATACCTTCAGTGTGATAGAAAGCAAATCATGAGTGGGGTGAAATTGTGGAATTTAAAGATACCCTGAGAGTGTGGATGTCTTGCAGATAGCTAGAAAGATCATTGGGGTCAGCAGTTACTCATCTGAGAGGTAGAAATTGCTCAAGGAACCCCAAGAACATCTGGAGGAACCCTGGTTGAGAAAAGCGGTCTTAGTATTATAGGATCCAAAGCCATACTGATTCTGCTACCTTCTAAAGCAGCTTCTGGGCCAACACAGTAATTTACATTTCCCAGCATGCAATTCTTCCATGTGGTATGCATAAGGGTTTGGACCGAGAGAGCATCCAGAATAAACCAGAATGTATGCAATTAACTTTTTATATAGCTTCACATAATAACCTTTCTCTTATGTTCCTGAGATCGGATTATATATAACTATACATAATATTAATAATAATAAACAACTTCTGATGAAGGTCTGTATGAGACATACATACATGTGGACTACAAATTACCCCACTCATGTGTACATTTATAACAGGAGATCAGAGTGTGGGCTGCCCCCAGATTTAATGACTGCTTTTGATCATCTAGCAGTCATAATAGATTTGACCCTGGTGACAAAAGGATATTTAGAGTTTTTATATTGATTTCATATTTTCATCAAGGTTGATCTATGTCAGTGATGGCGAACCTTGGCACCCCAGATGTTTTGGAACTACATTTCCCATGATGCTCATGCACTCTGCAGTGTAGTTGAGCTTCATGGGAAATGTAGTTCCAAAACATCTGGGGTGCCAAGTTTCGCCATCACTAATCTATATATATTCATGCATTGACATAATTAGTAATCCCCTGGGGTTACTATAAAGAAAAGTGTAGATTGCTTTTAATATATGGTATATTTTAAAGTGGAACTTCACTCTCCCAAACAACATTGATTATTTTTCATCATTATGGTGCTAGAATTAGTAAATAAATAGGAAAGTATATCATATTTACTTGTTTTAAACTTTTTTTTTTTAGTTTCTTCAGTTACTTCCTGGTTCCTTGACTAGGCAAATTATTTCATACATCCCAGGAGTCTTAGGAGGGGTTTTCTCTGCTCAGCACACTCTCCTGCATACATGCTTGAGCTAAGGGCAGATGGATTCCAGGAAGTAAATGCTACATAAATTACTCAAGATGGCCATGGCCAGAAATGCTGGGGGGGGGGGTCTTTTTCAAAGTGGTTTCTCATCAAAGTAAAGCATGGAGACATGGATGGATGGGGGAATTTGCTTTGAATATTAAGAATAAATTAAATAGCGTTTTTTGTTTGTGTTGCTCAGATGTAGCGCAGTTAACAATAAAGTGTAGGCTTTGTAACTGCATACATGTCTCAACACTTCACTTTAATGAAGGTTTGGATTTAGCATACACATGAAACTGAAATGTGTCTATTTTTAATCCATTTTTATTTTTTCGATAGTTCTCTTGTTTAGGATATGTTTAGATTCACGGCCTAATTGCTGCAAACGCTAAAAAGTGATCTGGGTTTGGTGATTTGATGCCTCCCCACCTCCTGTTTTAACCCTGTAAATGCCGCACCAACACTCTGCAACAGCTTTTGCAGCGCATTCCAATTCGCTTGAATGGGTCATGTTCAATGGTGGTATTGCCCACCAAACACAACTGCAAATCATTATGACCATGAGATGTGAACACCCCCCCCCCTCTACCAGCCTTGCAACTTAAGGGGCGCGGATTGGGAGCTCTAGAAATGTGGCTCAATTTATGTCTTTAACGCCACTCAACTGGAAGACCTAAAACAAATATGTTACAAATGGTACAAACCACCAACCCGCGCAGGAGGAAACGAATGAGTTAAATGTGTTTAGGAGCAGCACGTTATAAGAAAAGTGAAAAAGAAAATAATTAACAAATTAATTACAAACCAAGCTCCTTCTGAAGTGCCAGTGCAGATAGATAACAATCACAAAATTACAAAATGTATGTAAAGATCTCAAAATGAGAAATAATGTCCATAGTGAAAAAACAAAAAACAAACAAAACAGCAGTACGCATCAAAGTGTTGAGATGCCAAATAGTGAAAGCACAAAATCCAAATGAAACAAATAATGTTCATAAATTAGTGTAGATATTCAAAACTTCTGGGTAAATCCTCTTAGTAATCAGCAAACATCAAGTGAACAGTAATCCACCATCATCACTGGCCACACAGCCTACTCACCAGATTGTGTTGAATCCCATCACAGGAGTCAAAAGCGCTTCAAAGACATGCCAGAAAAGCTTCATGTGATCACAGCCTGGTCCAAGTACTGGAACGATGGGACTGTTTGGGCACTGGGTAGATATGGATGGACCTTAGGATGGGGATTGACCGTTAATGCCATGGATGGGAAAAAAACGAATGGAAAACTCTGATCGTGAAGTATGCCAAAATTTATTTAAACAAGCTAAAAAAGCTAAAAACAGGCTAAAAAAACCCGCATGAACCACATGTGGGTGAATGCAGACAGTCAAACAACGAACGCAGCTACGAGGCTGCGTAACGACCGGAAGAAGCGTGTCACGTTGGGTATGTCTGACTTATGGGGCGTGGATTGGGAGCTCTAGAAATGTGGCTTAATTTATGTCTTTAACGCCTCCCAACTGCAAGCCCTAAAACAAATGCTTTGAATTGCGATTAAAATATTACCTCTTCTCTTACAGGGAGCTGCCATTTTTATTTCTATAGAAACCTGTTAGGGTGTCTTTCAACTCCACACTGAGCCCTGATTTGCTTTCTTCCAAACTGAAGGTATTAGGCCTCGTTCACACAGACGTATCTAATGCCGCGTACACACGGTCGGACTTTTCGACCGGACTTGTCCGACAGACTGAGTCCGGCGGACAATTCGATCGTGTGTGGGCTTCACCAGACCTTCAGCGGACTTTTCCAGTCGCAAATCTGACGGACTTTAGATTTGGAACATGCTTCAAATCTATACCTCGTAACTCCGCCGGACCCAGAAATCCGGTCATCTGTATGCTAGTCCGACGGACAAAAACCCACGCTAGGGCAGCTATTGGCTACTGGCTATCAACTTCCTTATTTTAGTCCGGTGTACGTCATCACGTACGAATCCGTCGGACTTTTGTGTGATCGTGTGTAGGCAAGTCCGGTCATTAGAAAGTCTGTTGAAAGTCCGACAAAAGTCCGTCGAAAGTCTGTCGAAAGTCTGTCGGACGGGCTGTCGGACTTTTGTAGCTGAAAAGTCCGACCATGTGTACGCGGCATAAGGGTACATCTGTGCAAAGGGCAGTGTTTTCCCACATGGAGTGCACAAGAGTTCTGTTCATCCCCACGCAGGCAGTACCATTCATATTTATTGGGATGCAGCGGCTGCACAGACACAGCCGCTGGTCCCAATTTGACAGCCATACAAGTGCAAGTGTGTGTCCCTCGATGCATACAATGTGCATTCAAAGACACATATCCACTCTTGCATGGCTGTCAAATTGGGACCAGCGACTGTGTCTGTGCAGCTGCTGCATCCCAATAACCTGTGCATCCTGTAAAGGCAAAACCGCCCCCCGAACTATATAACTACAGTATGTCTATTGGGATGCAGCAGCTGTACTGTGTTGCCGCTGCATCCCAATAGAACACCTGTGCATTCTGTGCGGGCAAACGCAGCCCTTCACACTGATGTACATCTAGATACACCTGTGTGAACGAAGTACTGTACTACTTCCTGTAGATATAAATGTACAACAAAAGGGGCTAAAAGCTTCATACAGGAATTTTCCTTGAAAATGTGTTAGCCCAATACAATAGTATGGTAATTAAAAATAATGAAATCAGGAGAGGAAATAAAAAATAACCAAAAGGGCTCCAGAGGCAGGGCCACTGTTAGAAATCATGGGGCCCCGTACAGCCAACCTGACAGGGCCTCCTGCTCATCCTGAAAGCGATCCCCCTGTGTGCCTGCAGCAGCTGCCGGTGGGAGAGGAGAGGCGGGAAACTGGCAGGGTTGCAGGGGAGGGGGGCACATGTGGGGGGGGGGGGCACAATATTAGAACCAAGGATAGGTATTTTCAATAAGGCAGTACAGTCTGCCCTCCTGCTCAGGTGCTCGGGCCCCCTTTTGAACTGTTGGGACCTGGGCCCAGTACAGGAGAGCTGGCTGTACTGCCTTATCAGCGTCCCTGTCCAGAAGTGCACCATTGTGAACAAGCATAAAGAACAATTTAAGTCAACAAGGACAGCCAAACCAGAACCCCACCAATGATAAGCAGCAAACACTGCATCTGTGTGGAAAGTTGGATACCTTTGGAATACCTCTCCTCCATTACATTCAGGTAAGCAAACTAGGGTTTCATCCCAAGAAATCTCATCCCAAGAAAATTGGTTGTGGCACCATTTTGTTAATTGCTTCTGATCAGTCTAAAGCCTCATGCACACGATCGGACTTTGCTCCATCGGACTTTTGTTGCCGGAAAGTTTGTCCGTTCGCACAGCCAACAATAGTCTGATGAAAACCGAAAAAGGTTGTCCGATGGAGCGTACACACGGTCAGATGTTGCCCCAAAACAGCTAATTTGCATGTTTGTTGTCAAAAAGTCTGATCATGTGTACAGGCCTTAACACATTTCTGTGTGTGTGTTGAACAACCAGGGGTAATATAGATTATTTAAACAATTGTTTTTTAATAGATCATTTAAATGTATGACCAACAGATCATATTTTCATTGATAATTGAATCCAGTAGCAAAGTCTAAAATAATACCATGTTTGCTACATTGCTCAGTATTTTAATCAATGATGAATCCGTGGTTTGCAATTGCTTGTATCTAGATCGATCACGTTGCTACGTGTATGGCCACCATTTTAAGGATATTAAACATTTCCTCAGTAACAGAACATGTACCAAACACAACTACCTGTAAAATTTATATGAACCAATCAGAATAATTCATCCAGGGCTGGAGATCCGGGTGAGGATAAGCCAGTATGATCAGGGTTTCCTGAGGACACACAGTCAGGAATGCAGGGAAAGCACACAAGTGTTTTTGAAGAAGTCCTTGATTGGCTTGAGAGACCCCGGAATGTGCAATGTAATGCTATGTGAAGGGCAGGTGCTTTCTCTGTTTGTTGCTGCCTCTCTGTCACAGTTTTCTTTTGTGCTAATACAACAGCTGAACAAAATAGGCAAAATACATTTGATTTAAATATATTAAATACCCACAAAGGATATCAATTCAGTTTGTGTGCACCAAATGTCTTTGCAAACCCAAATATTACTTACTGTTAACATATCAGCACCTACATAGTCTGTGAGCAGATAAAGGCTGTGGGAGGGATCCGGTAGGCTCCACCCACTACAGGCTGCCTGCAGAAAACTAAAGAAGGGGTGGAGTCAAGACCAGTCCCCCTGTACAAGGTGAAAGCGGTCTTTATTAAAGGAATAGTAATAGTAAAAATAGATGTTGCGCTTACTCAATAGTGAACGTGTATCATCAGATAGTGAACAATATCATATAATATATGTAGCGGTGTCCCCGACCCCTAAAGGCCTAATGGTGACCTCCGGAGTCAGGGAGAGCTGACATCCTTACTTGAAGTGTGGGTTATTAGGCATTGTGGGTGTAATGCAAGTTGGAAACATGGGCGCCAGTCACTTTTTGAATGCTAGGAAAAGAGATTTATTGTCTCTTAAACAGAACTGGTGGAGAGAGGGTTAGGGCTAAGACACCCTTAGGCAGATGCAATAGCAATTGCCAGACTCCGAGGCGAAAATAATAGGCAGACAGCTATACAGGTGGAGGGCAGCAACTGTATTTGTAGAACTGCTGTCTCCTATGGCAGCTGAACAGTCAATAGAGATCTATACACGTAACACATTACAGATCTTCTCTCACATCTCACAGTATCCCACTGTAGATCTTCACTCACTGAGCTCCCGGTCTCTCACTAGACTTCAAGATCCCAGTCATCATTGGATCCCCTGAGCTCTTCCACAGCTAACCCGCTGTATACTCCTCAAGCTTCACCCCTGCTAACCTGCTTGGTCCCTGGCTTGACTCTCTGCTGAAGCTTTTCCACTTCTTCACTTTCCCTGGCTGTTGAAAATGCTGCTCTGGTACTTCTTCAGACTTCCATACACTGGCCTCTGATAACAGGAGTGGTTGTCCCTTGGTGGGGACTGCTTCCCCTTTACCTCTGGCCTTGATCCTCTAGCAACAGGAGTGGTCATCCCTTATGGCAACTGTTTCTCTCTCACCGCTGGCAACAATTTGGTTCCCCGTCCGGCGGAAGCGCTGCCACTTGGTTGGGCATCCGACCTGAAGCCCCAACCCTGCGCTGCTTCTCTCAAACCTGGAAAGGCCTCAGACAGCCTAGCAGCAAGGTGCTCCCGGGATAGGCCTCTCCAGAGCCTTGTAAAACACGTCCACTCAGGCAGCTGTCCAGGTGGCACAGAAGAGATCACCTGGCTCCTCCTGAATTAATAGGCTCTCCCAGAGGGCCAAGGGGCCGAAAAAACCCCTGCCAATTGGCTGAGACAACCCATCCACTCCTAGTCTGAATTCACTATGCCCTTGTCATTCTAATGCCACAGGTAACAATGCCACCTAGTGACAGAAGAGATAGGTGCATGAAATCCAGAGTTATAGAAAAGTCAGTGGATCCCCCTAACAATTAGCCAGGTTAGTTACCACCTAGAAAACTAAATGTGTTAGCAACCCTGCCTACAACCAGGGTGCTACATATAATATATAGCATAACACATAAAGTGCGTTTCAATATTGCAGTCTGTAAACAAGTGCAGGTGAATGACTCTCAAGGTCAGTGACAGTTCACATTCCAGCGATGATATAGTAAAATGATTGCTAGTTCCTAAATAAAGTGCTTCTCAGATGACATACAATATAATAGGTGGTGTATTTTGCCTCCTTATGACACCTCTGTGCTCACAGAACTCTCGCCTTAGTGAGTAATCAAATGCATTTTTAATTACACAAAACCACTCAGACTGATGTTCCTCCTGTCCTATAGGTGTTAGGGGCACGATGTACCATCCGTCCTGGCCTGGTTCCTGGTGTTTCCAGTATCTTAAGGGGTGTTGGTGAATATCCTTGTTATGCTCCCTTTAAGACTCCATTCACCACACAGTATTCATATATAAAGTGAAGCAAAGTAACCTTGCATAGTGTAGTAGTTAAAATAATTAACATTTATTTAAAATAGTAACTCTTACATTAAATAGTAGATAACTGCTTGGTAACTGCAGATACAGTGTAATGCAAAGACTCCCAACATCACTTCGGGTTCAGCAATGCCCTATGCGTTACGTCACTTCACGTGACTTCATCAGTGCTATGCATTTGATTACTCACTAAGGTGAGAGTTCTGTGAGGTGTCATAAGGAGGCCAAATACACCACCTATTATATTGTATGTCACCTGAGAAGCACTTTATTTAGGGATTAGTAATCATTTTACTATATCACCGCTGTAACTAACCTTGAGAGTCATTCACCTGCACTTGTTTACAGACTGCACTATTGAAATGTACTTAAATGCAAACAGCTAAAATGTGGAGTAATCACCTGTGGTTAGGGGAAGATGAGCATCCCTGTCTGTAAACTGTCTTGTGTAGAGTTACTCTGTCCCTAGATGTAGGTAATGGCTGCATACAATTACATGCAAACAGCCTGTCATTGATTTGTACTGGTTTCCTATCCATGGCTCATCACAAACTTCTGGCCATACCTGCTGCAGAAATATGTTGATCTGGGTGGTGTACGACCCTTATTCACGTGCCCTAATCCCTAATCCAATCTGTAGGAAGACTTTGCTACATTTATGCCACGTACACACGGTTGGATTTTCCGACAGGAAATGTTCGATGGGAGCTCGTTGTTGAAAATTCCGACCGTGTGTGGGCTCCATCGGTAATTTTTCGTCGGAATTTCCGACAAACAAAATTTGAGATCTGGATCTCAAATTTTCCGACAACAAAATCCGTTGTCGTAAATTCCAATCGTGTGTACACAATTCCGACGCACAAAGTTTCATGCATGCTCGGAATCAAGCAGAAGAGCCGCACTGGCTATTGAACTTCATTTTTCTCGGCTCATCGTACGTATTGTACGTCACTGCATTCTTGGCGATTGGAATTTCCGACAAGATTTGTGTGACCGTGTGTATGCAAGACAAGTTTGAGCCAACATCCGTTGGAAAAAAACCATGGCTTTTGTTTTTCGGAATGTGCGATCATGTGTACGGGGCATTAGAGTACTACATGCAAATAATTATATAACCTAACAAGGGAGGAAGCATGACACAGTTGGCTGAGTCATAAACAGACTGCATGACAGACGCCAATGTGCTCTAACACCAAGCTGTCTAAAACTGTGTCCAAGCTAATTCTTTCCTGCCAAGGTCATATTTCATGCAGGGAATGTGAGAGTATGTATCCGCTACAGGGACATTTTTCTTTATAGGACAGAGGTATTCACTTAAAATTCACAGAGGTCCGATTAATAAACTCATCAGACTCATAAGAGGTCCAAACAATGTTTGTACAGTGATCCCTGCTGCCGGAGCTAACTTTTATAATAAAAGTCTGATGATTGGTTGCTAGGACTGCCATGCATACTAGCAACCAATCACCTGCTGGGTAACTTGAAAAATTTACTCTGGTAGCTCCCACACCCACCCTTCATCCAGAACTGTCCTGCCTCCCGCTTCCTGCTTTGCTTTGAGGATGACAGCAGCAGCTGAGGCTGGGAGAAGAATCTGCTTCTAAATGGCGTGATCGTGGCAGTCCAGATGGGACAGTGACTTGGCCATTAATGGTGCCCATAATGGTCTATCTATCTATCTATCTATCTATCTATCTATCTATCTATCTATCTATCTATCTATCTATCTATCTATCTATCTATCTATCTATCTATCCACTACCTAAACTGTGGATAGACCTCATCCCAATCCTCCTCTCTTCTGGACTGTAGTGTGGCAGGGTACTGTTTTCAGTGCCCAAATTGCATCCTGGTCTTCACCACTCCTCTACTGTTACAGCATTGAGGTCTTGTGAATTTACATTGAGAAGGGTTTATCAAGACCAGTCGGCTGTGCAGAGAGCAGCTGCTGCTGACTGGTCTCCGTTATTCCGTTATTGGAGACACCTGACAGCAGATTGAAGCATGGTCTTTTTTTAAATTTTTTTAATGAAAACTACAGAATCCATTGGAATGGGTGGAGTGGGAAGCAATGGTGATTTTTTTGTGCCTGGAGTTCAGCTTTTAAGTGACCCTGTTGCTCAAACAATAAATAAAAAAATAGTTAAAAAAAAATAATACCAGTCCTGCAAACAGTAACTCCAATTTTTGCTCTCTCAATTAGAGCCAGTAGAATTTTCATCATCAAATATTTCCAGGGGTGTTGGATGCCAGCATTCTCCTATGCTGTGGTTCCTAGTCCTAGTACATAGCTCCTGGCTGTCCCTGATTTGGAACAAAGTCCCTCTGTCCCTCTTTCCTCCCCATTTGTCTCTCATGTTGGTCTGATCTATATAGTTGTACATAAAATGCATTTTTTAGCTTTAAAAGTGCTAAATCTTTCATCCGATTTCTAAATTGCTGCATTTGTAAATTTCCGAAGCCAGTATAAAGGAATAGTAGTGGTTGAAAAAAACTTGTAGGTCTAGCTAATCACTTTTTTTGTATATGTAGCGCTGGTAGATTTGCGATCTACCATATGTTAGGTAAATTTAGTAACTTGTTCGTTAGGTAGGTTAGGTTTGCCTCTGTTCCAGCTTGGCTGACGTTGTGTGTGTTTCCATACTGACCGGTGGGTGTCGCTGTTATCACTGGTCAGTGTTGGAAGACAACTCGGTGGAGGTGGTCCGCCGAGATGCATTCTCGGCGAGGGTAATTATGGGACAGACGCCATATTGTGGGTTCATTTTACAGCCACCTGCTGGCCCTCCTGGCCGACAGGTATGCGTTAGAGAGCAATCTCGTGGTCCTCCGTTCCGGAGGCCCACGTCACTGCGGTGCAGGGGTGGGCCCTGAAGCTTGTCTGGGGCCTACCACAGCAGCCGAGGAATGGTCCTGAGCTGTCTATCCCGAGTGAAGAAGCTGGACAACCGAGGAGATCCCAGGGGAGGACCCGTCATGGAAGGATCACGCAGCGTGCTGGTCTGGACAGGGGCCTGGTGACTCGGTTGGAGGATGTATCCTAAAGTAACTATACAGCATAATGTTGCCGGGTTGGCTTAAAGGTTCAAGCACTGTGACTGACGTTCATTGCAGAAAAAAAACAATACATCCTGTGGCAGAGGATAGTACAGGTTTATCCCCAAACAAGTCTGTGGCAGAGACTTTTGTTTGTGCTACGTGCTGACTGCTAGGCACGTGAGAGAGGCCTATCCAGGCGTGCAAGGAGTGTGTCCCATGAGGGGAGCGCATTCTATTGTAATATCCAAATTCTACCAGGACATTTGTCAAGAATCTTACAAGAAGATATTTGAGTTTCTTCTGCAGTTTCCTTTCTGCCTCTTTCCTGCTACTTCCTTAGTAAATTGTTTAATAAAGCATTGAAAACGTACTCCAGTGTTGGTGCGTGTATCGTCCAGAGGTAAACTCAACGGAACCCCTAGACCCGGTGCCGGTGAAACAGAGGGAAGGAGAGTGAAGGTAACAAGCCCGCTTAAACCAGCAGCTCCATTGAGAGTTATTGCTACATATAATTCTCCTTTAAGGGGACGTGGCAGGGTGTGTCCCCTATGCATACATGCTTTTGCTAATAGGTGTCCCTCGTTCCCATCTAAAAAAGTTAGAAAGTATGCTAGTATGTCCCTGCAGCCCTACCCTAATAATGCAGTGGCTGGCAGGTTAAATAAATGTCTTAGAGGGGATCTTACCTCACTTTGAATACATTTCCTCCAACTTCTTCACCGGTCTAGGAAGTGATGGGAAATTTCCCCAGTGGGTTACAAAAACAAATGATAGGGTTTTTACACATTCTCTACCTTGGCTATAAAGTGTATCTATGGTCAAAATATAGTGCCTTGAAAAAAGTGGGACATATTCATACCCCTTGAAATTTTTCACATTTTGTCATGTTACAACCAAAAACGTAAATGTATTTTATTGGGATTTTATGGGATAGACCAACACAATGTGGCACATAATTGTGAAGTGGAAGGAAAATGATAAATGGTTTTCAAATTTTTTTACAAATAAATATCTGAAAAGTGTGGCGTACATTTGTATTCAGCCCCCTTTACACTAACTAAAATTTAGTGGAACCAATTGCCTTCAGAAGTCACCTAATTAGTAAATAGAGTCCACTTGTGTGTAATTTAATATCAGTATAAATACAGCTGTTCTGTGAAGCCCTCAGAGGTTTGTTAGAGAACCTTAGTGAACAAACAACATCATGAAGGCCAAGGAACACACCGGACAGGTCAGAGATAAAGTTGTGGAGAAGTTTAAAGTAGGGTTAGGTTGTAAAAAAATATCCAAAGCTCACAGAGCACTGTTCAATCCATTGTGCACTCCACAAATCTGGTCTTTATGGAAGAGTGGCAAGAATAAAGCCATTGTTGAAAGAAAGACATAGGAAGTCCTGTTTGCAGTTTGTGAGAAGCTATTTGTGGGACACAGCAAACACGTGGAAGAAGGTACTCTAGTCAGATGAGTCACATCACCCTGAACACGCCATCCCCACCGTGAAACACAGTGGTGGCAGCATGTTGTGGGGATGCTTTTCTTCAGCAGGGACAGGGAAGCTGGTCAGAGTTGATGGGAAAATTGATGGAGCCGAATACAGGGCAATCTTAGAGGAAAACCTGTTGTGCCCTGTACACACGGTCGGATTTTCCGATGGAAAAAGTGCGAATGGATTGTGCTGTCGGAAATTCCGATCGAGCGTGGGCTCCATCGGACTTTTTCCGTCGGAATTTCCGACACACAAAGTTTGAGAGCAGGTTATAAAATTTTCCAACAACAAAATCAGATCGTTTAAATTCCGATCGTGTGTACACAAATCCGACGCACAAAGTGCCACGCATGCTCAGAATAAATTAGAAGACGAAAGCCATTGGCTACTGCCCCGTTTATAGTCCCGACGTACGTGTTTTACGTCACCGCCTTCAGAACGATCGGATTTTCCGACAACTTTGTGCGACTGTGTGTATGCAAGACAAGTTTGAGCCAACATCCGTCGGAAAAAATCCATGGATTTTGTTGTCGGAATGTCCGATCAATGTCCGATCGTGTGTACAGGGCATTAGAGTCTGAAAAAGACTTGAGACTGGGATGGAGGTTCACCTTCCAGCAGGACAACGACCCTAAACATACAGCCAGAGCTATAATGGAATGGTTTAAATTAGGGATGAGCCGACCATACCCTGGTTTGATTCCCAACAGAACATGCGAACAGGAAAAAATTTCTGCGGACACGCAAACACCATTAAAGTCTATGGGACACGAACGTGAAAAATCAAAAGTACTAATTTTAAAGGCTTATATGCAAGTTATTGCCATAAAAAATGTGTATGGGGACCCGGGTACTGCCCCAGGGGACATGTATCAATGCAAAAAAAAAGTTTTAAAATGGCCGTTTTTTCAGGAGCAGTGATTGTAATAATGCTTAAAGTGAAAATAAAAAAATGAAATATTCCTTTAAATATCGTGCCTGGGGGTCCCCTTCGTCTGCCTGTAAAGAAGCGCATCTTTCCCATGTTCATAACAGTCTCACAGCAAAATGACATTTCTAAAGGAAAAAATGTCATTTAAAATTGCTTGCGGCTGTAATGTATTGCCAGATCCCAGGAATATACATAAAAAATCATTGAAAAAAAATGGCGTGAGTTACCCCCCCAGTCCATTAACAGGCCCTTCAAGTCTGGTATGGATATTAAGGGGAATCCCGTGCCAAAATTTAAAAACAAAACCCCAAAATCCATACTAGGCTCTTCAGGTCTGGTATAGATATTAAGGGGAACCCCGGGCCAATTTAAAAAAAAAATGGTGTGGGGGTCCCTCAGGCCCCCAGGCACTATATACTCTGAACTGCAGTATATATACTATACGGACTGCACTATATACTCTACAGGAAAAAAGGGGCTTAGGTGTTGGTGATGCCAAAACACTGTAACCCCTCACAGTTACTCTTGCTGGGTGCAGGGACAGGCCCTGCTGTTAAATATTATTTAAAAAATTGTAATTACATGCACCTTTTGAACAGGGGCAGAAAAATTGGGCCTTGGGTGGTGGTGATGGTGCCACAACACTGTAACCCCTCACAGTTACTCTTGCTGGGCGCAGGAATGGGCCTTGCTGTTAAATATTATATCAAAAATTGTAATTACATGCCCTGTTAAACAGGGGAAGAAAAATTGGGCCTTTGGTTTTGGTGGTGCCGGAACACGGTAACCCCTCACAGTTACTCTTGTTGGGCGCAGGAACTTGCCCTGCTGTTAAATATTATTTTCAAAAAATATAATTACATGCCCCTTTTAAACAGTAGCAGAAAAATTGGGCCTTTGGTTTTGGTGGTGCCAGAACACTGTAACCCCTCACAGTTACTCTTGTTGGGTGCAGGAACTTGCCCTGCTGTTAAAATAATATATCAAAAATTGTAATTACATGCCGCTGTTAAACAGGGGCAGAAAAATTTGGCCTTGGGTGGTGGTGGTGCCCTAAACCAAAAATATTGTTGGAAGCTCGCATCACCAAGATGAATTCAGGAGGAATAGGATAGGAAGCATAGGCAGTCTTCAAGGTATCCCAGATCCATAGCAAATTTAATCAGTTACATCAGCTTCGGGTGCTTGATAGCTGCTGATCCAGGACTGATTCATTTTTATAAATGTGAGCCTATCAACGAAGTCTGTGGACAAGTGCACTCTTTGATCCGTTTCAAACCTTCCAGCAATACAGAATATGCGTTCAAAAAGCACGCTGGATGCAGGACAGGCCAGTAGTTTGATTGCATATTGAGCAAGTTCTGGCCAGTGGTCCATCCTCAAGACCCAGTAACCCAGTGGATGCTCTGTTGGAAAGGTCTCCAAGTCTGCCCTTGCCCCTAGACATTCCTGCATCATATTATGCAGACACTGGCGATGGTTGCTTGAACCTATCAGACCTTGGCGTTGAGGACTAAAAAATTGTTTAAAGGCATAGGTCAGCCGGCCACCTTCTCCATGGCTCTTCCTCTGACCGAACAAAGCCTCAGAAACACGTTGTCCAGCACCAGGAAATGGTAACCTCCCAGGGTCTGGAAATGCCTTACATAAACTTTTCTTCAAGGCCTCCTGAAGATGTTTCATCCTCTGCTCCCTCTGCGAAGGAAGGGTGAGTTCTGAAACTTTACCCTTTTAATGTGGATCAAGAAGGGTTGCCAGCCAGTATTGGTCCCTCTCCTTGATACCACGAATCCTAAGGTCCTTTCGCAGGCTTTGCAGAATCAGGGTGGCCATGCAGCGTAAGTTTGCAGAGGCCTTCGATTCTGAGTCCTCTCGGTCACTAAGGATCACATTATCTGTAACTACCTCCTCCCAGCCACGTACAACTCCTTGGGTTTCTGGGGACTGAAAACCATCCCTTGAAGACTGCTGCGTGTTATCCTCTACATCCATGCTGATACAATCCTCCTCCTCCTCTTCTTCCTGTGTGTTTGGCGGCTCTGCAGAAATGCTATCTGGATTTAGGGGGCCTTGAGAGGAAAGGAAGTCCTCCTCTTCCTCCCCCTGTTCTGCCTCAAGTGCCCTGTCCATGATTCCACTAAGCGTGTGCTCCAGCAGGAAGACTAGAGGAACAGTGTCACTGATGCATGCATTGTCGCTGCTCACCATCCTTGTGGCCTCCTCAAATGGTGACAGGACAGTGCATGCATCCTTGATCAGTAGCCACTGGTGTGGCGAAAAGAAGCCAAGCTCCCCTAACCCTGTCCTGGTGCCATAATCGCACAGTTACTCATTGATGGCCCTCTGCTGTGTGTGCAGCTGCTGCAGCATTGCCAACGTTGCGTTCCACCTAGTGGGCATGTCACAAATGCGGCGGTTGGTGGGCAGGTTGCATTCCCTTAGAATGTCAGCCAGCCGAGCACTGGCATTGTATGACCGGCGGAAATGACCACAGACTTTTCTGGCCTGTCTCAGGAAATCTTGTAAGCCTGGGTACCTGGTCAAGAAATGCTGCACCATCAAATTCAGGACATGTGTCAAACATGGAACATGCGTCAAGGAACCCTGTCGGAGGGCGGAGAGAAGGTTGGTGCCTTTGTTGCCTACAACCATTCCTGGCTAATGCTAGCATTGCGTCAACCACCTCTGAGCCTGCCTCTGTAGAGTTGACAGAATCTCTGCCCCAGTGTGGCTCCTGTCTCCTAGGCAGACCAACTCAAGCACCGCATGGCATCTTTTAGCCTGACTGCTTGTGTAGCCCCTTGAACACTTAGGGAGCACTGCTGGTTCAGAGGACAATTCTGCAGAAGAGGCCATATAGGAAGAGGAAGAGCAGGGAGGGAAGCATACAGATGTTGTGGCAGAATCTCCACCAACTTTTTGGTGGCGTGGTGGTGGAACAAGCTCCCCACACTGAACCCTGTCCTGCATCCTTCCAGCTGCCAGCAGAGTTACCCAGTGCGCCGTGAAGGAAAGGTAACATCCCTGACCATGCCTGCTGGACCATGAGTCAGTGGTAATATGAACCTTACTGCTGAGCGTCCTGTCCAACGAGGCCAAAACATTGCCTTCCACATGCCGGTAGAGAGCCAAAATGGCCTTACGTGAAAAGAAATACCATTTTGAAACCTGCCACTGTGGTACAGCACATTCCACAAATTTACAAAAGGGAGCAGGGTCTAACAGCTGAAAAGGCAGCAGTTTGGCCATGCTAACATTTAGACGCTGGGCATGTGAATGGCTGGGACCGAATTTCTTTTTACGGTTCAGCAACTGGGGTAGGGAAATTTGCCTGCTGAAAACAATTGGTGGTATACTGCTAGCAGATTGGCTGCAAGTACTTGTGACACCTATTGCTATACCTTCATTCCTCCCAGTGCAGGTTTTTGAGAGGACTGGAGGTATAGTAGGGTTGGAGATTCCAGATGAGGAGCAAGGAGAAGTCCGCCTTTTTGTATGATGTGGGTCTTTCAAGTGCTTTTGCCAACGGACTGCATGGCAGGTCGTCATATGTCTGGTCAAGCATGTGGTGCCCAAGCAGCTGCTGTTCTGGCCACGCTTGATCAGCTTCAGACATAGGTTGCAAACAGCAATGGTTCGATCTGCTGCACACGTGTCGAAAAAGGCCCACACCAAGGAACTTTTAAAAGTCAGCGAGGAGTCAGCAGCACCTGCACCTGCGGAGCTCTGTAGTGTGATACAATAGGGTGGCTGTCCTTAAGCTGCCTCCTGGAGGACATCCTGCCTCTTTGGAGTTGTGCCTCCTCCTCATTTTCCTCCTCTCTTCTCTCAGGCACCCAAGTACAGTCAGTGACCTCATAATCCCCTCCCTCCTCATCACTGGAGCAAACTTGGCAGTGTGCTGCAGCTGGGGGGAACATGACTGTCAGTTTCTTGTCCTTCTGTGGCACCCCTTCTCTCTAGGCTCACCTTACTTCCCTCCTCAACCTGGGAACCAACATAGGAGCCTTCAAATCGCTGCGCATTCTCCAGCAGCATATAACCGACACTGTGGTCGAATAATTCTGGGGACTTCTCTGTGCATGATGGTGGGGCTATGGAAGGAATGACTGTGGACAAGGAGCCGGTGGAATAGGCCGCTTTGGCAGCTGCGTTGGAAGGTAAACTACTCTGAGCCTGGGTGACAGAGTATGAGGAGGATGAGGACAGCTTTGTTATCCACTCCACCAACTCTTCTGCATATTGTGGCTCAATAACACGGCCAGCAGCAGAAAAAAAGGGCAAGCGTGCCCCACAGCCACCTTTAGAGGATGCACCATGTCCACGACCACTGTTGACTGTAGACACAGAGGCTGTTTGCCCTCTTTTAGTGGCCTGGGAGCGTCTGCCCCTCCTTGGTGTCCTTCCAGACACGAAGTTTCTTTCTTTTTATAACACCGCACTACACTGTATTATATACTGTGTACACCGCCTGAAGTGTATTAGAAATAGTACACCACCGAATGCACCGTATATATAGGCTACACTGAATGCAGAGTATATATATATATATATATATATATATATATATATATATATATATATATATATATTAATACACCGCCTGAAGTGTATTAGAAACTGTACACACTGTATTATATACTGTGTACACCGCCTGCACTGTATTAGAAACTGTACAACGGCTGCACTGTATTATATACTGTGTACACCACCTGAAGTGTATTCAAAACTGTACACCCTGTATTATATACTGTGTACACCGCCTGAAGTGTATTAGAAACTATACACCACTGAATGCGCTGTATATATAGGCTACACTGAATGCAGAGTATACAGTGGGCCAAAAAAGTATTTTGTCATCCACCAATTGTGCAAGTTCTCCCACTTAAAAAGATGAGAGAGGCCTGTAATTGTCATCACGAATATATGCCACAAATACTGCACAGTGATAAAGAGTTTAAGACAATGATAGATTAGGACTCACGTCTGTCCATCTTTGACAAATCCTTTTATTGATGAACCTCTGTTGGTGGTAGCAGTTTTGCCGCCCAGACCCACAATCAGAGCTGTAAGGACAGCACTCTTACCACCTAGGGAAAGTTAGAAAACATTATTTAAAACAGGCAGCTTTGGCATGGACTAGGACATAGTGCGTGTATATGCAATATATACATATATTTGTACAGTCTAGTATATATATATATATATATATATATATATATATATATATATATTCTGCATTCAGTGTAGCCTATATATACAGTGCATTCGGTGGTGTACAGTATATATTACACTTCAGGCAGTATATTAAAATATATATATACAGTCTAGAATATATGTAGCACCCTCTACCTTAGGTAGGTAGGTGCTAGAGTAGTGTTTCTGTTTTTACTGCCAGTGCAGGTACATTTAGGCAGGCCTAGCTGTGAGCTAGGCCTGTTTGTTTTTGATCTGGGGGCAGGGGAGTGGTTTAGTGTAGCAGCAGGTGACTGACATGTGCTTTAGCTCTTGGGCGCCACCTTTGTTTCCAGTAAGAAGGTTCTGGAAAAAAGGCAGAGCAGAGTGCTGGAGTGACATGGGGTGTATTTGGGAGCCCTGACCAATCCCCAACTAGGATTGGCAGGAGGCAGTCCTCCTATATATACCCATGGTCAGCCTGTTGTGGGAGGAGTTGTCGGATGGAAGAACTGAATGATGGAGTGTTAGACTGCTGTGGTCTGAGGAAACCCCCTTTGTGAGGGGGCGTGAACTCAGGCCTGGAGCTGGGGAGCTGGGAGGGAGCCTCTCTCTACACGGTCATTGAGAGGTGTCTTGGAACAGGAGCAGGAAGAGGACAGTTGGCAGCACTGCCAGGAGATTCGTTCAGGAGGGATCCATGGTGGGGTCGGTAAGTGAGAAGCACAGTGTGAAGCTCTGGGAGAGACATGCCAGGATTTGGATGTGGAACCAGAGGAAGAGACTGTGGTGTGGTTTTGGTGTTGAGACATTGCAGCCACAAGGGCTGGCAGTATTTGCATCGGACGTGTTGGGAGCAGTAGTCCACCAAGGATCAGTTAGCACAATTATTCTCCTCTACTAAAATGGTTGCTACTAGGAAAATGTTAGGACTTATTCAGAGTGAGGCCTAGCCATGTGCTAACGGTGATAGGAATCTGGAACTGGACAGTAAGGAAAGTGATCTCAAGTAGTATGCTGGAGTAGATGTGAAGTAGCAGAGACTGTCAATTTAGATTTATTTATTTCCATTACTAAAGATTCATCATTTGGGCATCCCATGTCCCTTTTCCCCATCCGTTTAATCCCCTAATAAAAACAACAAAAACAAACAAGACACTGTTAATTGACTGGAAAAGTGTGCCTAAAATGGTCGGACCAGCAGGGTGATGTGTGGATGCTAGAACACGCAGCAACCCCAAGAGCTGCCGGCGGAGGCTCTTTACCACGTGATCAGCCGTGTCCAATCACGGCTGATCACGATGTAAACAGGAAAAGCCGGCGATCGGCTTTTCCTCACTCGCGTCTGACATAATTGTTTATCACCACCAGGGAAGCCGCCAGGACCACCAGGGAAGCCCCCAGCATGTGGATGGCCAGGTACATCTCCCATGGCCATCCACATGTGAAAACTGATCCCAAACATATGCCAATCAGTGCCCACAAATGGGCACTGACTGGCACCTCTGTGGCACAATAAAGAACAGTGATGCCCAGCAATGCCACCCATCAGTGCCACCCATCAGTGTCCATCTGTGCTACCTATCAGTGCCCATCCATGCCCATCAGTGCCCACCTATCAGTGCCCATTCCTGCCACCTACCCATTAGTGCCACCTACGAGTGTCCATCAGTGCCACCTATGAGTGCCCATCAGTGCTGCCTATGAGTGCCCATCAGTGCAGCATACCAGTGCCACCTATCAGTGCCCATCAGTGCCGCTTATCAGTGCTCGTCATCAGTTCCCATCAGTGCCACCTCATCAGTGCCATCTCATTGGTGCCCATCAGTGCTGCCTTATCAGTGCCCGTCAGTGCAGCCATATCAGTGCCCGTCATTGAAGAAGAAAACTTACTTATTTAGAAGAAAAACTTTTTTTTTCAAAATTTTCGGTCTTTTATAATTTGTTGAGCAAAAAATAAAAATCGCAGAGATGATCAAATACCACCATAAGAAAGCTCTGTTTGTGGGAACAAAATGATAAAAAATTTGTTTGGGTACAGTGTAGCATGACCGCGCAATTGTCATTTGTGACAGCACTGAAAGCTGAAAATTGGCTTGGGCAGGAAGGTGTATAAGCTTATGTAGGGATCTGCTGCCCTATACCAGGGGTAGGCAACCTTTTGAGCACAGTGTGCCGAAAAATGTTTTTACCCAGTTGCCGCCCGCCCACCATCAAATGACGGCGGCTCTCATTCTGGGATGACGTCATATGAAGGCATCCCAGAACGGCCGCTCTCAGCCCCCCTGTGTCCAATCACAGCCGGTTACATGTAAACGCGGAGATGCCGGTAATCAGAGGCCCTCACCTCAGACTGACAAAGTGTGTGGCAAGGAGAGCCGATCAGCGGCATCTCCACATAGGTGGACATCTACACATGTAATGAGGGCACTGATCATCAGTGCCCTGATTACAATATAGCGCTAACTGTGTCACCAATCAGTGCCCACCATTGCCCACTAGTGCCAGCAATCAGTGCCCACCAGTACCAGCAATCAGTGCCCACCACTGCCCAGAAGTGCCACAATTCAGTGCCCATTAGTGATGCCAGTCAGTGCTGGCTATCAGTGCCATCTATCAGTGCTGCCCATCAATGCCCATCACTGCTGTCGATCAATGCCCATCAGTGTTGCCCATCAGTGCCACCCATCAATGCCCATCAGTACCGCCTATCTGTGCCGCCTATCAGTGCCCACCAGTGCTGCCTATTAGTGCCCATCAGTGCCACCTAACAGTGCCCATCAGTGCCGCCTATCAGTGCTCATAAGTACCACATATCAGTGCCACCTATCAGTGCCCATAAGTGCGGCATATTAGTGCCTCCTCATCAGTGCCTCCTAATCAGTGCCCATAGTTGCCGCCTCATCAGTGTCCATAAGTGCCACCTCATCAATGCCCACCAGTTCAGCCTATCAGTGCCGCCTCATCAGCGCACATCATTGAAGGAGAAAAATTACTTTGTTACAAAATTTACTGACAGAAACAAAGTAAAAAAAAAATTAAAAAAAACATTATTGGTCTTTTTTTTTTTTTTTTTTTTTTTTTTTAGTAAAACATAAAAAAACCCAGCAGTGATTAAATACCACCAAAAGAAAGCTCTATTTGTGTGAAGAAAATTATAAAAAATTTGTTTGGGTACAGTGTAGCATGACCGCGCAATTGTCATTCAAAGTGCGACAGCGCTGAAAAATGGCCTGGGCAGGAACGGGGTGTAAGTCCCAGGATGGGGCAATAAGAGGGCATTCCCACCATATGTGGAAAATGTGACCGTCCATAGAGCATTGTCTCCAGCATTTCCTGGATTGGGAATATGTGGCCCAGTTTTACAGGGTATAGTACCAACGATAGAAAATTTTCATTGAAGTTTCCCAATGGGTATTGTTTCTGGAGAACCTAGATGAGGAATGAAATGCACGGTACCATACAGATGGGGGAACATGAATCTGTAGGGTAGATTACCAGTGAGAAATAGCCATGTTTTTCTCTTCCATCTTTGGTTTTGATAGTAGGTCGTAAGTGTAGGCAAAAGTGAGGCAACTCTGTCTATGTGCAGTGTCCTTGTTTCCTGCAGATGGGCAAGCGCCCTCACACTAATCCTGCGATCAAGGCCCAAATGAACGTCTTGGAACAGGCAGGCTCTTCTGGTGACCCGACTGGTCACCTCACAGCGGAACGCTTCACACCGTCGTTGCGGGTGCTCCTGGATATGCACCTGGGATCCCCCCACTCAGGCAGGATGTCTCCGACTGGCTGTGAATACTTGGAACAACGTGGTGGACTGACCTGGGAGGCAGCACCTCTTCCCTGAGTCCAGTCTCTTCTCCTGCCTCATGGTAACTGCACATTCCTCAGGAAACAAGATGGAGTCTCTAGTTTCTTTGCCCCCAGAGCATGCTGGGCTTTGTAATTCCTACCCCCATACCAGACTATGGGGCCGTTTAGGAAGGGGACTACATGTCCCAGAATCCATTGCAGCTGCTCCTGCGGCTTGATACAGCCCCTCTGATTGCCTCCTTTAATTGGCTCCTGTATGTGGCTTCTCTCCTCCTGCCAATAGGAGCACAGGCGAGGGAGCAGAGATTGGGCAGATGCCTGTGCGAGCGCTGCTCGCATTAACAAGGTCAGTGTCTGAGGAGGAAAGGGAGGGGGAGAGATCCCCCGCAGGGACCTGACAGGCATGTTCTCCCTCTCTGGAGAGCCCCAGCCAGCTTGGCATGGCGCCGCGAGCAGATGCAGGGCACCCGCTACAATAGTTAACATGTCCCTTCCGGTCTAGGATTCTATAACTAGTGTTAACTCAGGTCTCAGTAACCAGCACATGTTAGGCATCTGATGGCCCGCAGGTGGCTAGAGGTCCAGTTGCATGGCAGATTAGTAGCTAGGAGGGACTAAATAGGATTTATATGCTGACTCTGAGTTCAAGTGTCACATCGCGGTTTCTGCGGGTGAGAAGCTGCATTCCAGGTTGGTTGGACAAGAGTTGAAGGAGCTCCCCATCATCACTGATTCTGTCTTTGACACCAAGATGGGCACTGTATTGTGATTGTCTTCAGGGGTCCCTGTAACTGGACTTCAATGCAACATTCATCTAGAGGTATCTTTATTAATAACTATATATACCTGGGTATATTATGTTCACAATTCCTCCAGGACACTTGTTGGGCCCTTTGCTGTTAATACCTATTTAACAATTGGAAGTATGTACTGTTATTAATCCTTTTATTATATAAAGCTAGTATTATTCCCATACTGGTGTACATTTATATCCTTTTGATTAATATTATATGTTGGTTGCAGTAGTTCTTCTACTCTAAATTACTTTGTTTCAATCACTGACTAAGTTCCCAGGAATGGAATCCCTTCTATTCTCAGAGACCCTGTCCTGGGTGGAGGCACTCACTCTTCCATTTAGCGAAGGGTCTGATTTGGGGAGAGCCATTTCTCATAACCCTCCAAAAAGAGGGCTACACATGTATTAGATTGCCAGTAATAACTATTGCTTGTATTGTTATTACAATGCTAATATTATAAATGATGGCTTATGCCGTGACCATAGATTTCTTTTAAATATAAAAAGAGTATTGAATCACTATAGAATGTATACATACATTTACTCAATACACATTCCATTTTATAATTCCGTTTTATTAGAATGGGCTTTCCATTTTAATGTGCTATGAATTTTTTAAACTGGTAAAAATATGTTGCACACTAAAGTTTCACTATAAAGGTGCTCTTGTTCTTTCAGAATCTATATGATGAAAAACAAGCAGATGTCCTGCAGCGTGTATTCTGAACTGTTATAAAATAAAAGGTCACCTGTGCGGCTCAGCTGTCACTCTATAGGGGTTCCCCACTTTCCCAGTCACTCTCCTGATAAATGATTAATCACAAGGCATTCCAATAACTTGAAGAGCTTAATTGCCACGTGAACCCAACAGTCAGTGTATGACATGATTTGTCCTGTGGAAATAGCCAAACCCGCTGCACTGGGTGATAGAAGACAATAACTTGACATTCATACAACAGAAGTGAGACAAGTTGGTAGAGACAACAGGAAAAACAGTTTTGGGCTTAAAATAGGTATACATAATTTATATAATCTCTGACACACACTGATCACCAGTGCCAGGACAGTTTTCCACTGATACGGATGATGGGGCATTTTGTTCGCTTCGTGCTGAAACAGGGGCATTTTTTTCCAATTTCAGGTCTGGGGTGGGTTTTTTTTCCAACCCCTGAGGCTGAAGTTTTTACTTCTTTCTGACTACTGAAGTCTGGATTTTTCTTTTCTAGAGGCTGGGGCATATTTCCTCCACTAACCACTGACACTGGGGTATATTTCCTCCACTAACCACTGACACAGGGGTATATTTCCTCCACTAACCACTGACACTGGGGTATATTTCCTCCACTAACCACTGACACTGGGGTATATTTCCTCCACTAACCACTGACACTGGGGCATATTTCCTCCACTAACCACTGACACTGGGGTATATTTCCTTCACCAATCACTGACACTGGGGCATATTTCCTCCACTAACCACTGACACTGGGGTATATTTCCTTCACCAATCACTGACACTTGGGCATATTTCCTCCACTAATCACTGACACTTGGACATATTTCCTCCACTAATCACTGACACTGGGGTATATTTCCTCCACTAATCACTGACACTGGGGCGTATTTCCTCCACTAATCACTGACACTGGGGTATATTTCCTCCACTAATCACTGACACTTGGGCATATTTCCTCCACTAATCACTGACACTGGGGCATATTTCCTCCACTAATCACTGACACTGGGGTATATTTCCTCCACTAATCACTGACACTGGGGCATATTTCCTCCATTAATCACTGACACTGGGGCATATTTCCTCTACTAATCACTGACACTGGGGTATATTTTCTCCACTAATTACTGACACTGGGGCATATTTTCTCCGCTAATCACTGACACTGGGGCATATTTCCTCCACTAACCACTGACACTGGGGTATATTTCCTTCACCAATCACTGACACTTGGGCATATTTCCTCCACTAATCACTGACACTTGGACATATTTCCTCCACTAATCACTGACACTGGGGTATATTTCCTCCACTAATCACTGACACTGGGGCGTATTTCCTCCACTAATCACTGACACTGGGGTATATTTCCTCCACTAATCCTTGACACTGGGGCATATTTCCTCCACTAATCACTGACACTGGGGTATATTTCCTCCACTAATCACTGACACTGGGGCATATTTCCTCCATTAATCACTGACACTGGGGCATATTTCCTCCATTAATCACTGACACTGGGGCATATTTCCTCTACTAATCACTGACACTGGGGCATATTTTCTCCACTAATTACTGACACTGGGGCATATTTTCTCCGCTAATCACTGACACTGGGGCATATTTTCTCCACTAGCCACTTACACTGGGGCATATTTCCTCCGACTGATCACTGGCGATGGGGTGGATTTACTAAAGGCAAATAGACTGCACCTGCAATTGCACTCCAGAGCTTAGTGAATGTGGTGAAACTACACTTTGTAAAAAATACCCAATCAGGTGTAATTAAAAAAAACAAACAGCATGTTTGATTGCACATGATTGGATGATGGAAATCAGCAGAGCTTTACCACAATTAATAAGCTCAGGGGAAAATGAGTGCAAATGCACTTGCAAAGTACACAGTCTATTTGCCTTTACTAAATCTAAACCCGTATGTACTCAGCGAATACTGTGAGTAGGCTGAGACTCTATTCAAACTGGAATTAAACACACCAATTTTACTGTTTCCCAAAACAATTACATATAAGGCCTCTTGTACCCCTGGGGACATCTGCCATGGTTGTCAGTGTACTTATGTGATCCTTCAGCTGGAAGTGGAACTAAAACCTCCTATCCTTTACAGCCAACTAAGTTGCCATCTTAGCCTTTGTTTGATCTGCATGTGGGCAGGGCCTATTTATTCTTCCATAGGCTATGACTAAGCTTCACGTCGAAAAACGTCAGCTTTTTAATGCTCATATGTAGCCAATACATTTTTGCAACAAGGACTTCGGAGTTGCTGGGTCTTGTCTCTTATATAGTGCTATTACATTTCCCCTCCCTTTTTGGTGAGCTATCCCAGTTCACCTAAACACAAGAACGTTACCATAGAGTCTACCGTAAAAACAATAGTAATCCATAGCAAATTCAATCAGTTACATCAGCATCAGGTGCTTGATAGCTGCTGATCCAGGACTGATTCATTTTTATGAATGTGGCCTATCACCGGAGTCTGTGGACAGGCATACTCTTTGATCCGTTACAAACACTCCAGCAGCACTGAATGTGCATTCAGAAAGCACACTGGATGCAGGACAGGCCAGTAGCTCGATTGCTTATTAAGCAAGTTCTGTCCAGTGGTCCATCCTCAAGACCCAGTAACCCAGTGGATGCTCTGTTGGAAAGGTCTCCAAGTCTCCTCTTGCCCCTAGATATTCCTGCACCATATAATGCAGATGCTGGCGATGGTTGCTTGAACCGATCAGACCTTGGCGCTAAGGTCTGAAAAATTGTTTAAAGGCATCGGTCAGCCAGCCACCTTCTCCACCACTCTGTCGCATACAACCATTCCTGGCTGAAGCTGGTGTGGCATCAACCACCTCTGAGCCTGCCCCTGCAGAGCTGACAGAATCTTTGCCCCAGTATGGCTCCTGTCCCCTAGGCAGATCAACTCAAGCACCGAATGGCATCTTTTAGCCTGACTGATGGGCGACTGATGAACGCTTACGGAGTACTGCTGGTTCAGAGGACAATTCTGCAGAAGAGGCTATAGAGGAAGAAGAAGAGAAGGGGGTGGAGAAGAGAGCTGTGGCAGAATCACCACTAGCATTTTGGAGGCGTGGTGGCGGAACAAGCTCCAACAACACTGAACCCTGTCCTGTATCCTTCCCAGCTGCCAGCAGAGTTACCCAGTGCAACTTCAACCTTGTAACGTTAATCAAGAAGGGATCCCTCTCCTTGATACCACGAATCCTAGGGTCCTTTCGCAAGCTTTGCAGAATCAGGGAGGCCATGCAGCATAAGTTTGCAGAGGCATTCGATCCTGAGTCCTCTGGGTCACTAAGGATTACATTGATCCCTTGAACGCTTACGGAGTACTGCTGGTTCAGAGGACAATTCTGCAGAAGAGGCTATAGAGGAAGAAGAAGAGAAGGGGGTGGAGGAGAGAGCTGTGGCAGAATCACCACTAGCATTTTTGAGGAGTGGTGGCGGAACAAGCTCCAACAACACTGAACCCTGTCCTGTATCCTTCCCAGCTGCCAGCAGAGTTACCCAGTGCACCGTGAAGGAAAGGTAATGTCCCTGCCCATGTCTGCTGGACCATGAGTCAGCGGTAATATAAACCTTACTCCTGACCGCCCAGTCTAACGAGGCCAAAACATTGCCTTCCACATGCTGGTAGAGAGCCAGAATGGCCTTCCATGAAAAGAAATGGCGTTTTGGAACCTACCACCGAGCTACAGCACATTCCACAAATTCACGAAAGGGGGCAGAGTCTACCAGCTGAAAAGGCAACAGTTGCAGTGCTAGCAATTTGGCCAAGTTGGCATTTAAACGCTGAGTATGTGGATGGTTGGGACCAAATTTCTTTTTATGGTTCAGCAACTGGGGTAGGGAAATTTGCCTGCTAAAATCAATTGGTGGTATACTGCTAGCAGATTGGCTGCAAATACTTGGGACACCTATTGCTATACCTTCATTTCTTTCAGTGCAGGCTTTTGAGAGGACTAGAAGTATAGTAGGGTTGGAGATCCCAGATGAGGACCAAGGAGAAGTCCGCCTTTTTCTACGATGTGGGTCTTTCAAGTGCTGTTGCCAATGGACTACATGGCAGGTCATCATATGTCTTGTCAAGCATGTGGTGCCCAAGCGGCTGCTGTTCTAGCCATGCTTGATTCACTTCAGACATAGGTTGCAAACAGTAATGGTGTGATCTGCTGCACACGTGTCGGAAAAGGCCCACACCAAGGAACTTTTAAAAGTCAGTGGGGAGTCAGCAGTGTCCTGCAACTGTGGAGGTCTGCGGTGTGATACAATAGGGCGGCTGCCCTTAAGCTGCCCCCTAGAGGATATCCTGCCTCGTTGGAGTTGTGCCTCCTCCTCCTTACTTTCCTCCTCTCTTCTCTCAGGCACCCAAGTACAGTTAATGACCTCATCATCCCCTCCCTCCCCGTCACTGGAGCAAACTTGGCAGTATGCTCAGCTTGGGGAACATTACTGCCAGTTTCTTGTCCTTCTGTGGCACCCCCTCTCTCTAGGCTCAGGTTACTCCCTTCCTCAACCTGTGAACCAGCATCGGATACTTCAAATCCTCCAGCAGCATATAACCAACACTGTGTTCAAAAAATTCTGTGGACTCTGTGCATGATGGTGGAGCTACGGAAGGAGTGACTGTGGACAAGGAGCTTGTGGAATAGGCTGCTTTGGCAGCTGCGTTGGAAGGCAAACTACTCTGAGCCTGGGTGACAGAGGATGAGGAGGATAAGGACGGCTTTGTTTTCCACTCCACCAACTCTTCTGCATGTTGTGGCTCAATAACATAGCCAGCAGCAACAAAAAAGGACAAGCGTGCCCCACGGCCCCCTGCAGAGGATGCACCATGTCCATGACAACCACTGTTGACTGTAGACGCAGAGGCTGCTTGCCCTCTTTTAGTGGCCTCCTTGGTGGCCTCAGGCATGATGTATTTTCTGTTTTGCAACACCACACTACACTGTATATACACCGCCTGAAGTGTATTAGAAAGTATGCACCACCGAATGCACTGTATATATATATATATATATATATATATATATATATATATATATATATATATAGGCTACACTGATGCAGAATATATATATATATATATATATATATATATATATATATACACATGTATATACACTAGACTGTATATATATATATTAATACACCGTATTAGAAACTGTACACACTGTATTAGATACTGCGTACACCGACTGCATTGTATTAGCAAACGTACAAGAGCTGCACTGTATTATATAATGTGTACACCACCAGAAGTGTATTAGAAACTGTACACACTGTATCAGATACTGTGTACACTGCCTGCACTGTATTAGAAACTGTACAATGGCTGCAATATATTGTATACTGTGTACAACACCATAAGTGTAGTAAAAACTGTACACACTGTATTAGATACTGTGTACATCGCCTAAAGTGTATTAGAAATAGATATAGGCTACACTGAATGCAGAGTACATATATATATATATATATATATATATATATATATATATATATATATATATATATATATATATATATATATGCAGTATCTCACAAAACTGAGTACACACCTTACATTTTTGTAAATATTTTATTATATCTTTTCATGTGACAACACTGAAGAAATGACACTTTGCTACAATGTAAAGTAGTGAGTGTACAGCTTGTATAACAGTGCAAATTTGCTGTCCCCTCAAAAAAAATCAACATACAGCCATTACTTTACATTGTAGCAAACTGTAATAACTTCAGTCTTGTCACATGAAAAGGTATAATAATAATAATAATAATAATAAGTATAATAAGCTATCTCTCTGTCCACGCCAAGAACACTACACGTGGCCACTATGTAAGCAGACTTATATAGTGTGGGGCGTGAACTTAGTCCCCCTGAGCCATGATTGGTCAAAGGCACCCTGCCTTTGGCCAATTATGGCTCTCCCAGCAGAGCGTGCTATGATTGGCCAAAGCATGCAGGTCAGGTGCATGCTTTGGCCAATCATCATACAGCAATGCGCTGCGATCTCGCAGTGCATTATGGGGCATTCCACGGCGCCCGAATTTCATGCGAACGCCCCATATGTTCGGTTCGTTTTGGAACAAACGAACATCTGATGTTCCAGTCAAACTTACGTTCGACATGAACAGCAAGCTCATCCCTTGTGGCAAGTAACATCTCTACTTCTTATAGACTGTGTTATTATGCATTCCAACAATGTGGGGAAGAACCAGCAAGTCTCATTGCTCATGGGAGAGTACCAGCCTGGTCTTTTGACACTTCCCACCAGTGCTGCTAGGGTTAAAACGGACTCCATTACAGATTTTGCAAACCCCAGAAGGAAAAGGGTGGGTGCTGAAGTTTCCAGAAAGTATCTGCACCAATCCGTTGGCAGGGGGAGGAGCCCCCGCTCTGCAGAGGAGGATAAAGAAATGCTGCCACGTGTGCCTGGTTGTGGATTGGAGAAGATGGCGCAGTTTGGAACTGCAATGGCGGATTGGAAGATGTATGCTCCGGGTGTTGGCTTTCGTCTGAGCGAGTCAAAAACCGTTCTGACTGACTCCGGAGTGCAGTATACACCTAAGGGTAGTCTTGCCCTGTACACGGCTGGATGCTATGAGGCTTTGGGACTGATCTGCGGGAAGTGTTCCGGTTTTGAAACGCATCTGAGGCCTTGGATCGTCTGTGGACGCTACGAGGAACCCCTGCTCGAGGTAGTCTCGCCAGCCCAACCTGCGAGGACACTGAAAGCGGTGTGGGACAAGAATGTTC
This sequence comes from Aquarana catesbeiana, assembly GCF_042186555.1. NCBI lineage: Eukaryota > Metazoa > Chordata > Amphibia > Anura > Ranidae > Aquarana > Aquarana catesbeiana. The sequence continues at coordinate 82,414,706 of NC_133327.1, read as the reverse complement.
CCAGCTGGGACTGATATCAAGAGCCCACCTGCCATCACCCAAATCGTGCAGGGAGCTGCTCCTCCTGTCTCAACGGCTGCCCCAGGACCCAGCTCTTCAGTCGCTCCTCGAGGCCACGGTGGGGCCCACCTGCTCGCTCTGATGTCTGAGTCACAGAGGAAAAGGCTACCGGAGTTGGGTAAGCCTGCAAGGGGTGAAAGCAGTGTGCCAGTGGGGGAGGTGACACCTCTGGCCAGTAAGGGAGACAACACGGTTGTGCCGGTTAAAGCCAGTGCCAAGTGCAATGCTCCACCATTTCTGATTCAGACATCCCCTCTGACGGGAACTCTGAACTGTTTTCAGACATTTTGTTAGTATATGTAACCTGTAGACTTATGCCAAGAACCCTGTGACCCTTGGGGGAACACCTGCTTCTTAATTGTGGCTGATTTTCTGATTTTTTTTTCTATGTCTGATTTCAGCGCTGTCATTTTCATGCTAATCTTTCCTAATGCCCTGTACAAACGGTTGGATTTTCCGATGGAAAAAGTGCGATCGCATTGTGTTGTCGGAAATTCCGACCGTGTGTGGGCTTCATCAGACCTTTTCCATCGGAATTTCCGACACACAAAGATTGAGAGCAGGATATAAACAAACAAACATTTCCAACAACAAAATCCGATCGGTTAAATTCCGATCGTGTGTACACAAATCCGACGCACAAAGTGCCATGCATGCTCAGAACAAATAAAGAGACGAAAGCTATTGGCTACTGCCCTGTTTATAGTCCCAACGTACGTGTTTTACGTCACCGCGTTCAGAACGATCGCGAGACAAGTTTGGCCCAAAATCCTTCAGAAAAAATCTGATGGATTTTGTTGTCGGGATGGCCAATCAATGTCCAATCGTGTGTACAGGGCATTAGAAGAACATTACTACAAAATATTATGTGTACTTTAATGCTCCCCACAAGTGCAGCTCAATGTACCTTTCTGCAAGTAGCAGGATTTCACACCTCATGACCATCCCAGATTCTATGGGACTGTCTTGAGATTTCAACAAAATCAACAAAAATTTCAACAAAATCTAGGCATCTGACAGATTTGGGCTTTTTGTCCCAGAGCTCAGTGCCATAAATCATTTCAGCTCTGAGTGCTGCCAGTGATGCACCCAGGTGGGTGATGCCCTTTTTCTATATGATGGTGATGTGCCCAGGTGAGACTGATGCCCTGTGTGCTATTGCAGGCTTCCAGTTGGCCATTGCCAGATATCAGTCAGAAGATCGAATCATGCAATACACATCTCTCACACTACTGAGCTATTGTCTCACCAAACCATGGTGTGTTGAGAATGATAACTGTCACAGTTGCTTGTGCGCTCAGCTGAACCGTCAAACTATAAAATGGCTGCTTTCATACCTGATCATCTGTGCAGCAGCATGGCAACTGCAGATCAAACAAAGGCGAAGCTGGCAGCTTCCTGGTCTGTAAGGCTACTTTCACACTGGGGCTGCCCGTGTGTTAGCGCTAAAGCACTGTTGATTTTAGCAGTGATTTCCGGCTGCTAGCGGGGCGCTTTTAACCCCCGCTAGCGGCCGTAAAAAGGGTTAAAAACGCGTTGCTTCCGAATCGCTTTTCAGGCGCTTCATTTCAATGGGCAGGGGCGTTTTGGGAGTGCTGTATACAGCGCTCCCAAGCTGCCCCAAAGATACTGCTTGCAGGACTTTTTCTAACGTCCCACAAGTGCACCGCCCCAGTGTGAAAGTACTCGGGGCTTTCACATTCGGGCGGCATTGGAGGCAGTTTTCAGGCGCATTACAGGTGCTATTTCTATAGCTAAAATGCCTGAAAACTGCCTCAGTGTGAAAGGGGTCTAAAGGATAGGAGGTTTCTGCTTTCATGCCGCGTACACACAATCAGAATTTCGTCCCGCAAAAGACCGATGAGCGTTTTTCATCGGAAAATGCGACCATGTGTATGCTTCATCGGTCTTTTGCTGGCAGAATTGCAGCCAGCAAAAGATTGAGAGCATGCTCTCAATTTTTCGGTCGAAAAGTTCCTATCCGAAAATGCAATAGTTTGTGGCAATTCCGACTCGCAAAATCCCTACGCATGCTCGGAACCAATTCAGGGCATGCTCGGAAGCATTGAACTTCATTTTCTCGGCTCGTCGTAATGTTGTACGTCACCACGTTCTTGACGGTCGTAATTTCAGCAAACTTTTGCGTGACCGTGTGTATGCAAGGCAAACTTGAGCCGAATCCCGTCGGAAAAGCCATCATATCTTTTTCCAACGAGAAAAACGATTGTGTGTACGCGGCATTTCACTAAATGGCCATAGCAGGTTTCCCTGACATCATGATCCTTATGATAAAACATGTTGTGCTGTGAAATGTACAATGTTGCCACCTAGTGTCCATTATTGGTATTGACATTCAGTATGAAACTGAAGGATCATATACTGTACATCTCACGTCACCCTTTAAAAATATGCAAAATCTCGAGGCATCCCAGTGTAAAATGAAAAAAATGTGAATGTGAAGCTGAGTGCACACTTTCAATTTTTTTTTTAATTTAACTGGAGGGTTGAACGAAACCCCCCCCCCCCCCCAAAAAAAAAAACTGAGAGATTGCTGTATCAACACAAGCAAAGTTGATGCAGTGATTTCTCCAGTTGAGACATTTGGGGGAACTCAATAAAGGTCCTGTGCCACTTTTCCGACGTTAATAGCCATTGTAAATGCATTGCGCCAAATTCAATAAATATTTGCACCACTTTTCTTTCTATCTGCAAGTTGTATGCCAAATTCAGCTAGTTCCCCTTTGAGACACTTTTTCATTTTGTTGTATTGATTGTGCCAAATTCAAAATGAAAGAACAACAGTTTGTCTCCTGCAAAACTGGAGCTAATTAAGACCAACTCTCTTTCGACGCACAGAGAGATTGAGGACAGAATGGATCCACAAAGATCTGTATGCATGTACAGGGCTATAGAGTAAATAAGGATTAATCAGATTAGGACTTGGTCTAGTTTACTTAATGTTAGTGTCAGTTAGCGGCAGTGTTATTGTCAGTCTAATTTTGATATTGTCATTATTTATTTAATGATTTAATTAGTTAGTCATTTCGTTTCATTTAGTGTCATTTAATCACTTTATTACCCCCTTCCTGCCCAGGCCAATTTTCAGATTTCAGCACTGCCACACTTTGAATGACAATTACTCAGTTATGCAACACTGTACCAAAATTTAATTTTTATCATTTTTTTTAAGACAGATCTTTCCTTTAGTGATATTTACTGGGTTGTTATTTTTTTTTTTTTTGCTATATAAATGAAAATAACAACATTGTTTAACAAAAAGGACATTTTTCTTTGTTCCTGTTTTGTAAATAAAAAAATCTTTCTTTAATAATTAGCAAAATGTATTCTGCTACATTTCTGTGGTAAGCATAACTAAAATCAATATATATTATCTAGTATGTGTGAAAATGCTCGAGTCTGCAAACTACTGTATGAGATATATAATTGAAAATGTATGTATGATAAAATATGTAATTGAAAATTGATCAGTCCTAATGGGCTACCTATCTCTTTTCTTGAGACCCTAAAATGCCAGGACAGTATAAATACCCCCAAATGACCCATTTTTGGAAAGTAGATATTCCAAGTTATTTAGTAAGAGGCACAGTGAGTTTTTTGAAGTCGTAATTTTTTTGCCACAATTTTTTGGAAAATGAAGAAATTAAATAAAGTATATTTTTTACATACTGTCACCAGTGCAGTATAGCATCATCATGTGTGGTGGTAATCGGGGATATAGACTGGTGACAGTCTGAAAAAAAAAATTGTATTTTTTATTTTTTAAACTTTTCTTTACAATTTTTTTCTTTTTTTTTTCTTACAATTTGTACAGTTGGTGATGCATTAGAAAGTCTTTTATTTGGCTTAAGTTGTTGCGACTCAAGAATATCTTCAATAGGAATAATTTCACTATCATTGGAGTCAATAATATCTTTTGAAGAAATTGTTCAAATGGGGATTTTAATGTCTCCGATACTGTAATTTGGTAAGTCTCCATGGAAGATTTTACCTTGATAGATTTTCTCCAAAAGTAAGAGTGCCAATTCTCCATAGAGATGTGTACGCCAGTTAGACACTGAATCGCCAACAAGAGTTTTCCTCATAGATGGGTACACCAGTTAGAGCATCACTAAAAATTGTAGCGCCAGTTCTCCTCAGAGATGCGTACGTTGGTTAGAACAGCATTGTGACAAGTTGCAATAGGAAGATTAGAGCGCCAGTTTCCCTCAGAAAGAGGTGTGCGACAATCAGACCAGCATTGCGCCAAACTGCAATAGGAAGGCTACATAACAACAAATATTGGTTAAAATATTTTTTGAACTTTATTAATACAATTCATTTTAATCAAAAAGACCTAATAGGTCAAAATATGTGGCCATGCAGAATTCCAGGTATAAATTACAGCATAGTATACATACAATTGCGTAGATAATGAAGAGGTACAGCACCCAATGCGTTTTAAAGTCAGGGGAGTCGGGGAATTTCCCAATTTTTCCTCACTGGGGCCACCATGCAGTAACTAACCCTACTGAGAAATAATCTAAGAAGCCGGTGCAGGAATTTAGAACAAGCCAGTTGGAGAGAACTTAACCATTGGCAGTAATGCTATAAGAAAAATATTCACTGGTCCTGACAAAGAATGGTGCTTGCATTAGGTTAGGGCGACAGTACCTGGTCCAGACAGGTACATTAATTTGGCACAGTCTGCACCACTTTCTCACTGCCACTGAAACACATTCATTAATTCTGTCTGTGCCAGTCTTTATAAATTCCAGGGATTGTATTCTAACAGGTGGACCCCCCCTGCTTGAATACACTGATCAGTGCACATAGCCATTGGCTGCAAGCTCTGATCGAATGCTGATTTTCCAACATGCCCATTGAACAGAAGCCAGCCGATAGACCGACTTCTGTAGAACAGACAGCTGTATACACATACCAAACGTCTCTGGTTCCTACTGAACCAGCTGATTTTCAGCCCCTGTGTATTGGGTTTTTCTTATCAATGGGAGACCTGAGCCTGGAGCAATGCACACAACTGCCTTGATTAAATGAACTTCACATCAAAAGCCCTCCTTCACATCAGAGCTTCCCCCATCACATCTGAAGTTCCCCATCTTATCAGAGGTCTCCCCATCACATCAGAGTCCCCTCTTCATGTTAGAGGACTCCTATATATGAGAGCCCCATAACATCAGAGTTGACCCTGCACATCAAAATCCCACTATACATGAGTCCCTCCTTTACATCAGAGTCACGCCATCACATAGAGCCTCCACATTACCTCAGAGTCCCTCCAGAGGAGCTCTAGAGGAGACGGACCTCTATCTTCTCCTGAATGCTAGGTGGCCATGCATGCTGCCTGCCCTGGATCAGAGTCATGCATTGCCTTGGGGCGGGTGAGCCATCTGCCATCACCATGGCATTGCATCCTGGCCCTACAGTGTCATTGATTGTTACAGTGCCTGTCCGCACCATAGCAATTTATGATGCTGATCCAGGGGATCCAGGGGAAACTGAGCACCGTGATCCCAACACTTTGAGGAACCTAGATGGCACCCTGGCTAAGAAACATTGACCGACATCATGGAGTAAGGAAACCATATTTTAAAAATTAAATCCAGAGACACTCTATGACCACACAAAGCACAGTACACCAAATGTTGAGTGTGACCAAATTGTGTTAATAGTGGGATATGGTTTGTCCCTCGTTTGTCCCTACAAACGAGGGACATCTGGTCACCCTATCACAGAGGAATAAAAGCACAATTTTGCTGCATTTTTCATTGTCACTTTTATGTTCACCCTTTTATCTATTAATAATTGTCTTCTCCATGCTTGACATTATTGTGTTAGTTTCATAGAGCTAATTTCCTGATTAATTTTAAGTGGTATTAAAGGCTTGGCTTTTTAAAAAAACAAAACAAAAAAAAACAAACAAACAAGCCATACCTACCTGCTCTGTGCAATGGTTTTGCACTGAGCAGCCCCGATCGTCTTTTTGCTGGGTCCCCGGCCGCCGCTCCTGGCTCCTCCCCCCTGACCAGTGACCCCAATAGCAACTGGTACATGCTCGCTCCTGACCCCCACTCTATGAGACACATAGAGTCATGTATCACAAGACACATAGATCTGTGGCTCTAGCCGGCCCCCTACCCTCTCCTCATTGGCTCACTGACTGTAATTGACAGCAGTGGGAGCCAATGGCTCCTGCTGCTGTCTCAGCCAATGAGGAGAGGGAGTCACGGGACAGTAGAGGCTCTTGTGCCTATCGATGGGCTGAGAGGGATCTCAGATGAGTATTGGGGGGGGGCTGTGGGAGGCGGAGCCTTTACAACCACTTTAACCAATCCTGTTAATCAGGTGTCAAGCAAAAAGAAAGTGCTAAGAAAGATACAAAGACACAGTCTTTAGATTATCTTGATAATGATTGTGGCAGACTTCAGCAACAAACCCCACATCCAGTCCAATTGGCAGGGTAATAAAGTAACTGTTATTTAGAAGGACCGAGTTTAGTGAATATTAACGTGATTCCATAGCATGGGCTGTCCAAGTTCTCTGTGCTTGGCAGAACATCACACCTCTGGGACACTGGAGCCTGTGCTCTCCATCTAACCTACTTTATCTACCAAGAACAGTCCAGGGTAACAACTTTACTAAAGGAAAGTGGTAGAACAATTGGTTATGCAGAGTTATGACCGTACCTTGCTTAAACGGGTTACAGAGGCACTTAACAATTAGAGAGAGACACACCTATGCCCTTGCAAAAAGTAAAATAGTGTCCCGGCATTTATCAAAACAAGGGATGCTGCAAGTCTTATGCCCCGTACACACGATCGGACATCGATTGGACATTCCGACAACAAAATCCATGGATTTTTTTCGACGGATGTTGGGTCAAACTTGTCTTGCATACACACGGTCGCACAAAGTTGTCGGAAAATCCGATCGTTCTGAACGCAGTGACGTAAAACACCTACGTCGGGACTATAAACGGGGCAGTAGCCAATAGCTTTCGTCTCTTAATTTATTCTGAGCATGCGTGGCACTTTGTGCGTCGAATTGTCCACACAGGGTCAGAATTTACGCAAATGGATTTTGTTGTCGGAAAATTTTATAGCATGCTCTCAAACTTTGTGTGTTGGAAATTCCGATGGAAAAAGTCCGATGGAGCCCACACATGGTCGGAATTTCCGACAACAAGTTCCAATCGCACATATTCCATCGGAAAGTCCGACCGTGTGTACAGGGCATTACAGTTAAAGTTAGTCCTAATGCTCCTCCCAAAGGGGGGCTGTCACCTGATTATACTGACCCTGCTGGTGAAGTTCAGACAACAAAAAAATAAATCCATTGCTCCCCTTGCATTGACGGGTTTTCCAAACACCAACCTTGGAAGCCTCCCCCATTTTATATAACCTATGATGCCAGTGGACAGGCACCAACAGGACTAGATGGAAAGAACAATTTTAAAGTGGTGTTCCCATTAAAAAAATAAATAAATAAAAGTCGGGGATAGAAGCCCCGCTTGTCTCCCCCTCCGTTTGGCGGCGCTGGAATTGTAACTGTGGGCGCCCGGCTGTGGCTTCACAGCCGGGCACCCACTGCGCATGTGTGAGCAGCGCCACACGCCGTGATTGGCCGCGCAATCATCTGGGACCTGTCACGTGTCCCAGATGATTGACAAGAGGGAGGAGGCAGAGCTGAGCCCTTCCTGCGCCGAGGAGAAGTGATGTCAAGAGCCCAGGCACTGAAGGAGGCAGACTACGAGGGACCCCCTAGCAACAGCCATTTAGAGGTGAGTAAAAATAAAAAAATTTCCAAATTTTTTTTTTTTTTTTTTAGGCACATTCATGAATTTTTTTTTTTTTTTTTTGGGTGGAACACCACTGTAAAGAGGCTACATCCCATTGCATACAATAGCTACTTACAATCAGCCTAATAGGACTTTTTTTTTAACACATTACATTTCTATTGAAATTTCAACAACATATTCACCAGAACAGAACAAACATCCATCTGGGTACAAAGACTTGTTTAACAGAGTGCAATGGCAAGGTAATGTCATAAAAAGTGGCATGTCAATGGTATAATATATACAAATTATTAGTTTCTACCAGACAGGTCAGATAAGAACCACATGTAGCACAGCCCCTATGTCATGAACAAGTGTGACCAGATTGTGCAGACTGCAGAGGAAACCAAAACACATGTAAAGTGAATAAGAATAGTGTTTATTTAAGATAAGTGATATAATAAGTAAACACCCCAAATACAAATAGTGCTCAAACAACCAACAGAAACCCACAGACAACAGATAATATATACAGCCAAAGGGAAGTACCGAAATGTTAGCCAGGCCAGGGTCATACACAGGGGATCAGCAAATGAACAAGGGCAGGACAGGAGAGGGAGGTAACGGATGGGATCAGGCTTACAAGGGAACAGGAACACAGGAGGGACAGGATCAGGATGGGATCGGGTACAGGCTCAGGTGCACGCTCAGGTTCAGATACAGGTTACAGGTTACAGGGTTCAGGTAGGGTGGCCACGTGTCCCGGATTGCCCGGGATTGTCCCTTATTTGAGTTTTTTGTCCCGTGTCCCGGGTACCTTCATTCCGGGACAATACAGTGTCCCGGAATGAAAAAAAACACACACCGCCGGCTTGCACCAGTCCGACTGCCACCCTTATCATTTTACAGTACAGTTCTTCCTTAAACACACACAGATATGGCAGCTGACTGGTTGCTAGGCTAGGGCCGCCCGCCCCACGTCTAGCAACCAGTGACGTCACGTCAGCACTCAGCAGTCACGTGGAAGAGTCAGTGCAGTGGGCACCCGCACGGCGCACTCTAGACTCTACGGCTGAGCAGCGCGCCTGAGAGAGAGAGCAGCCGCCAGCCTGCCAGCAGAGCCAGACAGTCCAGTCCACGCTTACTAGCCTGCCCACAGTGCCCTGTGCCCAGCCCTAGTCAGTGGTGGTGCCTGCCACTGCCAGTCCCGGACCCGGAGCCGCCGCCGAGCCGACTACAGCAGCCGCACATTGCCAGCGGCCAGCCAGCAGCGCAACCCGGGCCGACTCCGAGCTGCCCGCCGTGACTGAGTCCTGACTGAGCCGCCTCCTCGTCCGAGTCCTCCCTCCGGGCTCCGGCTCCCTCCCGCCCACGAGGTCCGCCCGCCAGAGTACGTCCTGAAAGGTTAGTGTAACTTCCACAGTCAGTGAGCAATGCATGCACACAGCACACTCCCTCTCTCAAATCTGCTGCTGTCCCCAGACCTCCCCCCCCCTCAGTTCTGCTGCTGTGTCCCCCACACAGCCACACTCCCTCTCAGTTCTGCTGCTGTCCCCCACCCCCCTCAGATCTGCTGCTGTCCCCCACTCCCTCTCAGTTCTGCTGCTGTCCCTCCCACTCCCCCTCAGTTCTGCTGGTCTCCCCCTCCATCTTTCCTCCATGTCCCCCTCCATTCTGCTGCTGTCCCCCTCCATTCTTCCTCCGTGTCCCCCTCCATTCTTCCTCCGTGTCCCCCTCCGTTCTTCCTCCGTGTCCCCCTCCGTTCTTCCTCCGTGTCCCCCTCCGTTCTTCCTCCGTGTCCCCCTCCGTTCTTCCTCCGTGTCCCCCCTCCGTTCTTCCTCCGTGTCCCCCACCGTTCTTCTTCTGTGTCCCGCTCCATTCTTCCTCCGTGTTCCCCTCCGTTCTGCTGCTGTCCCCCTCCGTTCCTCCTCCGTGTCCCCCTCCGTTCTTCCTCCGTGTCCCCCTCCGTTCTTCCTCCGTGTCCCCCTCCGTTATGCTGCTGTCCCCCTCCATTCTTCCTCCGTGTCCCCCTCCGTTATGCTGCTGTCCCCCTCCGTTCTTCCTCCGTGTCGCCCTCCATTCTGCTGATGTCCCCCTCCGTCCTGCTGTCCCCCTCCGTTCTTCCTCTGTGTCCCCCTCCGTTCTTCCTCTGTGTCCCCTCCGTTCTTCCTCTGTGTCCCCTCCGTTCTTCCTCTGTGTCCCCCTCCGTTCTTCCTCTGTGTCCCCCTCCGTTCTTCCTCTGTGTCCCCCTCCGTTCTTCCTCTGTGTCCCCTCCGTTCTTCCTCTGTGTCCCCCTCTGTTCTTCCTCTGTGTCCCCCTCCGTTCTTCCTCTGTGTCCCTTCCGTTCTTCCTCTGTGTCCCCCTCCGTTCTTCCTCCGTGTCCCCCTCCGCGGCGCGGGGGGGTGTCCCTGAATGGCAGTTTGGAAATGTGGTCACCCTAGGTTCAGGGTGCAGGGTGCAGAGTGCAGGGTGCAGGGTGCAGGGTGCAGGGTGCAGGGTGCAGGTCAGGGCGCAAGGAAGAAAGATACCAGGGCAAGCATGTGAGGGCTTGCCGGGTATTTATGGGACTGCCAGTGATTGTCCTCATGTAACACCTGAGCACAGGGAGTGTTGTCTGCTCCATGCTGCCAAGATCCATCCGCTGGTGGATGTCAGTACTGCGGCCCAATGATGACATAACACCAGCAGGGAAAGACTGTCCTGACAGTTCCAAACTGCCAGGAGACACCTGCTGGTGGACCTCAGTACTGCACGCCAAATGATAAATCTTTCCAGCGGACGGACCCTTTCCTAACAGTACCCCCTCCAAAGGAGCGGCCTCCGGATGATCCAACTAGTTTTAATTGTCCAGGCTGGAAGGCAGGCATCGAGACATCAGGCTGGAAAGCGGGCACATCAGACTGGAAGGCGGGCACATCAGACTAGAAGGCGGGCACATCAGACTGGAAGGCGGGCACCTCAGACTGGAAGGCGGGCACCTCAGACTGGAAGGCGGGCACATCGGGCTGGAAGGTGGGCACATCAGACTAGAAGGCGGGCACAGCAGACTGGAAGACGGGCACCTCAGACTGGAAGGCGGGCACATCGGGCTGGAAAGCGGGCACCGAGACATCAGACCGGACAGCAGGTACTGGAACTTCAGACTGGGCAGCAGACACAGACGCTGGCACATCAGGCAGAACAGCAGGTGCATCGGACTGGATAGCAGGTACTGGAACTTCAAACCAGGCAGCTGGTACTGGAACTTCAGACTGGGCAGCAGGCACAGGTGCTGGCACAAAAGCAGGTACTGGCACAACAGGCTGAACAACAGGTACATCGGACTGGACAGTAGTCACTGGAGCGTCAGGCTGGAACATGGACACTGGGATGTCAGGCTGAGCAGCAGGCACTGGGACCTCAAACTGGACAGCGGGTACAGACATTGGCACAACAGGCTGAGTAGCAGACAGGAACACATCAGGCTGGGCAGCAGACAGTAACACATCAGGCTGGGCAGCAGACAGAGGCACATCAGGCTGGGCAGCAGACAGTGGCACATCAGGCTGGGCAGCAGACAGTGGCACATCTGGCTGTGCAGCAGACAGTGGCACATCAGGCTGGAGAGCAGACAGTGGTACATCAGGCTGGGCAGCAGACAGTGGCACATCAGGTTTGGCAGCAGAAAGGGATACATCAGGCTGGGCAGCAGACAGGAACACATCCGGCTGGACAGCAGACACTGGCACAACAGGTTGAATGGTAGGCACATCAGACTGGTCGGCAGGTATTGAAACATCGGAGTGGAACATGGACACAGGAACATTAGATTGGGGCACAGGAACTTCAGGCGGAGACACTGGCTGGATAGCAGGCAGAGGTTTGGCAGAATCAGGTGGGTTATCAGGTTCAGCTGGCATGCAAGCAGACTGGAGCAGGTTGGTTGGTGTGGAAGCAAGTTGGGTTAATGGCAGGATCGTGTGAGTGAGAAGAACTTCCGTTTCTTCTTTGGCTTAACTGCTGGAGATCTGTATGTGGCTGTATGACTGTAGGTAGGAGGTGAGGCATACTGAAACGAAGGGCTGGGATATGGCAAGGAAGGGGGAACAGCGGCCAGAGGAAGTTTTTGTGGGGAAGTTGCAGGTAGTAGAGAAGAGGCAGGTGGGTTAAAGGCAGGATAGGTGCAGGAAGTAGAAACAAGGTATTTATACTTGGTGGGAAGCAGGGTATATTGGACTGTAGCTGAGGTTGCCAGGGGTGATGGGAGAAAGGACGTCTGAGCAGGCAGGTGTTTAGTAGCAGGTCTGGGTTGTGGAGAGCTGACAGAAGCTGGGCATAACAGGGCTGACCATGCCTGAAGTACAGGTAGCACAAAAGTGGGCTTACATACCCTCTGTCTGACTAGGGACTGCACTTCATCGATACAATCTTTCAACAACTGTTTGGGACAAACCGAATAATGCTCCAAAAAGGATGCAGAGTCATCCTTCAACAGCCATACTAAGGACGCAACCTGGTTAATGCTGAAGGGGGGAGAAAAGTCATCATGGCCCTTTGGGATACAAGGCAGAGCCAGCTCTGTACACATTCCAATCAAAGGCTGAACATCCTCAAACAGTACACTGCCCTGATCAACCACAGAGTGAGCTAAATGGATAATCTCCAGCAGCTGATCACTGGACCACCCTTTCAATGTCTGGCGGAGATATTCAGAACTCTCTGTTGCCAGCAGAGCATAATAAACAATTATATCTGAATTCATCCCAGCAACGTGAAACAAAACCGAGATGGTTCCCCTGTGCAGTCACTTCTGGTCAGAGATGGCCTTGGTATACTGTCATGGACAGGTGTGACCAGATTGTGTGGACTGCAAAGAGAAAAACAAAATGCATGTAAAGTGAATAAGAATAATGTTTATTTAAGATAAGTGTTATATTAAGTAAACACCCCAAATACAAATAGTGCTAAACAACCAACAGAAACCCACAGACAACAGATAATATATACAGCCAAAGGGAAGTACCGAAATCAAACATGTTAGCCAGGCCAGGGTCATACACAGGGGATCAGCAAATGAACAAGGGCAGGACAGGAGAGGGAGGTAATGGATGGGATCAGGCTTACAAGGGAACAGGAACACAGGAGGGACAGGATCAGGATGGGATCAGGTACAGGCTCAGGTTCAGATACAGGTTACAGGGTTCAGGGTTTAGGGTTCAGGATACAGGTCACAGGTACAGGTCAGGGCGCAAGGAAGAAAGATACCAAGGCAAGCATGTGAGGGCTTGCCGGATATTTATGGAACTGCCAGTGATTGTCCTCATGTAACACCTGAGTGCAGAGTGTTGTCTGCTCCAAACTGCCAGGAGACACCTGCTGGTGGACCTCAGTACTGCACGCCAAATGATAGATCTTACCAGTGGACGGACCCCTTCCTGACAGTACCCCCCCAAAGGACGCTCCAACTAGTTTTAATTGTCCATAGCCTATGGCATCGAGCAGAACGGTGGAAGAGAGTACTTCAGGCTGGTCATCAGGCACCTCCGGGCAGACAGCGGGCACCTCCGGGCAGACAGAGGGCACATCAGGGCAGACAGCGGGCACATCAGGGCAGACAATGAACTCCGGGTCATTGAGCTGGGCAGCGGGCTCCCTACTGGCAAGCTGTGCAACAGGCACTGACTCGGCAAGCAGAGTAACGGGCATCGGTTTGACAGACTGGGGCACCAATATCAAAACAACAGGCTGGAATGCAGGCACCAAGACATCAGGCTGGAAAGCGGGCAACGAGACATCAGGCTGGAAGGCAGGCACCAAGACATCAGGCTGGAAGGCGGGCAACGAGACATCAGGCTGAAAGGCAGGCACCGAGACATTAGGCTGGAAGGTAAGCTTCAAGACATCAGGCTGGAAGGCTGGCACTGAGACAACAGGCTGTAAGGCAGGCACCGAGACATCAGGCTTGAAAGCAGGCACATCAGACTGGAAAGCGGGCACATCAGACTGGAAAGCGGGGACATCAGACTGGAAGGCGGGCACATCGGGCTGGAAGGCAGGCACATCGGGCTGGAAGGCAGGCACATCAGACTGGAAGGCAGGCACATTGGACTGGACAGCGAGCACCGAGACATCAGACCGGGCAGCAGGTACTGGAACTTCAGACTGGGCAGCAGACACAGGCGCTGGCACAACAGCAGGTACTGGCACAGGTGCAGGCTCAGGTTCAGATACAGGTTACAGGGTTCAGGATGCAGGTCAGGGCGCAAGGAAGAAAGATACCAAGGCAAGCATGTGAGGGCTTGCTGGGTATTTATGGGACTGCCAGTGATTGTCCTCATGTAACCCCTGAGCGCAGGGAGTGTTGTCTGCTCCATACTGCCAGGATCCATCCGCTGGTGGACGTCAGTACTGCAGCCCAGTGATGCCATAACACCAGCAGGGAAAGACTCTCCTGACAGTTCCAAACTGCCAGGAGACACCTGCTGGTGGACCTCAGTACTGCATGCCAAATGATAGATCTTACCAGCGGACGGACCCTTTCCTGACACCCTAGGGGACTGCTTGGATTTACTTGCTCATCTGCATTGCCATGACCCTGTGAACCTTCCAACCCACCTGACACTCTGGGTTCAGACATCCTTGCAACACCTTTAAGTAATAAGACAACATTCAATCCATTTATATAAGTTAAGGTATGGTTGTATAAAGAGGCAATGGTTAAGCTGAGTTTTGGAATAGCAGAACAAACTCAGCCAAATGACTACTTAAGAAATGTCAGTTGTGACAGAAGACAACAACAAAATATTATATACACCTATGTACAGTAGAATACCACTTGGACAAAACCTGAAAGGATAAACAAGTTAAGCAGCAATACTGACAATACTTTTAGAAAGAGAAACCCAGGTGGCCTGTTTAACCTCTGATCCTAATTAGAGATGCAGCAGCTAAATATGGATGGTGTAAGGGCCCTTTAAGTAGCAATGACAGAATGTCCCTGTTGCAGATCTGATGGTCTTCACCGGCAATCGGAGCTTAATAATTGTATCCAATAGGGTGTAGTAACAAAGTGGCAGTATATCTTGTGAGGACTGTAGCTAAAGAGAATTATGTACAGAGTTCAAATAGAGGTGCAGTGAAGTGTTCCCCAGGTAAAGCTATCTGTGCACAGTGTCCCAATGAAACAAAGGAAAGGTTTGCAAAGATGGGCAATGGTTCTCTCACCAACCACCAGGCCGATTCAACGCCTTCCAGCTAGCGACTCCCGAATAGACGTTTAGGGCTGCAGATCCCCTTGTGATGATCACCCTTTATGGAGCACGAAGCATGGGTTGCTGATCAGATGTCCAACAGACAGCAGGCAGCGCTGGATCCCTTCTTGGTCAGGTAGGAATGCTGTGGACCGCGTGGTAGGTCGTGACCTCACTCTCCCTGCGTGGAGAGGTCCTTTACACACAAGGCCCAGGAGGAAGAGAGCATGAGGTGGGTCTCTGGTTTCTTTTGTAGTTCTTCCCAGCAATCTCTCTGGTGGTAGCAAAGATCCCTGGGATATGTAGTCCGGATGCATAGTCATGCAGGTGAACAGCCATCCGTTGGAACTACCAATCCCACAGTCCCTGTGGTTGGTCTCACAAATATGATGTCAGTTTGACATCATATTTGTGAGCCCTAGAGGGATGCACTAGAGGGATAATATGGTATACAGATAGGGCAGTGAATAGCTGTACGTTGCAATTATAGTCCATATTGCTACACACATCTAGCAAAAAAAATTAACAAAAAAAAAAACAGTATATCATCTTTACGCCAGTAAGGAGAACAATAGTAAACCAAAAAAGGAAAGAGAAATGAGATAAAGGTACGAAGGTGCGGTTGTACTACATCAGTGTGTCCTACAGTGTTCAATCAGTACAAGTTGAGCATTAGTAGGTAGATCTTGTGATATCAGAAATCATGTATCATTAGTCCAGCTTAAGAAACATACTTGAGTTTATATGTAGCTGTCCAGGATTCCCACTCCTGTCTAAATTTCTTATTGAACCAGTATGGGAGGCCAAAAAGTATTCAAATTAACAATTTAAATGAACTCTATATATAGCTTCTGAGATGTTAGGTGTGGAGTCTTGTCTCCATTTGCTGAATATCGTGAGAAGGGCCTCTGTTAAAATGTGCACTTCTATCATGGAAAATTGTATGGGAAAGCTTTCGAGTTCCAGGCCAAATAGCGCCAACTGCAGAGTAGAAGGGCTAAGTATGTCCTTGATGGTAGAAATCAGAACAAAGATGGAGTTTCAAAAACTAACTAGAGTTACACTGCCATAATATGTGTATGATGAGGTTTCCTTTCTGTCCAAAGTTACGCCAACATTCAGAGGAGGCTTGAGGGGACATATAAGCCAGCCGGCACGGAGTGAGGTACCAACGGTGTGCGATATTTAATGCAGTCTCCCAATGCTATAAAAAGAAAGTCTAAAGACTGTACCCCCATTCCTTCTCTGTAAATGTTCGACCTACAGTATCTCACAAAAGTGAGTACACCCCTCACATTTTTGTAAATATTTTATTAAATCTTTTTATGTGACAACACTGACAAAATTACACTTTGCTGCAATGTAAAGTAGTGAGTGTACAGCTTGTATAACAGTGTAAATTTGCTGTCCCCTCAAAATACCTCAACACACAGCCATTAATTTGGTAACAAATGTGAGTACACCCCTAAGTGAAAATGTCCAAATTGGGCCCAAAGTGTCAATATTTTGTGTGGCCACCATTATTTTCCAGCACTGCCTTAACCCTCTTGGACATGGAGTTCACCAGAGCTTCACAGGTTGCCACTGGAGTCCTCTTCCACTCTTCACGGAGCTGGTGAATGTTAGAGACCTTGCGCTCCTCCACCTTCCGTTTGAGGATGCCCCACAGATGCTCAATAGGGTTTAGGTCTGGAGACATGCTTGGCAAATCCATCACCTTTACCCCCAGCTTCTTTAGCAAGGCAGTGGTCATCTTGGAGGTGTTTTTGGGGTCATTGTCATGTTGGAATACTGCCCTGCAGCCCAGTCTCCAAAGGGAGGGGATCATGCTCTGCTTCAGTATGTCACAGTACATGTTAGCATTCATGGTTCCCTCAATGAACTGTAGCTCCCAGTGCCAGCACCACTCATGCAGCCCCAGACCATGACACTCCCACCAATATGCTTAACAGTAGGCAAGACACACTTGTCTTTGTACTCCTCACCTGGTTGCCGCCACACACACTTGACACCATCTGAACCAAATAAGTTTATCTTGGTCTCAACAGAGCACAGGACATGGTTACAGTAATCCATCTCCTTAGTCTGCTTGTCTTCAGAAAACTGTTTGCAGGCTTTCTTGTGCATCATCTTTAGAAGAGACTTCTTTCTGGGACGACAGCCATGCAGACAAATTTGATGCCGTGTGCGGCATATGGTCTGAGCACTGACAGGCTGCCCCCCCACCTCTTCAACCTCTGCAGCAATGCCGGCAGCACTCATATGTCTATTTCCCAAAGACAACCACTGTATAAGACGCTGAGCACGTGCACTCAACTTCTTTGGTCCACCATGGCAAGGCCTGTTCTGAGTGGAACTTGTCCTGTTAAACCACTGTATGGTATTGGCCACCGTGCTGCAGCTCGATTTCAAGGTCTTGGCAATCTTCTTATAGCCTAGGCCATCTTTATGTAGAGCAACAATTCTTTTTTTCAGATCCTCAGAGAGTTCTTTGCCATGAGGTTCTATGTTGAACTTCCAGTGACCAGTATGAGAGCGTGAGAGCGATAACACCAAATTTAACACACTTGCTCCCCATTCATACCTGAGACCTTGTAACACTAATGAGTCACATGACACCGGTGAGGGAAAATGGCTAATTGGGCCCAATTTGGACATTTTTACTTAGGGGTGTACTCACTTTTGTTACCATTAGTTTAGACATTAATGGCTGTGTGTTGAGTTATTTTGAGGGGACAGCAAATTTACACTATTATACAAGCTCACTCACTACTTTACATTGTAGCAAAGTGTAATTTCTTCAGTGTTGTCACATGGAAAGATATAATAAAATATTTACAAAAAATGTGAGGGGTGTACTGGGAACGAGGGTTTGGTAGACAATAGGGGCAATTGTAAGATTCTATCACTTTCAATAATAAAGCACAATGGAAGCCTCACACCTTTATATCTCTTTGTAGTTATTATTTTGCCAGTGAAAAAATTCTGCTTCCTGCTCTGTAACTCCAGTACTCTATTACTGTGTCCTGTTTGGGCCATTTACTCTCACAATGTATCCTGGTGCTTCTTGTCATCAGAAAAGAAAGTGATTAAAAAAAAAAATTGTCACTGGAACAGCAGGTGACAGCTGTTTACAATTTTTGGGAAAGAAGTCAACATACGATTGAATCAAAACTTATGTTCTGATTTCTTTAAAACCTCTCTAACAAAGACAAAGTCAAAAACGTAATATACTGTAGTTTACCAATCCTTACATGTGACGGCTGCATTCGTTTTTTTTTTCAGGTTTGTTTACCTTTATTTTAATCCAGTGATTCTGGAAATAGGACACTTCCTGTCCCTTCCTGGCTACATTGATTTTCTTATTTTCTTTGATAGTATCTATAGAGGCAGCCTAGGATGTCATACCTTCTGGACTTCAAACACACCTGCCTGTGTTCTTCTCCATTACAGAGTGAATTGATGGGATTAGTAAGATAAGGGTGTTTGTGCTTTTTTTCAGCTCACTGGAAGTGACAAGGACACTGCATGTCTGGTTAGATCAACAGGTATTTTCTGTATCTTTTTTTTCTCTTCTTTTCTTCTGTGATGGACAGCTGCAGGGAGAAAACAGGCTGGACTGTGCCCTGATTGACTGTTGCTACAGCTGAAAAGGACCTGCTCCTAGTAACCCTGGGCAAGGAGAACTTCTGATTGGCTGCTAACGTTTTTAGTTTCTTCCACCACTGGGAGAAGCAGGAGATCCATATAGGATCTAATTATTTAAAATTGCTATGGTACCCAAGAGGAGAACACATGCTACCCTGTAGTACATATTAGAAGTATTGACAACTCCTGGGTATCCCAATTCCCCAGAAGTAAAGGGATGTTCCCTTGTGGACATTGTCAGGTCTGCCCATATGTACACAGGACTACAAACTTCAGTGACTCTCAGAACGAAAAGAATTTTGAAATAAAAAGCCTTATCAATTGTGCAACCACCAGGGTCATCTACATGCTGACCTGTCCATGTAAAAAGATATACATCGGTAAGACTAAACGCCAATTTAGGATTCGTTTAGGAGAACATATGAGGGAAATCCTGGGAAAAAAACCCTGAGAAACCAGTGGCCAGACACTTTGCCCAATACCATCAGGGCAAGCTATCTGGCATGCTGGTCAAGGGAATTTATGCTCTAAACCTCTCCTCTAGAAGAGGGGATTTTGATCAAATTTTGCAGCAGAAAGAAAAAAGATGGATCTTTCGCTTGGGCTCCCTGGCCCCTCAGGGCCTAAATACGGAACTGAATTTACAGCCCTTTTTGACAGCATAAATAGATACTAGACATGGACCCTATGGGGTATTGGCCCTGCAGTTGCTGTTCAGCCTGTTACCATGCTCTTTTCAGAAACATCAAGGTTATTTCTGAGCATCAGCAATATTATTTACCCTACCTCTATGGCATTTACGACGTATAACATGAACAGCACACTGCAGTTGACCTCTTACCCCCCTCCATGTCAGCTCTACATGTCCTTGTTTTCCTTTTTCCTTTCTCCTTTTCTCTTTTGTCCTTTCTCCTCCTGGAATTTTCCCGGTGCCCCTCTGGTTGACTTGTGAGCCAGGGCCGGGGATCATTATCTATGGATGTGAATGCGCATCTCTCCTCTTTTTGGGCCCAAAACCCCAAACCAATCGCCCAAAAATCCCCCCGCCCCCTTCCCCCCCTTCCCCCTCCCTTCCCCCCCCTTCCACCTCCCCTCCCCCTTCCCCTCCTCTCCTCTCCTCTCTCTCTCCTCTGAAAAACTCCCATTCCCTCTATAAATTTTTTGTCTCTGATTTAACTTGGTTGACTATCTTGTATGGAACCCCAGTCTAAATAGCATTTGGTTATAAGCTATGTGTGATTGATGGAATGAGTTTGACCTACATGTACTTTAGATATACCTAATGGCTGCTTCAGTGTAGGAAACATGGACAGCAACTGTACTGTTTATCCCTTTCACCATCCCTATTATTTTCATTAATGCTTTTTATGTTTGGCCACTCACTATAATGATCGCATACCAGGATCACGAAACGGCAAACAAATAACGTCAACAAGCTGGACACACACAGCACGGATGTATCTCCTTAACTTAGATCTGAGAGGTGGGCGTGTACGAGGAACGGACGGAATAAGAAGGAGCCCTTGCACGCCACCTACACGTCCAGACGAAGCTACACATCTTGGTTTGTGAAACACGTTGACGTCACTGCGCCCGGACGTCACGCCTGCTGTCATCCCCCGTTGGGGCTAGCCGGCTCACCGATTGAGAGAACGTTCCGCTCGTTCACGTGGAACAACCGCTGAAGTGACTACAGGCGCACCTAGATGGCCGGCCATCCGTACACTTGAGCATATACCCGTGGGGCTACCAGGATCGCCCAGGAAATACCCAATATTGTGCACGGTGAACAGTGGTGCAGTCCACAGCACAGGGGACATCACACTGCGGAAGTACCTGTGGATCTCTGAACGGGACCCGGCAGTGGTAAAGTACTTAGCCGCCTGCACTGAGTGTTGCCGCTTACATTAAACCACTGTTTGATTCACCTCCACAGCACGCATCTGTTTACATCTCACATACCAGCCTGCTTATTACAGCAATTGTTTCATACTATCCTGGACTTCCGCCACCCCAGCTCCATTTTCACATACCATGGCCCCATCATTCATTTCCATCTAATGGTTACCGATATCTGATCTCTGATCTTGTATCAGCGCCCCACTCCACGGCTCATATCTCTCTCCTCTGCCCCTTTCCCGTCCTCTATCCCACTTTTCCCTCACCTCACTCCCTTTCACCACCTCCCTTTCCCCGTCCCCTTCCCCATCTTTTCCCATTTTTGAGCCGTCCCCCCGGGGGGATTGATGTTTGCTGCACAACCCTATTCAGTCATACTGAACACTCCTCATTGTAGCAGGTTGTGCAGACATCAATAGCCCAGACGTCCGGACGCATATGGTTGTTTTATATGTTGTTTTGTCCCCCTTGTCTGTGTATTAGTATTGATCGATCTGACACCACCGATCAATCAATTTTATTTAGGCAATGTAAACTTGTGATGCATGCTATCTTATCTCCACGTGTATGTTCTTGTACCCGATTAAACACATAATTGATTTTCATACGTTTATCCATATTGTCTTTCCTTTGAGCCCCACTTTTCTTTTTGGTCCCCTCCTTATATGCATAAGTTATTAGTTAAATATTCTTTTTTTTTTTTTATTTTATTTACTTTTAGCACCGCACATTTGGTATATAAGTTTATATTGTTACATTTGGGAAGTGTGGGCAGTGTTTGCAGCTGTTTATTTTTATTATTTTTATTTTTATTTATTTATTTTTATTTGTATTTTTATCTTTATTTTACATTTATTTTTTCATTTAGTCTTATTTTATTTTTAGTTTTAGGTTAGGAGTTTGGCAGCTCACAAGGTTACACCCACAAGTGACAAGAGAGAGCTCTGTGTAGGTAAACAACACAGAGCTCTCTACTGACAGTGGCAATGTGCCCTTTTTTGTTTCTCTGCAAAGCAGGGGATAAAAACCGGCACATCCCTTAGTATAAGCACCACACAATAAACACTTTACACTTGTTAGGCACACAGTTAACCCTTTGATTGCCCCAGATGTTAACCTCTTCCTAGCCAGTGTCATTAGTACAGTGTCAGTGTATTTTGTTAGCACTGATCACTGTATTAGTGTCACTGGAGATGTTAGTGGCAGTTAGCCAGTTCCCACAAAGTGTCAGTTAATGTCAGATCGCCCGTCGCACTATCACAGTCCCGCTATAAGTCGCTAATCACCGCCATTACTAGTATTAAAAAATAAATAAAAATTCCAGTATATATCCCTATAGTTTGTAGATGCTATAACTATCACACAAAACAATTAACATACGCTTATTGAGAAAAAACATGTAGCAGAATACATTTTGGCCTAAATTTACAAACAATTTTGATTTTTACATTTTTTTTTTATTGGATTTTTTTTAACAGAAAGTAAAAAAAAAAATAAATATATTTTTTTCAAAATTTACAGTCATTTATATAATAAAAATAATAATAATAATAAAAAAAATGTGGTGATCAAATACCACCAAAAGAAAGCTCTATTTGTGGGTAAAAAAATATATACATTTTGTTTGAGTATAGCGTTACATGACCACACAATTACCAGTTAAAGTAACGCAGTGCCGAATAGCAAAAAATGGCCTGGTCATGAAGGGGGTAAAATCTTCTGGAGGGCAAGTGGTTAACAAAGCGCCTTGCTATTTATTAAACTGTTGTTAATGAACCCATTCCTTTCTAGGGCTTTGCCTTTAAATAAAGCCCCTTTAAACCTTCAAGGTGTGCTGATATTCTCAGGTCCAGGTAAGAGCGGGTTATCACAGGTGTTGAGCAGAAGGGACCCAACACATTGCAGCGGCTCCTTCGGGGGTAAGTGCTACACATGTATAACAAAGTATAAAGAAATACATACTTGCTGATCATGTCAGCTATTCAGAGCTGTCCTGTACCTCCTTGCACACTTCTAGTGTTATCTCAAAGTGGCTATTTAGCCATCCCAGTTCTTACCTTAGACTACAGAATAATTAGCTGTTATGCAAATTATGTGACACTTGGTGAAGTGGGTTGATTTTTTGGGCCGCTGCTGTGAGTCCTGTCCCCCTTTGAAAGGGAACAGAAAAAATGGTAAAATTGGCTAAACAGCGCTTGCCTCACCACACCTATAAATTATTAAATTAAATTAATCCGTATGTGATTGTTCTGTCTGTCTCTGGACAAGTAATTTTGTGTAAATCTTTTCAACAATAAATAAAAATGAGATCCTGTTTATATGTGGCTGATGAAACCAAGAAATACCAATTAATAAATGAATTAATAAATTAATAAATAGTGACTTGTGACTAAAGAATATAATGACTTTTAAATACAATGATAAAGTGACACGTGATTATACATGGGCAAATAAAGTCTTTAAAAGTCCTCTTGTGCTCCAACGGGGACTTTTAATCCCCCTCTTGTGAGCCTGTATGGTTCCACGCTCACCGGATAGGTTGGACTCCTCTAACTTATGGTAAGAGGGAGTCAACTGTGCTTTTTGGTCTCTTGGGGGGGAGACCTATCCCACCATGGTATCCACTGGGTACGATGTGATGGCTTGCCTTGTACTGCACCACTCATGGACCAGGGTGTGCAGGCATATAATATATAAAAAAAGGACTCCTCATCATGTAAGATCCTGCTCAGCGGACACTCGGGGGCCCCCAGCTGATTTACAGTGTGAGAAGACTTTCTAATAGGCAGGGAAGAAGTGTGTGCCCAGCCACTGTTTACAGACCACCATGTCACAGGGAAGTCCTATACACACTCAATATCTTCAATCTCTCCACACATCACATGGACCCAAACACTGTGTGTGTGTGTGGCGGGGGGTTACCACATTCCCAACCGTTTCCCAGGGGGGGGGGTTGGCGTTTAGCTCCAGCTGCCGCTGGCTAGTACATCTAACGCTCCGCTCCCCCCAGACTGACAATGCTGCTGTCCAAAGGTGCCCCTCTGCCCCTTCATCCAGAGTGGGGGCATGCAAATAATGGAAGTGTGTTACTGGACAGATAATCAGATGACAACAGAGGGAAAAAAGCCTTTATAAAAAGAAATCTGTTACAGCCACCACATCTATGGATTCGTAAGCTGCGACATCTTACATCTTTGGGTTTGGGTTTAAAACCACTTTAAGTACTGAGTGCATTTTCTGCGAGATCAACAGCTATTTTTCTGTGTTTGTAATGTCTTTAACCATTTGACCACCAGAAGATTTTACACTGCGCTACTTCAACTGGCAATTGGTTGATCATGCAACACTGTACGCAAAATACTTTTTTGCAATTTTTCACACAAATAGAGCTTTTTGGTGGTATCATCACCCTTTTTTTCTATTTTTTATTATATAAACAAAAAAAATAACCTGCTGACAAACTCATGCTGTGGCCAATCACAGCACAAGTTGGCAGGAGGCACGACCAGGAAGTACACCACAACGTATGGGTACGTCGTAGTGCCTGATTGTGTCGCCTGCTTGCAGTAAATGTACTGTGAGCAGGCGGTAAGCAGTTAAAGGGATAAAACAGGTAGAAATGTGCATGTATTACAGAAATGTACTGCATTTAGACATCAAAGAATTCCTGGACAGCCGCACTCCAAAAATATTTGCCTTTATTCAATAAAGTATCATCCAAAATACAGGTCACAGCAAAGTGGAGCAAAGCTTACGCGTTTCGCACTACACAGAGTGCTTAGTCATAGCTAACAAGTTAATAGTTTAAGTGGAGCTCCACACAAAAGGGTATGTTCCGCTTTAAGGCCTCCTCCCCCTGCTCCTGTTTGTGAAACTGAGCTTTTGGGGAGGAGGGGGGAGCGGGTACACGATTTTGACACTGCATGTACTGCATGTGCTTATTTTATGACATACAGTTTAATAGTTGAAGTGGAGCTCCACCCAAGAGGGTATGTTCCGCTTTAAGGACTCCCCCCCGCTCCTGTTTGTGAACCTGAGCTTTTGGGGAGGAGGGGGGAGCGGGTACACGATTTTGACAGGTACCCGCTCCCACTTCTGTTCCGGTCGCCTTAGGCGATCGGAAGTGGAAGTTCTCCTTCCCCTCTCCCTACCAAAGTCTTCTGGGACATATGACCAGTCCCAGAAGGCTTCGGAACCAGTCACAGAGCGCAGCGCCGCTCGCGCATGTGCAGTGGGAAACTGGCTGTCACAGCCCGGTGCCCATAGTAATGATGACGGCGCCCCTGAGGAGGGAGAGAGGGAGAAAGTGTCTGGGGTGAGTGGCTGTTTTTTCTGTAGCTGCTGACGTTTAATAAACACAAAAATGACTGGAACTCCTCTTTAAGCATTAGGTTAAGTGTGTGAAGGAGTAAGTGCTTAAATAAACCTTTCTCTTTCACTATCGCAGCAGAATACAGCTATACCTGCTGATATGACATCTTACATTTATTAAAGAGGATCTTCAGCCTTAACAAAAAAGAATAAAAATAAAAGTGAATAACTACAAATACTGTAGTTGGTAACTTTTAAAAAAAGGACACTTACCTGTCCAGGGATCCAGTGCCATCCTCACCTGGGCTGGTTCATTGCCGGTCTTCAGGTCCCTGGCTTTGGCATATTTACTACACATGCGTGAGTCGTGCTGTGCTTGAATGGTCTCGTAGCTTTCTGGGACCTGTGACTTGACCCAGAAGGTTGTGGGCAAGTACCAATCTCTTCAGCGAGCGGGTACCTGCTACAACTATGGATGCAGTTCTTACATAGTTATGTAGCACTAACTCTTGGTGGAGCTGCTAGTTTAAGCGGGCTTGTTACCTTCACTCTCGACACCCCTGTTTCACTGGCACCGGGTCTAGGGTTCCATTGAGTTTACCTCTGGACGGTAAAAGCACCAACTCTTGAGTACGTTTTCAATGCTTTATTGAACCAAGTAATGAAGGAAGTAGCAGGAAAGAGGCAGGAGGGAAACTGCCGGGAAGCTCAAATACCTTTCTCTAGGATTCTTGAGAATGTCCTTTAAAGTTGAATATTGTAATCAGATGCAATCCCCACACTCTTTGCTCGCCTGGATAGGCCTCTCTCACCTGTCTAGCAGCCAGTACGCAGTCTGCCACAGACTTGATTGAAATAAACCCGTACGATCCTCTGCCACAGGATGTATTGGTTTAGCGGTGAATGTCAGACACAGTAATTGGACCTCTAAGCCAATCCGGCAGTACTATGCTGTAGAACTACTTTAGGATACGTCCTCCAACCGAGTCTCCAGGCCCCTCTCCAGACCAGCACTCTGCATGATCCTTCCATGACGGGTCCTCCCCTGGGATCTTCTCGTTGTCCAGCTTCTTCACTCTGGATAGACAGCTCAGGACCATTCCTCGGCTGCTGTGGTAGGCCCCAGACAGACTTTTGGGCCCACCCATGCGCCGCAGCGTCACGGGCCTCTGGAACGGAGGACCGCGAGGTGCACTCTAACGCATACCTGTCGGCCAGGAGGGCCAGCAGGTGGCTGTAAAACGAACCCTAAAACATGGCGTCTGTCCCATAAATACCCTCTCCCAGAATGCAACTCGGAGGACCACCTCCACCGAGTTGTCCCTGGGACAGAGGAGCATCCATACGCTTCGACACGTTGCCCTTCCAACACCAGCCAATGGTAACAGCGACACCCACCGGCTCAGTGTGGAACCACACGCAACGTCAGCCAAGCTGGAACAGAGGCAAATCTAACTCCCCCTAACGAGCAATTCATTAAATTTACCTATCAGATGGTAGATCATAGATCTACCAGTGCTACAGTTACATAGTTACACAGTTAGTAAGGTTGAAAGTTCTGCTATAAGCAAACATTTTTTGCTTTTACATTTACTTTTTTTCACTTCCAGGTTTGTTGAGGCACTGTTAATGTAACCCTGTCCTCACAAATGCATCCTGGGAAGTTACTGTCATGTGTTCTGGGGGAAGGTCCAGAGTTCTAGGAAGTAAAGAAAGATGGATCCATCTGCCTTTTGTGAAAATGGCCATTGCAAGAAGAATTGGGAGGTAGAAAAATTAGGTATGCAAAGAATAAAAAGTCTGGAACTATCTATAGATAACGAATCTGTTTGTAGAGTGCCATTACTAAACATACTGTTTCAAAGGTGCCTCGGTTGTAATTTTTATTATAGGGAGAAAGTTTGTCTTTAAGGGCTTGTGTTAGGGTATTGTTTACTTTGAAGGGTTCATATAGAAAAGGAACCAAATGTTACTTTGCGATATTTGAGGCAGTGTTGATATCTTTACTTTAACCGTTTGCCAACCGGCTCATGCCGATATACGTCAGCAGAAGGGCACGTACAGGCAGATTAACCCCTTTAAAAAGCGGTTTGCGGGCGCTCGCGCCGCCCGCCACGACCTTCGTGAGTGTGATCGTGGGTCCTGCGGACTCGATGTCCGCGGGGATATCCGCGATCGTCTCACGGACAGGAAGAACGGGGAAATGCTGATGTAAACAAGCATTTCCCATTTCTGCCTAGTGACAGGACACTGATCACAGCTCCCGGTAATTGGGAGCAGTGATCAGTGTCGTGTCACACATGGCCACGCCCCCCTCAGTTAGAACCACTCCCTAGGACACACTTAACCCCTTCACTGCCCCCTAGTGGTTAACCCCTTCACTCCCAGTGTCATTTACACAAGAATCAATGCATTTGTATAGCACTGATTGCTGTATAAATGACAATGGTCTCAAAAATGTGTCAAAAATGTCCGATGTGTCCACCATAATGTTGCAGTCCTGATAAAAATTGCAGATCGCCGCCATTACTAGTAGAAAAAAAAAAAAAAAATGCCATAAAGCTATCTCCTATTTTGTAGACACTATAACTTTTGCGCAAACCAATCAATAAACGCTTATTGCGATTTTTTTACCAAAAATATGTAGAAGAATACGTATAGGCCTAAACTGAGGAAAACATTTTTTTTATATATATTTTTTGGGGATATATATCATAGCAAAAAGTAAAAAATAATGCGTTTTTTTTCTAAATTGTTGCTATTTTTTGTTTATAGCGCAAAAAATAAAAACCGCAGAGGTGATAAAATAACACCAAAAGAAAGCTCTATTTGTGGGGAAAAAAGGACGTCAATTTTGTTTGGGAGCCATGTCGCACGACCGCGCAATTGTCAGTTAAATTGCAAAAATTCATTTCACAGCCGTTGTTGGCCGTGTCCTCTGCAGAGCTTCTGCCACTGGAGATCGGGTCGGATCACCTTAAAAAAAGATACGTATACTATTTTTTTTCTTTACAGGGCTTACAGGTTAGTGTTAAATCGTGGGTGTCTATAGATGCAGGGATTTTAGTTTTAGCATGGACTTCCACTTTAAGTACAGCTCGTTTTGCTGTTTTCAGCAGAGAGCGGGCTGAAGTCTGCTCTCTCCTGATGTCACAGAGTCAGTCCAGGCACTGCATCATCACGGCCATAGAGTCTGGATCCACCCAGATCCCTGGACCAGCACCCAACTCAGCCTCTCAGTGAGCCTCTGGAAGCCTGAGCCGGCTGCTCCTGCCCCTCAACAGCTCAGTGCTCCAGTGAGCGCGCGGGGGGGGGCAGAGCAGACAGTCAGCAGTTCTCTGCTCATGGAGCTGTGAAAACCGAGTGATCGGCGGTGTTCGATTGCTCAGTTCTCAGTGTGGACCGATGCTGCACCCACCTAGGCAAGTATGATTATGAAAAAAAAAACAAAAAATACATCTGTTTAAATCCTAGGACTTAACCCTTGGGTGGTTCAGTGGATATGTAGTTAGCTAAAGGATAGATACCAGAGTATGATAGTGGTGTACCACAATGCTCTGTACTAGGTCCTGTTCTATTTAATCTAATGTAAGTGATATAACCGAAGGTTTTTAGGTAAGGTATGTCTTTTTGCTGATGACACAAAGGTGTGTAATAGGGTTCATATACCTGTGGTGTCTGTAACATGGATGATGATTTGGCATTGCTGGAAGATTGGTCAAAGCAATGGAAACTGCAGTTCAATGTTTCTAAATGTAAAATAATGCACCTAGGGAAAAAAAATCCCTTGAGAGAGTACAACATTGGGGGTACAGTGTTAGCCAGCACTACAGAAGAAAAAGATTTGGGGGTACTTATTTCAGATTAATGTAAAATGGGAAAACAGTGTAACCAGGCAGTGGGAAAAGCACATAGAATTCTAGGATGCTTTACTAGAGGGATCACCAACAGGAGGAAGGAGGTCCTGATTCCCCTACAGTGGCAGTCCTCCATACGGGAAGCATGGGCGCCACCCCCTAATACATATGTCCAGCCCCGAATCTGCATGCAGGGTGCCTGACGCATGGATTCCAGTGGAGTTTTTTTTTAAGCATTTGATTAGAGCCTGAGGCTCTAATTGGCTTTAAAAAGGGTGGGTTCAGGGTGCAGAGCACTGCGACCCGAGCCCACCCAGTTGTGTGACAATAGCGAATTAAAATTTGCTATTGTCTTCCTGCTTCTCCTTCCAGCCAATCAGGAAGTAGGAGTAGCTAGATTGGCCGAGAGGAGCGATCTCTCTACTCTACATCGCCACCCGACTGCATGAGTACCACACTCCTGGGGGGGGGTTGGGTGGTCTAAATGCCGCCGGGGGGGCAGGGGTGGTTCGGGTGGTTTGTTTGCCCCCCCTCCACAGCTGGAGCACCAGCCGCCACTGCTCTCCTATATAGATCTTTATATCAATAGAGGGTTGACCAGCAGGAGGAAGGAGGTTCTTGGTACTTCTGGTGAGTGAGATAGGTCTTTATAGATCTTTGGTGAGACCTCATTTAGAATACTGTGACCAGTTCTGGAGACCTCACTACTAAAAAAAGATATTGATAAGATAGAACAAGTCCAGAGACAGGTAATAGAAATGGTGGAAGGTCTGGGGATAAAACATATCGAGAGCGACTTCAGGAACTTAATATGTACAGTCTGGAGGAAAGAAGGGAAAGGGGAGACATGATTGAAACCTTTAAAAGGGGTTGTAAACCCTTGTGTTTTTTCACCTTAATGCATCCTAACACAGTGACATTACATCAAACTAACTGAATGAAGGTGTTTGAACTATTATTGTGTGTTTATTGTTTGTTTATTAATATTGTTATTGATTTATTTTTTTTGTATTACCTTTAGTTTGGCCTGGGTATGTATGCATATAAGTGTATGATTGTGTAGTTAGATTATTGCTAATTAGTATATTATATTTTCACTATTAATTATTGTATAACTTTCTAGCGATGGGACTCTAAAAAATGTGTTAATTAATTACAGAGAAGGGGTGGGATTAAATAAATTTGTACTTCTTCCCACTACGTTTCAGGTATGTAAACAAAATAATTTATTTTTATAGTTTTATTTGGTCTTCTCTTGTAACTAGTTGTTTTGTGATTGTCTACTATTAAATGATTACTTCTTTTATTCTCTATGTTTTTTTGTTTTTTTTTTACATGTTTAAAATAAACTAAAACTAACTAACTAATCTTAGAAAATATTATTTTACTGAAAGAGTAGTTGATGCTTGGAATAAACTTCCAGCAGAGGTAGTGAGACAGTCAACAGTAAATGGGTTCAAACATGCTTGGGACAAACATAGATCTATACTCAAAGTATAAAAAAAATTAACAAAAAAACAAAAAAACGAAAAAGAACAAAAAAAACAAAAAAAACAAAACAAAATAAAACAAACAAACACATTAAAAAAAAGAAAAAAAAATGAGCAGACTCGATTAACCTCTCGTTTTTTTTTCTGCCGTCACTTTTTTATGTTTCTACTTGTTCCTAAGACAGGAGTTAATAGAACCAAACAGGGCAGTTATTAGATACATTTATAGAAGGTTAGCTTTCACTCCTATACATCCCTACTGGTCCTTTAATGTGATTATGACCTTACTGATGGCCCAGGAAGTAGGAGGGGGCAGGACCAAGCTTGACTTTTCCAGGAAAAGTCAATATTTTCATATAACTTCTGCTCCCTTTATCATTCCCTACTGACTGTTTTGCGTGTGCTAACTTTAGCAAAGGAGTAAACAAGGCTTCTGAAAGAAAACAAAATAAAAAAAAGACATAAATGGCTCATGGCACAGCATGAGCTCTTAATTCATTCAAACAAGTAACAGAGTCCCTAGAAGAACACCAACTGTTCTAAAATTGATGTCTAAAGAATTAATGGTGACGGATTTATAGTTATCTCTAAAGAAGTATTTTGTTTGATAAGCTGAATAAGATGCCAAGCTTAACTGCTTATTATTGGAAAGATACAATACCTTAGATAAGCACAGAAAGAGGAATCAATTCGTTTCCATTGGACATGATATGACATCTGGAGAGAGCGTCTAAGCCTCAAGCACCAAACGCACATCACAAGGCAATTGTATTAGCAGCTTTTTTAGTTTTGTGAAATCCGAATACCTGAAAACTGATTGGAAAACTTAATTTTATACCAACACATTTTTCTTCTGGCAGGAAAATATAAATCAGGTGTGAAAACAGGTAATGAGTTTATTATTAAGATATTTGTTCTCAGAGATAAGCAATAGCAAAGGTGCAAATATTTTTTTAAGGGTTAGAACATCTATCAGATTTTATTACTATCTGTGCTGTGGTTATGCCAACTCGTTTTCTGCCCTAATGACCATACAGTCAGGAGAAATCTCTCCAATGTGGACACAGAGAACAATAAAAGGAGGATCTAAGGACTCATTCATATGGCTATACACTGCCCAGATCAGTGTATTGGTGGTGACATTTGGCCACTCATCCTCTACAGATCAATGACAGGTTGACAGGCTCTACAGCTGTTTGCATATAATCCCACCCTAGACACAAACTGTCTATGTACAGGGCCACTCATTTGCCTCTAACTGCATGTAATCGCTGCTTGTGCGACTACATGCTAACAGCCGCGGACAGTCAGCCCGTGGATAGTGTCATCCAGTCATTGATTTGCACAGCCTTCATGTCACAGCTGATCACAACCACCTGGTCATACTCACCACAAAAAATACGCTGATCTGGGCGCTGGATGACCCCGGACAACCGTGTGAATGAAGACCAATTCTGCTAAAAAGATAAGTAACACAACCTCTTCTGCAGCCCTGGACTTAGTCTAGGTTCACACCTATGCGCTTTTTAGCGCATTTTGCAATTTGCAGAAATACGCTACAGTCCATTTAACATGGGTTTTCTATGGTACACATTCAATGCGTTTTTCAGCTGGTGCATTTTTGGAAAGGGTCAGGGACTTTTTTCCTGCAGCAGATTGCGTTTTGTGTGAAATAGACTTAAAAGGACCTGCTCCCTATCCTGAAATATCCCCTCACGGAAGTGGGGGGTGGTTCCCGGGCAGCAGGGGGAAAGGGATGGTGCACTACAAAGGGTGATCAGTGCGGTAACAGGGGACGCAACTACAGGAACTGACCCCTGTATATCTCTCTCAGAAGCAGCTGAAAGCCAGTGGGAGAGAGAGGAGGAGAAGTGGGCTTTAGGCTGCTGCAGAGAGAGCCATGAAGGGGAGCACTGCCGCACTGATCACCTTGCCTGCCCACATCGGATTCCCCCTGCTGTCCGGTCCCCCCTGCTCTCAGGAACCCTGTACAGGAGAACCAGTGTTACCCCTGCCCATGCAAGACTGGGGGACTAAGGGATTGTGGGATATTGAGTTTCTTCACAGAAAGTTCATTCACACAGAGATTTTCATACATTTTTATTTTAGCATTTTTTTTTTTTGGGTGCATATACAACATCCTAAAAGCATATATCAAGTGTTTTGCATGTGTATTGCAACTTTAGGTGTTTATGTTTTATCCACTGGAAAGCGCTAGATGGAGTAGAGGCAGGAGACCAGTTCCTACGGGCTTAAGAATGCCTGCAAATAACAGTGAAGACACAGGCAAAAAAAAAGGGAACACAGATGAGTGATTATGACTGCTACAGTCTTCAAAATGTGTCTTCCACTTACGTGAACCCTATAAATGTGTATATAGACCACACTGCTAAAAATGTGAATCAAGATTACTAAACAATTTACCACATATAAAAGTGCTGAAAAAATAAATAATAGAGCAGCACCAAAAAATACAACTAATGTCCAATGTATCAATAAGAACCATTCAAGGGATAATTGCTTAAAAAACAAACGGTAAGTGAACAGGTGCTTGGGCCATTAGTAAGAGATAAACATGTAATCACATCCAGGTGATCCAGGTGACCCTACATAGATGTACACTCACCACAATGGATGGACCTTATATTACTATGAAAAAAGAAGGGAAGGTGGGACTTTAAATGAGATGGGTGACTTTGTGGAGGCAAGTTTGAATAAGTACAAATTTTTTTATTGGTAAAACATTAAATGCAATAAAATATGGCAATGGATAAAAGCCACATGTACAATAAGTATGCCGATTCATATTGAATCCACCCACACAAAACATATAAGCATGGCATGGGTGAAAGATTACATAGGTATAATAATTACAAAACAATTTAATGTTGTATTGCATAGAATGAGTTCATATATATATACATATCACATAAAGAACAGCACCAGCAGCGACAATGTGAATATAAAAAATATAAATATATAAGACCATAGTAAATAAATAGGAATGTCAAAATTGATAATCTGCTGCAGACCAGGATTTGATATGTCCATTACAGACATAAATCAGCATCACGTATGCCCGACGCGTTTCGTGTAGAGACACTCTTCAGGGGCAGATGCTCAGGTATGTCTGCAGAGTGTAAAAAATATAAAATAAATAATAACATTAGTCTATTTCTGATAGGTAATATAGAGGAAAGGCAAATTTTGCCCATCCTGAGTACTCACAAAAAAGTCCAATGCGGTGAGGTGCTGCGATCATGCAATCAGGGTCCCCAGAATAGTCTTCCCCGGGAGCTGAGGTACTTATAGCCGCGCGCAGCAGAGCGCCCATAGCAGAACCTCCCGATGGTCCATGACACAAAAGCTGGTGCATGAGTGAAAGATCAGGGTAACCCCAAATGGTAACCTGGAGTGATCTAAATAAAAAATGTACATGGGACTATGTAAATGAGTGAACAAAAAATAAAAAGAAAAATATGTAAAAAAAGGAAAAAATGAATGTGAATTGAGTAGACAATGTGATCGTGAAATGACATGACAAAAAGGGATCTAAAGATAAAAAATGGTGAGAAAAAAAAAAAAAAAAAAAAAAAAGGGAAACAAAAAGAAAAAGGTGAAAAGGCCAACAAATGCAAAACCAAGGATGGCGTGGAGGGATGTGTGTAGACCTAGTGAATGACTTACGTGAGGACAAAGCTTGTACCTGAAGTGAAGTGCTGAGCTGCAGTGAAATGACTGGAAAGTGTGACAGCAAAAATTGTGTCAGGGGAGGCCGTTTATAGGAGCCCCACACGTGCACGCCGGCAAGTACCAGCGTCACGCCGGCGCGACATAGGCTGGGAGGGGCTCCAGCGGCGGCGGTAGTCACCGCCCTCCGCAGGAGCCTGATTCCCCGCCAAAGCGGCTCAGATGACAAGTCACATGCGTTACGTGCTGGCGTCAAGCATGACGTCACACGTAGAGCAGGATGCGTGGCGCCGATGCTCTGTAGGCGCCCACCCACTACCCCGTACACCCCCCGCCCATACTGGGTGGGAGGGGGAGGGGGAGGGGGGGGCACGTAGAAAGCATCGCAGCTCCCGGGTGCGGACCAAAATGGGGGACCCGAGTAGCCGAGGCAGCAGAACACCAGCAGTGGAGTGGCGCGATGGTGCTGTGTATTAGCAGGGATACCACATTGTGTACCCTGTGCAAGAACCGGGGTAGTGACATTGCCACCCAGGATCTGCAAGCCTCTCACTTGGGCGGCAGGGGAACACTGCTTATCCAGTCACCACATCTCCATCCCTAATTGGTTTACAAAAAAATGGAGGGGGAAAGTGGGACTTTAAATGAGGCACATATGCGGTGTGCCTCCATCCCTATGATATATGAAAAAAGAAGGGAAGGTGGGACTTTAAATGAGATGGGTGACTTTGTGGAGGCAAGTTTGAATAAGTACAAATTTTTTTATTGGTAAAACATTAAATGCAATAAAATATGGCAATGGATAAAAGCCACATGTACAATAAGTATGCCGATTCATATTGAATCCACCCACACAAAACATATAAGCATGGCATGGGTGAAAGATTACATAGGTATAATAATTACAAAACAATTTAATGTTGTATTGCATAGAATGAGTTCATATATATATACATATCACATAAAGAACAGCACCAGCAGCGACAATGTGAATATAAAAAATATAAATATATAAGACCATAGTAAATAAATAGGAATGTCAAAATTGATAATCTGCTGCAGACCAGGATTTGATATGTCCATTACAGACATAAATCAGCATCACGTATGCCCGACGCGTTTCGTGTAGAGACACTCTTCAGGGGCAGATGCTCAGGTATGTCTGCAGAGTGTAAAAAATATAAAATAAATAATAACATTAGTCTATTTCTGATAGGTAATATAGAGGAAAGGCAAATTTTGCCCATCCTGAGTACTCACAAAAAAGTCCAATGCGGTGAGGTGCTGCGATCATGCAATCAGGGTCCCCAGAATAGTCTTCCCCGGGAGCTGAGGTACTTATAGCCGCGCGCAGCAGAGCGCCCATAGCAGAACCTCCCGATGGTCCATGACACAAAAGCTGGTGCATGAGTGAAAGATCAGGGTAACCCCAAATGGTAACCTGGAGTGATCTAAATAAAAAATGTACATGGGACTATGTAAATGAGTGAACAAAAAATAAAAAGAAAAATATGTAAAAAAAGGAAAAAATGAATGTGAATTGAGTAGACAATGTGATCGTGAAATGACATGACAAAAAGGGATCTAAAGATAAAAAATGGTGAGAAAAAAAAAAGGGAAACAAAAAGAAAAAGGTGAAAAGGCCAACAAATGCAAAACCAAGGATGGCGTGGAGGGATGTGTGTAGACCTAGTGAATGACTTACGTGAGGACAAAGCTTGTACCTGAAGTGAAGTGCTGAGCTGCAGTGAAATGACTGGAAAGTGTGACAGCAAAAATTGTGTCAGGGGAGGCCGTTTATAGGAGCCCCACACGTGCACGCCGGCAAGTACCAGCGTCACGCCGGCGCGACATAGGCTGGGAGGGGCTCCAGCGGCGGCGGTAGTTTGTGTCATGGACCATCGGGAGGTTCTGCTATGGGCGCTCTGCTGCGCGCGGCTATAAGTACCTCAGCTCCCGGGGAAGACTATTCTGGGGACCCTGATTGCATGATCGCAGCACCTCACCGCATTGGACTTTTTTGTGAGTACTCAGGATGGGCAAAATTTGCCTTTCCTCTATATTACCTATCAGAAATAGACTAATGTTATTATTTATTTTATATTTTTTACACTCTGCAGACATACCTGAGCATCTGCCCCTGAAGAGTGTCTCTACACGAAACGCGTCGGGCATACGTGATGCTGATTTATGTCTGTAATGGACATATCAAATCCTGGTCTGCAGCAGATTATCAATTTTGACATTCCTATTTATTTACTATGGTCTTATATATTTATATTTTTTATATTCACATTGTCGCTGCTGGTGCTGTTCTTTATGTGATATGTATATATATATGAACTCATTCTATGCAATACAACATTAAATTGTTTTGTAATTATTATACCTATGTAATCTTTCACCCATGCCATGCTTATATGTTTTGTGTGGGTGGATTCAATATGAATCGGCATACTTATTGTACATGTGGCTTTTATCCATTGCCATATTTTATTGCATTTAATGTTTTACCAATAAAAAAATTTGTACTTATTCAAACTTGCCTCCACAAAGTCACCCATCTCATTTAAAGTCCCACCTTCCCTTCTTTTTTCATATATCATAGGGATGGAGGCACACCGCATATGTGCCTCATTTAAAGTCCCACTTTCCCCCTCCATTTTTTTGTAAACCAATTAGGGATGGAGATGTGGTGACTGGATAAGCAGTGTTCCCCTGCCGCCCAAGTGAGAGGCTTGCAGATCCTGGGTGGCAATGTCACTACCCCGGTTCTTGCACAGGGTACACAATGTGGTATCCCTGCTAATACACAGCACCATCGCGCCACTCCACTGCTGGTGTTCTGCTGCCTCGGCTACTCGGGTCCCCCATTTTGGTCCGCACCCGGGAGCTGCGATGCTTTCTACGTGCCCCCCCCCTCCCCCTCCCCCTCCCACCCAGTATGGGCGGGGGGTGTACGGGGTAGTGGGTGGGCGCCTACAGAGCATCGGCGCCACGCATCCTGCTCTACGTGTGACGTCATGCTTGACGCCAGCACGTAACGCATGTGACTTGTCATCTGAGCCGCTTTGGCGGGGAATCAGGCTCCTGCGGAGGGCGGTGACTACCGCCGCCGCTGGAGCCCCTCCCAGCCTATGTCGCGCCGGCGTGACGCTGGTACTTGCCGGCGTGCACGTGTGGGGCTCCTATAAACGGCCTCCCCTGACACAATTTTTGCTGTCACACTTTCCAGTCATTTCACTGCAGCTCAGCACTTCACTTCAGGTACAAGCTTTGTCCTCACGTAAGTCATTCACTAGGTCTACACACATCCCTCCACGCCATCCTTGGTTTTGCATTTGTTGGCCTTTTCACCTTTTTCTTTTTGTTTCCCTTTTTTTTTTCTCACCATTTTTTATCTTTAGATCCCTTTTTGTCATGTCATTTCACGATCACATTGTCTACTCAATTCACATTCATTTTTTCCTTTTTTTACATATTTTTCTTTTTATTTTTTGTTCACTCATTTACATAGTCCCATGTACA
Organism: Aquarana catesbeiana; assembly: GCF_042186555.1. NCBI lineage: Eukaryota > Metazoa > Chordata > Amphibia > Anura > Ranidae > Aquarana > Aquarana catesbeiana. The sequence continues at coordinate 82,377,199 of NC_133327.1, read as the reverse complement.
TTTTTTATTTAGATCACTCCAGGTTACCATTTGGGGTTACCCTGATCTTTCACTCATGCACCAGCTTTTGTGTCATGGACCATCGGGAGGTTCTGCTATGGGCGCTCTGCTGCGCGCGGCTATAAGTACCTCAGCTCCCGGGGAAGACTATTCTGGGGACCCTGATTGCATGATCGCAGCACCTCACCGCATTGGACTTTTTTGTGAGTACTCAGGATGGGCAAAATTTGCCTTTCCTCTATATTACCTATCAGAAATAGACTAATGTTATTATTTATTTTATATTTTTTACACTCTGCAGACATACCTGAGCATCTGCCCCTGAAGAGTGTCTCTACACGAAACGCGTCGGGCATACGTGATGCTGATTTATGTCTGTAATGGACATATCAAATCCTGGTCTGCAGCAGATTATCAATTTTGACATTCCTATTTATTTACTATGGTCTTATATATTTATATTTTTTATATTCACATTGTCGCTGCTGGTGCTGTTCTTTATGTGATATGTATATATATATGAACTCATTCTATGCAATACAACATTAAATTGTTTTGTAATTATTATACCTATGTAATCTTTCACCCATGCCATGCTTATATGTTTTGTGTGGGTGGATTCAATATGAATCGGCATACTTATTGTACATGTGGCTTTTATCCATTGCCATATTTTATTGCATTTAATGTTTTACCAATAAAAAAATTTGTACTTATTCAAACTTGCCTCCACAAAGTCACCCATCTCATTTAAAGTCCCACCTTCCCTTCTTTTTTCATATATCATAGGGATGGAGGCACACCGCATATGTGCCTCATTTAAAGTCCCACTTTCCCCCTCCATTTTTTTGTAAACCAATTAGGGATGGAGATGTGGTGACTGGATAAGCAGTGTTCCCCTGCCGCCCAAGTGAGAGGCTTGCAGATCCTGGGTGGCAATGTCACTACCCCGGTTCTTGCACAGGGTACACAATGTGGTATCCCTGCTAATACACAGCACCATCGCGCCACTCCACTGCTGGTGTTCTGCTGCCTCGGCTACTCGGGTCCCCCATTTTGGTCCGCACCCGGGAGCTGCGATGCTTTCTACGTGCCCCCCCCTCCCCCTCCCCCTCCCACCCAGTATGGGCGGGGGGTGTACGGGGTAGTGGGTGGGCGCCTACAGAGCATCGGCGCCACGCATCCTGCTCTACGTGTGACGTCATGCTTGACGCCAGCACGTAACGCATGTGACTTGTCATCTGAGCCGCTTTGGCGGGGAATCAGGCTCCTGCGGAGGGCGGTGACTACCGCCGCCGCTGGAGCCCCTCCCAGCCTATGTCGCGCCGGCGTGACGCTGGTACTTGCCGGCGTGCACGTGTGGGGCTCCTATAAACGGCCTCCCCTGACACAATTTTTGCTGTCACACTTTCCAGTCATTTCACTGCAGCTCAGCACTTCACTTCAGGTACAAGCTTTGTCCTCACGTAAGTCATTCACTAGGTCTACACACATCCCTCCACGCCATCCTTGGTTTTGCATTTGTTGGCCTTTTCACCTTTTTCTTTTTGTTTCCCTTTTTTTTTTCTCACCATTTTTTATCTTTAGATCCCTTTTTGTCATGTCATTTCACGATCACATTGTCTACTCAATTCACATTCATTTTTTCCTTTTTTTACATATTTTTCTTTTTATTTTTTGTTCACTCATTTACATAGTCCCATGTACATTTTTTATTTAGATCACTCCAGGTTACCATTTGGGGTTACCCTGATCTTTCACTCATGCACCAGCTTTTGTGTCATGGACCATCGGGAGGTTCTGCTATGGGCGCTCTGCTGCGCGCGGCTATAAGTACCTCAGCTCCCGGGGAAGACTATTCTGGGGACCCTGATTGCATGATCGCAGCACCTCACCGCATTGGACTTTTTTGTGAGTACTCAGGATGGGCAAAATTTGCCTTTCCTCTATATTACCTATCAGAAATAGACTAATGTTATTATTTATTTTATATTTTTTACACTCTGCAGACATACCTGAGCATCTGCCCCTGAAGAGTGTCTCTACACGAAACGCGTCGGGCATACGTGATGCTGATTTATGTCTGTAATGGACATATCAAATCCTGGTCTGCAGCAGATTATCAATTTTGACATTCCTATTTATTTACTATGGTCTTATATATTTATATTTTTTATATTCACATTGTCGCTGCTGGTGCTGTTCTTTATGTGATATGTATATATATATGAACTCATTCTATGCAATACAACATTAAATTGTTTTGTAATTATTATACCTATGTAATCTTTCACCCATGCCATGCTTATATGTTTTGTGTGGGTGGATTCAATATGAATCGGCATACTTATTGTACATGTGGCTTTTATCCATTGCCATATTTTATTGCATTTAATGTTTTACCAATAAAAAAATTTGTACTTATTCAAACTTGCCTCCACAAAGTCACCCATCTCATTTAAAGTCCCACCTTCCCTTCTTTTTTCATATATCATAGGGATGGAGGCACACCGCATATGTGCCTCATTTAAAGTCCCACTTTCCCCCTCCATTTTTTTGTGGACCTTATATTACTAGTCCCACTGCGCATTTTTTTTTGATTAAACCCACTGTGTATCTTGTCACCAACTTGATCATTAACATGTACCAGGATGCAATTTCTTCCAGTGCCATACACCGCCACTCAAAAAACAATAAAAGGTTCATTATGCAAAGCAGCCAACTTTATTAAACTATATAAAACCTTACAATTACACACATTGAAATGTATATGTGCCTAAGGACCAGCACCAGGTGCATACAGCGCCTATGGTTAAGATGGCTGCAACCACTGCCCCAATACCATCCCTGGAGCGCAAGCCAGCTTCTGGTTTTGGGGAGGCGGCCATCTTAACCATAATCGCTGTATGTACCTGGTGCCGGTCCCTAGGCACATATACATTTGAATGTGGTGTAATTGTAAGGTTTTATATGGTTTAATAAAGTTGGCTTCTTTTCCATACCCCTTTGGCGGGACATAGACTGATTGAATTCGGACAGTACAGCAGGGACCAGCCAAATTTTGATAGGGAGTCACTGTCAGAATAGAATAATCCAGAAGGATGGATTCCTTTGCCCACCTCGCTTGTGTGGATGGAGGAATCTGTTCGTTTTTTTTTTGTTCAGCCAAAATAAATCCCTTTACACTGAATAGGATGCAGCCATGTTTAGTACATTTTTTAAAAAAACTACTTGCTTATAAATAGCTGCAAAGGAGACAGAGCAACCACACAAGTACATTTTATAACAAATTCCTTTACATGTCAGTAAATGTCCCAAGCATCGGGAGCCCAAAGAAACATGGTCTTCTCACAGCGAGAGTGGTATTTCGAAAAAAATTGCAGTGGGATTTTGTTAAGGAGACAATTACGAAATAAATTGCTCTTTCTGAAGTCCATTTTTGAAAATCTTTTGTCATAATAAGTAAAGGGCACAAATGTACACAGAAGGAATGGAGCCTGTACAAAATTTGGAATCAAGAACACTAGGGGATGGTATAAAAGAATAGGGGAGAAGGCAGAGGACGATGTCAGTAGAGCAGTGGATGGGGTCAGTAGGGCAGTGGACGATGTCAGTAGAGCAGTGGATGGGGTCAGTAGGGCAGTGGACGATGTCAGTAGGGCAGAGGACGATGTCAGTAGGGCAGAGGACGATGTCAGTAGAGCAGTGGATGGGGTCAGTAGGGCAGTGGACGATGTATGTAGGGCAAAGGATGATGTCAGTAGAGCAGTAGATGGGGTCAGTAGGGCAGTGCATGATGTCAGTAGGGCAGAGGACGATGTCAGTAGGGCAGAGGACGATGTCAGTAGAGCAGTGGATGGGGTCAGTAGGGCAGTGGACGATGTCAGTAGGGCAGAGAACGATGTCAGTAGGGCAGAGGACGATGTCAGTAGAGCAGTGGATGGGGTCAGTAGGGCAGTGGACGATGTCAGTAGGGCAGAGGACGATGTCAGTAGGGCAGAGGACGATGTCAGTAGGGCAGAGGACGATGTCAGTAGAGCAGTGGATGGGGTCAGTAGGGCAGTGGATGATGTATGTAGGGCAGAGGATGATGTCAGTAGAGCAGTGGATGGGGTCAGTAGGGCAGTGGATGGTGTCAGTAGGGCAGAGGACGATGTCAGTGGAGCAGTGGATGGGGTCAGTAGGGCAGTGGATGTTGATAGTAGAGCAGTAGACTTAGTCAGTAGGGCAGAGGACGATGTCAGTAGAGCAGTGGACTTTGTCAGTAAGAGGATGATGTCAGTAGAGCAGTGGACTTTGTCAGTAAGAGGACGATGTCAGTAGAGCAGTGGGCTTTGTCAGTAAGAGGACGATGTCAGTAGAGCAGTGGGCTTTGTCAGTAGGGTAGAGGATGATGTCAGTAGGGCAGAGGACGATGTCAGTAGGGCAGAGGACAATATCAGTAGAGCAGTGGGCTTTGTCAGTAGGGCAGAGGATGATGTCAGTAGAGCAGTGGGCTTTGTCAGTAGGGCAGAGGATGATGTCAGTAGAGCAGTGGGCTTTGTCAGTAGGGCAGAGGATGATGTCAGTAGAGCAGTGGGCTTTGTCAGTAGAGCAGAGGATGATGTCAGTAGAGCAGTGGACTTTGTCAGTAGGGCAGAGGATGATGTCAGTAGAGCAGTGGACTTTGTCAGTAGGGCAGAGGATGATGTCAGTAGAGCAGTAGACTTTGTCAGTAGAACAGTGGATGGGGTCAGTAGGGGAGAGGTTGGTTTCAGTATAGCAGTGAATGCCTAAACAGCTACAGATACAGACAGCAATAAAAACCTAATAGGTGTTCTAACCCCTCTCAACTCTTTCCAAAACTAAAAAAAGTGTTGCCTTTAGTTATACTTAAAGCTGCACTCCTTAGTCACTCCTTATCTACCTCAGAACGGTATTTGGGTCAAGCTGCACCAATGTTTTATAAACACTACTCCACAGAGAAGCAACATTTTCCAAGACAACTACAGTGCACAATTCAAACTGAAGATACCTAGTTTGATTCTCCTGCGCTATTCATCTTTTAAGTTCATTGTTTTATTGAATTGTTTTGGGCCTCAGATAAAATATACATAACACAATAGCATCGGATAAACAAATTGAACGTTAGTGTTCATTTGCAGTTCAAATAACCACCAGTAGATGATGCTCTTTTATAACAAGAAAATTCCTATGTCAACACAAAAAGCCGCAATGCACGTTCTTGTCTACAGTTTTTAGAATGCGAATGTCATGGTAATGTTCCCCATAAAACACTGGGCTTGAAATGCCACTCTTCCCTGATACTATTTGTGAAATGTCGACTGATGAGGTCGGCATAGACATAAATGTTAAGAATAAAGCAGGCTAACATAATATGCGTTAGGAATACATTCACGTGTTTGCATCTTTTATTCATTTGGAAGATGCAGAGAAGGGATGGGGGGAGCTACAGTTCCTAATCTGGGTTATAAAACAATTTTCTACCCTAATTCTCACTGTTCTGCAATGTCATGCCACTTATCTGCCTTTTAACCTTGACTTTCCTCCAAATGGAAAGAAGCTACATGCACAGAAAATGTCAATAGTAATTGCTTCTCTGGAGTCACCAGAGAGAATTTTTACTGTGTCATTTATACATAAAGGACCCAGTCCTCATAGCGTAGACTGAGAGTGTTTAAATTGTATGTGCCACCAAGTGAAACAAACGCCTTTAGATTGTATTGAGGGGGCATTATGGAGTCGATATACTAAATTGTTTTATTTTTTACAACTCTTCTCTCAAATGTTTACCTTCTGGATGTTTGTTAAATAAATGCAACTAGCATCCTTGATGAATACTTGCATGAATAAGCCCATTTACAGGAAAGCCACCTAGAGCATGGATTGCATCCAATCAGTTTGCTCAGGCTGGTTGACTTATGCCGTGTACACACGCTCGGACTTTTCAGCAAAAAAAGTCCGATGGCCTGTCCGACGGACTTTCGACGGAGTTACATCGGACTTTCGATGGACTTTCTAATGACTAGACTTGCCTACACACGATCACACCAAAGTCGACAGATTCGTACGTGATGACGTACGACCGGACTAAAATAAGGAAGTTCATAGCCAGTAGCCAATAGCTGCCCTAGCGTCGGTTTTTGTCCATCAGACTAGCATACAGACGAGCGGATTTCTGGGTCCAGCAGAGTTACGACGTATAGATTTGAAGCATGTTCCAAATCTAAAGTCCGTCAGATTTTTGACTGGAAAAGTCCACTGAAGGTCCGATGAAGCCCACACATGATCGGATTGTCCGCCGGACTTGGTCCGCCAGACCAGTCTGGTCGAAAAGTTCGACCTTGTGTATGTTGCATAACACTTGATAAAGGTAAAGCAGACAGATACTTCCATAAAACACAGTGGTATTGTGTTCGCTAGTGACACCAGTGCATTATTCCATCTTGATTTTTGATACTTTATACAAGACTGATGTACTCATCTTATAGCCTTCACAAGATATGAGCTCATCTTACCCTTTTTATGCTGGGATCTCTATTTTCCATTAGGAAATAGTGGGAGTACCCATTAATAGGCATCACACCTTGCACTATTTGAGATTGGATTAATAAGAAAATTGGTAGATGATGGACTTTATAGGCATAAACAGGTATAGATTAAGAAAGAATATTTATTACAGAATTTAAAATTGGGACAATTGTGGGGGGCAGGAGGCGGAGCCTAGCGGAGCAGACATACATTGTTAGAGCTCCACACTGCTGAGGAGAGAAGAGAAGGACAAAGCGGAGCCTGCAGGCTCAAAAGGTATCCATTTGAACCTTTTTGCCCCAGGGAACAAACTGTGAAAGTTTGGGCAGGAAATATGGTACTGGGAGGAAACCGTGGCAGAAATAAAAATCACCTCACAAAGAGCTCACAGGCACTCACTGCAGCTGAAGCAGCTCCAGTCACCTCACAAGATACAGCATCAGGGCGCTCTCACAGACAGAAAATGTCACAGCAAGACTCTCCATTTGAGTCAGATACAGAACAAATCCTCTCACAAACTTCTCCACAAGCCTCCTCAGTATCCCCAGTAATATTATTACAATTTGAAAAGATGCTTCATAAGGCTTTAAAACAAACCTCAGACCAAATAACAAAAAGCCTAACCAAAGAAATAAGAGAGCTGGGAAACCGCACCGCAGCCTTAGAAATAAAAATGGATGAAATTAAAATTACAACCCAAGAAAATATAACAGAATTGGAACAATTAAAAAAAGAGAATTTAATACTTCAAACTAAGCTCGAAGATTACGAAAATAGAGCCAGACGTTCAAACTTGCGCATAAGGGGAATACCTGAAACTGTGACAGACCTGCAATCTACTATTACTGCTCTATTACAAGAACTAAAGCCAGATATCCCTATTGAACGTTTAGAACTGGACAGAGTACACAGAGCCCTCACAGCCAAAAAGAAAGATGGACCCCCACGTGATATAATCACAAAATTTCATTATTACAGAACGAAAGAACAAATACTAATTGCTGCAAGAGAAAAAAAGGAACTTAATTTTCAAGGACACAATTATCAAATTTTTGCTGACCTATCCCAACTTACTATTACTAAAAGACGATCCATGAAACCCCAACTAATGGAACTGCAATGCCACAACATTATGTATCAATGGGGCTTCCCCTTTTCAGTCAGATTTAACTACCAAGGTACAATTTACAGAAGCAGATCAGCAGATGAACTACAACAAACCCTTTTAAAATTAAATCTGACAGAACCCACAAGCATCAACTCTCCCACACGCAGAAGAATGGCATCATCTTCACCTTCAGGCAGCACCCAGAAAATTTCAGAACAAAATGGGAATCATCATTCTCACAAAAGAGGCCGTTATGCCATATCATCCATGGACCAAGAAGATTCAATGGACTGATATCCTAATTCCTGATATCTCTTCATTTATTATACTAAGAGATGGTTCTCTATAAAAAAACTGTATTTATAACTGAATGTAACTGCATTCTGATAGTCACACACTGTGTGGGATCATGTTACATTCCAGTTATATTTCTTATTACTTCTGATTCATATAGCCTTAGAATATATAAGTGAAATAAGAAAAATTCTTGTTCAGTTATATATTATCAGGTAATAACAATAGATTTATTACTTTTTAGGACAAATATGTTCAATAATCCAGAAGTAATGGAAGCTTTTTCTTTCTTTTCTTAAAACAAATATATTATTACCTAACTAGTTCCTAGAATTATGTTTTTGTTTATTCTAATCTGAAGCAATACAACCTCAATTTTATGAGTTAACATATCTAAACAGTTACATATGAATAAAATATGTAATTGTTTACTCTAAAAGGGTTAAAATCCCAAAATAATTCAAACTATCTTCATCAATACCAAAGTTATTAACAGTACCTTTCTAACTGAATTATTTAGCCTAGGGCAAGACTAACCATATACAACCACCCTGGAATAAATAATTTCAACAAAAACTATATTCTGCACTCCAATTAATGAAACATCATTTTGATGTCTTTTGACATAGCACTTCTCTCCTGTAAGCGGAAGATCCGTGTACCCCCATTAGCCCTCCTCATTCTCCCAACCATATTATGTGGGAGTGTGACGAAGGCACTTATTCCCCTGAGAGAGATATTTATTCTCTTTCACGGGTAAATTGTGATTACTTGCAAAAAATAATTTATACAATGTATCATCTAATCTCATATGTTTTTTGTTTACTCTTTACTCCAGAATTCACTGGTTTCTTTTCTATCTATTCATCTCTTCGGTCCACACAGGTTGATCTGCGCAGTCAGCTCTGCATAACAAAAAGTAAGTCAAAACTATTTGATCTATTGCCATGGCACCACTGAATATACTTTCCCTGAATGTTCAGGGAATAAATGTCCCTCAAAAAAGGACCAAAGCCTTCCGTACTTTCCATAACAAGAAGGCTCACATAGTATGCCTCCAAGAAACACACTTCACCAACGATTCTACTCCAAAATATATTTCTCCTTTTTATCAACAAATTTACACGGCTTCTGCCTGTACCAAGCAAAGGGGAACTCTAATTGCATTTCACCGATCCACACCATTCACCTTATCATCAGAAATTAAAGACCCAGAAGGTAGATACCTGATACTCATGGGTTATATAATGGATACAGCAATCACGGTGATTTCCTACTACGCTCCTAACAAACAACCTACACCATTCCTCTCACATATATTACAAGTGATTAATACACACAAAATAGGAACAGTAATAATGTGTGGGGATTCGAACCAGGTCCTCCTCCCATTTCTAGATAAATCACCTTTTACACCATCCAAAATAACCTCTAGATTACCTTTTTCTCAACTTCTTTCCAAATACAATCTGGTAGATTCATGGAGAGAAAGTAACCCAATGAAAAAGAAATTCACTTATTTCTCGCACCCTCATCAAACCTTCACCAGAATAGATCATATTTTTCTAACAATAGGAATGATACCAGAAATTATTGCATCAGATATAATTCCGATTCCGTGGTCTGACCATAATGCAGTATACACTACTATAGCCTCAGCCATACCAAAAGCACATGACCCAACATGGTACTTACCGGACATAATGCTCAAACACCCACTACATCAGATGGCCATTGAACAAGCTTTAAAGGAATACATATCAATTAATAATACAACAGACATCTCCCCAATAACACTGTGGGAAGCTCATAAGCCTGTCTTGCGTGGTACAATACAAAGACAAATGGCACTATTTAAACGGGAATGCAAAAATCTAGCAAAAAAACTAGAACTCAATTTTAATGCAGCCTACATATCATTTCAAGATAATCCATCTCAGAGTACAAAATCTCATCTGGAAAAATCTAGATTGGAATACGATCTATTTCTCACTGAGTCAGTTGATAAATCCCTCAAACGCTCCAAACACAATTTCTACATGAATACAAACAAACCAGGTACATATTTGGCTCGGGCATTAAATTCAACTAACAAATCTTTCAAACCAATACGTTTGAAATTATCAAAAAATGTTTACACTTGTAATCCAGTTAAAATAGTCCATAAATTTCACTCACATCTCGCAACTTTATACAAGACAAACAATGAATTTAATCCTACAGAGGCTGAATCCTTCTTCTCAAAAATAACCTTACCTGAGTTATCTCAGAATCAAAAAAGCAGTTTGGATGAGCCTATAACTATAGATGAAGTTGCTAACACCATAAAAGACCTAAAACTTAACAAAAGACCAGGCACAGATGGCTACTCGGCTTTATACTATAAAACATTCTCAGAAATACTCTCTCCCATTCTCACTGAAACTTTTAACAAACTTCTAGATGGACATTCTTTTCGGCAAGAAACACTAATGGCAATTGTTTGTATGATCCCAAAACCCCTTTCTGATGATACTTCCTGTGTGAATTATCGGCCTATCTCTCTGTTAAACCTCGATATTAAATTATTAGCAAAAATAATAGCAAAACGCCTCAATAGCATTATAGGAAAATTAATACATAGAGATCAAGTAGGCTTCATGCCAAATAGACAGGCAGGCGATAATATACGCAGGGCAGTGTTATTGGCACATATTGCTAAAAAACGGAAAATCCCTTTATGTTTTCTATCTCTCGATATTAAGAGGGCATTTGACACAGTATCCTGGCAATATATGCAATATTCATTACAAAAATGGGGTTTTGGACCCCACTTTTTAACATGGATCAAAGCATTATATAATAAACCCAAAGCCTATATAAAATATGCTGGATACAAATCTGAAGCCTTTAATATCGAAAGAGGTACCCGACAGGGTTGCCCATTATCTCCCTTATTATTTGCCCTTATACTCGAACCCATGGCCCAATACATCAGAACAAACCAAACTATAACTGGCATTGAAGTAGGAGGTATTACACACAAATTATGTATATTTGCAGACGATATATTACTTTTTCTATCATCACCACAGGTCTCTGGTCCTAACTTAATACCAGCTCTTGATGGATTTGCAGCCCTATCCGGCCTTATGATTAATCCTAAGAAATGCCTAGTGCTTAATATTTCACTCACAAACATGGAATTGATCCCGGCTAGGGCTGCACTCCCATTCACATGGGCAGAAAAATCAATCCCATATCTTGGAATTCATTTAACAGCATCTCATTCTGACTTATTCTCAACCAATTATCCTCCTGTATTAAGACAGATCACAAATCTAATAAAACAATGGTCGCAACTTCCTTTATCCTGGATAGGGAAGATTAATGCAATCAAAATGACTATTCTACCCAAATTGCTTTATCTATTCAGAGTCCTCCCTATTCCAATTCCTTCCTATTTTTTGAGAATAGTACAAAAAAGAGCAACTTCGTTTATATGGGGCTCTTCTAAACCACGTATACCTATACACACACTACATCTTCCCAAAAATAAAGGAGGCCTGGGATACCCTAATTTTACTAACTACTACAGAGCAGCACATTTGGCCAGTCTGTCCAAATACCATGCAAAACAGGAAATCCCATTATGGGTATTTATAGAGGCTTCAGAAAATGACCCTCTATTAATATCAAATTTATTATGGCTTGATCCTAAAGACCGCTTTAAAATTCATAATCCCATAACTAAACACTTCTTATCTCTCTGGGATAAACTAAAAACCAAATATCAGTTACAATCTCCACACAATCCTCTCCTTTCTTTTATCAGAAATCCGTCCTTTTATCCGGCATGGATCTACCCAAATTCTTTTAAAGCTTGGACAACATCAGGCATTCAGACACTAAATGACTTCATAGCATCTAAATCATTCCTTTCATTCCCATCGCTTAGAGAAAAATATGATCTACCAAACTCTGAGATATTTAGATATCTCCAAATCAAAAATTTCTATACACCATTCCTAAAGGGGGATACACCATTATCCCAATTATCCATTTTTGAATCAATCTGTACAAAAGATCCATTTGCCAAAGGTACAATTTCATCACTTTATAATCAATTATATGGAGTAGCAAATCTTAATAGACCCTCTTACGTTCAGAGGTGGGAGGAACTTTAGAAGACACGGACTAGTCTAACATATGGCTCACATCTAAGTCATCTTCACCCAACATCTTAGCACTGGAGACAAATTATAAAGTCCTAACTCGCTGGTACCTTGTACCCGCTAGAGTGGCAAAATATTCACCTAATACCTCAGCTCTTTGTTTTCGAGGATGCCCAGAAATAGGCACATATTTACACATATGGTGGACATGCCCAGTAATCCAAACCTTCTGGAAGGAAGTCTTCGTGATTGCATCTAAAATATTTAAAAAAATAATACAACCAGATCCATATTTAACTTTACTTAACCACTTAAGGACCGCCTAACGCCGATTTACGTCGGCAAGGCGGCACGGGCAGGCAAAATCACGTACATGTACGTGATTTGCCTCTAGCGGGTGGGGGGTCCGATCGGACCCCCCCCCGGTGCCCGAAGCGGTCCCGTTCTGTTCCCCGGCGATCCGAGATGAGGGGGAGGCCATCCGTTCGTGGCCCCCCCCTCGCGATCGCCGCCGGCCAATGGGAACACTCCTTTGCTGCTGTATGCTAAACAGCAGCAAAGGAAATGATGTCATCTCCCCTCGGCTCGGTAGTTTCCGTTCCAGCGCCGAGGGGAGAAGACATCAATGTGAGTGCACAACACACTACACACACAGTAGAACATGCCAGGCACACAAAACACCCCGATCCCCCCCCCGATCGCCCCCCGATCCCCCCCAATCATCCCCCCCCCCCTGTCACAAACTGACACCAGCAGGTTTTTTTTTTTTTTTTCTGATTACTGTATTGGTGTCAGTTTGTGACAGTTACAGTGTTGGGACAGTGAGTATTACCCCCCTTTAGGTCTAGGGTACCCCCCTAACCCCCCCTAATAAAGTTTTAACCCCTTGATCACCCCCTGTCACCAGTGTCGCTAAGCGATCATTTTTCTGATCGCTGTATTAGTGTCGCTGGTGACGCTAGTTAGTGAGGTAAATATTTAGGTTCGCCGTCAGCGTTTTATAGTGACAGGGACCCCCATATACTATCTAATAAATGTTTTAACCCCTTGATTGCCCCCTAGTTAACCCTTTCACCACTGATCACCGTATAACCGTTACGGGTGACGCAGGTTAGTTCGTTTATTTTTTATAGTGTCAGGGCACCCGCCGTTTATTACCTAATAAAGGTTTAGCCCCCTGATCGCCCGGCGGTGATATGCGTCGCCCCAGGCAGCGTCAGATTAGCGCCAGTACCGCTAACACCCACGCACGCAGCATGCGCCTCCCTTAGTGGTATAGTATCTGATCGGATCAATATCTGATCTGATCAGATCTATACTAGCGTCCCCAGCAGTTTAGGGTTCCCAAAAACACAGTGTTAGCGGGATCAGCCCAGATACCCGCTAGCACCTGCGTTTTGCCCCTCCGCCCAGCCCACCCAAGTGCAGTATCGATCGATCACTGTCACTTACAAAACACTAAACGCATAACTGCAGCGTTCGCAGAGTCAGGCCTGATCCCTGCGATCGCTAACAGTTTTTTTGGTAGCATTTTGGTGAACTGGCAAGCAAGCACCAGGCAGCGTCAGGTTAGCGCCAGTACCGCTAACACCCACGCACGCACCGTACACCTCCCTTAGTGGTATAGTATCTGATCGGATCAATATCTGATCCGATCAGATCTATACTAGCGTCCCCAGCAGTTTAGGGTTCCCAAAAACGCAGTGTTAGCGGGATCAGCCCAGATACCTGCTAGCACCTGCGTTGTGCCCCTCCGCCCGGCCCAGCCCAGCCCACCCAAGTGCAGTATCGATCGATCACTGACACTTACAAGGCACTAAACGCATAACTGCAGCGTTCGCAGAGTCAGGCCTGATCCCTGCGATCGCTAACAGTTTTTTTGGTAGCATTTTGGTGAACTAGCAAGCACCGGCCCCAGGCAGCGTCAGGTTAGCGCCAGTACCGCTAACACCCACGCACGCAGCATACGCCTCCTTTAGTGGTATAGTATCTGAACGGATCAATATCTGATCCGATCAGATCTATACTAGCGTCCCCAGCAGTTTAGGGTTCCCAAAAACGCAGTGTTAGCGGGATCAACCCAGATACCTGCTAGCACCTGCGTTTTGCCCCTCCGCCCGGCCCAGTCCAGCCCACCCAAGTGCAGTATCGATCGATCACTGACACTTACAAAACACTAAACGCATAACTGCAGCGTTCGCAGAGTCAGGCCTGATCCCTGCGATCGCTAACAGTTTTTTTGGAAGCTTTTTATTGAACTGGCAAGCACCAGCGGCCTAGTATACCCCGGTCGTAGTCAAACCAGCGCTGCAGTAACACTTGGTGACGTGGCGAGTCCCATAAGTGCAGTTCAAGCTGGTGAGGTGGCAAGCACAAGTAGTGTCCCGCTGCCACCAAAAAGACAAACACAGGCCCGTCGTGCCCATAGTGCCCTTCCTGCTGCATTCGCCAATCCTAATTGGGAACCCACCACTTCTGCAGCGCCCGTACTTCCCCCATTCACATCCCCAACCAAATGCAGTCGGCTGCATGAGAGGCATTTTTATGTGCTCCCGAGTACCCCTACCCAACGAACCCCCCCAAAAAGATGTTGTGTCTGCAGCAAACGCGGATATAGGCGTGACACCCGCTATTATTGTCCCTCCTGTCCTGACAATCCTGGTCTTTGCATTGGTGAATGTTTTGAACGCTACCATACACTAGTTGAGTATTAGCGTAGGGTACAGCATTGCACAGACTAGGCACACTTTCACAGGGTCTCTCCAGATGACATCGCATTTTGAGAGACCCGAACCTGGAACCGGTTACAGTTATAAAAGTTAGTTACAAAAAAAGTGTAAAAAAAAAAAAATATATATATAAAATAAAAAAAAATAGTTGTCGTTTTATTGTTCTCTCTCTCTATTCTCTCTCTCTATTGTTCTGCTCTTTTTTTACTGTATTCTATTCTGCAGTGTTTTATTGTTATTGTTATTGTTATTGTTATTATGTTTTATCATGTTTGTTTTTCAGGTATGTAATTATTTATACTTTACTGTTTACTGTGCTTTATTGTTAACCATTTTTTTGTCTTCAGGTACGCCATTCACAACTTTGAGTGGTTATACCAGAATGATGCCTGCAGGTTTAGGTATCATCTTGGTATCATTCTTTTCAGCCAGCGGTCGGCTTTCATGTAAAAGCAATCCTAGCGGCTAATTAGCCTCTAGACTGCCTTTACAAGCCGTGGGAGGGAATGCCCCCCCCCCCCCCCCCCCACCGTCTTCCGTGTTTTTCTCTGGCTCTCCTGTCTCAACAGGGAACCTGAGAATGCAGCCGGTGATTCAGCCAGCTGACCATAGAGCTGATCAGAGACAAGAGTGGCTCCAAACATCTCTATGGCCTAAGAAACCGGAAGCTACGAGCATTTTATGACTTAGATTTCGCCGGATGTAAATAGCGCCATTGGGAAATTGGGGAAGCATTTTATCACACCGATCTTGGTGTGGTCAGATGCTTTGAGGGCAGAGGAGAGATCTAGGGTCTAATAGACCCCAATTTTTTCAAAAAAGAGTACCTGTCACTACCTATTGCTATCATAGGGGATATTTACATTCCCCGAGATAACAATAAAAATGATTTAAAAAAAAAAAAAATGAAAGGAACAGTTTAAAAATAAGATAAAAAAGCAAAAAAATAATAAAGAAAAAAAAAAAAAAAAAAAAAGCACCCCTGTCGCCCCCTGCTCTTGCGCTAAGGCGAACGCAAGCGGCGGTCTGTCGTCAAACGTAAACAGCAATTGCACCATGCATGTGAGGTATCGCCGCGAAGGTCAGATCGAGGGCAGTAATTTTTGCAGTAGACCTCCTCTGCAAATCTAAAGTGGTAACCTGTAAAGGCTTTTAAAGGCTTTTAAAAATGTATTTATTTTGTTGCCACTGCACGTTTGTGCGCAATTGTAAAGCATGTCATGTTTGGTATCCATGTACTCGGTCTAAGATCATCTTTTTTATTTCATCAAACATTTGGGCAATATAGTGTGTTTTAGTGCATTAAAATTTAAAAAAGTGTGTTTTTTCCCCAAAAAATGCGTTTGAAAAATCGCTGCGCAAATACTGTGTGAAAAAAAAAAATGAAACACCCACCATTTTAATCTGTAGGGCATTTGCTTTAAAAAAAATATATAATGTTTGGGGGTTCAAAGTAATTTTCTTGCAAAAAAAAAAAAACTTTTTCATGTAAAAAATAAGTATCAGAAAGGGCTTTGTCTTCAAGTGGTTAGAAGAGTGGGTGATGTGTGACATAAGCTTCTAAATGTTGTGCATAAAATGCCAGGACAGTTCAAAACCCCCCCAAATGACCCCATTTTGGAAAGTAGACACCCCAAGCTATTTGCTGAGAGGCATGTCGAGTCCATGGAATATTTTATATTGCGACACAAGTTGCGGGAAAGAGACAAATTTTTTTTTTTTTTTTTTTTTTTTGCACAAAGTTGTCACTAAATGATATATTGCTCAAACATGCCATGGGAATATGTGAAATTACACCCCAAAATACATTCTGCTGCTTCTCCTGAGTACGGGGATACCACATGTGTGAGACTTTTTGGGAGCCTAGCCGTGTACGGGACCCCGAAAACCAAGCACCGCCTTCAGGCTTTCTAAGGGGCGTGAATTTTTGATTTCACTCTTCACTGCCTATCACAGTTTCGGAGGCCATGGAATGCCCAGGTGGCACAAAACCCCCCCAAATGACCCCATTTTGGAAAGTAGACACCCCAAGCTATTTGCTGAGAGGTATAGTGAGTATTTTGCAGACCTCGCTTTTTGTCACAAAGTTTTGAAATTTGAAAAAAGAAAAAAAAAAAAAGTTTTTTCTTGTCTTTCTTCATTTTCAAAAACAAATGAGAGCTGCAAAATACTCACCATGCCTCTCAGCAAATAGCTTGGGGTGTCTACTTTCCAAAATGGGGTCATTTGGGGGGGTTTTGTGCCACCTGGGCATTCCATGGCCTCCGAAACGGTGTTAGGCAGTGAAGAGTAAAATCAAAAATTCACGCCCTTAAAAACGCTGAAGGCGGTGATTGGTTTTCGGGGCCCCGTACGCGGCTAGGCTCCCAAAAAGTCCCACACATGTGGTATCCCTATACTCAGGAGAAGCAGCTAAATGTATTTTGGGGTGCAATTACACATAGGCCCATGGCCTGTGTGAGCAATATATCATTTAGTGACAACTTTGTGCAAAAAAAAAAAAAAAAAAAAAAAAAAAGTGTCACTTTCCCGCAACTTGTGTCAAAATATAAAATATTCCATGGACTCAATATGCCTCTCAGCAAATAGCTTGGGGTGTCTACTTTCCAGAATGGGGTCATTTGGGGGGGGGTTGTGCCACCTGGGCATTCCATGGCCTCCGAAACTGTGATAGGCAGTGAAGAGTGAAATCAAAAAGTTACACCCTTAGAAATCCTGAAGGCGGTGATTGGTTTTTGGGGTCCCATACGCGGCTAGGCTCCCAAAAAGTCCCACACATGTGGTATCCCCGTACTCAGGAGAAGTAGCTGAATATATTTTGGGGTGCAATTCCACATAGGCCCATGGCCTGTGTGAGCAATATATCATTTAGTGACAACTTTTTGTAAATATTTTTTTTTTTTTTTTTTTTGTCATTATTCAATCACTTGGGACAAAAAAAATAAATATTCAATGGGTTCAACATGCCTATCAGCAATTTCCTTGGGGTGTCTACTTTCCAAAATGGGGTCATTTGGGGGGGGGTTTGTACTGCCCTGCCATTTTAGCACCTCAAGAAATGACATAGGCAGTCATAAACTAAAAGCTGTGTAAATTCCAGAAAATGTACCCTAGTTTGTAGACGCTATAACTTTTGCGCAAACCAATAAATATACGCTTATTGACATTTTTTTTACCAAAGACATGTGGCCGAATACATTTTGGCCTAAATGTATGACTAAAATTGAGTTTATTGGATTTTTTTTATAACAAAAAGTAGAAAATATCATTTTTTTTCAAAATTTTCGGTCTTTTTCCGTTTATAGCGCAAAAAATAAAAACTGCAGAGGTGATCAAATACCATCAAAAGAAAGCTCTATTTGTGGGAAGAAAAGGACGCAAATTTCGTTTGGGTACAGCATTGCATAACCGCGCAATTAGCAGTTAAAGCGACGCAGTGCCAAATTGGAAAAAGACCTCTGGTCCTTAGGCAGCATAATGGTCCGGGGCTCAAGTGGTTAATCTAAAACCGGAATGGTTAACACTCTCTCAATTCAAACTTATGATCCAACTAATAACGGCTGCAAAACAAACAGTGGCCAAGGCATGGAAATCTCCTACATTGGTACTAGCGATTTAGTTTTTTGCTTTTTGTTTCATTTGTTTCATGTTGGTTTTATTTTTGTTACTTGTGAGCATGTAAACCATGCGTTGTCTATGTGGTATTGAGTGTTTACCCCATTGTTTGTTTTTTTTTGATACACTTAATTTTAATTGATTACTCTTTTTGATATCTATCCATAAAATTATTCTTCTTATTACCCAATATGCCATACTTCTTGTCTTTTAAAATAGCCTCTTTTTTCTCCTTGTTTTTTGTAACAGGGATTATTTTTTCTTTACTAATTAGGTAACCCAGGAGTCTTCAGGAGGGAAGGAGAGGAGGATAGTTTTCTCAGCTAAGCCCACCCTCCTTGAGCTAAGGGCAAATGGGTTCCAGGAAGTAAATGCTACGTGATTCATTTGCCCATACTGAAGATAGCCACAGCCAGAAATGCTAAGAGGTTGTTTTTCAAAGTGATTTCTCAACAAAATAAAGCATGGGGACATGGATGGAGGGGGGAGTTTGCTTTGGTTATTAAAAATGAATTAAATAGCGTTTTTGGTTTGTGGTGCTCAGATGCAGTGAAGATCCACATTAAGTGCCTGTAATAAAACAAATAAATAAATTAAATAGTTAGAAAAAATCCAAATCTCCGAAATCCTTTTTTTTGCTGCTGTGATCCAACTTCCTGTTAGAGGGTGGCATAGTTGCCAACAGTCCAGATTTTCCCGGGACAATCCTGATTTTGGGACCCTCGTCCCGATCGGAGGCTTTCCCGAATCAGGATTTTCATCGGGAAAATCAGGAATGTTTTTTTTTTTTAATTTTTGGAGCAGCTGGCTTCAGCAAAATGGCTGCCGGCGCCGCCGCTAGATCTTCCCCCTTGTGTTCAGTGGAGAGAGGAAGGGGGCTCGATCCGTGCAGCCAATCAATTGGCTTCTTTAGCTGCACGGATCGGCACCTCCCCTCTCCACTGAACACACGGTGCCGGTGTCTATCGGCGCCTGCGCAGTATGGAGCGGACGCCATCCAATGGGGGGGACACTTTTTGTCAGCACACCGGCCGCTCCTGGAGTTCCTGGTCATGTGCTGGGGGGCGTTATGGGGGTCTGCACTGGCACTGGCACTGATGGAGGGGGTGGTCTGCACTGAGGGGGGCCTGCACTAATTTAGGGGGGGCTGCACTGAGGGGGTTCTGCGATAATAGAGGGGGGGGTCTGCACTAATAGAGGGGGAGTCTTCACTGATAGAGGGGGGTCTTCACTGATAGAGGGGGGTCTGCACTGAGGGGGAGGGCTGCACTGAGGGGATTCTGCACTGATGCAAGGACAGACTCTGCTGGGGACACCTAATGCAAGGACGGACTCTGCTGGGGACACCTGATGCAAGGACAGACTCTGCTGGGGGCACCTGATGCAAGGAAGGACTCTGCTGGTGGCAGGCGACGTGGCTAGTGATACGCTCAGGGATCCCACTGATTCGGCATTATGGTGAGTTGAATGATTTCATTTTATATTACAATGTAATAATAGAAATAATGCACTTCAATCATCCTGACACCATAACAATCATGGTGCCGGGATGATTGAAGCACTAACACCAGGTGTTTTGAGTATCTTTATCTGCTGATTTTTAAACTTTCTAGAATACACATATTTCTATTGTTGTGTAGGATCTGGGCCTGCTGTCCCTCCATTACTCTCTCCCCCTTTCCATCCCTCATTCATCTCAGACTCTAACCACACCCCTTTTGAGCCATGCCCATTTAAGCCACGCCCCGTAATTCACGTAAACAACGCCCATTCTTCGCCGCGGCGCGTGAAGCACGCTGCAGTTGTCTTTTTAAAAATATGCCACGCCTACAAACGCATGCCCCACCCCCTAGTTATTATACAGCTCCGCCTACAGCCAAAAAAGTGCCCCAAAAATTTTTTTAAGCAATGTTGGCAACTATGGAGTGGCTACGTTCATTCTTCATACTCCCACTGTATGTAGGTACGTAGGCACCCTCCCTTGCTCGCTCCCAGTATGGAGCATGGACTATGGACTAGGAGATTTGTATTTGTGGATAGAGCAATACACATGACTGCAACTGGTGTGCACTGCTCCCTTCAAACAAACAGAGGTGAGGGGGAAAAGGACAACAATGATACATTTAGTATCATTTTAACAGTGACTAGAGACCACTTAACAGTGTACCAATGTGTCATCAATGAAGTGCACAAGATCCCCAAGGAGGAGGGGCCCACTGTGCACTGACTGCATACATTTGGGAAGCTCACCTCATCAGCACTGCTTCAAACAGCTGAGCAGGTATGTGATTTCTACTGTTAAAACTCTTTAAGGCATGGATGCTCAACCTGTGGCCCTCAACCTGTGGCCCTCCTACAAGTCCCATGAGGCATTGCAAGGCTGACAGTTACAAGCATGACTCCCAAAGGCAGAGGCATTATGGGACTTGTAGCTCCGCAACAACTGGAGGGCCACCGGTTGAGCACCCTTGCTGTAAGGTTTTGCAAGGAAAGCTACATACATAAAGGAAGAAGTGCTTGTGTTCAACTGTATTCCAGCAGTCCTAATACTTTGCAGGAGCACTGCTAGTGACATCACACTGTGGCTTTCCTAAGTTTTCCCTTAGTGCTCTGTCTTCCCCTTCTCACCTATTGTTAAGCATGTAGCTGGGACAATTTCTCTTTTTTTTTGATGAGTAAGTTAGACTGATCTAATATCTTCCTAGATGAGTTGAGGATTGAGGAAACCAGATCTGCTTGCCTGCATACCCAGCCCAATCTGCATAGTCACCCTTTGAGCTGAAGTGGCTTCTGCCATTTACAGCTGCAGCTCAAGGAAGAAAAAAAAAAATACCTTTGCTGCACCCACCCCCTTACATACTGCCTGACAATACACTGAACAGGTACTCACACATTATGCACACACCAGTCATTATTACAAACCGTTTCAAATAATAAAAGGTATTTGAAAAAAAAAACTAGCAAATATGCAATATCATTATGCAGCAGGGCTTTTTTTCAGCGGTAACGCAGGGGGAACGCAGTTCTGGCACCTCCTGGACTGACTGTATGTATTGGTAAGGGGTGCTGGGGTGTGCTGCAGGGTATTGATGCTCACTGCTGGGGGATCTATTCTAGCTGGAGGGGATATATTTATGCAGGGTGGGTCTATTGTTGCTAAGGAGGTCTATTGTTGCTGGTGGGGGACCTATTGTTGCTGGGGGTGGGTCTTATGTTGCTGGGGGGTCAGTTGTTGCTGAAAGAGATCTACTGTTGGGGGGGAGGTCTCTTTTTAGTTGATGGCTGCCGGAGAGTCTATTAATGCTGGCTGTGCAGAGATCTGTTGATGCTGCCAGGAGTCGGGGGGGGGGGATTTTGTTGTGGGTTGCTCCATTGCTGTTGGGGGGATCTATTGTTGCTGGCTGCAGGGGATCTATTTTACTACTTTTCTTGATATCATTACCAAATTCCATACAAATTACTTAGCAACACAAAATGATACGTGGTTCTGTATTGTCTTGAAGGGGCGGTACTGGGAGGTGGGTAGGGGATGGAACCAAGAGATGGTGCTCGGAGGTGGGTAGGGACGGAGAAAGGGGGGTGACTCGGAAAGGGGGAGTTCCTGCACCTATAGTCTGAGAAAAAAAGGCTTGTTATGCAGTATAATAGTCTGAAAGATGGGGGCACAAGGGTTTACTGGGTGCAAATCAATGACTGGCACTGGAGCTCCTTGCATACGACCGGTCACATGAGTGATTACCTGTGTTCAGCCATAAAACAAACAAAAATATTCTGCCCTAGGCACTCAATCCCTATCCAAACAGGGTAGTATGAGGCTAGCTCACAGCTGAAGTCACTGGGGAGCTGATTAAAATGTTATATTCTGATCACATCCACAGAGGCAAGCGTAATAAATTGCATTATTGCTACTGTATAGACAATTTTAACAAATGTTACAAAAAAACATTTGAATGAAACAAAATGTTATTGTAGATAAAACAATAAAACGCAAAACAAAATTGACCTGATAAGTGATTAAAAGCAGAGTCCCGGAGTACAAGTCTTTTTAAGCCACCCTTGATAACAGATACTATATGGGTTCAGGCTGCACACTCGATTCCAGCTTGGGGGTGTGATGGAGATATTGGATATCATATTTATATCAATGAGATTCAAGTGGACCATTGCAAGGACTCCAATTTAAACTGCCTTGCCCCATAGGATGTATGTATGTGTATATGTGTA
Source organism: Aquarana catesbeiana (assembly GCF_042186555.1). Lineage (NCBI taxonomy): Eukaryota > Metazoa > Chordata > Amphibia > Anura > Ranidae > Aquarana > Aquarana catesbeiana. The sequence goes on along the minus strand of NC_133327.1, from coordinate 82,354,544 downwards.
TATGTGTATATGTGTATATATATATATATATATATATATATATATATATATATATATATATATATGTGTGTGTGTATATGTATGTGTGTATATGTAAATATATATCTATGTGTATATGTGGGTATCTATGTGTGGGTATATATATATTTTATATATGGGAATAGGTTTCTTAATATCATGATAGAATATAGCTCAACTTAAGGAATGTAGTTACATTGATGTGAACCCGAGAAGCCCTACAGGTGTTGATTAGATCAAAGGGTATTGGCAGACCTTAAGGCATTCATTCATCAGGGGGCCATTAACATGCTTCCAATACACTGGTGGGAACCAGGAAAGGTCCCCTAGGTGGTAATCAACTCACCAGGGGTCCATTAACATACTACTGTCGGGACTGTTTGGGCTGGGAGATTAAAGGAGATTGTTCATTAATTCATAGACTGATAGGCACCGAGGGGGCCGCAATGTAACAGCAATGTCCGAGCATGAATTAGCAAAGGGGCTTCAAATGTAGCCAACCAGACTTTGAGACATCTAACCCAATCAATATGTTGCATCTGTTGATTGGTGGAGAATGCATATAAAAGAAAGATGGCTAAATGGTTTTAGAAACAGTCCAGCCCGAGAACATTCAAGGGATATGCTGTCTGCGTAAAGTATATTGGAATCTATGTCTATCTTTCTTTCTAACCTTTTTGTATCCTAGGATTTGTCTTATGACTTTGTATATCTTGTATATGTCCATTGCAAACATTTATGAGTTCGGCCTAAATTAACTTTGCAGCCTAGAGCAAATACTGTACTTATGCCATCACTAGAGATGTATGATAAATTCTAATTATTCTAACTTTCTTTTTCTGTGTAAATAAATGTAATTGTTTATCTTTTTTCCCCTGTTATCACTTGTTTTTATTCTTATATAGACAAAGGTTTAATCACTTATATTTGTATCGTTAATCGTTTAAGTGAGGTATAAATATTTCCGAAACAGGGGGGGCTAATTCTTGCAAAATGGAAAGGGGGGAGAAAGCGCGAGAAAGTAGTATGCCGGTTCATTAAAGTGAATTTCCAGTTAAAATTCTGGTTTTGCCCATGATTAGTATGGTAAAGATGTTTAAATCAGATATTATGCATGTTCAGGCTAGCTGATTGTCTAGCTTCAAAAATCTAATCTGATCTAGACAATCAGCTGCCTTCTCTTTTTTACTGACAACAGTCTCTCTCTTCATCTGAATTTGCCAGCTGCCATGCACTTCCTGAAACCGTTGTTGGTCTTTCTTAGTGAAATCTGGCCTAGCTTTCATTAAACCTGCCCCTGTACTACCCAGTGCAGCCCAGCACAGCCCTCATTCCTCCCAGCCTATAGCAGACTGCACACACATTCAAACATAAACACATATTTACACGTGTGCGTGTGTGTGAGTTTTTGTAAACCTGCAGATAAGGCCGGTACAGCAGTACCTGCAAAAAGCTTTCCCCCTCTGTGTCCTATTACCATGGAAAAGCCGCAGCCGACAGGTTTTCAGGCGTCATTTTCTGTGGCACATGTGGATTTGCTTTCTTGGTGAACACTCGCCGGCTAGCTACGTCACTTCTGGAAATGACATAGCTAGCTGAAAAGGGACACGCCCAGGATCCGCACAGAACAGAATTACCGGACCCGACAAAGGTCATGTGCCAGGTTTTAAAAATAAAAAGTTAAAAGGATGCAAATTTTGTAGTTTTTGATAATGCAAATCTTTTGACATGGTGGATTGTAGTTGATTGGTGCTTTTTCAGTGTGATGCCTTTCCTTCCACTTTAAGTGGAAATATAATAAAAACATTTGAAGTAATGCAGTCACATGGTGAAAGAATGTACAGGCATGTCAACATGGTGTGCAGTCCTTAGTCCCAGGTAGATAGATGGCTTGAGCTGCTGACAGGTGAAATTGACAAGCAGCTGGAGAGGCGAAGCCAGAGCGATGCCAGGAGTGGAGCTGTGGAGGCAGAAGCCGTCTCTACTGTGTAATCCAGGTGAACTGGAATTGTACCGGGAACAACTACCATGTGGAGAGGATGTGATTGCCTGGAGCAAACACCAAGGTAAATGATGCAAAGCACGGAACGCGTTTTGGAAGAAACAATTGCTTCCTTCATCGGGTGATGATCGCCACCACACCAGTCCCAGTGTCCCTAATCATCGCCACACCAGTCATACTGTCCCTAATCCCTGCTACACCAGTTACAGTGTCCCTAATCACCGCCACACCTATTATAGTGTCCCTGATCACTGCCACACCAGTTACTGTTTTCATGATCACCGCCACACCAGTCATATTGTCCCTAATCACTGCTACACTAGTTACAGTGTTCCTGATCACCACCACACCAGTTACAGTGTCCCTGATCGGTGTTCAGATTGCTCTTCAGAGAGCATTTCACAGGCATTGAGGAGGCATTGTATTGCCTCCTCACCACCTGCTTTAACCCCTTGGACCCTGAGCAAGCACCCCCATTCACTTGAGTCACAATGGGCGGGCATACAAGGGGTATAATTCCTGCCACAGCCGCAAAGCAAAGCATTGCAGCTGTAGCATCTGTACACCCCAGCCGCTACCACTGCAGTGAAATCGCAGAGTACAGTACCATCCCCCAACTTCACATGTGAATGAGCCCTAATAGTGCAGCCAGTCACAGTTGGTGTCCCTGGTTGTTGCCTGTACTAACCTTGGCTTGTTTATTGACCACATTTCTGCCTTTTTCCTGAACCGATCCTTTGCTTGTTTGCTGACCATGTCTCTTCCTGTGCCTGAACTGACCAATCTGCACATCTGTGTTGACTACGTTCCTGCAAGACACTAATCCCAGCCATTCTCTGCAGACAACTGCACTTCTGGAACAAAAGGAGCTCTTTTGTTCTTTCTTTCTTTAGCCTCCTGTACTCCCTGGCCATTGAACATGGCAGTCCTTGGGCAGCCATGTACCAGTAGGCTAGGCTGACTTGGCTTATAGGTACTGGGACTGCTGTAGGTGACGCTACACTTAGCTATAGTCCCCTACCACTAGTATAGGCAACCATTACAGTACCTTGATTTTGATACAATTGGTTGATTTGTGTGATACACAAGATACAATGTCCAGTATATAATCAGTCCAAAAAGTGAAAATGTCCTTCACATCTGGTATCACATGTGGAGTGAATGAATGAATGAATGAATTACTTGTATAGCACTGCAAATGCCAACTGAATCGCCTCAAGGAGCTTGGTCCGTCCTGTGTGGTCCAGCTTGTTAGAAGAGTTACGTCTTTCCTGAAGGCCTGATGGTTTTCTTCCATACGGATGTTGGTCGGTAGAGTGTTACATAGCTGTGGTCCTTGGACTGCGAATCTTTGTTTTCCCTTTGATTTGTAGCGGGATTTGGGAATGTGGAGGAGGTTTTGGTTGGTTGATCAAAGACTGCAATTAGGTATGTAGCATTTTATTTTCTCGCATAGGTATTAAAGGGCGTTTCCTTGTAGGCATTTGTGGGTGAGGCAGAGGCTCTTGAATGTGATCCGATCCTTTACGGTTAGCCAATGTAGGCTCCTCAGGGATGGGGAAATGAATTCCCAGGAGTAGGAGTAGTAGAATGTGTTTTTGAGTTGTAATTCCAAGTATGTCTATGTAGTGGGTAGAAATATCCTAATAAATTGACAACTTTCCAAAAACTTGTGGCAAAAAATGAAGTCTTCAAAAGACTCACTGATGTCTCTTAGAGAATACCCTGCTTTCCAAAACATGGTCATTTTGTGAGTGTTTTCACTGTCCTGGTGCTCCAGGGCCTCCAAAAAGGTTATAGGTAGTCAGGAAATTAGATAGTTAATCTGGTTGAAAAAAGACACAAATCTATCCAGCTCAACCAACATAGAAAAAAAATAAAAATAGAAAGCCTCCTTATACACTATACAATACCCATGGTTAATCCAGAGGATGGCAAAAAAACAAACAAACAAACAAACATTAAAGCATGAAGCATGATCCAAGTTGCTCCAGCAGGGGAAAAAAAATCCTTTCTGATCCCCCAAAGAGGCAACTGGATATTCCCTGGATCAACTTTACCTGTAAACATTAGTATCCAGTTATATTATGTGCATTTAGGAAAGAATCCAGGCCTTTATTCAAACAATCAACAGGGAGTCTATTCCACATTTTTACAGCTCTTACTGTGAAGAAGCCTTTCTGTATTTGGAGATTAAATCTATTTTCCTCCAGACATAAAGCGTTCCCCTTTGCCCTCTATGATGACCATAATGTGAATAACCCTACGCCAAGGTCATTATATGGACCACTTACTGTAGATCTTTTTACATGTTGATCATATTCCCCTTCTCAACAGAGGATAAACTCAGTTCAGCTAATCTTTCCTCATAGCTGAGCTCCTCAATGCTTCTTGTCAAATTGGTTGCCCTTCTCTGCAATTTCTCTAGTTTCCCAATATCCTTTTTGTGAACTGGTGCGGACACATCGGACATGTTTGATACATTTTTGAACCCATTGACAATTATACAGCGATCAGTGCTCTAAAAATACACTGATTACTGTGTAAATGTCACTGGCAGGGAAGGGGTTAACACTAGGGGGCGATCAAGGGGTTAACTGTGTTCCCTAGGTGTGTTCTAACTGTGGGGGGAGGGGACTGACTATAGGAGATGACAGATCATGGTTCCTAGCTATTAGGAACTCACGATCTGCCTCTCCTCACAGAACAGTGATTTGTGTGTTTACACACACACGTGCCTGTTCTGCCTCTCGCGCCCGCGATCTCTTGTGGCCGGCGGTCATGAGCATCAGGACCCCCGCAATGCATCGGCGCGCGCGTGCCTGCTATCCCGCTTAAAGCGGGGGTCCACCCACACCGGCAAAAAAAAAAAATATTAAAAGCCAGCAGCTACAAATACTGCAGCTGCTGACTTTTAATACATGGCCACTTACCTGTCCCAGGGTCCAGCGATGTCGGCAGGCGACGCCGAGAACCCGCTCGGTTCTCAGCAGCTGCCGCCGCCATCCTAGGTGAGGGAATCAGGAAGTGAAGCGTTGCGGCTTCACTTCCCGGTTCCCTACTGCGCATGCGCGAGTCGCGCTGCGCATCGTAAGTGGTCCCCGCTCTCTCCTGGGAGCTGTGTGTTTCCCAGGAGACAGCGCGATGGGGACGGGAAGAGGCGTAGACTCCCATGGGAATCTATGCCGGAAGTGGGTGCAAATACCTGTCTTAGACAGGTATCTACACCCCCCTCCCCCCTGAAAGGTGCCAAATGTGACACCGGAGGGGGGGAGGGTTCCGAAAAGCGGAAGTTCCATTTTTGTGTGGAACTCCGCTTTAAAGGGGCCGACGTACAGTTATGACGGTTCGCGGGATCGTGCCGGCCTGCCGCCGTATAATGACGGCGGCTGGTCGACAAGTGGTTAATAGTTAGTCGCATTCAGCTCTACCAGTTCTGTAATGTTGAAGACATTTCATCTCTTTTTGAAGTGGATTCCTCAGTTATAATGCGTGTTATGCCCTGTACACGCGATCGGACATTAATCGGACATTCCAACAACAAAATCCATGGATTTTTTCCGACGGATGTTGGCTCAAACTTGTCTTGCATACACACGGTCGCACAAAGTTGTCGGAAAATCTGATCGTTCTGAACGCGGTGACGTAAAACATCGGGACTATAAACGGGGCAGTAGCCAATAGCTTTCGTCTCTTAATTTATTCTGAGCATGCGTGGCACTTTGTGCGTCGGATTTGTGTACACACGATCGGAATTTAAACGATCTGATTTTGTTGTTGGAAAATTTTATAACCTGCTCTCAAACTTTGTGTGTCGGAAATTCCGATGGAAAAAGTCCGATGGAGCCCACACACGATCGGAATTTCCGACAACACAATCCGATTGCTCTTTTTTCATCAGAAAATCCAACCGTGTGTACGGGGCATTAGAAACATAACCTAGCATTTAAAACCACAGTATTAATTCAGTCACCTTATTACAGTCAACAAGGGGACATATTGTGTATCAAGGCAGATATTGATTATCTAAGAACATGATGGATGGTGACCTTTTAGAGCAGCTGAAGATTTTAGGAAGTTGGAAAAGAAGATCAAAAAGCATTCAATTAATTAAAAATGCCCATGACCCAGACGACAACAGCACAGGAGCAATTTCAGCCCCTCACCTTCCCATATGTAAAATGAGACAGAATTTTAAAACCGCAGACACCCTTTATTGTGTACTAACAGTATACCTTCATGAGCTTTTAGCAGCATAAACATTTACTGGACTTTCAGTGGTGGACATTGTAATGGTCATGCGTACCGGGCACCCGCATAGCTGTGTGTGTAATCTTCCCTGCCATTTTGTCATAAGAATGCATGGCCACAGTGACCTTTCCCCGCTCCTTCCTTCACTTTATACAATACACAAACTGTTAACTGATGCCAGAACCTTATCAATCCATTGATTGGACACTCAGACCTCTCCATTACCCAATCCACAATTTCAGTCTGGAAACCCTAATAAAACTGTCATCCTCGCAAGCTTGAGCAACCCAGAGAACTAACAGATACCCGGTCATAAATAGCTCAGTTGAAGTGAATGACCAATATACATCTCTGCTAGACTGGTTAGCAGAAAAGACTCTAAAACTTCAGCATATTTCTTAACTGATGAAATCATAATAGTGCAGCCAGAATATAGGCATACTGTATTTACATCCCTCCAGTGGCGGCTGGTGCTCAAAATTTTTTCGGGGGCGGGGGCGCAAACAAACTGAAAAATTCTGAAAAATACTTTTAAAAAAAACCCTTCAATTGCAGCCTCACTGTGCCTAAAAAATTCAGCCGTTTTGCCCATCAAATGCAGCCACTGTGCCATCAATTGTAGCCAATGTGCCCAGCAAATCTAGCCACTGTGCCATCAAATGCAGCCACTGTGCCCAGCAAATGCAGCCACTGTGCTCATCTAATGCAGCCACTGTGCCCATCAAATACAGCCACTGTGCCCATCAAATACAGCCACTGTGCCCATCAACTGCACCCACTGTGTCTATCAAATACAGCCACTGTGCCAATCATATGCAGCCACTGTGCCTATCAAATGCAGCCACTGTGCTCATCAAATACAGCCACTTTGCCATCAGATTCAGCCCCAGCATATTTAGCCACTGTGCCCACCAAATACAGCCACTGTGCCCATCATGTGCAGCCACTGTGCCCACCAAATACAGTCACCGTGCCCATCATGTGCAGCCACTGTGCCCACCAAATACAGTCACTGTGCCCATCATATGCAGCCACTGTGCCCATCATATGCAGCCACTCTGCCCACCGACCCCCCCCACTCGCAGGACTCGTGGCTCTGACAACACACTTGCCCCCCCGTCTCTGGGCTCTGATAGGGTTGAAATAATGACTTAGAGTTCCACTTTAATTGTTTCTGTTTTTTCTTACCTGTGTACGTATCAATTGTTCTATTTAAATTGTTTGTGCTCCTTTCTTAGCTGTGTACGTATCAATTGTTCTATTTAAATTATTTGTGCTCCTTTCTTACCTGTGTACGTATCAATTGTTCTATCAATCTGTATCTAGATGGAATTTGGAACTGCTGAATAATCATTACATGTTCGCTGATGAGAAACTCTTTGTACCTTAACCTCATTTGGTAATGCCGATAAGATTACTGCTTTTGGAACTGCCTATAAAAGAAGTAAAGGGAGCAGTCCTTTTTGGGATGCTCAGAACTTTGATACAGACATACCTGACTCTGTGTCTTAATTCCTATATGAAGCAATAATTAGACAAAGCAATATAAACTATAAGCAACTTGTTTAAAAGTTGAACCTAACATTTTGGCGCCCGAAACAGGGACTCACCGATGATACTACAAGAGGTGGACGAACGCGGCTGACGGAACAAAAAGACAGGCATTCCGGGAACCACAGATCAAAAAAAACCTGCGCAGGTAAGAAAAAGCTTTATTTTTCTTATATTCTGTGCTCCCCTGATTTGTGCCTATCCGTTCTGTCAGTTACGGTTCTCCTGGTTTTAAAACACCAGCCTCTGTAGTGGTGAGTCTAGAATTACTGCATATTTTAGTTTATATTGCTGGAATTATTTGTTTGTTTTGTTATCTGTGTTTGTCTTGTCTGTCTTGTTGAGAAAGTGAATGAGCCTTGTCAAGGATGGTATGAGTTAGAAGGGGATTGCCGAACTAAGCAACGGAATGCGCCTTACCTCACACGATTGGGAACCTGAGGGCTTGTGAGCTTGGGGGTCTGACGCTTATGCTTAACCTCATATCTAACTCATAAACCATAGACGGGTTGAGAGTATAAGCCCTGTCTGCTCCATAAAGCAGGGATAAGAGTGTATGAGAGGGATTCCCAGATACGGGGAGGGAATAAGGTCTCAACAAAGTCCCGAGATCTAGTCGGATACCTGGCCACTTAAAGGAATGCTTGTATATGTTGTAGCCGCATTTTTGTATATGTTGTAGCCGCATTCTGGTTTGTTATTGGGCTAGCATATAAAGTAATTATTTATTATTGGGCTAGCATATAAAGTAATTTGGTTTCAGAAATCTCATTCCGGAGAGGTTTCTAGAATTCTAGCACCCTAGGAGGAAGGCAACGAGGAACTAGTGTAACTTAGCTGGTTTGCTATTGGGCTAGCATATAAAGTAATTATTCATTCTTGTATATGTTGTAGCCGCATTATATTGTACACTAAGTGTCCCACACGCTACCTAGGCAGGACTGTTAGAATGGGCCAGAGGAACACAAAACCCCGTCAGGGAATTGTGGCGCACTATACGGTGCCACAGATAATTAAGAACATTTATGGGAAAACCGAAGCACAGGACTTAAAGGATGTCCTTCGTAAATTTAAGGTGAAAGGAGCAGCGGGCTTAGACCCGGATGTATGGAGTGAAATAAAAAGGGACAGACAAGGAGAGGTGTTAGAGAAGCAATGGATGCGTCAGGTTCAATGCTTAATTAAGGTCTCAAATAGAGCGAAAGAAGAGGGGTGGAAGTATAATCCAGATTGTGATGGTTGGGATATGAAAGATAGAAGAACAAAAAATGTCGAGGCTCCCAGCTCAGCCATCCCACCCCCATACACTGACGTAGAACGCAAACCACACAAGGTATATCCGGTACTTGAGGGGAGAGGATGGGTTTGTCAGGATTGTGGAGCACAAAACCCAGAATGGGCAGTAGAATGTGTGCATTGTGGGGCACAAAAACCTCATCCAGAAACTGTAGCTCCCGTACGCACTGATACACGCATTGTTCAGGTAAACAATCCAGAATTTGGACAAGCAGCCCATCCAAATGCCCCACCTACTGTCACTCGTAGAATGCAAATAAGGACTTGGGCACCATGGTCGGCAGACACCCTTATGGCATTAATACAGAGCGCCCCAGACCCGGTAGCAAAGCCAGCTGCTTTTTGTAGATTTGTGACACAGTTAATGAATACACATGAAGCGACCTGGCAGGATGGGGAGGATCTATGCAGACACAAAATGACTCTGACCCTGTTTAACCAGTTTATGACAGAAATAGGTCCACACAGACCTGCAGGACAAGTTGATGGGGATGGCAATTTAGAGACAGGACATGTCAGACATATAGACTCAAGGGCCCCTTTTATTGCTAGATTAGAAGCTTTTTGTCAGGCAAAACAACAGGAGAGGGGTTCCATATCACCCATGAAGCAAATGCCAGGACAGACTGTATCGGAATTTTACTTATCTATGGAAAGTATGATGGCAGATGAGGGATTGGACTTGGCCCTGCCAGTCACAATCCGAGCCTTCAATAGACAATTTATGGAGGGATTAATTCCACAGATAAGTGAGAGACTGAAAGCCTGCACACCAGAGTGGAGGGCAACTAGAGATAGAGGGACGTTGTTACAAAAAGCGCAAGGCATAGAGGCGGACTTAGCAGAAACCAAAGGGAGGAAATCTCATGCTATCAACGCACTCGGGGGTCCCCAAGAGCAAGGTAGAGGTTCCTTTCGCAAACCCCTTACCTGTCACTACTGTAACAAGATTGGTCACATCAGACGCAACTGTAAGAAAAGAATAAGGGATGAAGGAGAGGAAGGTGTTGATTCTCCAGTTAATCAGAGAAGGAACCAGCCCAGGGACAACAAAAATAGTCATATCAGGCAGCAGGGAGATGGTCCACGAGCATGACTCACCCCGGTTTTAGAAAAATCCCAAACAACAATGCTTAAGACAAATATAACGGTTGGTAATAAGAAAATCTCTTGTTTAGTCGATACAGGAGCTTCACGCTCGTTACTTTCTGACTCTGAACTACTCCCTGGCCAACAATCACCTGACACTTTACTAATAACTGGATATGATGGCATTTTAGCCGACGCCCCGCTTACAAAACCTCTGAAAGTTAAAGTAGGAAACCACATGTTCCTTTCACGCTTTCTGGTATCTAGAGGAGCCCCCACTAATTTGTTAGGAGCTGACATTTTGCAGAAAATAGGAGCTAACATTACCTATCACCCAGATGGCACTGTCACCTTAGCTATAGGGGATAATCAAGAACACATGGAGATGTGTAACCTGATACAATACCTAGAGGAGGAATCGGAATTGTCCGGCACACCTCCTTCAGACTTAGATCAGATTTTGTCGTCCCTTCCAGGAGAACTATGGGAAAAACATCCAGCTGATGTTGGACTTTTGCCCATACCTCCGGTTACCCTACAGCTGATTCCAGGAGCAGTGCTTCCCCAACAAAAGCAGTATCCACTTAGTGCACCCCAAGAGACGGCCATAGAAATGCAGGTCCAATCCTTCTTAAAAAGTGGAGTTCTAAAAGAGGTAAAATCACCGGCAAACACTCCCTTGTACCCGGTTAAAAAGAAATTAGTAGCCGGTAGTCCGGTTAAGTATAGAATGGTCCAAGACCTTAGAGCGGTCAACAAAATACTAGCCCCGATGACACCTTTAGTACCCAATCCACATACATTACTGTCACAAATACCATCAACCAGTATGTACTTTACGGTTATAGATTTAGCGAATGCTTTCTTTTCCGTCCCGGTTGCTGAAGAATGCCAACTTTGGTTCGCATTTTCAATAAAAAATCGGCAACTAACCTGGACACGCCTACCTCAGGGTATGGCGCATTCACCTACCTTGTATTCGCAAGCATTGCAAACGGTGTTGGGAGAATGGGTACCACCAGATTCCTGTGTATTGTTACAATATGTGGATGATTTATTGTTATGCTGCCCTGACAAAGAAACTTGTTTGGCCACCACCCTTAATTTGTTGCGATTTTTGGCAGAAAAAGGTTGCAAGGTTAATAAGAAAAAGTTACAAGTGTGTCAGGAAAAAGTTATCTTTTTGGGACATTGTATATCACAGGGTACGAGACATCTCACTGAGGAGAGGGTTCAAGTGATAAAGGGAATGTTACCCCCACGGAATTTCAAACAATTGTGTATGTTTTTAGGTATCGTGTCATATTGTAGACAGTGGATACCACATGCTAGCGCTTTGATGCAGCCATTATACGATTGTTTGAAAATTGTACCGTATGTGCTTACAGAAGTAGCTTATGAGTCGTTTATCACTTTGAAAAAGTTGTTGATTTCTGCCCCGGCTATTGGTATACCAGATTACACCAAGATATTTAATCTGTACATTGCTGAGATCACTGGACACGCCACAGGTGTTCTGACACAGGCACATGTAAAACAAAGACCAGTCGCTTACTTTTCAGCAGCATTAGATTCAGTATCTAGAGGTTCACCGTCTCGTGTACGGGCGGTAGCTGCAGTGTCAATTATCATAGATAAGTCATCAGAGATTGTTCTAGACAATCCAGTCGTAGTGCATACCACACATGACATACATGCAATCTTGTCTCAGGTACAGCCCAAACACATTTCAATGGCTAGGCAATTAAGATTACAGTGTACTTTACTCTTACCTCCAAATGTTACTTTTCAGCGCTGTACAACCTTAAATTTGGCCACCTTTTTGCCTCTTCAGTCACCAGATTTGCCAAGGGGGAATGATAGTACTAATAGTACTAGTGAGAAAAGAAATGAGGACACTGACACTCTTTTGTTTAAAGAAGTAGATCAGCACGATTGTTTTCAGCTCATGGAACAGGAGACAATGGGATTCCCACATGTTACAGATACACCGATTTTAAATGCTGAGCACACCTTGTATATAGATGGTAGTAGGTTTGCTGATGACAAGGGTAAATATCACACAGGGTATGCTGTAGTGACTGATACGCAGGTAATTGAAGCACAGGCCTTACCAGCCCACATGTCAGCACAGGAAGCAGAATTAAAAGCTTTAGAACAAGCCCTAGAATACTTAAAAGAACGAGAAGGGAATATTTACACTGACTCTGCCTACGCTTATGGTGTAGCGCACGATTATGGCCACATATGGAGGGCTAGAGGTTATCTGACAGCAGCAGGTACACCTGTAAAACATGGAGAAGAGATTAAGAGAGTCCTGAACAATCTTCAAAAGGTTAAACGAGTAGCCATTATGAAGATAGCGGCACACACGAGCGCAAAAACAATTGAGGCAAAAGGAAATGCATTTGCAGATTTGACTGCAAAACAGGCAGCTCTAGGGGAAGGAAGCCCTGAGACCTTAGCAGCGGTAGAGGTGAGTATCCCAGAACCAACATGGCAGCAGCTGAGTAAATTACAGGAGCAAGCAGGGGAGAGCGAGAAAGATAAGTGGGTCAGGATGGGAGCAGCACCAGACCTTGACAATGTATGGAGGGAAGGAGGCAAAATATGCCTGCCTGCCTCTCTGTACCCAGAAATGGCAGCGGCAGTTCACCTACCCACACACGTCAGTTCCAATTCCATGTATAGGATTGTGAACCAAGGATGGCTCGCCCCTGGATTCAGTAGCACTGCAAGAAACTACTGTGCAGCCTGCCAAATCTGTCTCCTGAATAACCCAGGACAGAGAGTAAAAACCCCACAAAAACACCAGGTCCGGGCCCAATACCCCTTCCAGAGACTGCAAATTGATTACATACAAATGCCTAAGAGCGGCCCCTTTGAATTTGTCCTCGTGTGTATCGATTTATTCTCAGGTTGGCCCGAAAGTTATCCAGTAAAATCGGCTACAGCTAAAGCCACAGCTAAGAAACTGATCACTGAGTTAATACCTAGGTTTGGTCTTCCTGAAACCATAGAATCAGATAGGGGGACACACTTTACAGGAGAAATCATGCAGAATGTGATGACCATGTTAGGGGTTCAACAAAGTTTTCACACCCCTTACCACCCACAGAGTTCAGGATCAGTGGAGAGAGTAAATGGGACAATAAAGTTAAAAATACAAAAAGCCATGCAAGAGTTAAACAAGCCTTGGCCAGAATGCCTGCCTTTGGCTTTGTTCTCTATAAGGTACACTCCAACAGGAAAGACAGGATTATCCCCATATGAGATACTTTTTGGGAATGCACCTAGATTGGGTTTATACTTTCCACAGAGTATGCAATTGCAATGTGATAGTTTGACTGCATATGTGATACAATTACAACAACGTCTAACTAAGATCCACAAAAGTGTGTATTCTTCTCTTCCAGACCCTAATTCAATAACAGGTACACATACTCTGCTACCAGGGGATTATGTATATGTGAAGAAACACACCAGAAAGACATTGGAACCCAGGTTTGAAGGTCCTTACCAAGTACTCTTGACCACAGCCACCTCAGTAAAGCTGGAAGGAAAACCTACCTGGATACACGCATCACATTGCAAGAAACAACCCGAGAAAACAACATGATGAAATATCTACTTACATATTTTTTGTTGAAGATTGTTGTTTTACAAATATATGCATGGACTCCTGGTATTAATGTACTTGAAGTAGAGGAAACAACAACTTTCGAATGGGCTATAGATGATCCTAAAGTAGCAAATTATTATTGACAAAGGTAGACTAGTACATCTTTCCTCACAGATACAACAGGATACTGCACCACATTGGTGGGATATATTTAGTGGAATGTCTTCTACAGCAACCAATACCTTTCACTGGTTGTTAAGTCCAATGGTAATTATTATTCTAATATTAATATCACTTACAATCACGAATATATGTGTATACAGGAAAATAAATAGGAAAATTAGGAGAATAGACAGGGTATACTGATAAGTGTGTATTGACATCACCCTACTCCTATAAAACTCCTCTTCTTGAATTTTAAGATGTTGGTAATACCTAGGGGGATGGGTTCTACCCCTCTGACAACTCGCGGTCAGGGAAAGGACTCTGGGGAAAAACTGACTAGAACTTATTCATGAGGACCCAGGGGGAAGGAGAGGATGATGTCAAAGGGGGAAATTGATAGGGTTGAAATAATGACTTAGAGTTCCACTTTAATTGTTTCTGTTTTTTCTTACCTGTGTACGTATCAATTGTTCTATTTAAATTGTTTGTGCTCCTTTCTTAGCTGTGTACGTATCAATTGTTCTATTTAAATTATTTGTGCTCCTTTCTTACCTGTGTACGTATCAATTGTTCTATCAATCTGTATCTAGATGGAATTTGGAACTGCTGAATAATCATTACATGTTCGCTGATGAGAAACTCTTTGTACCTTAACCTCATTTGGTAATGCCGATAAGATTACTGCTTTTGGAACTGCCTATAAAAGAAGTAAAGTGAGCAGTCCTTTTTGGGATGCTCAGAACTTTGATACAGACATACAGTACCTGACTCTGTGTCTTAATTCCTATATGAAGCAATAATTAGACAAAGCAATATAAACTATAAGCAACTTGTTTAAAAGTTGAACCTAACAGCTCTGACAGCAGCACCCCCCTAGAATCTGCGGCTCTAACAGCACCCCCAACCCACCCGCGCGTGGCTCGTGGCTCTGACAGACCCCCTGTGGTCAGGCACTTACTGCCAGGCAGCAGCTCCCCTCCAAGTGCACCAGAGAGGTGGCGACCTCCGCTCCAGCGTGTGTCTCCTCCACTCCTCTTCCTAAGTGCCAGGCAGGGGCGGACTGATAACTCATGGGGCCCCCGGGCAATAGGAGATTATGGGGCCCCCAGGCAATCAGAGATTATGGGGCCACACAGTATACACACACACAGTATACAATCACACAGTATACACATACATGTACACACAGTATACACAGACAGATGTAAAAAAAAACAGATTTATACATACTGTCCCTGGTTTTACTGAGGCTGGCAACCCTGATGGGGCCCCCTAGTGGCCCAGGGCCCTCGGGCAGTGCCCGAGTGGCTCAATGGTCAGTCCGCCCCTGGTGCCAGGTATCCAATAGGGTGGCCTGACGCTTTGGCCAATCAGGAAACAGCTCTGACGCCCTGCCTCCTGATTGGCAGGGAGGAAGGTTAGTGTGAGAATAGCAAAAATTAATTCGCTATCGTCACACAATTGGGTGGGATCAGGGCGCACTCTCTGCACCCCGAGCCCACCCTATTTTGTAGCCTATTAGAGCCTCTGGCTCTAATCAGGGCTTCGAAAAGTACCACCCCCTCCCGTCCCCGCCATAGGAATCCATGCGTCCGACGTCCTGAAAGAAGCCGGGTGCATGGATGGGGGGGTGACACCTGTGCGCCCACAATGCATGGGCCGCCACTGCCTCCTTCAGTTAATTTGTAAAATTTTGAGCCCAAACACTGCTACCCTAGGAGTACTGGGAGCAGAACCAGCCCAATTCCTCTCCTTGGCAAACTGGGCATTTGAAACCTGTCATATATATATATATATATATATATATATATATATATATATTCATTACGATGCTAAATTCAGGCTGGACAATAATCTGCATGTTAGCAAAATGTACCCGGTAAGTACTTAGAATACCTATTGAAAACTGTATTTGGGTCATTAACATAGTGACATCCCAGAAATCACTCCTCAGAAGCTTAATTGGTCATATGGCCTCTGTCAACACCCCTTTGATACCAGAGAAAAGAGGAATGCCAGGACAGTTTGAGGGCTCTCGTTAACATCAAACCAACAAACACCAAACCGGACTTGAGAGAGCTACTGTACTGTTTTTGCTTATTCACTGGACTCTGCTGAAACCAAGATTTGCAAGTATTCTTCATTTTCAGCTCCTTTTTATTTCTCTGTTATTTTATTGTCTCTTTATTTCTTTGTAACACCCTTTTTCTGTAAATATTTTATTTGCACCACTTTGAGCTTTTCATTATTAAACCCTATTTAGAAAAATGTTAAAAATGTCTCTAAAGCTTTTAATGCAAACAAAAAGAATCCTTGTCTCTTGAAGAGCGCTACTGTATATGATAAATCTCTGAACATACCTGTCTGTGGTGACAGCGTGTGTACAGACATTTGTGGAAGTTCTGACTCTTCAGTAAATATCTACAGTGGCAGTTAAAGAGTTAGTTGCTTAATTAACTAACCCTGTGACAATCGCTCTCAGGCTGCTGGCACCTAGATTGTGGTCCCACGAGCTGGTTAACTCTGTTCAGGGTGCAGCTAAGATTGGCATTGTTATGTAAGTGACAGTGCAGTGTGAGACTTGCCAGTCCTTTGTCACGAGTTGGTGAGAAGGGCAGGGGTCTTACATCCACGCAGGGCCATCTTTAAGGTGGGGCAAACAGGGCACTTGCCCAGGGCCCTGTCATTGTTAAGAGGGGCCCAACATCCTTACAATCGCTCCCTGTCACATAGTGCAGCTGCAGGGAAAGTAAAACAGTAAGTGGCGGTGTCCTTGCCTGACAGCAGAACTGGCCGAGCGGAGAGACACATTAATGAGCAGTGGCAGGGGTTGGAGGAGTGAGAGAGGATCGCAGAGAGGAGGTAATGACAGTCCTAAGGCAGCATGGATGAGAAAAGCCTGTGGATGGTGAGCGTTACAAACTGAATGAGAACATGTGCATGTCTGTTTGAGCCGTAACATTACCAACACTGCCTGTATATAACACTGGTCGGCATGGATGAGTGGGCAGCTGGTATGTTGTGTAATTTACAATCTGAATTCGCTAATTTGCCCTTGCCTGCTCAGTTGAACTTTCACTTCTTTAGCAGCTAACTGATCACTGATCTTTGCTTGCTCTGATCATTGACAGTATAGTTTTTGAATGTAATCCTGGTCAGCTTCATTAACCCCATCTTTTCTGCCCAAATTCTGCTGCAATACAAAACAACATGTTTAATCTGGCAATGGGACTGCTTTGCATTTGTAGCATAATCTATCTATAATCTAGCAACCAAACAGTGAGCAGTAATGATGTGCAGTAACCTTTAGTACCAAGTTAGCAGTAATGCTGTGCAGTAACCTCTAGCAACCAATCAGTGAGCGGTAATGATGTGCAGTACCTCTAGCAACCAATCAATGTGCAGCAAAGATGTGCAGTAACCTCTAGCGACCAATGGGTGAGTGGTAATGATGTGCAGTAAGCTCTAGTAATCAATCAGTGAGTAGTAATGATGAGCAGTAAGCTCTAGCAACCAATCAGTGAGCAATAATAACGTGCAGTAACCTCTAGCAATCAATGGGTGAGGGGTAATGATGTGTAGTAAGTTCTAGCAACCAATGGATGAGCGGTAATAATGTGCAGTAACCTCTAGCAACCAATCAGTGTGCAGCAAGGATGTGCATTAACCTCTAGCAACCAATCAGTGTGTGGCAAGTATGTGCAGTTACCTCTAGCAACCAACCAGTGAGCGGTTATAATGTGGAGTAACTTCTAGCAACCAATGGATGGGTGATTATGATGTGCAGTAACCTCTAGCAATCAACCAGCATGTAGAAATGATGTGCTGTAACCTCTAGCAACGAATCAGTGAGCCATAATGATATGCTGTAACCTCTGCAATTGCTGTCTGATCTGCTACAGTAAACTGATTTTGAGTCTACCTGCTATTTATTATATGTCTCAGAGCAGGTGGAGAGAGAAATACACCGCTCCTTCACTGCTCCAAAGATGCTGCTTGCAGGAGTTTTTTAACATCCTGCAAGCGCACCGCTCCAGTGTGAAAGCACTCAGGCTTTCACAGTGGAGAGACAGGAGCAGCGCTTTACAGGCGCTATTTTGTGCCTCAGTGTGAAAGGGGTCTAAGAGTGACCGGGTGCCAGACATGTGTCAGCTGATTGCAGGCTGGGAAGCTGATTTGCCCGTGTTTAGGATGTAGTCGGGGCACACTCAATGCGCCCGCAAACACCCCCACTCTACTCTGATTTGCTAATATGCCAGATTAACTGGCTAGGATTGGCGCAGCGGGGACCGGAGGAGAGGACAGTGGGCGGTGCGTGTTTCCTCATTGACACTGTCTGACATCATCATGTGGGGGTGGAGTCGATTCTGGGACTGGAGGAGAGGACACTGAGCACTCGTCACACTCACTTCTGGTTTCCCAGCCACAGGATTTAGATGAGCAGAGCGGCGCCTGAAGGTATATGCTGGGTGGCAGTGTCGGACTGGGCAGGGATGTATTTGCCCACCCCCGGGCCGCTCTGATGGCCAGTAAAGGCTGCACCACTTCTGCTGCTCGCAGCAGTCATGGCACTGTGTCAGGCTGTATCACTATTTGCTTGTCGCCCGGCCGTCGCCACTGTCTTCCTAATGAGCTCCTCAGCCGCCTGAATCCTCCTCCCATTTGTTTCAGCACAGGCGCCCAAACCCTGTCCACACTCCAGCCTTCTGAATGCACTGGGGGGGTGGTTGTGCAGACTGGGGGGGATTGATCACACCTGGGGGGGTAATTGTGCAGACTGGGGAGGGGTATTTGTGCAGACTGGGGGGGTAATTGTGCAGGATTTGTGAGACATGCTATATACCAGGGATTTGTGAGAAATGTTATATACCAGGCTTTGTGCGAAATGCTATATACCAGGCTTTGTGAGATCTGCTATATACTAGGTGTAACGGAACGTCCCACAACTGAATGTTCGCTTGAGTGCTTTCATCGGTAATACTGCTTCCTCCTAGTCTGAATATAGATATCAGATATTCCAACCGCTCACAAGCACAAAACAAGACGATACTTGTTTAGCTGCTCAACATGGACATGAAATATTTGAGATGACACACAAATATATACAGCAGGCTTACAATAAGAACTGTAACCAGAAACCTAATTAACATGAGTTAATTAACTAATCCCTTAAAGTAGCCGATGTGACTCCGTGCCCTCTGGAGCATTGTTATGATTAATCAGGATTTCACTGGGGGGCGTGGCCTAACAAGGCATGTGAACGGACCTGTTCCATAGAGCTTCCGCTGGTGATCCTGCTATTGATCCTTCCCTCGCCACTATAGACGCCCAAAACTGACCGGCACCGGTGCCTGCTGATCCCTGAACACCCCAGGACCCTGTGGCTGCTAACAAACGGGTATGATGACCCGTGGGAACCAATGAGAAGCCGCGGCCTCACAGGATTTCCAAGATGGCGCCGGGCAGTCTCAGCCTCAGAGTACACCACGAGGCCTGGACAAGAAAACGGAGCCGGGGGTAAGCCCACTAAACCCCCTAAGACCACAGATCAGCCCAGGGACATGCTATATTATACACAGAAGCTAGCAGGCCCTGCAGACTCATCACAGGCCAAAGCACAGCACCCTGCCATATACACAGAACAGGCAGACAGGGACTCTGCAGACAGGCTGGATGACACTGAACCCATGGAGTCTGTCCCTGACCCTATGCCTGACTTGTTTGATATGCAAACGGAGGATAGCCCCCAACCCACATTGAGTGAAATACTGCATGCTGTACATAAATGCACTGCCTCAGTGGATGATTTGAAAGAGAAGTTTGGGGGGCTGAAGGTGACTGTGTCTCTCCTCCGCCAGGACATTCAGAAAATTAGAGAGAGAACCACTGCTGTGGAGGGGAGAGTGAGTGATGTTGAGGATCAGATGCCCCATATGAACTGAGATGTGAGGGTGGCAGCCCAGCAAGCACGTCAGGCCTTTGATAAAACCAACGACATTGAGAACTGCCTGAGACGTAACAATGTCCGCATTGTGGGGCTCCCTGAGAAGGTGGAGGGCAGGGACCCCACTACATTCATTGAAGGTTGGTTGCAGGAAGTGTTTGGGAAGGAGGCCTTCTCTCCTCTATACACGGTGAAGAGGGCACACAGAGTGCTGCCATGTCCTCTTCCACCTGGCAGCCCCCCCAGATCGATGCTAGCCAGACTCTTGAACTACAAGGATCGTGAGGTGGTGCTGCGACTGGCCAGAGAAAAGGGTGCTGTGCAATATAACGGCACCAAAATATCCTTTTATCCAGACTTCTCTGCGGAAGTGCAACGCAGAAGGTCCAAGTTTGCAGACGTCAAAAAGCGGCTACAAAGGCTGCAGCTGCAATATGCCATGCTGTTTCCAGCCAAGCTACGAATAACAGCCAGAGATCAGAACCACTGAAAATGCACAGGACGCCGCAGAATGTCTGGATCAGAATGAACAAGATCTCCCCCGCCGAGGTCAAAATAACGGAGATGGTTGATGCTACTCCCATTACCTTTCCCAGGCGTGAAGAGCGCCCAACTGTCATTTCAGCATTCATGAGGTCAAGAGAGGGCTTATATTTGATTTCTACTATCAGCGAGCAAAATTCCACCTACTTTCTTTTCCACATTTCAATGTATGTGTACGGATGGAGGGCGATTGTACACACTACCTGCCATTTACCTGTTGCTATGGTTGACATGGCTCATGTTTTTGTGCCCTGTTTACACGAGGAGGGCATTTAAAGCCCACACCACAATATGGTTGGAAGGACCTTGCTGTGCCCCGTTGGCAGGAATGCCAATCCCATTCCAGTTACTTTGCTTGTCTTGCTGCGCAGTTGTGCATGATGTTCTACTTTTGCTTCTTGATGCCATCCCAATGTACGTGCTACTCCATTGCCACCGTATGTGTGCTACATTATTTGATGATTGCTCCAGACTGTTCACTTTATATGAGACCACTGTATGGGTTTAAGAGACTCCCCCATGTTCTTAAGTGGATATATGTATGTTTGCCATGTCTTCTACACCTATAGTGTCATGGAATGTCTGGGGGGTAAATGTTCCACTGAAGAGGACTATGATCTCTGTTTCATCCGGCCATAATCAGCCTGCAGGAAACTCACCTGCAGGGAGATACAGTTGGGTTCTTGCAATATACATGGATCGGGAAGGCTTATCACTCCACTTACTCCGCCTTTTCTCGCGGAGTGAGTGTACTGATACACAAAGCACTGGCATACCAGGAGATAGATTCCCTCATTGACATATCTGGTAGATTTGTGTTTGTGTACTGTAAATTGTATACAATTACCATGATTTTGGCCTTTGTGTATATACCCCCCCCCCCGTTTTCTCGGGAGGTGCTACAGTTGCTGCTGTCTTATCTGTCTAACAAGCCTGATATCCCAATCCTGATTATGGGTGACTTTAACGGCTACTTAGATCCCAGACTAGACAGACACCCCCCATGTCTCCCCCTGGAGGAGGCCGGGGAACTGCTCTTGGCGGCTTGTTGGCAGAGGTGGGATGGACTGACCTGTGGCGCATACGTAATCCAGACAGTAAACAAAGACCCATGGTACACTGTCCCGTATTGACCTATGTGTGGGCACGCCCAACATGGTCGACTACACCTCTAAGGTGGAATACTTCCCACGGGGAGTCTCCAACCACTCTCCATTGGCCTTATGGCTGACCACCCAACTGCCAAGTTCATTACCTAGGGCCCCATGGAAGTTAAACGCCTTTTGGCTTAAGTTATTTACCTCACAGGAACGAATAGATAGAATAGATTCAAGACTTTTTCAAGTCACACAGACAGTACACTGACAGCCTACTCAAATGGGAAACCTTTAAAGCACGTTTAAGGGGTATATTCATACAGGAGATACAAATTGTTAAACAAAACTCCTCAGTTATGCTGGAGCTGGCGGGAGACCCGGTGAGACAGCTGGAGCTGACCTACGTGACTAATCCTACCGATTCTGCAAGGGAGGCATGGATGTTGGCTCAAGACTCATTGGACCGCCTGAGATCCTCCACTGCAGAAAGGTTCTTTACAAAACTGTCATTCTATGAGGAAGGGGAAAAGACGGGCCGCCTGCTTGCCAAAATAGCATGATCTCAACAACAGTCACCGCCCATTGGCGCCATTCGCACCTCAAATGGTAAAATGGTTAACTCCCCAGAGGCCATTATACACAAGCTGGTGTCCTTTTATGAAGACCTTTACAGATCAAGGGAAGCTTACTCGGACGAGAACCTTGACACATATATGTCCAACATAGATCTGCCCTTACTGTCTGCTGAGGCTAAAAAACAATTAGATGCCCCGATTACATTAGAGGAGCTTCAGTTGGCGGCCGGCTCTTTTCCCACTTGTAAGGCACCTGGAGAGGATGGCCTCCCTATGGAGGTGTACACTCAATTTGGTGAACAAATACTGCCAGAACTGTTAAAGGTATTTAATGCATGTTTAGATGAAGGTAAACTCCCAGACTCTATGACTAGAACAAATGTCATTTTGTTACTAATATCGGGGAAGGATCCAGTTGACCCAGGCTCTACAGGCCTATTTCATTGCTCCAGAGCGATATAAAAATCCTTGCTAAGGTCCTGGCACTTCGGGTCAACGAGATAGTGTCATCTATTATTCACCAGGATCAAACTGGCTTTATGCCACAAAAATCCACAGCTACAAATCTAAGAAGGCTATTCATAAACATGCAATTACAAGCGGATAATGGGGGCCATAGGGCTCTCTTATCCCTAGATGCCAATAAGGCATTTGACAGTATTAGCTGGAGGTATCTGTGGGCAGTACAGGATAAATTTGGATTTGGGGACCAGTTTATTGCATGGGTTAATTTGCTATATGCCTCTCCACAGGCGACAATAAGAATGGCGGACAGAATGTCATTGGCTTTTGCTTTGGGCAGGGGAACGAGGCAGGGGTGCCCTCTATCGCCCCTGCTCTTTGCAATTGCTATTGAACCGTTGGCAGCCATGGTAAGGACTAGCTCCCAGATCTGTGGGTTCAAGTATGGAGTCTTGCACGAAAAAATTATGTTATATGCAGATGACATGTTACTCTTTCTGGGGGATCCCAGCCACTCACTGCCAGGGGTAATGTCCATAATCACGCAGTTTGGCCACTTTTCTGGTTTGACCATAAACTGGTCTAAATCAGCTCTGATGCTGTTAGAGGAGGACCGGCAAGTAGAACTCCCGGACTCATGTCCCATCCCCGTGGTTGTTAGCTTTAAATATTTAAGTGTGCAGATCTCGCCTAGGCTCAGGGAATATAGCTCCCTAAATATAAATCCCCTGTTATCTCGATTTCGGGATAAAATTAATATATGGAACAACCTTAAAATGTCACTGGCAGGCAAGGCCAACCTAATCAAAATTATTTGAATGCCCCAGCTCTTATACTTTCTACACAATTTGCCAGTAGTGCTACACGTAAAAATCTTCAGAGTAGTAAACACTCTCTTTCGGCACCTGCTGTGGAATACTAAGCCTAACTAGGATCAGGCTGGAGCAGCTACAGCAGTTTAAGGATGGCAGAGGGTTGGCAGTTCCCAACCCTTGGCTGTATTATATAGCGGCCCAGCTGCAGCATTTGGTGGGTTCTATGTCCCCGGATCTGGAGGGCTCGATGGCATAATTGATGTTGTTTGCCTCTGGAGCTGAGACCATCCTGATGGGACTGGGAGCACAAAAATTTATGAAATCCAATAAACAGACCCCAATGCTCTCGCTGATACAAAAAATATGGAACAAGGGCAGGCAGCTTCAGGGGGTACAGGGGTTTACGGATTTTAGCCCCATATGGGAGAATCGCACCTATGTGGAGCTGGCTAAGTTACAGCAGGGACCTAGGTGGCATGTTCATGGTGTGACTTTGCTTTCACACATATTTGAAAATGGCAAATTACTATCCTTCTCGGAAATGCAGGACAAATTTAAACTACCTACTACCATGTGGTTCTCGTACCTTCAGCTCAGGCATGCTGTGAATGCGCAGGGGGATGTGGGAGAGTGGACACTGTCGCCCACCCCAGTATTCCATATGTTGCATTCTAGCACTGCAGGGAAAGGGATTATATCATAATGCTACCAAATGCTACTCACAAGACACCTGCGGGCATACCCATGCAGGGCAATATAAGCGTGGGAGAAAGATCTAGGACAACTTACGGGAGATCAATGGGAAGAAGCCCTACAATCCATAATCACATGCTCTCTGAATGTGGCTCAAAAAGTCTCCCAACTATACATAATACTGAGGGTACATTACACTCCAGCAAAATTACATAAGATGGGCAGACTGGCAGGCCCTTTGTGCTGTCATTGTCGGCAGCGCAACGGGGACCTCATTCATCTCCTGTAGCGATGCCCGAAACTCCACCGGTACTGAAGAGAGGTGGTTGGTACACTCAATGGGGTGTTCCAAACGAAGGTACCTATAGACCCTATACGCTGTATACTGGGGGTTCTGGAGGATGTGATCCCTGAGGAAATGATCAGGATTGCATTTTCTAAGGCAGTGTTTCTCAACTCCAGTCCTCAAGGCGCACCAACAGGTCATGTTTTCAGGATTTCCACTATTTTGCACAGGTGATTTGATCAGTTTCTTTGCCTTAGTAACTACCACAGCCATTTCATCTGAGGGAAATCCTGAAAACATGACCTGTTGGTGCGCCTTGAGGACTGGAGTTGAGAAACACTGTTCTAGGGCACTGTTCCGGGTCCGGAAAGTTATTTTGATGGGCTGGAAGTCTGCCTCGCCACCCACTAGCAACTCCTGAATAACCCACATGGGAAATACCCTTATCACGGAAAAATACATCTACCAGCATAGGGGATGTCCTGGCAGGTTCGAACGCATATGGTCATGCTGGCTAGACACGCCTGGTCTGAGCCCCAGAGAACTGGTAATGTCTCGACTTTTGCAGTGTCTCTAAACGGGGAAAAAAAAAAATCCTCAAGTGAACCATAAAAGATGCGGGCTGTGTTGGTGGAGGAATGGAGTAATGGAAGTAGAGTGCCAGAAATATGTAGCAGTGGTAAGAATAACATACTTGTGCATAAGTTATTGACTGAAGAATCATTTATATTCATGTACTATTGGATGTTGTTAATTCTTGACAAGCTCAATAAAAACCATTCTGATTTAAAAAGAAAATCAGGATTTCACTACACGTTAGACTTGTTGTCACTGAGCTAATTACAATTAACAATACAAACAGTGATCTCCCCCCCCCTCCTCAGCCTAGTAGGCAACAAACTATAGTAGGAGTAGACTGTCCGGCTCCTACCCAGTTCTAGAGGCCAATGTGATCAGCTCTCTCAACTAATATGTTGAGTTCAGAATCAAACAAACCAAGAATAGTCTTTACATATATCCTGGGAGATATTGTGGATAAATATTACTGCCCCATTTTAAGCAATCCAAGACATACCCTTCCAGTCACCATTTCCAATATGGCATACACAGGGTTCCCAGAGTCTGTGTATCATGGGGGAGAAGGACCCGAATCCAAAGTAACACCACCTCAAGGGTCCCCAGGCATACAGGTGAATGAAAATGTAGCGCTGTTGAAGACTATGTAAAACAACTACGTGAACAAAAAGCTAATAATAAATGAGAGACATGTGAATGCACATATATAAAATGTGAACAGCAAACAAGCAAGTCACGTTAAGTGATAAATCCCGGGTGAGACAATCAAGAAAAGTGATGTGTAAATCACAAATGGGAAGTAAAGGTTACGATAACAAGGGGTTCGTCGGATGGTGGACATCTTCATGTGGGCAGTCAAGGACAAAAAATGTAATATGGGCAACAAGTATCACAAAAGGTAATGGTTATGAAAACAAGGAGTCCGTCAAATTGTGGACATCTTCATGTAGACAGTCAGGGACATCAGATGTAATGTTGGCAGCAGGTATCACAAAAAGGAAATGATTAGGTACTCTTACCGGAACAAATGGATCTGGATGTCAGCAACACCAGATCAAACAGGCATGGATAGAAACAGCTTGGAGTATCCTGGGAGAGTCAGCAAGGAAACTGGAGCAGGCACCGGTATCTTCGGAAGACAGTATCCATCCAATACGATCACCACAGGTAGATCAACGCAAAGGTCTCCTGGGTAGTATATTCCAGGGCCCTGTGCTGATAAGGCACAAACACTTATTAAGAAAATAGCCTTTAGCTCCAGATTGAGAATCTGTCACAAGGAGTCCAGCAGAGTTACACCGCTGGTATTTTTCCATCACCCCAGGCATACAGCTCACAAAGTGCACCGTTCCCCCAAATGCTAGGGCCCATAATCGGCAGGCAAGAGGCTAGCATTCAGTCCCCTCCAAAAGCCTCTGTCGCGGGTGAGTCTGTCACACCAGGCTTTGTGCGAAATGCTATATACCAGGCTTTGTGAGAGATACTATATACCAGGCTTTGTGTGAAATTCTGTATACCAGGCTTTGTGAGAAATGCTATATACCAGGCTTTGTGAGAAATGCTATATACCAGGCTTTGTGAGACATGCTATATACCAGGATTTGCTAGAAATGCAATATACCAGGATTTGAGGTCTGATGGGGCAGGAATTGGGACTGATTTGAGGGGTGAAGAGACAGGAATTGGATTGATGGTCACAGTGGCTGCATTTGATGGCACAGTGGCTGTGTTTGATGGTACAGTGGCGACAAATATGGTTACTTATAACTGTGCATTTAACAGTTAAAAGTAACAATTTTTACTGAACTAAAACTTCTCATTCAGTGTGATTAGTTGTGAATAGCCACAGTTAATCACATGGTACAGATGGCTGTAAGATTGGCCCTGTCTGTACCATGTGATGACTGTGACTAATCACAGAGCTCATCACAATAGTATCCTATTGTCGTCCTCCCAGAACAACAGTGCTCCTGCCTGGCAGTCATTGTACAATAGGCAGGGAGAGAAGGTGATAATGTTGAAAAATGTAAAGTAATGCATTTGGGGGCTAAAAATATGAATGCAAATTACTCGCTAGGGGGAGAACCTTTGGGGGATTCCAGGATAAAAAAAGATTTGGGGGTCCTAGTAGATCACAGGCTCAGAAATGGTATGCAATGCCAAGCTGCAGCAAACAAAGCAAGCTAAATATTAGCATGCATTAAAAAGGGGATTTACTCTAGAGAAAAAACTTTACAAGACTCTGGTCTGGCTTCATCTTGGGTATACTGTCCAGTTCTGGTCATCAGGAAGGATGTGCTGAAACTGTAGAGAGTCTAGAGAAGGGTGACAATCCAGGGACTGAAGAACTTCAATTACGAGGAAGGACTTCGAGCATTAAACGTATTCTTCCTGGAGAAGAGACACTTAAGAGGAGATATGATAATGATATACAAATACCTCAATGGTGATTCTAGCATAGGGAAAAACTATTTTGTTTCAGGGAGCTGAAGAAGACACACAGCCAATCATTGATACTGTACGAGAAGCGGGTTTAACCTGAACCTGCGCAGAGGGTTCTTTTCTGTGAGAGCGGTAAGAATGTGGAATTCCCTTCCACAAGCAGTGGTGTCAGCGGGGAGTGACCATAGTTTCAAAAAACTATTAGATGGGCATTAGGGATGAGCTGAACACCCCCCCTCCCCCCGGCAAAAACAGGAAAAAAATTAAGAACACCTTTAAAGTCTATGGGACACGAACATGAAAAATTTAAAAGTGCTCATTGTAAAGGCTTATATGCAAGTTATTGCCATAAAAAGTGTATGGGGACCCGGGTACTGCCCCAGGGGACATGTATCAATGCAAAAAAAAGTTTTAAAAAAGACAGTTTTTTTCAGGAGCAGTGATTTTAATAATGCTTAAAGTGAAGCAATAAAAATGAAATATTCCTTTATTCTTCTTCTTCTTCTTCTTATTATTATACAGGTTTTGTATAGCGCCAACAGTTTGTGCAGCGCTTTACAACATGAGGGCAGACATTACAGTTACATTACAATTTGGTACATTTGGAATCAGAGGGCCCTGCTCGTTAGAGCTTACAATCTAAAAAGGAAGGGTCAATTGATACAAAAGGTAATAGCTGTGGGGGGATGAGCTGATGGAGGAAGTAAAACAGTGTTAGTTAGAAACAGGATAGGCTTCTTTGAAGAGAAGGGCTTTCAGGGATCGCCTGAAGATGGATAGATTAGGGGACAGTCGGACAGATTGGGGTAGGGAGTTCCAAAGCATGGGAGAAGCTCTGGAGAAATCCTGGAGGCGAGCATGGGAGGAGGTGACAAAGGAGCTAGAGAGCAGGAGGTCTTGGGATGACCGAAGAGAACGGCTTGGTTGGTATTTTGGGACTAGGTTAGTGATGTAGCTGGGGGCAGAGTTATGAATGGCTTTGTAAATTATTGTTAGTACTTTGAATTTTATTCGTTGGGTGAGTGGAAGCCAATGGAGAGATTGGCAGAGAGGGGTGGAGGACACTGAATGGTTGGTAAGATGGATGAGTCTTGCAGCGGCATTCGTTATGGACTGAAGGGGGGATAGTCTATGTAAAGGTAATCCAATGAGGAGGGAGCTGCAGTAGTCGAGGTGAGAGATAACCAGGGAGTGAATTAGAAGCTTGGTGGTGTCATTAGTTAAAAAGGGCGCATTTTGGAAATGTTGCAGAGGCTAAGGCGGCATGATTTGGACAGGGATTGTATGTGGGCCTGAAAAGACAGTTCAGAGTCTAAGGTTACCCCTAGCATCCTGGCATGTGGGGACGGACTGATAGATGTGCCATTGATCTTGACAGAGAAGTCAGGGGAGGGGGCACGGGGGGGGGGGATATTATGAGCTCAGTTTTAGATAGATTCAGTTTGAGGAAGTGGTTTGACATCCAGGCTGATATGTCTGTTAGTAAATCAGTGATGAGTGAGGAGATTGATGGGGTGAGCTGAGGGGCAGAGAGATAGATTTGGGTGTCATCAGCATATAAATGGTAGTGAAAGCCATGGGAGGCTATCAGCTGACCCAGGGAGGACATGAAGATCGAGAATAGTAGAGGTCCAAGGACAGAACCTTGGGGGACCCCAACGGTAAGAGGAGTTGGAGAAGAGGAAGTGGAGTTGTAAGTGACACTGAAGATGCGATGAGATAAGATAAGGTAAGATTCAAACCAATAGAGAATGCAGCCATGGAGACCAAGCAAATTGAGTTTTTTGAGGAGGGGGGGGGGTCAACTGCATCAAAGGCAGCAGGAAAGTCAGAGAGTAAGAGTATAATAAATGAATGGAATAATGACCGTTGGTATTGGCTGTTGGTAAGTCGTTTGTGAGTTTTAGGAGGGCAGTTTCTGTGGAGTGCTGTGGGCGAAATCCAGACTGAAGGGGATCAAGAAGGTTATCCACAATGAGGTGGTTGCTCAGTCGGTTGTAGACTAAACCTTCAAGGAGTTTGGAGGCAAAAGGGAGCAAAGAGATGGGTCTTAGGTTGTTAAGATTGGTGGGGTCTAGTGAGGTTTTTTTGGTATGGGAGTGACTAGCGCATGTTTTAGAGGGTTGGGGAAGATGCCAGTAGAGAGTGTGTCATGAAAAGGTTCACCTGTTAGTGGCACTGTCAGTCTCTTGGATCGCAGTACCAGTGTCCACCAGCGGGTTTCTTCCAACATCCAGGACCTGTAATAAGAGGACTCACCTGCTGGTGGCACTGTTGCATCCTTGGGCCGTAGTACCGGTGTCCACCAGCGGGTGTATTCCGGCAGCGTGGAGCAGGCAGCACCTTCTGCGCTCAGGTGTAACGTGAGGTCAAATCACTGCAATCTGATAAATACCCTCACATCCTTGCCTTGGTGGTCTTTCTGTCCTGATCTGATCCGATCCCTATCCCGAGCCCATCCTGTACTTGTCCCTCCTGTTTCCTGATTCCCTTGGATCCCTGCCCTGCAGCCTATCCATCCATTCTCTCCCTGTCCTGTTGGTTTCCCGTCCTTACCCATCTGCTGACCTCCTTGTGTATGACCTCAGCCTGGCTTTGTTTACGATTCCGGTATCTCCATTTGTCTGTATATACTATTTATTGTTTGTGGGTCTGTGGTTGGTTTTTGCACTGTTTATATTTCACGTACTTGACACCTATTTAATAAACATCAATATTTTTTGCACTTACATACGTTTCTGGTTTCCTCTGTGCAGTCCACACAGTCTGGTCTACTAAATTCCATGATAGAGTGAGAGGTTGAAGATATGAGTTAAGGAGTGTAGGATTAAGTCAGATGGTGACCATAGTATTTGAGAAGGAACAGGGTCCAGGGGGCAGGAGGTCAGGTGGGCATTAGAAAAAAGTTTAGTGACTTCCTCTATAGTAGCTGGGTTAAAAGAGGGAAGAATTGATTGTGCAGGAGGACAAGGAGTGTAAAGTGAGGGGGATATCTGTAGAGCGGAGGTCTCGAGACAAATTGTCTCAATCTTATTTTTGAAGTGATTAGCAATCTCCTGGGCAGTGAGTAAGTTAGTGGGTGGGGGTAATGGAAGACGAAGTAGAGTGGTAAAGGTAGAAAAGAGTTGACGGGGATTGTGTGAGAGGGTGTTAATGAGAGTGATAAAGTAGGTCTGTTTGGCAGTGTGGAGGCAGGAATGGTATTTTTGGAGAGCAGATTTATATTGGCTGAAATCTTGCTGTGACTTAGTTTTACGCCACAGACGCTCAAGAGCGCGGCTACATTTTTTGAGGCTTCTGGTATTGTCTGTCTGCCAGGGTTGTAGCGGTTGGGGCCTGATTCTGTGCATAGTGAGGGGGGCGATAAATATCCTTTAAATATCGTGCCTGGGGGGGTCCCCCTAGTTTGCCTGTAAAGTAGCGCATTTGTGTGCTAAAGGAAAAAATGTAATTTAAACTTGCTCGTGGCTGTAATGTCCTGCCGACTCTCAGTAATATAGATAAAAATCAAAGAAAAAAACGGCGTGGATCCCCCCCAGTCCATACCAAGCCCTTCAGGTCTGGTATGGATATTAAGGGGAACTTTACGCTAAAGTAAAAAAAACAAAACAGCATAGGGTCCCCCCCAAAATCCATACCAGGCCCTCCGGGTCTGGTATGGATTTTAAGGGAAACTCCACGCCAAAATGAAGATAAAAATTGGCGTGGGGGTCCCCACCAAAATCCATACCAGACCCTTATCCGAGCATGCAGCCTAGAGGATAGGATGGAAGGGGGCGAGCGAGCCCCCCCGAACCATACCAGGCCACATGCCCTCAACATGGGGAGGGTGCTTTGGAGTCCCCCCCAAAGCACCTTGTCCCCATGTTGATGGGGACAAGGGCCTCATTCCCACAACCCTTGCCCGGTGGTTGTGGGGGTCTGCGGGCAGGGGGCTTATCAGAATATGGAAGCCTCCTTCAACAAGGGGGCCCCCAGATTCTGCCCCCCATGTGAATGGGTATGAGGTACATTGTACCCCTACCCAAAAGAAAGTGTCAAAAAGTAAAAAACACAAAAGACAGTTTTTGACAACTCCTTTATTAAAAAAAAAAAGTGTCCTGCGACATGACGTCAGAAGGGACGGGGTCACTCAGTTACAGCACCGGGTGGCCCCGCCCTTGCCTATATAACAGCTGTCACCGCGAAGAAAAGGCAGCAGTCGGCGGGACGCCTCCCATCGAGGTGGAGCTTTTTTTTTTTCTCTATTTTTTGGGTCCGTCGACGCTGTGATTACAGCACTGGTGCTTCTCTCTCCTAGACAGTGAGGGCTGGGGGGCCAGTCTCTGTGACATGGCACAATTTCTGTGACATGTGCGGTAGCCCCTGTGACATGGGACAGTTTGTGACATGTGGGACAGTCTCTGTAATGTGGGACAGTCCCTGATACATGGGGGACAGTTCCTGTGACATGTGGGGTAGTCTCTGTGGCAGAATTCTCTGGAGCAGTTTCTGAGGGAGCACTGGTGTCTTTGTCAGGCAATCTCTGGGGGAGTCTCTACCCTCATAGAGATTGTCAGAGCTTCCAGAGCTCCCAGAGACCTTTCCAGAGCATGAAGAATCCGGGAATTTATTTCCATAAAAAGGCCCACCAAAAACCTCAGCACCAGGCCCATGATGCTCTTAATCTAGCACTGGTGAGAATCCTTCCCTAACCAAACTCTCTGAAAGTTTCTAGGCTGAACTATAAATATAGAGCAACAAACATTTCCTGCCTGGATTGCCGCTGAAACGATCCCACTGAGTACATTAAACCTCTTCTAAGCTGATTATTTCTAATGAATGGTTTCAAAATACTGTATGCACTCCAGTAACACAATACAGATTAATAATGCATAGTGTTTCTGCTACTTAAACTTGAAAACTGTTTTTTCTCTACAGCAAAAAAATAAATAATAAAATAAATAATTCAGAGCGGTAGATGAAATTAGTCGATTCTGATGGAAGTGGAACTTCGCTGTGAATAGGACAGTGAGAGGAAACAATTACCAGTGGGAGAGAGGAGTTACTGATATATAACAGGAAAGAGACTGCTGCGATAAGCACTATTTGTAGTCTCATTGGGAGCCTACTGCCAAATGAGAGCAAAAATAGTACTTCCTTAAAAGAAGGCAATCAATGGCAAGCAGGGCTCTGGGACCCCGACGAAGAAAACACGTTTGTTTGTTTAGTACAGTCTTGTGACATGCTGAAGGTGCGGCCCCACTTGTCTACAGGCATTGGTTTAGTGTGGAAAGCACAGATAATCTATGGTGTGCATTTGCATAAATCTTGAGTTCTACTGCAATAATGACCTTAACACTTCTTGAAACAAAAATATCAAGCTGCAAAAGCTTAATTGGTTAAGAAGGTTATAGGGCTGTTATACTTATCCTTGGTTCACTACTTTGAACCAACACTGAAATGAGGTAAGGCATGTGCTTGGTGCAGCTCAATGTAGTGAATCCAAGTATTAAAGGAAATAATAGGATGACAGCCCTAAAATCCATGCTATCCAACATAAGTCACCATTGACAAATCACACGTTTCTATTTTTATGCAAAGTCCATATTTTAGATGTTTGAAGTGCTTTATTTCCATTATTGTGTTACACATTCGCAGACTTCTTATGTGGTTCTTTTTATGCAATTATTTATGATCAACAACTGGAAAAATCTCAGCCACATAGAGAGTGTATTGCTTTCAATCAGTTCTGACTGGTAGACTTGCATAGGGGAGCAGCATACAGTAGCACAGCTTGCATATGTAAGGAGCAAATATGGCCGCCCTTGATTACATATATGATTAAAAAACGATATGCTTGATATGCTATAATCACTTTTATGTGTTGATAAAAATTAGTAAGTAGACTATAGCTTTCCTACAGTTTCCTGCTTGGCTGTGCAACCAACATAGGTGGGTGAACAGTGATATACAGCAGCACATAAAATGAAAATACTGCACGCAGAAAAAAACATCTTCACATGTAACCATTTGATTATGGTCAAATCCTAAAGACCTTGCCTTTCAGGATTCACACTGACCATCCAGAATATGAAGCTGGTATCACACCTGGTGGCATATTAACCATGTTATAGATAGATGGCGTCACTTTATTATCTCTTCTAAAATCCTAGGTGCTCTGTTTAGGCACTGGTTTAACTGAAAGCCATGGGTCCCCAGACATCAAGAGCACTCTGGGTAACCATTCTAAGCATAACTTAATATAATGAAACCACCAAGCTACTCATTCACTCCCTCATTATCTCTCGCCTTGACTATTGCAACTCCCTTCTCATAGGCCTATCTCTCCATAGGCTATCACCTTTTCTGTCTATCATGAATGCTGCTGTCAGACTCATCTACCTTACCAAATGCTCAGTGTCTGCCACTCCTCTCCGCCAATCCCTATGCTGACTGCGGATTGCCCAGCGAATTATATTTAAAATACTACAATCTATATCACCAATCTTATCTCCAAATATCACCCAAATTGTCCTCTCTGTTCTTCTCAAGACCTCCTGCTCTCAAGCTCCCTTGTCTCCTCCTCCCACGCTCATCTCCAGGACTTCTCCAGAGTCTCTTCCATCCTCTGGAACTCTCTATCTCAATCTGTCCGCTTATCTTCTACTCTGGCTGCCTTCAGGCATCCCTGAAAACTCATCTCTTCAGGGAAGCCTATCACGCCTCCAACTAATCTCTTATCACTTGCATCAGCTCATTCCCCACAGTTACAACCTTTTGTACCGCTTGTCCCACCCTATTAGATTGTAAGCTCTTTTGAGCATAACCCTATTGTATTTTATTGTATTGTAACTGTATTGTCTCCCTTTTATATTGTAAAGTGCTGCGTAAACTGTTGGCGCTATAAAAAATCCTGTATAATAATAATAAATATAATGGTCCACCATAGGATGAAATTGATATATATTTTATGAAAAAAATATATTTTAAACCGTAAACACACATCTAAAGGGATGCATTTGTGTACTTTGATTTTGGCTGATGGCTCTTGGAACAGGGGATTCCACTGTGTGGCATATTCACTCAGTTTCTGTCCTGCTGACCACTATTAAATGAAATGAAATCCAAAATCTTATAGTGGTCACCAGAAGAGATATAGAGACCTCCCAATTGGGACATCAATTCTGGTAAAAGCTGTCAAAGGTGGGGTTTCCTCTCACTTCCTGTTGTGTCTTTGGAACAGGAAATAAGAGAAACAATTGCATCCATCAGTAAACACCTTATCAAGATTATTACCTTTTCTCTCTTTTTTCAAAGCTGAACTTTTGGCTGGAGTTTATTCTTTTTTAAAGTGGACCTGATGTCAAAATATTTTACTGTCTTAAAGGGATCACCTAGAAATATTAAAGGAGTTGTAAAGGCAGAAGGTTTGTTCTTATCTCTCTTTATCTGTGTGTGGCAGCCCCCCCAGCATCCCCTAATTACTTACCTGAGACCCATCTCTCTCCAGCGATGTCTGGGACTCTCCTCCTGATTGGCTTAGACACAGCAGTGGCTCCATTGGCTCCCATGGCTGTCAATCAAAGTCAGAAAGAAAGGGGCGAGGCCAGGTCAGGCCTTTGTGTTTGAATGGACACAGGGAGCTGTGACTCGGCTCGGGTGCCCCCATAGCAAGCTGCTTGCTGTGGGGGCACTCGTCAGGAGGGAGGGACCAGGAGCAGTGAAGAGGGACCCGAGAAGAGGAGACTTTACAATCACTTTAATTGTGCCTGAAAAAAACTTAACTCTGTCTTAAATTTCTGCCTGAAATATAGATAGCAGTGCACTTGCACGTGAAGGTGCCTATAGTTACGTAGCTGTATATCTGCCATATAATATAATCTAAGGTACTGATGTCTCTGTCTAGTCTGAGTCTCATGAGAATTGGAATGAGACTTGGTGATGTTACTACTTTGGTGCTTGCTAGAGAGGAATTTGCACTGCACGCATCCGCTTCATTCATTCTGTGGATCATTGTATAGCCATGCCCCCGTAGGGTTTGCTGACTGTTGCGGTTCACCTGTCACCCTGCCCAGCCAGACATCCATTTCTAAGTCATTCAGAGACATAGAACAGTCCATAACTTTGTTTTGTTTTTTTATTTGAGGGGATTAAACTTGGATGGGAATTTGGGAATTATGGGATGCCCATGAATTTTCAGTGCAAACTTGCTTGGGACTCCTATATACACTCTAGTATATACACTTCAATCTTCTCTCCAGCGCAAACACTTGCTGGACACAGTACCTCCTCCAGCACTTCACATGCTGCAAACTGTAGCAATAACTCGCGATGGAGCTGCTGGTTTAAGCGGGCTTGTTACCTTCACTCTCCTTCCCTCTGTTTCACCGGCACCGGGTCTAGGGTTCCATTGAGTTTACCTCTGGACGATACACGCACCAACACTTGAGTACGTTTTCAATGCTTTATTAAACGATTTACTAAGGAAGTAGCAGGAAAGAGGCAGAAGGGAAACTGCAAAAGAAACTCAAATATGTTCTTGTAAGATTCTTGACAAATGTCCTGGTAGAATTTGGATATTACAATAGAATAGAATAGAATGCGCTCCCCTCATGGGACACACTCCTTGCACGCCTGGATAGGCCTCTCTCACTTGCCTAGCAGCCAGTACGCAGCACGAACAAAAGTCTCTGCCACAGACTTGTTTGGGGATAAACCGGTACGATCCTCTGCCACAGGATGTATTGGTCTTTCTGCAATCAACGTCAGTCACAGTGCTTGAAACTTTAAGCCAACCCGGCAACAATATGCTGTATAGTTACTTTTAGGATACGTCCTCCAACCGAGTCACCAGGCCCCTCTCCAGACCAGCACGCTGCCTGATCCTTCCATGACGGGTCCTCCCCTGGGATCTCCTTGGTTGTCCAGCTTCTTCACTCTGGATAGACAGCTCAGGACCATTCCTCGGCTGCTGTGGTAGGCCCCAGACAAGCTTCTGGGCCCACCCCTGCGCCGCAGCGACGTGGGCCTCCGGAACGGAGGACCACGAGATTGCTCCCTAACGCATACCTGTCGGCCAGGAGGGCCAGCAGGTGGCTGTAAAATGAACCCCACAATATAGCGTCTGTCCCATAAATACCCTCGCCTAGAATGCAACTCGGAGGACCACCTCCACCGAGTTGTCTCCGGGACAGAAGAGCATCCATAAGCTTCGACATGTTGCCTTTCCAACAGTGACCAGTGATAACAGTGACACCCACCGGTCAGTATGGAAACACACACAACGTCAGCCAAGCTGGAACAGAGGCAAACCTAACCTTCTTAACGAACAAGTTACTAAATTTACCTAACATATGGTAGATCGCAAATGTTACTCCACCAGCACTTCTCTTGCTGCAGACTGTTCCTCCTCCAGACTAGCTAGCACTGCATGGGTAGGCCTGATACTGCTTCAGCCAGGCCTCAATGCAGGGCCGGTACAAGGCAGGGGCGGAAGGGGCGGATGCCCTGGGCGGTACAATTTGTGGGAGGAAGGGGGGCGCAGGTGAAGTGCTGGCAGTGTGCTTCACAGTACACACTAGTTGGCACCCCTCGCTGTACTGTAATTGTCTGTACCTTACTGCTGTAATGTGCCAAGTGCGCTCCTGCACCTGGCACAAGCCTACACAGTCCGCACCAGCTATCCTGTCAGAGCTGCCCCTTCACTCCCCCTATGAAGGCGCTTTGTAGTCCCGTTGGCGTGACGTCACTCACGGCCGGAGGTGGTATAGGAGGAGAGCAGAGAGCTGCTGCCGAAGCTGTGGGAGGAGCTGCCGAGGAGGAACCAGCAGTTCAGAAAAAACGTGTGTATTGCCAGCCCTCTCCTCTCTGACCTGTCAGGTAACACATAGTAAGTAGAGGAAGTTTTATGCAGAGCTCACTTCCTCTACTGGCTTTTCTGTGTTAGCTCTGGGCACTCACTGCTGCTGCCCTCGAGCCCTTGTGCATGCTTCTGCCACCAGCACTGTAAGCCACAGCTGCAGTGACTCCAGAGGCAGCTTATCCCCGCTTGCTGCTGCTACTGAGACATTGTAGCACGGAGCCGAGGAGCTCTGAAACTCCTCATCGGCTCTGTGCTACAGCAGGTGGAGCTCTCTGTACTTTGAATAAAAAAAAAAAAGCCTGCACATACCATAGAGACTGGTGGCTATCGGAAGAGGTGAGAGATTGCCAAAGACTGAAGTTGAACAGAGAGGACAGGAGTGCACTGTAAAGGTGTGGGGGATGGGGGAATATGTGCTGAGAGAAGAGGTAGCAATATGTGCAGAGGGAACAGTGAATGGGGGGGGGGGGGGTTAGCAGAGAGGAGATCTGGGGGGATTTGTAGAGAAAGGAGAGCTAGAGGGATGTGTGCAGAAAGGAGATCTGGGGGATGTGTGCAGAGAGGAGATCTGGGGGGATTTCTACAGAAAGGAGAGCTGGAGGGATGTGTGCAGAGAGGAGATCTGGGGGATTTGTAAAGAAAGGAGAGCTGTAGGGAATGTGTGCAGAGAGGGATCTGGGGGATTTGTACAGAAAGGAGAGCTGGAGGGATGTGTGAATAGAGGGATCTGGGGGGATTTGTAAAGAAAGGAGAGCTGGAGGGATGTGTGCAGAGAGGAGATCTGGGGGGATTTGTAAAGAAAGGAGAGCTGTAGGGAATGTGTGCAGAGAGGGATCTGGGGGATTTGTACAGAAAGGAGAGCTGGAGGGATGTGTGAATAGAGGGATCTGGGGGGATTTGTAAAGAAAGGAGAGCTGGAGGGATGTGTGAATAGAGGGATCTGGGGGGATTTGTAAAGAAAGGAGAGCTGGAGGGATGTGTGCAGAGAAGGATCTGGGGGGATTTGTAAAGAAAGGAGAGCTGGAGGGTTGTGTGCAGAGAGGAGATCTGGGGGGATTTGTAGAGAAAAGAGAGCTGTAGGGATGTGTGCAGAGAGGGATCTGGGGGCATTTGTACAGAAAGGAGAGCTGGAGGGATGTGTGCAGAGAGGAGATCTGGGTGGATTTGTACAGAAAGGAGAGCTGGAGGGAATGTGTGCAGAGAGGGATCTGGGGGGATTTGTACAGAAAGGAGAGCTGGAGGGATGTGTGAATAGAGGGATCTGGGGGGATTTGTAAAGAAAGGAGAGCTGGAGGGATGTGTGCAGAGAGGGATCTGGGGGGATTTGTAAAGAAAGGAGAGCTGGAGGGATGTGTGAATAGAGGGATCTGGGGGGATTTGTAAAGAAAGGAGAGCTGGAGGGATGTGTGCAGAGAGGGATCTGGGGGGATTTGTAAAGAAAGGAGAGCTGGAGGGATGTGTGCAGAGAGGGATCTGGGGGGATTTGTAAAGAAAGGAGAGCTGGAGGGATGTGTGCAGAGAGGAGATCTGGGGGATTTGTAGAGAAAAGAGAGCTGTAGGGATGTGTGCAGAGAGGGATCTGGAGGGATTTGTAAAGAAAGGAGAGCTAGAGGGATGTGTGCAGAGAGGAGATCTGGGGGGATTTGTACAGAAAGGAGAGCTGGAGGGATGTGTGAATAGAGGGATCTGGGGGATTTGTACAGAAAGGAGAGCTGGAGGGAATGTGTGCAGAGAGGAGATCTGGGGGGATTTGTAAAGAAAGGAGAGCTGGAGGGATGTGTGCAGAGAGGGATCTGGGGGGATTTGTACAGAAAGGAGAGCTGGAGGGATGTGTGCAGAGAGGAGATCTGGGGGGATTTGTACAGAAAGGAGAGCTGGAGGGAATGTGGGCAAGAATACCTGCGGAAATCCCCAGAGAGTGAACAGTGACAATAATTGGGGGGGGCGCAGTTTTCCATCTTCGCCCTGGGCACCAAATGACCTTGTCCCGGCACTGCCTCAATGAACTGCCTTTTGTGGGCAGGGATCTCGGGCCCCTGTGGTGTAGAAATAGTTCCGGTGCTAGCTATCCTCTATTCAACTACCACTCCCAGATGCCTCACTTCAGGTCCTGCCAGCCAGCCTGGCTGCAATTGTGTATAAAAGACAATTAGCGCCACCTACCTAAAGTGTTATGTGCTATAAATAAACTATAAAGTATAATAATTAGTACCCCACAGCTGTTGTACACTTCCAGTGAATCCACCTCACCATACAACACATAAAATAAAATGAAAAATATAAGTGCAGCACTATTAATCTGTCATGTGAAATATCCAGTGATATCAAATGAAATTCAAATAAATAAATAAATCGATATAATAATGTGTTCAATTAAAGTTCATATGCTGAAACTTTTTTGCGTTGAATTAGTGTGACTTCTCAATTATTGTGACTTCTCAATTCATATATCATCCACCACTGTGCAAATCGTGTCTTCAGCAGATAATGTGCACACCTTCACCAGCTGTTATACCTGCTCACCTTCATACATGAGTCAGAAAGACTCAAAACAATTCCTTTCTTTCTTTCAGCTATGGTCTCATCTCTTTCACATCTGACCAGCTACTCTGTATCTATTTTCCAATCAGTAGCCTCCCGGGGGATCGCAAGAAAGATCTCTCTTATATACTGCCCCACTACTTCTCTCCTTCCTCCACATCAGTGTTATTACTCGGTATTCCTGATAGGATATGGCTCCACATTAATGCAACAATAAATAGAGGATACATAGTGCTCTCCGTTTGCAACATTTATTAAACTGCCCCAATTAAAAAACACTTACAAGATATTCAGTTAAAACTAGCTCTGTATAGTCCTGCTTACCACTGTGGCTGCGTGACCTCACGGGCTCAGCTCTTCCCCTCTACACGCGTATCGCCCAGGGGCGGACTGACCATTCAGGCACTCGGGCATGGACCAAGGGCCCCATGCCACTAGGGGGCCCCATGAGCCATGAGAGTGGCCAGCCTCACTAAAAGCAGGGTCAGTATGTAAAAATCTGTGTTTTTTTACATTTGTCCCTGAAATGTCCCTTCCCGACATCATTTTGCTGTAAAAAAAAACGAGGCTATAGCTGCCCCGCCGCTGTACTGCCTCCTCAGCCAATGGGAACACAGTGTACACGCCCCCTTCCTCACCACAGCTCATTTGATTTCAGAGCAGGAGATTGCCGACAGCTGGAGGAGAGGAGGGGGAGGAGGAGACACAGCCTGCAGTGTGGGAAGAGCTGCAACCTCCTGGAAGGTAAGCTTGCTGAGCTGAACTGATTGTATTTTTGTCAGTGCTTACCCTGGTGAGCAGGAGGGAGGGGGGGATGTGTTTTTCCTCTAGCAGGGCTCCCCCTGTCTCTGAAGCTGTTAGATCGATTTTCTGTGTGAGAAGTGCCATGCTTCTGGAGGAAGGATGTTCTGAACTTCTCCCCCAATCTCTGCTAAACCTCCCTACTCATTACCTGCCCACCAATACACAGACACAGTGCCCTCCTCTCTTGCATTACCACCTAAAGTGTCTGTGAGCTGCTGGGGCACTACAAGTCCCAGCATGCCAGGAGATGGGGGCAGCAGTGTGTTTCTTTTAGGCTGATTTTTGGGTGAAAAGTGCTCGTGTGTGTGTGTGTGTATATGTATATATGTATGGTGTGTGTCTGTGTGTATATATGTATACTGTGTCTATGTGTATATATGTATACTCTGTGTCTATGTGTATATATGTATACTGTGTGTCTATGTGTATATATGTATACTCTGTGTCTATGTGTATATATGTATACTCTGTGTCTATGTTTATATATGTATACTGTGTGTCTATGTGTATATATGTATACTGTGTGTCTATGTGTATATATGTATACTGTGTGTCTATGTGTATATATGTATACTGTGTGTCTATGTGTATATATGTATACTGTGTGTCTATGTGTATATATGTATACTGTGTGTCTATGTGTATATATGTATACTGTGTGTCTATGTGTCTAGGTATACTGTGTGTCTGTCAGAGGCGGTGCGTCCATAAGGGGTGCATGGGCGCTGCCCCCTCTCTCCCGGCACCTCTCTATAACCAGAGATAGATTCATGCATTGCATGAATTTATCTATGGTCACCGCTGACACCCCCTATTCAGGTGCCTGGCACCTGAATTAAAGCGGCGGGGGTGTTTTGGGAAGCACCTGATTAGAGCCATAGGCTCTATGCGGGCGCCATGCTGGGCGTTCGGTGTTCACTCAGCTGTGTGTTAGCAAAGCGAAGGAATTCACTTTTCTAACACTGAACCGCCTCTCAGCCAATCAAGTGGTGGGGTCTGTTACCTGTCACCTGATTGTCTGAAACGTCAAGCTCTGTGATTGGACGCCTGATAGAGAGGACGGAAGAAGACATCGAGGAGCATGCAGGACACCGCTGCTGACCCGCTGCGAGACAGGTAAGTGCCGGGCGATGCACACTGGCAGCATTTGATGGGGCACAATAGTGGCAATTGATGAGCTCACTGGCAGCATTTAATGGGCACACTGGCAGCATTTGATGGGGCACAGTAGTGGCAATTGATGGGCACACTGGCAGCATTTGATGGGACACATTAGCGACAATTGATGGGCACACTGGCAGCATTTGATAGGGCACAGTAGTGGCAATTGATGGGTACACTGGCAGCATTTGATGGGGCACAGTAGCGGCAATTGATGGGCACACTGGCAGCATTTGATGGGGCACAGTAGCGGTAAT
The DNA here is from genome assembly GCF_042186555.1 of Aquarana catesbeiana. Classification (NCBI taxonomy): domain Eukaryota; kingdom Metazoa; phylum Chordata; class Amphibia; order Anura; family Ranidae; genus Aquarana; species Aquarana catesbeiana. Next base: position 82,312,510 of record NC_133327.1, on the reverse strand, counting down.
TGATGGGCACACTGGCAGCATTTGATGGGGCATAGTAGCGGCAATTGATGGGCACAGTAGCGGCAATTGATGGGCATAATGGCAGAAATTAATGGGCACAGTGGCTGCGTTTGATGTGCACACTGGCTGCGTTTGATGGACACAGTGGCGGCAATTTATGGGTACGGTACAGGGGCTGCGTTTGATGGCACAGTGGCTGCGTTTGATGGGCACATTGGCTGCGTTTGATGGGCACAGTGGTGGCAATTTATGGGTACAGTGGCTGAATTTGATGGCACAGTGGCTGCGTTTGATGGGCACAGTGGCGGTGTTTGATGGGCACAGTAGCTGCGTTTAATGGGCACAGTAGCTGCGTTTGATGGGTACAGTGGCAGCAATTTATGGGTACAGTGGCTGCGTTTTTTGGCACAGTGGCTGCGTTTGATGGGCACAGTGGCTGCGTTTGATGGCACAGTGGCTGCGTTTGATGGGCACAGTGGCAGCAATTGATGGGCACAGTAGCTGTGTTTGGGCACAGTAGCTGCGTTTGATGGGCACAGTGGCTGCACTTGATGGGCACAGTGGCAGCAATTGATGGGCACAGTAGCTGCGTTTGGGCACAGTAGCTGCATTTGATGGGCACAGTGGCTGCAATTGATGTTTTTTTTCAGTTTGTTTGTGCCCCCAAAAATGTTGAGCACCAGCCGCCTCTGGTGTCTATGTGTATATATGTATAATGTGTGTGTGTGTGTCTATATGTATGTATTGTGTATGTGTATGTATAATGTATGTTTTATTTGTGCTTACTGCCGCTAAACAGAATTTGATCTAACAATCCTATGCCCGTGAAAAATCCACTTGTTGCCATTCGGAGGCAGCTGAATGGTGAACTGCTGAACCCGGCCTCGGATCAGGCAGCAGGGCGGGTCTGGGTGTGTGCCTGTGAGGTGATATGGCACACATCATGCATGGCTTTTATTCACACGCCCCACTGCCAGATCTGAGGCCAACCACAGCAGTTCACCATTTCGCTGGCTCTAAGACTCACTTGTGCAGTTCAGAGCCTGGAACAAGTGGATTTTTTTTTTCTAATTTAAAGGCCTTTTCCTGCCAGCTGCCTGCCACACCAAGCACTAAGGTGCAAAGGTGTGTGTAAGGGGACACCTATAGAAGGTGACACACTGGGGGGGCTCTGCCATAAGGTAGGACTTTGCGGACTGTGATGTATAGGGAGAATGTTGGGACTTTGATGTAAGGGAGGACTCTGATGTTAGCATGGCACTCATCCTGACTGCTGTACTCTATATGTTGTTTTGTTTGTTACTTACTCCTGGCATGGCATCCACCTGTAAGCCTGGGGGCCCCATAATCTTCTATTGCCCGGGGGCCCCATGAGTTGTCAGTCTGTCCCTGGTATCACCCTCTGATTGGGCTTAATCAATAGATCTGGCTGCAATGACCTCTCTCCACTGCCCTTCTCACAGTCCTCTCTTCTTGTTCTGCACACATCTTGACTGCAATCTCCCAGTTCTATCAGGCATTGCCTCCCCAGTCCTCCCGACTGTGCTCCACTCACCAGCCCTCCTGGCTGCGACCAGTTGTCCTCCAGGGAGACTCTTAGAATTGTTCTCTCCCACTGTCTCCTACTTGCTCTCTCATGTGCATCTCCTTCCAGGATCTCAACAATCCTCCTGGATGCACCCAAGCCCCAGCCCAGGGTCACCCCCCCCAGACTGGGGAGTTTCCTGTGGGCCCCAACAGCCTTTACACTCTCTCACTCCAGCTCTCCTACCGACAACTCCTCCCCAGCTGGGCTGACCCCAGGTATTTAAGGAGGCTGGCCTCCTGCCAATCCAAGTTGGGGATTGGTCAAGGCTCCTTAACCGGTTCCCGACCGCCGCATGTAGGTAGAATGGCGCGGCTGCACAAATGGGCGTACCTGTACGTCCCTTTAAATTTGCTGCTGTGCCATCGCGTGCGCGCCGCCACGAGCTCCTTGAGTAGGATCGCGGGTCCCGCAGACTTGATGTCCACGGGGATACCCGCGATCGTCTCACGGAGAGGAAGAACGGGGAAATGCTAATGTAAACAAGCATTTCCCCGTTCTGCCTAGTGACACTGTCACTGATCACAGCTCCCTGTAATCGGGAGCAGTGATCGGTGATGTGTCACACGTAGCCCCTCCCCCCACACTTAGAATAACCCCTATAGCACCACCTAGTGTTAACCCCTTCACTGACAGTCACATTTACACAGTAATCAGTGCCTTTTTAATCGCACTGATCGCTGTATAAATGTGAATGGTGCCAAAAATGTGTCAAAATTGTCCGACGTGTCTGCCATAATGTCGCAGTCATGATAAAAATCTCTGATTGCCGCCATTACTAGTAAAGAAAAAAAAATTATTAATAAAAATGCCATAAAACTATCCCCTATTTTGTAGACGCTATAACTTTTGCGCAAACCAATCAATAAACGCTTATTGCAATTTTTTTAACCAAAAATATGTAGAAGAATACATATCGAGTTAAACTGAGGAAAAAATGTTTTTTTATATATTTTTTGGGGATATTTATTATAGCAAAAAGTAAAAAACAATGCGTTTTTTTTCAAAATTGTCGCTCTTTTTTTGTTTATAGCGCAAAAAATAAAAAACACAGAGGTGATCAAATACCACCAAAAGAAAGCTCTATTTGTTGGGAAAAAAAGGACGTCAGTTTTGTTTGGGAGCCATGTCGCACGACTGTGCAATTGTCAGTTAAAGCGACGCAGTGCCGAATCGCAAAAAGTGCTCTGGTCTTTGGTAAGCCAAATGGTCCGGGGCTGAAGTGGTTAAGATACCCTAGGCAGCCCCACCTCTCTTCCCCTCCTCTCCTTCTAGCACTTTCTAAAAGGAAAAGGGAGGTGACAGTGAAGTAATGCGGCCTGTGAGTCACTAGCTGCTACCCTGAGCCACTCCCAGCCCAAAATGAAAACAAACAGGCCTAGCAACCAGCTAGGCCTGCCTAAATTTACTCTGCCAACAAAAAATCCTCACTCTAGCACCTACCTAACTAGAATATGCTACATTTGCTTTGTGAACCTCTCCTGCTGCTTCTTGAATTAACCCCCATTAGATCACCAGTCATGAGGGGGCAACCATACTTCCAAACTTGATACAAAACTACAGCTGATGACGAGTCTCTTTCCATTTTAGTACTAATTCCACAATTGTTTCATAGTACTCAGGGCTCAACAGCTTCTTCCACACCCCGGAAGCCAAACCTTCCCAGATTAACCTTATGCTGGATATAGATGGTTCATTTTCTGTTGTTCAAGCAGTGGGATGATTGAAAAAAAAAATGAATTGATTTCACTATCCACAAACACGAGGTGAATAGAGGAATCCTCCCAACTGTGACATTGTATTATGACAGCGGGGGCTCTCCACTGTCAATATACAATGATCAGCAACGGCTTGTTTGACAGAAGTGGAAAAAATTTACTTTTGTCAAACAGGGAGGGTCACACACAGATTGTAATTCATCCGGTCCCTGCTGAACAGGCCAAATTTCGGTCCATCTATCTCTTAGTTGCTCATCGTCCTGCTGGTACAGGCATTACATTCTTGCTCTCAGCTCTATACAGAGGGTTCTGTTCTCTCAGGTCGGTACCACAGACACAAGCACCAAATGTCCCAAGTCACACACAACCTTTCAGTGAGTGTCCAAACCAGCACTCCCAATCTGTACATAACTAACACTGGGAAGAGCCAAAGGCTGACCTCTCAAGTATCAATCCCAGCCCTTGTATCTCAGAACCCTATATCTCAGAAGATATATCACCATTCTTCAGCCAGCGGAGCATTGTGTTCTCATTTTATCTTCAGCCCCTTCAATAAGGAAGAGTCACTCTCGGTTGCTGTTACTTAACAACAAAATTCAACAGAATTCAGGTATAACAAAAAACAAAAACAAACAAAAATTGCTAATGTATTAAAAATACAGAGCTACATTGACTTATGTCTTTTATATTTGCCTGAGTTTCCGCAGTTTTTGTACATGTATGAGCAGTTGCACTATAATAATGCTCTGGAATCTATTCTCTGTATTAAATTAAAGCTGTTTTATCAAAAATGTGTTTTTCTGCTATACAACTGAGAGAACATTGAAAACTATACTTAGATTAAAAAAATACATTTACTGTTTCTGTGCTTGTTTATTTTATTACATGTCAATTGTTATTTGTTTTTGTGCATCTTTGCTGACATTTTGGTAATATCTCTCTACTTGGGTCCCAGTACGGTAACAATTTACTTTTTTTGGGTCTTTGCATTTTAAAGTTTAAAGAATAAGGATAAAGTTTAAAGGATAAGTTCATCTTTAGCAGCATGTTACATGTTACACACATATTAACAGTGTAACATGTAACATGATCCTATGCACCCGCCTCCTGCCGCCAGACCTCCCCTCTATGTGACAGCAGGAACGGGGTCCTTCTCTGCTCCCGCTGCCCCTGTTTGAAAACAGCCCTGCACAGCCGCGCCATTCATTCACATAGATCCAATGGGATTCACGCTGACTTAATCATTAATAATTTTATATACAGCATCAATATTGAAATAATTTTTTCAGCATTTCATTTACTTATTCATCTATCTGATAGTATATAGCGCTGTCCCCAGAGGTGGGGGGAAGGATTTTTGCCATTTTTTAAAATACAGTATGAAATTAGTACATTCGGTATTTTGTTTATTTATCTGCTAGTATACAGCTCTGTGCCTGGTGGTTGAGGAAGTATTTTTTGTTTGGTGTTGAAACGCTTCCTGTTCCCACGGGTTGTATATTGTCACCATGGAGATGTAGTAGGATGCTATTTAAAGGCTCGGGTTAGTTGGCTCCCTGCCTGCTGAAGAAGCCAAATCGGAGGGCGCAACGCGTCTAGGAGGGAGGAGCCGAGCCCGTGATGTCACGCCACCACCATCTCAGTGTATAGTGATAAGTAGGTGGAGGTCGCGGTATTCTAAAGCGCATTGTGTTTTTACTATTGTAAGTGTCCAGTGTGGGCAGAGGTTTTAATAAATCTTTGGAAATAGAAAGCAAGCACTATGTTTTCTGCCTTCCTGTTCCATGTGAATTATGTTTGATGATACACGAGTGCACTTGGAATCGGAAGGTCCATCCATCTTGTATCCTGTATCTGAGGAGAGGTGTGGAGAGTTTGAAGTGATTAAAGTTGTCTAGATGATACAGATGAGCCTATTTTTGATGTATTTAAGGTGAGCAGGTTTTTCACCTGCTTGGTGGAGGTGCACAAGTCATTGGAATAAGTGAAGATAGATGGTCACTGATTGCACTAGGGTGCTGGACTGTGTATCATTTAAAAAAAAAAAAAATTTGTATACTGTTTTATAAATTTGTATTTATGGACTAAGTAACACAGAAATTTGATTTTCACATTTCTATACATGCATTAATCTAACATCACATTACAGTACTTATTATTTATGTATGGATTGGTTGGTATCACAATTGTTGTTGCGCTGTACTTATTATTTGAATGTAAATTAAAGGGAGGATGCTATAAAATCACCATTTAGTGCTATAACTTGCAACAACATTTATTCACATTTGATTATTCATTTGAGTTTTGTGCTACAGGTTGCACTGATTGAGATTTATCTAGTTTCTCTAAATAAATAAATAGTTAGTAAGATCTCATCTGGAATATGCAGTTCAGTTTTGGGCACCAGTTCTCAAAAAGGATATTGGGGAACTGGAGAAAGTGCAGAGAAGGGCAACCAAACGGATAAGATGAGCTCAATTATAAGGAGAGATTAGAGGAACTGAATCCATTCCCTCTTGAGAAGAGGAGATTAAGGGGTGATATTATCAACAGTATAAATACATACGTGGTCCATATCGTGAACTTGGTGTTGAGTTATTCACTTTAAGGTCATCACAGAGGAGGGGGCACTCTTTATTACTAGAGGAAAAAATCTCCAAATACGGAAAGGCTTCTTCACAGTAAGGCCCCTTTCACACTGAGGTACTTCCAAACTGCCAGTAAAACACTGAGTGCTTTTGAAGAGCTTTTCAGGTGTTTTTGAAGAGCTTTTCTTGTGCTTTTGAAGAGCTTATCATTAATTTCAATGAAGAGTGGTGTTTTGCACCGCCCTGCCAGCACACTGCCCCAGTGTGAAAGCATTCATTGATTTAAATGGAAAAAGGTTTTCGTGAGCTTTTCAGGTGCTTTTTTTAACGTGAAAGCGCCTGAAAAGCCCCTCCGTGTGAAAGGGATCTAAGAGCTGTGAAAATGTGGAATAGACTCTCTCTAGATGTGGTTCTGGCAAGTTCAGTAGATTACTTTAAAAAAGGCCTGGTTTCTTTCCTAAATGTACATAATAATATAACTGGGTACTAACATATATAGGTAAAATTGATCCAGGGAAAATCCGATTGCCTCTCAGGGGATCAGGAAGGAATTTTTCCCCCTGCTGTAGCAAATTGGATCATGCTTTGCTGGGGTTTTTTGCCTTCCTCTGGATCAACTGTGGGTGAAGGATTCTGTATATAGGATATTATTATTACTATTATTTTTTTTTCTTCTTTTGGTTGAACTAGATGGACTTGTGTCTTTTTTCAACCTGAATAACTATGTAACTATGTAAATAACAATTGGAAGTCGTGGGGGCAGCTATGAAATGAGGGTGAAAGTTCTCCTCTAATAAGATGGCCACCTCAACACAAGAACAGTACAACACAAGGCATAGTAAGCCAGTAATGGGGGAAAGATCAACTGCAGGGAGGCCATGGGCAATATTGGTGACTAATCCTTTGCCCTCTACTTGCCTTTGTGGGTACAGCTTCCAGAGTTTAGTTCCTTTTTATGGAATGGAAAGTGGGGCTATTTCAAAAGTGTCTTTGTGTACTGTGCATGTTCTATTTATATATGATATGATGTAACATGCATTAACTATATACTGTGTGTGTGTGTGTATATATATATATATATTTATACCTTTTTCCTTGCATGAGATAAAACTCTATGTTTGGGTAGAAGTTACATTTAAACATTTTTAATGAAACCGGTTGTAATTCTGAGCAGCTCAGTCAGCAGAATGTGTTGCAAAAGAAATCAATTGTTTAACAACATCAGCAAAAAAAATAAATAAAATTGTTCTTCAATTTCCATAAAATATGCCAACTTGGAGAGCGTACAGCACGTTTCAGTTTACAATCTAAAGAATTCGATTAGTAAAGCATGTAACAATGTCAACTGAAAAATGCCTTTCAATTTAAATGAATTATACCTAAGAGGTTTAACATTCCAGTCTGCATGTTACGATCAGAATCTTTGAAGTCCTCTATCTAAACAGTTTTGCAAACACCTCCAACACAAGCACATTTTAAAGGGAAACAGATGGCAATTTTTTTATGCTATCCAGGTATTTTTATTTTTTTTTACAAATAAATATATAATAGGACACACCCATGACACTGATGTCACAAAGCTGTATGAACTTTATAAAGAAGGAGCACGACAGAAGCTATTTCTCTAATGCTGCATACACACGGTCGGAATTTCCGACAACAAATGTTCAATGTGAGCTTGTTGTCGGAAATTCTGAACATGTGTAGGCTCCGTCGGACATTTAAAATTATGGAAATGTGGCGTTCGCAAATGTTATTAAACATGTGTGACCAAGTGTAGATGAATACAAATGTGAATATACAAAGCAAAAAGCATGTAAATAAAGTCCAAATAAATGTGCTGAATATTCTGATCCGCAATGGGAAAAAAAACTTTTAAAGTGCAATGGACCACAGACGCTCCAGGACTTTTCAGGTACAGAAACTCCACCCCCACATGTGTCCCCACTCACCAAATGGTGATGACCCCCAGCTTTGCAGTCTGGGGATCACTTCAGGCTTATGTGATGGTATCCAGAGAAGCTCAGGAGTGGTGTTGTGCACATCAGATCAAAGGATTTCTTGTTGGAATTTCTGTTGGAACAACATTTGCAAGCGCCACATTTTCATAATTTTACATTTCTAGTGAGTAGCACTTTGTGTGTGGCAGCTGCTTTAGTTTTCTTTTTTACTGTTTTTTCACCATTCAGCGCAAGATTAAATTTGATATTATTCACTGTCGGACATTTGTTGTCGGAATTTCCTACAACAAAATTTTGAGAGCTGATTCTCAAATTTTCCGACAACAAAATCCGTTGTCGGAAATTCTGATCGCGTGTATACAATTCCAACGTACAAAATTCCATGAGCCGCACTGGCTATTGGACTTCATTTTTCTCGGCTCGTCACTGCGTTCTTGACGTTCAGAATTTCCGACAACATTTGTCCGACCGTGTGTATGCAAGACAAGTTTGAGCCAACATCCATCGAAAATAAATCCAGGATTTTGTTGTCGGAATGTCCGATCGTGTGTACGCGGCATTACTGAAACTTCACAGGACCTGTCTGAATAGAGTAGGTGCAGAAAGGGAAATTAGTCACTCCAGTGAATCATTGAGCTTCGTTAAACTCCAACTGAAAAAAATGAAAGAGCCCAGTAATAATAAAATTGAAAAAGCAGCTTTTGCTGCAATACTTACCCTTTAACTGGAGATGCCCTGCCCCCCACCCTCCCCTTATTAATTATTTTCTGCCACTAGATGTCCTCAGTTTGATGGCTAGCATAGTTTAACCCATGTTCTTTGAGCCCAGGCTGGTATGAAACTGCCCCTTTGTGTCATAATGCAGCCTGGGCTGAAAATACTGCAGCACAAAACTTGAGAGTACCATTAAGCTCAGACCAGACCTGTGACAGCATTGAACCAGTGGAAAGACCATTTGAAAAAAAAAGTTATGTATATGTAATATACAGTATATGTACAAATATATATATATATATATATATATATATATATATATATACAATATCTCACAAAAGTTAGTACACCCCTCACATTTTTGTGAATATTTTATTTTATCTTTTAATGTGACAACACTGAAGAAATTACACTTTGCTACAATGTAAAGTAGTGAGTGTACAGCTTGTATAACAGTGTAAATTTGCTGTCCCCTCAAAATAACTCAACACACAGCCATTAATGTCTAAACCGCTGGCAACAAAAGTGAGTACACCCCTAAGTGAAAATGTCCAAATTGGGCCCAATTAGTCATTTTCCCTCCCCAGTGTCATGTGACTCGTTAGAGTTACAAGGTCTCAGGTGTGAATGGGGAGAAGATGTGTTTAATTTGGTGTTATTGCTCTCACTCACTCATACTGATCACTGGAAGTTCAGCATGGCACGTCATGGCAAAGAACTCTCTAAGGATCTGAAAAAAAGAACTGTTGCTCTACATAAAGATGGCCTAGGCTATAAGAAGATTGCCAAAACTGTGAAACTGAGCTGCAGCATGGTGGTCTAGACCATACGGCGGTTTAACAGGACAGGTTTCACTCAGAACAGGCCTCGCCATGGTTGACCAAAGTAGTTGAGTGCACGTGCTCAGTGTCATATCCAGAGGTTGTCTTTGGGAAATAGATGTATGAGTGCTGCAAGCATTGCTGCAGAGGTTGAAGGGGTGGGGGGGTCAGCCTGTCAGTGCTCAGACGATATGCCACACACTGCATCAAATTTGTTTGCATGGCTGTCATCCCAGAAGGAAACCTCTTCTAAAGATGATCGCACAAGAAAGCCCGCAAACAGTTTGCTGAAGACAAGCAGACTAAGGACATGGATTACTGGAACCATGTCCTGTGGTCTGATGAAGCCAAGATAAACTTATTTGGTTCAGATGGTGTCAAGCGTGTGGTGGCAGCAACCAGGTGAGGAGTACAAAGACAAGTGTGTTTTGCCTACAGTCAAGCATGGTGATGGGAGTGTCATGGTCTGGGGCTGCATGAGTGCAATGAACTGGAGAGCTACAGTTCATTGAGGAAACCATGAATGCCAACATATACTGTGACATACTGAAGCAGAGCATGATCCCCTCCCCTCGGAGACTGGGCCACAGGGCAGTATTTTAACATGAGAACGACCCCAAACACACCTCTAATGCAACGTACACACGGTCAAACTTTTCGACTGGACTGGTCCGACGGACATTCCAGCGGACTTTTGACAGACTTCTCCTGGACTTTTTTTTACGAACGGACTTGCCTACACATGACCGGACTACAGACAGCCTTGCCTACAAACGACCGGACTCTCCGGCGAACCTATTTCCTGACGGAGTTACGGCGGACTTTCCAAATGAATGGACTTGCCCACACACGAACAAGTCTGTTCATTTTGAACGTGACTCGGGTACAACAGGACTAGAAAAGGAAGTCAATCTCGCCGCTTTTATCGGCGAGATTGACACCTTGCGAGTCCCGTCGCGGGGCATACCAGGCCCTTAGGTCTGGTATGGATTTTAAGGGGAACCCCCTACGCCAAAAAAACGGCGTGGGGTCCCCCCAAAATCCATACCAGACCCCTATCCGAGCACGCAGCCCGGCGGGTCAGGAAAGGGGGTGGGAATGAGTGAGCTCCCCCCCCTCCTGAACCGTACCAGGCCGCATGCCCTCAACATGGGGGGTGGGTTCTTTGGGGGAGGCGGGGCCCGCACCCCAAAGCACCTTGTCCCCATGTTGATGAGGACAAGGGCCTATTCCCGACAACCCTGGCCGTTGGTCGTCAAGGTCTGCGGGCGGGGGGCTTATCGGAATCTGGGAACCCCCTTTAATAAGGGGGCTCCCAGATCTCGGCCCCCCACCTTATGTGAATGAGTATGGGGTACATCGTACCCCTACCCATTCACCTAGGAAAAAAGTGTCAATAAAAAAAACACACTAGACAGGTTTTTAAAGTAATTTATTAGAGATGAACACATGGAGACAGTCTGAATGCTCCAGCTGTCTGCTCTCCGTGAATGTGAGCCCATCCATCCGCTGGGGATCCGAGCATCACCATCCATCTATGGTTGCTCCAGATGAGGCCATTGGAACGCATCTTCACACTACCATTGCCTTCTATCAAGCACCCCCAGGATTGATTGATCCAAAAGCCTGAACGACATACCGCCGTATGGTGAGTGTGTCCACCCTTTCTGGTAAGCGTATTCATTTCTTCTGCCATTACAATCTGTGTGTGGACCCTGAATACATGAAGACCACTGTTCCGTTTACCTATTGGTTGAAAGGCACCATCCGCATATATCCCCTTTTTTTCCTATGAAAGATATTGCGTTCCATTTATTGATGAACTTTTACTTCATTATGGACACCTTTTTTTAGTTATTGGAGTTGTTTTTTCACTTTACTTGTTTTGGTATATAATTACAACCATCAGTAACTTTACAATACGTTTAGGGTGATATGTTGTCACCCCGTTTTCTGTATCACTTAGCGCTGCATTTATATCTATTTGTATTTTATTGCACGGTTTGCTACACTGTTAATGCTGGCTGCTATCACCTATATATATTTTTTTGTTTATAGTAGCGCAACTTTACTTTTTCATTTAATTTATTAGACAGCTCCGGGGGTCTTCTTCCGACTTCGGGGGTCTCTCCGCCCTCTTCTCCGGATGTCAGGTTCTTCTCCGCTCTCTCCGGCCTCTTCTCCCGATGTTCGGTTCTTCTGCCAGGCTCCTCCGCTATCTTCTGCTCTTTTGCTGCTCTTTTGCTAGCGATGGCCCGGTCTTCTTCGTCGTCTTCTCCCCTCTTCTTCCGATGTTGACATGACGCTTATAACATGACCCCGCCCCCTTATGACTTCACAGTCCCGGGGCATGCTGGGACTGTGAGGTCATAAGGGGTCGTGGTCACCAGGTGATGTTGACCACGGCCCTTATGACATCACAGTCCCAGCATGCTCGGGGACTGTGATGTTATAAGGGGGCGGAGTAACCACCTATATAAGTCATCGCGCACCACTCACACACCATTACAGCGGGAGAGAGCGTTGTGTCAACATCGGAAGAAGAGAAGAGGGAAGAAGATGACGCAGAAATCCAGGGCACCGCTAGCAAAAGAGCAGCAAAAGAGCATAAGATAGCGGAGGAGCCCAGCAGAAGAACCAGAGAGCGGGAGAAGAGGCCGAACACCGGGAGAAGAACCAAACATCGGGAGAAGAGGCCGGAGAGAGCGGAAAAGAACCGGACATCGGGAGAAGAGGCCGGAGAGACCCCCGAAGTCGGAAGAAGACCCCCGGAGCTGTATAATAAATTACTTTAAAAACCTGTCTAGTGTGTTTTTTTATTGACACTTTCTCCCTAGGTGAATGGGTAGGGGTACGATGTACCCCATACTCATTCAGATAGGGTGGGGGGCCGGGATCTGGGGGCCCCCTTATTAAATGGGACTCCTGGATTCCGATAAGCCCCCCGCCCGCAGACCCCGAAAACCAACGGCCAGGGTTGTCGGGAAGAGGCCCTTGTCCTCATCAACATGGGGACAAGGTGCTTTGGGGTGGGGGGGCCCGCAGGGCGCCCCCTCCCCCAAGGTACTCACCCCCCCATGTTGAGGGCATGCAGCCTGGTACAGTTCAGGAGGGGGGCACTCGCTCATCCCCACCCCCTTTCCTGACCGGCCGGGCTGCGTGCTCGAATAGGGGTCTGGTATGGACTTTTGGGGGACCCCACGCTGTTTTTTTGGCATAGGGGGTTCCCCTTAAAACCCATACCAGACCTAAGGGACATCGTCGCCTCCCCCGTGATGTCGTTATGGAGGAGTGGAAGATGACTCCAGTGGCAACCTGTGAAGCTCTGGTGAACTCCATGCCCAAGAGGGTTAAGGCAGTGCTGGAAAATAATGGTGGCCACACAAAATATTGACACTTTGGGCCCAATTTGGACATTTTCACTTAGGAGGTGTACTCACTTTTGTTGCCAGCGGTTTAGACATAAATGGCTGTGTGTTGAGTTATATTGAGGGGACAGCAAATTTACACTGTTATACAAGTTGTACACTAATACTTTACATTGTAGCAAAGTGTCATTTCTTCAGTGTTTTCATATGAGAAGATAAAATAAAATATTTACAAAAATGTGAGGGGTGTACTCACTTTCGCGAGATACTGTATATCATTTTTTTAAGGGGTGGGTGCTAGACAGGGGTGTCTTTTTTAATTTATGAGTGTCAATATTCCCTTCACACACATTCCTGTAAAGTACTTAGAGGTAGCGGGTGCTGCAGCCAGCTGGAGACTGGAAACATCACACATCAGTGTACATATTTGTCAGCACACCATGGATCTACAATCATCGTCCATAGGTTTTATTGAAGAATGATGGCATCAACGTGTATGTTTCAGAGTTGGGCAGGACACCTTTGTCAAGTATGTGATGAGCATGACTCCTTTGTCAAGCATGTGATCACATGCCTAGCTCCAAAATGTTGTACCTTTTACACTGTGAGGTGATCATTCTTCAATAGTTACATAGTTACATAGTTATATAGTAGGTGAGGTTGAAAAAACACACAAGTCCATCAAGTCCAACCTATGTGTGTGATTATGTGTCAGTATTACATTATATATCCCTCTATGTTGCGGTCATTCAAGTTGCTTATCTAATAGTTTCTTGAAGCTATCAATGCTCCCCGCTGAGACCACCGCCTGTGGAAGGGAATTCCAAATCCTTGCCGCTCTTACAGTAAAGAACCCTCTACATAGTTTAAGGTTAAACCTCTTTTCTTCTAATTTTAATGAGTGGCCATGAGTCTTGTTAAACTCTCTTCTGCGAAAAAGTTTTATCCCTATTTTGGGGTCACCAGTACGGTATTTGTATATTGAAATTATATCCCCTCTCAAGCGTCTCTTCTCCAGAGAGAATAAGTTCAGTGCTCGCAACCTTTCCTCATAACTAAGATCCTCCAGACCCTTTATTAGCTTTGTTGCCCTTCTTTGGATTTCCAGTACATCCTTCCTGAGGACTGGTGCCCAGAACTGGACAGCATACTCTAGGTGCGGCCGGACCAGAGCCTTGTAGAGGGGGAGAATTATCGTTTTATCTCTGGAGATAAACCTTTGGATAATGATTGAAGATCCCTAGTATCCTGGCAAATGTGTACACTGTTTTTTACATTTACATACATAGCGACTTTAAGCTTTTGCTATTGAGCTTTGCAAACTACAATCTTTTTTATGCAAAGCAGTTTAATGGAACCTGTACTGAGAAAGCTATGGAGGTAAACATTGCTGACCTATTCTTCTGAAAAACATTTTGTCTGACTGTGTCTAGTTTCACTATTTGCATTAATGGCCCAGAACAAGCATGCAACAAACTGGGTCTTGGGTAATCAGAGCTCCTGGTCTGCATGTTGAGTCTGGCTCAAAAAGGACATACTCTTATGCCCCCGTACACACAGTCGGACATTGATTGGACATTCCGACAACAAAATCCTAGGATTTTTTGCGACGGATGTTGGCTCAAACTTGTCTTGCATACACACGGTCACACAAAGTTGTCGGAAAATCCGATCATTCTGAACGCGGTGACGTAAAACACGTACGTCGGGACTATAAACGGGGCAGTAGCCAATAGCTTTCATCTCTTTATTTATTCTGAGCATGCGTGGCACTTTGTGCGTCGGGTTTGTGTACACACGATTGGAAATTCCGACAACGGATTTAGTTGTCGGAAAATTTTATAGCCTGCTCTCAAACTTTGTGTGTCGGAAAGTCCGATGGAAAATGTGTGATGGAGCCTACACACGGTCGGAATTTCCGACAACAAGGTCTTATCACACATTTTCCATCGGACAATCCGACCGTGTGTACGGGGCATAACAGATAAGCATTACAGCCAAGCAACTAGCATTTTCAAAAGGAAAAGTCAGCATTGCCAGCCTTTTTTTTTAGTACAGGATTCATTTTGGGTAGGTTCACACCACAGGGTGCATATGCACCGTGGTGCGTTTATGTGTACGCTGTGTAGCGTTGTCTACGTGCATTGCAGTTTATATTTATTTATTCTTTCACACACATTTTTTTTCTTCATACCTAATGCACTGTTGTTTGCTAAAATGCTGCCTGTGTTGACCAATGCAGCCCAATACATGTTGTGTAAGCAATCCCTTAAAGATGGCAAAAAACATCACAGAGCTCCACCTCCTGGTCAGAATGTAAATTTTAAATATTATATTTCTAGTGCCATTCTAGTAATGTTTATCTTACATATCCAAAAAAGAAGAAAAAAAGTATATTTTTTATTATTTTACTAAACAAAGAAAAAAATATAATATTCTATGCCTTTAATGAATATTTTCAAAAATACTTGCACCATGTTACTGCAATGCTATACTTAATTTCATCAACATGTCTATAAATAAAATCCAATTACTCAGAGCTAACGAACATATATATGAAGAGATGGAAGTGCTGATTCACTGATTAGTCATTAATATTCTATAATGAATGATTTGTCATCTTATGCTTTTTTCACCCTAATTAACCAACATGTGTTTATTAATATACCTTTCATGTGATAGTGATGGGTTGAGGAAGTAGAAAGATGTATGACTATCCAGGAGTTGGCAGCTCTCCTTTTAAAATATTGGAAAAAAATGTATTCTGATAACTGTATGTAATTTAGTGCATACAATGCATTTGTCCAGTATATGATTTTTTATTTAACTATTCACTATTAACTATTCACCCCCCTAAAGTCAATACTTTGTAGCGCCACCTTTTGTGGCTATCATAGCTCCAAGTCACTTTGGATAAGTCTCTTTGAGCTTGCCACATCTTACCACTGGGATTTTTGCCCATTCCTCCTTGCAAAACTGCTCCAGTTCCTTCAGGTTGGATGGTTTGTGCTTGTGAACAGCAATCTTTAAGTCTGACCACAGATTTTCTATTGGATTGAGGTTTGGGCTTTGACTAGGCCATTCCAACACATTTACATGTTTCCCCTTAAACCACTCAAGTGTTGCTTTAGCAGTGTGTTTGGGGTCATTGTCCTGCTGGAAGGTGAACCTCCGTTCCTAGCCTTAAATCACACACAGACTGGTACAGGTTTTGCTCAAGAATATCCCTGTATTTAGCACCATCCATCTTTACCTCAAAGCTGACCAGTTTCCCAGTCACGACTGCTGATGGTTTTCTTTGGGTGATGTGATGTGTTGGGTTTGCGCCAGACATAGCATTTTCTTTGATGGACAAAAAGTTCAATTTTATTCTCATCAGACTAGAGCACCTTCCTCCATACATTTTGGGAGTCCCCACATGCCTTTTCGCGAACTCAAAACATGCCATTTTGTTTTTTGCTGAAAGTAATGGCTTTCTTCTGGCCATAAAGCCCAACTCTATGGAGCGTACGGCTTATTGTCGTCCTATGTACACATACTACAGTCTCTGCTGTGGAACTCTGCAGCTCCTCCAGGGTTACCTTAGTTCTCTGTGCTGTCTCTCTGATTAATGCCCTCCTTGCCTGGTCCATGAGTTTGGGTGTGCGGCTGTCTCTTGACGGGTTTGCTGTTGTGCCATGTTCTTTCCATTTGGTTATGATAGATTTGATGGTGCTCCTAATGATCATCAAAGATTTGGATATTTTTTTATAACCTAACCCTGACTTGTACTTCTCAACAACATTGTCCCTTACTTGTTTAGAGAGCTCCTTGGTCTTCATGGCAGTGTTTGGTTAGTGGTGCCTCTTGCTTAGGTGTTGCAGCCTCTGGGGCCTTTCAAAAAGGTTTGTATATGTAATGACAGATCATGTGACACTTAGATTGCACACAGGGGGACATCATTTCACTAATTATGTGACTTCTGAAGGTAATTGGTTGCACCAGAGCTTTTTATTGGCTTCATAACAAAGGGGGTGAATACATACGCACATGCCAATTATCAGTTTTTTATTTCTGAAAAATAATTTTATGTATATATTTTTCTAATTTTACTTCACCAACTTAGACTATTGTGTTCTGATCCATCACATATAATTCAGATTAAAAAAACATTGAACTAAAGGCTGTAATGTAACAAAATATGTAAAAAACCAAGGTGGGTGAATACTTTTGCAAGGCACTGTATCATTAATTACACCGGGACATTCCACAAAAAGAAGACCCTTGGAATTCAGCGCCAACTGTTCAGACAAGGGATAAAAGAGCTCTGGTATATATGGACAGAACTGAAATTGGGGCTATTAGTGGGCCAAATCACCTTTGCAGAAGGCTGACAAAGAATTGAATAAGAATTACCCTGAAGTTGTTCCAAAATAGGGGATTTTTTTTACTATTTGTAGATGGGGGACTGTAATCAAAGCTACCCGATTGCAGGGTGTGTATACCCCTGCTTAACATTCAATTGTTATCGTATTGAACATCCAGATCTACAAAACAGTAATAAGAATGAACTTCTTAAGAATAAGAAGCTTATGTTATAACATGTGAATAAATTAAAAAATAGAGCAAGAAGTACTACCATTGAAAAATATTTTAAGTCTATAAAGAGAGGAAGTTGGGGTTCCCCACCATCACAGTATCACTGGAAGTCACTTAGTGAAAGGAATTTTTGTAAATATTTTATTATACCTTTTCATGTGACAACACTGAAGAAATTATACTTTGCTGCAATGTAAAGTAGAGAGTTACAGCTTGTATAACAGTGTAAATTTGCTGTCACCTCAAAATAACTCGTGTCAATATTTTGTGTGGCTACCATTATTTTCCAGCACTGCCTTAACCCTCTTGGGCATGGAGTTCACCAGAGCTTCACAGGTTGCCACTGGTGTCCTCTTCCACTCCTCCATGACGACAACCTAGAGCTGATGGATGTTAGAAACCTTGTGCTCCTCCACCTTCCGTTTTGAGCAGTCCCACAGATGCTCAATAGGGTTTAGGTCTGGAGACATGCTTGGCAAGTCCATCAACTTTACCCTCTGCTTCTTTAGCAAGGCAGCAGTGGTCATCTTGGAGGTGTGTTTGGGGTTGTCATCATGTTGGAATACTGCCCTGCGGCCAAGTCTCCAAAGGATGGGAATCATGCTCTGCTTCAGTATGTCACAGTACATGTTGGCATTCATGGTTCCCTCAATGAACTGTAGCTCCCCACTGCCGGCAGCACTCATGCAGTCCCAGACCATGACACTCCCACCACCATGCTTGACTGTAGTTAAGACACACTTGTCTTTATACTCCTCATCTGGTTGTCACCACACGCGTTGACACCATATGAACAAAAGTTTATCTTGGTTTCATCAGACCACAGGACATGTTTGCGGGCTTTCTTGTGCATCATCTTTAGAAGAGGCTTCCTTCTGGGATGACAGTGTGCGGCGTATGGTCTGAGCACTGTCAGGCTGACCCCCCACCCCTTAAACCTCTGCAGCAATGCTGGCAGCACTCATACATCTATTTCCCAAAGACAACCTCTGGATATGACGCTGAGCACGTGCATTCAACTTCTTTGGTTGACCATGGCGAGGCCTGTTCTGAGTGGAATCTGTTCTGTTAAACTGCTGTATGGTCTCAGCCACCATGCTGCAGCTCAGTTTCAGGGTTTTGGCAATCTTCTTATAGCCTAGGCCATCTTTATGTAGAGCAACAATTCTTTTTTTCAGATCCTCAGAGAGTTCTTTGCCATGAGGTGCGATGTTGAACTTCCAGTGACCAGTATTAGAGAGTGAGAGCGATAACACCAAATTTAACACACCTGCTCCTCATTCACACTTGAGACCTTGAAACACTAATGAGTAACATGACACCGGGAGGTAAAATGGCTAATTGGGCCCAATTTGGACATTTTCACTTAGGGGTGTACTCACTTTTGTTGCCAGTGGTTTAGACATTAATGTCTATGTGTTGAGTTATTTTGAGGGGACAGCAATTTTACACTATTATACAAGCTGTACACTCACTACTTTACATTATAGCAAAGTGTCATTTCTTCAGTGTTGTTACATGAAAAGATATCATGTATCATGTACAAATCATGTACAAAAATGTGAGGGAGAACAAACAGTACTAACCATTGTCAGCCCTCCAATAGCTCTACCAAATTAGCCTCCCCCATCAGAGGACAAGGGAGGGGAAAACTGTAAGTAGCATCACCACGTTGGCTGTATGGCCAGAAGTGGAGTGCCCACTGGATGTGACATCACAAACTGCGCCATTGTACCGCTGCAGCTCATCCAGTGAAGCATATTTATAGGGAGAGAAGTGTGAGCTCCTGCCAGCAACCTAGGAGCTGTGCTCCTCCCTTGTCCACTGGAGAGAGGGAAGCTAATTTGGTGGAGCTATTACATGTAATTTTCTGAAGAAATATGTGTAAGAGGAAACATTTTGTAAGAAGAAAGAAAAGTCTTTGCTGGTCAGCCACTAGAATAAAAAAGACTACAAATGACAATTATATTGATGGTGATGGAACAATGTTAGTTGGAAGAATATCCTCATCTTTCTATGGTAATATGTTTAGTGCTTTACAATATTAGCATCTCTAAGTCCTCAGGAAAAACGTAAAAATGCATTTCAGTCAAATACCAAAGCAGGATATTAGAAAAGTTTATAATGGCATATTTATCCCTGAAAATGTACTCATTGGTGGCATGACCTTTAAAGCTTAACTTCAGTCAACATTTTTTTGGTTTGAGCAGAGGGGGGATGGTTAAAAACAATTGTCAAGTTTTTATTTCTCTTGATGACTCCAGGGGAGATTTTACCTCTTTTTCTGTTCCTGTGATGCTTGTACAAGAAATAAAAGATATGGTTGTACCATAGAAAAGCATGGACAGCCTTCTTATCTAAGCCTTGTCTCCCAGACTTTGAGGAATTTCTGTGGCCAACTGGTGGCTGCTTTGGGTTACTAGGTTTGGACGCCTTCTGGGAGCTCTGTTTGGTACTTGTTAGTGTTACCACTGTGTTAACAGGCCTCCCATATGGATCAACTAAATGCCTTGATGATTCTCTATTGTGATAGTCTAAGTAGAACTCAGGGATTGTTACCGGTTTTGTATTTTACCTTGCTATGAAACACTTGCTAAACTTTGTGTACAGTCAATGATGCGTGGTAATTTCACGTTTTCTTTATTAAACCTGTCAAAACTTTAATAAAAAGATTGGAAATGAAAAGCATGGGCGGCAATAAAAACATGCAGTTTCAAGTGTTCCTCATTGCACTAAAGATATATTTTTGTTTACACCATATGGCCAAAAGTGTTTGCATTTATCCATCACACCTACACGCCTTGATGGACATCCCATTCCAAAACTGTGGACTTTATTATGGAGTTCCTTTCGAAGCTACAACATTATTCACTCTCCTGGGCAGGCGTTG
The DNA here is from genome assembly GCF_042186555.1 of Aquarana catesbeiana. Lineage (NCBI taxonomy): Eukaryota > Metazoa > Chordata > Amphibia > Anura > Ranidae > Aquarana > Aquarana catesbeiana. Next base: position 82,292,287 of record NC_133327.1, on the reverse strand, counting down.
GCCCACAAGACTTTGGAGTGTATCTGTGGGAATGTGTGCCCATTCAATCAAAAAAGCATCTGTGAGGTCAGGTACTGATGTTAGATAAGAAGATCTGTCTCTCCACTGATGTTCTAATTAATCTCAGAGGTGTTCAGAGCTCTGTGTAAGCTACTAAAGTTCCTCCACACAAAACTCCTCAAATTATGTTTTTATGCTCAGGGGCATAATCATCCTGGATGAGAAAAGGGCCTTCCACAAATTTCTGCCATAATGTTTGAGGTGGACAGTTGTTTATAATGTTCTATGATGTAGCATTAACAGTATCCTTTACTTAAACATCTGCACCTAATTATTTGGAGGGATGATCACATACTATTGGCCATATAGTATACAGTATGTCTAAAGCTGGCCATGGACTGAGCGGTTTTCTTTCCTGCAATCATGGGTTGCAGGAAAAAAAACACTGTGTTGATGGGATAATCCCTCCTGTGGAGCCATGGTGTTCCTCTAGCGGGGGGAAGCCATCCCCACCAGGGGAACAAAGTAATTACTGCTAGCAGCTATAATAGCAGCTAGCAATAATCGCATGTAAAATCTGACAGGCTGATTGTACCCACGTTGATCGATCATTAAACTTGGGTACATTTAGCCTGCCCATACATGGTTCGAATCTCAGCTAGTTTAGCAGGGACTCGAACCGTTTTTGGCAAGCTTCAAGGGGACATAGACAACATTAAAAACCTGACAGAAGACCTACCCCTTTCCCTCTCTATCAAAAACAAAATAATAAGTAGCTGTAGCTAGAATTGGACCTTAAAATGTCAGAAAGTAAAATACTTATCCCAAAACAGTATAAACTAATATGCTGAGACAGAAGCTTACCCTGAGTTGTGTCATCTTTGCCAGTCTAACTTGCATTCTTGGCAACCTTGGAAAGATGAATATAGCCACTGTTATAAAAGACGCCTTTAACCTTCAAGGTCTGAATCAATTTCAATCACTAGCATTGTTCTACAATATATACTGTCACAATATAAAGAAAGAATTATTCCAGAGACTCTTATAAATCATTTCAGCTTTCCACATTGAAAAATCAATCATCCTCAAGATGTCTAAAACGTCACATATATTTGCTGAAAATATTGACCACTTAATTACATTCATCCTGCTTACTGTCATTCCTCTGGCTCGGCTATAACTTTTCAGAGATCTCTTTTTTAGTGGACAGCAGTGAAGATCAATTAATGTGGAAACGTGGATTGAATTTGTAGGTTGACATTGGTGACCTCCTTTGTAAAAATGCTTGCTGCCTGGCTGTTTCCAGCTTTAATACTTTGTCATTGACCTAAAACTAGCATGTCATAGTTGAAAAATGTTCTTTTTTTTTTTTGCAGGATGGTCCCCACCTATGCTTCTCATGTTTCCTGAGTCCTGGTAGTATGTCTCACAAAATAATTTCTAGTAAGAGCGGGGTGTACAAAGTACAAATAAATATTAAATATTCAAATTAAGATAAATATTTAACCTCCAGTTTTCGTGTTTTACCTCCTGCTGTTTTTTTCCCCCAAATCACTTTATACTTGTAGCACTTACCCCCAAAGAAGCTGCAGATTTTGATTGGGCTTACCGTTACTTCGTGTCTATCACAGGGGTCGCAATGGTGAAGAGGGAAAAAGAGTAGTAAATGATCTGTGCACCAATCACTTAGTTTCTTTCGTTGCAATTCTTTTATTCTTTGAATCCAAAAGAACAAGGATGGAGGATTAAGGGAGATTCAGGTACCATAGATTGAAGGTCAGGGTATTTCTACTTATCCAGAGGACTAACAGTCTCCTCAACTGAATATAGCAATCACCGGATAGGTCTCTCTCACTCACTCGCCACAGACTTGGTGAAAAAACAGATTATCGTTACGGTCGTACACAATCCTCTGCCACAGGATGGTGTAATTAAACTTTGATTAGATTTTAAGTTTTGCTGCACAGTACCAGATTCTTTCAGCCAACCCGGCGATACTGCAAGTTAGATGATCCAGGTTGCATCCCCCGATTGAGTTTCCAGGCTCCTCCTGAGATACCAGGATACTTGGCTCGGTCACCTCTAGAGAAGTCCTCCCCTGGTCTCCTCCAATCGATCGGCTTCTCCCCGCAGGCAAGACAGCACAGGTCCAACCTCTGAATCAGTAGGCCCCAGAACTCCTGGGCCTACTCCTGTAGTAACAAAGCCTCGGGCCAGCCGGCCCCCGAGACAGCAGAGCTGCCACGGCACACCCTGGGCCAGGACGGCCTCCAGTTGGGAACAACGAACCCCGGCCAAATGGCGCCTGTACCTTAAGTGCCCTTACCCAGAACGCGCGAGTAAAAGGGGTACCCAATACATCCAGCCTGTTGCATTTCCAACATAAATTAATACAACCCAGCTGAACTAGTACAAATGCCAGGAAATTTACCATAATCAGTCTGAGCTAAACTACAGCTTCAGACAACTTAAATTCACATAGATAGCACCTGCCCATCAGGAGCAGGGTGCTACATACTGTATATGCCTTATTTCATGCAATCTTCCGGCCAGTCCACTGACAATATGGGTAAGGAGCTTGTATCCTTTAGTGGTGAGCGGTCCATATTACTGGAAGCTAATCACAGTGGATATTGATGATAGGGCACACTGGACTGTACTTCATAGTTGTCTGGATGATTTTTTTCCCTACCACTGAACAACCATTTACTCTCAGTTTTATACAGGTAATTCAAAGAGTATAATATTTTTTTCTGTGGTATGCTTTCTATATTATATTTTCTAGAAGTATTTGTTGTGTAAAGGAAGCTTGTGAGAAGTGGTCTGAGTAATGCCTTCCAGTGACTGGAGCTTTGCAGGGAAGAGATCCAGAGGATTTGTGGCTATACCACACTGTTCTACTTCCGTGTACGGTCCTAATCCTGGCCAGAAGTACACTATTACTTAAAAGTGGTTGTAAACCTCAGACATGAAATATGAACAAAAGCGTATCCCTCTATAGTCTGTACTTTTCTTAATTAAGATCACTAAGTGTCACTTTTGTCTGCTACTTCGTTCCTCTGCTACCAGCATGAATCACTTTTGACAAGTTTTCCTGGCACTAAGTTAAAAAAGGTGACAGGGAGGGAGCTCCAGCTGATTGACAGCCTCAGCTCTGTTCCTCTGTGCTGTGTGCAGGGGGGGTGTATCCCCTCCCTCCAATCAGATGTCAGGGCTCTCCTCACTAAGTTACTGAGTGTAACTTCAGCTCTCCGTTCCTCTTTTTCTGAACTCTCAGACAAGCTTTAAAATTCAGCACTTTGAAGGGATGTAGTGAAGAAAGGGCTGCAGATAGACAGGTACAATTTATGTCGGAGGATTTGTTTCATCTCTGTGTATCACCTGAGGCCAGTCACCTTACTGGGTATATGTAAGGGTTTACAACCACTTTAATCTAAGCCCTCGGTACATACAAGGTTCCACTTACATAGTTATATAGTCGGTAGAGTTGAAAAAAGACACCAGTCCATCCAGTTCAACCCATGGTGTGTGTGTGTGTGCATGTGTTTATGTCAATAGTAAATCTTATATCCCTGTATGTTAGGATCTTTAAAGTGATTGTAAGGGTTTTTTTTTTTTATTTAAAATAACAAACATATCATACTTACCTCCACTGTGCAGCTCGTTTTGCACAGAGTAGCCCCGAACCTGCTCTTCTAGGGTCCCCCAGCGGCTCTTGCGGCTCCTCCCCGCATCAGATAACCCCCTAGGGGATGTGCTTCCCCTAGGGGGTTACCTGGCGGGCGCACTCCCAAGTCCAGCACTTGGCTTGCTTAGCTGCCGAATGTATGACTCGGCCCCGCCCTTTGGCGCCCGCGTCTTTGGATTTGATTGACAGCAGCGGGAGGCAATGGCTGCACTGCTATCAATCTATCCAATCCGGACACAAGACACCGATTGGAGCTGGTGTGCTTGTTCCCGCTGTGCAAATTTCGGGGCTCAGGTAAGTAAAAGGGGGGCTTGGGGGCGCTGCTGCATTGGAAAATGTTTTTCACCTTAATGCATAAAACGCATTAGGGTGAAAAACAGCGAAGGTTTACAACCCCTTTTAAGATGCTCATCTAATAGGTTTTTTAAACTATCAACGTTCCCTGCTGATACCACTGCTTGTGAAAGAGAACTCCACATCCTTACTGCTCTGAAAGTAAAGAACCCTCTACTCAGATTAAGGGTAAACCACATCTCTTCCAATTTCACTGAATGGCCGCATGTCTTTTTAAACTCCCTTTCACTGAAAAGTTTTTTCCCTATGCTAGGGTCACATGGAAAGTATTTGTATATCGCTATCATATCCTCTCTCAATCATCTCCTCTGCAGAGAAAACAAGCTCTATGCTTGCAGTTTTTCTCCAAAGCTGAGATCCTCTAGTCCCTTTATTAGCTTTGTTGCCCTTCTCTGAACTTCTCTGAACTCTCTCCAGGTTCCAGCACATCCCTCCTGAGGACTGGTGCCCTGAACTGGACAGCATACTCAAGATGCGGCCGGACCAGAGTCTCGTAGAGTGGGAGAATTACAAGCTGAGTAATAAAAATTCTAGCAGACAGATCGAGACGATAAGACGAGGCTCCTCGGGTAATACTTGGCGCGTGCCAACCTACCTAGACTCTCACCTGACACTCTAGCCTCTCTGGAAGGGGAGTTTACCACCTCAGAGCTAAGCACTGCTCTAAGGGCTATGGCTAATGGTAAAGCACCAGGTCCAGATGGATTCACGGTGGCGTACTACCGATCCTTTGCATATATCTTATTACCTCGATTGACCGGCTATGCCAACGCGACCTCTGCTGGTGGTGGCCTCCGACCTGAGACTATCCATGCACATGTTACTGTTATCCCCAAACCCAGCAAAGATCCCAGCAATTGTGGAAGCTATCGCCCCATTTCATTATTGAATACTGATGCCAAATTGTACACCAAAACCATTGCGAATAGACTCCTCCCCCTGATTCCGCAGTGGATCTCTAAAGACCAAACAGGTTTCATCAGGCAGGGAAGCAAGGGACAACTCCCTCCGCACTCTCTCATTGATAGCACATGTTCGTGGATCCTCCCAGCCCACCCTCTTGCTTTCAACAGATGCTGAAAAGGCATTTGATAGGGTGGACTGGGAGTATCTCATGGCAACGTTATACCATCTGTGCACTGGGACATCTCTCCTATCCCAAATTTCTGATCTATACAATCACCCCAGGGCACAATTGAGCATACATGACACACTAAGTGATCCCTTCACCCTATATAACGGCACCCATCAAGGTTGCCCTTTTCCCCAATTTTATTTGCCCTATCATTAGAACCCTTCTTATCTATGGTAAGACATAACCCCTGTATTCATGGGATCACCATAGGAAAATCAGAACACAAGTACGCTGCATATGCAGAGGATATTTTGTTCTTCATACAGCAACTCTTGATACCCCTCCCTAACCTTATGTCCGAAATTTCAACATATAGTGCCACCTCCAATTTCAAAATTAATATGCCGAAATCAGAAATCCTAAATATATCTGTTCCCGCTAAAACTGTGGCCCACTTAAAACGAGTCTTTCCTTTTAGTTGGCAGGCGCGAAAGATTAAATATCTAGGTATTTATCTTATCCCAAACCTGGCCGCCTTATTTCGTACAAACTTTATGCCCCTTCTGAACACAATTAGGTCTGACCTGCAGAAATTGTCTCAGCTTGCTCATTCCTGGTTAGGGAGAATTGGAGTTGTGAAGATTAATGTACTGCCCAGTTTGCTGTTTATGTTCCAAATGATACCGTATGAAATACCAGTGGGCTTTTTTAGGATATTGGGCTCACTACTTGGTAAATATGTCTGGAACAGAAGATAACCAAGGCTTCCTGGGTCCATTCTCATTAGACCCAAGAGAGAAGGAGGTCTAGCTCTACCAGACTTTAAGAAATACTTCTGGGCAATTGTGTTAAATAGAATATCTGATTGGAAGTATCACAAAGACTCTAAGCTTTGGGTGACCATGGAAACAGAGCTCAGTGGTGCAGATTTTTTCACACAAATATGGATACCTAGGAAATATAGAACTTTGTCTTCTAACACGTCACCGCTTACACATTTCCTCCTTAATGACATGGGACTCACTGTGCAAGGTGAATAAATGGCCATATAACTCCCCTCTCTTACCACTGACTGTTTATAACTACATTGACCCCGGGATTCACGCTTGGAATCTTTGGGCTACGACCCAACTACATCAAGTTTCTACCCCATCGGATATTGTGCCTCTGTCTACATTAATACACAGCTCCACAATTACACTCATGGATCAGTGGAGATACCGACAACTAGCAGCTTTTGTGCACTCTCTTCCGAAACCTCTACGGTACTTATCAGATCTGACTCCTATGGAAGCCGCTTTCTCTGAAGACCAGCCAGTGGAGAAGCCTATCTCCCACTTCTGCCAGACTTTGCAAACGCTAGCCTCCACAAGAGTCCCTGCTTTCGTACACAACTGGGAACAAGATTTTCAAAAAGAGTTGTCAGCAGCCCAAAGATCCACCATCCTCATAATGGCTCATACCTCCTCTGGGGCTTCCAGAATGGCGGAGGTAAATCATAAATTGTTGACGAGATGGCACTATACCCCTGTGGTGCTACACAAGACCTTTCCACAAGCATCACCTTTGTGCTGGAGGGGTTGCGGAGAAAGAGCAACACATGCTCACATCTGGTAGTTTTGTCCACTTATACGCCCATATTGGCTGGCTATTCTACACTGGGCCAAGGAGATCCAGGGATGGGAGATCCCCAATGACCCGTGGTTTGTTTTACTACACTGTATAGGTAAACCAGTGGGACCCTATAAGAAATCTATAACGCCACACCTCCTTAATTCTGCAAAGGCACTCATCCCCAAATATTGGAAAAAAACTACCATACCGACACTACACGAATGGCTAGTGAAAGTAGACAATATTTACTACATGGAAGATATGACTCTTTCCCTTAGAAATAAATCTGACCTAGCAAAGAAAATATGGTCCTGCTGGTTTGCCTTCAAATACACTGACGCATATGCGGAAATTATGTCTCCACCTGGGTAATGTGATATTAGATAAGGGTATTGTATATGTGGGATTGGACCGAGGCGGATACACTCCCCTTCCCACCTTCCCCATCTTTGTCCTTATTCTTTATTCTCCATCTTTTCTTTTCTTTTACCTACATTCTATCTTTTCAAGGATGTATGCCTCAGTAAAGAGCTTTTACAGAGAAGATAATATCGCTTGCACTTTATGTTTGATGAGTTTGTTGTCAATTTTGACAAGCTGTTCCAAGCTGAGCACACTGAACCTTAATATATGTTATAGATGGCATTGGGATATGTTTTTCATTTTTCCTCAATAAAAACTAATTAAACAAAAAAAATAAAAATTCTAGCAGAATTTTGGTGGAAAGCCTTTCAAATTTGAATCGTTGGTGGGATCAAATAGATTTTTGTTTTCACCAGCACAAGGTAATTTGAAAGAAGAGGATGGAATTTTTTTTCACTTTTTATTTTGGTTCTTTATAAATGGACAGGCTGAGATAGATGCTCAGGCAGTGTGCTTGGTTCATGTATGCTGTAGAAGGCGGAGAGAAGTGATAATATAATAATTGCAGGTGTAGCCAGGAGACAGAGAGCAATTTAGGACACTGTGTTGCAGTGCTCTCTGTGCTCACCATCCACTTAAGTTGAATGGGTTAACACTACCTCACCTCCATCCACCAGGGGGAGCTGACAAGCAGAATGAGCTCAAGAGATTCGATGGTTGGCAGCACTGAATCATCAGAAATGAAGTTCAGGAATGAAACTTTACTATGACAGTCTTTGGCCCATTGGACTACTTCCTGTGAGAAGACCGAAGTGTGCACATCGCTGCTCCTGTGTGCACATCAACCTACCACAAGCCGACAGCCATATGCTAAGGACTGGAGTCACTCCAGGCAGATCCAGAAGTGAGCTCACATCTGAACAGACTGCTGGGACTGGTGAGATGACACTGCTGCAATTAACCTGTTGCTGCTAGCAGAGACTGAGCACATAGGGACTGGCCATCTAACAAGCAACATTATGTACTGCATACAGACTTTACTGGGACTGTACTCATGCGCACCACCGTAAAGCCTGGGTCCCAATGCTAGCCAGCTAAAGAATTAGGACTAAAGCCTGCTCACTCTGATAGATGCTACACAGGAACTTTGCCTATTTTCCATAATAAGATGTACCTCTTTAGGGAGTTTTAAATTTAATTGCTGCCATTCATATAGAGTGCACTCTATAGTGTATCTAGCCTACCGTTTACAGACTAGTATTGGTTACCATTGCTGTTACTGTTTTCTAAAGCCATTACTTATTGCTGATTTTGTGGATTATCTGGTTTACTCTAATTTAGCTGCATCGAACTCCATTTTATGCTACTATAGCCTAGTGAACATATTGTCTAGTGAACTGCAAATTACCTAATCCTTTACTTACTCTTTTATGTGCATACTGCTATTTACTGCAACCCGTGAAAATATATTGGGTTTAATTACCACTAACCAGTTGAACCTACTGGACCTTAGTTATTTGCAGAGTATCTTAATTTGTGCTTCCGGTAGCAGTGTGGTATCCATTTGCTTAACCTGGTGTGTCAGTGGGGCTGAAATTGTTGTGAGAGTTGATGCAGAAGAACAGATAACCCAATTTACCAAGCGGCTCCTTCGGGGGAAGTGATACACAGGCTTAGAAAACATAGTTACATTCCTTACGATAAAGAAACTATATCAAGGAAGATCCAATTGGTATTGGTTGGCATTGGCCATTGTTACTGCTTAGTAGTATTATTATTATTTTTTTATTTTTTCACTTTAAAAAAATGAAACATATAAGAACAATAAAAACTGAAAGGTTTCAATCAGTCCCTCACTGTGCTGTTTGTGATTGGCTTTTGTTAATAGTGCATGTTAATTTTACAAAAACCTATAGGGAGACACTTAGCCCAGCTGGGTCTCAGTAGGCAGGTTACTTTCTAATCAATATTTAATGCCTTGTATAATTTGTAGTTCTTGGAAATTTCTCCAGGATGTGAATTATTGGAAAATTCAAACTTAGCAGTGACATTTATAGCCTCTATATAATCCTCTAAAAAACATGTCTACAAGGTGACCCACAAAACAAGATTAATTTGTCAGTCATGGTGTTGCATTGGCGTGTTGAATGGATATAAGTCTGGAACTTCTCGAAGGACACTGGCAATTCTGTCTACAATGTAAAAACCACAATCAATTAAAAGGAACAAGAGTAACTGACTTACACTGCAGATATTATTTTGGTGCTTCAACAATGATACAGTTATATACTACATATTGGAACCATACCCAGACACATGGGTTTGAATGATCTTTTTTTCTTTTTTGGAGGTGGGGTTCCTAATTTGCTAGATATAAACTTTTTTTTAAAAGTCAATTCCTTTTGAAATATGTCAAAGTGACAGTAGAAGTCCCAGGCTTGTTCAAAGTTGTTGTTGTGTGTTTGAGGCACATAGCTTCAGGAAAAGGGTTTGTGACGCCTGCCGGCTTTTTTTCTCACAGAATAGGTGCAGGAACCTACCCACCCCAATAAACTCCCAGCCCCAATTTGCACCATTCCTCGGGAAACAGAAGTAAAGTGTTGCCAAATAATCAAATAATGGATGTGGTCAAGGCTTACCTTCTCCCCCCCCCGTCCACAGCTCACCCCCCCATTCACAGGTCACCTTCTCTCCTCTGGTCCACAGCTCACTCTCTCCCCCGTTCACAGCTCAATCCCCCGGCCCACAGCTCACCCTCTCCCCCCTGTCCACAGCTCACTCTCTCCCCATTCACAACTCAACCCCCTGTCCACAGCTCAACCCCTCATCCACAGCTCACCCTCTCCCCCCATCCACAGCTCAATCCCCCTGTCCACAGCTCACCCTCGCCCCCCATCCACAGCTCAACCCCCTTGTCCACAGCTCAACCTCCCATCCACAGCTCACCCTCTACCCCCATCCACAGCTCAATCCCCCTGTCCACAGCTCACCCTCTCCCCCCTCCCACAGCTCAATCCCCCTGTCCACAGCTCACCCTCTCCCCCCATCCACAGCTCAATCCCCCTGTCCACAGCTCAAACCCCCATCCACAGCTCAACTCTTCTATCCACAGCTCAACCCCCCTGTCCACAGCTCACCCTCTACCCCCATCCACAGCTCAATCCCCCTGTCCACAGCTCACCCTCTCCCCCCTTCCACAGCTCAACACCCCTGTCCACAGCTCACCCTCTCCCCCCATCCACAGCTCAATCCCCCTGTCCACAGCTCAATCCCCCTGTCCACAGCTCAAACCCCCATCCACAGCTCAACCCCTCCATCCACAGCTCAACCCCCCCATCCACAGCTCAACCCCCCTGTCCACAGCTCACCCTCTCCCCCGTCCACAGCTAAATCCCCCCGTCCACAGCTCAACCCCCCCGTCCCCAGCCCACCCTCTCCCTCCATCCAAAGCTCAACCCCACATCCACAGCTAAACCCCCCATCCACAGTTCAACCCCCCCATCCACAGTTCAACTCCCCCATCCACAGCTCAACCCCCCTGTCCACAGCTCACCCTTTCCCCCATCGACAGCTCAACCCCCCCATCCACAGCTCAACCCTCTCCCCCTGTCCACTGCTCACTCTCTCCCCCGACATTCCACAATCGACCTTAGCATGTGCCCCCCATTCACAACTCCCCTTTTTACCCTCTGTCAACATGTCACCTCTGCACACACCCACATCCACAGCTTACACCCCCAGTCCAAAATCACCTCTGCACCCCTATCCACGACTTATCTCTCCCCTCTCCATATTCCACTTCTGCACCCCTATGTACAGCTCACCCTAATCCACAGAGCTCAACCTCTGCAACTTCCTATCTTTCCCCACTGCACCCCCCAGCTCCCCCCACAGCTCTCTTAACTCTGTACAAATCCTCCTGTCTCACTTTGCACAATCTATAACCCCCCCCAGCTCTGACCTCTGCAGAACATCCTCAAAGTTTTCCCGGTCTCTCTGCAGAAACCCCCTCCCCCTCCCCTTTCCTCTGCAGCTCTCTCACCGGCATTTGCATTAGAACAGTGCAACCAACTCTGTGATATTAGGCAGAGCGGGTTTTTTTTCCCTCATCCTATTGCAGTCTCCTCTGTGCAGCTCCGCCTGTCAGATCAATGTAGCACAGAGCCAAGGAGAAGTTTCAGAGCACTTTGAATGGATCCGTGCTACACTGATCTGACAGACAGCAGGCAAGGATTGAAGCTCTAGAATCCTAAACGTCAACAGTTGCAGCGTCTGTACCCAGTCCTGGGGCACCAATCAAGCAGATGTGGAGTATCATACCCCGGGCCAGTGCTAGCAAAAGCCGGTGGAGGAAGTGAGTGGCATAGAAAACTTCCTCTACCGACTTCTGTGTCACATGACAGGCTGAGAGGGCTTCCTGAGGTGGCAGAACGGCGTTCCGCCTCGTTCCGGCAGAAAAAAGCCCTGCCTCTCATTTTCTTCTCGATGGTTCTGAGTCCAGTGTTCAGTAGAAATGAACAAAACTTAGAGTTTTCATTTTTTTTGTTTTTTTTCAAAAAGCAGTTCAATTTGGTGTTTTGGTAAAATATATTGGAGTCACATTCAGAAGATGAAATTAGGGGGATTTTTAAGAGTACAATGAGCTTTAAATTATTTTTGATTATTTTGAAAGTTGCTTAATATTTTTACATATTTTAAACTTTATTTGTATTCGTTTTTTTGCCACAGCTTTTAAGAAAAGTATTTTTTAGGTGCACATTGAGTGAACCTATGTAGAACACAGTAGCAGTTGCCAGTGACAAAACCATGTGATCAAAATGTCAGCACTGTGATTATGTTATAAAATAAAACCATATCATCCCCAAACCAATTTCCCAGCACACTTACCGTCTAGCTTGCAAACAAACCAAATTGACCCTGTCTAACAATTCAAGTTAAAACAGAGTTTCATTGCACACATTTGCAAGTATATGTAGAAGCTGCAGTACCCACATCAAAGCTCTTCTGTATACTGAGGTCCTAACTCTATAGTTTTGAGAATCTCCAAGCTATAGTATTTAAAGCAGTAGATAAATTAAGGACAAGTTTGCCTGGAGGATCCTCCATTCCCAGATATAACATGTTACGGGGAAACGTGTTAGAAGGAGATGGGAGTTGTGATGCGATAATGATCCAGACCTGTTGGTGATCCCTGGGTTGGATTATCCTCTTTCTACTGCTTGTTTTTATTTACGGTGTTGTAAGTGCATATTTTTAGCCCAATAAATTCCTTATTTTTATATAATACACAATGAGCCTTCCCTCTGTCCTTAACCCTACATATATATCGAGTGGAGAGTACTCTGTACTGAATCCAGATTGAGTGTACTAGGCTGGGGAGCTGATCAGCAGGCTGTTTGATCCATCCATTGTGGAGGTTGGAATTTACACTAGATGAGTCCATACATCTGTTCACCTCATGCGTATCATGATCTCCTATAGTTTAGAGATCATGGGGATCTGGTAAGAGGCACATTTAATCTTTTATATTTGGAACACAGATTGATCGTTACCCTGTCACTAGGAGTGGTGCACAGTATAACTTTTTTCTGGAACAAGATTTGAACACTTATTTGAATGAATACACATGGACACTTGATTTGTGGAAATTGTTTTAATCATTCTTTATTACTATGATGGTATAATCACATGTTGAAATGTTCAGTGTTGGGTCACAGTATATTTTGTTGATTTTTTAAACACAAGACAGCCCATATCTTTTATATTTTGAGCACCCCAATTTATAACTTTAATGTGCTCACCATGTTGGCACTGCAATTATGTTATACAACATTTTAGTGATCACTATGTGAGGACTGTGGCTATGTTTTTAAAAAAAGCCATATGATCACAATATTGGCATTGTGACTATGTTATAATTATAAGTTTTTTTTGTTCTTTCAAGGAAATTAAGCCTATAAAATGTTTAATCTGTATGATATATACAATTAACTGCAGCAAAATCACCATTTGCAAAGAAAGAAAATACAGTTTAAATTGACAGTAAATGACAGCTCCTGACTGCTTTGTTCTGTTCTAATGTGGTGCACATAGTTCAATGCAGCAAATAGTGGATATGACCAAATAGTGTTAACAGTGGGAGAGGCTTAAAGGGGCATAGTTAAATAAAGTCCAAGCCTCCTTGTACCCATAAAATATACATTAAATGCTGTGCCACAAGCAAGAGTCTGACAGACATGTATAAACCTCAGCACATTTATTTTCAAAAAATGAAACGCTTCCATTACAAATGCCATTGTGCACGTGAGATAATTTGTCTGAGCATACTATAAAGAAGAACGTCATGGAAAATGTTAGAGACAGCTTAGCAATCAGAAACTGTTGCAACATTAAACACTTTAGTCAGAAGTACTGTATGTAATGTATAATATAGCCAATATAGCGCAGGATTCTGTAATGCAGAGAGTGCAGGGGACAGAGGTGTGTGATGCAAAGAGTGAAAGAGTAAGGACTACATAACACAGAGAATGCTGCAGTTAGTGGCAGGTTTAAGAGTACATAACACACAGAGTGCAGGGGTCAGTAATGCAAAGAGTGCAGGGGTCAGGAGTATATTACACACAGATTGCTGTGGTCAGTGTCGGGTTTGGGCGTGTAAAATGCACAGAGTGCAGGGGTCAGACGTATGTAGCACACAGAGTGCAGGGGTCAGACGTATGTAGCACATAGAATGAAGGGGTCAGGGGTGAGTAATGGAAATAGTGCAAGGGTCAGGTGTGTGTAACATACAGAGCGCTTTGGCCTGTGCTGGGTTTAGGAATACATAGCGCACAGATTACAGGGTCAGGAGTACATATTGCAGAAAATGCAGGGGCCAAGTGTGTTTAGTGTACAGAGTGCAGGGGTCAAGGGTACAAAACAAAAAAAGAGTACAGGAGTCAGTCACCAATCAATACTTCTTTTCACGTTCCACTCTCTTAGCAAACCCCCCCCCCCCCCTTTAAAAAAAATCCAGTACTAATCTGCAGGCACATCCCCCCCAAAACCAAAATTTCCTCAGCAAGCCATGCAAAAAAAAGTAAAAATCCCCCCTCCCTCTGCAGAAATCCCCCGTTCCAGCACAAACCTTTGTCCCTCCCTCACCACACATCCTTTTTCCTACAATCCTCAATCCCGGCACAAATCCTCTCCCCCACCCAAAATTCCCACTTCTAGCAAAAAATCCTACCCTGTCCCCCAAATCCCCCTTCTGGCACAAATCATCTTCTCCCCAAAATCTCCCCTCCCAGCACAAATTCTCTCTGCCCCCCATCCCCCTCCCAGTACAAAACTTTGGGCCCCAACCAGGTCATTATGTCCTCCAGTATAATCCCCCCCCCTGAACTTACAGACCTCATATACAGCCTGGCAAATGCTGGGGATGTTCCTTTTCCCGGGCTTGCCTACCTGTTGTGTAATGTCAGAGCAAAGGAAAAGCCTATGGGCAGCTTCCCTCAGCTGTAAACTATCGCTCTGACAGGCAGCTGGCCTGAGATATACAGAATCCTGCATCCTGTAATGCTGGGCCATCATGGTGTTGGAGACCCAGGGCACCCTGCAGGAGGTAAGGGAGACATGCCCTAGGTGCCTGGCACTAGCGACACATTAGTGTATTTATTTATTCTCACAGACAAAACTACTCCTGCTGACAGTGTCTTCATCTGGTTTTATCCCCAGAAGGATAGATCTATCTTTGCTTAGGTATCATTCAGGGTCAACATCTACTTCCTGGACAGAGATAACACAATCGTGTACTGTAATTCCTGGTGCCTGTGCATTCCTGACTGTTTTCACAAATGTCTGATACAGATTAGCCTCCTGCTGCAACCTTTCACTTTGTGACTTGCTACAAAGATACAGTGTTGTAGACTGAACTCAAGGAGAAAAGACTAAAGAAAAGCTTCTTTCTGCCTGCAGCAGACTAATGAATTATGTAACACCCTGAATGACTTTTACACGTCTAAGTATAATGCTGGATTTCCCAGTTCTAAAACTGGATACATGTACCAGCTAACTGCATTGAGCTTATTCTTCAGTTTTACCATCCTTTTGTTCATCTGCCGATTGGATGCACATTCATAACCTAATTGCTATTTTGATACTAAAGTAAAATTTTTGGTGATAAAATAAAAAAGAGGTTATTCTTACCTGCTCTGTGCAATGAGATTGCACAGAGAAGTCTCTTACCTTCTCTTCTGGTGGTCAACCTCCAGCGCTGTCCTCTCATCTTCTCTGAGTGCCGCCTTAGGAAGTTGGGTGCTATGGGGTCACCCATGCATGTGCTACCAATCTGGACTGCATGTATCAATAGACAAACAAAGCCTGGTAAGCCCTCTCTCTCTCCTACAGGAGTTTGACTGACAGCAACACATGCTAATTGCTTCCGCTGTTGCTTATGTCATTTTTGAGACCAGGGAGTGGAGGAGCAGTGCTGAAGCCTAGACAATGCTGGATCAGTGACTCAATCAGGTAAGAGTTTAGGGATAGGGGTAAGGGGTTTTTACTAGGGTTGCACCAATACTAGTATCGTTATCGGTGCCGATTCCAAGCATTTGCACAAGTATCGGTACTCATGCAAGTGCTCCTATGCTTGATCCAATACCTGTTGTATCGGACCAGGCATCCTCAGTGTAGCAGGGAGGGCAGGCAGCCTGACAGGTGATCGTTGCGGTGGTGGGGGAGTTACAAGCACCGATCTCCCTGTGTGGCTTTCAATAAAGCATCTGACACCCACTTCTCCTCCTCTTCCCTCCGTGGCTGTCAAATGCTTTATTGAAAGCCACACAGGGAGATCGGTGATTTTACCTCCCCCCACCACCGCACTGATCGTCCCCTGTGTCCTCCTCTCCTGGCTCTCCGGGTCCCCCTCCAGCTCCCCCTGGCTCCCCCTTATGGTCCTCACTCACAGAGGAAGGAGCCGGTAAATATGCAATTTACCATCTCCTTCCTTTTTCAAATGCACAGCATCAGTAGTCACTGACTCTGTGCATTCATAACTGAGCATCGTAAACTGTGTTTACAATGCTTCAGTTTATGAATGAAGAGGAGCGTCTGTCAGTGCCACCTATGAGTGCCCATTAGTGCTGCATA
Organism: Aquarana catesbeiana; assembly: GCF_042186555.1. NCBI lineage: Eukaryota > Metazoa > Chordata > Amphibia > Anura > Ranidae > Aquarana > Aquarana catesbeiana. The sequence continues at coordinate 82,276,064 of NC_133327.1, read as the reverse complement.
TTAGTGCCTCCTCATCAATGCCACCCCATCAGTGCCGCCTCATCAGTGCCACTGTCACATGATATTAAAAAAAAAAAAAAATTGGTAATCGGTATCGGCGAGCACTTGAAAAAAAATATCGGTACTTGTACTCGGTCTTAAAAAAGTGGTATCGGTGCAACCCTTGTTTTTACCTTAATGGAGGGAATGCATAAGGTAAAAAATTTTTGAGTTTTGAGCCACTTTAACTCCTTTCTCTAAAACAGCATCTAACCAGGACACTACCCTTTAAATCTTTTAACGAGGATCTATTGGAGGTCTGATGCCATCAATTACAATTCCAATAGCATATATTAAAGTTGTTGCAGCTAAAAAGCTTGTAGTTAGATCTTGGAATCAAGCTGGCGGTCCGCCGCAAGGCGAGCTACTGCATGTTCTAGCCCCTGCCTCTCAGCGCCTCCTCGATGCTCTTGACTGAGTGTTGCTTTGGGGGGCCAAAGCATCAAATTTGAGTGTATAAAGCAGGCCAGTTGCCTGACACTTCAGCTAGAAATAATGGAATAGGACTCTGGTTCTAATTTGTTGGTTTTCAGAACTAGGGCCGTGATTAAGAGAGATGGCCAGAGGCATTTGTATTGTGTGAAATAGTTGGACAAGCACAAGCTAAACCAAAGCAAAAGCATTTTCTCAGAATGTTTTCATTTAAAAAGGCACAAAGAAGCAAATACCATGCCCATGTGTTAACACATTAAACTTGCCTTGTTTCAATCATTTTATGGAAGTTTCAAAGGAAACAACTGCATTGTAGATTTCCGACAAAGCTAAAAAATGGATAAGCTTAGCGTCTCATCAAGGTACATCATAGTGCGAAATCTCTGTAGCACTTCAGTTTTGCTGGAATATTGAAGCAATGTTATGGTGAATTAGGAGAACTAGAAATGTAGCTGGGGAAAAAAATCAAAAGGAAACCACAAAGAGTGAATAAAGAAAATTCAGAGAGAAGCTAAGAATAGATCCAAAAGATGAATAAGGATAATCCTACAAGGATGGTTTAATCCGTCCACCAGTACAATTTGAAGGTTATGCTATTCATTTGGCCCAAACCTTATGAAATTGATCCCTTCTATTAATAAATTACTAGCTGATTTCTCATTTATTATATGATAACCAGATATGGTAGATCCTCTTTGTCCGCATCTCATGGTGCAACAAGGAAAAGCCTATGGAATGAAAGAGGCTGTATGTGATTGGATGGTGTATCATGTCTCATTAAAACTTTGTAACTTGCTTCTGGGAAGGAGGTATTTAGAGAAATCATAGATGTTACAGCAGTATTAAAGTCTATTTTTTTATATTATAAAATAAAACAGAGGTTATACTTACAAGGATAATGCACAAAGTGGTGGCTTACCTCATCTTTTTCAGTCCCCCGTCTGTGCTGTCCATTCCTCCTCTTCTCTGAGTGCTCCCTTAGCAAGCTGTGCAGCAGTGTTAATTTTGACGTCAAATTTCGATTTCGATTTAACTTTTGACTAAAATGCCCTTTTAGTTTTAGTCATATTTTAGTATTTTGACTAAAATGCCATTTCAGTTTTAGTTGTATTTTGGTAATCTCAAATGTTTTTGTTTTAGTCGTATTTTAGTTGACTAAAACCTCCAGTACATTTTAGTTGACTAAAATATAATGGGTTTAGCTAACTTGTAATGCATAATTCAAGCATTTCTCTAGATTTGCCAAACTCATTACATACTCCTGGAGTAAATATCAAAAAACATGTTATTAGTAATGGTATTAAGGATTGAACATGCACTACAGACACAGATTTAGCCCTTGAGATATATAATGTTTTTATAAATGTGGCAGGTGCCCTGCATATTCCCGTGGCCTAGCCAAGCTGGCTAAGGTTCTTCTGTGAGGGAGAAAAGTGCCTGTCAGCGTCTGAGGGGGATTTTTCCCCCCTCACTTTTTTTCTCTTCACTGACTCACACAGAGCTGCTCACTCTGCACCCTCCCCTGTGTCCCTATTGGCAGGAGGAGAAGAGCCAATGACAGGAGCAATTACAGGAGAAAATCAGGAGGACTTTAACAATCAGCAGCAGCTGCAAAGGATTCCGGGATATGTAGTCCCCATCTAAAACCGCCCCAAAGCTTTCTATGGACACAGAACTACAAGAGCCAGCATGTTCTGGGGGCAAAGGAACTAGAGACTCCATCTTGCTGACCCGAGGAGTTTTTCAGTCACCACGAGGCAGGGGAAAAGTCTGGACTTAGGGGAAAGGTGCTGCCTCCCAGGTCCATCCACATTATTTCAGGCATCTACAGCCGGTCGGTGACATCCAGCTTGTGAGAGGGGGATCCCAGGTGCATATCCAGATGCACCTGCACTGACGGTGTGAAGTGTTCCAGTGTAAGGTGACCAGTCGGGTCACTAGAAGAGCCTGCCTATTCCAGGACGCTTGTTTGGGCCTTGACCGCAGAATTGGTAAGAGGGCTTTTGCCCATTTGCAGGAAACAAAGACACTGCACACAGATAGAGTTGACATACAGTATACAGACATCATTGCTGTTAATCACCTTGCTGACACTTGTAGTGCCACAGGACCCCAGGCCATCCAGATACAGAGACACTGTATACAGACACCATTGCCTTTATTCACCTTTCTAAGGAAGATCCTGCATTCTTTGTTTTGTAATCCATGCCAGTTGTATTTTGTATTGATTTTCTTTTCCATTCAGCAGTTTAAGTGCACCAATGGAAGTGGCTAACTGAAGACACAAGGCCTCATCTTTCTTCCAAGAGATTGAAGTTACCGGTGCCATACAGGCCCACACACATACTCAGGGCTCTGTATATGTAGTGGGTGTGCGGGACAGTTTACCTTGGCCTGATCCATTGAATGTTGATTTGAATATAGTGTTTGTAGTTGAGCCTTTGGTGACAGGAGACAGAAGAGAGGGTAAAGAGGGTCAGTCTTCTGCACTCCTCCTGCCTGGACTCATAGAGCCAAATTTGAGTAGAAGTAATAAATCCAATATAAAGTGTCATATTGTGATTTAGTGTGCCTCTGCACTTGGGAGCATTTTCAGGTTTGGAATCCCCTGAAAGCAGCCTGAATATAGTATTGAGCCATATTGCTCCTAATCTCAGTTATTGCTCTCCAGTTGATTACTTAAATATATACTGTTACTGTCTGTTACTTTTCCACAGAAATATTGCAGTAAAGACAATTTTTGTGTTTTATCATAACCAGTGGCATAACTAGAACCTTCAGGGCCCCAATGCAAAAAATCATGAAGGGCCCCCCTGACTCCCGGGATAGGGCCCTTCCCTCCGAGCCCGGTGGTGGAAAGCAAGTGCGACGTTTGTGTGGTAGTTCTGCCACTGGTGTCAGTAGTTTTTTTATTTGACCCTGATACCACTCAGCAAGTTGCCAAACTCCTTTCTGAGGCCACCTCTTCACCTGTCCCTGTCTCCCCTACTATGACCCTCTTCCTGCTCTGTCCTACACTTTCTAACACATATCTTCCATCTCTCCCTCCCTCATTCATTTGAATGGGCTGAAATCGCACTGCACCGCACCAAAACTACTGCATGAACTACTTTAAAAAAACCGCACTGCAGCCGGATCTTATACTACTTCTGTAAAGGCAACGCAATGATTAGGGGCCATTTAAACCAGAATGCATAGAATGCATAGCGGGAAGCCCACATTTTATGCGCAGTTCCAAACTCATTGCCCTTGAGATCTGCGGCAGGTGTCAATGCAATGCTAATGAACTGCGTTTGTCACCTGCATTTGGGGTGTCATTAGCAATGCATTGACACCTGATGCAGATTTTCAGGGCAGTGCGTTTGGAACGTGGTTTGGGAAATTATCATAGAAAGTGGATTTTCCACATTGTGTTCTGGGCTCTAATCATTGGTTAAATATAAAAGACTTGTACTTTCTATTTTTTTTTTTTTTTTGTAATTTTAGGTTTGCTTTAACAATGCCTGGGGAAAAAACTATACATATACAGTATTTTAGTGGCTCATCACAGCCACAGATAACTACAGTCTAAGCTGAAATGCCTTCAGGCTCCCTCTCCCTGATTGAAACTTTCTATCGCACTGTATACAGCAAAAGGAAAGTAGATGAAAGAAAATGAGTCACTGCTCAGACTTATTCACGTGTGTGTAAAATAATGCTTGAGCTTTTGAGCTTTGTTAAGAATAGAACAAGAAAGAATAAATTAAAATGAGAAAACACTAGTCAAAACTAGTAAATAGATACCCAACATAGCTTGCTTTAAAATTGCGTGCACTTGTTGAATGGCGCCAAACTTTGGTACATAAAAATATCCATAGGCGACGCTTGAAATTTTTATACAGGTTACCAGTTTAGAGTTACAGAGAAGGTCTGGGCTAGGGCGATACCTCACTTGTGGTTTGAACACCATTTACATATGTGGGCGCGACATACGTATGCGTTCGCTTCTGTGTGCGAGCATGCAGGGACAAGGGCACTTTAAATTTTAATATTTTTAAATTTTTTTTTTTTATAATTTTTACACTTTCCCTTAAATTTTATTTTTTTGACTACTTTTATTCCTATTACAAGGAATGTAAACATCCCTTGCATTAGGAATAGTGCGTGACATGTCCTCTTTATGGAGAGATGTGGGGTCTATAAGACCCCACATCTCTGCTTCAGGCAGGGAAAACTGAGATCAAAAGAAAAAATAAACGATCCCGGCCTTTCCAGCCGAGTCCCCGGCTATGTTTACTTCCGTCATAACGTCATGCCCGGGCCTCCAAAGGTCATAGAGATTGCTGGGGACCAACTGTCCCTTGGAAATGTTCAACTTCCAGCACCAGTGGATTCCTTCTCCGGCTCGCTGATCACCTGGGTGAGCTGGTGGCAGCACTGGAGGCCGCCTGTAAGAACGATCATATGGCTGAACTGCCGCTATGATTGTTTTTACAGTGCAGGGAATCTCCATCCGAAAAAGATGATATCTAAATGATGCCTGTAGCTGCAGGCGTCATTCAGATATCACCACTCAAAGTCCAGGATGTGATATGATGTACCTAGGGGGAAAAGTGGTTAAAATATGCCTAGTGTTGCACCCACTGAATATAAATGAAAATAATATTTTACATATATTGGAATAAAAATAAAGAATATCTAATCCTGAGCATACTAAATAATCAAAAAGAAAAACCACATCCTCCAGTGAAGACAGACTTCCAATTATTAAATTGAAAACTATAGTAATGTTTCCAGGTCATGTCCTTCCCAAGGTGACAAGGTGAGCACTACCTGTAAGAGGTTAATATATTCTTCTCTAAATGTAATGAACACTAGTTGACTTGAGTTTACCAATTGGAGGATGAAACTAACTTAAAATCTACAATCTACTTAAGTGAAACTAACAAAACACAGAGTTTGGTCTCAATAAATGAAAAGTGAAGCTCTACCGCTGTGATGACAATAAAACAGTAATGAGACTCAGTCTGCTTCTCCCATGGTGGCAGAAAGATATGGGACCCAGAAGAAACAAACCGTTGCATCGCTGTTATATATGTTAATTGCGTTCCCATTACTGTTGAGTTCATAGAACCGGCCTCCTGTATATCTCCTCAGATCAGCTTATCTGTATGCAGCCCATGCCTAGGAACTGCTGCAGCGGTGGGGGATGTGGAGGATGAGGAGAAGCACAACGATAAAACACAGAAGATTGAAGACAACTGGGAAATGACTGCGCAAAAGTACCTCACCACTTTCCAACTGCAGCTTAAGAATATATATTTTTATGTTAATATAATCTGTGCCTTAACACGCACATTCAAAAGTTTTTTAAAAATAACATATATATTTAAAAAATATTTAAAAACTGCAACACTGGTTACAATTTTAAAATAAATGTTAAAGTAGACCTTGCACTAAATTAGCAAGACTTGCTTATTCACAGAACGCTCCCTCCCTATCCCAAAATGCTCGCCAAAAATGAAAAAAAAAAAATCTGTGGGTGTATTAAAATTAATTAATATTCACCTTTCCATTGCTTTAGTCCATGGTTTCTTGGTTAGAGTGATATCACCATTCTTCCAATGAGATCCTGTGGAATGCGGAGTAGCCTATATTTTGATAGAAGATGTTTCCCCGACTTATGGTGTCCTCACCAACTTTGAAACAACTCTGAGAAGCAACCCACTGAAGACTGCTATTCAGCAAGGTTTGACGCATGTCCGAATGTACGGTAAGGGAAGGTTAGAATCCTTGTCAGCTTTTTATTGCTGTTTTAGAAAAATGATCTGACATATAGCAAGAGATGTGAGCACTTCGTAAGATTATGTGTAGTTTAAGAAATACATAGGGGTTTATTTACTAAAGGCAAATCCACTTTGCACTACAAATGCACTTGGAAGTGCAGTCGCTGTAGATCTGAGGAGGACATACAAGGAAAATAAAAAACAGCATTTTTGCTTGTACATGATTGGATGATAAAATCAGCAGAGCTTCCCCTCATTTCAGATCTTCCCCTTAGATCTTAAGCGACTGCACTTCCAAGTGCACTTGTAGTGCAAAGTGGATTTGCCTTTAGTAAATCAACCCCATAGAGCTATAACATCAAAAACATTGTTCCTACCCCAGGCTATGCAAAACTAAACAATAAGTTTTTGATTCACACACAGTTTAATGTTAAAAAAAACAACACAACTGTACTTTTGATTTTGGTTGCTCTTGGTATTTTGAAATGGGGAGAAGTATCATCATAACTCATACAGTTCTGGTAGTAAGGTTGGTCAATAAATGCTTGTGATTAGCTCATATTTACCCATTGCAGCCTGCAGGTGGCAAGCTTCAGCCGACAAGTAGCCAACTCCAAAAATGGTTACAGACCTGAAAAGCAGGGAGATCAGACTGTTCAATGACAAATGGCATGCGCCTCCCCTCTCAAAGAGATGGCACTACAGATTGCCAACAAGCCTGCATAGGTGGGTGTTCTTAGTAGACAGCCCAGTTTGCTATGGGAGGGAAAGTTCTCCAAACCAGTGTCCAGGTCTTGCAGAAGACCAGCAGGTAGAGTGGGCAGGTGTGCACACCAGTTACAATGACAGGCTTGAGCGTAAGATTGGAGACAGGTGTGCACTGTTCAGGAGACACATGATGAAGACTGGAGTTTTCTTGTAAAAAAGCCTGGAGGAGTCGAGACAGCTAAGCAAGTCTGAAGGACTGAGAGAGTCAAGATGACTAGGCAAGTTCAGAAGACTGAGGGAATCTAGAATTCTCAAAGGACTGAGACAGCCCGAGATTTCAGAAGATCTCCTATCAAGAGGTCAGGGCATGGGACCTTGCAGCAGGGAACAGCAACTAAAAAGCCAGGAAAGCTGGGTGAGTTGAGAAAGGGGCACAGAAACACAGAGGTACCATGTGAGATGGTCATAGGGACCAGTTAAAATCCCAAAGACCAAGGTTTAAGGTATAAGCAGTGGCGCTACTGAAGAGAAGAAGCCATGTGACTTTGAATCATTTTTACTGTGCCTGTTTTAATGGCTTTCGTGTTCCCTAGGTGTGTTCTAACTGTGGGGGGATGGGACTGTCTAGGAGGAGGGAGAGATCTTTTTTGTGCTATAAACAAAGAGCGACAATTTTGATTTTTTTTTTTACTTTTTGCTATAATACATATCCAAAAAAATATAAAAAAAAACTAATTTATTCATCAGTTTAGGCCGATATATATTCTTCGACATATTGTTGGTAAAAACAAAAAAATCACAATAGGCGTATATTGTTTGGTTTGTGCAAAAGTTATAGCGTCTACAAACCATGGGATAGATTTAGGGACTTTTATTTATTTTTATTGTTTTTACTAGTAATGGCGGTGATCTGCAATTTTTAGCGGGACTGCGACATTGCGGCGGACAAATCTGACCACAAATGACACTTTTTGAGGACCAGTAACATTATTACATTGATCAGTGCTATAAAAATGCACTGATCAATGTAAAAATGACACTGGCAGGGAAGGGGTTAACACTAGGGGGCGATTTAGGTGTTAAAGTGGAGGGCCACCCTGAAAAAAAAATTACACCAAAAATCCTAAAAAAAATTTTTTAAAAATTTGAAAAAAAAAAAATGTTTAAACTTACCTGAACCCTTGTTGCTAGGCTGTCGTCCTAATCTGCCTCTTCCTTTTCCGCGGCATGTTCTGCTCCTCGGTGAGTGGCCCCGTTGTCTTCTGGGAACTGTGTGTGTTCCCAGAACACCACGGGGCCATTCACAGAGCGCCGCACCGCTCGCACGTGCGCAGTAGGAAACTGGCAGTGAAGCTGCAAGGCTCCACTGCCTGTTTCCCTTACCTAGGATGGAGGTGCCGGGACCCGAGAGCCGAGGGACGGGTCGGCCTCGGGCGGCCGACATCGTAGGCACCCAGGACAGTTAAGTACTTATTTAAAGTCAGCAGCTACATTGTTTGTAGCTGCTGACTTTTTTTTTTTTATGGCCGGAATCCCGCTTTAACCGGTTCAATACCAGGCATTTTCACCCCCTTCCTTCCCAGACCAATTTTTAGTTTTCAGCGCTGTCGCACTTTAAACGACAATTGCGCGGTCGTGCGACGTTGTACCCAAACAAAATTGACGTCCTTTTTTCCCCACAAATAGAGCTTTCTTTTGGTGGTATTTGATCACCTCTGCGGTTTTTATTTTTTGCGCTATAAACAAAAGAAGAGCGACAATTTTGAAAAAAACAATATTTTTTACTTTTTGCTATAATAAATATCCCATTTTTTTTTTTAAAAACAAATTTTTTCCTCAGTTTCGGCCGATACGTATTCTTCTACATATTTTTGGTTAAAAAAATCGCAATAAGCGTATATTGGTTTGCGCAAAAGTTATAGCGTCTATAAAATACGGGATAGATTTATGGCATTTAAAAAAAAAAAAAATATTTATTTATTTTTTTTTACTAATAATAGCGGCAATCGCAATTTTTTCTCGTGACTGTGACATTATGGCGGACACATCGGACACTTTTGACACATTTTTGGGACCATTCACATTTATACAGCGATCAATGCTATAAAATTGCATTGATTACTGTGTAAATGTGACAGGCAGTGAAGGGGTTAACCACTAGGGGGCGGGGAGGGGTTAAATGTGTTTCCTAGGGAATGCTTCTAACTGTAGGGGGAGGGGACGCACAAGGGGAGGAGACCGATCAGTGTTCCTCCCTTCTGGGAACACAGATCACTCTCCTCTGAGCTGACAGGACATGGATCTGTGTGTTTACACACACAGATCCACGGTCCGGCCCGGTTAACGGGCAATCGCGGGTGCCCGGCAAACATGGCGGCCGCTGGGCACACACCGGGTCCCGAGCAACGCGGTGCGTGCGCGTGCGCGCCCCCTAGGCGGCCAGGAACCCGAGGCCGTCATATGACGTCCACCCAGGATGGGAGATCCCATCTGTGGATGTCATTTGACAATAGGCCGGTGCTGAAACGGTTAAGTGTGTTTCCTAGGTGTGTTCTAACTGTAGGGGGGATGGGCTGCCAGGGACATGACAGAGATCACTGTTCCCGATGACTGGGAAAAGTAGATCTCTGTCATGTCGCCTGTCAGAACTGGGATCTGCCCAACCTGCAGGCATGCTCCCGCAGCATGCAACAGGCATGAGCGCATGCCAGTTATGGCGCTCACCAGCCTGCAACTGCACTTGCACTAGCCACCGTACAGCTACAGTGATTTGCGCAGGAGAGCCGACGGCGGCTGGTTGGCAAGTGGTTAAAGTGATTGTAAAATCTAATTTTTTTTTTTTTTGTTAAAAATAACAAACATGTTATACTTACCTGCTCTGTATAATGGTTTTGCACAGAGCAACCCAGATCCTCTTCTTCTCGAGTCCCTCGTCGGTGTTCCTGGCCCCTCCCTCCTGTTTAGTGCCCCCACAGCAAGCAGCTTGCTATGGTGGCATCTGAGCTGAGCCACAGCTCCCTGTGTCCATTCAGACATGGAGCCACATCCCGGCCCTGCCCTGCCCCCTTTCTCTCGTCATTGGCTGACTGACTTTGATTGACAGCAGAGGGAGCCAATGGCACTGTTCTGTTATCTCAGCCAATGAGGAGGGGAGTCCCTGGCAGTTGAGACACTCATGCAACATCGCTGGATCTAGAGGGACCTCAGGCAAGTATTAGGGGGGCTGCTGAACACAGAAGACTTTTTATCTTAATGCCGGGGAGTGTCATGGTCTGGGGCAGCATGAGTGCTGCCGGCATTGGGGAGCTACAGTTCATTGAGGGAACCATGAATGCCAACATGTACTGTGACATACTGAAGCAGAGCATGATCCCCTCCCTTCGGAGACTGGGCCGCAGGGCAGTATTCCAACATGATAATGACCCCAAACATAACTCCAAGAGGTCCACTGATTTGCTAAAGAAGCTGATGGTAAAGGTGATGGCCTTGCCAAGCATGTCCAGACCTAAAATCTGTGGGGCATTCTCAAACGAAAGGTGGAGGAGCGCAAGGTCTCTAACATCCACCAGCTCCGTGAAGTCTTCATGGAGAAACGGAAGAGGACTCCAGTGGCAACCTATGAATCTCTGGTGAACTCCATGCCCAAGCGGGTTAAGGCAGTTCTGAAAATTAATGGTGGCCACACAAAATATTGACACTTTGGGCCCAATATAGACATTTTCATTTAGGGGTGTACTCACTTTTGTTGCCAGCAGTTTAGACATTAATGGCTGTGTGTTGAGTTATTTTGAGGGGACAGCAAATTGACACCGTTATTCAAGCTGTACACTTACTACTTTACATTGTAGCAAAGTGTCATTTCTTCAGTATTGTCACATGAAACCACATGAAAAGATATACAATAAATATATAATAAAATATTACAAAAATGTGAGGGGTGTACTCACTTGTGAGAATATATATATATATATATATATATATATATATATATATATATATATATATATCTTCAAGGTGGGGTGAACAGCACACAGCAGTCTTCTAGTGTATGCAATCAGGCCTTCCCATTCGGCCATATATAGAAACCAGTTAAGAGATTGCTGCACTTAAAATAATTTATTCAAAAATGAATCACATACAAGTGAATTGCATATCACACCAGTTCCAATTCTCAACAGTTTCAGGCTGTAAAGCTTGCGCCCTTCTTCAGGATGGAACAAAATTGTATAATATAGATATATATGTATATAGATACACTATACTTTTTCTATAAAACAGGGTCCATTTATGGAATTTAATTTGCAAAGCAAACTAAGCAATATGGTAAGAACATTCACTATACTTGCTTGCATGCTTGTCAGCTGCCTGTAGTGCCATCTCTATTAGGAGAGGAGTAATGGTATGCCCTTCGTCTTTGTGCAGTTTTATCCTCTTGCTTTTCAGGTCTGTAACCCTGTACCCATTTTGGAGTTGGGAGAAAGCTACTTTTCTCCTGCTGAACCCTTGCTGCCTGCAGGCGGCAAGTGGTAAATATGAGCCATTAACAATCACTATTTCATAGTTATCTGATTTAAGGAAATAAAAACACATTTAAACATTGATATACAGTGTGTGTGTGTGTGTATATATATATATATATATATATATATATATATATATATATATATATATATATATATATATATATATATATATATATACTGTATAAACTCTTATTAAACAGGTGTAAAACATCTATCATCTTACAAGGAACAATACTTAATAGACCCCCTTGAGCTCTAGTTATTTTGTGCGTACAGTCTGCAGGGTGCATTTTCTAAATCTATATCGCCTGCATTACTACTTCTAAAATGTTCTATTTACAATCCCTGGTGGGCAAAAACAAACAAGTTCTTTTTTGCCTTACCACAGGCTGGTAATGTCTAAAGGTTATGTGCATCCTCTGGAGACAGGAGAGCCCTCAGTTCTCTGTAAACATGAGTATACAGCGTCGAGTGATATATTCCACATCAAGAGAAAATGCCCCTGGCTATATTTTATTATGCAGCTTTAAATCTCGTCACTGTCCATCCTCTGGGGCTTGCTGTGCATTCATCTATTTTGCCAAATGTATATATATATATATATATATATATATATATATATATATATATAGATAGAGAGAGAGAGAGAGAGAGAGAGAGAGAGAGAGATTTTTTTCCTCCATCATTTTACTATTGCAATATTCTGTAAAGAATACATTAGGCAAATTAATGTAAATTAATGCATGTTCTGGATCATGAAGGAAAGACAGCATTATAGAAGAAATATGTTCATTTATAGATTTTTTTTTTTAATGAGTGTATTAATTAAAAGTATATACAGTGTATATATACAGTGTGTATATATGTGTTTATATATACAGTATCTCACAAAAGTGAGTACACCCCTCACATTTTTGTAAATATTTTATCATATCTTTTCATGTGACAACACTGAAGAAATGACACTTTGCTACAATGTAAAGTTGTGAGTGTACAGCTTGTATAACAGTGTAAATTTGCTGTCCCATCAAAATAACTTAACATGCAGACATTAATGTCTAAACCGTGTGCAAAAAAAGTGAGTACACCCCTAAGTGAAAATGTCCAAATTGGGCCCAATTAGCCATTTTCCCTCTCCAGTGTCATGTGACTCATTAGTGTTACAAGGTCCCAGGTGTGAATCGGGAGCAGGTGTGTTAAATTTGTCATTATCGCTTTCACTCTCTCATACTGGTCACTGGAAGTTCAACATGGCACCTCATGGCAAAGAACTCTCTGAGGATCTGAAAAAAAGAATTGTTGCTCTACATAAAGATGGCCTAGGCTATAAGAAGATTGCAAGAACCTGAAACTGAGCTACAACACGGTGCCCAAGACCATACAGCAGTTTAACAGGACAGACATCGCATGGTCGACCAAAGAAGTTGAGTGCACGTGCACATCGTTATATCCATACGTTGTCTTTGGGAAATAGACGTATAAGTGCTACCAGCATTGCTGCAAAGGTTGAAGGGGTGGGGGGTCAGCCTGTCAGTGCTCAGACCATACTCCGCACACTGCATCAAATTGGTCTGCATGGCTGTCATCCCAGAAAGAAGCCTCTTCTAGAGATTTTACACAAAAAAGCCCCCAAACAGTTTGCTGAAGACAAGCAGACTAAGGACATGGATTGCTGGAACCATGTCCTGTGGTCTGATGAGACCAAGATAAACTTATTTGGTTCCTATGGTATTAAGCATGTGACTGAAGCAGTGTGTGATCCCTCTCTTCGGAAACTGGGCCGCAGGGCAGTATTCTAACATGATAACGACCCCAAACACACCTCCAAGATGACCACTGCCTTGCTAAAGAAGCTGAGGGTAAAGGTGATGGACTGGCCAAGCATGTCTCCAGACCTAAACCCTATTGAGCATCTGTGGGGCATCCTCAAACAGAAGGTGAAGGAGCGCAAGGTCTCTAATATCCACCAGCTCTGTGATGTCATCATGCAGGAGTGGAAGAGAACTCCAGTGGCAACCTGTGAAGCTTTGGTGAACTCCATGCCCAAGATGGTTAAGGCAGTGCTGGAAAATAATGGTGGCCTCACAAAACATTGACACTTTGGGCCCAATTTGGACATTTTCACTTAGGGGTGTACTCAATTTTGTTGCCAGCGGTTTAGACATTAATAGCTGTGTGTTGAGTTATTTTGAAGGGACAGCAAACTGACACTGTTAGGCCTCTTTCACACGGACTGTCCGTTCAGGTCCGCCTGTCAGTTTTTTAGGCGGACCTGAACGGACACTCCATGGAGGTCTATGGAGCGTCGGATGTCAGCGGTGACATGTCCACTGACATCCGACCTGCTCTGATCTGAAAAAGTGTAACGGAGGAAAACCCTACTTTTCCATCCGTTTTCGGATTGGGTGACGACGGACTCTATGGTCCGTCATCACCCGATCCCCCATAGGGGAGAACGGCGCTCTGACAGGTCCTGTCATCTTTCTGCTCAGCGGGGATCGGCGGAGCGATCCCCGCTGAGCAAGCGGATGTTCACGGGGCGGATCAACACTGATCCGCCCCATGTGAAAGAGCCCTAATACAAGCTGTACACTCACAAATTTACATTGTAGCAAAGTGTCATTTCTTCAGTGTTGTCACATGCAAAGATATAATAAAATATTTACAAAAATGTGAGGGATGTACTCACTTTTGTGAGATACTGTATATATATATATATATATAAAGACAAAAAAGGTTACATAGTTACATAGTAGGTGAGGCTGAAAAAAAGACACAAGTCCATCAAGTCCAACCTATGTGTGTGTTTATCTGTCAGTATTACATTGTATGTTGTGATCGCTCAGGTGCTTATCTAATAGTTTCTTAAAACTATTGATGCTCCCCGCTGAAACCACCGATTGCAGAAAGAATTCCACATCCTTGCTGCTCTTAGAGTAAAGAACCCTCTACGCTGTTTAAGGTTAAACCTCTTTTCTTCTAATTTTAAGGAGTGGCCACATGTCCTATTAAATTCCCTTCCGCGGAAAAGTTTTATCTCTATTGTGGGGTCACCAGTACAGTATTTGTAAATTGAAATCATGTCCCCTCTCAAGCGCCTCTTCTCCAGAGAGAATAAGTTCAGTGCTTGTAACCTTTCTTCATAACTAATATCCTCCGGTCCCTTTATTAGTTTTGTTGCCCTTCTCTGTACTCGCTCCATTTCCAGCACATCCTTCCTGAGGACTGGTGCCCAGAACTGGACAGCATGCTCCAGGTGAGGCCAGACCAGAGTCTTGTAGAGCGGGAGAATTACCACTTTATCTCTTGAGTTAATCCCCTTTTTAATGCATGCCAATATTCTGTTTGCTTTGTTAGCAACAGCTTGGCATTGCATGCAATTGCTGAGCCTATCATCTACTAGGACCCCCAGGTCCTTTTCCATCCTAGATTCCCCCAGAGGTTCTCCCCCCAGTGTATAGATTGCATTCATATTTTTGCCACCCAAATGCATTATTTTACATTTTTCTACATTGAACCTCATTTGCCATGTAGTTGCACACCCCATTCATTTGTTCAGATCTACCTGCAAGGTTTCCACATCCTGCGGAGAAGTTATTGCCTGCTTAGCTTAGTATCATCCGCAAATACAGAAATTGAGCTGTTCCTCCCATCCTCCAGGTCGTTTATGAATAAATTAATTAGGATTGATCCCAGGACAGAACCCTGGGGGACCTCACTTTCCACCCGACCATTCTGAGTACTCCCCATTTATCACTATCCTCCGAACTTGCCCTTGTAGCCAGTTTTCAATCCATGTAATGAACCTATGGTCCGTGCCAACTGACCTTACTTTGTACAGTAAACGTTTATGGGGAACTGTGTCAAATGCTTTTTGCAAAATCCAGATACACCACGTCTCTGAGCCTCCCTTTATCTACATGGCAGCTCACCTTCTCATAAAAGGTTAATAGATTGGTTTGGCAAGAACGATTCTTTATGAATCCATGCTGCTTACTGCTAATGATACTGTTTTCACTGCTAAAATCTTGTCTATAGTCCCTTATCATCCCCTCCAAGAGCTTACATACTATTGATGTTAGGCTAACTGGTCTGTAATTCCCAGGGATGTATTTTGGCCCTTTTTTAAATATTGGTGCTACACTGGCTTTTCTCCAATCAGCTGGTACCATTCCAGTCAGTAGACTTTCAGTAAAAATTAGGAACAATGGTCTGGCAATTACTTGACTGAGTTCCCTAAGGACCCTCAGGTGCAAGTCATCTGGTCCCGGTGACTTATTAATGTGAAATTTTTCAAGTCTATTTCTAATTCTGTCCTCTGTTAGGCATGTGGGTGTCTCCTGTGATGTGTCCTGTGGATAAACACTGCAGTTTTGGTTACTGAAGCTCCCGATTTCCTCGTGAAGACTGAGGAGAAGAACAAATTCAATACCTTCGCCATCTCACCATCCTTTGTAACTAGATTCCCTTCCTTGTTCTTTATGGGGCCAATATGGTCTGTCCTCCCTCTTTAACTGTTTATATACTTAAAGAATTTCTTGGGTTTTTTTTTTTGCTCTCCCCCACTATGTGTCTTTTGTGTTCTATCTTAGCCGCTCTAATTGCACCCTTACATTTCTTGTTGCATTCTTTGTAAAGTCTGATTGCTGATGATGATCCCTCAGCCTTGTATTTTTTGAAGGCCTTCTCCTTTGCTTTTATATGCATTTTTACATTGGAATTAAGCCATCCAGGACTTCTGTTCACTCTTTTAAATTTATTTCCCAATGGGATGCATTGGCTAATGCCCTTATTTAATATGCTCTTAAAGCAAACCCATCTCTCCTCCATGTTCTTTGTTCCTAAGATTTTCTGCCAATTTATATCTTCTAGCAAGGTTTGTAGTTTAGGGAAGTTGGCTCTTGTGAAATTCAGTGTCTTTGTATTCCCCTTATGTTTCCTATTTGTGTGATTTATACTGAAGCTAATTGACCTGTGATCGCTGTTACCTAAATTGCCCCATATTTCCACATCCGTGATCAGGTCTGTATTGTTGGTAATCAGTAGGTCTAGTAACACTTTGTTTCTAGTTAGTGCGTCTACCATCTGACCCATGAAATTGTCCTGCAAGACATTTAGGAACTGGCGAGCCTTAGACGAATGAGTGGTTCCTTCCGCCCAGTCTATGTCTGGATAATTAAAATCCCCCATTATTCTGACACCTCCATGCCGCTAATCCAATTTGTGATAAGAGGCCTATGGCATACTCCCAGTATTACTTTCCCCTTAGTTGTATCCCTTTGGAGCTCTACCCATAAGGATTCCACCTCCTCCCTAGCTCCCCTAGTGATGTAATCTCTCACATTCACTTGTACATTATTCTTGATATACAGGCATACCCCTCCCCCTTTTTTACCCTCCCTATCACTGCGATAAAGGAAATACCCTTGAATGGTTGCCAGCCAATCATGAGAGCTGTTGAACCAAGTCTCTGAAATTCCCACAAAATCAAAATCCTCCTTGTACAACAGTATCTCTAGTTCTCCCATCTTGTCCGTCAGGCTCCTGGCATTCGTGAACATGCCACGTAGTTTAGACCGGTCGCATACTGTCTTCTTATTGGGTGTTCCGAGGTTGCAAATAGGACTTGTTACTATACTTACCTCGGGTTTATGTGCTTTAGTCAACCTACCACTAATGCCCCCAATACTACACTTTGGATTATGTTCTGCGCTGACTATCTCTACCTCTGGACCCTCCAGGTAAACTGACTTTATATGTGCCACCAAGAAATCACACAAGATTAACCCTCTCTCTATAGCAGAATAATGGCTGGGCGGGAGTGCTCTCACCGGACACAGTGGATGACAGATCAGTGTACCAGGTCACTGCCTATACCATGTGATCACTCAGACCAATCACAGCAAATCACATGGTAATGGTACACAATTAATGACTTCCATGTGTTACATTCATTGTGTACTATTGTGGTGATCTCTGTGATTAGTCACAGTGATCACATGGTACAGACAGGGCCAATTACAGCCCATCTGTACAATGTGCTCAGCTGTGGCCAATCACAGCTAACCACTAAAGTACACACTGGATGAATGGATGTCAATCATAAAAAAATGGTTGCTTATAACAGTGATTATTACTGTACTTTTATAAGCAATCATAATGTATTAAAAAAAATAAACCAAGATCACCTTCCTAGAGTGGTAAAGTGTTAGTATGGTAACACTGTATTGCTCTGGTCACAGTATGTAAAAAAAAATAAATTGTAAAAAAAAAAATTAAAAGAATGTATTATTATTATTTTTTTTACATATTTTCACCAATCAGTGTCCCTGATTGCTGCCACACCAGTTATATGATGATGCTGTATTGCTCACAGTATGTACAAATAAAAAAATAAAAATTGTGAAAAAAAAATATTTTTTTACATTTCTTTGTAAAAATTGTGACAAAAAAATTGCAACTTCAAAAAACTTGCCATGCTACTTACAAAACACATTGGACTGTCTACTTTCCAAAAAAATGTAATTTTGGAGGGTATTTGTACTGTCCTGGCATTTTCAGCCTCAAGAAATTAGATCGACCATCAGTACATCAAGACTGATTGATTTTCGGATATACTGTATATACATAGTTTATAGTGTATAACTTTCCTACAGACTAAATAATATACACTGATCTGGGTAATTTTTACCAAAGAATACATTTGGCCTACATTTATGAAGAAAGATTATTTATTTGCAAAGTTTTATAACAGAAACAAAGAAAAACTCTGTCTTTATTGTTTATTTAGCCAAAAATAAAAACCCAGTGGTGAATAAATACCACCAAAAGAAATCTCTATTTGTGTGAAAAAATTATAAACTTTAATTTAGGTGCAAGACTGAGCAATTGTTATTGAAAATATGACAGCGCTGAATATTGGCCTGGGCAGAAAGGGAGTAAATATGTTCCGTATTGGTTAAAAACCATGAGTTTGAGTATGCATGTGTATAAAAAATCACAGATTGGACAAAGAACGTGATTTAGGGCTCGCTCACACTAGAATGCTGTACTGAAAACCCACATTCCATACTGGCCTTGTGTTCTGCAGCGGGTGTCAGTGGAAAATTAACAACACCCCAAATGCAGGTCGCAAACGCAGTGCGTTTGCCCACACTGGATCGCATGGTACATTTGCGGTGCATTTCCAAAAGTAGTGCATGTAAATGAATGAGCTAAAATCATACTGCACAAAACTCTATGTGAATCTCACAGGAGCACGCAGCAAGATCACATGCAATTCCCAGTGTGAATGAGCTCTAAAACCACAGAATTGATGTATATAACCAATATAAAGGTTTTTGGTGTCTAGGACCAGCATGTTTCGTGAGAGACACACTTCCTCAGGATTTAAGCCTTATAATATATACAATGAATCTGAAATTCTCTTTATATGGTTATATATGTTTCCTCCAATAGGACATCCTATACTCTCTTAAAAACATTTTTTTATAAATCATCAAAAAAGGAGTGAACCATCACTTATTTACAACTGCCAGCAAAGCTCAGTCCCCAGTTTGAAGATTCCATATGTGTATCCACTGCCTCAAACTACAATATTTGCAGGTGCCTTCAAGATATATTGTTAAGGCCACATCTTGTAAGTGAGATCCATTTAAAGATCACGCCCAGAACTGATACCCTTGCCACCCCCCCCCCCCAAACCCTACTGATACCAAAGAATTCCATAACCAACCAATCTTAATCTATGGTCACAGCACTGTAATTACAATACAAACAATAGTTATATTTGACAATCCAATATGAGCTTACTTGAAAAATCTCCTTTCATGTTGTGAGTGCTGTCTGTCAGCTGGCCATCCCTTTCCACAACTTCCTGGATTCCCTGCATGCTTTCTTCTCTGCTGTTTAACCACTGGCCTACCAGGCACTAACACCCCCTTTCCGCCCAGGCCATTTTTCAGCTTTCAGCGCTGTCGCACTTCGAATAACAATTGCGCGGTCATGCTACATTGTACCCAAACAAATTTCTTATAATTTTCTTCACATAAATAGAGCTTTCTTTTGGTGGTATTTAATCACTGCTGGGTTTTTTATTATATACAAAAAAAAAAAAAGACCAAAAATTTTGGAAAAAAAAAAGTTTTTTACTTTTTTTTCTGTTAATAAACTTTGTAACCAAGTTATTTTTCGCCTTCACTGATGTGCGCTGATGAGGTTGCACCGATGGGCACTGATAAGCTGAACTGGGGGGCATTGATGAGGTGGCACTTATGGGCACTGATGAGGTGGCATTGATGAGGAGGCACTAATATGCCGCACTTATGGGCACTGATAGGTGGCACTGATATGTGGCACTGATGAGCACTGATAGGCAGCACTGATGGGCACTGTTAGGTGGCACTGATGGGAGGCACAGGTGGGCACTGATAGGCGGCACTGGTGGGCACGGATAGGCAGCATGGATAGGCAGTACAGATTGGCACTGATGGGCATTGATGGGTGGCACTGATGGGCATTGGACAGCAGCGATGGGCAGCACTGATAGGCGGCACTGTTTGCCAGCACTGACTGGCATGACTAATGCGCACTGATTTGTGGCACTTGTGGGCAGTGGTGTGCACTGATTGCTGCCCCTGGTGGGCACTGTATGCTGGCATTGGTAGGCACTGTATTGCTTACACTTTAGTTCTTTATTGTAATCAGGGCACTGATGATCAGTACCTTGATTACATTGCATCTCCGTGTTTACATGTGACCGGCTGTGATTGGACACAGCTGATCACATGGTTAAAGAGCCACGGATGCGGCTCTTTACACAGATCGGGGTCACGCCGTGTAATAGCAACACGGCCCGATTGCCACGCTGCACGCCTCCACGGGTGCGCAAGAGCGGCCATTCTGGGACGCCGTCATATGACAGCATCCCAGAACAAGAGCCACACTGCCCCGCCGTCATTTGACAGTGGGCGGGCGGCAACCAGTTAAAACAGTAGTAAACCGCAGTTGATGGAACAAACAAAATCCCCTGTAGGACAATGTCTTGCAGGGGATGCATTGCACACTTGCACATTATGAGAAACTTACCTTAGAATGAAGCCCTCCAATGCGCTGTCACAGCTGAGAGGGCTGATATCTTCCCCTGGGCTTTTCTTCCGGTTTCGCGTCCTACAATAAATTTATACTTAAAACGATAATGCACTATCTAGCCTCTTTCTTACTTTAAATTGAGGAAAACATCTCTGGATTATACCTGGGGGATCCTGCAAAACCCGTCATACTTAAGCCTCATACACAGAATCGGATTTTCCACAGACAAAACCTCAGACTTTTGTCCGAAGGCGTGTGCCTGGATTTTGTCTTGCATACAAACGGCACATAATTGTCGAACGTAGTGACATACTAGATATACTATGAGCCGAAAAAAACCCCCACCCTTTGTGCTCCTTCTGCCAATTTCGTGTTAGTAGAAGTTTGGTGAATGTTGATTCGCGCTTTTCATTTCGCGCTTTTCATTTCGCGCTTTTCAGTTTGTTTCTGAACGGCCGTTCGTCAACCAGCCATGTTGCGGTATCAGAGGAGATAATGTGTTATTTATTATTGGCCTTGGAGTTATTGCTTTGACCCAAGTCCAGTCCAGGAACAGGAGGAGGAGGAGTTCTTGGACCAAAAATTGGTTGCTTTATTAATCGTGATCAGTTATGTCATATGCCTTTGCTGCTGGAGCTCCAGGAGAATAATCCAGATGATTTTCGGAATTATCTCCGGATGACAGATCCCTGCTTTCACCAACTCTTGGCATTGTTGACCCCCTATATTAAGAAGCAGGACACATGCATGAGGTTTTTATTTTATTGTTTGGTTGAATAATAATGATTTGATTTGGTATATTTTACATATTTTTGGATGCATAGAATGCACTGTTTGGTTAAGTTCTATTGGCAGATAGAATGTCTAATTTTATTTGTTTTCTCTTTTTAATACACAATAAAAAAATTGTGGAGAATAATACTTGATTATGTGTTTTACTTCAAATGACAGTTTGGGAGTAGGCAGTTACATTTTAACCACTTCAGCCCCGGAAGATTTTATCTCCTTCCTGACCAGAGCACTTTTTGCAATTCGGCACTGTGTCACTTTAACTGACAATTGCGCGGTCGTGCGACGTTACACCAAAACAAAATTGACGTCCTTTTTGTCTCACAAATAGAGCTTTCTTTTGGGGGTATTTGATCACATGTGTGGTTTTTATTTTTTGCGCTATAAAAAAAAAAAAAAAGAGCCACAATTTTGAAAAAAAAGCAATATTTTTTACTTTTTGCTATAATAAATATCCCCCAAAAATATATAAAAAAACTATTTTTTTCCTCAGTTTAGGCCGATATGTATTCTTCTACATATTTTTGGTAAAAAAAAAATAGCAATACGCGTATATTGATTGGTTTGCGCAAAAGTTATAGTGTCTACAAAAAAGGGGATAGTTTTTTGGCGTTATTTATTTTTTTTATTAGTAATGGTGGCGATCTGCAATTTTTATCGTGACTGCGACATTATGGCGGACACATCGGACAATTTTGACACTATTTTGGGACCATTGTCAATTATACAGTGATCAGTGCTATAAAAATGTACTAATTACTGTGTAAATGACAGTGGCAGTAGCACGGAAGGGGTTAAACACTAGGGGGCAATCAAGGGGTTAAGTGTGTCTTAGGGAGTGATTCTAACTGTGGGGGGGGTGGGCTACCACTGACATGACAGCGATCACTGCTCCCAATGACAGGGAACAGTAGATCCCTGTCATGTCACTAGGCAGAACAGGGAAATGCCTTGTTTACATATGTATCTCCCCGTTCTGCCGCTCCGTGACATGATCGCCAGGGACACCAGCAGGCATTGAGTCTGCGGGACCCATGGGCATGGTCATGCGCCCGCTAGCCCCGCCAGTTAAAGGGAATGTACAGGTACGCCCATTTGCCCACCGCTGCCATTGTGCGACATATATCGGCGTGCGTGGTCGGCAAGTGGTTAAAAAATACAATGTAAAATTAACAAGGGACACCAACATAGTTGTATCTTTGATCTTAGAAATTACAGAATAATGGTGTTGTGGTAACTTGCACCAAAAAAAAAAAAAAAAATAACGAGCATAATAATATTATTCTTGATATCACTAGAAAAAAAAAGCCTTTGAAAATTTGTTTGCAATAACTCCATCAGTATCACCAGCAAAGCAGCTTCATTATTATCCCATTAAAGAAGAAGAGAATGTGAGCTACATTTTGATATTTCATAATTTGCCACGTCACGAATGTTAATTCTCCATTACGAACCCTAGTTTACAAGAAGATCCTTGCTTCCGAGAATGCGTGTTTGTACTTTGGACTTTTGTCCGAAAGACTTGTGTACACACTCTTGGAAAATTCGACAACAGACAGCCTGCCATCCAACATTTGTCCGCGGAAAATCCGACAACAATTGACCGATGGAGTATATAAACGGTCGGATTTTCTGCCAACAGTCTGTCATCACACATTTCCCATCGGAAAATCCGAACGTGTGTACGAGGCTTAAGAGCCCAGAGGAAGTTCAGCTGCTTTTGTAGACCAAACTTGATTGTGCGGTCACACACCTTGAGGTGAGCACAGTCACACATGGGGGGAGCACGTGTGTGAAGTCACTGTTCCTATTATCTGGACCATCAGCACAGAGTCACCTTATGAGACATTATTTTTCAATATTAATCATTTTCACTGTGGACTTAAGAATGAAAATAAGAATGTTTGATATTTTGATGTTAATTTGAAATACTTCAATTTTATTTCATTGTTAATTATTTTCACTGTGAACTTGCTTGAAACAAAGATTTTTGATTTATTTGAAGCGTTATGCAACATAATATTCACTTATCCATATATTATTGTTTTTCTCATAACTTGCACTCTTTATGTAATTGTTCACGGTAATGATTCTTGTTATTTATATTTACATTAGTGAGGTTAATATCACATAGCGCTGCATTTTTTTTTATTTATTTACTTTTTACACAGATTATGGGAGTGTGATTAATACTAAGCTGCTTTGTATTGGTTCTCTATCTACAATTTACAATTTAATTTGTATGTACATTATTTAACACTACCCTTGATGGTAGTTGCAACCTAGGTTGGTTATCTCTAATGGTAGCTCACAAGATATCTATCTATCTATACCAGTGATGGCGAACATTGGCACGCCAGGTGTTTTGGATCTACATTTCCCATGATGCTCATGCACTCTGCAGTGTAGTTGAGCATCATGGGAAATGTAGTTCCAAAACATCTGGGGTGCCAAGGTTCGCCATCACTGATCTATACAGAAGTGCCTACTCACAGGGTATAGTGACTATGTGTAACGAAATTCAAGGAAGAAAATGTGTGAGGAGCTTCACAAAGTAATTTTACCAACCTCAAGATCATTCTGAGTAATAGAAGTAGGCTAGAAATAAGTGAAATACAAATATAATTTTACATTTTGACCATAGATACATTATGATTTAATAGGAATTTATCTGCTAATAGGAATGTATCCACTATACTGAATTAGAAACTTAGATGACAAGCTAATGTCATTCTTATCCGCATAATTCGATTTTCCCATGGCGTATTATTACAGCAATACGTTTAGTTGAATGTCATAGATATTTATGTATGTTGACAATTTTCACCTACTAGACTTGTAGTATGTCTTATCCCCTCTCCAGAATGCAAATTCTACTGATCACATACTACTCTGTGTAAGACAAACAATGAATAATCTTTGGCATTTACGGTATTCACGTTGTTACAATAACCTCACTATGTAAAACTAATCAAAAATTTGTAAACAACTGTGTAAATTTCCAAAACTGGTTCTCTCTCCAAAAAAATGTGTGTTTGCTTGGACTGATCCTGACAGCAACTGAGGGTAACTCTGTTCAATGTAGGGACACCGACAGCATTATAAACCCGAAAGAGGCTCTAACCCTTCTTCATGCATTAAGCTACCTACCATCCAAATGAGAAGAAACAAGACAAAGTTGAAGGGAGCAACACAAGAAGAGTAACAAATAGGTAATAGGGAGCGTAACAAGAAAATAGAATAAACAGAACCAAGAATAGAGGCAGGGAGACTGAAATAAATGAACAAATAAGAAGAAATAATGTATCATTAAAAATAATAAAAGAATAGCTTTTGCGTCAATACTCACCTTTAGCCCCTTTTCACACTGGCAGAGTCCGTCAGTGGATCCACCCGCTCAGCACGGGATCACTCCACTGATTTCCACTGAGCAGGTGGATGACAGGTTCATGTCCGCTCCGCTGGGCTGTCGGATGGAAACGGACTGCCTCTTTGTTTCCATTTGACTGTCTTTCATTTGGACAGACAGGTGGGAATGGATCCCCATCTGTCTGTTTTTAGCAGACAGGATCGATGTTGGCGGGTGTCAGAGGACATAGAGTGCAATGGAGTGCAATGGATGGTCCGATTTTTTTCATCAGTTTTTCAGACGGACCCAATTGGTCCATCAGTGTGAAGGGGGCATTTTTCATGTTCTGTTTTAAAACTCCTTTATGCAAAAGACATACCTCATGAGACCCAATCTGCATGGACAAAATGGCTACTTGCTAACAAGAAGACTCAGAATGAAATCCCATGTAGATTATTCCAGGCTGGCATGTCACAAATTATAAAAAACAGGGGTTGTAGACTGGATGGTCCTCGGTACGATACGGCACCTCATCCCAATAGATTTAAAGTTGAGATATACATCATAGGATAAGAAAACTGAAGTACATAAGTAAAAATATACAATACTTTATTAACAAGGTTAAAAACATTGGTACAATGTTACATTTCAAAGGTGTGCACCAAAGTGAGGAATTATAAAACCACAACAATTTGTAGCAGGGATTACAAGACTTAGCCTAGGAGCGTGGTGGCCAATCTTGTAAACAGGTAGTCGAGAGTCCTTTCGCCTAAAGCAGCTTCCTCAGGGACAGTTGGTTGTACCTGTATCGCTACTGTAAATTCTATAATGGAAAATTCATAATCAGATACAAAGTAATAACAGCAAAATGATATACACTATACTTGACATAGGTAAATTGTGTAAATATTGTGGGGTTGTCAGGCGTGACAACTATTTTTACTTATGTACTTCAGTTTTCTTTTGGCACCGCAATAATCCCTTATCCTATGATGTATATCTCAACTTTATATCACAAATTATGTTTTCTGGGGATTACTTGAAAGTGAAAATGCATTTCAGGGTCAAAGCCTTCAGACTCTCTAAAAGAACCTCTTAACACAGAGAGGGTAAAATAAAACTAACCAAGAGTAATGGAGAGTTTAGCATCTGTGATCTTGTGACCACTGTGGTTGACTGCCTCAGTGGTGACATGTTTGGGAGCTGGTCCTGATCCTTATTAACCACTTCAATACCAGGCACTTAAACACCTTCCTGCCCAGACCAATTTTCAGCTTTCAGCGCTGTCGCAGTTTGAATGACAATTGCGCGGTCATCCAACACTGTGCCCAAACAAATTTTTTAGCATTTTGTTCCCACAAATAGAGCTTTCTTTTGGTGGTATTTGATCACCTCTGCGGTTTTTATTTTTTGCGAAACAGATAAAAAATTTTGAAAAAAATAAGTTTTGCTTTTGTTTTTGTTTAAAAAATTTTGTAAATAAGTAAGTTTTCTCTTTCACTGATGGGCACTGATAAGGCGGCACTGACGGGCACTGATAAGGCGGCAGCGATGAGGTGGCACCAATGAGCGGGCACTGACGGGCACTGACAATGGACACTGATATGCGGCACTGATGGGCACTGGTAGGCGGCACTGATGGGTGGCACTGATATGTAGCACTGATGGGCATTGATAGGCGGCACTGATGGGCACTCATGGGTGGCACTGGGTGGCACTGGTGGGCACTGATGGGCACTGTTAGGCGACACTGATGGGCACTGAAAGGCTGCACAGATGGGTTCTTATGGGTGGCACTGATGGGCACTGATAGGCGGTACTGCTGGGCACTGATAGGCGGCACTGATGGGCACTGATACGTGGCACTGATGGGCACTGATACGTGGCACTGATGGGCACTGATACGCAGCACTGATAGGCATCCCTGGTGGCACTGGCAGTGGTAGGCATTGGAGTGGGCACTGATTGGCAGCTGCCTGGGCATTGATTGGCAGCTGCCTTTGCACAGATCAGTATTTCCCTGGGGGTCTAGGGGGCATACCTGGTGGTCCAGTGTGGCTGGTTTCCCTGGTGGTCCTGGGCGGCTTCCCTGGTGGTCCTGGGCGTCTTCCCTGGTGGTCCTGGGTGGGATCCGAGGGGGGGCTGTGCACAAACAATCAGCACAGACCCCCCTGTCAGGAGAGCAGCCGATCGGCTCTCCTCTACTCGCGTCTGTCAGACGCGAGTGAGGAAAAGCCAATCACCGGCTCTTCCTATTTACATCGTGATTAGCCGTGACTGGACACGGCTGATCACGTGGTAAAGAGTCTCCGTCAGATACTCTTTACCTAGATCGGTGTTACGGGGTGTCAGACTGACACCCCGCAACAACGATCGCCGCGATGCGCGCCCCCGGGGGCGCGCAGCGGCTCAATATCCTGCGGATGTCATATGACGTCCAGTCAGGATATTGAAACCACTTTGCCGCCGTCACCCTGCTATATGGCGGGCGGCAAGTGGTTAAGGACTGAGAGCTGTCAGTGTGCTCTGAGCATAGAACTACCAACTGCTCAGTAACACATATGTGCAACCTGTGGGCATTTAAGCCCACCCATATATGTGTTAAGTGGGAGGCAACAGGTTTTAAATATACAGTATCTCACAAAAGTGAGTGTTATACCCCTCATACATTTTTGTAAATATTTTATTATAGCTTTTCATGTGACAACACTGAAGAAATTACACTTTGCTACAATGTAAAGTAGTGAGTGTATAAGATGCCCAAGAGGTGCTGGAAAATAATGGTGGCCACACAAAATATTGACACTTTGGGCCCAATTTGGACATTTTCACATTTTAGGGATGTACTCACTTTTGTTGCCAGCGTTTTAGACATTAATGGCTGTG
Source organism: Aquarana catesbeiana (assembly GCF_042186555.1). NCBI lineage: Eukaryota > Metazoa > Chordata > Amphibia > Anura > Ranidae > Aquarana > Aquarana catesbeiana. The sequence goes on along the minus strand of NC_133327.1, from coordinate 82,248,483 downwards.
TGTTGAGTTATTTTGAGGAAACAGCAAATTTACACTGTTATACAAGCTGTACACTCACTACTTTACATTGCAGCCAGTAATCCATGTCCTTAGTCTGACTGTCTTCAGCAAACTGTTTGTGGGCTTTCTTGTGCATCATCTTTAGAAGAGGCTTCCTACTGGGAAGACAGTAATGCAGACCAATTTGATGCAGTGTGCGGCGTATGGTCTGGTCAGAGAACTGACAAGCTGACCCTCAACCCCCTCAACCTCTGCAGCAATGCTGACAGCACTCAAACATCCCAAAGACAGCCTCTGGATATGACGCTGAGCACGTGCACTCAACTTCTTTGGTCGACCATGGAGAAGCCTGTTCTGAGTGGAACCTGTCCTGATAAACCACTGTATGCTGCAGCTCAGTTTCAGGGTCTTGGCAATCTTTTTATAGCCTAGGCCATCTTTATGTAGAGCAACAATTCTTTTTTTCAGATCCTCAGAGTTCTTTACCATGAGGTGCCATGTTGAACTTCCAGTGACCAGTATGAGAGAGTGAAAGCAATAACACCATATTTAACACACCTGCTCCCCATTCACACCTGAGACCTTGTAACACTAATGAGTCACATGACACCGGGGAGGGAAAATGGCTAATTGGGCCCAATTTGGACACTTTCACTTAGGGGTGTACTCATTTTTGTTGCCAGCGGTTTAGACATTAATGGCTATCTGTGGAGTTATTTTGAGGGGACAGCAAATTTACACTGTTATACAAGCTGTACACTCAATACTTTACATTGTAGCCAGTAATCCATGTCCTTAGTCTGATTGTCTTCAGGAAACTGTTTGTGGGCTTTCTTGTGCATCATCTTTAGAAGAGGCTTCCTTCTGGGAAGACAGTAATGCAGACCAATTTGATGCAGTGTGCGGCATATGGTCTGGTCTGAGAACTGACAGGCTGACCCTCAACCCCCTCAACCTCTGCAGCAATGCTGACAGCACTCAAACATCCCAAAGACAGCCCCTGGATATGACGCTGAGCACGTGCACTCAACTTCTTTGGTCGACCATGGAGAAGCCTGTTCTGAGTGGAACCTGTCCTGATAAACCACTGTATGCTACAGCTCAGTTGCAGGGTCTTGGCAATCTTCTTATAGCCTAGGCCATCTTTATGTAGAGCAACAATTCTTTTTTTTCAGATCCTCAGAGTTCTTTACCATGAGGTGCCATGTTGAACTTCCAGTGACCAGTATGAGAGAGTGAAAGCAATAACACCAAATTTAACACACCTGCTCCCCATTCACACCTGAGACCTTGTAACACTAACGAGTCACATGAACACCGGGGAAGGAAAATGGCTAATTGGGCCCAATTTGAACACTTTCACTTAGGGGTGTACTCACTTTTGTTGCCAGCGGTTTAGACATTAATGGCTATGTGTGGAGTTATTTTGAGGGGACAGCAAATTTACACTGTTATACAAGCTGTACACTCACTACTTTACATTGTAGCAAAGTGTCATTTCTTCAGTGTTGTCACATGAAAAGATAGAATTAAATATTTACAAAAATGGGAAGGGTGTACTCACTTTTGTGAGATACTTTATATATATATATATATATATATATATATATATATATATAAATATATATATATATAAAATTTATCTGCCAGGCAGGTGACCTATAGACTCCATTATGTACAATGGACATGTCAATTACTATATGGTAATATTGCACTTTGGTTTATGGTTGTAATCAGGTTAAATATGACAAATGTGTTCATGCCAACATATCCAAATTAGTTTTAAGTTATTTCTGTATTTGAAAGGCATGTGCGCCCAACAATTATCTGTAAAGATTGCAAAAATGATTTATTAAGGCATTTTATTTTCCTGACCTTTACAACCCACATTCAGAGCAATTTAAAACAAATGTAATCAATATCTTATTTTAAATCACAAGCTGCCTTGTTCTATTTCTACGGGGAGCTCGGCATGACATTTGAGAATTTCCAGCGGTATTGTTTATACAGAGCCGCATACTTGTTTTGGAATATTGAAAAATAGACTTATGCTTTGTCAGCAAAAAAGTTTCAGGAACTCTCAACCGTCTAATTGTAAAAATTGTTTCCTGGTTAGTTGTATACGCTGCTAAGTGTTGAGTAATCATTGTGGATTCTTACCTGCTGATGTTTCTGTATAAACTGGCACATTGGCTTCAGTTACTTCCTACTTTCTTCAGTCACTTTCTACTTCTTGTGTGCTCAGTGGGAGGGTCTACCTGCTCACATTAGCTCATGTTGGATCATGTTGGATCCATTCCACTGACCTTCAGTCATGGCCTTCTTATAAGGCAGCTGGGAATCATAGTAAAACAAAGGTTCGGAGCAGTTCTGTATCTATGAGGGACACAGTTGTGATCTAAAGTTTACATACCTTGGCAGAATTTATGATTTCTTGGCCATTTTTTTGAGAAAATGAATTATAACACAAAAACTTTCCTTTCACTCATGGTTAGTGTTTGGCTGAAGCCATTTATTATCAGTCAACTGTGTTTACTCTTTTTAAATCATAGTGGCAACAGAAACTAGCCAAATGACCCTGATCAAAAGTTTACATACCCCAGTTCTTAATACCGTGTATTGCCCCCTTTAACATCAATGACAGCTTGAAGTTTTTTGTGGTATTTGTGAATGAGGCTCTTTACCTTCTCAGATGGTAAAGCTGCCCATTTCTCTTGGCAAAAAGTCTCCAGTTCCAGTAAATTCTTGGGCTGTCTTGCATGAACTGCACTTCTGAGATCTCCCCAGAGTGGCTCAATGATAATGAGGACAGGAGACTGGGATGGCCACTCCAGAACCTTCACTTTATTCTGCTGTAGCCAATGACAGATCGACTTGGCCTTGTGTTTTGGATCATTGTCATGTTGGAATGTCCAAGTAGGTCCCATGCGCAGCTTCCTGGCTGATAAATGCAAATGTTCCTCCAATATTTTTTGATAACATACTGCATTTATCTTGCCATCAATTTTGACCAAATTTCCTGTGCCTTTGTAGCTCACACATCCCCAAAACATCAGCGATCCACCTCCGTGTTTCACATTAGGAATGGTGTACCTTTCATCATAGGCCTTGTTGACTCCTCTCCAAATGTAGCATTTATGGTTTGGCCAAAATGCTCAGTTTTGGACTTATCACTCCAAATGACTGTGCCAGAAGGTTTGAGGCCTGTCTGTGCTGTTCTGCATTTTATAACCGGGATACTTTGTGGCATTTGCGTAGTAATGGCTTTCTTCTGGCGACTCGACCATGCAGCCTATCTTTCTTCAAGTGCCTCCTTAATGTACATCTTGAAACAGCCACACCACATGTTTTCAGAGAGTCCTGTATTTTACCTGAAGTTATTTGTGGGCTTTTCTTTGCATCTTGGACAATTTTCATGGCAGTTGTTGCTGAAATATTAGTTGGTCTACCTGACCGTGGTTTGGTTTCAACAGAACCCCTTATTTTTCACTTCTTGATTAGAGTTTGGCATTCTCAAATACAGTTCAACTACCTTTTCCCGCAGATACTTTGACAATTATTTTGCTTTCCCCATGATTCAGAATCTAGAAACATCAGTGCAGCACTGGATGAAAGATGCAAGGGTCTGTCAGGAGTCCAGAAACTCATTGACCTTTTATACACACACGCTAATTACAAGCAAACAGATCACAGGTGAGGATGGTTACCTTTAATAGCCATTCAAACCCCTTTGGGGCAACTTGTGTGCATGTTATCAGGCCAAAATCACCAGGGTATGTAAACTTTTGATCAGGATCATTTGGTTTGTTTCTGTTGTGATTATGATTTAAAAAGAGTAAACACAGTTGATTGATAATAAAGTACTTCAGCCAAACACTAACCATGAGTGAAATTTTTTTTTGTGTTATTCATATTCTCTGAAAATGGCCAAGAAATCATAAATTCTGCCAGGGTATGTAAACTTATGAGCACACACTTCCAATATAAAATGTGCAAATGAAACTAAAAACAAATAATGCTGCACTTGTGTTAATAAATCTATCCAACCACTTAGTGTCTCAATTCATTTTCCTGTGCCAATATGAGTGCCATCATAATAACATGTGAATAAATAATAATATAATACATTAATGTATATTTCTTTTTATAATAATATAAATCCTGTGCTTAAGTGCAATTAAATCGTTAATAAATATTGTCAGAAAAAAGTTTTAACTTGTTGGGTCTTCATAAATCCTCAAAAATCAGTGCTTTGTATCAATTCACCTCAGTGCTCCCCGACAGGAAATGCGCTCACCTCACAGAGTATGACCTCACACTTAAGTTTGGTCAAATAAAGCTTTTTAACCACTTGACCACTGGGCACTTAAACCCCCTTCCTAACCAGACCAATTTTCAGTTTTCGGTGATCTCACATTTTGAATGACAATTACTCAGTCATACAACACTGTACCCATATGAAATTTTTGTCCTTTTTTCACACAAATAGAGAGTTCTTTTTGTGGTATTTAATCACCATTGAGTTTTTTATTTTTTGCGCTATAAAAGAAAAAAGACTGCAAATTCTGTAACAAAATTAATTTTTGTTTCTGTTACAAAAATTAGCAAATTAGTAATTTTTCTTCATAAATTTTGGCCAACATTTATACTGCTACATATCTTTGGTAAAAATAAGTACAAATTGGTGTATATTATATGGTCTTTGTGAAAGTTATAGAGTCCACAAGCTATGGTGCCAATATCTGAAAATTGATCACACCTGAAGTACTGATGGCCTATCTAATTTCTTCAGACCCTAACATGCCAGAAAAGTACCAATTTCTCCCAAATGACCCCTTTTTGGAAAGAAGACATTCCAAGGTATTTAGAAAAATGCATGGTGAGTTTTTTGAAGTTGTCATTTTTTCCCACCATTCTTTGCAAAATCAAGATTTTTTTTTTTCACAAAATTGTCATATTAGCAGGTTATTTCTCACAAACAGCATATGCATACCACAAATTACACCCCAAAACACATTCTGCTATTACTCCCGAGTATGGCGATACCACATGTGTGAGACTTTTACACAGCGTGCCCACATACAGAGGCCCAACATGCAAGGAGCACCTTCAGGCGTTCTGGAGCACCCAGGTCAATTCTGACATTTCTCTCCTACATGTAAAAATCATCATTTATTTGCTAGAAAATTACATAGAACCCCAAAACATTATATATGTTTTTTTAGCAAAGACCCAAGAGAATACAATGGTGGTCATTGCAACTTTTTATCTCACAAGGTATTTGCGCAACAATTTTTCGAATGCGTTTTTTTGGGGAAAAAAACAGTTTTGTGCTTTAAAAAAAACAAAACAAAACAGTAAAGGTAGCCCAATGTTTTTGCATAATGTGAAAGATGAAGTTACACTGAGTAAATGGATACCTAACTTGTCACCCTTCAAAATTGCACACGCTCGTGGAATGGCGCCAAACTTCGCTGCGTAAAAATCCCCATAGGCGACGCTATAATATCTTTTACTGGTTACATGTTTTGGGTTGCAGATGAGGTCTAGGGCCAAAATTATTGCTCTCACTCTAACGTTCGCAGCGATACCTCACATGTGTGGTTTGAACACAGTTTTCATATGTGGACGGAACTTGCATATGTGTTCGCTTCTGCATGCAAGCACACCAGGACAGGGGCGCTTTAAAAAAAAAAAATTTTATTGTTCATTTTACTTTATATATTTTAGTTTGACACTTTTCTCTAAAAAATACATTTTTTGATCACTTTTATTCCTATTACAAGGAATGTAAACATCCCTTGTAATAGGAATATGGCATGACAGGTCCTCTTTACAGTGAGATATGGGGTCAATAAGACCCCACATCTCACCTCTAGGCTGGGAAGCCTGAAATAGAATAATAAAAAAAAAAAAAACGATCCTGGCTTTAGTCGTAGTGGTGAGTCGGTAGAAGCACCGGAGGGGGGGCATCCCCTCTCGCCTCCCGTAAGAATGATCAAGCAGTGTAACAGCCGCTATGATCATTCTTATGGTGTAGGGAATCGCCAGCTGATATCTGAATGATGCCTGTAGCTGCAGGCATCATTCAGATATCCCCACACAAAGTCAAGGACGTCATATGACAGCGGGCGGGAAGTGGTTAAAACGCTTTTTTTTTTTTAACACAAAGTTGTCCATTTATACAATATTTCTAACACACAGCATGTACATACCAAAAATTACACCCCAAAATAGATTCTCCTACTCCTCCTGAGTACGACGATACCACATGTATGAGACTTGCACAGCCGGGCCACATACAGAGGCCGAGTACAGCCGAGTATGGCTGAGCATGACAGAGTATGTATATATATCCCCAGAGGGCCCCCCCACTTACATCAGAGTCCCCAGAGAGCCCCCCTCCCCTTGGGAACCCCTGCAGAGACTCGGGGCTATGGGCCCCAGATTCGGGGCTATAGCCCCAGAAGCCACCCCCTAGCAACGCCACTGTTGCAGAGTATTGCGGGGTATTTTAGAGTATTGCTGAGCATGGAGGGATGGCTGAGCATGGATGGATGGATGGCTGGATGTGACTGCAACTGTCACAGAGCAGCGCTGTGGGCACTACAGATCCAGCCCACAGCGCTGCTGCCATCCGATCTCTCCCCCTCTCCCCCAATCGGTACACAGAGGGGCGAGAGGAACCGGCGTCATGACATGATGCCGGTTTGTTTACATGTGATCGCTCCGTCATTTTACGGAGCGATCATGTGGTAAACAGCCGCTATCAGAGGCCATTTACCGTGATCCGTGATGTTCTTGGGTGCGTGTTCTTGGGTGCGTACCGGCGGTCACGGTTGTTCTTGGGTGCGTGCCCCAGGGGCGCGCGAGAGCAGGGAGGATGTCACTGTACACCCTCCCAGAGGTATGCAACCGCCCTGTAGCCATCATTCGGCTATGGGCCGGTTGGCAAGTGGTTAATCACCCTGGACAGATCATGCTTTCCTCCTCGTTGCTCCTCTGATGTACCTCAATTATGACTTGTTATGAGAGAGAAAGAGCTCCAAGTGCTTATATCGTTTTAAACAATATTCAATTTATTAAAAAAATGTGCATAGAACTCACATTTAAAAGGTGCTCCAGTGCACCAACTGTATACAGCGTATGTCATATAAAACCACGATGCTGCAGCTACTTCGCGCCTCTCCGTGAAAGATGCAAAAACGTCTTGCCAAATAAATCTGCCCCTCCCCTTGGTTGGATAGATTTATTAACACCAGCGCAGCATTATTTGTTTTGAGATACGATAGAGAAGTGAGTACACCCCTCACATTTTTTGAAATATTTTATTATATCTTTTCATGTGACAACGCTGAAGAAATGACACTTTGCTACAATGTAAAGTAGTGAGTGTACAGCTTGTATAACAGTGTAAATTTGCAGTCCCCTCAAAATAACTCAACACACAGCCACTAATGTCTAAACGGCTGGCAACAAAAGTGAGTAGACCCCTAAGTGAAAATGTCCAAATTGGGCCCAATGTATCAATTTTTTGTGTGGCCACCATTATTTTCCAGCACTGCCTTAACCCTCTTGGGCATGGAGTTCACCAGAGCTTCACAAGTTTCCACTGGAGTCCTCTTCCACTCCTCCATGATGACATCACAGAGCTGGTAGATGTTAGAGACCTTGTGCTCCTACACCTTCCTTTTGAGGATGCCCCACAAAGGCTCAATAAGGTTAAGGTCTGGAGACATGCTTGGCCAGTCCATCACCTTTACCCTCAGCTTCTTTAGCAAGGCAGTGGTCATCTTGGAGGTGTGTTTGGGGTCGTTATCATGTTGGAATACTGCCCTGTGGCCCAGTCCCTGAAGGGAGGGGATCATGCTTTGCTTGAGTATGTCACAGTACACTTTGGCATTCATGGTTCCCTCAATGAACTGTACCTTCCCAGTGCCAGCAGCACTCATGCAGCCCCAGACCATGACACTCCCACCACCATGCTTGACTGTAGGAAAGACACACTTGTCTTTGTACTCCTCACCTGGTTGCTGCCACACATGCTTGACACCGTCTGAACCAAATAAGTTTATCTTGGTCTCATCAGACCACAGGACATGGTTCCAGTAATCCATGTCCTTAGTCTGCTTGTCTTCAGCAAACTGTTTGTGGGCTTTCTTGTGCATCATCTTTAGAAGAGACTTCCTTCTGGGGCGATAGTAATGCAGACCAATTTGATGCAGTGTGCGGCGTATGGTCTGGTCTGAGCACTGACAGGCTGACCCTCAACCACTTCAAAATCTGCAGCAATGCTGGCAGAACTCGAACATCCCAAAGATAACCTCTGGATATGACGCTGAGCACGTGCACTCAACTTCTTTGGTCGACCATGGCGAAGCCTGTTCTGAGTGGAACCTGTCCTGATAAACCACTGTATGGTCTTGGCCACCGTGCTGCAGCTCAGTTTCAGGGTCTTGGCAATCTTCTTATAGCCTAGACCATCTTTATGTAGAGCAACAATTCTTTTTTTCAGATCCTCAGAGTTCTTTGCCATGAGGTGCCATGTTGAACTTCCAGTGACCACTATGAGAGAGTGAGAGCGATAACACCAAATTTAACACACCTGCTCCACATTCACACCTGAGACCTTGTAACACTAACGAGTCACATGACACCGTGGAGGGAAAATGGCTAATTGGGCTCAATTTGGACATTTTCACTTAGGGGTGTACTCACTTTTGTTGCAGTTTAGACATTAATGGCTGTGTGTTGAGTTATTTTGAGGGGACAGCAAATTTACACTGTTATACAAGCTGTACACTCACTACTTTACATTGTAGCAAAGTGTAATTTCTTCAGTGTTATCACATGAAAAGATATAAAAAATATTTACAAAAATGTGAGGGGTGTACTCACTTTTGTGAGATACTGTATGTGGTATCACAGTAAACATCAGGAGTAGGAGAATTTATTTGGTGTTTTTTTGGTGGTGGGTCATGTTAATGGCATGAAATTTACAGCTAATTTTTAAAAAATATTTTGTTTTTTATTCTTTTGGCCCAGTTTTCCTTTGAAGTTTTTAAAAAGTTGCAAAACTGCACACAGGCATTACGATTTTTTTGTGTGTAAACAATGGTGTTCCATGTCTGTGAAGTCCATTCCATGCAGTACACTGACAACAGAGCCTTTAGCTTTATACTGTCACCCTATTATATTAAGTATTTGCTTTGCATCATTTGTAATTATATTTGCACAATGGTGCAGCTCATTGGCTGATGCATGAACGTCAAGCAATCCGGAGACAAAACCCTAAACAAAATTCATGATTGCAGTAAACTTCTTTATGGAACACAGCTTCAACATCTGCCCAGTTTTAGCCTATCATCTTCTGCTCCTTCTCTCTATACATCTGCAGAAGATTTTACCTTTAAATCCTAACCCCAGGCTTACTTTCAGTCTTGCATAGTTTTACAGGTTCCTCTCCTGTACTAAAACTGCTTACTCTGATTGTACTGCGCATTGTGAGCTTTTTACAATGTGCATAAGAAGATAGTTAGATGGAGCCCATATAATTTCCTGGGTGGAGGTCATCTAGTATCATCTAGTGCTTTCATCTTCAGCCTCGCTGTCCCCAGTTTAGCATCACATGTGGGCATTTTCTAGGTCAGTCTACATGCAATAGCAGCCTGCCTAAGAAAACTCCCTCCAAACGGTCATTCATCCATCAAGGCATATGATATCATGATATTTTAAGTTATTCTTAGATCTCTTCTGGTGCTATATTTCAAAACCTTTTGAATCAAGCTGTACTTCCTTGAATAATAGTCACTTCCTGTGATAACCAGCTATCTGTGTGTATTACTTTTAGTGCTACTTGTCTAATTCCCATGTAAAGATCATAGCCCAAAGAAACAGAATAAATGGACTGACTTTTTATTAGAGAGTTAGCCAGGGGACAAGCAAGTGCTTACACAATGGGCTTGATCTACTAAATCTGTAGAGTGAAAAATCTGGTGCAGCTGAGAATGGTAACCAATCAGCTTCTAACTTCAACTTGTTCAACTAAGCCTTGACAAAATCCTTTAAGCTGATTGGTTTCTATGCACAGCTGTACCAGATTTTGCACTCTCCAGTTTTAGTAAATCAACCCCACAGGAAAACTGCATACAAGCGCAGAGTAAACAATAAATGCTCAACAGTTCAAGGATTGTTAGATTGGCATTAATGAATTAAAGAATGACCTTATCTCAGCTTAGATCTGCCATTGAAGGACACATCATGTGCAAAATGCACAGTGGTGTAATGGGTAGCACTTTCGCCTAGCAGTAAGAAGGGTTGCTGGTTTGAATCCCAACCATGACACTGCCTGCCTGGAGTTTGCATGTTCTCCCTGTGCCTGTGTGGGTTTCCTCCAGGTATTCTGGTTTCCTCCCACACTCCAAAGACATGCTGGTAGGTTAATTGGATTCTGTCTAAATTGTCCCTAGTATGTATGAATGTGAGTTGGGGACCTTAGATTGTAAGCTCCTTGAGGGTAGGGACTGATGTGAATGTATAATGTATATGTAAAGCGCTGTGTACATTGACGGCCCTATATAGGTACCTGAAATAAATAAATAAAACAATTAATTATAATCTGTTTTATGCATTGGTAGATGTTTTAGAAAGACAGGTCTTTTTAGTGAGAGTTAGGGGTGAGCTGAACATACCTGGGTTCTGTTCAAGGCTGGTTCAGAGAACACTGCAGATGTTTCAGTGGCAGGGAGCTGCAATGTTGATAATGCTTTAAGGGCAACATTACAAATGCAAAATTCCTTTAAATGCTGAGGCCAATGCCCTACAACTTGCCAAAAAAAACTAAACAAAACACCAACACAATTCTCTCCCAAAGACCAGCTCATCTGTGAATGACAGATTTGGCGCATTACATCTGAGAATAAACATAGAGGCAGGGTCTCCCATGTGAGGTCATTGACCAGATATGAACATAACCATATTTGGTCAATGACGCCATGGAATGTACCATCCCTAGTAAGAGTATCTCTAAAACAGAAGTATGAGAACTAGGAACCCAATCATTTTTTCTTAAAACTCTTTTTTACAAATTGATATGCCTCAGTCAGTACATCTTTTTTATTTTGATTTGTGTCATATCTTTTCAAAATGTAATTATATATTGTAGATTCTTTAGAGGCGATGGGGGGGGGGGGTGAGTAAAGTGCAATTCAGTGGTCAGGATCAGGAGGCGTAGTACAGGTTGATGGTGGGAGAGGAATGAAAGGTACAGTGCAGGGGAGATACAGAAGTGGAAGATGCAGTACAAGTTAGAGGTGATAAGGGTAAATAGAGTGTAGTACGGGAGGAGCAGGAGGGGGAGGTGCAGGACAGGTTGTATGTGGTAAGGTAAGAAAGGTGCAATACGGTGGGGGCACCAAAGCAGGAGGTGGACCCAAATTTGGAGGTGAGAGGGGTATGAAAGGTACAGTGCAGGGGTACACAGGAGGGGGAGATGTATTACAAGTTGGAGGTGGAAGGGGTAAATAGGGTGTGGTATGGGGAGAGGTGCAGTACAGGGGGTTGGTGGTAGGGGTAGGGCAGACGCAATAGAGGGCTATCTGATTGACCTTGTGCTATGGGGACTTTGACATCTTAAAACTTTTATATATTAAAGCTTCTGTGCTGCAGCTCCCCCCAGACTCCTCCTTTTTCCTACCTCAGCCTGATCCGATCCAGCGATGCGCACGAGCCCAGCAGGTCCAGCCGCTGTCTCTCTCCTCATTGAATAGACTGATAGCAGCAGGAGCCATTGCCTCCCGATGTTGTCAATCAAATCCAGTCACACTGGATTGGGGGGTGGGGTCAAGTCTGTGTCAACGGACATAGCAGCAGTACTCGGGAGCGAGCCCGCATGGGTGCCTCCCATGGAAAGCGGCCTTCCGTGGGGGCACCCGATGAAGGGGAGGAGCCAGAAATGCTGGCAGTAGACCCCAGAAGAAGAGGATCGGAGCTGCTCTGTGAAAAACTCTTGCATAGAGCAGGTAAGTATAACATGTTTATTTTTATTAAAAAAAAAAACCTTTACAACCAATTATATTTTTGTACACCATTTTTACCAGATATGTTTCTATCTGTTTGCCTTGTTATCTTGCTAGGAAAAGGTACAAGTAAGAAAAGGGATGATATATTTTAACAGGCAAGGTCTGCTGCGTTGTAAAAAGAAGTTGCAGACTACGTAAGATTATAAGATTCCAAAATAGGAATTCATGAAGAGCATTATGGGGGCCAGACACCAAAAATTAAACAATAAAGTTGGGGCGAACAGTTCGAACCTTTTTTTTTTGTCCCCTGCCTGCTCTTTTTTAAATGGTCAGCTGCAGTTTTTCTGACTGTGACGCTAGTGTTTCCCCCTTTTCCTTTATTTTTTTATTTATTATAGTTTTCATATTTCTATCAACGTCAGTCCTCAATTTAAAGTGCACCAAACACCACTTTTCATTCAATAAAGTGCATGCAATCACACATTTCCCAGTTTCTACTAAATTTGGGTAATGAGCCGCCCCCCTCCCCCCCCATCATGTCTGAGAGGCCAACAAGGAGAGGCAGAAATTCCCATGCCACAGTGAGAGAGCCAGCAGCGTCTGTGTCTACAGGCAGAATTGGAAGTGGTCCAGCCTCAGGCACAGCACATTTGTCTCTGTTCAATGATGTTGCCCATGCTATCCAGCCACAGCAAGCAGAGGAGGTGGTGGACTAGCTTACTAAACCATTCTCATCCTCCTCATCCTCTATGACCCAAGCTTTTTCTGCCTCCTTGTCCACAGCTACTCCTGCCATAGCCCCAGCATCATGTATGGAGAAGTCACCTGAATTATTTGAACACAGCGTCAGCCACTTGCTTCTTGAGGATGCACAGACATTATGAATTCTTGCTTACATCAAATGTACCTCTACAGTGTGAAGGCACCACCAACACCCAAAGCCCATTCTTCTGCACCTGTTACTTCTATCCAAAGTCTGCGAAAGAGACATCAGACTTTATCTAAAAAGAATTGTTAATCTTGCCCTGAGTGTACTATAATTTGACTATTTTACATAAGGCTTGCTCACTGTGGTGCAAAAATGCATCCAAAGTCTGCCATAGAGACACCAGAATTTATCCAAAAAATCTATTATCTTGTTCCCAGTGCACTAAATTGTGACCTCATCATACAGACTGGCTCCCCAAGCCATTGCTTACAAAATAAAAAAGCTTAAAGGGAAAACTTGTTTAAATGTCTTTTTTTTCTTTATAAATGTCAGTTTTGTTGCAGCAGGTTCTTTACACGGTACAGATGCACCACTTTACAGGCAGACTAAGGGACCTTCCCAATGCACTATATTTAAAGGATTTTTTTCATTTTTATTGTTTCACTTTAACCACTTGAGCCCCGGACCATTATGCTGCCTAAGGACCAGAGGTCTTTTTCCAATTTGGCACTGCGTCGCTTTAACTGCTAATTGCGCGGTCATGCAATGCTGTACCCAAACGAAATTTGCGTCCTTTTCTTCCCACAAATAGAGCTTTCTTTTGATGGTATTTGATCACCTCTGCGGTTTTTATTTTTTGCGCTATAAACGGAAAAAGACCGAAAATTTTGAAAAAAAATGATATTTTCTACTTTTTGTTATAAAAAAAATCCAATAAACTAAATTTTAGTCATACATTTAGGCCAAAATGTATTCGGCCACATGTCTTTGGTAAAAAAAATGTCAATAAGCGTATATTTATTGGTTTGCGCAAAAGTTATAGCGTCTACAAACTAGGGTACATTTTCTGGAATTTACACAGCTTTTAGTTTATGACTGCCTATCTCATTTCTTGAGGTGCTAAAATGGCAGGGCAGTACAAAACCCCCCCAAATGACCCCATTTTGGAAAGTAGACACCCCAAGGAAATTGCTGAGAGGCATGTTGAACCCATTGAATATTTATTTTTTTTGTCCCAAGTGATTGAAAAATGACAAAAAAAAAAAAAAAAAAAAATATTTACAAAAAGTCGTCACTAAATGATATATTGCTCACACAGGCCATGGGCCTATGTGGAATTGCACCCCAAAATACATTTAGCTGCTTCTCCTGAGTATGGGGATACCACATGTGTGGGACTTTTTGGGAGCCTAGCCGCGTACGGGGCCCCGAAAACCAATCACCGCCTTCAGGATTTCTAAGGGTGTAAATTTTTGCTTTCACTCTTCACTGCCTATCACAGTTTCGGAGGCCATGGAATGCCCAGGTGGCACAAAACCCCCCAAAATGACCCCATTTTGGAAAGTAGACACCCCAAGCTATTTGCTGAGAGGCATATTGAGTCCATGGAATATTTTATATTTTGACACAAGTTGCGGGAAAGTGACACTTTTTTTTTTTTTTTTTTTTTTTTTTCATAAAGTTGTCACTAAATGATATATTGCTCACACAGGCCATGGGCATATGTGGAATTGCACCCCAAAATACATTTAGCTGCTTCTCCTGAGTACGGGGATACCACATGTGTGGGACTTTTTGGGAGCCTAGCCGCGTACTGGACCCCGAAAACCAATCACTGCCTTCAGGATTTCTAAGGGTGAAAATTTTTGATTTCACTCTTTACTGCCTATCACAGTTTCGGAGGCCATGGAATGCCCAGGTGGCACAAAACCCCCCCAAATGACCCCATTTTGGAAAGTAGACACCCCAAGCTATTTGCTGAAAGGCATGGTGAGTATTTTGCAGCTCTCATTTGTTTTTGAAAATGAAGAAAGACAAGAAAAAACATTTTTTTTTTTTCTTTTTTCAATTTTCAAAACTTTGTGACAAAAAGTGAGGTCTGCAAAATACTCACTATACCTCTCAGCAAATAGCTTGGGGTGTCTACTTTCCAAAATGGGGTCATTTGGGGGGGGTTTTGTGCCACCTGGGCATTCCATGGCCTCCGAAACTGTGATAGGCAGTGAAGAGTGAAATCAAAAATTCACGCCCTTAGAAAGCCTGAAGGCGGTGCTTGGTTTTCGGGGTCCCGTACGCGGCTAGGCTCCCAAAAAGTCTCACACATGTGGTATCCCCATACTCTGGAGAAGCAGCAGAATGTATTTTGGGGTGTAATTTCACATATTCCCATGGCATGTTTGAGCAATATATCATTTAGTGACAACTTTGTGCAAAAAAAAAAAAAAAAAAAAAAAATTTGTCTCTTTCCCGCAACTTGTGTCGCAATATAAAATATTCCATGGACTCGACATGCCTCTCAGCAAATAGCTTGGGGTGTCTACTTTCCAAAATGGGGTCATTTGGGGGGGTTTTGAACTGTCCTGGCATTTTATGCACAACATTTAGAAGCTTATGTCACACATCACCCACTCTTCTAACCACTTGAAGACAAAGCCCTTTCTGACACTTATTGTTTACATGAAAAAGTTTTTTTTTTTTGCAAAAAAATTACTTTGAACCCCCAAACATTATATATTTTTTTAAAGCAAATGCCCTACAGATTAAAATGGTGGGTGTTTCATTTTTTTTTTTCACACAGTAATTGCGCAGCGATTTTTCAAACGCATTTTTTGGGGAAAAAACACACTTTTTTTAATTTTAATGCACTAAAACACGCTATATTGCCCAAATGTTTGATGAAATAAAAAAGATGATCTTAGGCCGAGTACATGGATACCAAACATGACATGCTTTAAAATTGCGCACAAACGTGCAGTGGCAACAAAATAAATACATGTTTAAAAGCCTTCAAAAGCCTTTACAGGTTACCACTTTAGATTTACAGAGGAGGTCTACTGGAAAAATTACTGCACTCGATCTGGCCTTCGCGGTGATACCTCACATGCATGGTGCAATTGCTGTTTATGTTTGACGACAGACCGCCGCTTGCGTTCGCCTTAGCGCGAGAGCAGGGGGCGACAGGGGTGTTTTTTTTTTTTGTTTTTTTTTTCTTTATTATTTTTTTGCTTTTTTAATCTTACTTTTAAACTGTTCCTTTCATATTTTTTTTTTTAATCATTTTTATTGTTATCTCGGGGAATGTAAATATCCCCTATGATAGCAATAGGTAGTGACAGGTACTCTTTTTTGAAAAAATTGTGGTCTATTAGACCCTAGATCTCTCCTCTGCCCTCAAAGCATCTGACCACACCAAGATCGGTGTGATAAAATGCTTCCCCAATTTCCCAATGGCGCTATTTACATCTGGCGAAATCTAAGTCATGAAATACTCGTAGCTTCCGGTTTCTTAGGCCATAGAGATGTTTGGAGCCACTCTGGTCTCTGATCAGCTCTATGGTCAGCTGGCTGAATCACCGGCTGCATTCTCAGGTTCCCTGTTGAGACAGGAGAGCCAGAGAAAAACACGGAAGACGGTGGGGGGGGGGGGGCATTCCCTCCCACGGCTTGTAAAAGCAGTCTAGAGGCTAATTAGCCGCTAGGATTGCTTTTACATGAAAGCCGACCGCTGGCTGAAAAGAATGATACCAAGATGATACCTAAACCTGCAGGCATCATTCTGGTATAACCACTCAAAGTCGTGAATGGCGTACCTGAAGACAAAAAAATGGTTAACAATGGTTAACAATAAAGCACAGTAAACAGTAAAGTATAAATAATTACATACCTGAAAAACAAACATGATAAAACATAATAACAATAACAATAACAATAAAACATTGCAGAATAGAATACAGTAAAAAAGAGCAGAACAATAGAGAGAGAGAATAGAGAGAGAGAGAACAATAAAACAACAACTATTTTTTTTTATTTCATATTTTTTTTTTTTTTTACACTTTTTTTGTAACTAACTTTTATAACGGTAACCGGTTCCAGGTTCGGGTCTCTCAAAATGCGATGGCATCTTGGGAGACCCTGTGAAAGTGTGCCTAGTCTGTGCAATGCTGTACCCTACGCTAATACTCAACTAGTGAATGGTAGCGTTCAAAACATTCACCAATGCAAAGACCAGGATTGTCAGGACAGGAGGGACAATAATAGCGGGTGTCACGCCTATATCCGCGCTTGCTGCAGACACGACATCTTTTTTGGGGGGTTCGTTGGGTAGGGGTACTCGGGAGGACATAAAAATGCCTCTCATGCAGCCGACTGCATTTGGTTGGGGATGTGAATGGGGGAAGTACGGGCGCTGCAGAAGCGGTGGGTTCCCAATTAGGATTGGCGAATGCAGCAGGAAGGGCACTATGGGCACGATGGGCCTGTGTTTGTCTTTTTGGTGGCAGCGGGACACTACTTGTGCTTGCCACCTCACCAGCTTGAACTGCACTTATGGGACTCGCCACGTCACCAAGTGTTACTGCAGTGCTGGTTTGACTACGACCGGGGTGTACTAGGCCGCTGGCACTTGCCAGTTCACCAAAACGCTACCAAAAAACGTTAGCGATCGCAGGGATCAGGCCTGACTCTGCGAACGCTGCAGTTATGCGTTTAGTGTTTTGTAAGTGTCGGTGATCGATCGATACTGCACTTGGGTGGGCTGGGCTGGGCTGGGCCGGGCAGAGGGGCAAAACGCAGGTGCTAGCAGGTATCTGGGCTGATCCCGCTAACACTGCGTTTTTGGGAACCCTAAACTGCTGGTGACGCTAGTATAGATCTGATCGGATCAGATATTGATCCGTTCAGATACTATACCACTAAGGGAGGCGTATGCTGCGTGCGTGGGTGTTAGTGGTACTGGCGCTAACCTGACGCTGCCTGGGGCTGGTGCTTGCCAGTTCACCAAAACGCTACAAAAAAAACTGTTAGCGATCGCAGGGATCAGGCCTGACTCTGCGAACGCTGCAGTTATGCGTTTAGTGTTTTGTAAGTGTCAGTGATCGATCGATACTGCACTTGGGTGGGCTGGGCTGGGCCGGGCGGAGGGGCAAAACGCAGGTGCTAGCAGGTATCTGGGCTGATTCCGCTAACACTGCGTTTTTGGGAACCCTAAACTGCTGGGGACGCTAGTATAGATCTGATCGGATCAGATATTGATCCGTTCAGATACTATACCACTAAGGGAGGTGTACGGTGCGTGTGTGGGTGTTAGCGGTACTGGCGCTAACCTGACGCCTGGGGCTGGTGCTTGCCAGTTCACCAAAATGCTACCAAAAAAACTGTTAGCGATCGCAGGGATCAGGCCTGACTCTGCAAACGCTGCAGTTATGCGTTTAGTGTTTTGTAAGTGACAGTGATCGATCGATACTGCACTTGGGTGGGCTGGGCGGAGGCACAAAACGCAGGTGCTAGCAGGTATCTGGGCTGATCCCGCTAACACTGCGTTTTTGGGAACCCTAAACTGCTGGGGACGCTAGTATAGATCTGATCGGATCAGATATTGATCCGATCAGATACTATACCACTAAGGGAGGCGTATGCTGCATGCGTGGGTGTTAGCGGTACTGGCGCTAATCTGACGCTGCCTGGGGCGACGCATATCACCGCCGGGCGATCAGGGGGCTAAACCTTTATTTGGTAATAAACGGCGGGTGCCCTGACACTATAAAAAATAAACGAACTAACCAGCGTCATCCGTAACGGTTATACGGTGATCAGTGGTGAAAGGGTTAACTAGGGGGCAATCAAGGGGTTAAAACATTTATTAGGTAGTATATGGGGGTCCCTGACGCTATAAAACGCTGACGGCGAACCTAAATATTTACCTCACTAACTAGCGTCACCAGCGACACTAATACAGCGATCAGAAAAATGATCGCTTAGTGACACTGGTGACAGGGGGTGATCAAGGGGTTAAAACTTTATTAGGGGGGGTTAGGGGGGTACCCTAGACCTAAAGGGGGGTAATACTCACTGTCCCAACACTGTAACTGTCACAAACTGACACTATGCAGTAATCAGAAAAAAACAAAAAAAAAAACAAAAAAAAACTGCTGGTGTCAGTTTGTGACAGGGGGGGGGGGGGGGTGATTGGGGGGGGATCGGGGGGCGATCGGGGGGGGGATCGGGGTGTTTTGTGTGCCTGGCATGTTCTACTGTGTGTGTGTGTGTTGGTGCACTCACATAGATGTCTTCTCTCCTCGGGCCGGAACGGAAAATACCGACCCGAGGGGAGATGACATCACTTCCTTTGCTGCTGTTTAGCATACAGCAGCAAAGGAGTGTTTTCATTGGCCGGCGGCGATCGCGAGGGGGGGGCCACGAACGGATGGTCTCCCCCTCATCACCGATCGCCGCTGGACAAAAGACGACCGCCTCGGGCACCGGGGGGGGGTCCGATCGGACCCCCCACCCGCGGAAGGCAAATCACGTACCCTGTACGTGATTTTGCCTGTCCGTGCCACTTTGCCGACGTACATCGGCGTGAGGCGGTCGTCAAGTGGTTAAGCATCGTTAAAATCACTGCTCCTTTAAAAAGGATCTTTTTTTACAATTTTTTTTTTGCATTGATACATGTCCCCCAGGGCAGTATCCAGGCCCCCATACCCTTTTTATGGCAAATAACTGGCATATAAGCCTTCAAAATGAGCACTTTTGATTTTTCACGTTTGGGTCCCATAGACTTTAATAGGGTTTGCAGTTCCGGTCCAAAACTATGCAATGTTCGAGAGTGCTGGTGCGAACCGAACCAGGGGGGGTCTCTATTAAACAATACAAAAACTGCTAGGCACTCAGTACAGCTAATCACCACAAAATGCCTAAGTACACTTTTGAAACAGGTTAAAAACATTCGTTTTGGTTTCATGTATTTTCAAACACCTTAAGCAACACTGGTGCATCAAGTATGGTTGCCACCTCATCCCTTTAAACCCGAACACATATTAATTACACAGGTTCTGTGGCTGATTAAGGTGGTAATTAAACTCACTTGGTGCCTTATCTGCATTTAATTAGCCTCAGAACCTGTGTAATTCAAAGGTGTTCGGGTTTAAAGGGATGAGGTGGCAACTCCAGCATCAAGGCACCTCTGCTTAGCTTATTCCTGGAATCCAAACTATCTAAGCTCCCAACACTGGGACATAAACTGTATATTGCAATGCATAAATTGAAAGCTGCTTTCCTGGAGGTAGCCCCCAGAAACCCACTAGATGCCCAACTTGCTCAAGTCAGTTAAGACACCCAAAGTGTGTCCATATATGAATTCAAACATTTAAGCACAGTGGTGTAGCATTTAGCATGTCTGCCTGACAGCACTGAGGTCATTGGTTCAAATCCCAACCATGATACTACCTGCCTGGAGTTTTGCATGTTGGTCTCCTCTGGGTTCTCTGATTTCCTTCCAAGGTCATGCTGGTAGGTCATTTGGCTCTTGTCTAAATTGACTCTTGTATGTGTATGTATGAATGTGAGTTGAGGACCTTAGACTGCAAGCTCCTTAAGGACAGAGATGGATGTGAATGTTCTTTTAATAAGCGATTCATTTTATTTTTTTAGCTGGAGTTTTAACCTTAACTTAATCTCTTCAATTTGTTCTTACTTGGACCAAAACCTAGACTGGAATTGGTTCCAGAACCCCCCCCCCCACACACACACACACAATTTTTACACATCAAAATAAGCAGCACTCGGTTGTCATTGCTAAAAGTAACTAATTGTAGCCCCAGAGATATTCTGACTCACTGACACTGAATCCAAAGCAAAAGTTTGGTATAAAGTTCCCTTTTAAATCAACCCATAGTTACTCATTCTGTTGAATAAAATGTCTGTTAAAAAAGATGGATAGAAAATCCATTACCTCAAAGGGTAATCTTAATGGAATAACATCTTTAACTAAATTTATAGAAGGGTTTCACAGCATTCTAGTTAAACTCTAAAATGGTGCACAAAGAAACAAGAATAAGTCAAGGGAAAATTACAAGATTTTCTTTCCATCATAAAATTATTCTGCAAGATTTCAGTCCATTAGATCAATAAAAGAGATGGAGTTTTTAGAAAGGTGGATTAGATAATAAAACGTGGCTTTAGAAGAGGATGCAAACTCACTTTTCAGTCCTCAGCGCAAGTATATCATTCCCAATTCTCAGAAGAAGCCTAATCACCTCTGAAATATTAAAACAGAAACAAGTCTCCTATGTAACCCTCATGTAAGGAAACTGCAGACTACAGCTGCTTCAACAAGCTTAAAATTCCCCAATCATTTTCTGAAAAATATGGATCAAAGGAAGCCTTAACTCATGCCCCATTTTCTTATGTAACTGAAATAAACATTGAAAAAGGAGAATATGGACAAGTGGGTGTAATTTCTTTATAGATGTTGGAGTCCTACACAGTAAAAATAATAAATGTACAGCTTGCCCATGGACTGCCTTAGTGGGTTTTTTTTGGATAGAGTAGAAAATGGTTGGGACCCCTGTAAGGCTTTTATTTGTGGAAGGTATAGGATCGAGGTTTTGGATATATACATAGTTTGGTTTTGTAGTGTTGAATAAAATCTGCAATGTAGAGGAAAACTACTCAAGTTTGGCAGCTCTCAAACATAAAGGAGACACAGAATGTTACCTGCAAGAAAGTCCAGGAGGTGAAGGAATAGGTCAGTTGTCTTAAAACATTTATCCAAATGTACATACCCTTACAGCATCAGATAATTAAACCGTTAATAAACCCAAAATTTTTATTATATTTCAGTTTACCAATCCTATACTTTATTGCACCTTAGCAATCCTTAGATGCTGTGGCTACATTTGTTTTCTTTATTTTGTCTTTGTTTTTTTACCCTGGTGATTTTGCCAGTAAGTATGTTATTTTTTCAACTTCCTTTAACAGACCAAGCTGTCCAGCAAAGGTGAAAGTTAGAGGGTTGAGATAAACCATTTAACACACAGGGCTGCTTACAATGGCTAGCTTTAAATTTATGTAAAATCTTTATCCCAAAAAGCTTTTGCTGTAACTGCCTAAAAAGTGTTAGCTGGAGTTTGGCCTTAGTTCTTTAGTTGAGTCAATCTAAATCTGCTAAAGCTCGGTTCGCACTGCCACGACTTGGCATTCGACTTGTAAGACCCCAAGTCACATGACATGTGAAATCACATTTTTGTCAATGAGAGCTGTCTTAATTAGCACTACTGAAGTATCTCCGACTTTAGAAAGGGCTCCTGTACTCAGCCCGGACTGGGACAAAAAATAGGCCCGGGCATTTTAGACTGAGCAGCCAACTTTTCCAGGGGGACTGGGGGGGGGGTCGGTAGACATTCGCGGGGGTGGCTGGTGTCGGTCCTCCACCTGTAATGTGCAGGGACACTGTGATATAAAGGGGCCTGCACTGTAAAGGGGCACTGCAATAATTACAGTGCAGTCCCCTTTATATTACGATGTCCCAATCCTATCGTGGCCATACAATGCTAGTATTGTCTGTCTCCTATTGTGCCCACACTGCCCAGTGACACTGACCTGCTCTCTCTCTGGTGGTGCTGGACAGCGTGGCTCTCTTTCTGGTGGTGCAGGTACAGCGTGGCTCTCTTTCTGAGGGTGTGGGTACAGCGTGGCTCTCTGGTGGTGCGGGTACAGTGTGGCTCTCTCTGGTGGTGAGGGTACAGCGTGGCTCTCTCTGGTGGTGCGGGTATAGCGTGGCTCTCTGGTGGTGCGGGTACAGCATGGCTGTCTCTGGTGGTGTGGGTACAGCGTGGTGGTGGCACTTTCTCTTGTGGTGTGGGTATTGAGTGTCTTTCTCTCTGGCTTCCCCCAGCACAGTCCTCTCTTTTTCCTTTAGTAGTCATTCAGCTTCTTCCTGGTTTCCAGGCTCTCACTCTTTCCCCCAGCAGACTGCATGCTGGGGGCTGAAGTCTGCTGCCTGTGGACAACAATGGGGCTTACAATCCTCCAGTACTACATGTCCCATGGTGCACTGCTAGCCTCTTCTGATTGGCCCTCCGCTGTGGCCAATGGGGACAAAAGCAAATCAGTAACAAGCTGAGCAGCCAAATAAGATGATAGCCAAGCTCTGCTGACAGGAGAAGGGGGGGCGAGCAGGGGAGATACGCTGACATCCCGCAGCTCGCCTCCCCCTTGTCACAGCACGGCTGTGTCCACTGGTGGACATCACCACCTCCCCATAGCGATCTCTTCCTCTGCCTCTCTGTCCCTCCTCCTCTCCTGGTGTCCTGGTTGCCAGGTGCCCGTCGGCTGCGGGGAGCATGCACGAACAGAGACTTTCTGTTCAATGGTGGCCTGGGTTGCCAGGGATGGGCTTGGTAGGCGGAGAATGCCTCCGCTCCTCCCACCACCACCAGCGGCCAGCCCTGCATGTCCCTGCATGTAGTGCAGAACATCAGCGGCCGGCCCTGCATGTCAGAACTCGCGATGGCGGCCGACCCTGCATGTCACAGCCAGACATGCGGCCCATAGACTTTAATGAAAGTTGCCTCCAAGTGGGATGCTCATCTTAATTGATGTGATTTGTATCCGACATTATAGGAAGATTACACAGGCATTCCATGAAGTTGTTGCAAAGTCGCACTGAAGCTGCGCCAAGTCACACCGAAGTCGCCTGGCAAAGTTGCACTTTAAGTCACGCAACCTTCAGGTCATGGCAGTGTAAACTGAGCCTTAGGATTGGTAAACTGCAATATTTTTAATTTTTGTTTTTGGGTTTAATACCACTTTAACAACCTGCATATTACAATAGGGCATTTTGGCATTTCATATTGTTTGGATATAGCTAAGTATACAGTGGAATTCACATTTATGTTCCCTCTAGTTCTTGAGTCCTGATTGGTTAAGTTTTTGATTACTCTTATTGCTGTTCTGAAGTTTCAGTCTATTTCATATATTTTAACATGTTACCTAAGAAAAAAAGCTTCCTGTCCTATACCTGCTAAACTGTTCCTGCTGAATTAACCTATAATGAGCTTAACTTTCTATAAGCAATTTATTTTGTTTTCTCCAACAGCGTCTTACATTAAAATGAAGATTTTATTGCGCATTGTCACTTTCCTATAATTGAATTTTGCCGTGGTACAAACATATTGATTAAACATTTAGATAAAGTACGTTCAAACAAGTAAGCAACATTTCATACATTTTTGTTAGAGGTACGTTTTCCAAAAAGGTGATAAAAGTCATTAGTGTTATAATGAGAAGTGAATTGCAGCATTTACAAGTTGTACAATTTATTACAATGCCTTGTTACACTGAGCAGCGTAAGGAGAAAGGTTGCAGAAAAGCCTTCGGTGTGCCAGCTTACTATTATATGGTTTTTTCATGCTCAGATTCCCCATAGCTCTTTAATATTTGACCTAACTAGCGACCTAGTATAAGATATGTTTCATGTGTTAAATTGTATTGCCTGGCCAAAACTAAATTGATATATGCCGTGTAACATTTTAACCCAATTTCAGCTAGTATAATTGTTTTTAAAATGGTTTCATGTTAGTTTCCCATAATGTCTGATGATCCTGCCAGTGAAATCAAAAGACACAAACTTCCTGTTGCATGGTAGTTACTGTATATTGCGCCAAATCCTTGCAAAGCATGTAGGCAAGAGTCATTTGCAAATTAAACATAGTTTAAAGAATATAGGTGCAGGTAAAATAAATAGGTGCAATAAATACCCCAGCAGCAACAAAAAAAATACACCAGCAGCAATAATAAATCACGCAGCAGCTTCAATAAATCCACAGCCGCATCAATAATTTCCCCTGGTAGCAACATTATTTCCCCCAGTGGCAACATTAAATGTTCCAAAAAGATCAGCAACCAACAGCATCCATGAATGCCCTGGAAGCAGCAATAAATCCCCCCCGCAGCAGCAAAAGACTTTTCAGCAACAACAATAGATCCCTGCTGCAGCAACAATAGACCTCTCCTAAGCCATTATACACATGCACAATGTGTGGTGAATAGGGATGAGCCGAACACCCCCCGGTTCGGTTCGCACCAGAACCCGCGAACGGACCGAAAGTTCGCACGAACGTTAGAACCCCATTGACGTCTATGGGACTCGAACGTTCGAAATCAAAAGTGCTCATTTTAAAGGCTAATTTGCATGGTATTGTCCTAAAAAGGGTTTGGGGACCCGGGTCCTACCCCAGGGGACATGTATCAATGCAAAAAAAACTTTTAAAAACGGCCGTTTTTTCGGGAGCAGTGATTTTAATGATGCTTAAAGTAAAAAAAAAAAAGTGAAATATTCCTTTAAATATCGTACCTGGGGGGTGTCTATAGTATGCCTGTAAAGTGACGCGTGTTTCCCATGTTTAGAACAGTCCCTGCACCAAATGTCATTTTTAAAGGAAAAAATCTCATTTAAAACTGCTTGCGGGTTTAATGTCATGTCGGGTCATGGCAATATGGATGAAAATCAGTGAGACAAACGGCATGGGTACCCCCCAGTCCATTACCAGGCCCTTTGGGTCTTGTATGGATATTAAGGGGAACCCCGCACCCAAATTAAAATAAGGAAAGGTGTGGGGCCACCAGGCCCTATATACTCTGAACAGCAGTATACAGGCGGTGCAAACAAGACAGGGACTGTAGGTTTGTTGTTAAGTAGAATCTCTTTGTAATTTTGAACATTTTTAACATGTTTAGCTCCAGCCAAAAAATCTTTTCTAAGCTTTTTGGAAAACATAGGGAAGGGTTATCACCCCTGTGACATTTGTTTTGCTGTCTTTCCTCCTCTTCAGAAGATTTCGGATCTAGCTGAACACTGTGAGCAGGACGCACTGCACTAAATGTAAATAGCAGGAACGGATCTAGCTGAACACTGTGAGCAGGACGCACTGCACTAAATGTAAATAGTCTAGAAGATAACAGGAACGGATCTTGCTGAACACTGTGAGCAGGACGCACTGCACTAAATGTAAATAGCAGGAACGGCTCTAGCTGAACACTGTGAGCAGGACGCACTGCACTAAATGTAAATAGCAGGAACGGATCTAGCTGAACACTGTGAGCAGGACGCACTGCACTAAATGTAAATAGCAGGAACGGATCTAGCTGAACACTGTGAGCAGGACGCACTGCACTAAATGTAAATAGCAGGAACGGATCTAGCTGAACACTGTGAGCAGGACGCACTGCACTAAATGTAAATAGCAGGAACGGATCTAGCTGAACACTGTGAGCAGGACGCACTGCACTAAATGTAAATAGCAGGAACGGATCTAGCTGAACACTGTGAGCAGGACGCACTGCACTAAATGTAAATAGCAGGAACGGATCTAGCTGAACACTGTGAGCAGGACGCACTGCACTAAATGTAAATAGCAGGAACGGATCTAGCTGAACACTGTGAGCAGGACGCACTGCACTAAATGTAAATAGCAGGAACGGATCTAGCTGAACACTGTGAGCAGGACGCACTGCACTAAATGTAAATTGCAGGAACGGATCTAGCTGAACACTGTGAGCAGGACGCACTGCACTAAATGTAAATAGTCTAGAAGATAACAGGAACGGATCTAGCTGAACACTGTGAGCAGGACGCACTGCACTAAATGTAAATAGCAGGAACGGATCTAGCTGAACACTGTGAGCAGGACGCACTGCATTAAATGTAAATAGTCTAGATAGAAGATAACAGGAACGGATCTAGCTAAACTGAATACAGTGTATATATATATATGCAACACCTGGGATGCATATATATACACAATACACTGTAAGTGCAGCTAACTGACTGACTGTTCTGCCTAATCTATCTAACTCAAATCAAATGACACTGTCTCTCTCTCTCTCTATCTCTCAGCACACCGGAACACACACTACACAGGGCCGCCGTGCAGGCGGCCTTATATAGTGTGGGGTGTGTACTAAATCCCCTGAGCCATAATTGGCCAAAGCCACCCTGGCTTTGGCCAATTACAGCTCTCTCTACTGACGGCGCTGTGATTGGCCAAGCATGCGGGTCATAGTGCATGCTTGGCCAATCATCAGCCAGCAATGCACTGCGATGCCGCAGTGAATTATGGGCCGTGACGCGCCACACGAATTTAGCGCGAACGGCCCATAACGTTCGCAATTCGGCGAACGATCGAACAGCCGATGTTCGAGTCGAACATGGGTTCGACTCGAACACGAAGCTCATCCCTAGTGGTGAAGTAGAGCTGTGACAATCTCAGAACCGGATGGACAAAAATACTAATCTTTTTAAATGGTAATGGAAATATACAAGTGAATATGCTAACCAATTATAACTAAGGCTGATTAGCTTGAAATATATAACGTATTTATTGGCGTATAACACGCACATTTTTCCCCTTAAAATCAGGGGAAAATCGTGGGTGCGTGTTATACACAGATCCCTGCTGTCTCTGAGGGAAGAAGAGGAGCGAGCGCTGCTGAATTACATAGAGCCGTGATCTCCTGTGTAACCAGTGCTCCGTCACTCACAGTCACGCCTCCTGGCCCCGCATTGGGCCACTGGTCTGTCTATCATATGATCAGGGCCAGGAGGCGTGGCTGTGAGTGACGGAGCGCCGGGTACACAGGAGATGGGAGCTCTGTGTAATTCAGCGGTGCTCGCTTCTCTTCCCTCGGAGACAGCAGGGATAATCCAACACTGGTGAGGCTGAAATGATGGGAAAGGTGAGGCTGCAGATGGGCACTGAACAGGCTGCATTGTTGGTCAATTTAATGGCTGCAGATGGGCACTGAGTAGGGTGCATTGATGGGCAATTTAGATGCTGCAGATGGGCACTGAGCAGGGTGCATTGATGAGCTGTGACTCTAATTTTGCTTCAAAGTTCTTTATTTAAAATGCAAGTTTTTTTCTTTAAACTTCCCTCCTAAAATTGGGGTGCGTGTTATACGCCTGTTATACACCGATAAATACGGTATTTAGTTTGTGTATTTAGCGGTTTGCCTGGAGATCAGCTTTAATACTATCTAAATCTAATCTATCTAATAGAGGAATATATCAGCATATCACAAGAAAATATCTCAAAGTGGTATAACTGGATACAATTCAAATCTACTAATGCCTATGAAGCGGTTTCCCATCTCCCTATATTATTCCCCCCCTAAATTTAATATCAGTCTAATAGAAATTGGTCAAATACAGATTACTATAACTTTAAAATAATGAAGGCAAATACTGTATGCATCCAGGAAACACATTTCAAATCTGACAAAATTTCGAAAATCACAGACAATAGATTTCCATCTGCATATCACGCCACAAATTCAGACTCAAAAACCAAAGGTGTAACCATACTAATTTCCAAACAAACACCTTTCCAGCTGATAGATTCCATGTATGATCCATTGGGAAGATATATATTCCTTAAAGGAAATACTGCCCCCCCCCCACCCCACCCCGATAGCTAATATCTATGCACCCAATACTAAACAAGTAGCATTCTTCTGTCAAATAGGAGACTTGCTAACTTCATTCTCCACAGGCATCCTCATTCTAGGAGGGGACTTTAATGTACCACTAAATCCCATTCTAGATACCTCAAGCGGTAAGTCAGCCCTACTATTCAGAGCTTTAAAACAAAGTAAACTACAGCTTTAAGGGCTCACGCTCCATGACGTCTGGAGAACTGTAAACCTCCAAGAAAAGGACTTCACCTACTTTTCACCCTTACACCAAAAATATTCAAGAATAGACTATTTCTTTTTATCCCAATCTTATCTCAAACTTATAGGGAAAACTACAATTGAACCCATGATCTTATCAGTTTACCACCCGATTAACATGTCCCATAAAATCCCGGAATAAAATCTTTAAAACAAAGACCTGGAGACTGAACACTTCCATTATCAAAGACCCTATCGATATTCAACATTTCAATGACTGTCTGGGGGATTATCTCACACGAAACGACAATCATGAGACATCCCTTCTCAATCAGTGGGAAGCCCACAAATGTGTTATAAGAGCGGAATTTATAGCCAAGACTGCCAAAATTAAAAAAGAACACCAAACTAAAATTAACACCCTCATCTCTCAAATCCACGCACTTGAAAAAACACATAAACTCACTATGGCTACCTCAACACTCACTGAGCTAACTCAAGCCAGAGCTCAACTTGCAGAAGAACTCAATATGAAAACGAAAAGGCAATATATCCTCAGACATAAAATATATTATAAACAAGGCAACAAGAGTGGGAAATTGTTAGCAAAGGCGGCACAAAACGAAAAAAGCACTTACACTGTACACCAAATTAGAGATAAACATGGTAAATTACATGCATCCAACGAAGAAATAGCCAAACAATTTGAACAATACTATCAATCCCTATACAATATTCCTTCCAACCCCAAATGTCCACAAAATTCAGAGAAAAGGACACATCTCATTCAACAATTTATACAAAAATACAGCCCATCTACAATCTCGGTAGACACCGCACGCGAATTAGAATCTCCTATCTGTGACGTAGAATTTGACAAAGTAATTAAGGACATGAAACTGGGAAAAGCCCCAGGACCAGATGGTTTCCCTTTACAATATTACAAAACATTTTCAAACACCTTGAAACCACGCTTCCTAGCAGCCTTTCACTCACTTTAGACATAAAAAAACCCACCATTCCAACTCTTAGAAGCACACATAGCGGTAATCCCTAAAGATGAAGAAGATGAAACTCAGGTCACAAACTATCGTCCAATTTCACTCATAAACGTGGACGTAAAAATCTATGCCAAAATACTAGCAAATAGACTTATATCACTACTTACATCCCTTATATCATTAGACCAAGTCTGGTTCATTCCCGGAAGAGAAGGATGGGACAACACAATAAAAGCACTTAATATTCATCATTGGCTAACATCCAATAAGAAACAGGGCTTCTTTCTCTCACTAGACGCCGAGAAGGCGTTCGACCGAGTGGCCTGGGACTACATGGATGCAGTGCTATGCTCTTTAGGCTTTCCACCCCAAATGAGAGCAAGCATCCGTGCACTATATTCCAATCCAACAGCAAGAGTATGAGTTAATGGTCACCTGTCGAACGCCTTTAATTTGCGCAATGGGATGAGACAGGGCTGCCCTCTATCCCCATTATTGTTTGTCCTTACGTTAGAACCTTTGTTAAATAAAATACGACAAAATCCAGATATAAAAGGCATTAAAGTACACAATCAAACATAGAAACGTGCAGCTTTTGCAGATGATATGCTCCTATCTGAACCACACATAACACTCCCTAATCTCATGCATGACCTGGAACATTTCAAGTCGTTATCAAATTTAAAAATCAATCATTCCAATTCAAACACTCTCAATATTTCTTTAACATCAGACTCAGTGACACTATGCCAAAAAAACTTCCACTTCACATGGTCCAAAGATGCTATAACATATCTTGGAATTCAAATTCCTACCAATATGTCAGACCTTTTCAAACTCAATTACACACCTATCTTAAAAGAAACATACAATGATCTAAAACATTGGAATTTTCTAAATATTTCTTGGTTTGGCAGAGCATCTTTGGTTAAGATGACTAATCTCCCGCGCTTCCTTTATGCCATGCAAACAATTCCCACTTGAGTGCCAAATTCATTTTTTAAATCCTTTTGTCACGCCTGCTCAACCTCTATATGGAGAGGCAACGCCCCATAAAGACATTCTGACTAAGCACTTCTTTGGGGCAACACTCTCAAATCAAGAGACAATATTAATTGAGAAATTACCCCGAATGTCATATCACAATGGAACTATATACAAATCAAACACTACTTGACCAAATATGAGACAGCTCACACATGGACAAGACCTCTCACTACTCTAGAAAATCTTTGCACCCAAAAAACTCCACAAAGACATACCATTTATATCTTATATATATCTCTGGGGAATTAAATGATTTCACCAGTACAGTACGTCATGTGAAGCAGGAGAAAGAGACCTCAATACCCAACTGACATCAACAGAATGGGAAACAATTTTCATGTATGCCCACAACGGATCTCTTAATGTAGCAACTCAAAAATGCAGATTCAAAATTATTACACGTTGGTACAGAACACCCACCCTGCTAAACAAATTCTATCCCCAAGTCTCTAATAGATGTTGGAGATGTGGAAATGAAGAAGGCTCATAGTTCATATATGCCGGTTGTGTCCCATGATCCAGACATTCTGGGAAATGGTCCACGACACAATTATTTCAGTCACATCAGAAAATTTCAACTAAACTATACTCCGGTGCAATACCTCTTGCACCATACTAAAATATCTAAGAAACAATATCCCAAATCTTTACCTATGTTTATGATAAATGCCGCAAGACATTGTATACCGTACCATTGGCGGTCCAAAAATACTCCTTCAAAAAAAGAATGGTTTCGTAGAATCAATCACATTGAGAAAATAGAGGACTATATCATAATATCACAAGAAAATATCTCAAAGTTCACTTCAACCTGGTATAACTGGATACAATTCAAATCTACTAATGCCTATGAAGCAGTAACATAACATGATAAGAGAAATGGAAAGAGAAGGGAAAAGATAATGGAAAGGAGAGAGAAGGAAATAATAGATTACATATGCTCCTCCTTTTTTTCCCATCTCCCTATATTATTTCCCCCCTAAATTTAATATCAGTCTAATAGAAATTGGTCAAATACAGATTACTATAACTTTAAAAATATGAATGTTATATAGTTCTTTTAAGATAAGATGTTTATGTGTATAATATGTTATATACCCTATATAACAAAATCGCATTTTTGATTACATTAAGCGCATCTCATTTCAGTTGTGTAATACTATATGATTTTGAAACTAAATCTGTTCTAATGTTACTATTTTATATGATGTATGCTGTTTTGATACACAATAAAATTTATGGAACAAAAAAAAAACATTTTTAAAAGCAGGTCGTCTAATGTAGTCTATGTGTTTCTATAATGACAGGTTCCCTTTAAATAAGCGGTGGAGCCTTAGACGGTGATGTCATCATGTTTTTTCCTCTCAGGAGGTTGATGGACAAGCGAACTAGAAAGTGAAGCGAAGCCTGTGGAGAAGCCGTGGTTCTTATCACAAGACATGCTTTTGTATTGCTTATGAACTGCTTTTATCTTGTAAGTGCAACCCACTTATTTTATTAAATTAATTTATATTAAAGGACTGCACTATGGGAGCAATTATTTTTTATATTTTTGAGTCTTACTAGCAAAGCTTCAGTTCCAGACAGACAATATTAAGGGTCCTGGGGAGACTGCTTTCCCTGAGCTTGGTGAGACTATTCTAGTAGTCACGGAGAGCTGGTAAGCAGGCTACGTACTCACTTGGGTGCACATTGTGTGAAGGATCTTTCACGGTTTCCTCCTCTACAGTTTATCATCTATACTTAACACGGATGGTTGTTGTCATTTTCTCATTTATGGACTGAAATTTTTGAGACTCTGCCTTAGTGTGTCTTTTTCAGCTTTTTTTTTCACTTAAATTTTATTATCTTGCTATATTACTAGCGCTGCATCTATTTTGTATATACGGTATATATTTGGTTGAGTTTGTATTAGACTATGGGGTGCTAGCAGCTGTGTTCAATATATATAAACGTTTTTCTGATAGTCGGTTCTAGCGCAGCGTTAGCCTTTGGGCTTCCCTTTTTCACAATAACATAATTAATTACATGATTAAAATGAGCTATGGCTAATATAAATTTCCAGACTGCATAAACCAGCACAGTGTATTCCCAGTGGCAGTTGATCCACATGAAATCATATATTATGTTGTAAAACTGAACGAATAGACTAAATAATTACAAGCAGATTATTCTATCTAAGATAATACATATACATGGCTGCCTGGAGCAGTATTATAGCCCAGCTGTCGTCTAGATTCAGTTTACATATTGACCTTATGTGGCACCAACTCCATTTCAATATTTCAACTTGAAGATAAAATGAAAACAATATTATAGGTGTTACGCCATTAATGAAGACCTCCAGATAAAGGACAAAATTCAACTTTAAAAAGTAAAGGATATGTAAACCATAACGATGAATTTATTAGGTCCCTTTTGGTCTGTTAAATATGTAATTTAACCACTTGGCATCCGCGCTATGGCCGAATGACGGCCACAGCGCGGACCTGAATTCCCGGGAGGCCGTCATATGACGGCCTCCCCTGTGCAGGGCGCGCGCTGTGATCACCGAGTCACTGAGACTCGGGTGATCACCGATCTAAGGAAGGGGCCGGTCCCGGCCCCTTACCATGTGATCAGCTGTGATCAGCTGTCAGCCAATGACAGCTGATCACATGATGTAAACAAAAGATTGGTAATCGTTTTTTTTTTCTACTCACGCTGACAGCGTGAGTAGAAAAAAAAGCCGATCACCAGCTCAGATGTGAGGGACATCGGTCCCGAAGTGGAAGAGGCACATCTGCCTCATCAGTGCCACCTAATAGTGCCACCTAACAGTGCCCACAGTGCCACCTAACAGTGCCCACAAGTGCCACCTATCAATGCCCACAAGTTCCACCTATCTATGCCCACAAGTACCACCTATCAATGACCACCAGTAGTGCCAATCAGTGCCACCTAGCAGTCCTGCCTATCAGTGTAACTGATCAGTGCCCATCACTGCCGCCTATCGGTGCCCATCACTGCCGCCTCATCAGCGTACATCAATGAAGGAGAAAAATTACCTGTTTTAAATTTTTTATAACAAAATATAAAAAAAAAATATATTTTTTTTAAATTCAGTTTTTTACATTTTTTTAACAAAAAGTAAAAACTAATGTCAAAAATCAGGTATAAAGAAAATCCGCCCACTCATACACCCAAAAACGCTGCGCTGATGGAAAATAAAGCCTGAATCTAAGCTGCTGCTTAAATAATAACAACCATAAATGAAAAATTTGATTCACCACAATCTCGCCCCAAGTGAACTCAAATTAGCAGCGCTAAAGTGAACCCTAATCAAGAAGTGACATATAGTAAAGAGTGATGAAACAAACAATCAAGCAATGATATAATCATATCATCACTCCTCCCTATTATTGTGCATCAAATAATATGATCAAAAAATTCACAAATAAAGTGCGCAAAACCAATTATGTGAATAACATATCTGTGCACATAAAAAATTAAATATATAATTCAAAATATATATAAATATGTGTAAACCAATGAGAATCAGTACACAAATATAAAAAAGTGTCCACAAAAAGTCCAAATATAATATTGTTCCGTGACGTGATACAGTGCAGGTCTTCACTTAAAATAATTCTTCCACCGCACCTCTGTGACTGTGAATCCACTCCCCTTAGGTAAATAAACTCACCAGCTCCTTTTGCCCACACTCTCGTGTCAGGGCCACCAAGCTTTTATCCCACACAGCAAGGGGAAATTAATAATCTCCAATGGTACACCTTTACATATTCAGAGTGTGGTGCCAAAGAGCTCTCAGGTGACTGAACAGCTGCATGTGCATGTGGAATAGCTGATCTTTGAAGAAATATGATTTGTTTTGTAGTCAGATTTCCTTCTACTATATGTCACTTCTTGATTAGGGTTCACTTTAGCGCTGCTAAAAAGTAAAAACTGCAGAGGTGATCAAATACCACCAAAAGAAAGCTCTATTTGTGGTGAAAAAATGATAAAAATGTCATATGGGTACAGTGTTGTATGACCGCGCAATTGTCATTCAAAGTGCGTCAGCACTGAAAGCTGAAAATTGGTCTGGATAGGAGGGGGGTTTAAGTGCCCAGTAAGCAAGTGGTTAAAGCATTTTGTTATAGCTGTTTGATAAATGCGCAAGAAGGTACCTGTTGATCCTGCCAGAAATGTTAGCTGATAACTTCATGTGCTCTCTGCCTGTGCCACACTCCTATCAATTGCTTTCTCTCTCTGAGGACTACAGACCCCCATCCCTCTGGTATAGAGCTTAGGAGAAGAGGTGTTCTTGAATCCTGCACTAGGGTGACAATGCTGCTTCTTCATTGATACAGTATGATGAGTCAGTCCCCTAGGATAGGAATTGTGTTACTGGCAGGATTACCAGGTGCAAAAAAGGTAAGTAAATTACAGTAATGCAGCCATCATATCTAGGAACTGGAAAACTGCAATAGATCACTTTTTTGTCTTTGGATTTAGACACAGAGGGGGTGATTTGCTAAAACTGGAGCACTTGGAATCTGGTGCAGCTGTGCATGGTAGCCAATCAGCTTCTAACTTCAGCATGTTCAATTAAGCTTAGACAATAAAACAAGGAAGCTGATTGGCTACCATGCACAGTTGCACCAGATTTCGCATGCTCCAGTTTTAGTGAATCATTCCCACTGTAAAGCAGGCCTACACTTACTAGTGAAAGCTCTGCTCACCCCCCCCCCCCCCCATCTAACATAATTTGTGTACCCATTTCTACGTCTGCAATTCTCATCTAGGGCTTGTACCACCCCCACCCCTGTCTACAATCTCCTGGGGCAAGTCACATGTCTCAGGAGGCTGCGGGACCAGTCTGACAGTGCCTCGTTATCTTGCTCATGCACAGTAGGGAGCCCACTGTGAGACATCAGGAAGTCACAGTCAGCTCCCATGTCCAAGGGGATACAAAGCCCAGCAAAGAGTTGGCTCGAGGCAAGTCAGCACTAGATTCCTGGGATGGTAGGTACCTGCTTGTTAAAAGTCAGCAGCTAGAGTATGGTCATTGAATTCTGGAGTAAGAGGCAGACATACAAGGTATAAAGACAAAATGCCTTAGGTACCAAAGTAGAAAAATAATGTTGAGCATGTTGGCAGCCCCAATTTGCTGCCAGCTCCTGCCACACTAGCCAGGAGCTTCGCCTAGCTTCTTCTTGGGCGAGCACACACATACCTGTAGATGGGAGATACGCCACCATATTAGATCTCACATGCTCAATGCCTGAAGCCCACCTCACTAAATAAAGAATGTCCACTTGGATAGCATTTTAATGCCTTTGCTGTGATACCGCTCTGTACAGCCACTTCTTAAATTTCACACTTCAGGCCATCAGTGCAGTCCAATTCAGCGCAAATACCTTTGAACTCAGAAAGTCCAGCTGTCTTTTCTTTTCCCTCTCCATCGTAAGTCCCCCTACATGGCGTAAGTAAGGGGTAGCCATTTCCCATACTCCTTCTCCCTAGGATTCCACGCACAGCAACTTCTAAAGGGGTTCATCATACTCCACCCACCAACAAAGTTATTAAAAAGGGGCACTAACCCTTAACTACATACATACACTTAACTTTAATGCCGCATACACACGGTCTGATTTTCTGACGGCAAATGTTCGATGTGAGCTTGTTGTCGGAAAGTCCATCCGTGTGTATGCTCCATCGAACATTTGCTGTCGGAATTTCCGCCAACAAATGTTTGATAGCAGGTTCTCAAATTTTCCGCCAACAAAACTTGTTGTCGGAAAGTCCGATCGTGTGTACACAAGTCCGTCGCACAAACGTTCACGCATGCTCTGAATTAAGCAGAAGGAGCCGCACTGGCTATTGAACTTCCTTTTTCTTGGCTCATCGTACGTGTTGTATGTAACCGCGTTCTCACGTTAGGGATTTTTTGCCAACATTTGTGTGACTGTGTTTATGCAAGACAAGTTTGAGCCAACATCCTTCGAACAAAAATCTGCGGTTTAGTTGTTGGAAAATCCGATCATGTATACGCGGCATCAGAGAGCAAATTTTCCAAGGAAGAGGACTACTCTCCAAGACTTAGACTGGGAGGGAATATTGGCATTGATGAACACAGAACAGAAATGAGAATTCTTCAAAAAGACTGTATGCAAACTTACTGCAAAGTGTATTCCAATGGGCAATATGTTTAAAAGGCTTAAAATAAAACCTATGTGGCTCATGGCCCAATTTAAGAAAACAATAAATAAGAAAATAGCTTTTAAAAAATATAAAAATTAAAGAAAACTATTGTTGTTTAAATGTTACAAAGAATAACAGAATATGTTAAAAGGAAATCAAGGACGCCAACATTCAAAACGAACGACAGATTGCAAAAGATAGTAGGACAAACCCCCAAAAATTCTTCAAATATATTAATAGTAAAAAGGTCAGGTCTGAGCATGTAGGCCCTTTACAAAAAAAATGGGTGACTGGGGACAAAGAGAATGCAAATTTATTAAATACTTTCTTCAGCTCTGTGTATACAAAGGAGCATGGGGGAGCTCATATCCATAATGGGGATGGTATTGACACAGCCCCAAATGATCCACAATAGCTCAAAAGTGATATAGTCCAGAAATATTTAGACACAATAAGGATGGATAAAGCACATTCATCAGATGGCATCCACACATGGATCCTAAAAGAATTAAGCTCTGTAATTTCAAAGCCATTGTTTCAAAATTGTAATGACTGGAATAGTACCATTTGATTGCCGTAAGGCCAATGTGGTGCCTATATTTAAAAAGGGATCAAAGTCTTTACCAAGTAACTATGGACCTCTTAGTTTAACTTCTATAGCCGGGAAGATACTGGAAAGTTTAATAAAAGACCACATAGATGAGTTCTTGCTGGAAAAAAATAATTTAAGAAACAGAAAGCATGGATGCATGAAAAACAGAAGTTGTCAAACAAACCTGATTTCTTGACTGATGCATTGCTGATTTATGGCAGCCAAGACCAAACCATACTTCCTGCCTTACCCACCTTATGTAAATAAGACACGACCACCTAGAATAGATTTTATATAGTAGCCTTTTAATTAACAAAACACAATTCAACAAATATATATTTTATTACATTCAAAGAAAGATAAACTTTACCCGCTAATGTATAATACTGACGCTCTTAAATCCAGGTATTTGGAGGCAAGCATGGTCTACCGAATCATGTGTATCAAGCACCAAGTTCCTTACCACGGCCCCCAGCTGCAATTACACCGACTCGAGAACAATTAGTTACCACATTACCACCCGATACAGAACCAATAATGATATCACCATTCTGACGTCACATCTACAGGAAGGTATCCATACCAAAGATGGGCCCAACCCATCATTCTCCACAGATAATTTTGACCATGCCCACCTTCAAAAACCTGAAACCCATGCCAATAGCGTGCCCAATGGAACACCACTGCCCACCAAAGAGACCACAGGAAAAGAAACAACAGAAAAAGAACTTCATTCAACAGTAAGAAATAGGGGAGGGAGGGGGCTTTCTCCTTGGCTGACCAGGCTCTGACTGACCCTTGGTCAACACCCACTTCTTACTAGACCCCTAATGACTCTGCCCTGCTGCACCCAGCCACACCCTGCTGCCGTCCAATCAGGTAGGCCTCTAAACCTGCCTAGCTACAGCCTAGACTGCAAAGACAGTCATGTAGGCCCTCCTCTTAAATGCTGGGCATGCTCTTGACTGATGTATTGCTGATTTATGGCTGCCAAGACCAAACCATACTTCCTGCCTTACCCACCTTATGTAAATAAGACACTACCACCTAGAATGGTTTTTAAACGGCCATAGCAGCCTTTTTATTAACAAAACACAATTCAAATATATATTTTATTACACTCCAAGAAGGATAAAGTTTACCCGTTAATGTATAATACTGACTCTCTTAAATCCAGGAATTTGGGAGCAAGCATGGTCTACCGAATCAGTTGTATCAAGCACCAGGTTCCTTACCACGGCCCCCAGCCGCAATTACACCGACTTGAGGACAATTAGTTACCACATTACCACCTGATACAGCCCCAATACCGATATCACCATATTGACATCACATCTATGGGAAGGTACCTATACCAAAGATGGGCCCAACCCATCGTTCTCCACAGACAATTTTTGACCATGCCCACCTTCAAAAGCCTGAAACCCCTGCCACCGACGCCCAAGTGTGACACCTACACTTGGGCGCCCGCCGCAGATGAAATACTGAATACCTTCTTGTAAGCTCAGGAACCACATATCTATGCCGATGGCTTTCAGGTGAACCCCGTCCCCGCGCAAATAGATCCAATTATCCCCTTCCAACTCCAGATGGCGCACCGCCAGGCAGCCATTCCTGACAAAAAATGTTGCCACTTCCCTGTTTACTTTTATCCGAGCCTTATTGAGCTTATCCATGGAGCGCGCCAGGCGCCAGGTGGATCTGGCCACAATATCAGACCAAACCAAAATGGTGTCTGGGGAAAAATTATCTCAAGCGCAGGAAATCCAGTTTAATGTCCAAGATCAATTCCCTTGCCGCCGGAGCCCGAGATCGTTACCCTCAACAAAAGCAATATGTCCAGGGGATGATCCAATCTGGCATAATGATGGACTTCCGACAACACCCGGGACCACAGCATGCCCGGTACACCGATCCACCTCACACTGGCTGTACTCCGTGGAAACCCCAACTGCCTGCTCTCTGGTTTGACTGCAGCCCTCTTGGCACCCCAAAAAAAGCATAGGAGTGACCGAGTATCCACACCAAACATTCTCTGCCTGAAAAACATAAAATTGTATGTATCACGAACAACACATAACGTCCAAAACGTACAACAGAGAGTGGCAAACAAAGATTTGACCATAACAACGGCAGACAGGAGCACAGGAAGAATGGAAGAACAAGCAAACTTATAAGAGATGAGGACAAACATATAAACTGAAACACCAGGATTCCCATCGCCCAATGCGCTGCAAATCTCGATCACCCAGTCCCCATCTAGCAGCCTCCGTGGCAGCCCCACTCCTGAAAGAATGGGAACCGAAGTCCGTAGGAGTAAACCCCGCAGACAATAAGCACTTCCTGAAAACTGAGATAAATTGAAACCACGACAACGCTAAACCATCGGCATGTGTCAAAAAAGATCCAGGCCCACTCAGCCTGAGCTTCAACCAATCGATCACGGCAGTTACCGGGCAAGAAGCGGAATGGGTAACCCATCCGAGCTCGACATTAGACCCTCTGCCCATTTGATCAGTCTTTGACTGCCAAATAAACAAAGAGACCCTGTCACCATGAACTGACATCTGAAGTCCCCAAACCTCCCCCGACACAGGTAGAAGGACTGACCAGTTCAACCACTCGTAAGGCACCGAAAAAGTCCAGAACGAAATCGGTCCTAAAAAGAACCACTTTGAAAGAGGAAGAGTACCAGCATTTCGAAGGAGACAGGACGACGAGAATCTGGAACACACCTGCCCTTCCTGTAACCCCACAGAGCTTTTTTAACTAAAAAAGATTTTGTCACGTCTGCCAAGCCTGAAAGCCAAAACAGAAATGGCAAGCCCGCCAATTTGCGATTCAACGAGGAAATAAAGACTCCTTCCTCTAAGTTTTTGCCAATGAAATATAACAAAACATGCAATTGGTCCTCCTCCTGAAAGCCACCCACTCACGGAACTTACCAACTTGTGCCATTTCCACCAGACCCGGTCGTATGCTGTCCATGTGGAAGGACAAACCGACTGCAGAATCAAACCTACTACGGTGGCACACCCCCGTCACATGGACAGCATACACAAAAGCATTTAAACTCAGACAGTGTAGAACTAAACGCCTAAGCAACCGCACAACAAGTGTAGAAGAAGCTGCAATGGTGTTAATGGCATTCATTACCCGCAGGTTATCAAAGTGAAACTGGACACGCCTGTTCCGGAATTCCTGGTCCCATATCTCAACACTATGGGAAACAATTACAATAGCACAAGGTTGGGGATGAAGTCAGAATTACTCCATGCCTCCGGCCATTGACCCGCATTCTAGGCCGCATAGCCTACCGAACCTGCCGCATCCGTACAGTGGCCCAAATCAAAGCTGGACACCGCCACCTCCATCCACAAGGACCGCCTATTGTACTTGTCAAGGAACATCTCCCAGACGAGCAGATCATCCCGATGTTCCTTGTCTGGTCTCATGAAATGGTGTGGGGAGTTTGCCCCAGCAGTGGCCGCCGCTAGCCGCCGGCAAAACACTCGACCCATAGGCATGATGCGGCATGCAAAATTGAGCTTGCCCAGAAGAGACTGCAGGGAATGTAATTGCAATTTTTTGCAACGACGAGTACTGATAACTGACCTCCAAAGATCTTCCAGCTTATCCATGGGTAACAGACATTCCATCCGAACCGTATCAATGATGATACCCAAAAATTTCTGTTCCTCAATTGGGCCTTCTTTTTTTTCCGGTGCCAAAGGCACCCCAAAAACCTCAAACATGTGCTGGACAGTGGCCAACAAAATCTGGC
This sequence comes from Aquarana catesbeiana, assembly GCF_042186555.1. Taxonomy (NCBI): domain Eukaryota; kingdom Metazoa; phylum Chordata; class Amphibia; order Anura; family Ranidae; genus Aquarana; species Aquarana catesbeiana. The sequence goes on along the minus strand of NC_133327.1, from coordinate 82,207,475 downwards.
AAATCTGAGCCCCCGGGGGGGCCGATAACCAAGAACTTGTCCAAGTAATGAATAATGGACTGCAAACCAGGCAAATCCCGCACCACCCTTTCCAGAAAGGAACTGAACGTTTCGAAAAAGAAACATAAAATGGCGCAACCCATTGGCAGACAGCGATCAACAAAATATTGATCTTGCCACATGCAACCCAACAGACGGAAACTCTGTGGTTGGACGGGCAGCAATCGGAAGGCCGCCTCAATGTCAGTTTTAGCCAGTAGCGCACCCTTGCCAAACTTATGCACCCAGGCAATGGCATAGTCAAAAGAGGCATAGGACACCGCACACAGGCTGGGATCAATTGCATCATCGCCTGAACCGCCTGGAGGGTGGGATAAATGGTGAATAAGGCAAAATTTATTGTGTTCCTTCTTGAGGACCACCCCGAGAGGAGAAACCACCAAGTCCGCTAGCGGCGGGAAAGAAAATGGGGCAGCCATCCTTCCCAAGGACACTTCCTTAGCCAATTTTGCCACCACCGGAGGGACACTAGACATTGTACAGGGAATTAAAAAAACAACAATAAACCCCTGCAACAAAAACTGTGCAGCGGCCTTGTCAGGGCGCCATTTTTTCCACCCGCACCAGAGTTTTCCCCTTTTCAAGCGTCGGTCGACTTGCCCTTTCCTTGCTTAAAACATTTCAACAAGGGGTGAGAGCCCCTGCATCCGGAGCATGCGTGACGATAACGGCAGGAACACCCGAATGTGCATGTTCCCTCTTTAAACTGCCAGCAGTACCCCTTTCTTTGTGTGGCCAATGGTGCTGAGGTAGCTGCACCCCCGGGCCCCCCCTGAAAGGGATGGGTAACGGCCCTGGCCTGGGTCATCAGTTTCATCCACAAGCTTATGTCCTTGAGGTCCCATTAGTGAGGGCCTAACCGCTTTACGCTGTCTGAACTGCTCATCATAGCGCAACCAGGCCACTCCCCCGTTCACCCGCTGTTCCTCACTAATAGAGTCCAGGTAGCAAAAAAGAGCAGAGTAATTCTCCGGCACCTTCTCACCTACCACGCTAGCTAGGATATTAAAAGCCTGAAGCCAATTCCCGAATGTCCTGGGAATCAGGCAGTAATGCCACTTCTCCTCTTCTTCCTTTTTATTTTCGTCTGGCTTCACCATGTCCAGATTAAACTTCTCAAGTGGCAGAAGGGAAAATATCTCGACATATTCCCCCTTACAGATCTTCTCTCTCACTTCCGGCTTGAGATGCGTGCCTAACATGCCTTCACATTTCGCCAAATCAGACAATCGCACTCCATCAGAGGCCCCATCCTCCTTCTTGCATTCTTGCTGCCTTCTGCGCTCCATCCGACAAAGCCACAACAGGATCCGCGACGACCGAGCCAGCTTCTCCGCCCCTAGTCAGTGCCGTGCCCCCTGGCACCTTGACAGGAAGTACTGGCGGTGGCGGTGATGGCATAGGTCCTGCGATGGGTGTATTCTGTTCTCCCGCAGTCATCCAGGCAGACACCTGTGAAACTACAAGAGGGGAAGCTACCCCCACAACACTACGCACCAACAGCTCCCTGCATCCTGACAACAGGTCTCAAGCACCTGTGCCATTAACCCCTCCTGCCCAGCAGGCCCTGCCGGAGGACCACCCAAACCACCACCCCTGGAAACATGAAGCTGAACAGAGGGTTGCACAGAACAGACAACATGAGGAATGACAGGCATAGGGACAGACATACAATCAGACTTACCAGGCTGACTCGGTGTATGAAGCCGCACAGCCGTGCCTCCGGATCCCCGCTGATCTCCCTCTCCAGCAGCAGCCTCTTCCTCCTCCCCCTGGGATATCTCTCCAGCCTTAGAAGCGGTGAGCTTGCCCTCTGATCGATCCTCCTTGGAAGCAGCAGCAGCGCCCAGGGAAGGGTTAACACCGCGATCTCCGGCCGGGCGCTCGCTGATGATGTCATCCGCCGCTGTGTCGTGGCCTGCACGGCCGCCCTTCTCCTTCCTCCCATGCTGAGCACCCTACCTGGCAGCCCTGGCCGCAGATGCCGTCCTCCAGTCTGGAACTGGGGGCGGTGACACTGGTGCAGGGTGCCAGGAACCTCCGCTTCATCCGGATGGAGTCCCGGCCTCGTCCGAGGAGAGGCCAGCCCCCGCAGGTATATTACTCCAATGCCGGGCAACGCTGGCAGCAGGGGGAGGCCCTGCTGAGCCGGCTGAATGGTCCCAAGCTCTAGTAGAAAGGGATCAGGAGTAGGTGGCTTTATGTGATCTCCCGCCCAGGTCCTGCCCTTGGAGTGGATTTCTCCCAGCCCGGCCAGCTGTCAGGGTTGGGCTCAGCCCTTCCTTCTCTGAGCTGGCTGCTCAGCTGTCAGCTAATTTCCAGCTTATATCTCTCCACAGTGACTCACCTGTTGATGATATCCTGCTCATCAGTCCTGCCTACTTAAGCCGTCCAGCCCAGATGATCTCTGCCTTCGCCTTGGTCACAGCTCTAGAGACGCTCGCCTGTGTTCCTGTTAAAGACTTGCTTGGCTGACATTCCTTCTTTCTCCAGATCCTGCTTGCTGTTCTAATACGCTCATCTCTGGCTCCCTGATGTTTTGGCTTGTCTGATTATCGTTCTGGTTCCTGAACTCTGGCTATGTTTTGACTACGTTTACTCTGTTTACCTTTTTTATTATTATTAAACAAGCGTGATTTAACTGTACTTTTGTCTCAGTCTGATTCATGGTTTCTGACACCAGCAGAATGAGGAGGCAGCCTCTTTGCCTTTGGGGCTGAAGGGTCCCGGATGGGGCTCCTAGTGCAGTGGACAACCCTAGGGGCCACCTCTGGACTGAGGCACACAGGAGGCCAAGACCTCCTAGCCTGTGATAGCTGGGGTGCAGGTGTAGCAGGACCCTGCCCTGACCCCTGCAGCATCTCGATCATCTGAGACTCCAGCCACTAGGGGCCATTCACCACCGCTGCTGCCCTAATCTGAGAGAGCATGCTCTCAATGTCCGCCATAGCAATGTCCTTACAGCACAGACCTGAAAAGTGGCTCCAAATTCCTCCAAAAGTTTCTCCTCGACTGACCAGAATCTGACTCATCCTCCTCATCCTCCTCATCCTTTGTCACGCAAGCAGAGACAAGTGTGCAGTCCCATGCAGTTGCCAGAGTGGATAAACCTGCCTCCTTGTCCACATCTATTCCTGCCATAGCCCCAACATCAGTCATTGAGGAGTCAGCTGAGTTATTTGACCAAAGCATCAGCCACTTGCTCCTTGATGATGCCCAGCCATTACTGGATTCAGATGTTGGTTCTGAGGTTGAGGATGACAGGAACATGAGCCTAGAGAGAGGGAGGAACACTGGTAGAAAAATTGGCATTCATGTTCCCCAAGCCGCAGCATATTGCCAAGTTGTCTCCAGTGGTAATGATGAAGATGGAGGAGATGGAGATGATGACGATGAGGTCACTGATGCGATTTGGGTGCCAGATAGAACAAAGGAGGAAACTACAGGTGAGGTGGCATAATACCAAGCAGGCCGACATCAAGAAAGAGTACAGAGAAGTCAACTAATCCATCACATTCTGCAGCTGTTATCTCCTGGCCCACTCCCCAAAGCTCAGCTGTCTGGGCCTTTTTCAGCACATCTGCAGCAGATCGCACTGTTGCTATCTGCAAACTGTGTCTCAGGTACATCAAACGTGGCAAAAACACCAACCATTTGGGTACCACATGCTTAACAAGGCATTTAATGTTCTACCACTCAGCCCGTTGGCACCTAAAAGCCACACAAATGGGGCACAAATCTATCCCTCCTCCTTACCCATTTCAGTCTACCCCTGCTATACCGAGTCATTACCTCTCAGCAGCCTCCACTGACAGGCATTATGGTATAGTGCAGGGTGTCCCAGGTCCTAGCAGCACATCTGCCAGCATCACACCACCAGCTGTAGACTGTAGGTGGCAAATTTCTCTGCCCCATCTGCTGCAGTGGAAAAAAAAATAGTGTCCCTGCCACCCACATGCCCAGTGTCTAAATGCAAGCTTGTCAAATTTGTTGGCTCTCCAACTTCTGCCTTTGAGCCGGGTGGATTCTGCCCCCTTCCGTGAATTTGCACAATGTGCTGTGCCACAATGGCAGATTCCCAGTCGCTACTACTTTTCACGTAAGGCGTTCCGTCTCTCTACCATGGAAGGGAATGTTCTGGCATTGTTGGGCAAGGCAATCAGCCATAAAATCCACCTTACGGCTGGCACTTGGTCCGCTCGGTGCTGCAGGTGTTGTGCCCCCACATCTCCATACAGCTGGTGGTGATGATGCCAGACCTGTGAGCTCTACCCCCTCCTCCTCCGCCACCTCCATGCCCTCCTCTGCAGAATTGTCCATCATCGATTGAACATCAGGTACCCCCTAAGTGTTCAAAGGGCTATTCCCAGAGTCAGGCTAAAAGGTGCCATGCAGTGCTTCAGCTGGTGTGATTAGAGGACAGGAACCACACCGGAGCAGAGATTCTTGCAGCTCTGCAGGGACAGGCCCAGAGGTGGTTCACACCATGCCAGCTGGAGCCAGGAATGGTAGTGTGCGATAATGGCTCAAAGCTCCTGTCCGCCCTTAGACAGGGAAAGTTGACACATGTGCCATGCATGGCACATGTCCTCAATTTGGTGGTGCAGCATTTCCTAAATACGTATCCAGGGTTGCAAGATGTGTTAAAGCTGGCCAGAAGAGTCTGTAGCCATTTCAGGCAGTCATACACAGCCAGTGCTCAGTTGGCTGAAATTCAGCAGGAAATCCACCTGCCCGTAAACCGCCTGATTTGTGACATGCCCACCAGGTGGAACTCGACTTTGTCAATGCTGCAGCGGCTATACATGCAGCAGAGGGCTCATGCTTCAAAGCCTGCGAAAGGACCCAAGAATACGTGGCATAAAGGAGAAGGATGATTACTGGATGGCAACCCTCCTTGACCACCGTTATAAGGGGAAGGTCTCATAACTCATCCCATCCCCACAGAGAGTGCAGAACATAGGCGTGCGCACAGGGTGTGCCGGGTGTGCCTGGACACACCCTAATCACCCCATTTGCATTAGCATTATCCAGGGGTGGCACCAGGTGGGTGGTTGGGGTGCCGGTGGCCAGTCTAAATGCCCCCATTATATTAAAGGTTAGGTTCAACTGTAGAAACACATTACACCTATACTTAGGATGTAAGGTAATAGACTCCCAATCAACTGTCTCCCACCATCAGAGCCTCCTCCCTGTGACAGCAGGTGGTGTTCATGTGTGTTTGAGCTTTGGGGTGCACACCCTAATGTAATAGGCTGCGCACACCTATGGTGCAGAAGATAAAATCTCTTGAGGACACGTTAAAGAGGATTTTATTGAATGTGTTTTCTGACTCCAGTAGGGTACAGTGTCATGGAAAACGTCGTTTTGAGTCTTCTTTTGGTCAAGAGAGGAGCACTGGAGGAGGCGTCCGCCTAAGTGAGGCATTTTGGAATTTTTTTAGTCCTCGCCGCCCAGGGCTGTCAGCTTCCATATCCCATCAGCAGCGTCTGCATGTCCTTTCCCTGTTTTGTTTTAACCTACTAATCTGTTGCAGCAGTAATCCTGCAATTTTTTGGCCACATATGTTTGGTTCTGATAGTCTTGCTAAAGACGTTCTTTATATCTTCTTTTTGCCCTGAACATCCATTACTAAGGTAACGTTTTGTCCTTGCCCATACTGTTTCCCTTAGACAAGATGGCGCTTTTATTCTGTTGTGGCAATGAGATGTTGCTGATGTGTCTATATAAGCGGTGCGTCGGGACGCTGCTCACATCCCGTGACCACGTCCTGTTGTGATGAAACGGCGTAGGGAGGAGGAGCTACGTCCCGACGACACCGCGATTCACACACCCGGAAGACACGGGTTTTCTTGGAGCCGGCCGGCTTTTTCTCACACGTTTTAAACTACAATGTTTTTGTAAGTGCAACCTTTATCTTTTATTCAATAAAACGCTGGATTTTATGCTATGTGGAGCACTTTGTTTTTTGCATGGTGACATTTCCATATTTGCTGAGGCTGGTTGGAGAGAGTCCCTGGATTTGGACGCTGAGTGCCTGCTTTAAAGATCCCTGGCTGGGGTTGCAGCCATCCGCCCCTTGGGTCTCCTGTAATTAAGAGACCATTTCTATCTGGTAAGAGGCAGCAATTTTTCCAAGAGGTGGAGGTCTGTCTACGCACTCTATTTTTCACCACAGCAAGATTTTGTTACAATATTTCACAGAGCACTTGGAGACAAGCCATTTTTCATGCATGTTAATTTAACGTGGATGGACTTTAATCAATACTGTTTTTGTTGAGCTACGAACTTTTTTGGGGTTTATTTTCTTTTATTTCTTTACTATTTTCCTATATCAATTATGGTTTAGTTTTCATAGTCACAGATTTGTCACAATATTATTCTTATAGATATTTGAGATACTCACCTGTCATTGATTGGGTCATGCAATATTGATTTTTCCACACGGACATAGTTAATAATATCTGTGTCCCATTTATTTAATAGTATTTTTAGCTCTATTTATTTTTACAGTGTGTATGTACATTGCTCAGCACTCCTATAATACTTATTCACTCAGTGATTATTATTCACCCTCATATTCCTATGAGGTTTTCTAGGCATTTGCCTGTTGTCACCTTTAGCTTTTAGTGCGACTTTTTGATTTTTATATGATTTATGGTTTATTACTTTTTAGTCGCAGCTTATACTAATTAGTGTAAGCGCAATATTTGTTTTTTACTTTTCCAGCGTCTGCATCACATGGTGGACGATTACCTCGGGGCCAAAACAGAGATGGAGAGCTTTCCAGCTGACGATCCACTGACTTACTGGGTAATGAGAATAGACCACTGGCCAGAGCTTGCCCAGTATACTATTGAGTTAGTATACAAGAAAAATAACCGCTGCTCCAGGTGTATAAAGATAAGGCTGACTCCGTGGGAAACTTGAAAAGAAGAAATAAATGGCTGCACATCCAGAACTTCCGATTGCCTTTTATTTTGTTTCACAAAGATAACACCAAAGACACCAAACTGTGGTCACGTAGACGCGTTTCACACATACATCTTGTGCTTAATCATTACCTGATAATGATTAAGATGTATGTGTAAAATGCGTCTATGTGACCACAGTTTGGTGTCTTTGGTGTTATCTTTGTGAAACAAAATAAAAGGCAATCGGAAGTTCTGGATGTGCAGCCATTTCTTTCTTCTTTCCATGCTATTGAGTTGTTAGGCTGCCCTGCATCCAGCATGCTTTCAGAACGGGCATTCAGTGCTGCAGGAGGTTTCATTACTGATCATAGAATGCGTCTGTCCACAGACTTTGTGGACCTTTTTGACTTTTATAAAAATGAATCAGTCCTGGATTACCAGCTATGAAGCCCCTGATGCCGATGTCACTGATTAAGTCTTTTTGGAATGAGGAATCTCTGCAAGACTTTGAGGCTGCCTAGCTTTGAGGGTGTTCAATCATTTCATCTGGAAGAATGTTTTTGGTATAGGTTTCATGGGCAGATTTAACACCCAAAGAACAATTTTTCTGCACCTGTTTGACAATTTATTTTGCCTTCATCAAGAGCACCTCTATAGGGTTATGGTAGGAAGGCGCCCCCGATACCCAAAGAGTAATTTTTCTGCACCTGTTTTACAGGTGCACATCATTGCAATTTTTTACAGCAAGGCCAATTCTTGCTTTCATCAAGTTCACCTATATAGGGTTACGGTGGGAAGGCGCCACCCACACCCAAAGACCAATTTTTCTGCACCTGTTTGACAGGTGCATATCATTGCAATTTTTTACAGCAAGGCCAATTCTTACTTTCATCAAGATTACCTCTATATGGTTACGGTGGGAAGGCCCCACCGACACCCAAAGACCAATTTTTACGCACCCGTTCTTCTATACAAAGTCAAAGTGACACCAGAATGTATCCAAAAAATCTCTAATCTTGTTCCCAGTGCACTACATTGTGGTCTCATCATACACACTGGCTCCCCAGCTGTTGCTGAGCAAAATAAATGCAGCTTGCAGGGAAAATGTCATTTTTTTTGGCTTTATAAATGCAATTCACGGCTTGTATTATTATAAGAGCGGGTACAGAATTTCACAGCCTGTATTATTATAAGAGGGGATACTGAATGTCACAGGCTGCATTAATAAGAGAGGGAATACTGAATTTCATGGCCTGTATTATTTTAAGAGGGGATACAGAATTTCACGGCCTGTATTATTAAAAGACGGGATACAGAATTTCACGGCCTGTATTATTTTAAGAGGGGATACTGAATTTCATAGCTTGCATTATTTTGAGGGGATACTGAATTTCACAGCCTGTATTATTATAAGAGGGGATACAGAATTTCACGGCCTGTATTATTTTAAGAGGGGATACTGAATTTCATGGCTTGCATTATTATATGAGGGGATACTGAATTTCACAGCCTGTATTATTATAAGAGGGGATACAGAATTTCACGGCCTGTATTATTTTAAGAGGGGATACTGAATTTCATGGCTTGCATTATTATATGAGGGGATACTGAATGTCACGGCCTGTATTATTATAGAGGGGATACAGAATTTCACAGTCTTTATTATTACTATTGTGGGAGGACACAAAGTTAACCCCCCAATTGCCATAGAGGGGAAAAAGCAAGCTGGTAGCAGCTATCATTGTCATTAGTTGGGGGTGACGTGTATTAGTGGCAAGGGCTCAGTCTGGTGTTTCAGTTGGACAGGGGTCAGTCTGAGGTGTCAGTAGTTTGTTGTGGGGGGTGTCAGTCTGGGGGGGTGGTGATCTATCCATCTGTGTAGCCAGGAGATTGTGACGGGTTATCTATGGAGTCGGTTCACAAATTTCCGCAGCGGCTCTGGTGCGAATTGCACTGGAGCCTTGAGAGTCTTTTGGTCTGTTTCAGGTCCAAATTCAGCCCAAAATTCGGGCTGAAATCGGACCTGAAACGGTGAATGGAGACGCCCCGGACTCTATTGTGGGGTCTAAAAAAAAAAATCAGTAGCACCTTCTTTTTATTCTAGAGGTCATATACTTTCAGAAAATATGGTTTTGCTAGTCTGTCACAAATTCTGAAAGCTGTAAGGGAAAAATGAAAACCTTCAGATTTTTTGAGAAATTTGGATATTTACACTTTTGCGTACATTCAATTTTCACCATTTTGCAAAAAGGCGCAATTTAAAAGTTATAAATATTTGTTATTTATTCACTCAATACAGGTTAAGCTTTTATATTTAGTAGGAATTTTGTAAAATTTTTATCTGCCAATAATGGTTTTAGTGTATTTTTTGCAAATATATTGGTTTGATAAACATTTGCGCAAATACAGCGGGGTCTAAAAAATCAGTAGCACCTTCTTTTTATTCTACTTATCATGTGCTTTCAGAAAATATATGGTTTGGGGGGGTCTTGCACAAATTCTGAAAGCTATAAGTGAAAAATAAAAAACAAAGGAAAAATGGCAAAAATGGTCTGGCAACCTGTGTACAAAATGGAGCACAGGGCCTGGCAGCGAAAGGGTTAACCCCTGTCAGGCTGAGCAGTAATTAGTGCAACATCTGTACAGGAAGGGGGGGAGTGTAACATGTACAGGGAAGGGAAGTAATATGTACAGGAGGAGGGGTAATATGTACAGGGAGGGGGGTAATATGTACAGGGGTGGGGGGTAATATGTACAGTGGGGGTGGGTAATATGTACAGGGGGGTAATGTGTGCAGGGGGTAACATGTACAGATAGGGGGGCATGTACTGGAGACCCAGGAACTCAGCACAGGGATGGTGGGAACCCCTCATAATAGGCACAGAGGGTGTACAGACCCAGGAACTCAGCACAGGGATGGTGGGAACTCCTCATAATGGGCACAGCGGGTGTACAGACCCAGACTCAGCACAGGGATGGTGGGAACCTTCATAATGGGAACAGCAGGTGTACAGACCGGGGCTCAGCACAAAGATGGTAGAAACCCCTCATAATGAGCACAGCTGGTGTACAGACACGGGAACTCAGCACAGGGATGGTGGGAACCCCTCATAATGGGCACAGCAGGTGTACAGACTCTGGAACATAGCACGGGGATGGTGGGAACCCTCATAATGAACACAGCAGGTGTACAGACCTGGAAACTCAGCACAGGGATGATGGGAACCCTCATAATGGGCACAGCAGGTGTACAGACCCGGGAACTCGGCACAGGGATGGTGGGAACCCTCATAATGGGCACAGCAGATGTACAGATCAGATGCATTACCAACAGTTTAATTTTTCAGTTTGTTTGCGCCCCCCAAAAAATTTTTTAGCACCAGCCGCCACTGGTCAGGAGTGCATAACACACCAAGTGCATGGTTCAATAGTCCATAACAATAAGTGCAGGGGTTGTAAGTATATTTCCCTTTGTGGTTTTTGAATTCTGATGGCTGTAGAAGAAAAGTCCAGTTCTCACCTGCACCATGCAATGTTTACAATATGCAGTTGGGTGGCTGGAGACAATGCTGGGGCATTTGTTTTCCAGGTACAGACCTCTCAAAACGAGGATTGTCCCCAGGCAACACAGATGAATGGCAACTAAAGACTGGAAAGAAGAGTGGCACAGCCTAAGTGGCATAGTGTACAGCTTATTTTTAAAGATATTAAACTAGAACTATAGGCACAACTTTTTATTTTGGATAGAGTAAGACAGGGTTATAACCCCTGTGAGTATTTTTTTTCGTCATCTGTGTCCCATTGGGGAGTTTTACTTTCACTTCCTGTCCCATAGCCAAAACAAGAAGTGAGAAGAAATCCCTGCAAATTAAGGGATACCTTTGGGCCCCCCAGGTCACCAGAACTGTGTCCCCATTAACAGATTTAAACAATTTTGCCTCTATTACTTTTCTAGGGACGGACCAAAATTTCTCATTTGCTTTTACTTCCATTTTTTTAATGATAATGTTAAACAAACAGGACAAATAGGGTGCATCTCCCTAAATGGGGCACAGACAGCAGTAAAAACCTGACAAGTGTTCTAATCCCTCTCCACTTTAGTTATACCTAAAGTATGTAATTCTTTATAAAGGTCAGTGTTAACGGAGCACTCACTGGAGTGGTTCACCGAACATTAAAACCACTTCAGCCCCAGAAGATTTTACCCCCTTCCTGACCAGAGCACTTTTTACAATTTGGCTATGCGTCACTTTAACTGACAAGTGTGCGGTCGTTCAACGCTGTACCCAAACAAAATTTGCATATTTCTTTCCCACAAATAGAGCTTTCTTTTGGTGGTATTTGATCACCTCTGCGGTTTTTATTTTTTGCGCTATAAACAAAAAATAAAAACGACAATTTTGAAAAAAAAATTAAAAATTTTTACTTTTTGCTATAATAATTATCCTCCAAATAAATAATAATAAAAAAAAACACAATATTGATTGGTTTGCACAAAAGTTACAGTGTCTACAAACTATGAGAAAGATTTGGCATTTTTACATTTCTTTTTTTACTAGTAATGGCGGTGATCTGCGATTTTTAGCGGTACTGCAACATTGATCAGACAGATCGGAGACTTTTGACACGTTTTTGGGACCATTGGCATTTATACAGCGATCAGTGCTATAAAAATATATTGATTACTGTGTAAATGTCACTGGCAGGGAAGAGGTTAACACCCACCAGCCACACGCATCGGGTCCCCCGCTGTGCACCACCCTCTGGTGGCCGCTAAAGGGAAAGATGTACCCATATGGGATTTCGCCCAGGGGAGCCATTCTGCCACAGTATATCTGTGCGTGCCAGTCGGGAACCGGTTAAGCACCTCTTGACTTTGATGCATTTATAAGCAGTATGCTCTTACTGTTGTGATATTGGGGGGGGGGAATGTCTGAGCGGTAGATGCGTTTTCAGTGAGTTTGCGGCCAACAGAAACTTCCGTTTAAGGGCGTGGTTGCCCACTTTTATTGAAAGTTACAAAACGAAAATGCCAAACCACCTGGCTCTCAAGGCTCACTCAGCCTTGATCACAGTACAAAGCTGCACAGGCCCACTACTGGCCTCTAGGAAGGGGCTCTCCTGATTAGGGATGAGCCAAACACCCCCCCGGTTCGGTTCGCACCAGAACTTGCGAACAGACCAAAACTTCGCACGAACGTTAGAACCCCATTGAAGTCTATGGGACTTGAATGTTCGAAATCAACAGTGCTAATTTTAAAAGGCTAATTTGCAAGGCATTGTCCTGAAAAAGGTTTGGGGACCTGGGTCCTGCCCCAGCGGACGTATATCAATGCAAAAAAAAAATTTAAAAACTGACGTTTTTTCGGGAGCAGTGATTTTAATAATGCTTAAAGTGAAAACAATAAAAGTGTAATATAACTTTAAATTTCGTACTTGGGGGTGTCTATAGTATGCCTGTAAAGGGGCGCATGTTTCCTGTGTTTAGAACAGTCTGACAGCAAAATGACATTTCAAAGGAAAAAAAGTCATTTAAAACTACTCGCGGCTATTAATGAATTGCCGGTCCGACAATACACATAAAAGTTAATTGATAAAAACGGCATGGGATTTTCCCACAGGGGAACCCCGAACCAAAATTTAAAAAAAAACTGGCGTGGGGGTCCCCCTAAATTCCATACCAGGCCCTTCAGGTCTGGTATGGATATTAAGGGGAACCCCGCACCAAAATAAAAAAAAAAATGGCATGGGGGGTCCCCCTCAAAATTCATACCAGTTCCTAAGGGTCTGGTATGGATTTTAAGGGGAACCCCGCGCCAACATTTTTTTTAAAAATGGCGTGGGGTCCCCCCAAAAATCCATACCAGACCCTTATCCGAGCATGTCAGCCCTGGCAGCTCTACCATGGGTCCAACCTGGCAGGCTGCAGGAAAAGGGAGAGAGTGCCCCCCCTCCTGAACCGTACCAGGCCACATGCCCTCAACAGTGGGAGGGTGCTTTGGGGTCACCCCAAAGCACCTTGTCCCCATGTTGATGGGGACAAGGGCCTCATCCCCACAACCCTTGGCCGGTGGTTGTGGGGGTCTGCGGGCAGGGGGGCTTATCGGAATTTGGAAGCCCCCTTTAACAAGGGGACCCCCAGATCCTGCCCCCCATGTGAAATGGTAATGGGGTACAGGAGTACCCCTACCATTTCACAAAAAAAGCGTCAAAAATGTTAAAAATGACAAGAGACAGTTTTTGACAATTCCTTTAAATAGTCTTCTTCTTTCCATCTTCTTTCTATTATCTTCTTTCTTCTATCTTCCTTCGGTTTCTTCCTCAATCTTCTTCTTCCTCCGATCCTCTGCTTCTTGCTCCGGTGTTCTCGTCTGGCATCTTCCTCCGCGGCGTCTTCCTACCTTCTTCGTTCTCGGCCTGCTTCGCATCCATGATGGGAGGCTCCTCCTGCTGTGTGATGCTTTTTGTCTTCTGACACTTCTTAAATAACAGAGTGACCCCGCCCTCTCTGACGTAACAGGGAAAGCCTCAGGGAAGTCCCCGTCAAGTCCTTGTGCGTCAGAGGGGGGCGGGGTCACCGGGTGGCCCTGCCCTCTGTTATTTAAGAACTGTCAGAAGACGAGAAGCGTCACACAGCTGGAGCCTCCCATCATGGATGCGGACCGGCCCGAGATCGAAGAAGGGAAGAAGACGCCGCGGAGGAAGATGCCTGACGAAAACACCGGAGGAAGAACCAGAAGAAGATGGAGGAAGAAACAGAAGGAAGAAAGAAGATAGAAGAAAGAAGATGGAAAGAAGAAGCATTTAAATAAAGGAATTGTCAAAAACTGTCTCTTGTCATTTTTAACACTTTTTTTGTGAAATGGTAGGGGTACTTTTGTACCCCCTTACCATTTCACACAGGGGGGCCAGGATCTGGGGGTCCCCTTGTTAAAGGGGGCTTCCAGATTCCGATAAGCCCCCCTGCCCGGAGACCCCCACAACCACCGGCCAAGGGTTGTGGGGGTGAGGCCCTTGTCCTCATCAACATGGGGACAAGGTGCTTTGGGGGGCTACCCCAAAGCACCCTCCCAATGTTGAGGGCATGTGGCCTGGTACGGTTCAGGTTTTCCTGCGGCCTGCCAGGTTGCGTGCTCGGATAAGGGTCTGGTATGGATTTTTGGGGGGACCCCACGCCATTTTTATTTAAAATTTTGGCGTGGGGTTCCCCTTAAAATCCATACCAGACCTGAAGGGCCTGGTATGGAATTTAGGGGGACCCCCATGCCATTTTTTTTGGTTCGGGGTACCCCTGTGGGGAAATCCCATGCAGTTTTTATCAATGAACTTTTATGTGTATTGTCGGACCGGCAATTCATTAATAGCCGCGAGTAGTTTTGAATGACTTTTTTCCTTTGAAATGTCATTTTGCTGTCAAACTGTTCTAAACACGGGAAACATGCGCCCCTTTACAGGCATACTATAGACACCCCCCAGGTATGAAATTGAAAGGAATATTACACTTTTATTGTATTCACTTTAAGCATTATTAAAATCACTGCTCCCGAAAAAACGGCCTTTAAAATTAGCACTTTTGATTTCTCCCATAGACTTTTAAAGGGTGTTCTGCGGCTTTCTAATTTGCCGCAAACACCCCAAATTGTTCACTGTTCGGCGAACTGGCGAACAGCCGATGTTCGAGGCGAACATAAGTTCAACTCGAACTCGAAGCTCATCCCTACTCCTGACACTCCAGGCTTTCACACTCCTCCAAGACTCACAGTCCCCTCTGGTCCCCAAGACTCTCTCTTCCAGTTGTCTCAGCTATGGTCTCCCCAACTCTCTCAGTCCACTGACCTGGAACCTCTCCCACATGGAGTGCCATCTCAAGGGTATTGCCTGGGTTCTTAAATAGTAGCACACCTCCCTCCTGGCCGCAGCAAATGCTCCAACACCAACTCCTTTCCCACCTCCTCTGAGCTATGCACAGCTCTGCCTTATAATGGGTGTGTGCACCTGGACACACACACAACCTGCAGAACTTCTGGAAATCCCGGACACAAGACTGAAGACTCCATCCCTCCCAATGTTCTTTGAAGTCTTTAGGGTTCCAGTCCCAATCCAGACTTACAAAATCCAGAGAAAACTTAAAGCATAGCTTTCTCTGCTCACAAATCTTCTGCTGGAACTTCTCAAACTGCCTCTTTGAGAGTCCTGTGTCCATTTTTTTCACCAAGACAGGGGCTCTCACTCCCACACTGTGTAAACATGTTTTCTAAGGAATTTTTATGTTTTTAAATGAGTAAAATAGTGATATCCCTTTCATCTGAATTACACTAAGGGGGTCTATTTAATTTAAATAATTGGGTATCCCGGTTGTCCAGCGAATCTCCATGTGCATTCGTTCTGCGTGAATTAGGCAAAAACAAATGTTCTTTGGACTATTTTCCTTTCTGAGCCAATGTCCTTTTTAACAAATAGTTACATTTATTTGCTAATTTCCTTTACCATTCTCTAGCATTGTTACATTGAATCACTTTTTTGTTACAAAGATGGATGTATTTCCTATGCCATAATGCGGTACTCTACAACTGCACCCAATAAAAAAAAATGTTGCAAAGAGAAAATAGCCTAAAGAACATTCATATTTGGTCATTTCACACAGAATGAATGTACATGCAGATTCGCTGGATGAATGGCTATGGAAAATTTGTATAAATAGACCTTAGTGTAGAATGTCATGAAGAACATATTATAGAAAGCAGAAGTATACCATAAACTCACCAGATGTACTCCTGGGTGTACACATTCCACTGGCTGGGAACCAGTATTGGGCATTGAGAGGATATATATACAATATTCAAAACCAGGAACCAGAGACCGCCCATCCGTGACGTCACCTCGCCGTTCTGTACAGCGTCTGTACAGAACGGTGAGGTGACGTCACGGATGGGCGGTCTCTGGTTCCTGATCTATTCTCGGGATCTGAGTGCCAGTATGTCATCTAGTGGACCTCTTGAAAGGTGACCCTTGGAGCCATACCTCTGACAGAGACCCAGTGGCTGGGGGATATAGCCACCTGCACTCACGATCTCCTTAACAAGAGATCAGAAAATCTGGTAAGGGGCAGATCGTTTTTTTGGTGGAGGAATTTCCCTATCATCACAATCTGCAGGGTGACAACATTGCATGTTTCACATCATCAGAAGAGTGGTGGTTCATTATATAACCTTTCTTATTTATTGGTGAAAGACTTTTACAGCAAAGGAACGTTTATGTATGGACGTTGCATAACATACTGGATATCTGACTGTTCATTGATATAGTTTAATCACATTTGTTTCAAATTGGTGGTAATTACATTCAATGTTTGTCCTAACAATTATAATTCCTTTTTTTATATCGTGAAGTGTTTTCTATCACACATGGATGCACATGTTATGGCCATATAAATGGTCCATGATCACATTCACTTAATCAACAGCAGCGCAGCCTTTCTTTGTATAATATATATACAATATCTCACAAAAGTACACCACTCACATTTTGTAAATATTTTATTATATCTTTTCATGTGACAACACTGAAGAAATGACACTTTGCTACAATGTACAATTGCCAAGACCCTGAAACTTAGCTGCAGCACGGTGGCCAAGACCATACAGCGGTTTAGCAGGACAGGTTCCACTCAGAACAGACCTTGCCATGAGCGACCAAAGAAGTTGAGTGCACGTGCTCAGCGTCATATCCAGAGGTTGTCTTTGGGAAATAGACGTATGAGTGCTGCCACCATTGCTGCAGAGATTGAAGGGGTGGAGGGTCAGCCTATTAGTGCTCAGACCATACGCCATACACTGCATCAAAATGGTCAGCATGGCTGTCGTCCCAGAAGGAAGCCTTTTCTAAATATGATGCACAAGAAAGCCTGCAAACAGTTTACTGAAGACAAGCAGACTAAGTACATGGATTACTGAAACCATGTCCTGTGATCTGATGAGACCAAGATAAGCTTATTTGGTTCAGATGGTGTCAAGTGTGTGTGGCGGCAACCAGGTGAGGAGTACAAAGACAAGTGTGTTTTGCCTACAGTCAAGCATTGTGGTGGGAGTGTCATGGTCTGGGGCTGCATGAGTGCTGCCGGCACAGGGAAGCTATAGTTCATTGAGGGAACTATGAATGCCAACATGTACTGTGACATACTGAAGCAGAGCATGATCCCTTCCCTTTGAAGACTGGGTCCCAGGGCAGTATTCCAACATGATAATGATCCCAAACACACCTCCAAGACAACCACTGCCTTGCTAAAGAAGCTGAAGGTAAAGGTGATTGCCTGGCCAAGCATGTCTCCAGACCTAAACCCTATTGAGCAGCTCGGTGGGGCATCCTCAAAAGGAAGGTGGAGGAGCGCAAGGTCTCTAACATCCACCAGCTCCATGATGTTGTCATGGAGGAGTGGAAGAGGACTCCATTGGCAAGCATTTGGACATTTCCCCTTAGGGTGTACTTACTTTTGTTGCCAGCGGTTTAATCATTAATGGCTGTGTGTTGAGTTATTTTGAGGGGACAGCAAATTTACACTGTTATACAAGCTGTACACTCACTACTTTACATTGTAGCAAAGTGTAATTTCTACATTCTTACAAAAATGTGAAGGTTGTACTCACTTTTGTGAGATACTGTGTATATATATATATATATATATATATATATATATATACAGTATATATATATATATATATATATATATATATATATATATACACATATATATGTATATATATATATATATATATATATATATATATAATTATTATTATTATTATTATTTTTTAAATGTAGTGCTGCCTATTGTATACTCTATTACTCTATACTGCACTACTGTTTATAGTGTACTGTGCATTATATATTCTACACTGTTCATCTGTATATATGATGCTGTAATTATATACTACCCAGTGCTTAGTTTTACATAATGGGGTTATTATACTAAAGGCAAATAGACTATTCACTTTCCAAGGGAAGTTGTATTTTACATTGGAATTTGCCCCAAAGCTTAGTGAATGTAGTGACGTTTCACTTTACAAAGAATTCCCAATCATGTGCAAGATTAAAAAAACAAAATGTAAACCATCAGAACTTCATTCACTAAGCTCTCAGAATGGTTCCAGTGAGCAGTCTATTTTTCTTTAGTAAATCAGCCCCACAGTGTTATCCCTCCTGTTCTGCTTTTATCCTGAACCCTGCTTCCCAGGGGATTATAGCAAGCTAATGAAAAATATATTGATGTACCTATAGTAATCATATTTAAAATACATGATATTCCCCAAACTCATTATAGATTTGTGACCCTTCATTCCCCTTATAATTGCTGTATTGATCACCTCTAAAATATCCACAAAATGAAGTTGTCAAGCGTATCAACACATGCAAACAAAGAAATAATAAATACGATACAAATATAAAAATAAATCACATTCATTGACCATTTCAAAAATCTAAAAAAACTATGAATGTAGAAAACACTACCTGGTGCAATAAAAAAGCCTTTCCACCAGGCTAGCCTTTGGAGGGTTCTTTGGAGACCCCTTTTCTAGTGCGACTTATACCCCTACAGTTATGTTGTGGTGGGTGGATGGGTATCCATATATTGCTTGTTGTTGATATATAGACATGAAGCCAAGTTAGTGGAATAACTTTCAGATACTAATATGAATGTACATATACTCATATTAAGGTAAATTTCATGAAATAGTACACTGGTCTGTTGGTTTTTCCCTAGTCCTGAAGAAGCGTAAAAACCCCAGAAGCACATACGTAGATGTATGGGGTACCTTGCTGTAGTGATCCATATTATATATGATGTTTATTTTTGATCTACAGTATATGATACCCTGTTCAGTGGCGGGTGGCGTTTTTTTTGGGGGGGGGGATCCACCTGCCGCCAACCCCCCCCCCCCGCTGGTCAGGTAATGGACAGCACATAACCCCCGTCACCCTCCCGGTCGGTCAGTCAGTCAGGGCCCTGCACTTACCCTATCTCGCTGGCAGCGCTCCGGGCGGAGGCTTCTCTCCGGGTTGTGGGCTACTGCTGTCTCAGTTCCCCTGTATCTCCTCCCTCTTCCTCCTGGTGGCCAATCCAATCAGATCTCCTTTCGGCCAATCAGGTGACGGGTCTCATGACCCGCTGCGTGATTGGCCAGGAGGAGAATTAGTGTTACAATAGCGAATATTAATTCGCTATTGTCACACAACTGATTGGGCTTTGGCGCCCCGAGCCCACCCTTTTTTGAAACCTATTAGAGCCTCTGGCTCTAATCACATGCTTCAAAAAAAAAAACTTGATTGGAATCCATGCGTCCAGCGCTCTGCATTTAGATCAGGGGGCTGGACACATGGGTGGGGGGGTGGCGCCGTACACCCCTTAAGGACGGGCTGTCACTGAGTCCCTGTTACTATCATGCACCTGATGTACCGGTGGGGGCTGTATATGTATCTTATAAAAAGGCAAAAAATGACATGCTGGTTTTAATGTACCTGGGTAGTGTTTTTACACTCCAAGTTTTTTTACATTTTTGATATATGGTGAATAAATGTGATTTATTTTTATTTTTTATCTATCTGTAATTTTTTTGCATGTGCAGATATGCTTAACAACCTAATTTTTGGGATAAAAAACTTGTCTTCATATTTAAAATACATTGAATTTTTTTTAATGAAGGTATAACTAAATGGTTTTTGTTTACATCTCTTTACCATATGAACTTAAATTTATGTAAATACAATTAATTTTTTCAATCTTAAGCTAGACATACATTGATTGAAATGTAGCTGGTTCAGCAGGAACCAGCCAAATTTGGATCCATATATTGTCATTCCCAGTTATAGGAAATCGATCTATTGATTGACTTCTCATGAACCGTTTTTTTGGTATATTTTCACTTGATCAGTGCATTCTGGCGGCGGCGGAAAAAAACAATGACACAACAGGGAGGATTCCCCAATCCACCTTGAATGTGTGGATAGGGCAATCGATTCACTTGAGCCATGTGTGGCCAGCTTTAGAGTAGGGAATGGGTAATGCCCCTATCAGTTTTTTTTGCCTTTTGTCCTTCTAGGGAGATTTTGTAGTTGTGACAAAACCGTCCAGCACCCAACTTAGGTGCTTCCATCAATATACAGCTTCCAGATCCTTCCAGTCTGGACCCAAGAACCAGGTACTGTTGCTGAGCATTCAAGACTATATGGCACTAGCTTAGATGCAAACTGGAACTCACTTTATTGTAAACTCACACAGAATTTATATACTACACAACTTCAGGTAGAGCCTGATTACATTACCCTAACAATACAAACTGTAAACAGGAATATAATTAACATAGCTAAGGAACAGCCAACATACAAATAATGCTAATTTACATCTAGCAACTAATAGCTGACAGTGATCTAATCTAATCTGATCGAATTAGTGAATCTAACCTGTAATCAACATAAACATATAACATCTTACAATAGTTTGATAACACGGTACCGTGGACACAATATTAATCTCATCTCTAAGATGAGCAGTCAAAAACAATAGGTGACTCAATTAACAATGGGAATGCACACCTAGGAGACACACAATGGGAGAGACCGGGTTACAATAAACACATTATAGCAGGAGACCTTAATAGTTTGAGCTGATTATATTAACATACTCTGAGTCTCACAGTCTAAAACAGTCATTGCTGATTTGGGCATACAGGCCCCAAATAGGAATCTGGGTCCTCCAGTTCCCAGAGTCTGTTTTGGGGAGACATGGACTTGAATCAGAAAAAAAACACTTCAAGGGTCCCCCAGGCACACACCTCCCAAAGAAAAGTGTTCCCTTAAAAGCCAGGACCCATAGTCAGTGAGCAAGAGGCCACCCTGCAGTCCCCTCCAAAAGCCCCTGTCCCGGTTGGATCTGTCACAGTATTATTTACTCTTCTAGAGACACAAGTGGAAATAATTGTAAATCTCTCCATAGTAAATGGAATTACAATCTTAGAGAGTTGTCACAGGTATAGGTGCCCCCATTGGAAAATCTTCCATCAACTCTCGTGACAACTCTAACTTTTTGGATTTCCCCTCATATTCTGTTTTGGTGACACTGATCACCAGTACAAGTAGAGAGGGCAAGTCTCCCCAGCAGAGTTCCAGAAAGCAATAAGGACTTAACAAATGGGTCCAATTTTTCCCCATTCTATCCAAAACAAAAAATAATTTGCAATATATAATGTTTAGATTACCTGCTAGCTATATGCTACTAAACTCTCTCGATTAACCAAATCTGTAGTATTTTCTTAGAAATGTATTAATGATTGAGCTGTACATTGATTTTATGAAGTAAGCAAAAACACTTAACTTTTCTAATAGGAATACAAGTGATATGAGCTCTCATTGTAAATAACATCTGAAGATGAGGAATCATTGTGACATTTAGGCCTGATGACTGATAAATGGCATAACGTATTAAAGTCATAAATAGCATCAGCTAACCTATGGCCTGGATAATCAATAAGCAAACAAGAGCTGCATGCAGTTTCCTGAGAATAGTTGGTGTCTTAGTTAACTTTATTAAAGTAGACTTGAAGTCAAAAGTGAAGATTTGCTATCATAAAGGGCAGTGGTCCCCAACCTTTTGGACCTCACACCACTAAACTCACAATTTCGAATGTGGACCACTAACATGAATTTTACATACCTTATACATACAATGTTCCGGTTCTCTGCCCCCCTCCCCCTGGATCACACTGTTGCCTTATACACACAATGCTTCGGCTCTCTGCCCCCCCGCACTCTGCATCACACTACTGCCTTACACAGACTCATCATTGGATCTCACCTCCTTATCCAGCCATGTGCTCGAGCTCCATATCCCCTCCCACAGTCTGTGATCAGCGCTGCAATTGGAAGTCCCCTCCTTCACCTCCTTCTCTCTGCACTACTCCCAGTGCCTCCCTCTGAGTTCACAGGAGCCGGAACTACAGAGAAAAAAAAAAGGGACAAAAAACAAGTAAAGGTGCAAATCACTAGAAGTTCTATTTTTACCCACATAATAGTCCATAAATACGTTCATGAAGTAATGAAAGGGATAAAAGTCCACACACTACGGGCTGCCACCACTTGGGAATATAGAAGCCGGATTGCAGCAAAGCTGAAAGTAAACATGGAGGAGAGGTGCCTCTAATTGTAGGAGTTAAAAGCACTTTATTTGATCATACAAATGGCAACTCACATTTTGGAGAATTAAAAAAGCACATCTGTAGGTTTAGAACATCCCAGGGACTGGTGTGGGTGAGCAGGTCAATATCCTCTGTTCGTCTGCTCTGGTCTCTGCAGGCACTGTAAACCCGCTGGGCACCGTTTTGTTGGAAAGACGGCCCTATGGTGTGTGGGGGCCAAAACGAGGCATGGTGCGCAGGTGGCTGGGTGGCTGGGAGGGATGAGGTAACCAAGATGCAACACTTTCCGAGAATGCTCGCTGCGTGTGTTGTGGCAGCCACGCTCCTTTGTCAAGCAATACAACTGAGATAGAGAGCTACGTTATATGGCACAGCAAGGGGAGGGGCCAGAATGTTAAATATACTTTGACGTGAATATATTTAAAACACAGTGATACTGAGGACTGAGTAGATGGAATAATATACATAAAACCATAAACATGAACATTATAAGATCTATCAAATCATAATAAAACAATAATAAACAAGCAGCAGTAAAAAATGTTATATATAGTTGCGCAATATTACTATAAAAAATATATATACCCGTAAACATCTAATATCGTATCAGTAGCAGTGGGAAAAGAAATACAAATGGAAAAAATAGTAATAGTAATAAAAATAATAATAATAATACCATATAAATATGAATTGTAAATAATAAATCAATTAAATACAATGAGGCATGAGAAAGATGCTCAATGGAAAAGGCATGTATGTGCATACAATATCTCACAAAAGTGAGTACACCCCTCACATTTTTGTAAATATTTTATCATATCTTTTCATGTGACAACACTGAAGAAATGACACTTTGCTACAATGTAAAGTAGTGAGTGTACAGCTTGTATAACAGTGTAAATTTGCTGTCCCCTAAAAATAACTCAACACACAGCCATTGATGTCTAAACCGCTGGCAACAAAAGTGAGTACACCCCTAAGTGGAAATGTCCAAATTGCCACTGAAGTCCTCTTCCACTCCTCCATGACGACATCACAGAGCTGCTGGATGTTAGAGACCTTGCACTCCTTCACCTTCCATTTGAGGATGCCCCACAGATGCTCAATAGGGTTTAGGTCTGGAGACATGCTTGGCCAGTCCATAACCTTTACCCTGAGCTTCTTTAGCAAGGCAGTGGTCGTCTTGGAGGGGTGTTTGGGGTCGTTATCATGTTGGAATACTGCCCTGCGGCCCAGTCTCAGCAGGGAGGGGATCATGCTCATCCTCAGTATGTCACAGTACATGTTGACATTCATGGTTCCCTCAATGAAATGTAGCTTCCCAGTGCCGGCAGCATCATGCAGCCCCAGACCATGACACTCTCACCACCATGCTTGACTGTAGGCGAGACAGACTTTTCTTTGTACTCCTGACCTGGTTGCCGACACATACGCTTGACATCATCTGAACCAAACAAGTTTATCTTGGTCTCATCAGACCACAGGACATGGTTCCAGTAATCCATGTCCTTAGTCTGTTTGTCTTCAGCAAACTGTTTGCTGGCTTTCTTGTGCATCATCTTTAGAATAGGCTTCATTCTGGGACGACAGCCATGTAAACCAATTTGATGCAGTGTGCGGCATATGGTCTGAGCTCTGAAAGCCTGACCCCCCACCCCTTCAACCTTTGCAGCAATGCTGGCAGCACTCATACGTCTATTTCCCAAAGACGGCCTCGGGATATGATGCTGAGCATGTGCACTCAACTTCTTTGGTCAACAATGGTGAGACCTGTTCTGAGTGGAACCTGTCCTGCCAAACCGCTCTATGGTCTCGGCCACCGTGCTGCAGCTCAGTTTCAGGGTCTTGGCAACCTTCTTATAGCCTAGGCCATCTTTATGTAGAGCAACAATTCTTTTTTTCAGATCCTCAGAGAGTTCTTTGCCATGAGGTGCCATGTTGAATTTCCAGTGACCAATATGAGAGAGTGAGAGTGATAACACCAAATTTAACACACCTGCTCCCCATTCACACCTGAGACCTTGTAACAGGGAAAATGGCTAATTGGGCCCAATTTGGACATTTTCACTTAGGGATGTACTCACTTTTGTTGTCAGTGGTTTAGACATTAATGGCTGTGTATTGAGTTTTTTTGAGGGGACAGCAAATTTACACTGTTATACAAGCTGTACACTCACTACTTTACATTTTAGCAAAGTGTAATTTCTTCAGCGTTGTCACATGAAAACATATAATAAAATATTTACAAAAATGTGAGGGGTGTACTCACTTTTGTGAGATACATGCACATACACGCACATAATACACCCCCCATACAATCATAATTTTAATCATAGCATCAGGCATAAATAATATAGTATCACATATTGGATAAAGGGTGGGGAACAACAAGGAACACAAAAGGGGATGGGGGGGGGGAGGGGGAGAGGGGAGGAAAAGAGAAAAGAAAGAGGGGGGTGACAAACAACAAGAAGGGGTAAAAAGGGGAACATAGCTAAGGAGGGAGGTGAGGTATAAGACCTCTCTCTATGATCCCTATATAGAGATGAAATGATAAAAAAATGAGTATATGTGTGTATAATGGGTCTGATATATAATACTGGTTATTTTCTTTGAAGACATAAATAGTGAACACATCTCACATCGACCACAAAGCTGAGGTACAAGGTAGATGGTGTACCTATAGATATTAGGGAATCTCATGTTAAGTGGACACAGATTAAGGGTAAAGGATACTACAGCAATGGATACTCACAAACGTGATGCCTGCCACCCCCAATAAAACAGACTCCTAAAAGAAAGTGATAAAAACATTATGAGTCAAATGGTATAAAGCAAGGCAGGGTGGGGGGAAAACATAATATGGACTTCATCAGAGTAAGAGGACTAGAGAACAGTGGCAATTTCAATTCCCTCGTTCAAACCTCCTGTTGAAAGTACATCAAGATTATAAGTCCAGAAGGTTTCCCTCGCACATAATTTTTTTAAACGTTCGCCTTAGGGAGGGATCTGGGCATCTGTTCAATAACTCACGCTTGTAGTCCAACAGTAGTTTGTTGGTGAAACTCAGCAAAATGTCGTGGGATGCCATGTTAATCTTTGCCCTCTTCTATAAGTCTTCTATGTTGGCCAAACCACTGCCTTAGTGGACGGATGGTGCTGCCAATATAGATCAATCCACATGGGCATGTAAGCCCATAAACAACAAATTCTGAGCAGTAATTATAAAAATTGTCCAGCTGCTAAGTTTTCCCCTTAGAGCAGAAGGATTTTTTACCATGCTGGACAGATTTACAAGTTTTACACAGGGCTTCTCGGCACTGATACATACCTACTAAGTGTATCAGAACTAACTAGGTCTAATTTCAATGGTCTAATTTCAATGGATTTGAGTTTGCTTGGGGCAATTTTATTTTTCAGATTAGGGGCCTTTTGGTAGGTAACTCTGGGATATTCTGGAAGAATGTTTTTTTGATGGGGATCTTGCTGCAATATATTCCAATGGTTGGCTAGGATTCGTTCAATTTTTTTGTGTTGGAAATGGAGGGTAGTAACGAACCTGGTGGGATGGTCACAAGGTTCCTGCATTGTTTTGGGAGGTTTACCTGCATAGGCTTGATCTACCAACCGTTCTGGTTATTGTTTATGTAGAAATTTTCTTTTGAGAGCCACACTCTGTTCCACATAGTACAGTGGAACCTCGGATTGCGAGTAACGCGGTTAACGAGCGTTTTGCAATATGAGCACTGTATTTTTAAAAGTCGTACCTTCGTTTGCGAGTGTTGTCTCGCAAAATGAGCACGATTCAGGCAAAAGCGGTGTGCAGTACCGCTTTTGGCCTGTGGTGGGGGGCGCCAGAGACCAGCAGAGCCGAACGTTGACGATCGTCGCCAGTCAGAAATGCATGGAAAGGCCCGAGTACAGCACGGCTAACCTTGGCAAATCTCGGGTAGGAAGTCTTTCCGAGGTTTGCCGAGGTCAGCCAAAGTGTCCTCGGGCCTTTTCGGACGTTTCCGAGGCTCTCCAGCGCCCCTCGCCGCTGGCCGCATGTGGTATTGCATCCCATTGAAGTCAATGCGAAACTAATTATTTTCGTTTCATTGACTTCAATGGGAAAACTCGCTTTGATATGCGAGTACTTTGGATTACGAGCATACTCCTGGAACGGATTATGCTCATAATCCGAGGTTCCACTGTATGTATCTCATGTGCAGTTTTGTCGCAAGCAGCAAAACTGCCCTTTTGGAATATACTGAATATGTAAATGACAAGCAGACATATGTAAAACACAGACCATTGGTGTTGTTATTAACATAATTGACAATTGAAATAATAAGGTCGACAGATCCATCCCACATGATGATATTATTATTAATGTATCTTCCAAACAAGACAATGTGAGCAGAGAATGGGTTCTGTTGCCAAATATGATTAGTTTCCCAGTAGCCCATTGTCAAATTGGCATAGGATGGTGTGAAGTTGGCCCCCCATAGCAGTACACTGTAATTGCAAGTAGAAGTTGCCACCAAAATTAAAATGATTGTGAGTGAGACAAAAATTGGTTGTTTCCAAAATGAAAGCAGCCTGTCTGGGGTTGATTAGTGGATCTTTGGCAAGAAAAAAATTCAGAGCTAACAAACCATAACTGTAGGGAACGGAGGTATATAAAGAATTTACATCTAGGGAGAGCCACACATGCGTGCATTCCCACTTATATGGGGATAGGAGTTCTAAAAGATGTGTCCCATCCCTAATGTAAGATTGTAGCTGATGGACCAGTGGCTGTAGATACTGATCTATATATTGGCTGAAACCTGTGGTCACACTGTCCATTGCAGCCACTATTGGCCTGCCTGGAGGGGATTGTAGATCTTTGTAGATCTTTGGAAGATGATAAAAGTAGAGAATTTGGTAAAAATCCCTACGAAAAAAAAAGAAGCCTCTATTTTGTGAATGATTCCCTCCTGAAGAGCTGATTTTACCAAGATGTCGACTTTATGTGCAAAGTCCAATGTGGGGTCTTTTCTAAGTTTGATGTATGTAGCATTGTCAGAGAGGAGTTCTGTAAGACTATCCCTCCTCCTTTATCTGCAGATTTAATAATGGTATCTGCTGCTTGCATCAAAGAGACTCTTTTTGTGTTCTTTTATATTTTTGATGAGGACTAATTTTAATTAACCTACAGACTGTCATGCCCCCTCCCTCTTGGTTTTATGGACAGTCATGCCCCCTCCCCTTTATTTTTCATGGATAATTGCTATGCAGCTGAGATCTTGATATCTTCTAATTCTGATGTGCTTATTGTTCTCTATTTATACATGCTGAAAGCGGTTGTATTGCCTGCTTGGTCATTTTTATAAGGCTTACCAATAATAAAGCTTAGCTGTAGGTAAAATGAATATCTCCTAAGCCTGCACGGTTTAGGAGATATTCACCCTTCTGGCAGCCGCTGACTTCAGTGGTGCATGAGTGCTGAGGGTCCAGCAGCTTGTGTGGCAGAATGAAGGACTCCCGTGTGCATAGGCGGGAGTGACGTCATCGCGGCTCTGGCCACTCACATCGCCAGAGCCCGCGAAGCAGGAAGAAACGCTGAGGGAACATGTCAGCCCCCTCGGCAATAACCAGGCAAGCTGTGGGAGCCGCATTCTGAGGTAAGTATTTCATAATGTGCTAGTATGCGATGCATACTAGCACATTATACTATTGTCTTGCAGTTTTTGGGATTTTTTTTGGTGGTTTACTACCGCTTTAAGATAATAACACATTTGTGGGAAGAGTAATCCAGGTTGTAAGGCATATTAGGGCAACAGGGTTTATAGTTTATAGAAGAAGTTGATAAACTCCTCTCCATGGCCCACCTCACTACATGACCCCTGGACCCTGTCCCCTCTCAATTACTGCAACCACCTTCCCACTCTATCCTCAACTCCCTAACCCACATCTTCAACCTCTCCCTCTCCTCCGGCACCTTTCCTTCCCCAGTCAAACATGCACTGGTTACCTCCATACTCAAAAAACCCTCACTAGACCCCACCTGTTTGAATAACTTAAGACCTATCTCCCTGCTCCCGTTTGCCTCCAAGCTCATCGAACGCCTTGTTCATGACCAAATGAGTCGCTATCTCACGGACAACAACCTTCTCGACCCCCTACAGTCTGGCTTCCGCCCACAACATTCTACTGAAACTGCCCTACTAAAACTCACCAATGACCTAATAATTGCCAAAACCAATGGCCACTACTCCATACTCATACTTTTAGACCTCTCTGCTGCCTTTGACACAGTTAACCACCTGCTGCTCCTCAGCAAATTACACTCCCTTGGCCTCCGTGATTCTGCATTATCCTGGTTCTCCTCCTACCTATCTCAGCGCACTTTCAGTGTCACTTACAACTCCATCTCCTCCGCTCCCCTTCCTCTTTCTGTTGGGGTACCCCAAGGCTCCGTCCTTGGGCCTCTCCTTTTCTCACTCTATACCTCTTCCCTGGGCCAGTTGATAACCGCCTATGGCTTCCAATACCACCTCTATGCCGATGACACACAGATCTATCTCTCCACTCCTCAACTCACCCCCTCTATCTCCTCACGGATCTCAAACTTGCTGAATGACATATCGGTATGGATTTCACACCACTTCCTCAAACTTAATCTTTCTAAAACTGAGCTTGTTATATTTTCTCCTTCACGGTCCCCCTCCTGTGACTTCACCATTAATATCAACAACACAACCATCGGTCCCTCCACACATGCCAGGGTCCTGGGTGTAATCCTTGACTCTGACCTCTCCTTCAGCCCCCATATCCAATCACTGGCTAAATCCTGCCGCCTTAACCTCCGCAACATCTCCAGAATTCGACCCTTCCTGACTAATGACACCACAAAGCAACTTATTCACTCCTTGATTATTTCCCGCCTCGACTACTGCAACTATCTCCTTAATGGCCTACCCTTAAGCAGGCTATCCCCCCTTCAGTCTATTATGAATGCTGCTGCTAGACTAATACACCTCACTAATCGATCCGTGACTGCTGCTCCTCTCTGTCAGTCCCTTCACTGGCTTCCCCTACCCCACCGTGTAAAATTCAAAATGCTAACCATAACATACAAGGCCATTCACAACATCGCCCCCATCTACATCACCAACCTCATCTGCAGATATCGCCCAAATCGCCCCCTCCACTCCTCCCAGGACCTCCTGCTCTCTAGCTCCTTTGTTACCTCCTTCCATGCTCGCCTTCAGGACTTCTCCAGAGCCTCTCCCATCCTCTGGAATTCTTTGCCCCAGTATGTCCGATCAGCCCCTACCCTGTCCACCTTTAGGAGATCCCTGAAAACTCATTTATTCAGGGAAGCCTATCCCACACCCACATAACTGTCCCTGAGCCACCCCCATCAAATCATTCTTTGCAGCTATTACCCTTTGTACCACCACCCCCTCCCTTTAGAATGTAAGCTCTATGAGCAGGGCACTCCTGTACCTTTTGTATTGAACTGTACTGTAATTGTGTTGTCCCCCTTATACATTGTAAAGCGCTAAACTGTTGGCGCTATATAAATCTCGTATAATAATAATAATAATAGTTGTCACATTCATGACAAAAGAGGTGGTTGAAAGGATATTGTAAAGAGCCCCCCTAATATATTATTGCTTTGGGTTATTACTCCTTTAAATATATTGTTGCTCTGAAGTTAGAAGTAGGTTTCTATAGAGAAAAAGGAAGTCTTGTTTTACTTTTGTGTAAACCACACAACTAGCATCTGGATCAAAGTAATGTGATAGCCTGTGTATTGTTATCAAAGCTGTTCTAGAAACTGTCTGAACATTGACAGGTGAGAAATGCTATGAATAACTGTATGTACATGGGGGAGGTGTTTAGCCTGGCTTGGATTGGTAATGACCCATGGGTGTGCTATATCTTGATTGTATACTATAAATATTCTGTACCTGGAACAATAAATTGAACAGTGTATAGATCTGATCTCCGTTGGATCATTATTAATATACATTGTTTTCTGCACAGAATCTGTGTGTCATGGAATAGAGGAATGCCGGCTAATAAGGTAAGGTAATGTAGACAGTAATAAGGTGATAGCTAGGAATAGAGGTATAGGATGACAAAGTATCCTATCACTGGTGGTCAGGCACTAGTTCCTGAAAAAGTGCAGTGATGCAGCCCCGAAGGTCTTCAATAGTTTTTGGGAGCACTTTAATGTGGAAATTACCACAGCAGTCACTATTCTCATAATCCTCCAGCTGGTCATGGAGACGAGAGAACGCCTTCTGTGCTGCCTCCAGATCTTGCTCGTGTCCATCCAGGACAGTGCTGGCATTGTCCATACGGCCCTCTAAGCAATAGGGAACAAATCAGTTGTTTGGTTCTCTCACCATGGAATCTTCTTCATGGACCTTGAATGTGTAATTCTTGATTGATTGTTTTCTAAAACAAGACCATGGTTTCCTGATTAATCTATGTACCCCTTGTAGATATGAGCTATGGGGTTGTGAACAAACAACAAGTTTCTGGATGCATGTTGAGAAACAAAAGGATTGGTGGGTAAACGCTTTTGATCCTATGAGACAAGTGGCAACCGAGGTTTAAAGCAGTCAGTTAGGCACATCTAAGAGGGCAAGACAAACCAGAACATACTGATGCATTTTATTCATGGAATTTCCCAGGAAGAGCTGGCCTCCATGGACAAGTCTAGGTCAGCTTTTTTTAATGAACTTTTTTAAGTGTCTCAAAGCTTATAATAATATACTAAATATATCTTTACTCAAGAGCTCAAAAATCAGACATCAGTAAAAAAACAAAAAAAAAACAAAACTATGTGGGCTGCATGGCTTGGATTTTTATTTTGTCACTGCCCTGAAGCAATAACCTTAGAGTGAGCATCAGTGGGTTTTGTACCCAAAACCTATTCTAGTCTTGTGGAATCAGGACCAGTTAGTCTCACCAGAAACATAAACCCTAACTGACAAAACCTTGTATTTATTAAAGAAAAATGAAAACTGAAAAGTCTATTTAATTTGGAAAAATATTCAACAGGACCATCACTAATCATTTAGAGTGTTGCAGTAAAATAGATTCTAAGTTAAATGATGCAAAACTGCAGAACACAATTTCTCTTCTATGTACTTTGAAAAGCTAGAAAATTAAGCATTTTGAAAAAAATTCTGCTGTATCTCCTTCGGCAATATATCCATTAATAACCTGAGGAACTGCAATCACATTTGGAGAGCTAAATCTAATTGGAAATTAAATACTCATATAATTTAAAGAGCTGGCAGCTAAATAATTAAATGTCTAAATACATTAACATTTAGCGCAGTTGGAAACAGATAGGGAGAAAATCAAACAATATGAATGAGTTAATTTAAATATTGTGATCCAAAACTGTAATAAATGTATAAATATTCAGGGTGACACTTTTATCCATTGCTAACAATGTAAAAATTGAAATAATTTTTCAGATGAATGTATGTGTTATTAATGGCATGAGGTGGGTGGGTGAAAGAAGTTCACTGCATCTGAAGCAGGAAGCAGACAATGCTGGCGGGAAGCGCAATCCCAGACTGGTGATCTGTCCAGAAGATTTTGGTGCCTAACAATACATGTGGACTAGTGGTAGCTTGAGAAATATGCTCATCCTTAGATAATGAGTCACTTTACATGGTTTATACAGGAGAAATCACCTCTTGGGAGATGAATATTAAAACAGCTTTGTCACTCTAAAAAAAAAAAATAATAAATCCCAAAAATGGTACCCCCCAATAGAAGACTCTGAACCCCAAACTCTCTGTCAGGCAGTGAGGCTGGACTCCACTGTGTTCAAATAATACAGCCTTTGGCAAAGCTGTCAACATTCTACACATTCAGAAGAATTAAATGCCTACGCGTTGTGGATCTTTTCACCAGCTTTTGTGCCACTACAGGACACAGTAGTGACATAGTGGCTGGCAGGAAGAATCATTAAATGCAGTGAGGGACCAGGTATCCAACGCATCTGGAACTGTTGCTTATTTTGCTTAGCTTGTCCAAGGCTGCCATAGTTTGAGTTAGAAGGCTGAAAGGCTGCAACTTACTGCAACTGCACCTACCAAAAATTTAAGGATGAAGTATTGCAAGATGCCTGCTGCTATGAAGGTCACTGAAGGTGTTAAAAGCATTTTTCCTGCTTATTAAGAATATGTAAAAATATGAATTCCCGTATTCCTATAGTATTAATTTAGGTGGCTTATATTATTATTATTATGCAATAATATAAAAGCATATCTATCCTTTATTTCTTACACATGATTTTATAAAATTGCTTGTCTTTGTTTTATTCAGGCAACATATAAACAGATAATTTAAACTTAACATTTTATCTTAACTGTTTAAGAGTTGATTCAAAGAATGACTCTTTGTAATTAGTGTAATTAGTAATTAAACTACTTTGAGCATAAATTTGTCATGTTCAACCTGCCTGACACTATTACCACAGTGCAATAATTATGGATGCTAAATGTATAATTTAACAAATTAACAAAGCAGAGCATATAACCCGTATCATTTGTTTTCCCTACCTTCTGTAAAATAGTAAGCAGTTTATGAAAATAACTCATGTCTTGGGAAAAATTGTGAAAAGGTCTTTTGATTTTTTTTTTTTTTTTTTTAAGTCATAGGGTAATAAGGTTGGTCAACTGGAACAAACCACTTTCTAAAATTTGGGAATTATTATAGTATTCCTTTTAAACTAAAATATATTTATCACCTCAAAATATACTTTTATATTAACCAATTCAGCCCCAGAGGATTTGGCTGCTCAATGACCGGAGCACTTTTTACAATTTGGCACTGCGCTGCTTTAACTGGTAATTGCGCAGTCATGCAATGCTGTACCCAAAAGAAATTTGCGTCCTTTTTTCCCACAAATAGAGCTTTCTTTTAATGGTATTTGATTGCCTCTGCGATCTTTATTATTTGCGATATAAATGGAAAAAGACTGAAAATTTTGAAAAAATAGATATTTTCTACTTTTTGTTATAAAAAATTTTTAATAAACTCAATTTTAGTCATACATTTAGGCCAAAATGTATTTAGCCACATGTCTTTGGTAAAAAAAAATATCAATAAGTGTATATTTATTGGTTTTCGCAAAAGTTATAGCATCTACAAACTAGGGAGGCATGTTGAGCCCATTGAATATTTTATTTTTTATCACAAGTGATTGAAAAATGACAAAAAAAAATTGCACAAAGTTGTCACTAAATGATCTATTGTTCAAACATGCCATGGGCATATGTGAAATTACACCCCAAAATACATTCTGCTGCTTCTCCTAAGTATGGAGATACCACATGTGTGAGACTTTTTGGGATCCTAGCCACATACAGGACCCCGAAAACCAAGCACCGCCTTAAGGCTTTCTAAGGGCGTAAAATGGCGATTTCACTTCCTCACTACCTATCACAGTTTCAGAGGCCATGAAATGACAAGATAGCACAACCCCCCCCCCCCCCAAATTACCCCATTTTGGAAAGAAGACACTTCAAGCTATTTGCTGAGAGGCATTTTGAGTCCATGGAATATTTTATATTTTGCCACAAGTTTCGGGAAAATAACATTTTTTTTTTTTTTTATTACACAACGTCACTAAATGATATATTGTTCAAACATGGCATGGTTATATGTGGAATTACACCCCAAAATACATTCTGCTGCTTCTCCTGAGCTTCTCCTGAGTATGGAGATACCACATGTGTTTAGAGGCTAATTAGCTGCTAGGATTGCTTTTACATGAAAGCCGACCGCTGGCTGAAAAAAATGATACCAAGATGATACCTAAACCTGCAGGCATCATTCTGGTATTACCACTCAAAGTCCAGCAACACATCAGTACGTTGCTGGTCTTTGTTGGGCAAACGTTGTAATGTTCTTTTTTTCATGCAGCCTGTGGGCTGAACGAAAAAAAAGAGATTAATTGGTAGGTATGCCCACCATTAGAATACCGCCCTTCATCCACCCACTTCTAATGATGGGCATACATGCACCATTTTCTTTTTAACTGTGTTGGTGAAATCACCTCCTACAGCGCTAGAGTCGCTGATTTACGTATCGCGGGAGCAAACGCTGTTGCTGTCAAGATAAATAAACCAGTGCTGCAGCTGAATGGCGTACCTGCTAAGCAAATGATCGTTAACAATAAAACAAAGTAACATTACAGTATTACAGTAAGACTTACCATACCTGCAAAGCAGATACAATAAAACATAGTAAAAATAAAACATTGCAATCTGTGCCTAAAAAATATATGCCAAAGCATGGGAGCAATCCACCCCTAATGTTAGGAGAAAATCGCTCCCCCACCCCTGCCCCCATGCTTCGGCATATACAATTGTGCTCATAAGTTTACATACCCTGGCAGAATTTATGATTTCTTGGCCATTTTTCAGAGAATATGAATGATAACACAAAAACTTTTCTTTCACTCATGGTTAGTGTTTGGCTGAAGCCATTTATTATCAATCAACTATGTATACTATTTTTAAATGATAATCACAACAGAAACTACCCAAATGACCCTGATCAAAAGTTTACATACCCCAGTTCTTAATACCATGTATTGCCCCCTTTAACATCAATGACAGCTTGAAGTCTTTTGTGGTATTTGTGGATGAGGCTCTTTATCTTCTCAGATGGTAAAGCTGCCCATTTCTCTTGGCAAAAAGCCTCCAGTTCCTGTAAATTCTTGGGCTGTCTTGCATGAACTGCATGTTTGCGATCACCCCAGAGTGGCTCAATGATATTGAGGTCAGGAGACTGAGATGGCCACTCCAGAGCCTTCACATTATTCTGCTGTAGCCAATGACAGGTCGCCTTGGCCTTGTGTTTTGGATCATTGTCATGTTGGAATGTCCAAGTACGTCCCATGCGCAGCTTCCTGGCTGATGAATGCAAATGTTCCTCCAGTATTTTTTGATAATGTACTGCATTCATCTTGCCAACAATTTTGACCAAATTTCCTGTGCCTTTGTAGTTCACACATCCCCAAAACATCAGCGATCCACCTCCGTACCTTTCATCACAGGCCTTGTTGACTCCTCTCCAAATGAAGCGTTTATGGTTGTGGCCAAAAAGCTCAATTTTGGTCTCATCACTCCTAATGACTTTGTGCCAGAAGGTTTGAGGTTTGTCTCTGTGCTGTTTGGCGTATTGTAAGCGGGATACTTTGTGTCATTTGCATAGTAATGGCTTTCTTCTGGTGACTTGACTATGCAGCCCATCTTTCTTCAAGTGCCTTCTTATTGTGCATCTTGAAACAGCCACACCACATGTTTTCAAAGAGTCCTGTATTTCATCTGAAGTTATTTGTGGGTTTTTCTTTGCATTTCGAATAATTTTCCTAGCAGTTGTGGCTGAAATCTTAGTTGGTCTACCTGACCGTGGTTTGGTTTCAACAGAACCCCTTATTTTCCACTTCTTGATTAGAATTTGAACACTGCTGATTGGCATTCTTAATTCCTTGGGTATCTTTTTATATCTCTTTCTTGTTTTATACAGTTCAACTACCTTATGCCACAGATCCTTTGACAATTCATTTGCTTTCCCAATGACTCAGAATCCAGAAACGTCAGTGCAGCACTGGATGAAAGATGCAAGGATCTATCAGGAGTCCAGAAACTCATTGACCATTTAAACATACACACTAATTACAAGCAAACAGATCACAGGTGAGGATGGTTACCTTTAAGAGCCATTCAAACCCCTTTGTGTCAACTTGTGTGCATGTCATCAGGTCAAAATCACCAGGGTATGTAAACTTTTGATCAGGATAATTTGTGTAGTTTCTGTTGTGATTATGATATTAAAAAGAGTAAACACTGTTGATTGATAATAAATGGCTTCAGCCAAACACTAACCATGAGTGAAAGAAATGTTTTTGCGTTATCATTCATATTCTCTGAAAAATGGCCAAGAAATCATAAATTCTGCCAGGGTATGTAAACCTATGAGCACAACTGTATGCTCTTTTTTTTAACTGTGGTGGTGAAATCACCTCTGAGAGCGCTGGAGTCAGGGCTTTACGTATCGTGGGAGCAAACGCTGTTGCTGTCAAGATAAATAAACCCGTGCTGCAGCTGAATGGCGTACCTGCTAAGCAAATAATGGTTAACAATAGAACAAACATTACAGTATAACATACCATACCTGCAAAGCAAATACAATAAAACATAGTAAGAATAAAACAGAGAGAGAACGATAGATATAGAGCAATAGTGAGCGAACAGTAGAGTGGACAGTAGAGAGCGAACATAAGAGAGAGAACAATAGAGAGAGAGAAGAAAAATGAAACCACTATATTGGCTTTTTTATTTTATATTTTTTTGTGTTTTTGTGTGTGTGTGTGTTTTTTTTTTTTTCACTTTTTTCACTTTTATAAAAACTGTAAAAAAACTGTAAACTGAACATTGCAGATTAGGGTCTCTCAAAATGTGATGGCCATCACATCTTTCGAGACCCTGTGTACGTGTGCCTAGGACTGTGTAGTGCTGTACCCTATGCTAATACTCAGCTAGTGTGTGGTAGCATTCGAAACAGTCGCCAATGCAATGACCAGGTTGGTCAGGACAGGAGGGACAATAAAATCGAGTGTTACGCCTATATCCGCGCTTTCTACAGACACGACATCTTCTTTGGGGGTTTCTTTGGGTAGGGGTACCAGAGAGGACATGCGGAAAATGTCTCTCATGCAGCTGGCTTACTGCATTTGGATTGGGAAGTTGGGCCACAGCACCGTCTGGAAACAGAAGGGATGTAATGATCTCTTCCTGGAATTTAAGGAAGGATCCAGTTCGTCCTGAAGCTTTGTATAGCACAAAAGCATTCAGCAGAGCCAATTGAAATAAGTATACAGACACTTTTTTGTACCAGCATCTGGCCTTACAGCAATTAGGTGTGGCGCCAACAACTGGTCGTTGAGGTCCACCCCTCCCATGTTAAGTTTTTATTCATGGACACAGGGGGGGTTTCTCCACAACACCAGTCGCCGTAGGAATTTGGACTGTCGCGTCTGCGTGAAGGGAGGACAGAACGAAAACATTCTTATTATCCCTCCACTTCACAGCGAGCAAATTATTACATCTCAAGTAGGCTCTCTCCCCCAGCCTAAGACGGGAATCTTCAAGCCGCTGGGGAAAGCCCTGGCGATTAGATCGCACAGTGCCACGTGCGCCAATTTGGTGATCAAACAAGTGACTAAAAAGTGGCACGCTCGTGTAATTATTGTCCACATACAAATGGTACCCCTTTCTGAATAAGGGTGACACCAAGTCCCACACAATCTTACCAGCGCTCCCTATGTAGTCTGGGCAGTTCTCCGGCTCTACGTAACTATCTTTTCCCTCGTAAACCATAAAACTATATGTATAGCCTGTGGCCCTGTTACAGAGCTTATACATCTTGACCCCATATCTGGCATGCTTGCTGGGAAGATACTGTTTGAATGACAAGTGCCAGAAAACTTAATCAGAGACTCATCAATGCAGACAACATGATGGGGAGTAAAGAAGGCTGCAAAGCGTTGGTTGAAGTGGTTTACGAGGAGCCAAATTTTGTAGAGCCGATCAAATTCAGGGTCACCCCGAGGACGACAGAGTTCATTATCGTTGAAGTGCATGAACCACAAGATCTGCTTGTATCGTGTCCTGGTCATGGAGGCAGAGAACACGGGCATATGGTGAATTGGGTCAGTGGCCAATATGACCACAACTCACTCTTTTTAGTTATGCCCATGAGGAGGGATAGGCCCAGGAAGGTCTTAAATTTGGAAACCGTAATTGGTTTCCAACCTCTGGCAAGGGTCAGCTGGGGATTAGCAGCGATTAATTGACCAGCATATAAATTGCTTTGGTCCACAATAGATCTATAGAGATCTTCGGTGAAAAACAGCAAATAAAAATCAAGTGACGTAAAAACAACTGTTTCCACCTGAATTCCGGGTTGGCCAGTGAATGGGGGATATACGGGTGCTACAGAAGAGGTGGGCTACCAATTAGGATTGGCGAAT
The DNA here is from genome assembly GCF_042186555.1 of Aquarana catesbeiana. Lineage (NCBI taxonomy): Eukaryota > Metazoa > Chordata > Amphibia > Anura > Ranidae > Aquarana > Aquarana catesbeiana. The sequence goes on along the minus strand of NC_133327.1, from coordinate 82,169,265 downwards.
GCAGCAGGCAGGGCACTATGGGCTCGACAGGCCTGTCTTTGTCTTCTTCTTGGTGGCAGCAGAACACTACTCATGCTAGCCACCTCACCAGCTTGAACTGCACTTATAGGACTTGCCACGTCACCATGTAATACTGCAGTGCTGGATGTATGACCAGGATGTACTGGGCTGCTGGTGCTTGCCAGTTCACCAGAAGGATGAGCGGCGCTAGTACTGGCTCTCTGCTCCATACGGGGGACCTGCGGTTCTTGCACCTCAATGACAGCAGAAGAACGGGGTCTGGTATGCCTGACCTTGGCAGGGACCACAACTCCATCGTCAGAGTTATCTGTCAGGGTACCGCTGCTGTCTACAGGTTCATATTCTGAGCCTGAATCTGACAGATGAGTGACTTCCTCTTCACTATATGTCATGTTCAGAAACGTGTAGGCCTCTTCACTAGTGTACCTTCGATTTGACATTTTGGTCTCTAAATTTGCTGGTACACTAGTGAGACTCACAAGAAAAAAAGCACCTGACTGTCAGCGATTGATTCAAACGCTACCAAAAAACTGTTAGTGTTCGCAGGGATCAGGCCTGACTCTGTGAATGCTGCAGTTATGTGTGTTGTGTTTTTGTAAGTGACAGTGATCGATTGATACTGCACTTGGCTGGGCTGGGCTGTGCGGAGGGGCTAAACGCAGGTGCTATCAGGTATCTGGGCTGGTCCCACTAACACTGCGTTTTTGGGGACCCTAAACTACTGGGGACGCTAATATAGTTCTGATCAGATCAGATATTGATCTATTCTGACACTATACTACTAAGGGAGGTGTATGGTGCATGCGTAGGTGTTAGAGCTACTGGCACTAATCTGACACTGCCTGGGGCGACGCAGACCCTGACTGACTCCTAAACCTGATCTCACCCACGTCACATGATCAGGGGGTTAAACCTTTATTCGGTAATAAAAGGCAGGTGCCCTGACGCCATAAAAAAATATCTAGCTAACCAGCGTCACCCGTGACACTTATACAGTGATCACTGGTGACGGGGTGATCAAGGGGTTAAACCTTTATTAGAGGGGGGTTAGGGGGGGGTCCCTAGATCTATCTGGGCCTATTACTAATTACCCTAACGCTGATTTTTGTCACTAATGACACCAGTACAGCAATAAAAAAAAATCTGAATGCTGCACTGGGTGACATAGTGACAGGGGGTGAAGAGATTAACGGGGGGGGGTGATCGGGGAGTGGCGTGGCAAGTGTACCTACGTGGACTGGTGTCAGTGTAGTGTTTGTCCACTTAATATTAGATGTTCTCTCTCCTCGGTCTGTAACGGAAAAGACCGACACAAGGAGAGATGACATCACTTCCCCTGTCAGTGTTTATAGTTACACAGGCGGGAAGGATCTCATTCGCCAGGACCGATCACCAGGTCCAGGCCAGATTTTATTGGTTCTGGATCGAATACGATTGCCACGGCTGCCGTAACATGATGTTGATTCGCCTGTGCCCATGCCATTCTGCCGCAGTACAACTGCGGCGGCTGGTTGGGAACAGGTTAAAGTATAACCAAAAGCTAAATTTTTTTAGATTTAGAGATGTGAGGGGTTAAAAACTCTGTCATGTTTTTATTACTGTTAGTGTCCCTGTTAGGCCCCTTTCTGATGGACCTTCCGATTAGGTCCGCCTGAAAAACTGACAGGCGGACCTGTTTGGAAGGTCCATTCATTCCTATGGAAACTGACTTGTGTTCTGCTTAGTGGGTCTGATCAGGCAGTCTAAACAGTATATGAGGGGATTTCCCTTAGATTTTGTCAGGAGCATCTAGTGCTCCTGCTCCTCATTCCAGCATCCAGGTTTTGGCTATGACACTCTCCTTGTCGGTTTGTCCACCTGCAAGGTGATTAATGTGATCAGTCTCTGGGTGCAAACCAAACCTGTTATAAGCCAGCCAAACCCTCACTCGCATGCTTGTGCTAGAGAGTGATACGTGTGTTATTCCTGATCAAGCCCCCTGTCTGTCTGCCCTGTTCTGCTAGATTGGATTTCCCTGTTTATGACCTTGGACTGGATTTTGGACTATTCCCTGAACTTAGCCTGCCCTTTACCTGGACTATCATAGAACCACGGCTACCTGTCTGCTAACCGCAAGTACCTGTTTGTTTTGCTCAGTTCACGCCTGCCCTGGCGTAATGGCTAGGCACTATAGCATTGTGTATAAGACCTGGGGCAACCGAGTACCGGTAGGCCTGCTTGCCTTATGGGAAAGGGGTCTGCTATATGTGAAGAACACAGTAGCTAGCTATAGTGTCTGACCACTAGGGATGGGCCGAACACCCCCCGGTTCGGTTCACATCCAGAACATGCGAACGGACCGAAAGTTTGCATGAAGATTCGAACACAAGTCTATGGGACTCGAATGTGAGAAATCAAAAGTGCGAATTTTAAAGGCTAATATGCAAGTTATTGTCCTAAAAAGGGTTTGGGGACCCGGGTGCTGCCCCAGGGGACATGTATCAATGGAAAAAAAAGTTTTAAAAACAGATGTTTTTTCGGGAGCAGTGATTTTAATGATGCTTAAAGTGAAAAAATAAAAGTGAAATATTCCTTTAAATATTGTACCTGGGGGGTGTCAATAGTATGCCTGTAAAGTGGCGCCTGTTTCCCGTGCTTAGAACAGTCCCTGCACAAAATGACATTTCTAAAGGAATAAAAGTCATTTAAAACTGCTTGAGGCTTTAATGTAATGCCGGGTCCCGGCAATATGGATGAAAATCAGTGAGACAAACGGCATGGGTATCCCCCCCCCCAGCCCATTACCAGGCCCTTTGGGTCTTGTATGGATATTAAGGGGAACCCTGCACCCAAATTAAAAAAAGAAAAGGCGTTGGGCCCCCAGGCTCTGTATACTCTGAACAGCAGTATATAGGCAGTGCAAACAAGACAGGAACTGTAGGTTTGTTCTTATGTAGAATCTGTTTGTAATTTGGAACAGGTACATTTTTAAAGTGTAGCTACAGCCAAAAAATCTATTTTAAAGCTTTTTGGAAAACATAGGAAAGGGTTATAAGCCCTGTAACATTTGTTTTGCTGTCTGTGCCCCTGTTCAGAAGATTTCACCTTACTTTCTGTCCCAATGACAATTGGATTTTGAAAATTTGGAGTTTTTAAGGGAAACAAGGATTGGTGATAAATCAGTTGAGGAGACACCTTTTTCCCATATTAACGCTTAGAGGAGAGAATTTCCCTTCCTAGGGGTAGATTTCCTCTCACTTCCTGTCTCCCTCTGTTTGTAAATAGGGGACCGCCTGTATATATTATATGGCATGCCCTATACACTCTGCTGAAAATTGGGCCTTAGGTGTTGGTGATACCAGAACACTGTAAGCCCTCACAGTTACTCTAGGTGGGCACTGGAACGGGCCCTGATGTGAAATATTATATCAAGAATTGTAATTACATGTCCCTGTTAAACAGGGGCAGAAAAATTGGGCCTTAGGCGGTGGTGGTTTTGGCAGTGGCACAACACTGTAAAGCCTCACAGATACTTTTGTTGAGTGCAGGAACAGGCCCTGCTGTGAAATATTAGATCAAAGATTGTAATAACACGCCCCTGTTAAACAGGGGCATAAAAATTGGGCCTTAGGCAGTGGTGGTGGTGCCACAACACTGCAACCCCTCACAGATACTCTTGTTTTGAGTGCAGGAACGAGCCCTGCTGCAAAATATTACAGCAAAAATTGTAATTACACGCCCCTGTTAAACAGGGGCAGAAAAATTGGGCCTTAGCCACTGGTGGTGGTGCCCAGAACCAAAAATGTTCTTAGAAGCTATCAACATGAACATTGAGGAGGAATAGGATAGTCGCTCAGCATAAAAGGATAGTGACTTAGCATCATCATAGACAGTCTTGAAGGGATCTCAAATTCATAAAAAAATTAATCAGTTACATCAGCATCAGGCGCTTGGTAGCTGGTGATCCAAGACTGATTAATTTTTATGAAGGTGAGCCGATCAACCGAGTCGGTGGACAGGCGCACTCTGTGATTGGTTACAAAGCCTCCAGCAGCACTGAATGTGCGTTTTGAAAGAACGCTGCATGCAGGACAGGCCAGTAGCTCAATTGCATACTGTGCAAGCTCTGGCCAGTGATCCATCCTCAAGACCCAGTAACCCAGTGGATTTTTGGTTGGAAAGGTCTCCAAGTCTGAACTTGCCCCTAGGTATTCCTGCACCATGTACAACAGACGGTGGCGATGGTTGCTGGAACTGATCAGACCTTGGGGCTGCAGACTAAAAAATTGCCTGAACGCATCAGTCAGACGGCCACCTTCTCCACCGCTCCTTCTGTGACTGACCGAAGCCTCAGCAACACGTTGTCTAGGAGGACCAGGAAATTGTAACCTCCCAGGCTCTGGAAACACTGCTCCCTCTGGGATGCCTGGATAAGTCCCTCTCCTTGATACCACGAATCCGAGGGTCCTTTCGCAGGCTTTGCAGGATCAGGGAGGCCGTGCAGCGTAGGTTTGCTGAGGCATTCGGTACGGAGTCCTCTGGGTCACTAAGGACGACCTGATCCACAGCCACCTCCTGCCAGCCACGTACAGTCCATGGGTTTCTGGGGAATGGAAACGATCCCTTGAAGACTGCTGCTGGTGCCAGGCTCCACCTCCATGCTGACACAATCCTCCTCCTCCTCATCCCCCTCCTCCTGTGTGATAGGCAGGCCTGCAGGAATACTGTCTGGATAAAGGTGGCCTTAAGAGATAAGGAAGTCCTCCTCTTCCTCCCTCTGTTCTGCCTCAAGTGCCCTGTCTATTACTCCAAGCAGCGTGTGCTCCAACAGGTAGACAAGAGGGACAGTATCACTGATGCATGCACTGTCACTGCTCACCATCCTCGTGGCCTGCTCAAATGGTGACAGGACAGTGCATGCATCCTTGATCATAAGCCACTGGCGTGGCGAAAAAAAGCCAAGCTCCCCTGACCCTGTCTTGGTGCCATACTCACACAGGTAGTCATTGATGGCCCTCTGCTGTGTGTGCAGCCACTGCAGCATGGCCAACGTTGAGTTCCACCTGGTGGGCATATCACAGATGAGGCGGTTCTTGGGCAGGTTGCATTCCTTTTGGAGGTCAGCCAGCCGAGCACTTGCATTTTATGACTGGCGGAAATGCCCACAGACTTTCCTGGCCTGCCTCAGGAGATTCTGTTAGCCTGGGTACCTGCACAAGAACCGCTGCACCACCAAATTAAGTATGTGAGCCAAACAGGGAACATGGGTGAAGTTTCCCTATCAGAGGGCGGAGAGGAGGTTGGTGCCATTGTAGCAAACCACCATTCCTGGCTGAAGCTGGCGTGGCATCAACCACCTCTAAGACTGCCCCTGCCAGAATCTCTACCGCAATGTGGCTCCTGTCCTCTAAGCAGACCAACTCAAGCCCTGCATGGCATCTTTTTGCCTGAGTGCTTGCGTAGCCCCTAGAACGCCTACAGAGCACGGTAGGTTCAGAGGATAAATCTGCACAGGAAGAGGCCATAGAGGAAGAAGAAGAGGAGGGGGTGGAGGAGAGAGGTGTGGCAGAATCACTACTAGCATTTTGGAGGCGTGGTGGCGGAACAAGCTCCAACAATACTGCACCCTGTCCTGCATCCCTCCCAGCTGCCGGCAGGGTTACCCAGTGTGCCGTGAAATAAAGGTAACGTCCCTGTCCATGCCTGCTGGACCATGAGTCAGCGGTAATATGCACCTTACCACTGACCGCCCTGTCCAACGAGGCCAAGAATTGCCTTCCACATGTCAGTAGAGAGCTGGAATGGCCTTCCGAGAAAAAAATTGGCGTTTGGGAACCTGCCACTGAGGTACCTCACATTCTACAAATTCTTGAAAGGGGGCAGAGTCTACCAGCTGAAAAGGCAGCAGTTGGATTGCTAGCAATTTAGCCAAACTAGCATTCAGCCGCTCAGCATGTGGATGGCTGGGATTTAATTTCTTTCGCCGGTTTAGCAACTGGGGTAGGGAAATTTGCCTGCTACAATCGGATGTTGGTGTACCGCTAGCAGATTGCCCGGAAGTGCTTGGGACACCTAATTCTACACCTTCATTCCTCTCAGTGCAGGTCTCTGAGAGGACTGAAGTTATAGTGGCGTTGGAGTTCCCAGCTGATGAGGAGCAAGGAGAGGTCCGCCTTGTTCTTTGGTGTGGGTCTTTTAAGTACTGTTGCCAACGGACTGCATGGAAGCTCAACATATGTCTGGTCAAGCATGTGGTGCCCAAGCGGCTGCTGTTTTGGCCACGCTTGATACGCTTCAGACATATGTTGCAAACAGCAATGGTGCGATTTGCTGCACACGTCTAAAAAAAGGATCCACACCAAAGATCCTTTGGAAAAACGCGCGGAGTCAGCAGTGCCCTGCACATGCGGAGCTCTGCTGTGTGATGCAGTCGGTTGCCTGCCCTTAAGCTGGCCCCTGGAGGGCATCCTGCCTCGTTGGAGATGTGCCTCCTCCTCTCTTCTATCTGGCACCCACATAGAGTCAGTGACCTCATCATCCCCTCCCTCCTCGCCACTGGAGCAAACCTGGCAGTATGCTGCAGCTGGGGGAACATGACTGCCAGTTTCTTGTCCTTCTTGGGCACCCCCTCTCTCTGGGCTCACGTTACTGCCTTCACCCTCAACCTGGGTATCCATGCAGTGTAGGGTACATGCGTATCCTCCTGCAGCATGTACCCTACACTGTGGTCGAACAGTTCGGGGGAGTCCTCAGGGCATGATGGTGGGGCTAGGGAAGGAGTGACTGATGACATTGAGCCGAAGGAAGAGGTCGCTTTGGCAGCTGCATTGGCAGACAAAGTACCCTGAGCCTGGGTGACAGAGGATGAGGAGGATGAGGACGGCTTGGTCCTCCACTCTACCAACTCTTCTGCGTGTTGTGGCTCAACACGGCCAGCTGCCAAAAAAAAGGACAAGCGTGCCCTATGGCCACGTGCTGAGGATTCACCATGTCCAGGACCAGCATTGTTGGCCGTAGACACAGAGCCTGCTTGCCCTCTTTTAGTGGCCTGTGAGCGTCGGCCTCTCCTTGGTGGCCTACCAGGCATACTGTACAATTAGATTAGCAAAACAACGCCTGAAGTTTACTAAAAACAGTACTCCACTCAGGTATAGGCTTGGCTGGACAACAATGCAGTGGATATATATTTTATGAACTGCAGCTCACTGAGTCACCTGCCTGCCTGCCTGAAAGTGTCTTTGAGCACGCACTCCAGGAATAGCCTACAGTCAGGTATAGGCTTGGCTAGACTATATATATATATATATATATATACAAGCCAAGCCTGTATATATATATATATCTATATATATATATATATAGATATATATATATATATATCTATATATATATATATCTATATATATATATATATAGATATATATATATATATTAAATGAACTGCAGCTCACTGAGTCACCTGCCTGAAAGTTTCTTTGAACACGAACTGCAGGAATGGCCTACAGTCAGGTATAGGCTTGGCTGGACTACAATGCAGTGGATATATATTTTATGAACTGCAGCTCACTGAGTCACCTGCCTGCATGCCTGAAAATGTCTTTGAACACGCACTCCAGGAATGGCCTACAGTCAGGTATAGGCTTGGCTAGACTACAATGCAGTGGATATATATTTTATGAACTGCAGCTCACTGAGTCACCTCCTGCCTGCCTGAAAGTGTCTTTGAACACGCACTCCAGGAATGGCCTACAGTCAGGTATAGGCTTGGCTAGACTATATATACTGTGTACATAAGCCTGTGTATATACATATTAAATGCACTGCAGCTAGCTGAATCAACTGCCTGCCTGAAGTATATTAGAAACAGTACACCAGGAATGGTCTGCAGTGAGATGAAGCTAAACTGTATACAGTGTATATATATATATATATATATATATATATATATATACTAAATACACTGCAGCTAACTGTATCGCCTGCCTGAAGTATATTAGCAACAGTACACCAGGAACGGTCTGCAGTGAGATCTAGCTAAACTGTATACAGTGTATATATATATATATATATATATATATATATATATATATATATATATATATATATATATATATATATATATATATATATACACATATATATATATATATATATATATATATATATACTAGACTGACTGTATATATATATGAAATACACTGCAGCTAACTGAATAAACTGCCTGCCTAAAGTATATTAGAAACAGTACCGCAGAGGGGGGGGGCGGAGCCCGGGATACATAGTGGGTGCAGGGGGTGGGGAGCATTCGGGCGGCAGCCCAGGTGCCAGGTTAAAACTTCTGGTCACAATGGCAACCTAGCGCCTGGGGTTTGCCAAGCCCTGGTCTAAACAGACCTATGATGTTTCACTTTTGAGACAGAGAAAAAGACTGAAAACAGAGCTTCCCCAGTCTTTTTCTCTGCAGCCTCAGCTTCACTGGACAGTGAACTAATGGGGAGTGCTCTGTGCCGAGCGGCTTCCTATTCATTCACAAATTGAAGCATAGTAAACATAGCCCTACAGGCTAACTTCTCCTCACAGGCCTCCAGACTGACACTCACCAGCCCACCTGGCCGTCAGGGCTGGGCTCAGCCCTTCCTTCTCTGAGCTGGCCACTCAGCTGTTGGCTAATTGCCAGCTTCTTTCTCTCCACAGTGACTCAGCTGTTGATGATCTGCTCGTCAGTCCTGCCTACTTAAAGCCGTCCAGCTCACTTCATCTCTGCCTTCGCCTTTGGTCACATCTCTGAGACTTTCTCCTGCGTTCCTGTTGAAGACTTGTCGGCTGACGTCCCTTCTGGATCCTGATCCTGCTTGCTGTACTACTACGTTGATCTCTGGCTCTCTGACATTAGCATTGGCTGACTACCCGATCTGGTTACTGGACTCTGGCTATGTATTGACTACGCTTACTCTGTTTACCCTTTTATTATTATTAAACAAGTGTGATTAACTGTACTTCTGTCTCGGTCTGATTCATGGTTTCTGACACCAGCTGACTCTCAGGAGGTCTCCCAGATGTGCTGAGCTGCTTCTGCTGTCCTCTCACTTGCTCCTGTGCCTCCAGGAAGGGTTTCCAATGTGTGTTGTAGGGGGAATCCCCCAGCACCCAAGCCCCAGGCCAAGGTCAATACCCCCGGACTAGGGGGCGCTCAACAAGGGCCTCCGACAGCCTCCACGGCACTCCATCTCCATCTTCCACATGAATGCCCCTGCTAGCATGACTTTTTAGGAGGTAGGCTCTTCCCCCTGTTGGCCCATTGCTGGGGATTGGCCAAGGCCTCATATATATGCAAGACAGCCTCTCCTAGCCTCCGCCCACTACATCTAGAACCTTCTCCAAGGTTCCATAAAACAGGGGGAGGCACAAGAAGAGCTGTCAGAGTCATCCCTGAGTAACTAAACCCTGACCCAGATTCAGCCCAGGCCTGGCTCTCAGCCAAACCAATTTACCTACACTAACAACTAAACCTAGCACACCTAGCACACTAGCTAGAGGGTGCTACAGTGAAAAGTCCAACAAAGTGACCAAATGTGAAAAAAATAAGAAATTCAATATGCAGAGACCTTTTTACAAAATCCCCAGAAATGAAAAAAATCATATATAAATGAAGTATAATCCATGTAATTCACAAGTGTCCCCACATTCCAACTTCTTGTACATTCACCACCAAGTGGCACAGTTTTAAGGTGCTTCTTAACAGATGATGTGGCTTATTGGAATAAATGGTCAAAAACACTTGTTAAATTCCTTTAAACGGAACACCAGACACATCTCCATTCAGGATGACTTCACCAATTCCACCAAATATCCAAAAAGGATATCGGGGAACTGGAGAAAGTGCAGAGAAGGGCAACCAAACTGATAAGAGGCATGGAGGAGCTCAGCTATAAGGAAAGATTAGAGGAACTGATTTTTTTCTCTCTTGTGAAGAGGAGATTTAGGGTGATATGATCAACATGTACAAATACGTAAGTGGTCTATATAGTGAACTTGGTGTTGAGTTATTCACTTTAAGGTAATCACAAAGGACAAGGGGGGCACTCTTACATCTAGAGGAAAAAAGATTTCATCTCCAAATACGGAAAGGTTTCTTCACAGTAAGAGCTGGACTCCCTCCAGAGGTGGTTCTGGTCACTTCAGTAGATTGCTTTGAAAAAGGCCTGGATTCTATCCTAAATTGACATAATATAATATAACTGGGTACTGACATTTATAGGTAAAGCTGGTCCAGTGAAAATCTGATTGCCTCTCAGGGGATCAGGAAGGAATTTTTTCCCCTGCTGTAGAAGATTGGATCATGCTTTGCTGGGGTTTTTTGCCTTCCTCTGGATCAACTGTGGGTATGGGACTGTGTATATGGGATTGTATTTTTTTTTTTTTTTAGTTGAACTGGATGAACTTGTGTCCTTTTTCAACCTGACTAACTATGTAACTATGTAGTGTAGACTGTGTATAGCGTAATCTGTAGAAATCTACTTTGAATGACAATTGCGTGGTCATGCAATGCTGTACCCAGATGAAATCTTTATCATTTTTTTCCCACAAATAGAACTTTCTTTTGGTGGTATTTAATCACTGTTGTTTTTTTTTTTGTTTTTTTTTTGCTAAAAAAACGAAAACATACCAAAAAATGTGAAAAAAACCAAAAAACTGTTTCATAGTTTGTTATAAAATTTTTAAAACAGTAATTTTTCTCCTTTATTGATGTGCGCTGATGAGGCGGCACTGATGGGCACTAATAGGCTGCACTGATGGGCACTGATAGGCTGCACTGATGGGAACTGAAAAGGTGGCACTGATGGGCACTGATAAGTGGCATTGATGAGGCGGCACTGATGGGAACTGATATGTGGCACTGAGAGGTGGCACTGATGGGTGACACTGATGGTTGGCACTGATGGGCGGCACTAATAGGTGGCACTATTGAAGGGCACTGATAGGTGGCACTGATAAGAGGCACTGATAGGCACTGGTAGGTGACACTGATAGGTAGCACTGATCAATGGCACTGATGATAAGGCACTGATGGGCATTGATTAGGAGCACTGGTGGGCATTGATGGGTTGCACTGGTGAGCACAGGTAGGTGGAACTGTGGGCACTGGTAGATGGCACTGGTGGATACTGGTGGACACTGATAGGTGGCATTGGTGGGCCCTGGCTGGTGGCACTGGTGGGCACAGATGAGGCAACCGCGGTTTTCTGAGAGAAGTCGGTGATTGGCTTTTTAAAAAAATACTGATTACCGATCTTGGCTGACAGCTTAGTTAAAAAACTAATAAAAAAGTGCTGTAGCACTATCATTGATATTACACACAATGGCAATTAATGCATTGGCAAGAACAACAAAAACCCCATATAGGGGAAATAATTTTTTTCAAAAGTAGCAAACTGTAATGGCTGCACCAGGCTCCAAACTCTGGTCAGCAGGCATGTGCGATGACGCCACATTATGTCATCGTGCACGCCTGCCGAGATTTGAACCATCTATGGTAGGCTTTAGGCACACCTGGTTTTACTGGGTGGAAAATACCTGCTCCCCAGAATTCAACTCTATCTTTGAATGATACAAACAATTAAGTTATTTTTATACCTGTACTTTGATATATCCAGCTCTTAGATGTGGACATGTCCCTCTACCCACTTGTCTTCCCAATCTCTCTCCCCTTTTTTTCCTTCTCATTTCTTCGCTTCTCTGTTTTGTGTGTGTTTTAGAACAGAAGGACCAAACAATTATTTATTTTATATGGTTGTTGTATGACTTCATAAAAATTTTGTGAACTCCATGAACAGTTCACCTCCAGCTCTGGAACTTTGAGAAGTGTGCTTTTTGTCTATAACCTATCACCTGTACACTTTTTCTGTTAAATCTAATGCTACATTTTTTCTGAAGATCTAAGCTTGGAGTTGTGAATACAGCATATCAGTTTACAGTATCTCACAAAAGTGAGTACACCTCTCACATTTTTGTAAGTATTTTATTATATCTTTTCATGTGACAACACTGAAGAAATGACACTTTGCTACAATGTAAAGTAGTGAGTGTACAGCTTGTATAACAGTGTAAATTTGCTGTCCCCTCAAAATAACTCAACACACAGCCATTAATGTCTAAACTGCTGCCAACAAAAGTGAGTATACCCCTAAGGGAAAATGTCCAAATTGGGCCCGAATAGCCATTTTCCCTCTCCGGTGTCATGTGACTCGTTAGTGTTAGGTGTTATTGCTCTTACTCTCTCATACTGGTCACTGGAAGTTCAACATGGCACCTCTTGGCAAAGAACTCTCTGAGGATCTGAAAAAAAGAATTGTTGCTCTACATAAAGATGGCCTAGGCTATAAGAAGATTGCCAAGACCTATAAAAGGAACTGCAGCACGGTGGCCAATACCATACAGCAGTTTAACAGGACAGGTTCCACTCAGAACAGGCCTCGCCATGGTCGACCAAAGAAGATGAGTGCAGGTGCTTAGCGTCATATCCAGAGGTTGTCTTTAGGAAATATACATATGAGTGCTGCCAGCATTGCTGCAGAGGTTGAAGGGGTGGGGGGTCAGCCTGTCAGTGCTCAGGCCATACGCCGCCCACTGCATCAAATTGGTCTGCATGGCTGTCCTCCCAGAAGGAAGCCTCTTCTAAAGATGATGCACAAGAAAGCACACAAACAGTTTGCTGAAGACAAGTAGACTAAGGACGTGGATTACTGGAACCATGTCCTGTGGTCTGATGAGACCAAAATAAACGTATTTGGCTCAGATGGTGTCAAGCGTGTGTGACGGCAACCAGGTGAGGAGTACAAAGACAAGTGTGTCTTGCCTACAGTCAAGCATGGTGGTGGGAGTGTCATGGTCCCGGGCTGCATGAGTGCTGCCGGCACTGGGGAGCTACAGTTCATTGAGGGAACCATGAATGCCAAGATGTACTGTGACATACTGAAGTAGAGCATGATCCCCTCCCTTCGGAGACTGGGCCACAGGGCGGAATTTCAACATGATAATGACCTCAAACACACCTCCAAGATGTCACTGCCTTGCTAAAGAAGCTGAGGGTAAAGGTGATGGACTGACTAAGCATGTCTCCAGACCTAAACCCTATTGAGCATCTGTGGGGCATCCTCAAACTGAATATGGAGGAGCACAGGGTCTCTAACATCCACCAGCTCCCTGATGTCGTGATGGTGGAGTGGAAGAGGGTTAAGGCAGTGCTGGAAAATAATGGTGGCCACACAAAATATTGAGACTTTGGGCACAATTTGGACATTTTCACTTAGGGGTGTACTCACTTTTGTTGCCAGCGGTTTAGACATTAATGGCTGTGTGTTGAGTTATTTTCAGGGGACAGCAAATTTACACTGTTATACAAGCAGTACACTCACTACTTTACATTGTATCAAAGTGTCATTTCTTCAGTGTTGTCACATGAAAAGATATAATACAATATTTTAAAAAATGTGAGGGGAGTACTCACTTTTGTGAGATACTGTATATTTGTCGTTCACTGAGTCCCTTTATGAAAAATGAAAATAAAGAATGTTAAATGAAATGTGAGCTTAAATCCAAAAGGGTCTAGATGACCACAGAAGACATATACTCCCCCTTACTGTAACACACTAACATTATTACTCAACGTTTATAGTGGTATACAAAACCTTCATGCAAAATATCACCCCTCCTTTTCCTCCTCCATCCCCTAATTTTCCTCCCCAGTTTTGTATTTTTAGCACACATTAGTAAATATATTTACAATTTAATTCATTAGGACTATGTACACACAATGCTTTTCCACTCTCAACGTTATTGTACAAGGCTCAACTCATTGTGTATGTTCTTCTTTAATTGCTGAAACAACAAAAAAGGGCATATACTTACCAAAAATGTAGCTACAGCCAAAACTTTCTTTTTTTGCTAGTGGTCCTGTTGTTACTAGAACTGCATGTGAACTAAAATCTACCCAAATGGGCCTTAGACAGAGAGATATTTTAACCCTTTTCCCACTCTATTCAAACTTGGCAAAAGTTGCATTTTAACACCTTCCTGCCTGGCTTATAGCAGAATAACGGCCGGGCGGTGGCTTTATCATCCTGACTGGACGCGCAGCTTGGGTGCACCCCCCCGGGGCACGCAGCGTGTTGAACGTTGGTGAGCTGTGCCCCTCGGACACAGTGCATCACCAATCAGGGTAAAGAGCCGATGACGTAGACTCTTTACCATGTGATTAGCTGTTTCCAATCACAGCTGATCACATTTAAATGTAAAAAAATGCAGGTTATCTGCATTTCCTTTGCTCAGCGCTTTCCAGTTACAGGGGACAGTTACACTCATAATCAGGGCACTGATCATCAGTGCCCTGAATATCAGTGCAGCCCCATCAGTGTAGCATATCAGTGTCCATCAGTGGAGCATATCAGTGTCCATCAGTGCAACATCATAGTTGCCAACATTGTAAAAAAATTTATAGGGACACTTTTTTTGGCTGTAGGCGGAGTCTTGTTATAATTAGGGGGCGGGGCATGTGTTTGTAGGCGTGGCATAGCAAAAAAAGAAAAATGTGGCGTGGTTTATGTGAAATAGTGGGCGTGACTTACATGGGCGTGGTTCAAATGGGGGTGTGGTTAGAGTCTGAAATGAATGAGAGATGGAGAAAGAAAGGGGAGAAGAGGGAAGGAAGGAGAGAGAAAGAAGGAAAGAAGGAGGGAAGGAGAGAGAAGGAAGGAAAGAGGGATGGAGGGACAGCTGGCCCAGATCCTACACCACAATAGAAATGTGTATTTCATAACAAATCAGCAGATAAAGATACTCCAAACACCTGGTGTTAGCGCTTCAATCATCCCAGTACCATGGTTGTTGTGGTGTTAGGATGATTGAAGCACATTATTACTATTATTACATTGTAATATAGAATAAAATCATTCAACTCACCAGAATCAGTGGGACCCCTGAGCGTGTCACCTGCCACGTCGCCTGCCACCAGATGCAATCAGGTGCCCCCAGTAGAGTCTGTCCTTACATCAAGTGCCCCCAGCAGAGTCCATCCTTACATCAGGTGCCCCCAGAAGCAGAGGCCCTCCTTACAGATCTGTGTCCCTGGCAGAGGAGCCCCTCCTTACATCTGGTGTCCCCAGCAGAGCCCCTCCTTACATCTGGTGTCCCCAGCGGAGTCCCTCCTTACATCTGGTGTCCCCAGCGGAGCCCCTCCTTACATCTGGTGTCCCCAGCGGAGCCCCTCCATACATCAGGTGTCCCCAGTGGAGCCCCTCCTCACATCTGGTGTCCCCAACAGAGCCCCTCCTTACATCTGGTGTCCCCAGCAGAGCCCCTCCTTACATATGTGTCCCCAGCGGAGCCCCTCCTTACATCTGTGTCCCCAGCGGAGCCCCTCCTTACATCTGGTGTCCCCAGCAGAGCTCCTATATACATCAGGTGTCCCCAGTGGAGCCCCTCCTTACATCAGGTGTTTCCTGCGGAGCCCCTCCTTACATCTGGTGTCCCCAGCGGAGCTCCTCCATACATCAGGTGTCCCCAGCAGAGCCCCTCCTTACATCAGGTGTCCCCAGCGGAGCCCCTCCTTACATCAAGTGTCCTCAGCGGAGCCCCTCCTTACATCTGGTGTCCCCAACAGAGCCCATCATTACCGTACATTATTAGTAACAGGCTGAGGTAATCAAGATAGAGGCGAGGCCGGCCGAGTGGCTACAATAGAAATTGAGCTGCGGCGCCTCCCACCCCTCGCCCTTTTTTACAACAAGTCACAAACAGAGCGGCAGCAGGGCGGGGGGGTGGGCGGTGCTGCAGCTCAATTTCTATTGTCAGTCACCTGGCCGGCTCCACCTCTTGTTCTTGGTCTTCGATAAAATGGCGGCCGGCGGAGACAATCTCCACCAGCCGCAGACCTCTAGCAGAGGCGACGGGGAGCCGCGAAAAATCGGGAAAAAAAGAATTTCCTGGGACATTTCTCAGGAAATGCTAAAATTGGGAAAAAGGTCCAAATCCCGGGAATGTCCCGGGAAGTTCTGGACAGTTGGTAAGTATGCAACATCTCAGTGTCCATCAATGCAATATATCAGTGCCGTATATCAGTGCCCATCAGTGCCACCTTATCAATGCAGCTTATCAGTGCCTATCATTGCCGCCTCATCAGTGCCCATCAGTGCATCCTCATCAGTGCCCATTCATGCAGCCTATCAGTGCAGCCTCATCAGCGCACATCAGTAAGGAAGAAAAAATTAATTATTTTCAAAATTGTATAACAGAAACAAAGAAAAATATTGTTGGTCTTTTTTAATTGTTTAGCAAAAAATAAAAAACCCAGTGGTGATTAAATACCACCAAAAGAAATCTCTATCTGTTTCAAAAAAATTATATAAATTACATATGGGTACAGTGCTGCATGACCGAGCAATTGTCATTTAAATAGTGACAGCGCTGAAAGCTGAAAATTAACCTGGACAGGAAGGGGATGAAAATGCCTGGTATTGAAGTTGTTAAACTGCCCATTTATCATTTCATTAAGATTGATAGGAACACAAAGAATACCAGCTCAGTTTAACTATAACTCTACTTTAGTTCCCACAAACCTTTAACATCTTGCAAATCTACTGTCTTGTGGATCCACTTTAAGCTAATAAACCTATTCCCTAATCAGGAATTCCATCAGTAGCTGATTTTGCTGCATTATAAGCAGTCTCAAACTAGACTTTTAAGGACATTTGCTATTTTTGAAACCTATAATAACATAGAGCACCGGTGAAATTGTGGCTGTATTGTCAGTGTTCCGACTGGTCACCATGGCAACATTTGATGTAAGAAAAATGTAGTGGCTAGCAAGAAAATAATTCCTAGGATTTTTCTTATGCACACGAACATACAGAACCATAGTTCTGCACAGTATGCCACAGAGCTCATGTTTCCAGAGTTATTTGTATGGTACATCTGAACAAAAATGTGTATTTATTTCTAAAAGGTGGCTAAGTTTATACTTGCACTTGGGGAGGGGCGGTAACAACATGCAGTGCACAACGTTTTTACTGCCTCCTAAATGTCACATTACCCCAACATTTCATACTCCTGATATGTGCCTGTTGTGCCATTAACCTGTGTTAAAAAGTATCCTGTTCTCTTTGCATTGTTTCCTTTGCGTGAAATGTCTGGTGGTCCTGTCAGTCCCCATGCTTTCCTAATTCAAACTGATCACACTAGGCATGAGAACACATCCTTCATAGCATGGCCAATTTTCTGGCTATGCAAGGAGTACAGCCTGACTGGCTGACACCCCCCTTCACAGCTATTCACTGGGAAGACCAGTGTGCCGCTGTTTCTCCTCTTCCAGCTCACTAAGCCTCCTATGCAGCTAAGGACAAAGGTGATGTGATGACTTATAAAAAAGGGAAAAAAAGTATTTATAATGTTTTTTTATCAATATATATATATATATATATATATAGGTATTGCTTTTTGGCCTCAATTCTTCCATGAAGACCACTTCATGCCAGACTTCTCAGGCCAGTAGATGGGTGTACCTGGGTCCCACTGGTTTCCGCCAGTTCTGTGATGATGGCACTGCTGGATATCTTCTTATGTCGAAGGTAAGTATTGATGTGTCTTTCATCTGCTGCATTAAGTTTCCTTTGCCAACCACTGTGTCTATGGTCCTCAACATTGCCCATTTTTTGGTGCTTCTTCAAAAGAACATGAACAGCACAGCTTGAAATCCCAGTCTGCTTTGAAATCTTTGCGTAGGAGAGACATTGCTGATGCAGTATAACTGCACTACCTTGTGTCTTGTTGTTTTGCTCAGCATTGTCATGGTGTATGACCTGTAACATGAAACTGTCTTCCACAACCTCACCTTAGTAGCAGAGTTTGATTGTTCCTCACCCAGTTTTAACCCTCCTACGTAGCTAGTTCTGTTTCCGTTAATGACTGTGTTTCAACCTACATATGAAATTGATGATCATTGGCACCTGTTTCCTATAATTGGTTAATTATACACCTGACTCTAATCCTACAAAATCCCTGACTTTGTGCAAGTGTACAAAATGTGCAAGAACCAAAGGGTAGTCACACATTGATTTGATTTAGATTTTTCTTCTGCCCTCTCACTTTGCATTTTGTAAACTGATAAAAAATAAACAATTAGGCCCCTTTCACATGGGTGTGTCTGTGTCCGGGCTCCGCTTTGCTCAGCAGGGATCGCTCCGTGGATCTCCGCTGGGCAGGCAGATGACAGGTCCATCCCTGCACACTGTGCAGAGACAGACCTGTCAGAGCGCCGCTCTCCTCTATGGGGGATCGGATGAAGACGGACCGTAGAGTCCGTTTTCAGCCAATCCGATCCGCCAGGCAGATGGAAAAATAGGGTTTCCATCCATCACACTTTAGCGGATCGGATCAGGTCGGATGTCAGCGACTATGTCACCGCTGACATCCGTCGCTCCATAGACCTGTATGGAGTGCCCTTGTGAAAGGGGCCTCAAAATATATATATTTGAAAGCATTCTTACTTTACACCATTTCTCCACACCTGCCTAAAACTTTTGCACAGTTCTGTATATGTGTTCCTCCCAGTTACAATAATGACTGCCCAGCAACCTCCCTCACTTTCCTTTCCTTTTCCCCTGTGAGTTCTTGTACAGGCATCACAGGGACAAAATCTCCCCATATGGCCACAACCAGAATAAAAAAATCAGAATATTTTACTTCTTCCCAACTCTTACAAATTAGCTGGAGTTTGGCTTTAAAACATAAACCCTAACAATAAGCGTTATTTTTATTCCCCCTTTTGGTCTGTCAAAAATACAATTGAAAATGTTTTGTTATTCTGTTGGATACATGTAAAAAGAAAAAAACAAACAGTTGACCCAGCCAAAAATCTATTGCTGTCCTGTAAGCTCTGCAGTCTTACCTAAACAATATTTTTAGAAACTGTGTATTATTATATTATTGGAATATATTATTAGAAAGTGATAGGATTGCAGAACAGGTCTTCTGTAGTTCCAACGCCCTTCCTATCCTAGGTTGACAATGCTGCTCCACAGATTCTGTACAGTGAGTAAACATTGTCACTCTAGGACATGAAGTGCGCTACTGGCAGGAACACCAGGCAATATAAAGGTGAAAAAAAATTACTGAAAAAAGAAAGCCATCTCATCTAAGTGGCAATATATAACATGTTTTGTTCTTTGGTTTAGATGTTCTTTAAGTTGCAGATACTAAACCCTAAAGGAGTCCACATACTCTTCCATCTTTTTATCTGATCAATTTACGATTCGATAAAAACATTCAAATGTGCAAACAGTTGAATAGTAATAACTTCCCTAACCATTGATCTAGACTCAATTTTGATTGGTCAGGGTGTAGCCAGGTTGAACTGTCTTTCAATAAACTTCAATAAAGAATTGGTGTTTCCAGTGGAGTGTGCAGCTATCCGATCTTACATACTTTGCGAGCTGGGCAAGCACATCTATTTGCGGATCGTAGGGTGCTCTCAACCTGAGAGCCCTTGAGTCCTTGTGTGGACTCTTGAACTGTGTTGGGTTCTAGTAAGTTTGTGGCTGGCCCAGGCTTAGGGAAAGGTTTAACTTCTGTAAGTTCCCGGGCTTTTGGTAATAGTCAGCCCACCTTTGCTATAAAAAGCGGGGAGGCTAAGGCCCAGGGCTCTTGGTTCATCTTCCTGTACTGGTTTTTTCTGTTCGCAGAATGGGGTCTACTGCTAAAGACAGCGGGACTTTCGGAGACATCCAACTCATAAACAATGCCATAATGGACTCTCGCCTCACAGAGGTATGCCTGGGTGGAGAGTTAGAGGAAGGTTTTTTATATTGAACTATATGCTGCAACCTGTTCAGTAAAGTTACGTTAACCATCATGAGTTTGGTCTGAAGTTATTCAAAGTTGGTTCTGGCATAACTAAAGAACCAAGGGTTAACTCAGCAAGACAAGGAGGAGAAATACCATTGCTAAGAGCAACCAAGCACAAGTTCAAGACACAAAGCAACCAGTCGTTAGGCTTGGTACCTGGTAAGGTGACAGGTCCTCCAGTAATATGGGGGGCGATGTCTGGCTCCGTCGGTTTCCAGTAGCAATCAGATCTGAAACCACATTACGGAGATCTATGGCCTGGTCACGAGGTACATTAAGGAAGGAGTTAATGAGCATGCGCTAGGTGCTCGGTGGGCCACCATTCTGTTACTGGGAGTGAGGTAACAGAGGCATGCTGGACAAGTGGAGTGGACGCAGGTTCAGCAAATCCCTCCCAATGCAACATACATCAAGATACTGTGTGTAGTGACATGAGACTTTCATACATCAAGATACTGTGTGTAGTGACATGAGACTTTCATACATCAAGATACCGTGTGTAGTGACACGAGACTTTTCAGGGGAATCTCTGTAGTTTACTACTGCACACAGTAAAGGCTAATCTTTAAGTCAGGGAACTGCTTTAATGTTAGAATTTCACATGACCGCAGTCCCCGCCTGGTCACAGACATTGATGAGTGTGCTTCACGCGAAAGGTACCCCCCGCGTTCAGGACAGGTAGGCCCCACCCGCAAGGGTGAAATATTATTGATAATTTTGCAGTGATATTTCATTATATTTCAAGATTAAATGGTGGAAACAGAGGTGCGATTGATAACTTCCAACCGTAAGTTCCCATCATATCTTAACTATCACTCGAAATCCACTTCCCCATGTGGAGCATATCGATTGAATAATTGATTATTCCTATCAGAAGAGATCGATCAGAAAATAAATCGATCATTTAAGAAAGGATGTATGGCCACTAGAAAACAGATACGTATAGAGATCAATTCACTTCCAGTGCTAGTTAGTGAATTTTGTGTTTTTCCCAAAGTTGCCCATTAAGTAATCCTGGTGGAATACAGTGAGCTTCAGCGACAACCAGGTTCTGAAAAGTATTGCTTTAACTGCAAGTCACTGGGAATTTACAGGTATTTACATTGTCCTGTCTGAACTCAGAACACTCAGCAACGTCATTCCTAATGGCCAATTAATGGCAACGTGTACAATCATTTTTGCCTAAGCCCATTCCGAAGGAATAAATATTAAATGTTAATTTGATTTGATGGCCAGAAAACATAATTGGAAAAGAAGCAGCGGGGCTGGAATAACATGGTCAGATAGCAGCAGGATGACAGTAATTTAAGTAGCTGGCACAGGAAGGGAGAGATGAATGATTAAGTGGAATACAAGAGTATCTAAGTGGTAGTAAAATCTTCTGCTATTTGGAGTGTGGTGACAGCTTTACTAACTCATAAAACCGATATTAATCATATTATTATTTATGTCAGTCTTAATTAAGTCATTATATTATCTGGATGTCATACATAATTATGATTTATTCACATTGGAGGCTTGACATATTTCTCTACCTGTGTGAATTTCTGTAAGACCTGTTTGTCTTCAGGTGTTCATTCTACATCTATCCATTATTTGCCAATCTTTAGTGTGTACTCCTATTCCATATATGGACAGTCCTCCGGCCCCTGAGGAGCTGCATGTCCCAGCATGCTCTGTGTGCTGTTGTATTACATAGGAGGAATTGGCAGGACCAGTACACCATCATAAGCAAAAAGATACAACTTTTATCATCACAAAGCAATAGTGTGAGGTTTTGAACCTCAAAAAGGACCCTTTTATCAAGTGACTAACACCTTTGATAGATACATGGTTTAAATAGCACAGTGAGCCTATAATACATTATCTTACCCCAGAAACAGACAGTTTTACTGACAATGGTGCCATCTTTTGGATTGCCACTATGTCACTTGTGATACTTAGCTCTGTACACGACCAGGGATTAAGCCATTGCCGCACTGTATGCCTAAATACATGTGAATAACTTTAAATAATTCTCTTATATATTTAAAAACAATATGGTGTTCCACGCCAGGAGATGAAAATTAGCTGCAGCCTACCCCAGCTGTACCCACAGGTGTGGGATCAGTGAAGGAATATGAGAAATTTATACATGGGTAAGATTGGTGCAGCTAAGTGTTACCAATGTGACAGAGTATGTTAATAAAAAACCTTGGAAGATTAAATGAAAAATAGAATGAATTTTTTTTTAAAACGTGTACTGTTACTTTAAAACATCCTCATATAAGGTGCAAATGTGTTAAATGTGCAAACACACTTAATAAAGTGTTCAAAAAACTGATCAATGAGTATGTGTGCAACAAGTGTCCATTTCTTTAGTGATTCCAAAGTGTATAGATCAGCAAAAGAACATCAACATAAAAAATTCATATAGAATCCATTCAAGTTCATAAAAAAATATTATTATTATTATTATTATACAGGATTTATATAGCACCAACAGTTTGCGCTGCGCTTTACAACATGAGGGCAGAGAGTACACTTACAATACAAATCAATACAGGAGGGATCAGAGGGCCCTGCTCGTTAGAGCTTACAATCTAGAAGGGAGGGTCAAGTGTAAACAAAAAGGTTATAACTGTGGGGGATGAGCTGATGGATAAAATGAAAATGCAGTTGTTAGGTGTGGGTAGGGTAGGCTTCTCTGAAGAGAAGGATTTTCAGGGATCGTCTAAAAGCTAATAAAGTAGGAGATAAGCGGACAGATTGGGGTAGGGCATTCCTTACGATTGGAGAGGCTTTGGAAAAGTCCTGGAGGCGAGCATGTGAGGAGGTGACGAGGGAGCTAGAGGGCAGGAGGTCTTGAAAGGAACGAAGAGAATGAGTAGGTTGGTATTTAGAGATTAGGCTAGTGATGTAGCTGGGGGCGAAATTGTGGATGGCTTTGTACGTAGTTGTTTGTATTTTGAATGTAATTCTTTGGCTGAGCGGAAGCCAGTGGAGGGATTGACAGAGAGGAGTGGCAAACACAGAGCGATTGGTAAGGTGGATAAGTTTGGCAGCAGCATTCATGTTGGATTGAAGAGGTGATAGACTATGTAGAGGTAAGCCAATGAGAAGGGGGTTGCAGTAGTCGAGACGAGAGATGACCAGCAAGTGAATTAAGAGCTTTTTTGTGTCATTAGTTAGAAAGGGGCGTAGTTTGGAGATGTTGAGGAGGTTGAGGCGGCAGGATTTGGACAGTGATTGGATGTGTTGCTTGAAGGAGAGTTCAGAATCAAGGACTACACCTAGAACCTTGGCATGTGGGGATGGGCTTATAGTTATGCCATCGATTTTGACAGAGAGATCAGGGGAAGGGGAAGGGGCATATGGGGGAGGAAAAATTATAAGTTTGGTTTTGGGTAGATTGAGTTTGAGGAAGTGGTGTGACATCCAGACTGATATATCTGATAGTAAATTAGTGATACGTGAGGAGACAGAGGGAGTGAGCTGAGGGGTAGAGAAATAGATTTGGGTGTCGTCAGCGTAGAGGTGGTATTGGAAGCCATGGGAGGCTATTAGTTGACCCAGGGAGGAGGTGTAGATTGAAAATAGGAGAGGTCCAAGAACAGAACCTTGGGGGACCCCAACAGAGAAAGGAAGAGAAGGAAGGAGAGTTGTAAGAAACGCTAAAGGTGCGGTCGGATAAGTAGGAAGAGAACCAGCGAAGAGTACAGTCACGGAGACCAAAGGCATGGAGTTTTTTGAGGAGGAGGGTGTGGTCAACCGTATCAAAGGCAGCAGAGAGGTCCAGGAGTAGGAGTACAGAATAGTGTTGATTGGTTTTGGCCGTTAGTAGATCGTTTGTTAGTTTTAGGAGAGCAGTTTCTGTGGCGTGTTGAGGACGAAATCCAGACTGAAGGGGATCAAGAAGGCTATTATCAACGAGGTGGACGCTCAGTCGGTTGTAGACCAGACGTTCGAGGAGTTTGGATGAGAATGGGAACAAGGAGATGGGGCATAGGTTGTTAAGATTGGATGGGTCCAGTGAGGGCTTTTTAAGTATGGGTCTGACAAGTGCATGTTTTAGAGATTTGAGGAAGATGCCAGAAGAGAGGGAGAGATTGAAGATGTGGGTTAGAGAGTGTAGCATAGAGCCAGAGGGTGAACGTAGCATTTGTGAGGGAACAGGTTCCAGAGGACAGGTGGTAAGGTGGACATTACCAAGTAGTTTAGCAACCTCATCTATAATGGTGGGGTTGAAAGAGGGAAGTAATGATTGTGCCTGTGAGTAGAGATCTCAGCGCAAATTGTATCAATCTTCTGTTTGAAGTGATTGGCCATCTCCTGGGCAGTGAGCGAGTTGGCGGGTGGAGGACGAAGTAGAGAGTTGAAGGTAGAGAAGAGTTGATGGGGACGGGATGATAAGTTGCTAATGAGAGTGATAAAATAGGTCTGCTTGGCAGAGAGGAGGCTGGAATTGTATTTTTGGAGGGCAGATTTATATTGGTTGCAAGCTTACAGAGTCACTTTACCACTTCCGGTTTTGGAGTTTCTGGTCTGTGGAACGCAAGGCGTCCCAGATGATTTTGTTGTACATTGTGTACTACCTTTTGGCACTAGTGACAGTGCTTTTTACTAAACTTTTATGCAATAAACTTTTATTTACAGATTTACACGATAGGATCCCCTTTTTTTCAATGTCCCCCCACACCGCCTTCCGCAGCTCTCTATGGCTCTTCCGTCCCACCATTATACCCGAGTGACCAGCTGGCACATCTGCTGGTTGATCACAATCGAGTGGCTAGTTAGGTGCTCTAATTGCTATTACAAGAGAGCTGACTGCTTCCTGTAAGAAATGGGATGAAGCCTGTGGCTACGGCAGGCATCATCCCAGTATAACCACCAATAGTCCAGCAATGTGCAACGCTGGTCATTAAGTGAATACAGTATATGCAACAGTTCAACAGTCTTTATCATTTTTCCCACTTGATTTCAAAATTCCTTTTTATTGTGTTAAAATAGTACACCTCATGGTCATATTTGAATTGTGTAAATTGCATTTTCTAGCAATAAACATCAATTCTCTCAAATACAGTGCCTTTAAAAAGTATTCATACCCCTTGAAATTTTCCACATTTTGTCATGTTACAACCAAAAACGTAAATTAATTTTATTGGGATTTTATGTAATAGACCAACACAAAGTGGCACATAATTGTGGAAGTGGAAAGAAAATAATAAATGGTTTTCCAAATTTTTTACAAATAAATATGTGAAACGTGGGGCGTGCATTTGTATCCAGCCCCCTTTAAACTGATACCCCTAACTAAAATCTAGTCGAACCAATTGCCTTCAGAAGTCATCTAATTAGTAAATAGAGTCCACCTGTGTGTAATTTAATCTCAGTATAAATACAGCTGTTCTGTAAAGCCCTCAGAGGTTTTTTAGAGAACCTTGGTGAACAAACAGCATCATGAAGGTCAAGGAACACACCAGACGGGTCAGGGATAAAGTTGTGGAGAAGTTTAAAGCAAAGTTAGGTTATAAAAAAAATATCCCAAGCTTTGAACATGCCACGGAGCACTGTTCAAACCATCATCCGAAAATGGAAAGAGTATGGCACAACTGCAAACCTACCAAGACATGTCCGTCCACCTAAACTGACAGGCCGGGCAAGGAGAGCATTAATAAGAGAAGCAGCCAAGAGGCCCATGGTAACTCTGGGAGAGCTGCAGAGATCCACAGTTCAGGTGGGAGAATCTGTCCACATGACAACTATTAGTCATGCACTCCACAAATCTGGCCTTTATGGTCTTTATGTAAGAGTGGCAAGAAGAAAGCCATTGTTGAAAGAAAGCTATAAAAAGTGCCATTTGCAGTTTGCGAGAAGCCATGTGGGGGACACAGCAAACATGTGGAAGAAGGTGCTCTGGTCAGATGAGACCAAAATTTTACTTTTTGGCCTAAAAGCAAAACGCTATGTGTGGCGGAAAACTAACACTGCACATCACCCTGAACACGCCATCCCCACCATGAAACATGGTGGTGGCAGCATCATGTTGTGGGGATGATTTTATTCAGCAGGAACAGGGAACCTGGTCAAAGTTGATGGGAAGATGGATGGAGCCAAATACAGGGCAATCTTATGCGGCGTACACACAACCACACTTTCCGGCAGAAAGTCTGTCGACACTCCGTCGACATTCCGATCGTGTGTGGGCTTCATCTGACTTTTTCTTTCTAAAATTCTGATGGACCTAGAAATAGAACATGTTTCAAATCTTTCCGATGGAATCAGTTCCTATCTGGAAAACCGCTCGTCTGTATGCTATTCCGACGGACCAAAAACGACGCAAGGGCAGCTATTGGCTACTGGCTATTGAACTTCCTTTTCTAGTCCCGTCGTACATCATTGCGTTCTAAACAATCGGACTTTGGTGTGATCGTGTGTAGGCAACTCAGTTTCAGCGGAACTCCGTCGGAAAGACCGTCGGAGTCTTTTCTGACGGAAAGTCCGGTCGTGTGTATGCGGCATTAGAAGAAAACCTGCTAGAGTCTGCAAAAGACTTGAGACTGGGGCGGAGGTTCACTTTCCAGCAGGATAATGACTGTAATCATACAACCAGAGCTACAATGGAATGGTCTAGATCAAAGCATATTCATGTGTTAGAATGACATTTTTTCCTTTAGAAATGTAATTTTGCTGCGGTACTGCGGGAAAAATGCTCTATTTTACAGGCAAACTAAGGGGATATTTAAAGGGTTATTTCATTTTTATTGTTTCACTTTAAGCATTCTTTAAATACTTTTTTTGATTGCATTGATACATGTCCCCTGGGGCAGGACCCAGGTCCCCAAACACTGTGTATGGCAATAACTTGCATATAAGCCTTTAAAATTAGCACTTTTGATTTTTCACATTCGTGTCCCATAGACTTTAACGGTGTTTGCATGTTCGCACAAATTGTTTTGTCTGTTCGCAAGCTCTGGTGTGAACCGAACCAGGGGGGTGTTCGGTTCATCCCTACTTACCACAAAGCAGCAATATTTACACGTATTATTGACTGTATACACCAATATTCGTCCAAGCTATGGGTACAATTGGTGAACCATATGAACCCTATAGACCTTTACGCCCTTCCATGGACCTTACCAACTTTTCGCAAAGGCCCCCTAATTCCTGTTGAACTTACCCGACAAACACTTCATATCTGGGACCAGGTGATATTCACCCTTGGTATATCGAAATATCTAGACCCCATGACTCCTTTCTTTGGATAGCTGGCTTTTTTGCCAGCTTTACAATCAACCGAGTTTGGCCCCTGGAGTAAACAGGAACATAGGACTCCTCCAGTCAGATCCATCACTATTGGTATCTTCTTTTTCGGCAACGCCTTCAGGCAATTCCATGCATTGGTTACAGAGACATCAGGCTCTGTCTTATATACAATTTATTCCAATGCCTCTAGACTGTCAGAGACATCCTTACTGAACCAACTGACTTGGAATATCTGCTTATCCAGAAGGAACCACCTGCACATTCAGTCTCTCTACTGTACTCTATACTTATGATGTAGGCACATCCAGACCTTCCTCTGTATACGCGGAACTGGGAAAAAGACCTTCAACAGGCCATCACTCCTTCGGATTGGCAAAAATGCTTTACCCTTACCCACAAAATATCACTTGCCACGAAAACTCAAGAAAAAGGATACAAACTGGTATATAGATGGTACAGATGTCCCTATGTTTTACATCACTTCAATCAAGATGTACCAGATACATACACCAGATTCATGCATTGCATGAATTAATCTATGGCCGCCGCTGCCACCCCCTATTCAGGCGCCCGCCCCCTTTTTGGGTGCCGGGCACCTGAATTACAGCGGCAGGGTTTTTTTTAAGCACCTGATTAGAGCCATAGGCTTTAATAAGCGTCAAAAGAGGTCACTCAGCTGTGTTACAAAAGTGAACGAATATTCACTTTCCTAACACTAAACCGCCTCTCCTCTAATCAGGTGCTCGGTTCTGTTACCCGTCACCCGATTGGCTGAAACAACAGGCACTGTGATTGGACACATATAAGATGTCCAATCATAGCAGAGGACTGGAAGAGAGGATGGGAGGAAAACATCAAAGAGCTGTCCCACAGCCACCGAGACAGGGTAAGTACAGACGGCTGGCAGGGGGCACACTGGCAGCATTTGATATGGCACAGTGGCTGCGTTTCATGGGGCACAGTGGGAGCATTTGATGGGGCACAGTGAGGCTGCATTTGATGGGCACAGTGGCTGCATTTGATGGGCACAGTGGCTGCATAAGATGGGCACAGTAGATGTATTTGATGGGGCACAGTGGCAGCATTTGATGGCACAGTGGCAGCATTTGATGGCACAGTGGCAGCATTTGATATGGCACCGTGGCTGCGTTTGATGGGCACGGCGGCTGCATTTGATGGGCACAGTGGCTGTGTTTTATGGCACAGTGGCAGCAATTGATGGGCACAGTGGCTGTGTTTGATGGCACAGTGGATGTGTTTGATGGTACAGTGGCAGCAATTGATGGGCACAGTGGCTGCGTTTGATGGCACAGTGGTTGCGTTTGATGGCACAGTGGCTGCGTTTGATGGCACAGTGGTTGCGTTTGATGGCACAGTGGCTGCGTTTGATGGCACAGTGGCGGCAATTGATGGGCACAGTGGCTGCGTTTGATGGCACAGTGGCTGCGATTGATGGTACAGTGAGGCTGCAATTAATGGTTTTTTTTTCAGAATTTTTCAGTTTGTTTGCTCCCCCCCAAAAAATTTTGAACACCAGCCGCAACTGGAAACAAAGAGAGAGAGCAACTTCATTCCCCACACCACCCAAAATGGTATCTCCATGAATAACAACAATAATAAAATGATGAATAGGCACAACTGCTCCAAAAGTGAATATAAATGGAGGTCCTCAGTTCCCCCTAAAACAGTAAGATAAACAAACTACCTTGTTCCTTTCTCCCATATCATACAGAGGCCCAGGGATCAGCACCATTTTTAAATGGCCAAAAGGGCTGTTCGACTGTCATGAATACGTGAACCTGTAACCTGCATGGTAGCACAGCGATCAAAAAACATACATTTTAATTATGCTGTTTTTCATGTGATCTTTTAATTGCATTTTGAACTGCTTATAGATATAGTTTAATATAAACAAAAAAAAAAACATACAGTAAAACCTTGGATTGCGAGCATAATCCAAAGCACTTGTATATCAAATCGAATTTCCCCATAAGAAATAATGGAAACTCAGATCATTCGTTCCACAACCATTTATTCAAGGGTCTTTCAGTATAGTCCATATAAAAAGATTAAAGCAATGTGATAGGTTGTGTAACCATAAAATGTCCATCCACAAATGGAAGCCTCCACAAGGGGATTAGAAGCAAAATCTAGCAGGAGCTACAGTGTAGAAAAGAGAAGAGAGTCGGCGCTAATTGTAGCAATATGGTTACATTTAATGAAGGTATAATATTTAGCAACCCACATGGTTGATGATTAAACCAGGCACATCTATGTATGCAGGCATCCAGGGTAAAGCTGTCCGCATAGACCATCCTCTGCACCACCAGCTCTCATCGCTGTCAGTCTGCAATCGTGACCAGGAAGACTACCCTGCAGTAGAGCGATCTGAAAGCGAGGCTTGAAGCGCTCGTGGAGCGCAGTGTGGAAGGGATAACATTGATGGCGGTGCGGAGGATGGTCTATGTGGACAGCTTTACCCTTGATGCCTGCATACTTAGATGTGTCTGTTTTAATCAACCATGTGAGTTGATAAATGTTGTACCTTCATTAAATGTAACCATATTGTTACACTTAGGAGGCGCCTCTCCTCTCTTTTATACTAAGTTGTGACATGACGCTACTTGTATATGAAGACATCGCTTGTATATCAAGTGAAAAATTATTTTAAAATATTGCTTGTCTTGCAAAACACTCTCAAACCAAGATACTCTTAAACCAAGATTTTACTGTATAATAAAATGTCACACGAATATACAGAAAGAGACATTCAGTAAATTAGTGAGGTAATCATTAAGCTGGATTATGATTCTTGAAATGCATTTGCATGAGAAAAAAAAAACGAAATAACAAAAACTTCTGTCTTATAGTATGCTATGGAGGTTTATTTCTTAAAAAGAAAAGAGAAGCTCTATACCTGATATAAACTGATAAAAATGGATGTAAATGGATGTTAACTGATGTAAATCAATGTAAAAGTGCATAAAATTAAGTTGAAAATTGTAAAAGCTGCGGTCGATAAAGACTATGCTTCCTGCAGCTGCCATTCTCTGTGTGGACTTCTGGACCATGCAACCCTAATCACCTGAAACATGTCACTGTTGGGGTTTTGATGAATAAACTTGACTTAGATTCTTTGTCCTTTCTATTTCTTTCAGATGACTCTGTAGGCACCCCTACTGCTTTTAGATTTCAAAAACTCTGCAGTAATTAAAGGAATTATAATATAAAGAAGGATTACAGCAGTGGTCTCCACCACTCTATTTCTCCCACTGATATCAATGATGGAGCATTATTTCTCCTACTGACACCAACGAAGGGACAGTATTTCTCCTACTGACACCAACGAAGGGACAGTATTTCTCCTACTGACACCAACGATGAGAAACCATTCCATCCACTGACACCAATGATAGGCCGCTATTCTTCTCACTGACACCAATGATGGGGCCTTATTCCTCCCACTGACACCAATGATAAGGGGCTATTCTTCCCACTGACACCAACGATAAGGCACTATTCCCCCCCCTAATACCAAAGGTGGAGCATTGTTTACTCCCACTGACACCAGATATTTTTTTTACTTCCAGTGGTCACAGTCCGCCCCCCCCCTAAAGTTTGAAGAACAGTAAACTGACCCTTTGTTTAAAAAATGTTAAGACTCCTGGATTACAGCATAGTTTAACTCCTTCGTGACTGGAATGTTGTCCCTCTGACCAGCCAGAATTCTTCAAAGATAAACTCCAAGCTCATGATTACCTGTAATGATAGTTGACTTACTGTACATACACGGAATGCACAGTGTCAGTTGTTTAATCCATTTGCTGAGAACAAACACTCTACATATTACACACATCTACACAATCGGGTGACTGGTGAACTGATGACATGAAAGCTGCAAACTGTACATTCATCTCCTGCTCCAATGTTAAAGCTGAACTCCAAGCACATTGCTAAAATCCACAGATGAAGTGATAATATGAGAACAGAACTGTTTTAATAAGCATTCGTATTTGTCTATCCATTGCTGAGATGCACAGCACAGCCAGGGGGATGAGGATAACACAGCTTATTGTTATAGTGACACTAAACAACATCCTTATTCTCCAAGAATAATCCATCACATCCACTATGTGGCTACTTTCCTACATACAGTGGGACCATGGAGAACAAGCACAGCCACCCTCTAACAGAAAGTTGTATGACAGCAGCAAAAGAAAAAAAAAAGAATTTAGAGGATGAGAGCAATAGAATGGGTGTTTTTTTTTTTTATTTTATTTTTTTTACATTTTATTTTTATGTAAGTAGAACTAAAGGAAGCACTTTTTTTAGTTTCAATAGAGCGGAGAGGAATTAGAACACAGCCATGACTAAAGGCACATGATCAGAAAATCAGATGAAAAATTACGCTTTCAAAGCGATTGTACGATAATCTCATCATTTGTACACAGCTTTCATCTGAAATGATCTAAAGGGACAAACTCAAGATTTTTTTCTCGTATGATACCAGATCATACAATTTTTGTTTAATCAGTACAGTATCTGTCTGAAAACACAATACAAATGCAATAAGACTGTAAAGGAAATTTGTAAGTTCTGTATATAATTGTATTCTATTTTGTATGTAGTGCACGCTGCCCTCACTATGCACACGGCACTAATAATGTTTTCATTACATGTTTGCATTCTTTCGAGTCCTGGTTAGAATTAGTCTGTCTATGTTACGCCCCTTGTTACCATAAACATACAATTGTAATATTAATGTGATACCTACGTAATCATGTGTATAAAAACCTTCAATTGCATCATAATAAAGCAGAACAGTTATGTGTAAAGATGCGGAGTGTATCTTTACTGTCTGTTCCCTACTGCAGTAGTTATTATTAATTTGGAACCACAAATCAATATGAGGATAGGAGTTGCCTAGCTATAAATTTCCATGTCACAACACATGATATCACTTCTGAATTTTTATTCTGTCGTGCGAGAATTTTTGTACTTTAGTAACTTCTTCTGTTTTGATATGGAGATTAGCATGCAAAAAAAACTCGAGTGTGTACGAGGCTTTAGGCCTAGTGGCTGAAATATGTTGGCCTTTTTTGTGGAATTTACAATATGTGGTTGTACTTCCTAAATAAAGGTTATCTGCTTATGGATTATACCGGAGTTTCGGCATTTTATCAAGATTCAGGCCTGTCTGTTTTTTTTTTAATCTCTGTCTCTGTCACTGTTAGGGAAATTCACCCTCTTAGTTTGTCATATTTATCATTGAAAGTTAAAGAAAGCCCCACATTTTGGGTTGTCCCCAGTGCACTAATAGAGAGGAATCTTCCAAGGAGGTGACCCTGATGACAACCAGGGATTCCCTCAGTATGGAGGGATTTCTTCTTACTTCCTGTTTTGGCTATGGGACTGGAAGTGAAGGGAAGTCTCCCCAATGTAAGATGTAGATGGCAAAAAACAGACAGGGTTTATAAACCTCTCTTCCTCTATCCAAAATGCAAAAAAAAGTTTTGACTATAGTTCTACTTTAAGAATATACACTTGAATAGATTTGTTTTTTTAAACCAGAGTTTAGTGTCACCTTAAGAAATACAACGGTGTCCTAAATCACCCCTAGGCTGGTGACTGGATAGTGAGAGAGTAACAGCAGGCTGATGAGGTCACCCCCCAAATATTATCGTTTCTTGTCAACTCATTTGCATACAACACACCTCATTGGCCTGCCACTCCCTCTGCCAGTCTGATTTCTGCTGTACAGGGGGATTTCAAGAGTCCAGCATCAAGTTAAAATCAAGTACTTACATTAGTTGCCTTTGCCTAAAAAAAAAAAAAATATATGTATAAAATGATTTACCAATGAACGCAGAGCTGCCTTAATTTGTGACTTTTATAACTGCCAAGAGTTTAGCTTTAGAAACAACTGATGCAGAAAGGAATCATGGAAGCCAGTTTTACATAATTTAAAGCAGAAATGTAGAATTACATTTTTTTTTACAATAACTGAATATTCAGTACTTTTTTCATGTTCTTTTATGAATAATTGAATTTCAGCTTTAGTTATTTACTTATTTTTTTTATGAGCAGCAATGCTGTAGAATGGAGCAGACTGTCTTCCTGATGTAACTAGATGAGGGTTATGGTATAGAACAGCTCATGAGAGCTAGGAAGGGTGAGTAAGTATGCTTTTTCACACTTGTTCTATAAGTAATGAAAAGTTATTGACTTTTTAATTGCGTCATATTTCTAGAAAACACTTAGCCAGGGAATTAGTATTACTTCATCTGCTAAGTATAAAATTGATTCTTGTAGCCCCTATGCTAAGCATAAGTGTTAAGAAAGAACTGGACCTGTAGGCTGTGCCCAAAGGAAGGCAGACAGAGTGCAAAAGACTAGTCACCTTCCTGCAGCTGATATTTTCCCCTTTAATAACTTACGATACCTTGTTCTGTACTGTATGTTTGTGTAGAGATGACATCTTGGGATAATCAGGGCTTTGCTTCCTCATGTACAGCCTCCAGCATAGAAAACAGTGAGCAGCACATAAAGATATCACCAAACCTGGGGCTAGTAGTCAGGTGCAGCAGTACCTTAAATATCAAACAGCAGATATACAACTATGTGCCACAGGAAGCATGCTCACATACCAGGAAGTGCGCTTCTATCTTTCAGAAGGAATTCAAGAAAAACTGTACATTTTCCAGAGGACTGCACAGGCACAGTCAACATCTCTACATGTTCCTTGTAACCTACCATCTTAGCACTTTTGTTTTCAGGTCTACATTAATTAGCTCTTTCTTCCGGAATTGCAATGTGGATTTAAAAGTGTATGGGCTATATAGAAACATTTTAGGATACCTTTGTGACTTAATAGACCAGCCATTCTAAATGAGGGCTCCATGGAACCCTAGGGTTCCTCCAAAGGTTGATAGGGGATTATTTGACCTATCTGATGGTGTCTGCATAGTTCATGGGCCAGCAGCATAGTACAATTATCTTTTCATCTGTCTATAAGGGTGGTGTTCTGACCACCACTGCAACGGGGACATTTATTTTACTCATGATGGATTTAAGGAGCTTTTCCCCATTTACATCCAAAGAATTGGTTTTAATAAAGGATCCCCAAGACCTGAAAATTATTCTAGGGGTTAGTGTGGGGTTAATAAAGTTTGAGAAAGACTGTAATAGACATTTGACAATACTACTAATATTATTTGATGCCAAGTATTGCAGCATTCAAGTGTTTATTGTCAGATGAGTAATTTTTAAAGATGGTGATATTTTTTCTTGTGCAAGTCAGAAAGATTAATGGGGCCAGCTATGAGAGGGTAGTCTGGTTCCATTGTGATGCCTAAAGTAATCTCTGACATACATGTGTCTATATCACCTCTACAACTAATTTATTGTTACTCTTGTATTTTCTAGATCACTGAACTTGTCATTTGATTTATGGTTTTTATTTTAGCAAAGATGGCCACTTTCCACTAAAATGTGTTTAAAATGAAAGCTATTTGGAGACATGTTTGTGGTTCATCCATAAAATGTTGCATGGTACAAAGTGTAGTAATAAAAAGATTATACTTTATACTGGTGTAGCACAAAACTAATCACTATCAGTTGCTGCACTTTAGTTTGAGTTTTTTGAGTTTCACAATTTTTGTGTTGCTAGTCATATAACCAGACATAGAGGCTTTGGCCACATTATCTGAGCCAAAGAAGCTTAGAGGATTGCCATTTAGACGGACAGATAATTAGTAAATCTGATATATCACTATTTGAGTTGATGCAATCATTATTATATTATTATATTTTATTATATATATCTGAGTTGATGCAATCAAGCATTTGATCATGTGACCAACATTTTGAGAATCCCGGAGCAGTAGTATCTTCAAGAAAAGTAAATATTTAAAGGATGACTGTACTTGCCATGCCCCTCATGCTAACTCCCATGTGGCTAGTTTGGATAGACGGCACCATGGAAGTCTGTAGTATTCTACTGTGTAGGCACAGACAGTTAGAAGGGGATTTTTTTTGTAGGGGATTGCTAAAGATTGCTGTAGGCCATGGTCATTTGGTTCAGCTAAGTATACCTTGCCTTTATCAGGCCCTTGGGACACTATTCCTTACACTGATACAAGGAACTATTCCTTCTACACCAACAATGGGGCACAATTCCTGTCACTGACCCCAACAATAGGGAACTATTCCTACCACCAACCCCAACAATGGGGCCCTACTTTTCCCACTGACACCATTGATGGGGCACTATTCTTCCCACTGACACCAACGATGGGGCACCACTCCTCCCACTGACTTGAAAAATGGGGCACTATTCCTCCAGCTGACACCAATGATGGGGCGTTCTTCACTCTCTTTGACGCCAAGGAATTTTAAATTCCCACTGGCAACAGTCCGGCCCCCTCAAAATCTGAAGAACAGTAAACTGGCCCTTTGTTCGGAACAACCTGGACTTTGCCTATACTGCTTTAGTCAATAGCCAACAACTAGACTTCTGGAGTGCATTTTAATATAAATGTAAATAAATTAAAATCCCTGTGCTACTTTTACTACCCT
The DNA here is from genome assembly GCF_042186555.1 of Aquarana catesbeiana. Lineage (NCBI taxonomy): Eukaryota > Metazoa > Chordata > Amphibia > Anura > Ranidae > Aquarana > Aquarana catesbeiana. Next base: position 82,133,547 of record NC_133327.1, on the reverse strand, counting down.
GTGGTTCCTTTGAAAAGCCTCTCTCACCCCTGTTAATTTACCAGTAAAGAATTTCATTATTTAATTAAAATAATGTTGCGCTTTTCACAAGTTTTCCTAGCTTACCACATAAAGTGTACTATATAAAAAAGTTTTACATAAATAAAAGAAAAAAAAAATTGTGCAAGTCTCATTATATGTAAAAATGCTGGTTACAAATAAAATATCAAATTATCCCAAAATATGCATCATCTAGTGAGAAAACTCCACTACATGCTTTCAATATAAGAGTTCAATATATCGTCAAAATAAGATAAAGTCCAGTGTACTAAGGAAAATTGCCCTGCCCAAATCTGAGAATTTGTGATATAAGTTTTCACAGCAATCCACAGTAAGCCATACCAATCAACATTGATGAGATTTGCACAAGTTTTTATTTTTTTATTTTATTTATGTAAACATTTTTTTATATAGTACACTTTATATGTTAGGTTGCAAAATTTGTGAAAAGTGCTACGCTATTTTTATTACCTAATAGAAACGTACCTTTTCAAATTATTATAAGTAGGGTCCCAAAGGCCAGTCATTCAGCACACCACCTCATATCCTCTATCTGTCTACATGAACCCTTTCAGAAGTAACAGCAAATAAATTACACATGCATATGTTTGGCCTGAGAATGTGAACAATGATGTAAAATGTGAAACCGATTTTAATGTAGGAAGAAGAACTAAAGAGAAACTTTTACAGCACTATATCTAGTAAGGTCTTGTGTGAAGGCAAGGTCCTTCCGTACAGAAGAAGTAAACTGTGGGTGGTGGCCAGCATTTGCCATGTGTACAAGAATGCATTACTAATGTCAGCCAGACCCCTCTACCCTTTTCATCCACGTATACCTTTCCACAGTCTTGGGCAGCCCCCCACAGCACGCTCAACAACACCATCCTCTCCCACCTCCTTTCTCAGAACCCGACACATCGCACCCCCAACCTCTTTTAGAGTACAACTTACTTGCAGCCCAGCTCCTCTAAGCATCCAGTGCACCCAGAACATTTCTTCTCTCAGTATCCACTGTGCCCGCACCCCCTTCTTTCACTACCTACCATGCCTAAAATCCTCATCCCTCACCATTCACCACATCATACACTCCTTAACTCAATAGCTACTGTGCAGCCCCCCCTTTTCTCAGTACCCTTTGCACCTGCAACCCCCTTCTCTGAACATCGATTGCACTTTCATATCCCCTTTTCTCAACACTCATTGCATTTGTAGCCACCAATTGTGCCTGCACTCTCCTATGACACTCTACACCTGTATCTGCCTTCTTTTACCACCATCTGCACCTGTACCACCCTTTGCTTTGCATCTCTACACGCTCACTCATTTCTGCTCTCACCTTAGCACCTTTACTCTTCCACTCACCAATGAACTTTCACTACCACCATCATGCATGTAGTTGTCTCTCATACCTCACGACTGCACAAAGTGCCCCCCCTCTTAACACTGCACTAGCATGCCCCCCTGTTCCCACTACCACATGTGTGCACCCTCCCTTTAGCACTGTACCTTATTTATTCTCCTACCAAACCTGTGCATGCTTCACCCCACTCTTAATTTATCCATTCCCCGTTGCAGCTACACATCACTTGCTGGAAGCACTCCCCCTACCCTTTTAGACCCAATGCCCCTGAACCTAATCTTCCTACTCTAACCACTGTATCTAAAACCCCCTCCACCACCTCCACCACCACCATGCTCAAACCATCCCAAAATGCGCCCATTACAGAAAAGGCACATATTTGCCATAATGCAAATTAAAATCTATCAGCGTTATGTGCTATTTACTTTGTTGAATTGTTTTTTTCATGTCAGACTGATATGTCTAGGGGGCCTGTCTGGAAAACACGGTTCTGCAGTCCTCTTCATTGTTGACAGATCATTTACATTTTGTGTCTTGCAGAATGAGAGAGGGTGTCACGGCTGAAAACATCACGGCTGGCACAACTGTGACTGATAGCGTGAGGATTGAGGGCAGATGCAAATTGTTTTACTGTCAATGTTCAAGTAGGTGCTGACTCTGCAGTGCTGAGTGCTATTAGACTAGACCGTCAGGGTTCCCTGAGCAAGGCTTAGAAAATGTTTTTCATCAAAATGATCAACTTCAAACAGTTCACTGGGGTATCATTAGAAACTGTAATTGAAACAGATCCTGTTGATGCCATTTTTCTGGAAAGGAAGAAGGGTCACTTTTACAAACAAGGTAGTCAGTAATAAAAGCGATAATATATTTATCTTTCCGGTTGCTCTTGTGTTAAAGGAGAAGTATAACCAAAGCTATTTTGGCTACACTTCTCCTATGGATCACAGGAGTGCAGTTTGTTTTGCGCTCCTGTGACCCATTTTCAGTCAGTCGGGATCCACCCAGATGCCTGGAGATGCCTGCTGAGAGGCTGAGCCAGCCCCTCTGCCCCTCCATAGCCTAGCACTCCAGTGAGCACTGGAGGAACTGAACAGAGAGCTAGTTACTGACAGTTACTGCTCTCTGCTCAGAGCGGAGGGGAGAACTGAATGGTCAGTGGTGTTTGATCGCTTAGTTCTTGAGGTAGAACTGGCGGGGAACAGATGTAGCTGATATCGGTGCTACAGCCATCTAGATGAGTATGATTTTTTTCTTTTATATACCCTAACTTCTCTTTTTAAAAAGTACCAGCTGCTGCATGTATTTCCCACTTCCAGGTGTGTAGAATACCTGCTTCATTAAGTTCTGGTTAAGGGTTAAGATCAGGAGATTGTTTTAGGTTAGGCCTAGTTGGGGTTTAAAAGTTAGGTTTAGGAATTATGTAGAGACAATGTAGGATCATTGAGTGTCTATTAGTTTTAGAGGCTTTAAAAAAAATGTTTTTTAGGGTTGATAAGTATATACATTAATACATACAGTAAAAGTTATTTGCGCCTGAATTCTGTGCGCTAGTAACATCTGTTACAAAAACAACCAAACTAAGCTATAGAAGCTGAAAATGAATGCACTGTTTGAAGGTTCCTGAGGAATCATCCTAAAATCAGCTACAGGTGCTGTTTGGGTATTCTGAGAGGTGGCACATGTGGTTGTCAAAATAAAATAGCCCAGGGGATTTGTCCCTCCATGGCGTTTGTGTGAATGGAGGAATCAGTTAGTTTTATTAGTGTATGATCAGCTTAAGTTGCTGTGCTTATTATAAGTGATGATAATGGAAAAAATAAAAGTGTGTTAGCATGTGGGAACTGTATGCTATGAATTTTATAAAATTATAATTATAATTCTACCTATGGGTTAGCGTGGTGGAACTGCTTGGATGTGTGAGTTAGCACCCCTCATAGCCAGAGGTTAAACTGCTTCAGCGGGCTCCACCCCGGAAGTCTATTCACTTGCTAAGTGACACCTATCCTGGCCCTGACTACAGTGGCTTTTTCAGAGATACTGTGCTAAACTTAAATTCTCTCCACTAGCTCTTTTACATACATTACTCGATACACTCCACTTGTTCCTATTCAAAGGCATGAAAGGAAAGCTGCTGTATAATTTGCGAGGCCTCGCGTACCATGGTGCAGGCCCGATCCCTAGAAGGGTTTTGGGATTCCTCCAGCCATCTCCTTTGTATTGACGGAGGAATCTGTTAATAACTGTGTATGGCTGGCTAACAATTACTATGCAGCCGTTGCTAGGGTGCAATTAAATAAGAAGTGGCTGCAGAGAAATAGCACTGAGATGCAACAAAATATGAATAAAGTGTTTAATAAAAAAAGATGGAAAAAAAACAAGTAATTAAAAAAAACATACCAATTGTTTATGATCCACGGTGCTTTAGCAAACTAAACATAATCCATTTTGGGTTTACATTGACTTTTACATTTTTATATTTGAAAACAAAGCCCCCACTTGCCCATTTGGAGATATCTCTGTCTGGGTGATCCCTCTAACTTGGATCTAACAACCATGTAATCATAAAACCATATTATTTTGTTGTGTAAAAGACTAAGTAGACAAATCAACATGAGGAGACAAAACATTTAAAATCAAGTACGGTAATTGTTCCATGCAGGGCATGTATATAGATATATATCTTGATTTTTTGAGATCCGCATTGCCATGTAAGAACAATATCTACATAGAATGTTCCTTTGCATTTGCATTAACCTTATTCATAAATAATCTAAGGCAACGCTTTTACATATTAGTTTGTTGGTTTCGATTAACTTTTTTTAAATTGTACGTAAAGCTGTCTATGAAGTATTGTACATAGTATGCTCGTTTGCACTGCAGTGACCTAACAAGTTGGATACACAGTTTTGTTTTGCTTCAGTTTTAGGGCACAGTGTGCAAAGTTCTCAGAAATACACAGATCATGGTCTTGCAGGACATATGCAGTTTGAAGTGTTCTTGGATGTTCTAAGCCATGAACTTGAAAGGTAAAACAGTTGGCTTGGAAACAATCAATACTCTCACTCTCTCTCTTTCTCAAGAGGTGCCAGACTAAATGACATGAAAGTGCATATTCTGTAAGAGCACAAAACATCATTTTTCAGGTGGGTCCCAAAGCACAATTAGATGTGGAAAAATACATTTTTCAAGAATTGTGAAAGTTAAGTCAACCCAAAATTAAAAACTTTTAACAAGAAACACATTTAAAGTTAAGCTGAAAGGACAGAAATATTGCTTCTGACGTGGGAACAATGGATCTGGATGTCACACGTTAAAGGACACTGACTGAAACAAAAGCACCTTTCTAAACAAATGGATATAATGGGATTCTGCAGTGAATTTAGGATGCACTGGTTTGCAAAAGCTTATGTTTAGAAACAAAAACTTTACAGTCAGTTGGATGTGACCCTTGTTCTGATTCTTCTTCTGTTAGTAGAAATCCTCCTACGTCCTGCCCTCCATAACCCTGCTGCCATGATCTTCTTGTGCAGTGAGGGTAATACTAATAAGGGGGTGTAACATGCTCTCATCAAGAGTGCCTGCCACGTACCTGGTCGGAGGTTGAAGTGATAAGAGGGCTTTTCTTGGGGCTGAGTGCAGAGCACCACTGAAGGTTGAAATAGGGAGTGCTGCGCCCAAAGAACCATGGGTTGCCAGCTGTGGAGTTGTTTGAGGATCAAAGTAGATGCAGAATCAGGAGACTTGACCATGTGGCAGTGTCAGCAACGCAGAAGACTCTCTAGATGGGCAGGTCTTGACCATGAAGAGTTGATAATAAGTCAGGTGTCATACAAGCGGATCTAGACAGGCGATTGGAACAGGAAGCGGAGTCAGGAGCCAAAACCAGGTTCATGCATAGGAGTTCAGTTAGGAACAGGAGCAGAAGTGAGGTCAAGATCAAGCCAGGGTCATACACAGTAAGCAGACAGTAAGCTAAGTCTGGGGTTAGAGCCAGGAGAGAAGCAAAGACAGGTCCAAGGGCAAACCAGGTCAGCAATGGGAAATCCAACAATACAACAACACAGAAGCACAGGATACAGGGGGCTGATGATCATTCAGCAACTTGTGGACCAGACTGTTGCCTTTAAATAGGCTACTAGGTGCCAGGATCTTGTGCAATTACCCGCCGGCCACAGCACATAGACGTGCGTGCATGCACATGCACCCAAGCTCTCATTTCTGCGCACACTCGACCACGGTCAGAGGCTGAAGTGATAAGAGTGACCATGTTGACTGTTGGCAAATATGCCAATTCTTTTGCGGTTCATCCTCTGACAATGCTCGACTATGCCTGCCCTTTCTGCCCAGCTGCTTCATTCATAGAAGCAGTAATACAGCTTCTATAAATGAAACAAGATCTATGAAGGAATGAATAAATCATCCACCTGTCCTCCATCCATAGATCCCTTTCCATTAAAAGGAGCTATAGTACAGCTTCTAAGAATAGAGCAGATGGGTGGAAAGGGCAGGCATAGTCAGTCACTCTTGGCAAGCGCCTGTGACATCCCCTTCTATTAATCCCCACCACACTGGAAGATTATGGTGACAGGGGTGGGATGGGGGGTATGGACTCAGCGTCTGACAAGTCCTTTATTAAAAAATAAAAATAAAAAACTGTCCCGCAATATCCATTTATCTTCAATCACAGCGCCAACAGACCGAGAAAAACAAAACAAAAAAAAACCAACTCCGCCTCTATGGAAGGACAGTTTTTTTTTCTTTTTTAAAAAAGGACTTGTCCCAAATTGTCTACTGTCATTTTTAACATTTTTTAGTGAATGAGTAGGGGTACAATGTACCCAATACCCATTCACATAGGGGGGAGGGCTGGGATCTGGGGGTCCCCCTGTTAAAGGGGGCTTCCAGATTCCGATAAACCCCCCGCCTGCAGACCCCCACAACCACCAAGTATGGCCCTTGTCCCTATCAACATGGGAACAAGGTGCTTTGGGGGCAACCCCAAAGCATCCTCCCCATGTTGAGGGCATGTGGCCTGGTATGGTTCAGGAGGGGGGGTGCCCTCTCGTCTTTTCCTGCGGTCAGGTTGCGTGCTCGGATAAGGGTCTGGTGTGGATTTTGGGGGGACCCCTACGCCATTATTTATAAATTTTGGCGCAGGGTTCTCACTAAAATCCATACCAGACCTAAAGGGCCTGGTATGGATTTTGGGAGCACCCCTATGCGATGTAAAAAAAAAAATTGGCACAGGGTTCCCCTTAATATCCATACCAGACCTGAAGGGCCTGGTATGGATTTTGGGGGGAACCCCACGCATTTAAATTTTGGTGCGGGGTTTCCCTTAATATTCATACCAGACCCATGCTGTTTTTTCAATGATTTTTATCTGTATTGCTGGGACAAAACAATAACTTACAGCCGCAAGCAGTTTTAAATGACTTTTTTTCCTTTAGAAATGTCATTTTGCTGTGGTACTGTTCTGAACACGGGAAAAATGCGCTACTTTACAGGTATACTAAGGACAGGTATATTTTACAGGCATATTTAAGGAATATTTCATTTTTATTGTTTCACTTTAAGTATTATTAAAATCACTGCTCCTGATAAAACGTCCATTTTTAAGACTTTTTTTGCATGGATACATGTCCCCTGGGGCAGGACCCAGGTCCCCATGCCATTTTTTTCAATGATTTTTATCTATATTGCCGGGATCCGACAATACATTACAGCCAGGAGCCATGAGATTTTTTCCTTTAGAAATGTGATTTTGCTGTGGTATTGTTCTAAACACCGGAAAGATGTGCTACTTTACAGGCATACTAAGGACACCCCCAGGCACGATATTTAACCATTTCAGCCCCAGGAGATTTTACCCCCTTCCCGACCAGAGCGCTTTTTACAATTTGGCACTGTGTCGCTTTAACTGACAATTGCGCGGTCATGCGGGGCTATACCCAAAAAGTCTTTGTTGTAAAACGATTAGTAATATTATTTGGCAGCTCCTCTATCTTTGTCCTCAGGTTCACTTTAAGTGGCAAATTTCATGTTTGACTAGAGGGTGCCTTTAATATCTACCCAATATAATACCTACTTTATATAAGGTAGCTACAGTTTTAGATTTACCATCACTTTTGTTCCCATGTAGGACATATCTACAGTTTAAGATTGGATTCGTGACAACATTTCAAGTCACGATCTCTGTACATTAAGCTTTCAAATGCAAGCCATCTATTTTCTACTCTTTGCTCAATTGAGCTCATACTTGTCTCTTCAGCTTACCTTAGCGGCCTAGGAACTGACAAAGTACACAGCAGGAAGGTGGCTTTGAAAGCTCATATGAAGAATTGACTGCTAACATCTTCTTTTCTAGTAAGGTGGATTATATTTGGAAAAATGTATCCTGCTTTATAGAAAAAAAAATTCTTAAAGATACAGCCACTGCCTTTATCATTTAAACAGGTTACCAGCTCACCTGCTCTGTGACGTTATTTTTTTGTGTCGTTTACTTTTTTGCATCTGGTGTCTTACAAGCTAATTCCCAAGAGTTAGTGGTATCGTTTTTTGGATGGAGGGATGCCTGCACCAAATTCAAAATAAAATGCTGACAGTTCATATTTTACAAAAGTGCACTGTTTACAATCAGGAGCCTGTAGGGTGGGCTCTCAGTCTTATGATTACTGTGACAGCCAATCACTCAGATAGCAAGCAACTGTGCTGCAAGTTTGAAAATGACTTGATGAGCAATTGCTAGACCTGCCAGGCTTCACAAGTTTGTTGCAAAATTGCAGAAAGTCCATGTTGCATGACTCCAGATCAACTTTCTTTGCAAACATTCCGCAAGTCTGCTGCAAGTTCTAGTTCAGTTATGTTGTGTAATAGTCATCCCAACATAGGGGGCACTGTGGCTGAATTTTCAGAACCTGACTACTAGCCTTTGGCGTTAGGATCCCCTTAAAGGGCTGATTGACACTGTCAGTAAGGGGTTAAGGCCTACTGCCTATCCCAGACATTGATTGACAGGCAAATAAAGGACATGAAGTTTATGTCCACTAATGTTCTGTTCCATTCATTTTAAAGAAAACAAAAATCCAAATTATATTATAATTATTATTATTTGAGATCAACATTAAAACCACTTGTTTAACATAATATTTTTTACCATTTAACTAAAAACAGCTTTGACAGCTGATACAATGGCATTTTGTATATTGCTGGAAAATAACGTTTTTTTCATATATTTTCCATTGCTGATACCTTTCTGTTTAAAGGATGCACAACTGTGCTATTTGTTGTAATTAGAGAGGTTAATGATGTCCATGAAAAAAACAAAAACTCTGCTTTCTGATACCATAGCAATGCTACACCAGCCACTTAAATTTTCCGACTGTGCAAAGAACTTAATTATGACTCAACAACACCAATATAGAAGCAACTGGAAGCAGCTCATATTGAGCCATCTGTCCTGTAGGAAGCTACGCCCTGGAACTAGTGAGCTTATAAGAATGTATAAGACATCTTTTATGTGAGTTCACAGTACTAACAAGCAGGCCTGAATTTAGAGACTGTGCTGGTCAAGGTACACTTAAGTGATGATGTCCCGTCTTATAGAACAGAATGACTGAACACCACTTTTATTATGTCCACAACATGATTATTATTAAAATTAAAGAAGATTTAGCATTTTAATTTTTATTTTACATTTCTGTCCCCTATGGGAGAAAGTACATGTAGTAATTTGTCCCCTGTTCCTAAGTGCTTTCTACCCGTAGTTATGAATACTTACCTGCCCCCCCGCTGTGGCCAATTCGACAACAGATTTAGAAGAGATAGTTGATTCATAGCTAAAGCTGGTCTTGGCTGTGAACACTTTCCCGAGACAAGCAATGGTAAGAGGAATGCAGAAGGAGGGTGGGAGGGGACGTATTCTCTTGCTTGTCTCGGGTAAGTGTTTACTGCCATGACAAGCTGCAGGTCAGCATTCATAACTAGGGTTAGAAAGCACTTGGGATAAAGTACTACGTGTACTTTGTTCCATAGGGGACGAAACGGTAAAATAAAAATATTAATGATAGATCTTCTTCAATTAAGAGCAGTATGGATGGGCCGAACACCCCCCCCCGTTCGGTTTGCACGAGAACATGGGAACAGGCAAAAAAATTGTTCAAACACGCGAACACCGTTAAAGTTTATGGGACACAAACATGAAAAATCAAAAGTGCTATTTTTAAAGGCTTATATGCATGGCATTGTCTTAAAAAGTGTTTGGGGACCCGGGTCCTGCCCCAGAGGACATGTATCAATGCAAAAAAAAGTTTTAAAAACGTCTGTTTTTTCAGGAGCAGTGATTTTAATAATGCTTAAAGTGAAACAATAAAAGTGTAATATTCCTTTAAATTTTGTACCTGGGGGGTGTCTATAGTATGCCTGTAAAGTGGCACATGTTTCCCGTGTTTAGCACAGTCTGACAGCAATATGACATTTCTAAAGGAAAAAAAGTAATTTAAAACTACTCGCGGCTATAATGAATTGTCAGTCTGGCAATACACATAAAAGTTCATTGATAAAAAACGGCATTGGATTCCCCCACAGGGGAACCCTGAACCAATATTAAAAAAAAAAATGCACAGGGGTCCCCCCAAATTCCATACCAGGCACTTCAGGTCTGGTATGGATATTAAGGGGAACCCCACACCAAAAATTAAAAAAAAAATGGTGTGGGGGTCCCCCTCAAAATCCATACCAGACCCTTCAGGTCTGGTATGGATTTTAAGGGGAACCCTGTGCCAAAACTAAAAATGACAAAAGTTACACTCACGCCTCCTGTGTTATTTTGTGCAGCTGCTGTCCCAAAACAATTATATTTACAAATCTTCAAATAACACACAAGAATGGTTTCTCTGTGTATTAAAACAGCATTTGCAAAATTAATGATTCACCTTAATCAAATCTATAATACAAAACTCATCTCTATAATGAAAAATCAATTAAAATGGTGCTCAGTCCCAAATAAATTAGTGATAATATCAAAAGTGAAAGTCCTTTCAACATATAACTGTGGAAAGATGTGCCATGCTCTGTCACCAGCAACAATATCCGCTAAGAATGATCGAACTTTGGACCCGATTGCCCCATAGTCATATTTATATTTAGAGGGGCCAATAATTTAAGCAATAGGGTGGCACCCAATGTGACTGACCCACCCTAGAGGCCACAATTCTTTACAGAAATTAATGGATATTATTTTTGTAGGAAATAAACGGCATGGCAGATTAATCAGGAGCAAACAAACACAAATTCTCAGTGCTGCCCTGGGTTGTCCAGTGTAAAATGGCCAAAATAAATGTTTTAAATGTACATGTGGGTGTACACATATACACAAACAGAATATCTCTCAGGTGCTCGGGTAAAATACAGACTCAAAAATCAATCTAAAATAAATGTGGTCTCAAATGGAAGCTAGGCAGCCTGCACAGCGGTCTGGGAACCGCACTGAAACAGTAGAATGGAGGGGGAGAGAGGCGCCAGGCAACCAATAGTTTAGCAAAGTTTATTGGATGAATAACAGGTTTAATTGACAGGATGAAAATGGTGCCAGTCTATGCCTGGAAGGGCTATGGGCATGATCCCACATGGGATCGTGGAGTAGTCCTTTCTTGCAGCCAGGAGAGAGGTCGCTGTCAAACCTTGTGGAGAACAGACCAATCAGGACGCGTTTCAGAAGCTAGTCACGCCTCTTTCCTCAGCCGATCGGCTACACTATTGGTTGCCTGGTGCCTCTCTCCACTTCCCTTCTTCCATGTCCTTAGAGGAAGATTAATGTACTTAGAGGAAGGAAAGTAACAAGTTTTAATTCAGCTCAGACAGGGAGATCATATGACATACAGTCTTTTATCACATGTTCAACCCGTAATGTGTTCTATCTAATCAGGTGCCCCTAAGGTTTAGACTACATTGGCCGTACCACTTGGGCTTTAAGCGTCAGGTTGGGAGAACATATCTCCAATAGTATTAGGGTTTTTCCAGGACATAGTGTGTCTAAACACTATTCCCCCTAAACACAATAGGAACCCCACTGGTACTGTTTTCATTGCTCTGGAAAAATACATTCCCCACTGGGGAGGGGGGTGATGCTAAGTGATGTATATTCAGGGCTGAAACCAGTTGGATTTATCAGCTGAAGTCCTATTCTCTGATGGGTTTGAACATTGAGTGGAACATAAATTTTTACATCAACAACAGTTAAAAATAGATACACAAATGATTGGACAACTGCACACTCATATCCTGCAGGAAAACGGCTTTATTGCTGTACAAAGTCCATAAAAACAATCAAAATCGATCACGCAGGGGAGGGAAAAATGGGTAAGTACGTTTCACACAAGGATTCGTGCTTTATCAATACCACATAGGACTGCAGTCTACACACTCTATATAAATATATATCAACATTGAATACAAAAACATAAACATGTGTGCACAATCCATTAACTACAATTATCAAATCAAGCTCCACGCATGTGCAGCAAGGACATAAAATCATTCCCGATTGACCAGCATATATTCAATAGACCCCTACACAAAAGTAGAGCTCATGGTATAGTAGTTAACTCAAACAAAAAATACCAGGACATGAAGTAAAAGTGACATAAAGATGTACCAAAACCATAAAAGTGAAAAAAATAGAAATAATAAAGAGTAAAAACATTTATGCAAAGTTATGGGGAATATATGCACAAAAGAATATACAGAACAACCAAAAACATAAATTTATTTTTTGGGGATTTTATGTGATAGACCAACACAAAGTGGCACATAATTGTGAAGTGGAAGGAAAATCATAAATGGTTTTCAAATTTTTTTACAAATAAATATGTGAAAAGTGTGGCGTGCATTTGTATTCAATGTCAATACTTTGTAGAACCACCTTTCGCTGCAATTACAGCTGCAAGTCTTTTTGGGGATGTCTTTGCACATCTAGAGAGTGACATTTTTGCCCATTCTTCTTTGCAAAATAGCTCAAGCTCTGTCAGATTGAATGGAAAGCGTCTGTGAACTGCAATTTTCAAGTCTTTCCACAGATTCTCAATTAGATTTAGGTCTGGACTTTGACTGGGCCATTCTAACACATGATTATGCTTTGATCTAAACCATTCCATTGTAGCTCTGGCTGTATGTTTAGGGTTGTTGTCCTGCTGGAAGGCGAACCTCCGCCCTAGTCTCAAGTCTTTTGCAGACTCTAAAAGGCTTTCTTCTAAGATTTCCCTGTATTTGGCTTCATCCTTCTTCCTATCAACTCTGACCAGCTTCCCTGACCCTGCTGAAGAAAAGCATCCCAACAACATGATGCTGCCACCACCATTTTACACGGTTGGTGTGTTCAGGGTGATGTGCAGTGTTAGTTTTCTGCCACACATAGCGTTTTTTTTTAGGGCCAAAAAGTTTAATTTTGTCCTCATGTGACCAGAGCACCTTCTTCCACATGTTTGCTAGGTCCTTAATGTGGCTTCTCACAAACTGAAAATGGGACTTCTTATGGATTTCTTTCAACAATAGCTTTCTTCTTGCTACTCTTCCATAAAGGCCAGATTTTTGGAGTGCACAACTAATAGTTGTCTTGTGGACAGATTCTCCCACCTGAGCTGTGGATCTCTGCAGCTCCTCCAAAGTTACCATGGGCCTCTTGGCTGCTTCTCTGATTAATGCTCTCCTTGCCCGGCCTGTCAGTTTAGGTGGACGGCCATGTCTTGGCAGGTTTGCAGTTGTGACATACTCTCTCCATTTTTGAAAGATGGATTGAACAGTGCTCCATGAGATGTTCAAAGCTTGGGATATTTTTTTTATAACCTAACACCACTTTAAAATTCTCTACAACTTTATCCCTGACCTGTCTAGTGTGTTCCTTGGCCTTCATGATGCTGTACGTTCACTAAGGTTCTATAACAAATGTCTGAGGGCTTCACAGAACAGCCGTATTTATACTGAGATTAAATTACACACAGGTGGACTCTATTTACTAATTAGGTGACGTCTGAAGGCAATTGGTTTCACTGGATTTTAGTTCAGAGTAAAGGGGGCTGAATACAAGTGCACGCCACACTTTTCAGATATTTATTTGTAAAACATTTTGAAAACCATTTATCATTTTCCTTTGACTTTACAATTATGTACCACTTTGTGTTGGTCTATCACATAAAATCCCAATAAAATACATTTAAGTTTTTGGTAGTAACATGACAAAATGTGGAACATTTCAAGGGATATGAATGCTTTTTCAAGGCACTGTATATGTGCATAGAGTTACCAGAATATATATGTGCATAGATGAGGTGACTGAAAGAAAACATCCTCCCAAAATGTTTTCATACATATTTAAATTGCTACTGAAACTTACTTTGTTTGCTAATCAGCCCAAAAAGGGAATAAGGAAGCTAAATATAGATATTTCGATATCAGGACGTTCTTAAATTGCAACACTATGTATATCATTTATTTAATTACATGTAAGGCATGTGGTATCCAATATGTTGGACGTACCACAAGAAAAAGAGTTGCATGATCGTGTTTATGATACCAAAAAGAAACACACCACCAATGTTGCAAAGCATTTTAACGAGGCTCATTGTGGGGACACATCTTTGATACAGATACAGGCCATAGAGAAAATGTTGACACCTAAGGGATACCGTTTTGGTATTCTGTGCAGACATGAAGTATTTTGGATATTCACCCCGCAGACCAGAATTCCCAATGGTTTGAACTTCAAATGGCACCTGACACATTTTTACAGTTGAATGATAAATCGGATTAATTTCTGGGTGGTAATATTTTGTTTCCTTATTCCCTTTTTGGGCTGATTAGCAAACAAAGTAAGTTTCAGTAGCAATTTAAATATGTATGAAACATTTTGGGAGGATGTTTTCTTTCAGTCACCTAATTTATGCACATATATATTCTTTTGTGCATATATTCCCCACAATTTTGCATAAATGTTTTTACTCTTTATTGTTTAATTTTTTTTCACTTTTATGGTTTTGGTACATATTTATGTCACTTTTACTTTATGTTCTGGTATTTTTTGTTTGAGTTAAACTACTATAGCATGGGCTCCACTTTTGTTCAGGGGTCTATTGAATATATGCTGGCCAATCAATAAAAATTTTATGTCCCTGCTGCACTTGTGTGGAGCTCGATTTGATGATTGCACTTAATGGATTGTGCACACATGTTTATGATTTTGTATTCAATGTTGATATATATAGAGTGTGTATACTGCAGTCCTATATGGTATTGATAAAGCATGAATCCTCGTGTGAAACGCGTCTACCATTTTATTCCCTCCCCTGCCTGATCAGGTTTGGATGTTTTTATGGACTTTGTACAGCAATAAAGCTGTTTTATCTGCAGGATATGAGTGTGCAGCCATCCAATCATTTGTATATCTATTAGTCTGCAGCAGTGGCAGGGCGTGCACCTCATTCGTAGAGCAGAGGTTGTCTTTGGGAAATAGACGTATGAGTGCTGCCAGCATTGCCGCAGAGATTGAAGAGGTGGGAGGTCAGCCTGTCAGTGCTCAGACCATACGCCGCACATTGCGTGTGTCATGGTGACCCATCCCTATGACACACCCCTAGGTGGGAATTACCCATACAGAGACGTAACCACTGTCTACACTTTGAACTAAAGCAAGGCCAAATTGTCAATCCATAAACTTTGATCTATGTATTGTATATTTTCCTGCTAAGTTTTAAAACCTGATTGGAGTGCACCTTTAAATACAGGCTAGGTTTTTCTAAACAGCTAATTTGTGTTCAGTTTCACACATACTGAATTTTAACGATAATGTCTTTGTCTCATTTTCCTATTGCATTTTTTGGAGATATAATTATAAGAACTGAATGAGGAATGAATATAGTTCTAATCTCCTGATAAATATTTGGAATCCTTGCTGCCATTGATTCTTCCCCTGGATGTTTCTTCCTCCTCGTCGCTCTGGTTTTTATGTTTCTGCAGTGCTATTTTGCAGGGATTCATTGCTGCCTTTTTACTATTCTGCAGAACGCATTCACCGCTGACAAATTTAAAAAGCTTGGTTATGTTTTTTATTATCAGACTAATGACACAATCAGAATACAAATATCACCTTCACTGCCGCATTTTAAACACATGGTAATGCGTTCCAATGTATCTCTGTAGATGGGAGCTGAGGAATTGCACCTTTAGACTGAATGGGAAATTCATGCAGGAGTTACACTATTTGGCATTTTATTTTGCTGCACTCGTAAGCACATTGCTTTAATGGGCAGCTCCATTTAAATTCCTATTCCAGCCTCCCCCAATGCCCCTAGTCCTGTCCCCCCCCCCCCCCCCCCCCTCCCAAGTCCTCCCCTCACCTGTCATTTTTTTATTATTTTGAGCATTCTTAACCTTATTCAGATCTCTTCTGGCTGATCATGTGACACTTCATCCTTGTCCTCCCTATCTTCTTGTCTACTAAATTATGTAGGAAGGATAGGCGTCTGCAGCGTCCTCTGCATCATTGTACTGTAAGTGTGCCATGATGATGTCCTGAAGGGGTCAGATCAGTGATGCCTAGGCTAGCAAAGCATGGAATGATGCGGTTATGCAGGATCACTCAGTCACTTTCTGTTTATTGTACAAGTATTAAGCAAACGGTCATGTTACTGCTGCTTACTACTGGCGGTAGGAGAGCCAAGGATAGGACCAATATTTCTTCTGCCATGGACTCTGGTTGCCATTTTGGGAGAATCAGTGTCTAACTGAACACAGTATATATTTGAGTATATGTATTCCCCCGCCTGTGTTATTAGGGGTGCCCATAGTGTGGAAAACATAAGGAGGGACAGAACCCTGCTTGTTAGGGGAAGGCTAGCCCTTAAAGGATTAGTTCACATTTACCAAAAACTGCCTTCAATTAAGGAATGCTTATAGAAAAACTGTGCAGCTTTTAAGTTGGATAATGCCCTTACTATAGGTTTTGGACTATTTACATTATGTACCTCCTGAAGCTTGGTAGATAAACTCCCAGTGATGGAATTTCCCCGATAGAACAAGCAGAGGGCACAGCAGGCTAGTGCATTATCCTCAAAAGATCTTATATTTATAAAATGTATTGATAGGTAATATACTCACAAACCAACAGATACATCAACTTGTATTAATAGATCAACTTTAAGTAATTGATATGTCAGATCTAATAGAGAGACAATAGGGGTCAAACAGGCTAATGCGTTTCGAGGGGTTTGTCCTCTTCCTCAGAGCCAAAGGACCTATACGTTGCACCAACACTTAAATACACAAATGATGTGACTACTGTAAGGCATGATAGGGGTGCCATCTCTGGGACTTTTTCAGCCAGGCTTCAAGAGATACGTAAATGGTCTACAACTATAGCAAGGGCATTATCCAACGTCAAAGCTGCACAGTTTATTTTTTTTATCTACAGGCGTCCCTTACTTGCATAAGCAGTTTTTTGGCAAAGGTAAACCAACCTTTTAAAGTAAGGAAAGTAAGGTTCCAGGCAGATGGTCCCTGAGAAGAGAAGGAGTGGTTCTAGATATATTCTAGGTATACCAGAAGACCTGAGTTCTGGGCATTTGTCCCTGAAAACATAGGGTCCTAAATGCAAGTACCACTTGGTACAGCATTCAGCCCTGTCCAGCTGCAGCCTGCCATAGACTTTGACTAGGTGTAGGCTCTAGGGCTGGATGCTGCACTTGTGCCTCCTGGATGTACTAAAACACTGGGAGGGACATACAGCAGAGAAAAGCCTTTGTGTGCAAGGGGCATGTTACTATAAGTGACTAACAGCTTTAAGGTGATAATTGAGAAGATTTAATGATGTAACAGCTGATTTCTCGTATATAAACAAAAAGTGGTTTTGCCTGTTCCCTTTAAGCCACTGACACATGGTAAACACCTGCTGCATGCTGGGCATCATTTAACTTCTTAGAGGACTAGAACTGTACCATGGAGCAGTAAATCGTTGGGGGGCATTACTGGAGAGAAGGTGAGTATATTAACCAGAGCTGCAGTTTTTATTTGTAGAACAGCTGATCAATGGATAAAAAAGCCACTAAAATTGTATTTAAGTCATTTATTTAGCACTGTACTTTCCTTCATGATTACAGCTTTCCAATTACAGCATGGCTGAGGTACATGGAATACTTTGCTGTGTCCCCCTCTGAACACATCAGCTTCTTCCAGCCTCAACAACTTCTCCACTTACCAGATTAAAATGACCAGCTTTGCAGTTGGTCTAATCTTGTTCTTTAGAAGAGGTCAAGATCTCTCCTTCTGGTAACATTCAACTCTCTGGCAAAACTCTATCTCTATCTAAACTGTTATCTTGTGGTTTTGCTTTGTCTGTTGTACTTTATAAACTTTTAGGAGCCTTCAACATGTGAGGAAAGACAGAGCAGTATGAATTCATCCTTGTGCATTACTGTAAAATGTAATTGAAAGCAAGAAAAACCTGGTGTCCGTGCTTGGCATGCACTCGTAGGAGAAAGGAAAGTGAGTTACATGCTCCTCTATAATCTGAGGTCTTCGAACCCAGCTGCTGAATGTGTAAACACTTGCCTACCATGCACTTACACCCCCTTCCTGCCCAAGCCATTTTTCAGCTTTCAGCGCTGTCGCACTTTGAATGACAATTGTGCGGTCATGCTACATTGTACCCAAACAAATTTTTTACCATTTTCTTCACAAAAATAGAGCTTTCTTTTGGTGGCATTTAATCACTGCTGGGTTTTTTATTTTTTACTTTTTTTCTGTCTGTAAATTTTGTAACAAAGTCATTTTTCACTGATGTGCGCTGATGGGGCGGCACTGATGGGCACTGATAGGCTGAACTGGTGGGCATTGATGAGGTGGCACTTATGGGCACTGATGAGGCAGCACTTATGGGCACTGATGAGGTGGCACTGACGAGGAGGCACTAATATGCCGCACTTATGGGCACTGATAGGTGACACTGATATGTGGCACTGATGAGCACTGATAGGCGGCACTGATGGACACTAATAGGCGGCACTGGTGGGCACTGATAGGTGGCACTGGTGGGCACTGATAGGCATTGATGGGTGGCACTGATGGGCGACACTGATGGGCATTGAACGACAGTAGTGATGGGCATTGATGGGCAGCACTGATAGGTGGCACTGATTGCCAGCACTGACTGTCATCGCTAATGGGCACTGATTGGTGGCACTTGTGGGCACTGATTGCTGCCACTAGTGGGCACTGATTGCTGGCATTGGTGGGCACTGTATGGTGACACTGTTTTACTATATTGTAAACAGGGCTGATGATCAGTGCCCTGATTACATTCCTACATGTCCCCCTGCGTGGAGATGCCACTGATCGGCTTTCCTCGCCACACATTATGTCAGTGTGAGGCGAGGAGCGCTGATTACCGGCACTTCATTGTTTACATGTGACTGGCTGTGATTGGACACAGCCGATCACATGGTTAAAGAGCCGCAGACGCGGCTCTTTACTGAGATCAGGGTGGCACCGTGTCCTAGCAACACGGTGCGCCCGCAATCGTCACGCTGCGTGCCCTATGACGTCATCCCAGAACGAGAGCCACACTGCCCCGCCGTCGGTGGGCGGGCGGCAACCAGGTAAAGCACAGGTTTCATCATAGTGGAGATTGTACCCACATACATGCAACCACTGAAAACATTAATATTATCTGGAGTTGCTCCAGCAATCATGATCCTTGCTAGTCCATCACATTCGACTGTCAAATTTGGGCCAAGATCCAGTCATCCAATTCCAATTCCTAAGTGTATGCACATTGTTACTTGCACAGTCCTGATATTTTGACTAAGCACTGTTTAAAGCTAACATGGAAAAACAGCAAAAAACGCATTATTATCTAAAGCAGCGGTCTCTGAACTGCGACCCATGGGCCAGATGTGGCCCTTTGCTTACTTTTATCCAGCCCTTGGGGCACTACTTACACTAATACAAGGAACCTTTCCTCCTACTGTCACCAACAATGAGGCACTATTCCTTCCACTTACACTAATGCCCTGTACACACGATAGGATTTCCCGACAACAAAATCCATGTTTTTTTTCTGATGGATGTTGGCTCAAACTTGTCTTGCATACACATGGTCACACAAATGTTGTCGGAAATTCCGAACGTCAAGAACGCGGTGACGTACAACACGTATGACAAGCTGAGAAAAATGAAGTTCAATAGCCAGTGCAGCTCTTCTGCTTGATTCTGAGCATGCGTAGAACTTTGTGCATCGGAATTGTGTACACACGATCGGAATTTACGACAACGGATTTTGTTGTCGGAAAATTTGAGAACCAGCTCTCAAATTTTGCGTGACGAAAATTCCGATGGAAAATGTCGGATGGAGTCTACACACGGTTGGAATTTCCGACAACAAGCTCCAATAGAACATTTTCCGTTGGAAAATCCTATCGTGTGTACGGGGCATAACGGTGTGGCATAATTCCTCCCACTCACACCAATGATGGGGCACTATTACTCGAACTGACATCAATGATGGGGAACAATTTTACCAACTGACACCAATGATGGGAAACTATTTCTTCCACTGACACCAATGATTATTACTATTATAATACAGAATTTACAGTATCTCACAAAAGTGAGTACACCCCTCTCATTTTTGTAAATATTTTATTATATCTTTTCATGTGACAACACTGAAGAAAAGACACTTTGCTACAATGTAAAGTAGTGAGTGTACAGCTTGTATAACAGTGTAAATTTGCTGTCTCCTCAAAATAACTCAACACACGGCCATTAATTTCTAAACCGCTGCCAACAAAAGTGAGTACAAAAAATGTCCAAAATTGGACCCAAAGTATCAATATTTTGTGTGGCCACCATTATTTTCCAGCACTGCCTTAACCCTCTTGGGCATGGAGTTCACCAGAGCTTCACAGGTTGCCACTGGAGTCCTCTTCCACTCCTCCATGACAACATCACGGAGCTGGTGGATGTTAGAGACCTTGCGCTCCTCCACCTTCCTTTTGAGGATGCCCCACAGATGCTTAATAGAGTTTAGGTCTGGAGACATGCTTAACCAGTCCATCCCCTTTACCCTCAGCTTCTTTAGCAAGGCAGTGGTCGTCTCGGAGGTGTGTTTGGTGTCATTATCATGTTGGAATACTGCCCTATGGCCCAGTCTCCAAAGGGAGGGGATCATGCTCTGCTTCAGTATGTCACAGTACTCATCCCATGATTAAGTCTGTGTGACGAAACATGTCGGGGTGTGGCTGTACAGCAATCATCAACGTGTGACGCGATACGCTACACCAGGAAGTGGAAGCTTGGGTCTGAGGAGTGGGTGAGATTGTAACAGCTACAGCACACCTTGTGTCCGCCGCGACCGCAATACATCGCTTTAAACCTGCATGGAAGTTCTCTGCTATGTTTAACCCTTTCTGTGTGGTTTAAGGCATACTTAGCCAAACATGAGAGTGTGAGGCAAATCAAGCTGGTGAGTGCATTTTTTGAGGGGAGTGGAATCACTGGCACAGAGGTGTGGTGGATGAATAGAAGAGGATTGCACTGGAATCACTTCACTGAAATTACTTATATAATTTTCTTCTTTTTTTATGGACTTTTTGAATATACAGTGTATATATATATATAAAGATGATTTTTTTCACTTGTCACAGGGTGATATTAGCAGATTAAGCACAGTATTTGTTGCTCACCAGTGTTTAAGAATTATTAAGTTTAAAGTGCATTGGTTTTCACCTGTTATAGGGTGATAAGAACACTTACAGCTTAATTTTTTATTTTTATATTGAGATAGATAGTTCCTATTTCACTTTGGTACACTTAGTATTTTTTAATTTAAGCACCACTATTTTTTGGTTTAGTTTGAATAGAGGTATAAAATACTATTCACATACTATTAGGGATAAAATACTATTCACATACTTCATTATTCCAAGTGGCAGCTCTAGGTATTAGAGTTAATTTGTCCAGGAGCGCTGTGGTGGGACTACAAGTGTGGGCAGATTTGTTGACTTGTTGACCATCAGTTTAGAATATCTTTATGTAGAGCAACAATTCTTTTTTTCAGATCCTAAGAGAGTTCTTTGCCATGAGGCGCCATATTGAACTTCCAGTGACAAGTATGAGAGAGTGAGAGCGATAACACCAAATTTAACACACCTGCTCCATATTCACATCTGAGACCTTGTAACACTAACCAGTCACATGACACTGGGGAGGGAAAATGGCTAATTGGGCCCAATTTGGACATTTTCACTTAGGGGTGTACTCACATTTGTTGCCAGCGGTTTAGACATTAATGGCTCTGTGTGAGTTATTTTGAGGGGACAGTAAATTTGCACTGTTATACAAGCTGTACACTGACTACTTTACATTGTAGCAAAGTGTCATTTCTTCAATGTTGTCACATAAGATATAATAAAATATTTACAAAAATGTGAGGGGTGTACTCACTTTTGTGAGATACTGTATATAGCGCCAACAGTTTACACAGTACTTTAGCATGGGGGTAGATGAGTTACAATACAGTTCAATGCAAGAGAAATAAGAGGGCCCTGCTCTTTAGAGCTTACAATCTAATAGGGAGCGTTAAGAAATGCAACAAGTAATTACTGTGGGGATGAGCTGAATAAAAGTACAGTTGTTAGGTGGAGGCAGGATAGGCTTCTCTAAAGAGAAGGGTTTTCAGGGATCTCCTAAAAGTGGACAAAGTAGGAGATAGTTGGATAAATTGGGGTCGGAAGTTTCAGAAGGCTGAGAGATGCTCTGGAGAAGTCCTGGAGGTGAGCATGGAAGGAAGTGGCGAAGGAGCTAGAGAGCAAGAGGTCTTAAGATGAACAAAGATTTGGTTGGTATTTTGAGACAAGGTTAGTGATGTAGCTGGGGCAGAGTTGTAATTGGTGTTGGGTGAGCGGAAGCCAGTGGAGGGATTGGAAGAAAGGGGTAGTGGACACTGAATGGTTGGTAAGATGAGTGGATGAGTCTGGCAGCAGCATTAATTATGGACTGATGGGGGGTAGCCTATGTAAAGTTAATCCAATAAGGAGGAAGATGCAGTAGTCATGGCAAAAAGATAACCAGGGAATGTATTGGAAGCTTTGTGTTGTCATTGGTTAGGAGAGGGCATATTTTGGAGATGCTGGGGAGGTTGATGCAGCAAGATTTGGACAGTGATTAAATGTGGGCCGAAAGGAGAGTTCAGAATACAGGGATTGATTGATGTCTGATGGTTGTGCCATCGATCTTGAAAGAGATGTCAGGTGAAGGGGCACATGAGGGAGGAGATATTATGAGTTTGGTTTTGGATAGATTGACTTTGAGGAAGTAGTGTGACATCCAGACTGATATGTCTGTCAACAAATTAGTGATGCATGAGGAGACTGATTGAGTGAGCTAAGGGGAAGATAGATTTGGGTGTTATCAGCTTAGAAATTATATTGAAAGCCATGGGAGGCTATCATTTAGGGAGGCTATCATCTAGGGAGGAAGTGCAGATTGAGAATAAGAGAGGTCCAAGAACAGAACCTTGGGGACCCTGATGGAAAAAGGAAGAGGAGAGGAGGAGGTAGAATTGTAATTAACACTGAATATGCGGTGGGATAGGTAACATGAAAACCAACCAAGAGTATAGTCACAGAGACCAAAGGAGTGGAGTTTTTTGAGAAGGAAAGTGTTGTCAACTGTGTTAAAGGCAGCAGAGAGGTCCAAGAGTAATGCTATGTACACACAATCGTGTCGGAAATTCCGAACGTCAAGAACGCAGTGACGTACAATACGTACGACGAGCCAAGCGAAATGAAGTTCAATAGCCAGTGCGGCTCTTCTACTTGATTCCGAGCATGTGTGAACTTTTGTGCATCGGAATTGTGTACGCACGCTCGGAATTTCCGAAAACAATTCTTGTTGTCGGAAAATTTGAGAACCTGCTCTCAAACAGTTGTTGTCTGACAGCAAATGTCCGATGGAGCATACACACGGTCGAAATTTCCGACAAGCTCACATCGAACATTCGTGTGTACGGCCCATAAGATTACAGAAAAGTGACCATTAGTTTTAGCCATTAGCAAATTGTTTATGAGTTTTAGGAGAGCAGTTTCTGTGGAGAGTTGTGGGCGAAATCCAGACTAAAAGGGATCAAGAAGCTCATTCTTAGTGAGGTGGTAGCTCAGGCTTTTGTATACCAGGTGTTCAAGGAGTTTTAAAGTAAAGGGAGCAAGGAGATGGTTTGTAGGTTGTTTAAGTTGGTGGTATCCAGAGAGGGATGACCAGTACTGTTTAGAGAGTTAAGGGAGATGCCAGAAGAGATGGAGAGATTGAAGATGTTAGTTAGAGTGTAGGAGGGTGCGGAGCGGCCATCTCAGGCTCTCAGCAGGATGCTGAGAGTCTGAAACAAGTGTCAGTCCAGGCACCAGGCAGTTCCAGACTCTGTGGTCAGGATGACGCGGTGCCTGGATTGACATTGGTGACGTCAGCAGAGAGTGGACTTCAGTCCGCTCTCTGCTAAAAATGGGTCACAGGAGTAAAAAACGTATTGATAAGTACAGCCAAATGAGCTGTGAACCTACTGTGAAGGGAGAGACTTTGGGTGGGGGGCTTGTGGAAGCCAGCTTACCCTGGAGATCATTGGAATCTCCTTGTTCAGCTCCCTCCTATGTGTAAGTTACTCTGTGTCTATTAGGGGCACAGTGTGACCGAGAACCCCAGTCTGATCTGCACTAGTCAGACTCACTGTACAACCATACTGGAATTTTGTATATATATATATATATATATATATATATATATATATATATATATATATATATATTGTATATTGTCTCATATAATGTTTTGGACTTCAGCCCCGGAAAATTTTTTTTCTCTCAATAGATTTTTATTGGTGGTAACAAAAAATTTTACAGAACCATTGTATAAGGCATTACATGGTAGGAAGATACGAAAATACATAAGGAGCAAATTAATTCGAGGGGAGACCTCTCAATGCAAAATGTAAAAGGAAAAGTCCAGCCAGCAATAAGCTGTGTTACAGTTTAAATTATCTCAAAATTATAAAATAAAAATAGACATGTCTCTGGCGCTAGGACAGTAAAAGATGTGTAGTCTGCCGGAGCAAAAACCAACAGGGGTCAGGTATAGGTCCTTTACCGGGTTAAGTAGGGTGTGGTTGTAAAGAGTAAGGGAGATTATAATCCATTGTTTGCAAGGGATCAGGGATCAGGAGAGACGCCCGCCACCCGCCCCATATGGGAACTTACTGTGGGCTTGAGGCCACTCCCCCCTCCCGGATCCCCCACCTACGGACGATTCCTACCCATAGGGGGTAGCCCTGTATCAATAGCTAAATGTAGTAAAGAGAAGTGTCCTGTCCCGTTAATGATTATATTCGGGTGGTAAAACCAACATAGGACCAAAGATTTCCTCTTAGAGGGAATTATATACTCAAACGTGAAGGCCCTGGGGCCAGGGACCCTGGGGTTTTTAGGGTAATAACATGTCCCTCCTAAAAAGGGCAAAAGAGAAGTACCCAAATAATTAAAAAAAAAAAAAATTACCAGGGGATAACAGTGTACAAGGAGAACAATCATAGGATCAGGGGTACTAAAGGGAGAGGGTAGGAAGGTAGACAAGAGGGATGGGAAGCAAGGGGGAGGGAAGACTATCGCACTTGATGAGGAATGGCAGCGGAGTCACTCAGGTAACCTGTTGCCCTGGAGGGCTAATGCCAGGGCGTAAAGAAATATGACAAAAATTGGCCCAAGGTTCCCAGGTTAACTCAAATTTACTAACTTTATCTTGGATAATACTAACTATCTTTTCTTGTGCCATAATCCAGGAAATTTTATGCTTCACCGCTGTGAATGGGACTCTGTGTTTTTTCCAGCAAGAGGCTATCGTTATTTTGGTGCCCAGTAGAATGAAGAAGATCAGTTGTTGGGTATATTTATCAACCTTATCTACTTTCAGATTCAATAGGGCTATTTCTGGAGTTTGAGGAATCTGAGCGGTTGATATTTTGCGGATGACTGAAAATACTTTGTTCCATAAGCCCCTTATCCGTGGACATGTCCACCAGACGTGGAGCAGAGTCCCTATGTGATTACAGCCACGGAAGCACAGCGGGGAAGCATCAGGATATATCCTAGCCAGAAGATAGGGTACCCTGTACCATCTCATGAGCACCTTAATGCTGCCCTCCATGAGGGAAACATTAAGGATTCCCTTAAACGAGCGAAGAAAGCAGTAGAACCATTGATCACTATCCCAGGAGATATCCAGGTCTTTTTCCCAGGACAAGGCGTATGGAGGCTTGGAGACCGCAGAGGCAAGTGAAGCATAAATGATGGAGATCCCCCCTCTCTGATCCACTGCACCCGCACACCATGATTCATAGTTAGTTATTGAGGGGGGTTCTGGTTTATTTGGCCAAATGGAGTGAAGGAAATTGTGGATCTGCATAAAGCAAAAACGTTCGGCCGAGGGCATTTCAAGTTTACTTGTGCAGAACGCCAAAGAGAGTGGGCCTGTGGAGGAGAAATAGTTCCCTATTCTGAGTAGTCCTTTATTCAACCACCAACTGAACGCTAAAATGTTCATTCCAGGTGGGAAGGCCGGGTTATGAAAGATATGTGTCAGGGGTTTAAGGGGGGAAATCAGGGAAGGATTTTTATAAAGTCGGTCACAAAGTGCAAGAGAGTGTGATAACGTGGGGGCTAGAATGGGTGGTCTCAATTTAGAGGGGGACCAGAGTAAAAAGTCAATCGTGTGACGAGGGACTGCAAGACGTTCCATTGATACCCAATCAGGTTTCTGGCCCTTTGAATATACAATGGAGATCTGGGCCAATTGGGCTGCTTGATAATACCACCAAATGTTGGGTAGAGCTAGACCCCCTTGTGATTTGGGGCGGAATAGAACGTGTTGTGCATAGCGACTTCCCCTCGTTCCCCAAATGAATTTTATGATTTTGGATTGGAGTAGGTGAACTTGCGATTTATGGATAGGGATGGGCAGGGATCTGAATAAGTAAAGAATACGGGGTAGGAGGGTCATTTTGACTGCATTAATACGGCCCAGCCAAGATAGGTTGTGATTGTCCCAAATGGATAGGTCCGAAATCAATTTACGAAAGGTGGCAGGGTAGTTGGCAGAGTAGAGAGAGGCTATATTTGCTGTAAGATTGACCCCTAGGTATGGAAGTGAGACCTCGTTCCAGGAAAACGGAAAGTGGTTTTGAAGGCTACCTAGAACATTAGGAGGGACCGAGATGTTCAGGGCAGAAGATTTGGCTACGTTGACTCGCAGTCCCGATATCTCCCCAAACTTATCTAGCAAAGAGAAGATATTAGGAGTAGAGACTAGGGGAAGTCACGAAGAGTAACAAATCGTCGGCAAAGAGGGCGCATTTGTGCTCGCGTTTACCACATACCACCCCTTTGATGTCAGGGTGAGTTCTAATTGCAATAGCCAAGGATTCCATGGCTATGGCAAACAGAAGGGGGGATAGCGGGCACCCCTGTCTAGTACCCCTTTCTATAGTAATAGGCTCAGAGTAGTAGCCCTGTAGTCTGACCTGTGCAGTGGGGCCGGAGTACAGGGCTCTAAGGATGTTCATGAAATGTTGACCAAATCCCCAACGTTCTAGTACATGGAATAATTAGGGCCAGGTGACTGTGTCGAACGCCTTTTGCAAATCGATGGATAACAAATAGCCGTGTTGAGGGGGGCCTCCATCCCATTGAGATTTAAGGAGAGAGATAATGTTAATTGCTCTCCTGATCTGATCAGGTCCTTGTCTCCCCGGGATAAAGCCCACTTGGTCCTTGTTGATATAGGCGGCTATGCAAGAAGCTAACCGATTGGAAAGAACTTTAGTTAATATTTTTAGATCATTGTTGATTAAGGAGATAGGACGGTAATTGGAGACCATAGTCGTGTCTTTGCCAGATTTTGGAATGACCGAAATGAAGGCAAGATTGAGGGCTTTATCCAGGGGAGAGCCAGACCTGAGAGAGTTAAAAAATTTGGTCAAGTACGGTGTTAAGATAGGTCCGAATTTTTTGTAATAACCCGCGGAAAAGCCGTCAGGCCCCGGGGCCGAGTTTTGTTTCAGGTGTTTAATCACCCCGAGTACTTCTACTTCTGATATAGGATCGTCCAGAAGGTCTGAATGTTCAGACGATAATTTGGGGAGTGATAGGCTATTTAGGAAATCTGATGTAGAATGGTCAGGTGTCGATCGTTCTTGTTTGTATAATGATGTATAAAAATTATGGAATGTTTCCATTATGCTTTTAGGGTTTTGAGAGAGTACGCCGGATAGAGTGCGGATTTTGGGGAAGGCTGCTGATCGAGGTCTTGGAGATAATTTGGTGGCTAATTTAGTTCCTATTTTGTCAGTCTGGTGGTAAAAGCGTGCGCCTGACCACCGGAGCTGTTTCTCAGCCTCGGAGGTGAGGGCCAGGTTCAAAGTAGTCCGGGCAGTTTCGAGCGCCTCAAGCGAATCCTTAGTGGGATTCCTCTTATGGGCTCTAGATAGGGAATGAAATCTTAACCGAAGATTATTAGTGTCGGCCGTGCGCTCCTTTTTAAGGTTGGAGGAGATTTGAATAATCTTCCCTCTGAGAACCGCCTTATGGGCCGCCCACAGCGTTTCCGAAGAAGCTTCTCCCGTGTCATTTAAACTAAAATATTCCTGAATCTCTTTAGCTATAATCGTGCATTGTATTGGGTCACTAAGGAGCCCTTCATTAAGGCACCAAATGAATTTGTTTCCCGGGTTAGGAGATTGTTGTAGATATAGGAGGACCAAGGAGTGGTCTGAAATGGGGGAGTCTCTAATAACTGCTTTTTTAGCCCTGGGGATATTATGTGATTGTATAAAAATGTGGTCGATTCTGGTGTAGAGGTGATGTGGGGCGGAATAATGGGTAAAGTCTTTGGACCTAGGGTTCATCTTACAGCTTCACAAATTTCGGAGATGGGGAACGCTTGCTGCTGCAACTGGGCCTTATATCTCATTCGCCAACATCTTCCCCTGCTATGGATTCCAGAACACCTCAGTCCGCGAAGAGACCCCCACCCTCGAGCCCTATCCAACCCTTATGGCATAAACAACAAGCCAAGAGATCCAAAGATGGACGCCCTCCTTAATGGAAAGTCTGCTATCAACAGTGCCTTCTCCTCCCCAGGATTCCCTGGACAACCTTCTGGCAATGGGACGCTGACCTCCCAAACCCCCGTTCTCCTTTGGCTGGCTTTTAGCCAGATCTTGTCTGGATGCTGAGACGTTTGCTTTTTGTTTTCTGTTGCTCCATTTCTCTCAGGACTCCTACAAGTCTGCTTTTTTTTTTTTTGGTTCTACTTTTTGTTTTTTTCCAAGGCGGTTTGGCTGGAGTGGCTGCACTTCGCCTCCACGAGTTCCTGAGTGGCATTTTCCCCCACTCAGAAACACCTTCACAACCCCTTTTCGGGGTTCCCGTTTTTGGGAAAACCCTTTTTTTTTTTTTTCTAGGGGGTGGCTGATTGCCCACCCCCCTGTTAGAGTTCTTGGATTGTTATCTAGCTACACTAGGAATGTCTGATCGCTTATATCATCTGTTCTACCTTATTATTAACATGACTTGTCTCTCTTTCTCAGGGTCGATCCCCCCCCATTTTCTACTCTCCCCATCTCAACTACTCCCGGTGTCACTCAGAGGCCTAACTATGTTGCCTATG
The DNA here is from genome assembly GCF_042186555.1 of Aquarana catesbeiana. Classification (NCBI taxonomy): domain Eukaryota; kingdom Metazoa; phylum Chordata; class Amphibia; order Anura; family Ranidae; genus Aquarana; species Aquarana catesbeiana. The sequence goes on along the minus strand of NC_133327.1, from coordinate 82,104,395 downwards.
AGGAATTGCACCTTTAGACTGAATGGGAAATTCATGCAGGAGTTACACTATTTGGCATTTTATTTTGCTGCACTCGTAAGCACATTGCTTTAATGGGCAGCTCCATTTAAATTCCTATTCCAGCCTCCCCCAATGCCCCTAGTCCTGTCCCCCCCCCCCCCCCCTCCCAAGTCCTCCCCTCACCTGTCATTTTTTTATTATTTTGAGCATTCTTAACCTTATTCAGATCTCTTCTGGCTGATCATGTGACACTTCATCCTTGTCCTCCCTATCTTCTTGTCTACTAAATTATGTAGGAAGGATAGGCGTCTGCAGCGTCCTCTGCATCATTGTACTGTAAGTGTGCCATGATGATGTCCTGAAGGGGTCAGATCAGTGATGCCTAGGCTAGCAAAGCATGGAATGATGCGGTTATGCAGGATCACTCAGTCACTTTCTGTTTATTGTACAAGTATTAAGCAAACGGTCATGTTACTGCTGCTTACTACTGGCGGTAGGAGAGCCAAGGATAGGACCAATATTTCTTCTGCCATGGACTCTGGTTGCCATTTTGGGAGAATCAGTGTCTAACTGAACACAGTATATATTTGAGTATATGTATTCCCCCGCCTGTGTTATTAGGGGTGCCCATAGTGTGGAAAACATAAGGAGGGACAGAACCCTGCTTGTTAGGGGAAGGCTAGCCCTTAAAGGATTAGTTCACATTTACCAAAAACTGCCTTCAATTAAGGAATGCTTATAGAAAAACTGTGCAGCTTTTAAGTTGGATAATGCCCTTACTATAGGTTTTGGACTATTTACATTATGTACCTCCTGAAGCTTGGTAGATAAACTCCCAGTGATGGAATTTCCCCGATAGAACAAGCAGAGGGCACAGCAGGCTAGTGCATTATCCTCAAAAGATCTTATATTTATAAAATGTATTGATAGGTAATATACTCACAAACCAACAGATACATCAACTTGTATTAATAGATCAACTTTAAGTAATTGATATGTCAGATCTAATAGAGAGACAATAGGGGTCAAACAGGCTAATGCGTTTCGAGGGGTTTGTCCTCTTCCTCAGAGCCAAAGGACCTATACGTTGCACCAACACTTAAATACACAAATGATGTGACTACTGTAAGGCATGATAGGGGTGCCATCTCTGGGACTTTTTCAGCCAGGCTTCAAGAGATACGTAAATGGTCTACAACTATAGCAAGGGCATTATCCAACGTCAAAGCTGCACAGTTTATTTTTTTTATCTACAGGCGTCCCTTACTTGCATAAGCAGTTTTTTGGCAAAGGTAAACCAACCTTTTAAAGTAAGGAAAGTAAGGTTCCAGGCAGATGGTCCCTGAGAAGAGAAGGAGTGGTTCTAGATATATTCTAGGTATACCAGAAGACCTGAGTTCTGGGCATTTGTCCCTGAAAACATAGGGTCCTAAATGCAAGTACCACTTGGTACAGCATTCAGCCCTGTCCAGCTGCAGCCTGCCATAGACTTTGACTAGGTGTAGGCTCTAGGGCTGGATGCTGCACTTGTGCCTCCTGGATGTACTAAAACACTGGGAGGGACATACAGCAGAGAAAAGCCTTTGTGTGCAAGGGGCATGTTACTATAAGTGACTAACAGCTTTAAGGTGATAATTGAGAAGATTTAATGATGTAACAGCTGATTTCTCGTATATAAACAAAAAGTGGTTTTGCCTGTTCCCTTTAAGCCACTGACACATGGTAAACACCTGCTGCATGCTGGGCATCATTTAACTTCTTAGAGGACTAGAACTGTACCATGGAGCAGTAAATCGTTGGGGGGCATTACTGGAGAGAAGGTGAGTATATTAACCAGAGCTGCAGTTTTTATTTGTAGAACAGCTGATCAATGGATAAAAAAGCCACTAAAATTGTATTTAAGTCATTTATTTAGCACTGTACTTTCCTTCATGATTACAGCTTTCCAATTACAGCATGGCTGAGGTACATGGAATACTTTGCTGTGTCCCCCTCTGAACACATCAGCTTCTTCCAGCCTCAACAACTTCTCCACTTACCAGATTAAAATGACCAGCTTTGCAGTTGGTCTAATCTTGTTCTTTAGAAGAGGTCAAGATCTCTCCTTCTGGTAACATTCAACTCTCTGGCAAAACTCTATCTCTATCTAAACTGTTATCTTGTGGTTTTGCTTTGTCTGTTGTACTTTATAAACTTTTAGGAGCCTTCAACATGTGAGGAAAGACAGAGCAGTATGAATTCATCCTTGTGCATTACTGTAAAATGTAATTGAAAGCAAGAAAAACCTGGTGTCCGTGCTTGGCATGCACTCGTAGGAGAAAGGAAAGTGAGTTACATGCTCCTCTATAATCTGAGGTCTTCGAACCCAGCTGCTGAATGTGTAAACACTTGCCTACCATGCACTTACACCCCCTTCCTGCCCAAGCCATTTTTCAGCTTTCAGCGCTGTCGCACTTTGAATGACAATTGTGCGGTCATGCTACATTGTACCCAAACAAATTTTTTACCATTTTCTTCACAAAAATAGAGCTTTCTTTTGGTGGCATTTAATCACTGCTGGGTTTTTTATTTTTTACTTTTTTTCTGTCTGTAAATTTTGTAACAAAGTCATTTTTCACTGATGTGCGCTGATGGGGCGGCACTGATGGGCACTGATAGGCTGAACTGGTGGGCATTGATGAGGTGGCACTTATGGGCACTGATGAGGCAGCACTTATGGGCACTGATGAGGTGGCACTGACGAGGAGGCACTAATATGCCGCACTTATGGGCACTGATAGGTGACACTGATATGTGGCACTGATGAGCACTGATAGGCGGCACTGATGGACACTAATAGGCGGCACTGGTGGGCACTGATAGGTGGCACTGGTGGGCACTGATAGGCATTGATGGGTGGCACTGATGGGCGACACTGATGGGCATTGAACGACAGTAGTGATGGGCATTGATGGGCAGCACTGATAGGTGGCACTGATTGCCAGCACTGACTGTCATCGCTAATGGGCACTGATTGGTGGCACTTGTGGGCACTGATTGCTGCCACTAGTGGGCACTGATTGCTGGCATTGGTGGGCACTGTATGGTGACACTGTTTTACTATATTGTAAACAGGGCTGATGATCAGTGCCCTGATTACATTCCTACATGTCCCCCTGCGTGGAGATGCCACTGATCGGCTTTCCTCGCCACACATTATGTCAGTGTGAGGCGAGGAGCGCTGATTACCGGCACTTCATTGTTTACATGTGACTGGCTGTGATTGGACACAGCCGATCACATGGTTAAAGAGCCGCAGACGCGGCTCTTTACTGAGATCAGGGTGGCACCGTGTCCTAGCAACACGGTGCGCCCGCAATCGTCACGCTGCGTGCCCTATGACGTCATCCCAGAACGAGAGCCACACTGCCCCGCCGTCGGTGGGCGGGCGGCAACCAGGTAAAGCACAGGTTTCATCATAGTGGAGATTGTACCCACATACATGCAACCACTGAAAACATTAATATTATCTGGAGTTGCTCCAGCAATCATGATCCTTGCTAGTCCATCACATTCGACTGTCAAATTTGGGCCAAGATCCAGTCATCCAATTCCAATTCCTAAGTGTATGCACATTGTTACTTGCACAGTCCTGATATTTTGACTAAGCACTGTTTAAAGCTAACATGGAAAAACAGCAAAAAACGCATTATTATCTAAAGCAGCGGTCTCTGAACTGCGACCCATGGGCCAGATGTGGCCCTTTGCTTACTTTTATCCAGCCCTTGGGGCACTACTTACACTAATACAAGGAACCTTTCCTCCTACTGTCACCAACAATGAGGCACTATTCCTTCCACTTACACTAATGCCCTGTACACACGATAGGATTTCCCGACAACAAAATCCATGTTTTTTTTCTGATGGATGTTGGCTCAAACTTGTCTTGCATACACATGGTCACACAAATGTTGTCGGAAATTCCGAACGTCAAGAACGCGGTGACGTACAACACGTATGACAAGCTGAGAAAAATGAAGTTCAATAGCCAGTGCAGCTCTTCTGCTTGATTCTGAGCATGCGTAGAACTTTGTGCATCGGAATTGTGTACACACGATCGGAATTTACGACAACGGATTTTGTTGTCGGAAAATTTGAGAACCAGCTCTCAAATTTTGCGTGACGAAAATTCCGATGGAAAATGTCGGATGGAGTCTACACACGGTTGGAATTTCCGACAACAAGCTCCAATAGAACATTTTCCGTTGGAAAATCCTATCGTGTGTACGGGGCATAACGGTGTGGCATAATTCCTCCCACTCACACCAATGATGGGGCACTATTACTCGAACTGACATCAATGATGGGGAACAATTTTACCAACTGACACCAATGATGGGAAACTATTTCTTCCACTGACACCAATGATTATTACTATTATAATACAGAATTTACAGTATCTCACAAAAGTGAGTACACCCCTCTCATTTTTGTAAATATTTTATTATATCTTTTCATGTGACAACACTGAAGAAAAGACACTTTGCTACAATGTAAAGTAGTGAGTGTACAGCTTGTATAACAGTGTAAATTTGCTGTCTCCTCAAAATAACTCAACACACGGCCATTCATTTCTAAACCGCTGCCAACAAAAGTGAGTACAAAAAATGTCCAAAATTGGACCCAAAGTATCAATATTTTGTGTGGCCACCATTATTTTCCAGCACTGCCTTAACCCTCTTGGGCATGGAGTTCACCAGAGCTTCACAGGTTGCCACTGGAGTCCTCTTCCACTCCTCCATGACAACATCACGGAGCAAGTGGATGTTAGAGACCTTGCGCTCCTCCACCTTCCTTTTGAGGATGCCCCACAGATGCTTAATAGAGTTTAGGTCTGGAGACATGCTTAACCAGTCCATCCCCTTTACCCTCAGCTTCTTTAGCAAGGCAGTGGTCGTCTCGGAGGTGTGTTTGGTGTCATTATCATGTTGGAATACTGCCCTATGGCCCAGTCTCCAAAGGGAGGGGATCATGCTCTGCTTCAGTATGTCACAGTACTCATCCCATGATTAAGTCTGTGTGACGAAACATGTCGGGGTGTGGCTGTACAGCAATCATCAACGTGTGACGCGATACGCTACACCAGGAAGTGGAAGCTTGGGTCTGAGGAGTGGGTGAGATTGTAACAGCTACAGCACACCTTGTGTCCGCCGCGACCGCAATACATCGCTTTAAACCTGCATGGAAGTTCTCTGCTATGTTTAACCCTTTCTGTGTGGTTTAAGGCATACTTAGCCAAACATGAGAGTGTGAGGCAAATCAAGCTGGTGAGTGCATTTTTTGAGGGGAGTGGAATCACTGGCACAGAGGTGTGGTGGATGAATAGAAGAGGATTGCACTGGAATCACTTCACTGAAATTACTTATATAATTTTCTTCTTTTTTTATGGACTTTTTGAATATACAGTGTATATATATATATAAAGATGATTTTTTTCACTTGTCACAGGGTGATATTAGCAGATTAAGCACAGTATTTGTTGCTCACCAGTGTTTAAGAATTATTAAGTTTAAAGTGCATTGGTTTTCACCTGTTATAGGGTGATAAGAACACTTACAGCTTAATTTTTTATTTTTATATTGAGATAGATAGTTCCTATTTCACTTTGGTACACTTAGTATTTTTTAATTTAAGCACCACTATTTTTTGGTTTAGTTTGAATAGAGGTATAAAATACTATTCACATACTATTAGGGATAAAATACTATTCACATACTTCATTATTCCAAGTGGCAGCTCTAGGTATTAGAGTTAATTTGTCCAGGAGCGCTGTGGTGGGACTACAAGTGTGGGCAGATTTGTTGACTTGTTGACCATCAGTTTAGAATATCTTTATGTAGAGCAACAATTCTTTTTTTCAGATCCTAAGAGAGTTCTTTGCCATGAGGCGCCATATTGAACTTCCAGTGACAAGTATGAGAGAGTGAGAGCGATAACACCAAATTTAACACACCTGCTCCATATTCACATCTGAGACCTTGTAACACTAACCAGTCACATGACACTGGGGAGGGAAAATGGCTAATTGGGCCCAATTTGGACATTTTCACTTAGGGGTGTACTCACATTTGTTGCCAGCGGTTTAGACATTAATGGCTCTGTGTGAGTTATTTTGAGGGGACAGTAAATTTGCACTGTTATACAAGCTGTACACTGACTACTTTACATTGTAGCAAAGTGTCATTTCTTCAATGTTGTCACATAAGATATAATAAAATATTTACAAAAATGTGAGGGGTGTACTCACTTTTGTGAGATACTGTATATAGCGCCAACAGTTTACACAGTACTTTAGCATGGGGGTAGATGAGTTACAATACAGTTCAATGCAAGAGAAATAAGAGGGCCCTGCTCTTTAGAGCTTACAATCTAATAGGGAGCGTTAAGAAATGCAACAAGTAATTACTGTGGGGATGAGCTGAATAAAAGTACAGTTGTTAGGTGGAGGCAGGATAGGCTTCTCTAAAGAGAAGGGTTTTCAGGGATCTCCTAAAAGTGGACAAAGTAGGAGATAGTTGGATAAATTGGGGTCGGAAGTTTCAGAAGGCTGAGAGATGCTCTGGAGAAGTCCTGGAGGTGAGCATGGAAGGAAGTGGCGAAGGAGCTAGAGAGCAAGAGGTCTTAAGATGAACAAAGATTTGGTTGGTATTTTGAGACAAGGTTAGTGATGTAGCTGGGGCAGAGTTGTAATTGGTGTTGGGTGAGCGGAAGCCAGTGGAGGGATTGGAAGAAAGGGGTAGTGGACACTGAATGGTTGGTAAGATGAGTGGATGAGTCTGGCAGCAGCATTAATTATGGACTGATGGGGGGTAGCCTATGTAAAGTTAATCCAATAAGGAGGAAGATGCAGTAGTCATGGCAAAAAGATAACCAGGGAATGTATTGGAAGCTTTGTGTTGTCATTGGTTAGGAGAGGGCATATTTTGGAGATGCTGGGGAGGTTGATGCAGCAAGATTTGGACAGTGATTAAATGTGGGCCGAAAGGAGAGTTCAGAATACAGGGATTGATTGATGTCTGATGGTTGTGCCATCGATCTTGAAAGAGATGTCAGGTGAAGGGGCACATGAGGGAGGAGATATTATGAGTTTGGTTTTGGATAGATTGACTTTGAGGAAGTAGTGTGACATCCAGACTGATATGTCTGTCAACAAATTAGTGATGCATGAGGAGACTGATTGAGTGAGCTAAGGGGAAGATAGATTTGGGTGTTATCAGCTTAGAAATTATATTGAAAGCCATGGGAGGCTATCATTTAGGGAGGCTATCATCTAGGGAGGAAGTGCAGATTGAGAATAAGAGAGGTCCAAGAACAGAACCTTGGGGACCCTGATGGAAAAAGGAAGAGGAGAGGAGGAGGTAGAATTGTAATTAACACTGAATATGCGGTGGGATAGGTAACATGAAAACCAACCAAGAGTATAGTCACAGAGACCAAAGGAGTGGAGTTTTTTGAGAAGGAAAGTGTTGTCAACTGTGTTAAAGGCAGCAGAGAGGTCCAAGAGTAATGCTATGTACACACAATCGTGTCGGAAATTCCGAACGTCAAGAACGCAGTGACGTACAATACGTACGACGAGCCAAGCGAAATGAAGTTCAATAGCCAGTGCGGCTCTTCTACTTGATTCCGAGCATGTGTGAACTTTTGTGCATCGGAATTGTGTACGCACGCTCGGAATTTCCGAAAACAATTCTTGTTGTCGGAAAATTTGAGAACCTGCTCTCAAACAGTTGTTGTCTGACAGCAAATGTCCGATGGAGCATACACACGGTCGAAATTTCCGACAAGCTCACATCGAACATTCGTGTGTACGGCCCATAAGATTACAGAAAAGTGACCATTAGTTTTAGCCATTAGCAAATTGTTTATGAGTTTTAGGAGAGCAGTTTCTGTGGAGAGTTGTGGGCGAAATCCAGACTAAAAGGGATCAAGAAGCTCATTCTTAGTGAGGTGGTAGCTCAGGCTTTTGTATACCAGGTGTTCAAGGAGTTTTAAAGTAAAGGGAGCAAGGAGATGGTTTGTAGGTTGTTTAAGTTGGTGGTATCCAGAGAGGGATGACCAGTACTGTTTAGAGAGTTAAGGGAGATGCCAGAAGAGATGGAGAGATTGAAGATGTTAGTTAGAGTGTAGGAGGGTGCGGAGCGGCCATCTCAGGCTCTCAGCAGGATGCTGAGAGTCTGAAACAAGTGTCAGTCCAGGCACCAGGCAGTTCCAGACTCTGTGGTCAGGATGACGCGGTGCCTGGATTGACATTGGTGACGTCAGCAGAGAGTGGACTTCAGTCCGCTCTCTGCTAAAAATGGGTCACAGGAGTAAAAAACGTATTGATAAGTACAGCCAAATGAGCTGTGAACCTACTGTGAAGGGAGAGACTTTGGGTGGGGGGCTTGTGGAAGCCAGCTTACCCTGGAGATCATTGGAATCTCCTTGTTCAGCTCCCTCCTATGTGTAAGTTACTCTGTGTCTATTAGGGGCACAGTGTGACCGAGAACCCCAGTCTGATCTGCACTAGTCAGACTCACTGTACAACCATACTGGAATTTTGTATATATATATATATATATATATATATATATATATATATATATATATATATATATATTGTATATTGTCTCATATAATGTTTTGGACTTCAGCCCCGGAAAATTTTTTTTCTCTCAATAGATTTTTATTGGTGGTAACAAAAAATTTTACAGAACCATTGTATAAGGCATTACATGGTAGGAAGATACGAAAATACATAAGGAGCAAATTAATTCGAGGGGAGACCTCTCAATGCAAAATGTAAAAGGAAAAGTCCAGCCAGCAATAAGCTGTGTTACAGTTTAAATTATCTCAAAATTATAAAATAAAAATAGACATGTCTCTGGCGCTAGGACAGTAAAAGATGTGTAGTCTGCCGGAGCAAAAACCAACAGGGGTCAGGTATAGGTCCTTTACCGGGTTAAGTAGGGTGTGGTTGTAAAGAGTAAGGGAGATTATAATCCATTGTTTGCAAGGGATCAGGGATCAGGAGAGACGCCCGCCACCCGCCCCATATGGGAACTTACTGTGGGCTTGAGGCCACTCCCCCCTCCCGGATCCCCCACCTACGGACGATTCCTACCCATAGGGGGTAGCCCTGTATCAATAGCTAAATGTAGTAAAGAGAAGTGTCCTGTCCCGTTAATGATTATATTCGGGTGGTAAAACCAACATAGGACCAAAGATTTCCTCTTAGAGGGAATTATATACTCAAACGTGAAGGCCCTGGGGCCAGGGACCCTGGGGTTTTTAGGGTAATAACATGTCCCTCCTAAAAAGGGCAAAAGAGAAGTACCCAAATAATTAAAAAAAAAAAAAATTACCAGGGGATAACAGTGTACAAGGAGAACAATCATAGGATCAGGGGTACTAAAGGGAGAGGGTAGGAAGGTAGACAAGAGGGATGGGAAGCAAGGGGGAGGGAAGACTATCGCACTTGATGAGGAATGGCAGCGGAGTCACTCAGGTAACCTGTTGCCCTGGAGGGCTAATGCCAGGGCGTAAAGAAATATGACAAAAATTGGCCCAAGGTTCCCAGGTTAACTCAAATTTACTAACTTTATCTTGGATAATACTAACTATCTTTTCTTGTGCCATAATCCAGGAAATTTTATGCTTCACCGCTGTGAATGGGACTCTGTGTTTTTTCCAGCAAGAGGCTATCGTTATTTTGGTGCCCAGTAGAATGAAGAAGATCAGTTGTTGGGTATATTTATCAACCTTATCTACTTTCAGATTCAATAGGGCTATTTCTGGAGTTTGAGGAATCTGAGCGGTTGATATTTTGCGGATGACTGAAAATACTTTGTTCCATAAGCCCCTTATCCGTGGACATGTCCACCAGACGTGGAGCAGAGTCCCTATGTGATTACAGCCACGGAAGCACAGCGGGGAAGCATCAGGATATATCCTAGCCAGAAGATAGGGTACCCTGTACCATCTCATGAGCACCTTAATGCTGCCCTCCATGAGGGAAACATTAAGGATTCCCTTAAACGAGCGAAGAAAGCAGTAGAACCATTGATCACTATCCCAGGAGATATCCAGGTCTTTTTCCCAGGACAAGGCGTATGGAGGCTTGGAGACCGCAGAGGCAAGTGAAGCATAAATGATGGAGATCCCCCCTCTCTGATCCACTGCACCCGCACACCATGATTCATAGTTAGTTATTGAGGGGGGTTCTGGTTTATTTGGCCAAATGGAGTGAAGGAAATTGTGGATCTGCATAAAGCAAAAACGTTCGGCCGAGGGCATTTCAAGTTTACTTGTGCAGAACGCCAAAGAGAGTGGGCCTGTGGAGGAGAAATAGTTCCCTATTCTGAGTAGTCCTTTATTCAACCACCAACTGAACGCTAAAATGTTCATTCCAGGTGGGAAGGCCGGGTTATGAAAGATATGTGTCAGGGGTTTAAGGGGGGAAATCAGGGAAGGATTTTTATAAAGTCGGTCACAAAGTGCAAGAGAGTGTGATAACGTGGGGGCTAGAATGGGTGGTCTCAATTTAGAGGGGGACCAGAGTAAAAAGTCAATCGTGTGACGAGGGACTGCAAGACGTTCCATTGATACCCAATCAGGTTTCTGGCCCTTTGAATATACAATGGAGATCTGGGCCAATTGGGCTGCTTGATAATACCACCAAATGTTGGGTAGAGCTAGACCCCCTTGTGATTTGGGGCGGAATAGAACGTGTTGTGCATAGCGACTTCCCCTCGTTCCCCAAATGAATTTTATGATTTTGGATTGGAGTAGGTGAACTTGCGATTTATGGATAGGGATGGGCAGGGATCTGAATAAGTAAAGAATACGGGGTAGGAGGGTCATTTTGACTGCATTAATACGGCCCAGCCAAGATAGGTTGTGATTGTCCCAAATGGATAGGTCCGAAATCAATTTACGAAAGGTGGCAGGGTAGTTGGCAGAGTAGAGAGAGGCTATATTTGCTGTAAGATTGACCCCTAGGTATGGAAGTGAGACCTCGTTCCAGGAAAACGGAAAGTGGTTTTGAAGGCTACCTAGAACATTAGGAGGGACCGAGATGTTCAGGGCAGAAGATTTGGCTACGTTGACTCGCAGTCCCGATATCTCCCCAAACTTATCTAGCAAAGAGAAGATATTAGGAGTAGAGACTAGGGGAAGTCACGAAGAGTAACAAATCGTCGGCAAAGAGGGCGCATTTGTGCTCGCGTTTACCACATACCACCCCTTTGATGTCAGGGTGAGTTCTAATTGCAATAGCCAAGGATTCCATGGCTATGGCAAACAGAAGGGGGGATAGCGGGCACCCCTGTCTAGTACCCCTTTCTATAGTAATAGGCTCAGAGTAGTAGCCCTGTAGTCTGACCTGTGCAGTGGGGCCGGAGTACAGGGCTCTAAGGATGTTCATGAAATGTTGACCAAATCCCCAACGTTCTAGTACATGGAATAATTAGGGCCAGGTGACTGTGTCGAACGCCTTTTGCAAATCGATGGATAACAAATAGCCGTGTTGAGGGGGGCCTCCATCCCATTGAGATTTAAGGAGAGAGATAATGTTAATTGCTCTCCTGATCTGATCAGGTCCTTGTCTCCCCGGGATAAAGCCCACTTGGTCCTTGTTGATATAGGCGGCTATGCAAGAAGCTAACCGATTGGAAAGAACTTTAGTTAATATTTTTAGATCATTGTTGATTAAGGAGATAGGACGGTAATTGGAGACCATAGTCGTGTCTTTGCCAGATTTTGGAATGACCGAAATGAAGGCAAGATTGAGGGCTTTATCCAGGGGAGAGCCAGACCTGAGAGAGTTAAAAAATTTGGTCAAGTACGGTGTTAAGATAGGTCCGAATTTTTTGTAATAACCCGCGGAAAAGCCGTCAGGCCCCGGGGCCGAGTTTTGTTTCAGGTGTTTAATCACCCCGAGTACTTCTACTTCTGATATAGGATCGTCCAGAAGGTCTGAATGTTCAGACGATAATTTGGGGAGTGATAGGCTATTTAGGAAATCTGATGTAGAATGGTCAGGTGTCGATCGTTCTTGTTTGTATAATGATGTATAAAAATTATGGAATGTTTCCATTATGCTTTTAGGGTTTTGAGAGAGTACGCCGGATAGAGTGCGGATTTTGGGGAAGGCTGCTGATCGAGGTCTTGGAGATAATTTGGTGGCTAATTTAGTTCCTATTTTGTCAGTCTGGTGGTAAAAGCGTGCGCCTGACCACCGGAGCTGTTTCTCAGCCTCGGAGGTGAGGGCCAGGTTCAAAGTAGTCCGGGCAGTTTCGAGCGCCTCAAGCGAATCCTTAGTGGGATTCCTCTTATGGGCTCTAGATAGGGAATGAAATCTTAACCGAAGATTATTAGTGTCGGCCGTGCGCTCCTTTTTAAGGTTGGAGGAGATTTGAATAATCTTCCCTCTGAGAACCGCCTTATGGGCCGCCCACAGCGTTTCCGAAGAAGCTTCTCCCGTGTCATTTAAACTAAAATATTCCTGAATCTCTTTAGCTATAATCGTGCATTGTATTGGGTCACTAAGGAGCCCTTCATTAAGGCACCAAATGAATTTGTTTCCCGGGTTAGGAGATTGTTGTAGATATAGGAGGACCAAGGAGTGGTCTGAAATGGGGGAGTCTCTAATAACTGCTTTTTTAGCCCTGGGGATATTATGTGATTGTATAAAAATGTGGTCGATTCTGGTGTAGAGGTGATGTGGGGCGGAATAATGGGTAAAGTCTTTGGACCTAGGGTTCATTTCTCTCCATATGTCCACCAGGCCTAGAGAATACAGAGCGGAAGCTATTTTAGTACTTTGTTTTGGGGGTTTTCTGGAGCGAGGAGGGCCCGACCCCGATTTGTCTAGGGAAGTGTCGAAAGGGAGGTTCGTGTCTCCTCCCATTATTATTTTTCCCTCGAGTTTTGGCCCTAGAGTGGACAACATTGTGGAGAAAAAGGAAGCCTGGCCTTTGTTCAGGGCATAGTAAGAGATAAAAGAATATAATAAACCCTCAATCGTCCCTTTTACCAGTAGAAATCTGCCCGCCTGGTCTTTAATTACTTCTGAGGGGGAAAATTTAAGGTGTTTTGCAAAACAGATGGCTACCCCCTTAGACTTGTTTTCAGCATTGGAAAGAAAAAACTGCGTGTAGTTACCGTGCAAAAAGGAGGGGTTGTATGAGGCTGGGAAGTGAGTTTCTTGCAATAGGAGAACTGCGATTTTTTGTGATTTATAATGATTAAATAATTTGCGTCGTTTGACAGGGGAGTTCATGCCTTGTACATTATGCGTGGCTATACAAATTTGGGAAGGAGGAACGTGTGTGTCAGGGAGCATGGACCAGAGGGGGGGATGTGCGCTTCACATAGAAGGTGCCTACCTGAGACATCCAGATTTGTGCTCGTATCCAAGCCTCCACTGCTTGAAGGTTTTGGAGTCTGGGAAATGGCAACATAGTTAGGCCTCTGAGTGACACCGGGAGTAGTTGAGATGGGGAGAGTAGAAAATGGGGGGGGATCGACCCTGAGAAAGAGAGACAAGTCATGTTAATAATAAGGTAGAACAGATGATATAAGCGATCAGACATTCCTAGTGTAGCTAGATAACAATCCAAGAACTCTAACAGGGGGGTGGGCAATCAGCCACCCCCTAGAAAAAAAAAAAAAAGGGTTTTCCCAAAAACGGGAACCCCGAAAAGGGGTTGTGAAGGTGTTTCTGAGTGGGGGAAAATGCCACTCAGGAACTCGTGGAGGCGAAGTGCAGCCACTCCAGCCAAACCGCCTTGGAAAAAAACAAAAAGTAGAACCAAAAAAAAAAAAAGCAGACTTGTAGGAGTCCTGAGAGAAATGGAGCAACAGAAAACAAAAAGCAAACGTCTCAGCATCCAGACAAGATCTGGCTAAAAGCCAGCCAAAGGAGAACGGGGGTTTGGGAGGTCAGCGTCCCATTGCCAGAAGGTTGTCCAGGGAATCCTGGGGAGGAGAAGGCACTGTTGATAGCAGACTTTCCATTAAGGAGGGCGTCCATCTTTGGATCTCTTGGCTTGTTGTTTATGCCATAAGGGTTGGATAGGGCTCGAGGGTGGGGGTCTCTTCGCGGACTGAGGTGTTCTGGAATCCATAGCAGGGGAAGATGTTGGCGAATGAGATATAAGGCCCAGTTGCAGCAGCAAGCGTTCCCCATCTCCGAAATTTGTGAAGCTGTAAGATTTGTTTAGGTATGCAAAGTTGAGGCGAAAGGGGAACGACCATCTGTAGGCGATCGATTTTTGCGATAGGATATTCAAAAGAGGCTTTAATGATCTCTGAATCGTGAAGGGGGAAAGGTCCGCAAAAATTTGAATCGAATGTCCCTGAAAGGAGAGATTTTCAGATTCTCTAGCTCTGTGCATGACTTCTTCTTTGACTCTGAAGAAATGGGGTTTAACCACAATGTCTCTGGGTAGGCCATCTTGGCGTGGAGGTTGCAAGGCCCTATGTGCCCGGTCCAGTTCCAGCCTGTAGTCTGGTATGTCCGGAATTAAATGTTTGATGGAAGAACGAACGATTTTATCTGTGTCTTTAAAAGATTCTGGAATGCCTCTTAGCCTAAAATTGTATCTGCGGGACCTGTTCTCGAGGTCATCGAGTTTTGAATATGCCATGTCCAGTTGGTCGTGTAATTCTTGGATCCTATCAGTGTTCTGGTTGGCAACTGCAGCAATTTGATCAGTCTTTGATTCGATTGCTTCGATGCGTGCACCTAGCTGCTGCAGGTCAGCCTGTATGGTAGTGGTGACTTGTGAGGCATTGTGTGCCAAACCTCTTGTAAGCATATCAGAGAAAGTGTTCATTAGAGCTGCAAAGTCAGCAGGGATGGGAGCAGAGGGATCATTCTGAGGGCTGGATATGGATATGGGGCAGCTCTCCTCCATCCGGGTTAGGGGGGGTACTTCCATGGGGCTACAGCCTAAGGAGTTCGTGGGTGAGCCTGGTAATAAACCATCCTGGGAGTTACTCACAGTTTGCTGATTCATCATGGCACAGGGGGAGGGCAGGGGTGGAAAGTCTTCCAAGGATGCCTCCGGATTCCCTGAGGAGCCTCGTGTGGAGCCATTTTTGTGGAGGCCGCGGTCCGCGGGCCGGAGTAGAGAAATCGGGAAAGGTCCCTCAGGACTCCAGGCAGTGAGGAGAAGGTCCGATGGTCCGGTTCCGCCGCTGTTTATAGCTGTGGCGGGGATCGTAGGCCGGAGTGGAGCGGAGCTCTCAGATCGAGCGACCGTTCATGAGGCTGCCGCGCATGCGCCTTCGCCCCGGAAAATTTTACCCCCTTCCTGACCAGAGCACTTTTTGTGATTCGTCACTGCGTTGCTTTAACTGACAATTGCGCAGATGTCCTTTTTTTCCCCACAAATGGAGCTTTCTTTTGGTGGTATTTGATTGCCTCTACGGTTTTTATTTTTTGCGCTATAAACAAAAAAGGAGCGACAATTTTGAAAAAAACGCAATATTTTTTACTTTTTGCTATAATAAATATCCCCAAAAAATATATAAAAAAACATTTTTTTTCCTCAGTTTAGGCTGATATGTATTCTTCTACATATTTTTGGTAAAAAAAATCACAATAAGCGTATATTGATTGGTAAAAGTTATAGCGTCTACAAAATAGGGGATAATTTATGGCATTTTTATTATGCATTTTTTTTTTTACTAGTAATGGCGGCGATCTGTGATTTTTAACGGGACTGCAACATTATGGTAGTAACATCGGACAATTTTGACACATTTTTGGGACCATTGGCATTTTTACAGCGATCAATGCTATAAAATTGTATTGATTACTGTAAAAATGTCACTGGCAGTGAAGGGGTTAACCACTAGGAGCAGTAAAGGGGTTAAGTGTGCCCTAGTACGTGTTCTAACTGAAGGGGGAGAGGACTGTGCAGGGGAGATTACAGATCGCTGTTCATACTCTGTATGAACAGACGATCTGTCTGTTCTCCCCTCAGAGAACCAGAAACTGTGTGTTTACACAAACAAATCCCGGTTCTCGGTGTGCACCGAGTGATCGCAGGAGCCCAGCGGTGATCGCTACCGCCAGGCACTTGCATTGGCTCCGTAGGTGCCCCCTAGTGGCTGTCTGTTACCAACGTAACATGACGACGATTCGCGCAGCCGAGCCATGTTGCCGCAGTACAACTGCGGCGGCTGGTCGGCATGCGGTTAAGGTGTGGCTGTATCCCATTGTTCTATTGTTTGTGCCTGCCTTGGGAGCAACCTATTATGGAATGTATATGTCTCTGTGGATTAGCTGTGGGGGGGGGGTTCTCCAGCAGCCCCTCCCAAAGACAGTCTACTGATGGGAAGTTTGAATACACCTGTGTTTCATGCTACTGGTGAAGGTAAAGTCTACCCTGCCCTGTTTCATTATGCAAAGGAGGGGGGATTGTCCCCTGAGTGTATATCTGTGTGCCTTTGTTCAAATATACAGTTCACGTTCAGCAGCCAAAACGAGTACTGCCTAGTTCTTGGTTGCAAGCGGTTGGAATATCTGATATCTATATTCAGACTGGGAGGAAGTGATATATGACGGAAGCACTCAAGCGGAGTGTGGGAACAGATTCCGTGACATTGGTGGCAGCAATGGGATGTTTCCTGCAGTCTGGGACATCCAAACCTCCACCTGGATCCAAGGTCCAATAGCAGGAGAGAAGAGGTGCAGATGGAAGAGCCGCCATGGAAGAGGAATTCAGAAGGAGGTTGCGAGAGATGCAGATACAGCACAGGGGACCAGTGTCAGAGCAGGTCCTGCTGGGAAGGTATGATTCTGTCCGCTGGGAACGCTCTAAGGAAGCGCTAGCTCATGAGCAGCAACACCAGGGAAAAATTCTCTCCCCCTTCCAGGAAAGGTACTGGTCGCAGTACGAAGTGCGAATGGTGTTTTTGGAGCGACAACCACACAAGGAATGAAAAGCTGAGTTAAACAGGCTGGTCCAGGTGGAGATGCGGTTGGACGAGAGCTACAGAGCCCTCCGCTGGTATGTAGCCCAAGTGTGCCCTTGGACAGCAGACAACACCCCAACAGAAGGCTTTGGCTATGGTGGCCTGGGGCTGTTATTAGAGAGGCTGTCCGAGGACCCTGACTTTGGAAGTGATTTGGAATGACGTTTGGAAGAAATCTTGGAATACAGAGAACGGATCCTAAATGTCTCAGAAGGTCCCTGGGCACTGGAAGATTTGGAGTTTCTAGCCAATCAGGAATGGGAGCTGGAGATCGCCTACAGATGGCTGATAGGTTTTGCTCAGCAGCAGGTCTGGGCTCCCTTTGCCTGAGACTATCCAAAAGTACCAGCAGACAGTCCTGAAATCCTGGCTGAAGAGTCTGCAATGTGGCAGAGTAACATTGTGCTTTGCCCATCTCTGCCAGCAGCTATGGACGCGGAAATCTTATGGTGGATGTAGCAAGTGCTGACTGAACTTGATGATCCTGTTTCTGCATGGGAAGATCTTAGATAGAGGAATGCATCTGTTCAGAAGCCAGATAAGGTACGGGAGATGGAACAGCTGGCTCATCTTCCCATTTGCAGTTCAAGGGCTCAGGAGAAGAGGCAGCCATCCACATTCTCCAGCCACAGATCACAGAAAATATGGATTTAATTGATGTTTCATTGAAGGATGTAAAATTTACTGAAATTCAAACTGAAGTGCTAATAATGGGGCAGAGCTCTGCTAGTCGCTGCCCAGCATCAGTAACATCTTCTTCATTCTACAGACAGGAGATGGTGAACCTCTATCCCCAGACACGAGTTTCAGAGACTGAGGATTTAATAGACTTTTCTGCTGAGGAAGAACAACCTGGTGAGCCTCCACCACAAGGGCTGGCATCAGGGCCAAAAATCACTGAGCTCTGCCCAGCACCAACAGCAGCTTTGGCCTTCCTGAGAAAAGAGGCAGCCGACCTTTCTCCCACAACACTGACAGGGACATGGGATTTCCTTCCAGCAGCATCTGTGGAGTTACAAGAAACTTCTCCAGCTGAAGTGCTGACAACCGGACAGAGGGTCCAGGACCTCTGCCCCACACCTGCAGCAGTTCCGGGGGCCCATGGTGACATGGTGACAGTCACTCCCCAACAGTTATCCAGAGTGGATGATGTGGGGTCCTCAGCTGAAGTGCTAACAGGGTAGAATGCTACTGGCCTTTGCACACAACAATTAACTCCACCGGAGTTCCAGGGAGAGAATGCAATCGGCACCTTACAACTGCAGCTTGAGCTGATATCGGTGGATGGGACTGCGGTCTTCACTGACACAACCTCAGAAAATTGTCCAGCACTGAGACAGGAGGATGTCAGGCATGCTTTGCAAGCACTGAGGGATTTTCATCTAGTAACAGTGGAGGGGACTTCAGTCTCCACCTGTATACCCCTGGGATGCTGGGCAGTTGGCCCAGATCCCCAACATCCTGACAGAGTGAGCCCAGTCACCCTGTCTTCTCTCCAGCGGCTGAAAGGACTCCAGAGGGAAGGACCAGTCCACACTTCTCCCCAGCATCGGGCATGCTCTATGAGAGAGGCAGAGGTTGGCTGGGTGAGTAATGCTCTATTTGGGACAATGTGCTTGAGGTACTGTGTGGGTACAGGCATTGGGGGACTGGAACTACAGACTAACTTCAAAAGTCAACCCGGGGTATTTCACTTAAATCTAAGAACAAAAATATCATCATGAGAACCTTACAGGAATCTATTTATTTCAAATGTTATGTATTCTGAATGTAAAGCTTAATACATGTAATTGTGTCCATGAAAAACATATATTTTCATTGAAATGCCACCATAAAATGTACATTGTAATTTATCATAAAATTATACCTCCTAGCTTCAGGGTTATTTTGTATTCTACAGTCTGGGTTGGACAAAATAAATTTTCAGATTAATAATTACTATATTTTTCTTTGAAAAGGTCAGATGTGTTGGAAATAAGCAGCAGGAAATCATAATACCGGAATTACAGACAATATTGAAATAGAACCGTTTGTGTACTTGTGTATGACATTAAACAATACTATTAAATTAAAGAAAAAACTTAGTCTGATTGAAAAACATGATAGTTACTTTATTCAAAATGAGTAGGGTGAAATCACTAAATATAAAGAGGGGACACTTGGTGTTCTCAGACATGCCAAGGAAGAGTGGCCAAAGTATGAACCAAAATTCATAGACAGATACTTTACCTGAAAGGGTTATAGTTTTAATGAATATCTAAACCAATATTTTCTTTAATTTGGATAGAGTAGGGAATCTCTGGCAGTTTACCATCTGTGTATAATTAGGGAGATTTCCCTGCACTTCCTGTCCTGTAGACTCAGCAGGATATCTTTCAAATGTGAGTGAAATCTCCTCTTGTCACAGGAACAAGTGTCCCCATTGGAAGCTTTCCCCTCTATTCCTGTTTTGGTGTCTACCCTCACTGTTATTCTGGGTGTCATTGGTAATCAGGACACTTGGGGAGCGTGAATCGCCCTAATTGGGAAAAAAGGCAGTATTAAAAATCTGACAGTGGTTCTATAGCTCAAAGGTAGGTGTCACTGAATCTCTTCCCACACTCTGCTTGAGTGCTTTCATCATACAGTATCTCACAAAAGTAAGTACACCCCTCACATTTTTGTAAATATTTTATTATATCTTTTCATGTGACAACACTGAAGAAATGACACTTTGCTACAATGTAAAGTAGCGAGTGTACAGCTTGTATAACAGTGTAAATTTGCTGTCCTCTAAAAATAACTCAACACACAGCCATTAATGTCTAAACCGGTGGCAACAAAAGTGAGTGAAAATGTCCAAATTGGGCCCAAAGCGTCAATATTTGTGCTGTCTCCGCTCCTCTCCGCAATAGCTAACCCCCCTCTGGGAAGCTCTATCCAGAGGGGGTTAGCTTGCAGGCATGCTCCCTGTCATACACGCTGCGTCCATAGACACAGAGTGTATGACTCGGTCCCGCCCCCACAGTGGGCCGCGTCATTGGATGTGATTGACAGCAAAGCGAGCCAATGGTTGTGCTGCTATCAATCAACAGCCAGTCTCTGTGGAGAAGAGGATGCCAGGGGACGCGCACAGCAGGTGAACGGGCTCAGGTAAGTAAACGGGGGGCTGGGGGGGCCGTCATTGCCAGGTGTTTTTTCACCTTAATGCATAGGATGCATTAAGGTGAAAAAACTTGAACCTTTACAACCCCTTTAACCCTCTTGGGCATGGAGTTCACCAGAGCTTCACAGGTTGCCACTGGAGTCCTCTTCCACTCCTCCATGATGACATCACGGGGCTGGTGGATGTTAGAGACCTTGCGCTCCTCCACCTTCCATTTGCGGATGCCCCACAGGTTCTATGCCCAATAGGGTTTGGGTCTGGAGACATGCTTGGTCAGTCCATCACCTTTACCCTCAGCTTCTTTAGCAAGGCAGTGGTCATCTTGGAGGTGTGTTTGGGGTCATTCTCATGTTGGAATACTGCCCTGCGGCCCAGTCTCCAAAGGATCATGCTGCTTCAGTTCATCACAGTACATGTTGGCAATCATGGTTCCCTCAATGAACTGTAGCCTCTCAGTGCCAGCAGCACTCATGCAGCCCCAGACCATGACACTCCAGCCACCATGCTTGACTGTAGGCAAGACACACTTGTCTTTGTACTCCTCACCTGATTGCTGCCACACACGATTGACACCACCTGAACCAAATAAGTGTATCTTGGTTTCATCAGACCACAGGACGTGGTTCCAGTAATCCATGTCCTTAGTCTGCTTGTCTTCAGCAAACTGTTTGCGGGCTTTCTTGTGCATCATCTTCGGAAGAGGCTTCCTTCTGGGACAACAGCCATGCAGACCAATTTGATGCAGTGTGCGGCGTATGGTCTGAGCACTGACAGGCTGACCCCCCACCCCTTCAACCTCTGCAGCAAAGTTGGCAGCACTCATACGTCTATTTCCCAAAGACAACCTCTGGATATGGCGCTGAGCATGTGCACTCAACTTCTTTGGTCGACCATGGCGAGGCCTGTTCTGAGTGGAACCTGTCCTGGCAAACCACTGTATGGTTTTGGCCACTGTACTGCAGCTCAGTTTCAGGGTCTTGGCAATCTTCTTATAGCCTAGGCCATCTTTATGTAGAGCAACAATTCTTTTTTTTTTTAGATCCTCAGAGAGTTCTTTGCCATGAGGCGCCATGTTGAACTTCCAGTGACCAGTATGAGAGAGTGAGAGCGATACCACCAAATGTAACATACCTGCTCCCCATTCACATGACACCGGGGAGGGAAAATGGCTAATTGGCCCCAATTTGGAGATTGTCACTTAGGGATGTATTCACTTTTGTTGCCAGCAGTTTAGACATTAATGGCTGTGTGTAGAGTTATTTTGAGGGGACAGCAAATTTACACAGTTAGACAAACTGTACACTCACTATTTTACATTGTAGCAAAGTGTCATTTCTTCAGTGTTGTCACATGAAAAGACATAATAAAATATTTACAAAAATGAGAGGGGTGTACTCACTTTTTTGAGATACTGTATATCGCTTCCTCCCAGTCTGAATATCGATATCAGATATTCCAACCGCTTGCAACCAAGAACTAGGCAGTACTCATTTTGGCTGCTGAACATGAACTGTTTATTTGAACAAAGGCACACAGATATACACTCAGGGGACAATCCCCCCTCCTTTGCATAATGAAACAGGGTGGGGTAGACTTTACCTCCACCAGTAAAATGACACACAGGTGTATTCAAACTTCTCATCAGTAGACTGCCTTTGGGAGAGGCAGCTGTAGAAATCCCCCCCCCCCCAGATAATCCACAGAGACATATACATCCCATAATAGATTGCTCCCAAGGCAGACACAAACAATAGAACAATGGGATACAGCCACACCTCAAACGATCTAGTAGAGTCTAAAACAGTAAATGAGACAATATACAATATATATACACACATGCAATATTTCAGTGTGGTTGTACAGTGAATCTGACTAGTGCAGATCAGACTGGGGTTCTCAGTCACCCTGTGCCTCTAATAGACACAGGGTGACTTACACATAGGAGGGGCCTGGGGAGCTGAACAAGGAGATTCCGGTGCTCTCCAAGGTAAGCTGGGTTCCACATGCCCCCTGCCCAAAGTGACTCCCGTCACACACCTCCCCTTTTGGCAGAAGACTAACACAGAAGTGGACCCCAAACGGTTTTACCCTAGAAAATAATAATAAAAAAAGCACTCCATCTGTATTTTATTTAGATATTTGTAATTTTCATTATTTATTTAATTCTGAGTTTATCTTCTCTACGTTTTTAGGGGAAAATAAAACATAAGCAGTCAAGTACTAAAGATTACAAAAGTAGCTCTCCTTGCACTGCTATACTCATCTGCTCTCAAGTGCTGTCACCTGCAAACCCAACACTCTTCCTCTGGTTGAATTAGGCCCAGTGTAATCTAACTAATTTCCTGTATTTCTTTCATGTGCCTTCTTTTCATTGCAATCCTTGTGGAGAAATTAATTGCAGGACTTGTTGAAAGAGGAGTAAGGACCAGTAATGTCATTAACCGAAGATCATTTTTAATTTTCTAATTTACATTGTGCATCCTGGGACAGGAAATATGCTTGTAGCATCCGAGGGGTAAAATTGGATAAACCAATTAAAGGGAAATGTTAGGGTGTCCTTACAAATCATATACCATACATACACTATATTACCAAAAGTATTGGGACATCTGTCTTTACACGCACATGAACTAATGGCATCCCAGTCTTCCACTCTTCTGGGAAGGCTGTCCACAAGGCTTAGGAGTATGTCTATGGGAATGTTTGACCATTCTTCCAGAAGCACATCTCTGAGGTCAGGCACTGATGTTGGACGAGAAGGCCTGGCTCGCAGTCTCTGCTCTAATTCATCCCAAAGGTGTTCTATCGGGTTGAGGTCAGGACTCCTCCACCCCAAACTCGCTCATCCATGTCTTTATGGGCCTTGATTTGTGCACTAGCGCCCAGTTATGTTGGAACAGGAAGGAGCCATTCCCAAATTGTTCCCAAAAGTTGGGAGCATGAAATTGTCCAAAATATCTTGGTATGCTGACCAGGGACGTGCAGTCAGGGGAGACATAAATTAAAAAAAAAGATTGAGAATTGGAAGGTCGTAGCTTGGCAACCTGGGGGTGGGGGGTAGGTAGCCGAAGTCCTACCCCAATACTGGTCAAAATTTGGAACTCTAGGACCTATGGTTCCAGAGATACAGGGCTCCTTGTGCAGCCTATCAGAAGCTACATACTTGCAAGCTGGCACACTCTGTTTGCAGCATACTGAGTGGAAAAGCTCACAGTGCCTCTGACTTCTTGTCAGAAGCACTGAGCTCAATGGACAGCTTGGAGGCTTTGACCAATGGTAAAGTACCACTGGCCTCAGCTGTCCAATAAAAATGCTGCAGTGGAGGCTGTCCTCTCACCGCAGTGTTATAGAAGGAGGCATGTGCCTAAAAGACACATACTCCCTTCCAGCAAAGCCCTCTTGACTAGAAGGAAAAACATGGGTTTATGGGTATAAGATTTACCTATAATCCCATGTTTTTCACAGTTAAGAGGGAGAATGAGAATCTTCTGCTGCTGAAAAGGTACTGTTTTAATCAAGCTCATATCTTAATATGCTATATGTTATAACATAGTTTATTATTTATCTATTTACTGTGAAATGACTGGTTTGAAGTTATAACTTCAAACTTCAGTAATTTGTCCGCTAAGCCACCTGCTTGAGTACAGTTTTTGAAAATTTAGTAAATTACCTTAAAAAACATTATATAATAAATATTTGTATATTACTTACTTATGTCAATTAACCATTTGCCACCCAGGCCAGTTCTGACACTTCTCTCCTACCCTGAGGAAGTCACGTGACGTAACACGTACGGCGTGGCTGGAGTGGACGGCAGACGTGAGAGGTGGAAACGGGGATGTTTTAAGCTCTTATGCGATTTTAACTTTGCTCTGATGTAAGCATCCAATTGTCTTTAAATAAATGGCTAGGTTTTAAACGATTTCACACTATGGGAGGCATATTGTTTATTTAATTCCCTTATATGGACTGGACTTACTAGCGATACTTCAAGAGTCTGGATCTTGGAACCATTATAGAGGGGATAAGGAGAGGGATATTCCAAGGAAGAATTACCAGTCCCATATTAAAACCTGATCCTAAGCCTTTTTAATATGTGGCTATGAGGTGAGAGTTCTGTGTGCACTGAGGTGATTGGTGAAAGCACAACAGTTTTTGGATTTCAAGAACTATTCAATTGCTTTGGTTTGTTATTTATGCACAGATTATGCTGATTTATATTGATCATCACTTTCAACCATTGAATATATGATATGCAGGTTGTGTGTTGATTTCATACTGAGGCAGCAAAGGAATTGCGCAACACCACTTGCATCCTTACGGCTTGTTTACACTTGCTTCAAAACAAGGCTTCGGACATGCTTTGTCAAAGCTCTCTGAATGCCAGTCAAAGCCCCTGTCACTAAATAAAATGGTTAGCTTACAGTCCTGTTTACACTTTGCGTTTGCTTTGCTTTGCTTCGGCTTAGCTTCAAAAATGATACCCCATGTAGCTTTAGTGGTGCTTCAAAGAATCTTCAAAGTCCCCATAGAAGTCTATGGCAAAGCTCGCATGAAGCAGTTAAAGCTTTTTAGAGGCTTTAATTTAGCTCTAGATTCGCTTTGTTTTGGAGAAATTGCAGCAGTGGCGGCTTGTGAAGTTTTAGGATGGGGGGGCACCAGATCTTCCTTTTTGACCCCTCCCACTTGGTGAAAAAGCTCTAAGGTGGTGTGGTTAGCATATGAGATGAACGAGGGATGGAGGGAGAGGGAGGGAGAGGAAGGGGGAGAGGGAGGGAGGGACAGAAGGCCCAGATCCCACGCAACAATAGAAATATGTGTTGTCTACAAAGTTTAACAATCAGCAGATAAGGATACTCTAAACATCTGGTGTTAGCACTTCAATCATCCTGGCACCATGGTTGTTATGGTATCAGGATGATTGAAGCACATTATTTCTATTATTACATTGTAATATAAAATGAAATCATTCAACTCACCATAATGCAGAATCAGTGGGAGCCCTGAGCGTGTCACTTGCCACGTCGCCTGCCACTAGATGCCATCTACATCAGATGCCCCCAGAGGAGTCCCTCCTTACATCAGGTGCCCCCAGTGGAGTCCCTTCTTACATCAGGTGCCCCAGCAGAGTCCCTCCTTACATCAGGTGCCCCCAGCGGAGTCCCTTCTTACATCTGTGTCCCCAGCAGAGCCCCTCCATACATCTGTATCCCCAGCGGAGTCCCTCCTTACATCTGTGTCCCCAGCGGAGCCCCTCCTTACATCTGTGTCCCCAGCGGAGCCCCTCCTTACATCTGTGTCCCCAACGGAGCCCCTCCTCACATCTGTGTCCCCAGCGGAGCCCCTCCTTACATCTGTGTCCCCAGCGGAGCAGCAGGGTCCTCCTCACATCTGTGTCCCCGGAAGCACAGCCCACCTTCAAGCTGTGTCTGTGACTCTCCCCAGCTAGTTCCTGGCTTTCTCTGTGTGTTCAGTGGAGAGGGGAGGGGCCTTCACGGTGGCCATCTTTTTATAGCCCTCCGAAAGTGATTTTGTTCTCACACTGAGAACAAAGCACCCTGCCGGGCGCTGGGAGGATGCTGCTTGGCGTGATGGATTGCAGCGCAAAGCAGCTCCAAACCCCGCAATTCAGTGGCGCCTGTCCATGGGGGCAATTCAGTGGCGGCCCCCTATGGACACTCCGCCACTGAATTGCAGGTATGAGATATCCACACACACATAGGGCAAATGCCAAGCTTCAAAAAAGCTTCAAAAGAGCTTTACCAAAGCATCACTGAAGCTTCACAGAAGCATAATTGAAGCTTCACCGAAGCATCAAAAACACATCATAAAAGCATGTTGAAGCAGTGGGTGCTTTAATGGGTGTTGAAGCTTAAGCAAGTGTAAATGGACCCTTATCTTATACACATGTTATTGTGAACACATTAGGCATTGCAGCATTTTAATATGTACATTTTTTGCTTTATTCACTTCACTATTATTTATTAATTTGAAAGATATCATTATATACTATTTCACAACTTGGTAGGAAGGAATTTATATGCTGAGTTTTATTTATTGAATTCATTGTAAGTATTAGCATTAACATACAGTTACCAGAATAAACTATTTTTTAAAAGGGTGGGTTATTAAACAAAGTCTTTATTTTTAATCCTTAATTATCCCCTTCCCCTGCAGGCTCTCCTAGTTTTTTTGCCATCTTTATTTCTTAATTTTTTTTGACTGTTACTAAAGTTTTACTTGAGTATTTGTGTGCTTTTGTTTGTTCATTATTTAAACCGTAAACATAAATTAAGCATTATGATAGTAGGGAATAATTGCTGAATAAATTAAGAACTTTATAGAATCACTAGTATCACTATCTTTAATTTAAAATATATAGAAAATAAAGAAACTTTTTAAGTATTTGTCCAAAAAAATAATTTACATATCACTTTTGTAAGAGTAAGTAATAACCAAGCTATTTACAAATTAATCGGCTTATGCCAAGATATGGAAATGGCTCTGGAGCTTAATATGACTGCCATTTACAGAAAAAAAAAAATGCAAATAATTGTATAGTGAAGGTGCATATAGATGTGCAAGATTATACTTGCAGCAGCCTGCACTCACTGCCACTATACCCCAGTCCTGAGTGTTCTGACTGAGCAAAGCTTTGCCTTCCTGGTAGTGGCGAAACGTGGTTGCTCCCTCTTGCCCACCACACATTCCTCTTATCAGCTAATAGGTATAAGGGATGGGCCGAACGAACCCCTGTTCTGTTTGGACCAGAACGTCCGAACACCGCGAACGTTCGGGACCGAATAACGAACCCCATTAAAGTCAATGAGACCCGAACGTCAAATATCAAAAGTGCCCATTTTGAAGGCTTAAATGCAAGTAATTGGGCATACAATGGTTATAGGGGTCCGGGTCCTGCCCTGGGGGACGTGGATCAATAGAAAAAAAGATTGTGAAAAACGTCATTTTTAAATGAGCAGTGATTTTTTGATTTTTAAAGTAAAAGCCTAAAAATGAAAAATTCCTTCCAATATAGTGCCAGGGGGTCCCCTTAGTCTACCTGTAAAGTGGCAGATCTGTACCATGTCTAGAATCTGCTGCAGCAATAATTGAATTTATAAATCCAAAAAAAAAAACATTTTCCCTGCAAGCTGCCTTTATTTTGCTCAACAACAGCTGGGGAGCCAGTGTATATGATGAGACCACAATGTAGTGCACTGGGAACAAGATTAGAGATTTTTTGGATACATTCTGGTGTCACTTTGACTTTGGATAGAAGTAACTGGTGCGTTAAAATTGGTCTTTGGGTGTCGTGGCGCCTTCCCACTGTAACCCTATAGAGATAATCTTGATGAAAGCAAGGTTTAGTAAGCCAGTCCACCACCTCCTCTACATGCTGTGGCTGGTTAGCACAGGCAAACACACTAAACAGAGGAAATGATGCCCTGCCTGAGGACTGACCACCACGTCCACCTTTGCCTGTGGACACATTTGTTGCTGGCCCCCTTACAGTGCCAAGGGAACGTCTGCCTCTCCTTGTTGTCCTCCCAGAGATTATTGGGAGGGAGGGGGCGGTGCTTATAAGCAAATGTAAAGAAGAAGTTGAAATCTGTATGTAGATGAACTTTAATCAATGTAAAGTGGTGTTTGGTGCACTTTAATTTGAGTACTCACACTACACAGACACACTCCACGGATACACTATAATATACTGCAATATAATGCGCCAAACGTACAGTGATGCACACAGAACTATATGGCGTTAAACTGGCAGTAACGCATGCAAAACTATATGGCGTTAAACTGGCAGTAATGCACTCAAAACTATATGGCGTTAAACTGGCAGTAACGCACGCAATACGATATGATGTTAAACTGGCAGTAACTCAATCAAATAGACGGTGTTCAACCGTCACTACACTGAGGCTATCTGAACTGTCCCTACTCTAGCTATATACTATTGTCAAGATTACTGACACGGTCTCACTACACTACACTGAAACTATCTGAGCTGTCCCTACTCTAGCTGTACACTATGAAAAGCTGAATGATGGTCCTCCTCACTACACTCACACTATCCCTAGACTGACACTAAAATAATATTCTCCACTGACAATTGAAGCAAAATAGCACAGTATAGCACACTAACTAATAGCACTGAACAGAGCCCTGTTCTATCTCTCTCCACACCAAAATCACACTGAAAATGGCTGCCATTGAAAGAATACTTATATACTGTGGGGCGGGAATGAGCCATGATTGGATAAAGTCATGATGACAGTGTCCAATCATGACTCTGACAGTGCTCTGTGCTCTGATTGGCTGAAGCTTTCACTGCTTAAGCCAATCACGGCTTGCAATGCACTGTTCAGTGCTGCAATGCCTTGTGGTCGGAGGGCGAACAATAGGTATGTACGGGATGTAGGTTTGGACATGGCAGAGCTTTGCCCAACTAGAATAGCCTCGGATCTGGGCATAGCAGGGGAAATTTAGGCTGCTAGAGGTATGTTCATGCACCACTAGATGACAGAGTCACTTTAACGGATAAATATATATATTATAAAGCACTACTGTGCTGCTTACTATTCTCTTGGCTAGAGAGGAATCCGTACATGAGGACCACCAGTGCAAGGTCCTCCTTGATTCTGCTCAATTTACTTGTGGATCTGTGTTTTCTACACCTCTCCTGCAGGTCCTTAAATACACCCCCCCCCAATCCCCCACCCCCACCAGTCATCATATCACCAGTCAGCTGATTCCTATTCATCATAAGAGCAGCTCTAACATAGGAAAGCAAAGTCTTGCATGGGCATGATAAATCAGTAATGGGAAAACAATCAGCTACAAGGAAACCCACAGGCAATATTTATGACTATATTTATGACTAGTTTTTTCTAATGCTTGTCTTTTTAGGACACAGCTTCCACTGTTCAAGTCCTCTTTAAAGTTGAACTTTAGGTAGATAGAAAAGGCACATGTTAAAATAGTTCTGTAATCACAAATACCTGGATTTGACTCTTGCAGTTCTTCTACAGCTAGTTCCAATGTGAGAGGAAGAAGCAGTATAAGGAGTCAATCATTTCATGTGCTGACAAGAAGCATGCTAATAGGAGGAGAAAGCAGAGTGACAGAGACATGAGTTCATTGTTGTGCTGCTTATTCTTTCACTGTCCTGTCATAGGCTGGGGAAGATCCAGGATGACTTAGGTGCAGAGGAAGTGGATTAAATGATGCTGACAATCAGACTGAGGACACCTAGTGGCAGAAAAAAGTACTGTGTAGGAAATCTTGGGATTGAATCTTGTTTTTTTTTTTTTTGACTGGAGTTCTGCTAAAAGTGATTACATTGCTTGCTCTATGCACATTAGTTAAGTAAATTAAACCTCAGCAACAAAGACTAAAAAAATACACATTTGAATCTATTATCGATGGCACAGTTTTCTATAACGCTTTCCTTGCATCTTTCACACTCGTTTATAGTCGTTGAATGTTTCTCTATCACACACAATGGTTCTTTCTGTAGGGAGATCTGAAAGGCAAAAACAGCAGAGATCAAAGGCAGACCTAATTTAAAATGACATTTAACAAGAGTTCCTTCTCTCTCATTCTGCCAGATTTACAAGATTGCAGAATTTTTAAACTCAGCATTTTGGTTTAGTATTTGTATGCCTCTTATTGTTGGTATAACATGCTATTTTCATAACGGAGAGCTGATTACAACACAATATCATAGAGATGATTCAGCTCATACTAATCCGTACATGTGGGTGTCAAGGCAATAATATAATATTCATTTGCTGTTAAGAAGGGCAGGAAATGAATAGATACACTTGAGGTAAGGACAGCTGAACAGAATAATTAAGTATTGCACTAATTGGGTAAATAGCTTGAAGAATAGACTATCAATGTGTAAGCCCAGTTCCAGTTATTTATATGCATTTACATTTGTACCGAGTAATGAATATTTGTCTCTATAACCAAGTACTAGGAGTTTTATTGTCAGTGGTGCATGCTGGGGAAGGTTATAAATATTTGGATTGTCTGTGGTGCCGTGACGTGGCTCTGTGGCTGTGGCGTGCGGACTGAACCCCTGTTTTTAACGCGTACTGTTAGACAGGTTAATTGGTTGTCTGCGAGCTGGTGGGCTTGGAGTTTTTTCCTGGGCATTACCCAGGTTTTGTTGTTATCTGTTTGTGGCCTTCCAATGCCTCTTACTACGATAGCCAGCTATAAGTGAGGGTGGTGGCAATATTTTTGTAATCACATTAGGGTGTGTATTGGTCCAGCAACGCACCAGCACCTTTGTAGCCATTGTGCTATTTGCTGGGTGTCTGGTGTGTCCTGTACCTTTAAGAAGGGGTGGGCTCCCTTCAGTCCACCTACCCTCACTTAACCATCAGATGTGTGCCTCCACTGTGGGGACACCCAAATTTTTAGTGTTAGAACCACAGATTACAGGGTGCCGTGACATGGCTCTGTGGCTTACACATGCGTTTGTAAATGCATGCGGACTGAACCCCTGTTTTTAACGCGTACTGTTAGACAGGTTAATTGGTTGTCTGCGAGCTGGTGGTAAGTAGGCTTGGAATTTTTTCCTGGGCATTGCCAGGTTTTGTTGTTATCTATCAATGTGTATTTATATGCATTTTCATTTGTTGTGTACCGTGTAATTAATATTTGTCTCTATAACCAACCACTAGGAGTTTTATTGTCAATGGTGCGTGCTGGGGAAGGTTATAAATATTTGGATTGTCTGTGGAAAATTCTCTTTACCTCCCAAGTCTCCTGCCTGGTGAGAAGGTGAGCGTAACTGTTCTCTTACCTTCCAGGCTTCCTGTGTGGTGAGGGGGTGAGTGTAAGACCCCTTTCACACTGAGGCGCTTTCCAGGCACTATAGCGGTAAGAATAGCACCTGCAAAGTGACTGTAAAGCGCCTCTCTTCTCACTCCAGTGTGAAAGCCCGAGCAGTGCGCTGGCAGAACACTCAAAAAAGTCCCGCAAGCAGCTTCTATGAGGCGCTTTAGGAGCGGTGTATACACCGCTCCTAAAGTGCCCCTACCCATGGAAAGCAATGGGCAGCACCGCTGAAGCCCCTCGCTTTTAACCCTTTTTCGACTGCTAGCGGGAGTTAAAAGCTCCCCACTAGCGACCGAAAAGCACTGCTAAAACAACGGTAAAGCGCAGCTAAAAATAGTGGCACTTTACCACCGACGCTGGGGTGGCTCAGTGTAAAAGTGCCCATAAGGCCTGTACACATAATACGAAAATCGGATGGAAAAATTGGTACGTCAAAGTTGTCTGCCGATTTTTGGATCGTTAGTACGGTGCTTTTGACAACCAATTTCACTTTTTCGTGAGAAAGCTGGATATGCAGACTATAAAATTTTTGTCGGATGTGAACGCAAGGTCCAATTTTCATTTCATTAGTACGGTTTTTGTACAAACAAATCGTAAGAGCAGTACAACACATGCTCAGAAACGAAAGAATACATACAAAACTTTTCAACACATTACGTCACTTCTGATGTTGTATTCTGTCGTACGAAAATTTTCGTATTGTTGTATCATAACTTTTTATTTTTAGAACAAGACATAGCATGGCATGTCCAACAGTGTAAGTCATGTAAACAATGACCACGCAGGGTCGTATCAGTAACAATATGCAATATATGGTTGAACGGATACATACATTACTATTTACCTAATGAAAGGTGCTATACTAGGGATAACTCTATGGGACCCACTAAGGGGGTAATCAGGGGCTCCGTAGGCCCTATATGTTCGTGGAATATATAGATGGTGAGGGACCAGCCTAGGGGCTCGCGAGGGAATATTCCAGTTGGGGAGCCCTCTGGAGTGCACGGGGTATACAGCCCGGTGGCCCACGGCTGGGGCAGGAAGGGGGGGCTCAGGGCCTCCATCAATCCGCCTCCCGCTCCCATGTAGGCCCCCACGACCACGCAACAGTGGTTTGTTCATGCAGAATTTATCGGGCTCTTGGAAATCCAGAGGTCTCCCTCAGTGGATTTCGTGTCTATACTGGACGTCCCATAGTTAGCTATTTTGCGTGAGTTTTCCTAGTATTATAACAAATTAACAGTAATAAATGTAGAAACACGAAAATAAAAGGGAAATGGAAAAAAAAAAGAGAAAAGAGGGGAGGAGGGATACAGTAAGGGAGGGAAGGGGGAATAGGGGAGGGAAGGGGGGAAATGGGAGGGGGAGAGGGGTTGGATCAGGTTACCTGCAAATAGTGGTAAGCTTCCTCTGCCTCTGCAACAGACCCCTCGGAGCTGGATTCAATATTCCTCGAGTAAGTCAGGTTTTAGGGTCTTGCCTACAGGGTTGAGTTTTTGTTAGCCTAAGTACTCTAAGAGTAGGGTCTGCCAGTTCCAATAGTGCAACGTCCAAACTAGATGACACTGCAGTAGGGTCCGAGGTGTATTCAGCCCATGGCGCCCAGATGCCATGGAATCGGTCTTTGTGGCCTTTATTGGTCGCCACCCAGTCCTCAGCCTCCCGGATCTCACTAACCTTTCCGATCCACTCGGCACGTGTGGGAATCGTGTGTTTCTTCCAATGAATTGGGATCAGGTGCCTAGCCGCGTTTAATAAGTGCGGCAGCACACTTTTCTTATATTTACGTAGTGAGATCGGGGGGACCTGCAGAAGAAAGTGGGTCGGGGAAAAAGGGATTTCTATCTCTGTCACTATTTTGATTTGGTTTCGTACGTCTTCCCAAAAGGATTTAATCGGAGGGCAATCCCACCATATATGTTTCAGTGTACCTCTCTGTCCACATCCTCTCCAGCACAGCTCGGATGTGGAAGGGTAAAAGCGGGCCAAGTCCGCAGGTACTCTATACCAGCGGCATAGTAGCTTAAAGTTTGTTTCCTGGGTCTTGGACTCTATCGAGGATGAATGAGTAAGCTGATATAAGTGAGTCAAGTCTGTCTTTGCAAATACGATGCCTAGGTCATTTTCCCAGCGTCTAATATAAGCAGGTGTAGTATGAGGGAGTGAGGAGCCTAATAATTTATACAGTTCCGAGACCAAGTGTGGTGTAGGTTCTTCTGCAATAAAGAGTTGTTCAAGGTGGTGGGAAACGAGGGGTCTCTAATCTTATGGCCTTGTGATTGAAAGAAGTGGTGTAGTTGTCTGTATTTCCAGAAGTTCATTGGTGTGCCCTGTCGGCCTATAGGCAGAGATTCGTAGCTCAGGAGTTTGCCATCTTTCATAAGTTTACCACAACTGGCGTCTTCACCCTCCGTCCACGATTTGAAAAAACCCATTTAATCTCCCGGAGGGAACCATAGGAAACCTCCCAGTGGGGCCAGTGGGGACACCGGGTGGGCCAATTTTAGCAGCGGGTTAATCTTATCCCAAGTTGACAATACCTGGGTTGTCAAGGGGGACGTCGTCGCCGACAGTCCCCTATGCTCTCGGGACAGCCAGGGAGCATATGATAAATTCCTACCCGCTAAACACTTCTCTAGAGGTACCCATATCTTAGAGCGAGTGTGGAAACGCCAGTTGAGCATTCTCTGTACCGCTATAGCCCAGTAGTATCGTCTAACGTCTGGGAGGCCCAGGCCTTCATTCTGTTTCGAGCGTCGGAGAACTCGTAGGGCTATCCTAGGTTTACGCGCATTCCATGTAAAGTCTGACAGTAGGCTAGATATTTTGTCGAAGAAAGATCAGGGTAGTCGAATTGGTAGCATCTGTAGAAAGAACAGTATGCGTGGTAAGATGTTCATTTTTATTATGTTCACTCTACCCAACCATGTGAAGGCCGTCTGTGTCCATTGAGATAGGTCTTTCTTAATTGTAGCTAGCAGTGGGAGGTAATTTGCGGTATATAGGCTGTTAAGGTTATCTGTGAGTTGTACACCGAGGTATCGAATAGCCGACGTGGCCCAGGTGAAGGGGAAAGCGGATTTCAGGCTCTTTGTTAATTGGGATGTCATGCAAATGGGAAGGATTTCTGACTTTGAAAAGTTAATTTTAAAATTTGAAAGAGACCCAAAGAGCTTCAGCTCCCTCATCAGGTTGGGCAGTGAGATCAGGGGGTTTGAAACATGGAACAGGACATCATCGGCATATGCCGAGAGTTTATGCTCCGTGTTACCAACCGTAAGACCCTTAATGTCAGGGTTAGCGCGTATTGTGCAGAGCAAAGGCTCCAGCACTAAGGCGAACAGGAGAGGTGAGAGGGGGCACCCCTGTCTCGTGCCATTTCTGATGGGGAAGGGAGCTGAAAGGGTTCCATTTACCTTGACCTGTGCGCAAGGTGCCGAATATAGTGCTAATATAGAGGATAACATTCTCGGACCCATCCGCAGTGATCGAAGCACCTCCGTCAGGCAAGACCAGTCAACGCGATCAAACGCTTTTTCAGCGTCTGTTGAAAGTATGAGGTAAGGCTGTGGCTCGGGGCGGGCACGTGCCCAGTGAATAAGGTGTACCGCCCTGATAGAGTTGTCTCTGGCTTCTCTACCTTTTATGAATCCCGTTTGGTCTGGGTGGATAATGTCAGGGATAAGATATTTAAGTCTGTTTGCCAGTGTTTTCGCTAGATTTTAATGTCCAGGTTAAGGAGCGAGATTGGCCGATAGCTCGGGGGGACGGTGGGGTCTTTGCCCTCTTTCGGGATTACAGTAATGTTTGCCAGAAGTGCCTCTGATGGAATGGTTCCTCCATCTGCAATAAAATTAAAATACTTGCACATGGGGGTCTCCAGATGAGTCAGGAAGGCTTTATAGTATGCCTTAGTGAACCCATCAGGTCCAGGGCTCTTCCCGTTGGGCAAGGAGTTCACCGTGGCACGAAGCTCATTTAGGGTAATTGGGGCGTCTAGGTCTGAGGATTGCTCGTCTGTGAGTGTTGGGAGTCTAGCTGCAGTCAAGTAATCTCGGATCGCGTTTTGTCTAGTGTCACGTAATGTAGGGGAGTGGTCGGAGTCTATGTTGTACAGTTTGGCGTAATATGCTCGGAATTCAGCAGCAATTTTAGACGGGTGAAGGATCGGGGTTCCCGTAGCGCTATGTAATTTATGTATATATGTCTGGGCTTGACGCTTCCGGAGAGCCCGAGCCAACATGCGGCCGCATTTGTTTCCATGTTCATAGTACCTGTGTGCCATGAATCGGAATTGTTTGCGTGTTTGACGGTCGAGTAGGCGTAGGAACAGTTCGCGTAGCTCTGTCAGTTTTTTCAGTGCCTCTGGGCTTCCGTTAGCTTTGTGCCTGAGTTCTGCTTTTTGGAGTTCGGTGTGTACTATCAAAAAATCTGCTTGTGGTATCTTTTTAAGTCTACAGCCCTGGGAAATTAATGCCCCCCGAACCACAGCCTTGTGAGCCTCCCAAACCGTCCCTTCATTCTGCTCGCCTATGGGATTCTCCGTAAAGTAATGAGTTAGGGTATCAGCGACCTCAGACATCACTACCGCGTCGTCTAATAGATTTTCATTAAGTCTCCAGGTCCGAAATCCGCATGTGCCCAATGGTAAAGAAAAAGCCATCGTTACTGGGGCATGGTCGGAAATGGAAATGGAACCAATGTCCGCAGACTGTAGAAGTTCAAGAATATTGCAATCCACGTATATGTGGTCAATTCTTGTGTATACGTCATGTACTTTAGAGTAATAGCTGAAGTCACGGTCTAATGGTCTAAGCGTCCGCCAACTGTCGGTAAGCAGGTGGGACTGAATAGTCCTGCGGAAGTGCTTCAAAAATGCGTAGGAGTGTGAGGGTCTCGCATGAGAGGTATCCAGCATTGAGTCCGGGCTAACGTTAAAGTCACCCCCTAGGATTAGGAAGCCTTCCCTGAAATCAGCCAAGCGGTCTAGTGTATTGTCTATGAAGGTAAGTTGATCAGCATTCGGAGCATAGATAGTCGCGAATGTGTATTTTTGACCAGCAATACTGCCCTTTAGGAAGACATATCTCCCCAGGGGGTCTGCGTCGTGATCTGCCAGTTGGAAAGGGCATGTCTTGTGTATGGCGATAGCTGTCCCTTTAGATTTAGGAGTTGGGGATGTGCTAATAAACCATTGGTTGAAAAGGTGATTAGGCAATTTGGGAAGAGATTTTGGCGTAAAGTGGGTTTCCTGGAGGAAAACCACTTGAGTTTTCAGACGTTTTAATTCCCCCCAAAGCTTACTACGTTTGTGTGGGGAGCACAGTCCCCGTACATTATATGTACTTACCCGTAGGGAGGCCATGGGATGAAACGTGGGTGTTCAGGGTGTGTTATTTGCGAGGGGCCCGTTGCAGACAGCAAGATGGAGCAACCTGTAGTGAAGGAGGGGGGTAGAGAGTGGGTGAGAAGAAGAGGGAGAGAAGACAAAACATGTATGAGATAAAAAAAATGGAAACATAGTCATAACCGTCAAAACAGTATGGATGGTAGCATCTACACATGTGTAACAACTACTAAGGGTCATGTCGAGGAGCCCCCCCTAGAAAAGGAGGGGAGTCCAGGCCACGACCCCTTATCCCAAAGGGGATTAGTGCCCAAAAAATACAGGGCGGCCTACTAGGGGGTTAGTGTGCCGTCTAAAAGAGAGGGCAGGAGGTTCTCCGTCTCCGCCCACCGCATCTGACGTGGTGCGGTTAGACATGGAGAAAATGGAGAAGCCTGAGAGAACTCAAAAACGTGCAAACCTTCAAGTAGCCTTATGGCTGATGTTAAGGGGAGAGTCTAAGTGCAATATGCATAAAAGAAAAACACTTGGGTATAAAAATCCCAACAACAGTTCGTTTGACCTAGAGAGGCATGTTTGTTAGTTCCCAGGTAAGGACATTCCCAGCGAGGATTCAGAGAGATGTCGCCTGCGATTTCTCCTGCGATTCTGGTTTCTGGTGGGTTGCCACGGTTGGTGGGTAGGTAATTTAACAGTTCCCAGTTCTGAGGAACATCTCCAATCGGGAAAGTCTACCGGGTCCAGATCCAGGGAGGTCAGGAAGTGCGGAAGGTCATCTTTGTTGCGAAGAGTCATGGTTCTACCGTCTTTGGTGACTTGAAGGCTGAAGGGGAATCCCCAGCGATACACCAGGCCTGCATCTTGGATAGCTGTTAGGAGAGGACGTAGTGCTCTACGTTGCATGAGAGTGCGTCTCGAGATGTCCTGGTAAAAGGCCAAGTGTGCACCGTCAAAATCAAAATAGGGTTTCCCCCTCATTTTCTGCATGATGCGGTCTTTTAGCGTGTATTTATGCAATTTACAGATGATGTCTCTTGGATTATTTGCATCTTGAGATGGGGGCTTC
This sequence comes from Aquarana catesbeiana, assembly GCF_042186555.1. NCBI lineage: Eukaryota > Metazoa > Chordata > Amphibia > Anura > Ranidae > Aquarana > Aquarana catesbeiana. Next base: position 82,066,970 of record NC_133327.1, on the reverse strand, counting down.
AGGGCCCTGTGTGCACGGTCTATTTCGATTGTAGCAGTGGCAGGCAGCCCTAGGATTTCCTTGAAGACTCCTTCCAGAGTGGGGATAATGTCCCTGGGTCCAGTAGCTTCAGGTAGGCCTCGTATCCTGATATTTGCCCGTCTGCTACGGTTCTCTGTGTCATCTAACTGACATAGCAGGGCCTCAATCTGCTGGCCCTGTATGTTGCATTTGTCCTGAAGCATGGAGATGACAGGGAGAGTTTCCTCAAATTTCTGTTCCAAGGATTCAAGCCTGCCTCCTAGGTGAGTTGTATCAGCTTTGAGCTGAGCAATGTCCTCCTTAAAAGCTTTCTCTACTCTGTCAGCAAAGCGTTCAAGATCAGCTTTCGTGGGTAGGGACATAATGTGGCGCCTGATATCTGCATCTGCCAGGGGGTCTAGGTCAGCGGAGTCACCGTCCTGGGAAGTGGGGGAGCCTGGAGATATCAGGGGGACCGAGTCACTCACCGACCCTGGAGATGGTATGGGAGATTCGTCCGGTTGCTGTGGCTGGCTAGCGGAGGTCTTTGCGGCCTTGTTAGCACGCTGTGTCTTCCCGGTCGGCGCCATCTTGGAAGGCTCACGGCCTCTCCCGGTCTGCCCAGGGTAGAAGGAATCCAGCTGGGATTGCCGCGATCGGTCGGTCCGTTGTGGCTGGGAGGATGCCCGGTGTCTCAGGGACATAATTCGCTGCGGATGCGGGTGTTATCTCCGCTGTGAGGCTGGTAATGTGCTGCGGTGGAGCAGAGCTGAGAAGGCACACGTCCTCACTCCTCCATAGTCCGGACACGCCCCCAAATTTTCGTATTGTGATTAACCTCTTCACTTTCAACATGAGACTAGCATAATCTGATCGTGTGTACGAAGCTTAAAGCGGAGTTCCACACATTGTTTTGTTTATTAAAAATCAGCAACTACAAAAAGTGTAGCTGGTGACTTTTAATAAACAGACACTCCTGCACACGGCCGGGCGCGCAGTGCGCATGCACGAGTCGTGCTGCGCTCTGCTAGTGGCCAGGCAATCTTCTGGGACCTGTCACGTATCCCAGAAGATTGCTGGCAGGGAGGGGCCGCCTAGGGGGGGAGAGGAGGAGTCGCCTAAGTGGCCAAAAGCAGGAAGTAGGAAGTGGGACAGGAAGTCCCACTCTAAACTAAGTACCCACTCTCCCCCCAAAAAAATGACATGCCAAATGCGGCATGTCAGGGGGTGAGAATGGCTTAAAGCGGAAGTTCCACTTTTGGGTGGAACTCCACTTTAACAGTTCTCTTACCTTCCAGGCTAGTTGCATGGGCAGGAAGTGTACTGTTTTCAAGAAAGGCCCAAAGCCTGGGGTCAGGGAGGTGTAGAAAGATATTTCTGGATTGGAGCACCAGGGGTGAAGACTTAGTCATTGAACTGCATCCTGTAAAGCTCTGAAGAAACTTTTGCCAGCAGGTCTTGCAGGAAATTCTGGTGGCTTGTCCAAGTAGCAAGTGTGCTTAATTGAGGTTATTCTATTGTCTAAAGAATTCAGATTTTTGGCCTTGATCCCAAGGCTTACTTCCATTCTGACTGTATAAGAAGTTTAAAGTCTGCATTTTTGGTTGTTTTTGGGTATTTTGCATCTCAACCCCTTCTTCTAGAGTTTATTCTGCTTAATAAATTCTGCATAACTTTTTAAAAAGACTGGAACCCATTTGTTTTACCCCACAAGGAATGAGCCACGCATTCCTACCCGGAGAAGTGAATGTATCTGGGAGCTCTGTCTAATGTAAGTGGATCAGAGTATTAAATTGTACACCTACTGAGCAGCTTGGGGTCCTCTAAAATTACCCTAGTTGTAGTCAGGCTACATGTTTTATTAAAAATTTCTGTTTCTAGAAATCTTTAAGCAGAAGGTGGATGTAGACTGCCTCATATCCTTCTGCCTCTTCATGTAATCCCACACAGACTCGATGATGTTGAGATCAAGGCTCTGTGAGGGCCAAACCATCACTTCCAGGACTCCTTTTTCCTCTTTACACTGAAGATAGTTCATAATGACATTGGTTGCATGTTTGGGGTCATTGTTCTGCTACAGAATACATTTGTGGCCAATCACGCGCTTCCCTAATGATATGGCATGCTGGATAAGTATCGGCCTGTATTTCTTAGCAATGAGGACACCATTGAGCCTGACCAAATCTCCGACTTTCCAGAAATGCCTCCCCAAACCTGTAAAGAACATCCACCATGCTTTAGTGTTGCCTGCACACACATTATTATATCGCTCTCCAGCCCTTTGCAAACAAACTGACTCCTGCTTTGCAGTCAAATCTTTCAAATATTGACTCATCGGTCCAGAGTACCTGCTGCCATCTTCTACACTCCTATGTTTTCATGCATTGGAAGTGGAAAGAAGGGTAAAGTCGGGTACACACGATCAGATTATCGACAAATTTTCATCCGTTTTTTGTATGCTGCTAGTCTGATATCGAAAGTGAAGAGATTATTCAACATACGAAAATTCTCGTATGACATAATTCAACTCCCGAAGTGATGTCATGTGTTGAATTGTTTTGTGTTCTTTCGTTTCTGAGCATGCGTAGTCTTGCTCTTACGATTTATTTTGGATGAAAACTATACTAATTGAATGAAAATCGGACGTTGTGTTCACGTACGACAACATTTGTAGAGCATGCACATCCAGTTTTTGTCATCCGAAAATTCAGAATCGGCTGTCGAAAGCACCACACTAATGCTGGCCATACACTATACGAAAAATCGGCCGAAAAATCGTTCATATAGACACTTCATTTGTTTTTCGGCAAGTTAATGGGCACAAATCGGTGGAAAAAAAACGAACGGCAAATTTGGAAAATTTCTGCCGAATGTACGATAAATTGCAAGGTTAATGTGTTTCCCGTCCGAACTGTCTGCACTAGGTAGTTGTAAAAAAACGAACAAAAAATTATTTATTTATGTCCACTGAACGATTTATCGGTCATTACATGATGGCACGATCGTTTTCGTTCACAATCGAACGTTCGTTTTTCGAAAATGTGTTCGGCCGATTTTTCGTATAGTTTATGGCCAGCATTACGATCAGAAAATCGGCAGATCATTCATCAGACAAAATTTTACTCCCGATTTTCTGATTATGTGTACGAGCCTTTAGTGACTCACTGGCTGCGATTGACAGTGCTGCTATCTCTCTGTCCAATGAGGAAAGAGAGAGCCAAAAGAGCTGCTGTTCTTATGGACAGCGCTGGATCGAGATCGGGCTCAGGTAAGTATAAAGGGGGTTGGAGATGCATGCAGAAGGTTTTTTCACGTTAATTCATAAAATGCATTAAAATAATTAGAAACCTTCAGAACCACTTTAAAATGCATCTGTGTAGTTAACTCTGTCCATCACAGCTTAATCTGAGAACCTTCAAAGAGGAATAGGGTGACAGCCAAGAGGGTGACACCACTGTAAGTTTGACCTATGTAACCAAATATATACATATTATTTTCTTTTTGTTTTGGTTTACATTGTTTAGCTGCTTTACTCCATAGACCATGGCCACAAATATCCTGGAAATCAATATTGCACGTTTACCACATGCAGCCAGCAGGTGATGTGCTCTATGGTAGCTCAGTGGTTTGAAAAGTCTGTTTTTTACAACTGCTAGGCAAAAAAAAGACAACAGAATGAGTCAAAGGATGGATACCCCATTCACATTCATAAAGATGGCAATGTCTGGCAAGCAGACCTAACATCAAATAATAAATAAAACCAAACTGCTACTGTACTATTTTCCCATCACCTGGTATGGACTCCTTACTGCTGCCACTGGCTGCTGTCTTCATTTTTGGTTCCTATTCTTTAGCACAACTCATGTAGAGACACTGATTGACTGCAGGCCCACCGGTCTCATAGAGGGCTACAGCGAAATGCATTGGAAGACCAGAGAATCATCTGATCCCCATCATCTGATGTGAGCTCTGGCTGCCCTGGAGAGAAAAGTATAATAAAAGCAGCGCTAAGGTTGCAAAAAAAGGAAGGTGATAAAGCTATATGTAATATAAACATATAAGTGACATAATAACATAGAATTATATGTGATACAAACATGTAAGTGACATAATAGCACAAACTCAAATCATAATAAATGTGAATAAATTATATAGTGTATGTTATGTCACTTATATGTTTATATTACATATAACTTTATCACCTTCCTTTTTTTGCAACCTTAGCGCTGCACTTATTATACTTTACATACTTAGCTTTTTTGTCTACAGCCGTGCTGGCTGCTGGGTTGCGGAATCACAGCACAGTATACACTTTTTAATATTCATGCCCTGGAGAGAAAGCATGCCTACAGGACGCTCCCAGGTGGCAAACCTTTTCTCCTTCTTGTCTCTAAAGTATAAAATAGCTCATGACACTGAAGAGAGGTTTTGATTAAAACACCACGAAGAAATTGCCCAAGATCTTTTTGGTTTAGAAGCACATATATATGTCTGCTCAGTGAGACAGTCAGATTCCACCTGCGTAGTATTCTCTGATCCTTCACTAGACTAGTCTGACCCTGTAACATTTTGTTACAGCTTTTCCAATTACGTTATCCAGAGATTTAAATATTCTCATTAACAAACCTCATGTATTTAGCAAACTGCACCTTCCTGCAGATTGGGGCTTTTGCCACTCACTCCCTCCCTGCTTTCATTTAGAGAGATTTCTCTTTGCATGGATATCACATGTAAAGAATTGATAAGACTCCAATTCTGACAGATGACAAGATTATCATACCAACATCTATCACCCTATGATGAGGGACAATCAATACTGTTATGTAATAGGAATTTCGAATGAGCCATGTAGCAAATTACATTTTTCTATCGGTGGGTGGTTGATTTTGAGTCTATAATTTTGTTCAATTTAATTTCCAACATGGATTAATTCTTCATAATGATTTTTAATAAACATTTCCTCTCTGCAGTGATGGAAAGGAAAAAAATAATTCCTGTCAATCCTATTAATACCCATTGATTTCCTCTTTTATTTAAATGTTTAGACTAAAAATATTATATTATACTGTGTATATATAGAATAACCCCCCTTACATTTGGAAAGTGGCCGCATCATTCCTCTAAAACATTGGTGGTCAGCTTTCTTCATATAGGGGGGCCTCAAGTGCTGCCCCTGACATCACCAAAGAACCTCCCATCACATGTGTAGCGCCACCCCCGTGAGGGCCGCTAGGTGATGATTGACCCCAAAGATTGCCCTGAACCTGCAAGGCTTCCGACACCTCTGACACCCTGGATTCGGACATGTTTCAAAGTTAGTAATGCAATCACACAAACCAAACTACAATAAAGTAACAAATTGTATTTACTGTAGAGTTCTTTATGCATATAAGGCAGTAAAAACTTGGCAGATATAATTTTTTGGTATTACACTATCACAATTAACACAGAAATGTATTGCAAGTAAAATTACATTAAATTGAAAGTTGTAATCAGTTAAACCTGAAAGCGAGGTTATGACCACAGGTGTGAAAAGGATGGAGACCTTTTTATATCAAACTATTCCCTTTCAAACGCTGACGCTACAGGCACAATATATACAGTGACAAATATAGAATCAACCGAAAAGGTAACACTGGTACCTTTGGGAAGGGTTCCCCTTTGATGGGTGCAGATGTTATGTACCAAGTTCTTTAAGTGGGGGGGGGGGTGATGGTGGAGAAGTCTTTGGGGTGTAGAGATTCTGGGTCTTCAGCTAGCTTAATACTGTAAAGAGCAAGTGCAAACCGGACTGACAGGAAGCTGGAAGGGATGGATGTGTCAACCCATGCTCACACGCCGGATGCTTTCCCCACTGCCTAGGCCTGCAGCGCTGGCTCATACTCCTCTGACAGACCGGGGCTCTGCTTACAGCTGAAGGCCTTGGTTCCAAGAAACAGACTCCTCCCCGGGTCAGGCTATATACATTTGTGCTCCCAATAGCCCCCTCTCTCTCTTCAGTTCGGGTCCTCTTTATTCCCCTCTACTAGTCCTTGGTTCTACAGAAATAAATAACCTACATTTCTTGGGCATTGGGTCAGTTCAGCTAGATCATCTGCTAAGCATCTTACAGATCTGTCTCTTGCTTGTTGATCTTGGGTTTCCAGGATTTCTAGGCTCAATAACTTTTAGGCTGGTTGAGAAGCTGGCAGATACAGTATCTCACAAAAGTGAGTACACCCCTCACATTTTTGTAAATATTTTATTAAATCTTTTCATGTGACAACACTGAAGAAATGACACTTTGCTACAATGTAAAGTAGTGAGTGCACAGCTTGTATAACAGTGTAAATTTGCTGTCCCCTCAAAAAAACTCAACACACAACCATTAATGTCTAAACCACTGGCAACAAAAGTGAGTACACCCCTAAGTAAAAATGTCCACATTGGGCCCAATTAGCCATTTTCCCTCCCACGTGTCATGTGACACGTTAGTGTTACAAGGTCTCAGGTGGGAATGGGGAGCAGGTGTGTTAAATTTGGTGTTATCACTCTCATTCTCTCATACTGGTCACTGGAAGTTCAACATGGCACCTCATGGCAAAGAACTCTCTGAGAAAAAAGAAAAGAATTGAAAAAGAATTGTTGCTCTACATAAAGATGGCCTAGGCTATAAGAAGATTGCCAAGACCCTGAAACTGAGCTGCAGCATGGTGGTCCAGATCATACAGCGGTTTAACAGGACAGGTTCCACTCAGAACAGGCCTCGCCATGGTCGACCAAAGAAGTTAAATGCACGTGCTCAGCATCATATCCAGGGGTTGTCTTTGGGAAATAAACATAGGAGTGCTGCCAGAAGGGATGGGGGGTCAGCCTGTCAGTGCCCAGACCATACGCCGCACACTGCATCAAATTGGTCTGCATGGCTGTCGTCCCAGAAGAAAGCCTCTTCTAAAGATGATGTACAAGAAAGCCCGCAAACAGTTTGCTGAAGACAAGCAGACTAAGGACATGGATTACTGGAACCATGTCCTGTGGTCTGATGAGACCAAGATAAGCTTATTTTGTTCAGATGGTGTCACGCGTGTGTGGCGGCAACCAGGTGAGGAGTACAAAGACAAGTATGTCTTGCCTACAGTCAAGCATGGTGGTGGAAGTGTCATGGTCTCGGGCTGCATGAGTGCTGCCGCCACTGGGGAGCTACAGTTCATTGAGGGAACCATGAATGCCAACATGTACTGAAGCAGAGCATGATCCCCTCCCTTTGGGATTGGGTCGCAGGGCAGTATTCTAACAGGATAACGACCCCAAACATACCTCCAAGGCGACCAGTCCCTTGCTAAAGAAGCTGAGGGTAAAGGTGATGGACTGGCCAAGCATGTCTCCAGACCTAAAACCTATTGAGTATCTGTGGGGCATCCTCAAATGGAAGGTAGAGGAGCGTAAGGTCTCTAACATCCACCAGCTCTGTGATGTCGTCATGGAGGAGTGGAAGAGGACTCCAGTGGCAACCTGTGAAGCTCTGGTGAACTCCATGCCTAAAAGGGTTAAGGTAGTGCTGGAAAATAATGGTGGCCACACAAAATATTGACACTTTGGGCCCAATTTGGACATTTTCACTTAGGGGTGTACTCACTTTTGTTGCCAATGGTTTAGACATTAATAGCTGTGTGTTGAGTTATTTTGAGGGGACAGCAAATTTACACTGTTATACCAGCTATACACCCACTACTTTATATTGTAACAACGTGTAATTTCTTCAGTGCTGTCACATGAAAAGATATAATAAATTATTTACAAAAATGTGAGGGGTGTACTTTTGTAAGATACTGTATAACCAAATATAGACCAGAATAGAATTTCTGAATATTACTGCCTCTACTTATACTGCAGGTTTTCTTCTTTCCAATGCCTCCTTATTGTACAGAAAGGTCCAAAATCAGAGTGTCCACTCATTGTGTTTTAGCACTACATGTACATAATATATGAGGCTATTGGCTGACACTACAACACTTCTTACTGTATTGTGCTTCATTTTTATCATTGGCCATTATTATCTTGTAAACGAAATAATAAATTCAACAGAAAAATCGTTCCTGAAGCTCACTACCATAAATCATGGCTAAAAGATTGGAGCGAACACATCATTATCTCTCTTGTTGCAGAGCTTTGCCAAGTTTTTACAGTTTAATATACTGGACTCTTCCAAGTGCAAATGTGATGACAGCTCTGAGAGCCAAACTTTTTCAGAAGTTGTCATTAATTCTATATTTGATTTTGGCAGAGATTTTCTATCACACTAAAATAACCTTCACCAATATTGTGGCAGGATTAAAATGCAGGGTATGTTTTCCTGGTTTTCAGAGCCCAGTGCTGTCTATTAATGAATGGAGAGAGTTCAAGAACAACTCCTGGAAACAAGGAAAATCATTCAGAGAGATGCCTGTTCTTTTCAGGAAAAACTGTCAAAATCCAGCTTTATACCATTGATGGTGTTTTGTTCCATGTACGGCCGGCTTAAAGGAGAAGTAAGGGATTTCTTTTTTTTCCCTGAATCTGTCTGATTACAATAGTTGGATATTGAGATTCTCTCTACTAAGCTGTTGGAAGGAAGAAAATCAACAGATTTTCTATTGTGCAGTCCGCGAGCTGAACAGAAAAAAATCTAGTCATGTTATGCTCATAGGTTTTAGAAGTTACTGTAGGTTCAAGGTGGAACTTGAATTAAAATTGCCTCGTTTGATTGGGTAGACCACCACCTTCAGATTAAAAAATAAAACATTAGAGTAAAGAGAAAGTGAATAAAAAAAATGAAAGAAAAAATTAAAATACACTTATCTTACACCAGCCTTCCTATAGGTGCTTTTTCAGGATTTATGGAACATGTGAATTTTAATAAACCAAAGCACAGGAGATAATGAAATTATAACATTAAAGTGGTTCTAAAGGCAGAAATTTGTTTTACCTTAATGCAGTGGCAGCTGGTGGGGTTTTTTTTTTGGAGGGGGGGTGGCAAACAACCACCCCCCCCCCAGGCAGGCGGCGGCGTGGCACTACTGAACCCCCCAAGTTTGATTCATGGACGCCTGACACTTCTTGAATGCAAAGAGATTTTATTTCTCTTAAACAGAACTTTGGGAGAGAGGGTTAGGGCCAGGACATCCTTAGGTAGTTGCAATGTTAATTGGCAGACTCAGAGACTTCTACAGGTAGACAGCCCTGCAGGGAAAGGCATCCAGCAAAACGCCACATCTGCATGTTAAGAATGCTGTCTCCTATGGCAACAGTCTTTCACAGTTTCTAACACAAGGTATAACAGTTCCGTTACTTCCACTACAATCACTTCTTGCAGTTCTTCAACCCACTGAGCTTCCAGTCTCTCTCTCACTAGGCTAGATGATTAATTGCCACTGAATCCCTTGAGCTCTTCCAATCTTCACTGTAGTATTTTCCTCAAGCGTTACCCCCGCTTCCCTGCTGGGTCCCTAGCTTGGCACTGCAGATACTTATCAAGCTTCACCCCACTGGCCTGCTCGGTCCCTGGCTTGACACACAAGGCTGCTCTGCAAGCGTCACCTTCGATGGCTGGGTCCCTGGCTTGATACCCGCTGAAGTTTCCCGATTCTTCACCATCCCCGGTTGGTGAGAATTCTGCTCCAGAACTTGCTTCAGTTACTCACTTTTGTCCCTGGTAATAAGGTGGATGGTCCCTTAGTGGTGACAGCTTCCCTCTACCTCCGACCACGACAGATTCTCCGGCAGGCAGAACCGTCACTTCTGATTGGACTGCAAGCCGCAATCCCAACCCTATGCTGCTCTCTTGCTTCTGGATAGACCCTCAGGCAGCCTAGCAGCCAGATGTGCCCAGGATAGGCCCAAACTCCAGCCTAGCAGCCCGGGGAGTACAACGCACATCCACCCAGACAGCCGTCCAGGTTATATAGGTTCTCCCAGCAGGCCAAGTGATTTAAGAAAACCCCTGCCCATTGGCCGAGATATCCCATATACGCCTAATCTGTCCTTACTTTGCCCTTGTCGTATCAAATGCCACCAGGTACCCGGCCATCTAGTGGCAGAAGAGAGAAGTGCAGCAATTCCAGGATTAGGGTGAACTCAATTGATCCCCAACAATGAGCCAAGGTAAACTACACCTGGCAGGTAAATTTAGGAGCAACCCTGCCTAAACATCAGGATGCTATACTTGTATTCATAGAAAAGTGGTTCAGAGGCAAACTGCCCATTCACACAAGTCCCTACGAAAATGATAGCCACCCAGCTGCAATGCTAATTCAATCATTAAAATGCTTTCTGTGTCACCAACCCAGACAAAGCATGCAGTCAGTGAAGTGGGAACTTGAAACTAGGTATGCATGCTTGTTCTGAATCAGTGATGGTTCAGAGAACACTGTAGTCATTAAATTAGCAATGCTAGTTGGGCTTCCAGCATTTTGAAAAAGAGAGGTCATCAGAGGAAGCTTATGTATATTGCTTAGCATAAGATTCATTTTAGAAAGCGTATCTCATACCCCCTTATTGCACCAACGAAAGTGCCATCGTGGCATGTTTACTGATTCAGAGACTTTTCATACTCACACGTCAACGTGTGCCATATTTATGTGCACAGCGGGTATTATTAATGAGATGTTGTGGATGTTCTGATGCACTATTCGCAGCAGCACCCAAAGGAATTTTGTTATACCTCTGGCAGGAGGAAACAAAAAGGTAGTTTGCAAACGATATCAAAGTAAACTCAGCGTGCTGAACCAAACTAAGGATTGCTATGAAGGCTAATGAAGTGAGATGTGAAATTCATTGCTATATTTTCCCATAAATGTATTGAAATAACTGGTTTAACACCTGATATTTTCTTTTAATATAAATTATGCACTGGTAGCTGTAGGTAAGTCTTTCACAAGCCAATGAAAATCTAGCCTGAACATACAGTATAATGAATGAAACATCCATGCTCAGTGTTAAAACCTTGAGAAAATCCAGGAGATACAGTCAGCTGAAGTTATATGCAAATCTTTTCTTTACGATAATTTTTATTAAAGTTATCAAAAAAGAGTATGAAAGTACAAAACAGTATACAACGGTCTTTCTTTGGTCAATCTCTGCATACAATACTGGTTACAATTGATGGAACTGTACCTGTCAATAGCATATAGCCTAATAAGCAACTTATTATGTGGACAGGTAGCTAAGGCATAAGTTACATGTGTCCTAAGCATTCTCCAAAAACATATATATTTGAGAAAAAAAAAACAACACGTAGGAAGAAACTTTGAGGAAAACCAAATAAGGACAAAGACATGTCTGTGTATATGTGATAGCAGGTAATTTACAGCAACCTGTTTAACTCTGTGGACTTCTTCTAACACTATACCAATGTAACCGGTGGAAGAAGTCACACCAGACCAACAGTGGCCTAAAAGTAACACCAGCATCTGAGACAGAAATAGTAGAAAGCAAAAAGAAAAGTGTGGTGGAGGGGGGAGAACAAAGCAGGAGAAAAGGTGAAAAGTACAAGACATGCACCCACTATGTGTTGTACCAATAACCCTCCGTCCTGATTAGGAGGGTCCTGAAAGGTTTTTTATCCAGGGATCCCATGTTTTCTCAAAGTAGGCTAGCTTATTCCAGAGAATGGCCACTATTCATTCATTGATCATGATCCATGTCAATTTGGCCTTTAAAAGGTCAAAGGGGATCATGGGGGACATCCAGGATCGTGCAATAGAAATCCTGGCTGTGGTGAAAATAAATGAGATCTGGCGTTTCACGTGTCCCAGTTTGCCCTCCGCCGGCCCCCCCAGAAGGGCCTGCTGTGGGGTCTTGGTTAGATTCAGTTGGGTGAGTGAATAGATAAAATTATATGTGTGGATCCAAAACCATCTCACTTTGCTGCATGTCCACCAGGTATGGAGAACTGTCCCCTCCTGACCGCAGCCACTGACCACAGTACTAGCCTGCTTGGCAATCTCTGTCCCGGGGAGGCCCCCAGAACAGTGGATGGCAAACAGGCTAGTACTCAGAGCCTCGATCAGAGACGTATTGATATAAGATTTAGAATTAAATTGGGCTAGTTTCCTCCATTCTGCTTCTTTCAACTCTCCCCCCAAGCCCTGTTCCCATTTTATCATATAAGGCAATTTGGTAGGACTGTCATAATGTATTGTATATACAGTGCCTTGAAAAAGTATTCACACCCTTGAAACTTTCCACATTTTGTCATGTTACAACCAAAAACGTAAATGTATTTTATTGGGATTTTATGTGATAGACCAATACAAAATCTAGTGCAACCAATTGCCTTCAAAAGTCACCTAATTAGTAAATAGAATCCACCTGTGTGTAATTGAATCTCAGTATAAATACAGCTGTTCTGTGAAGCCCTCAAAGGTTTGTTAGATAACCTTAGTGAACAAACAGCATCATGAAGGCCAAGGGACACACCAGACTGGTCAGGGATAAAGTTGTGGAGAGGTTTAAACTAGGGTCAGGTTATGAAAAAGAATCCCGAGCTTTGAACATCTCACAGAGCACTGTTCAATCCATCATCTGAAAATGGAAAGCGTATGGTACAACTGCAAACCTACCAGGACATGGCTCTCCACCTAAACTGACAGGCCGGGCAAGGAGAGCATTAATCAGAGAAGCAGCCAAGAGGCCCATGGTAACTCTGGAGGAGGTGCAGAGACCCACAGCTCAGATGGTAGAATCTGTCCACAGGACAACTATTAGTCGTGCACTCCACAAATCTGGCCTTTATGGAAGAGTGGCAAGAAGAAAGCCATTGTTGAAAGAAAGTGAAAAATGAAAAGGTTATGGCGCCAATGACTAGATATCCAAGTGCTGCACCTAAAATTAGTGGTATGTAAAGGGCGCTATCTGGATAAAACTAAATGTGTGATAAATTAATAATTTCTTATATAAATACAAGTGAGCAAAAAAACACAATTCATCAATATACATAAAAGTCCATAAATGTCTATATAGACAATTCTTCAATATGTGCTCCAACACAGTGCTTCTAAAATAATATGTGCTCCAAACTTCAAACACAATAGTGCTTCACCTGAAATGCGCTCACCAGAATTCCTCGGCCAACAAGTGACCATAAAGGATGTACTGTGAGAACCTTCTCAGACAAATAGGTATATCTCCACGTCTATTTCAGTCCTCCAAATGTAGATACCATACGATCAGAGTCGGATATGCAGTAATATGTGGAAGAAACCCTTTGCGGTATCAGATATCATCTGTCTCCCATCACTAGACTCTGTGGAATTGGCTCAGCCACAAAGAGTCACAGAAGGCAGGTATAGTGTAATATTGCTTTTTTATTCCTAAAAAGTGCACTTACACATGTCCATACGGATGCAAAAAGGCACAAAAGCAGCTCGAGAATCTGTAGAACCTATCCCGCACCTCTGTGTAACTAGTGGCATGCAGCGTGCATTCCAACTACCCAGCGGAAGTGGAGTCCTATCAATTTGCGCGTCAAGCCTCTCTTCTATGCATTTCATGCTCAAGCACGCGTCATCAGTAGGCCACTTCCTGATGACGCACGCTTGAGTGTGAAATGCATAGAAGAGAAGCTTGACACACAAATTTATAGGAGCCTCCACTTCCGCTGGGTAGTTGGAACGCATGCCGCTAGTCATACAGCGGTGCGGCATTACATTACATGCTTTATGGTCACTTGCTGGCCGAGGAATTCTGGTGAGCGCATTTTAGAGTCACTTCGGGTGAAGCACTATTGTGTTTGAAGTTTGGAGCACATATTGAAGAATTGTCTATATAGACATTTATGGACTTTTATGTATATTGATGAATTGTGTTTTTTTGGAGTGCAGTTTCCGAGAAGCCATGTGGGGGACAAATGTGGAAGAAGGTGCTCTGGTCAGATTAGACCAAAATTGAACTTTTTGGTCTAAAAGCAAAATGCTATGTGTGGCGGAAAACGAACACTGCACATCACTCTGAACACACCATCCCCACTGTGAAACATGGTGGTGGCAGCATCATGTTGTGGGGATACTTATCTTCAACGGGGACAGGGAAGCTGGTCAGTGTTGATGGGAAGATGGATGGAGCCAAATACAGAGCAATCTTAGAGGAAAACCTGTTAGAGTTTGCAAAAGACTTGAGACTGTGGCAAAGGTTCACCTTCCAGCAGGACAATGACCCTAAACATACAGCCAGAGTTACAATGGATTGGTTTAGATCAAAGCATATTCATGTTTTAGAATGACCCAATCCAAGTCCAGACCTACTGTAAATCCAATTGTGAATGTGTGGCAAGACTTGAAAATTGCTATTCACAGATGCTCTACATAAAATCTGACAGAGCTTGAGCTATTTTGAAAGAAGAATGGGCAAAAATGTCACTCTCTAGATGTGCACAGCTGGTAGAGACATATCCAAAAAGACTTGCAGCTGTAATTGCAGCGAAAGGTGGTTCTACAAAGTAATGACTTAGGGAGGCTGAATACAAATGTATGCCTCACTTTTCACATATTTTTTTGTAAAAAATGTTGAAAACCATTTATCATTTTCCTTCCACTTCACAATTATGTGCCACTTTGTGTTGGTCAATCACATACAATCCCAATAAAATACATTTACATTTTTGGTTTCAACATGACAAAATGTGGAAAATTTCAAGGGGTATGAATACTTTTTCAAGGCACTGTATCTTAGATATGTGGCCAGTATGCTTATGTACAGTTCTTCACAAATACTCCATAGGAGTAGAGGAAGTAAAGCAAAAAAAAGCTGCTTCCCAAGTCCTGGAGCACGAGACCAATGGATCTGGCTATAGTAACCCAAAAAAAACAGACAACACCAGTCTTGGAGTACATCAGAAATAGAACTGCTTTATTTGAGAAACGCACTGAATTTATACAGAAAACCATCGGAAAAGGGCTACTTCCATTATCTCAGACAATGGTCACCTTAATGAGTGGAGCTATTCCTATTATCATAACTATGACCACCTTAGACAGTCCAGCTCCCCCATTGGACTAACTTATGCATAAGAAGCCAAAAGCAATTAGTGACCAGCTCTGTCTGGATAACTTAAGAACACATTAAAACACAGAGTTCTCCAGGCAATGGTTTTCCTGCAGCCCAAAGTCAGTGACAATTGGGTTGCCCAACAGAGGTATATACAAATCTTTTTAGTAAAATTCAAACCAGTTCCACCTCCAAAACCTCCCTTTTAGTCCTCACTGACCAATAAGAAGGCTCAAGAGGCACAAGGGGCAAGGCAAAACTCAATCTTTGGAGAAGAATTCAGGAATAGCAACTTCACCTTCCTATATCTCTGGATCTACTGATCATTTTGAAATGGAGTTTTCACCTCAACATCTTCCTCTTATAAATTGCCCTGATTTGTGGCAGGTTTATTAAAAATTAAAAATTGTTTAACCAATTGATTATTTAAAAAGGTTCATGCTGGAGAGAAGCTTCAATTCAAAATTTGTAGAGATGGATTAAAGCAAGTCTCTCCCCTATTTTACAAAAATTCTGTAAAAAAAAAAAAAAAAAAAAAAAAAGGTTTCTTGCGACGCCAGGATCGCATAAGGGAAGACTTTCTTTTTTTAAACAGATAATTTTGGATGGCGCATGCACAAGTTGAGCCAAATTATGTCATGTGCTCCATCTCAGGCATGCGCAATAGAAATATATTGTGAGCTAAAACCGGCACGAGCGTGAGGGCACAGGCAGCAGAGTGGCAGCATGAAATGGATGAAAGGAGAAGGAATGGCAGCTTGGAGGTAGGAAGGTGTGCAATTTCTGTTCAATTGAGGGCAGTGCGATTTTTCAGCCCATTCATTTGAATGGACTGAAATGGCACTGGATCACACAAAAAGAATTGCACGCACTACTTTTCAACAATGCACTACACCAAATAGCATGATACTGCAGTACCAAGCGATCTGGTACAGGCAAATGCTCTACAAACTCACAGCAGATTGCACAGGCAGTGCATGTTAAGTGTAGTGCGGGAAATGCGCACAGAATGCTCCTTTGCTGCACTGCATTCAGGTGTGATCTGGCCCTAAAACACTGTACAGGAATCATCTATGTTTATAAGCAAAGTTTTTTTTAAATATAAGTATACATTTTGCAGGTTATACAATGATCTAACCACATTCACGTGTATATCTAGAAAATAAAGAGATATTTACTTTAAAGAGCAACAGTGCTTGTAAATATGAGTCCATATTTGCTACCTAATGACTCTGCGCATAGTTACATGTTGTTATCATTGTCAGGATAAAGTTAAAGGAGTTGTAAAGGCAGAAGATTTTTAATCTTAATGCATTTTATGCATTAAGATATAAAATCTTCTGTTTGCAGCAGCCTCCCCAGCACCCCCTAATTACTTACACATGCCCCATCTCGATCCAGCCATGTCCACGAGTTAGCCGATTGCCTCAGTCACAGCAGCGGTGCCATTGGCTCCTGTGGCTGTCAATCAAAGTCAGTTAGCCAATCAGAAGAGAGAGGGGGCCCGGGTTGGGGCTCCGTGTCTGAATGGACACGCAGAGCTGTGACTCGGCTCAGGTACCCCACAGCAAGCTTGCTGAAGGGGCACTCAACAAGAGGGAGGGGCCAGGAGCAGCAAAGAGGGACCAGAGAAGAGGAGGATTTGAGCTGCTCTGTGCAAAGCCAATGGCACAGAGGAGGTAAGTATAATATGTTTGTTATTTAAAAAAAAAAAAAAAAAACAAGGTTTTACAATCACTTTAAGGCCACAGCTCTAGGTATGCTTAGTGTAAGCCTTTTGAATTGCTGTGCATACAAACTAAACCCTCAGCAGGATACCCATAAACCCAATTTTTCTAGCAAGAGTTTGGACTCTTTGCAGATCAGGCTAAAGAGCACATACATCTAAACTTCAAACAACTTAATATATCAATAATATGCATATATGCTGTTTTATCTGCTAAATAATTTGTATTTATGTCTACCCAGTCCTGAACCCAGACAGCAAGCAATTGTGCTGTAAGTCTGAAAATGACTTGCTAATTATTGCTAGACTTGCCAGGTTTCACAAGTCTGTTGCACAATTGCAGCAAGTCTGCATTGCATGACTCCAGATCAACTTTCTTTGCAAACATTCTGCAAGTCTGCTTCAGGTCCTGGTTCAGTTATGTGGTGCAATAGTCATCCCACCACAGGGGGCACTGTGGCTGAATTTTCATGCTGTAGACTTGCAAAGTTCTTGCTGTAGACTCACCGCTGTAACTTTGCTTTTTCTAAAGACTTGCCGCACAAATTTGCTACAAATTGGAAAAGTGTCAACTAGAGCTTGTGCTTCAAGTGTTCTGCACGTGTACAACTTGCCATTGAAAATGTGCAGCGAGTTAACAGACTTACAATTCTACACTGCCAAAAAATTTGTGGCAAGTTATCCTTGCTATCTGGGGAAATATACACAGACATACCAGACAACACAGTCAAATTGGTGACCTGGCACTTCTTTGGGACAGTTAGGCGAAACAGTCTGGTCATATCCTTCTCCGGCCTGATTGGCCAATTCTGTCAAAGCAGTAGCACACTGTTAAGTCATTCTTGTTTTCACTCTGCTCTCCTCCTGTTAGAATGTGTCTTGCCAGTTTAAATTTGTTGATAACTAATCTGCCTTCCCTCTCCAATCTGAGTGCTGTTGTACTGGAGATTACCAGATGCTGATACCAAAATACACTAGTTACAGTTTTACATTTTTAAAATGGTTTTGATATATATTTGTTGGGTTACTTGGCGGTTTATATACAGTATCTGCACACAGTGTTAAAGTGGTTATTAAGCCACTCTAATCTGTATACACCATCAGCACTGCCTCCTATTGTAGTAGCTGCAAATACCCCATTTCACTGTCGAGATTACGATCACATGACTGGCCAGCTTTCTCCTTTTACCCTCTGATAGATGCAGTGGGTGGGGCTGAGATTCCTCTGCTGATGTCATTCTGGAGGGGAGGAGGAGAGGAGGAGAAAGCTGGCTGGTTATGTGATTGTAATCTCGGCTCTTAAATGAGGTATTTACAGCATTTATATTTATAAATCATTTACAGAGGGGGACACTGCAATAGGAGGAAGTGTTGATGGTGTATATAGGTTAGTGTTATGAGAGCAGCAGGAGGGGGGAGGGGTGGCTCACACACAGACAGAGAGAGGAGGGGGGAGGAGGACACAGGAGCAGAGAGGAGAGCAGATAGCAGGCTGCTGATGACAGAGGCACGTAAACCGACCACTGTGTCTGGTCTCAACATCCATGATACACCGTGGTCAGTTTACAGAGGGGTGGGGAGAAACTGGCAGGATCAGCCAGGTTGTTTAGGTGTTACAGGGTGCCAAATGACACAGGGCAAGCACTGTGTAATATAACATGCTTTAAAGAAGCAGGATCCATTTTTTAGGGGGGGTTAACAAACGCTTTAAAGTAGTTGTATATCCCTTTTTTAAATTTTTACCTACAGGTAGGCCTATAATAAGGCTTACCTGTAGGTAAAATGAATATCTCCTAAACCTTCGCGGTTTAGGAGATATTCGCCCTGCATGCAGCCGCTGACGTCAGCGGCGCATGTGCAGTAAAGGTTCAGCAAAGCTACGGCATATCGTGCCGGACCTTCCCAGAACTGAGGACATCATCGTAGCTCCGGCCACTCACAGCACCGGAGCCGTGAGCCTGGAAGAAACGCTGAGGGGAAACTGTCAGTTCCCTTGGCGTTGACCGGGATGCAATGCGAGGACCTCGTTCCAAGATAGGTATTTCAGAATGAGCTAGTATGCGGTGCATACTAGCTCATTATGCCTTTGCCTTACAGGGTTTTGTTTTCCATTTGCGGGTATACAACCGCTTTAAAGCAGTAGTATATCGCACCAATTTTTGATTTTCTTTTAAAACCCTGCGAGGTAAAGGCATAATGTATTAGTATGCATCGCATACTAACACATTATGACATACTTACCATAGAGCGAAGCCCTCCAGCATCGCGCTGTCACCACTGACAGGTGCTTCCACCTTCACCCGGTCTTCCTTCCAGGTTCATGTCCTCCGGCTGTCTGATTGGCTGTACCACGATGATGTCACTCACACAGGAGTCACCGACCATGACATGGAGCTCTGAAGGGACGGGAAAGGTATAACGTCCCTTGAGAGCACATGCGCTGGTGGCGTCAGCAGCTGCATGCAGTGTGAATATCTTCTAAACTGTGCAGATTTAGGAGATATTAACTGTACTTACAGGTAGTGTCAAAAAAGGGTTTACTTCCACTTGAAGCTTTAAAAGGTTTACAAGTTAACCTCTTCGCGCCCACGATATAGCCAAAAGATGGCTACAGCGTGGGCCTAAATTTCTGGGAAGGCGTCCATTTAAGTCCTTCCAAGCATGTGCTGCCTGTGTGCCCCCTGCAGGGCATGGGCCGCGCGCTCTGTGATCAGCGAGTCCATGAGACTGGGTTGATCACAGATCAGAGTAAAGGGCCGATACCAATCAGCTGTCAACCAATGACAGCTGATCACGTGATGTAAACAGAATTCTGCTATCGCCATTTTTTTCCCTCACGCTGAAAGCGTGAGGAGAAAAAAAAGCTGATTATCGGCTTGTGTATATGGGACATTGGTCCTCCATATGGAGAGCCACTGCCGCCTCAGCAGTTTTCACCAGTGCCACCTACCAGAGCCCACCAGTACCACCTATCAATGCCCATCAGTGCTGCCAATCAGTGCCCATCAGTGCCTCATCATCAGTGCCACCTATCAGTGCTGTCTATCAGTGTCACCTACCAGTTGTTTCAGTGCCCATCAGTGCCACCTATCAGTGCCCTTCAGTGTCATCTATCAGTGCTCTTCAGTGCTGTCTATCAGTGCCCATCAGTGCCACCTATCAGTGCAGTCTCATCAGTGCCTCTCGATCAGTGCCCACCAGTGCTGCCTCATCAGTGCCCATCAGTGCCACCTATCAGTGCTGCCTTATCAGTGCCTATTAGTGCAGTCTATCAGTGCCCATCAGCCGGTGCCAGACTGGGAATAAAAAACAGCCCTGGAAATAATTTCATACCAGGCCCATAGCTTTATTATACCAGCCCAACAGTATAACGTCATTATTTTCTTGTTAATAAAAGGGAAAACCATGCATTTTAAAGCACATTTGAAGAGCCTATTATATATAGATAAAAGAGATATGAAAGCACATAGGGCTAGGGATATATATATATATATATATATATATATATATATATATATATATACAGTATCTCACAAATGTGAGTACACCCCTCACATTTTTGTAAATATTTTATTACATCTTTTCAGGTGACAACACTGAAGAAATGACACTTTGCTACAATATAAAGTAGTGAGTGTACAGCTTGTATAACAGTGTAAAATTTCTGTCCCCTCAAAATGGCCGCTATTATTTATCAGCACTGCCTTAAACCTCTTGGGCATGGAGTTCACCAGAGCTTCACAAGTTCCCACTGGAGTCCTCTTCCACTCCTCCATGACAACATCACGGAGCTGGTGGATGTTAGAGACCTTGCGCTCCTCCACCTTCCGTTTGAGGATGCCCCACAGATGCTCAATAGGGTTTAGGTCTGGAGACATGCTTGGCCAGTCCATTACCTTTACCCTCAGCTTTTTTAGCAAGGCAGTGGTGGTCTTGGAGGTGTGTTTGGGGTCGTTATCATGTTAGAATACTGCCCTGTGGCCCAGTCTCCGAAGGGAGGGGATCATGCTCTGCTTCATTATGTCACAGTACATGTTGCCATTCATGGTTCCCTCAATGAACTGTAGCTCCCCAGTTCCGGCAGCACTCACGCAGCCCCAGACCATGACACTCCCAACACCATGCTTGACTGTAGGCAAGACAAACTTGCCTTTGTACTCCTCACCTGGTTGCCACCATCTGAACCAAATAAGTTTATCTTGGTCTCATCAGACCACAGTACATGGTTCTAGTAATCCACTTCCTTAGTCTGCTTATCTTCAGCAAACTGTTTGCGGCCTTTTTTTGCATTATCTTTAGAAGAGGCTTCCTTCTGGGACAACAGCCATGCAGATCAAATTGATGCAGTGTGCGGCGTATGGTCTGAGCACTGACAGGCTGACCCCCCCACCCCTTCAACCTCTGCAGCAATGCTGGCAGCACTCGTACATCTATTTCCCAAAGACAACCTCTGGATATGACCCTGAGCACGTGCAGTCAACTTCTTTGGTCGACCATGGCCAGGCCTGTTCTGAGTGGAACCTGTCCTGTTAAACTGCTGTATGGTCTTGGCCACCATGCTGCAGCTCAGGTTTAGGGTCTTGGCAATCTTCTTTTAGCCTAGGCCATCTTTATGTAGACCAACAATTCTTTTTTTCAGATCCTCAGAGAGTTCTTTGCCATGAGGTGCCATGTTGAGCTTCCAGTGACCAGTATGAGAGAGTGAGAGTGATAACACCAAATTTAATGCACCTGCTCCCCATTCACACCTGAGACCTTGTAACACTAATGAGTCACATGACACCGGGGGGTGGGGGGGGGGGTGGCTAATTAGGCCCAATTTGGACATTTTCACTTAGGGGAGTACTCGCTTTTGTTGCCAGCAGTTTAGACATTAATGGCTGTGTGTTGAGTTATTTTGAGGGGACAGCAAATTTACACTGTTATACAAGCTGTACACTCACTACTTTACATTGTAGCAAAGTGTCATTTCCTCAGTGTTGTCACATGAAAAGATATAATAAAATATTTACAAAAATGTGAGGGGTGTACTCACTTTTGTGAGACACTGTATAACAGCAAATTCCAGTTAAAAGTGGAACAATCATCAAAGGGGACACCTGGGACTCTGGAGACCAGAGACCACCTCCCACAGAAAGAATACACTAAGGTAAGGGGGGGGCGGGTTACAGATATAAGGGGAAACCTTTTTATCAGTTCCCACTTACATTATTGTATTCAATCCCCCCTTACATCAGTGACCCCCCTCAGACTGGCCTGGTGGTGCTGTCACTGACCTCCTCTCAGGTGCACCTTGCAGGTCTCAGTCAGTGGGCTCCAGCTTGGCGGCTCTGGTTTTCCTATAGTCTCCTCTCCACAGTCCAGACATGTCTGACTTCTCCCATGACCCCCATCCCGGCGGCGCTCCCACTCTCGACTCCTCTCCAGACTCCCTCAGAAACTGCAGACAAGAGATGGTCAGAGGTTGCAGACATAATACAGGAGATGTCAGAGGCTGTGGGCATGGTACAGGAGATGTCAGAGGCTGTGGGCATGGTACAGGAGAAGTCAAGATGTCAGAGGCTGTGGGTATGGTACAGGAGATGTCAGAGGCTGCAGGCATGGTACAGAAGATGTCAGAAGCTGAGAGCATGATACTAAAGATGGTAAGAGAATGTAGACATAATACAAGAGATGGTCAGAGACTGCGGACATGATACAAGACATAAATGCAGCCTCACTGTGCCCATCAAATGCAGCCTTACTGTGCCCATCATTGCAGCCTTACTGTGCCCATCATTGCAGCCTCACCGCACCCATCATTGCAGCCTCACCACGCCCATCATTACAGCCTCACCGTGCCCATCATTGCAGCCTCACCGTGCCCATCATTGCAGCCTCACCGTGCCCATCATTGCAGCCTCACCGTGCCCATCATTGCAGCCTCACCATGCCCATCATTGCAGCCTTACCGTGCCCATCATTGCAGCCTTACCGTGCCCATCATTGCAGCCTCATTGTGCCCATCATTGCAGCCTCCCTACACTGACTGTGTCCGTCCATGCAGCAACACCAGTCAGTGCCTGGGTTACGCACAGTGGGCATCTCCCACTGTGTCATAGAGCTCAGTCTGAAATGTTCGGCAGCGCTCTGACAAAAGTCCCACACTCCTCCTAGACCAGCTCGTTCGATAGACAGAACACTACATCTATCACACAAGCTGGTCTAGGAGGAGGGTGAGACTTTTGTCACAGCGCGGGCGAACGTTTTAGACTGAGCTCCGTGATACAGCGGGAGACCGCTGTTTGTGTGACATGTACACAATGGAGGAGGGAGGGGAGCGCTGCAACCACAGCTCAGCTCAAAGCGGCCCCAGGGCAGGCAGCCTACTGGGAAATGTCCCAGTATCCCGGTAGGCCAGTCCGGCCCTGCCTATCAGTGCCCATCAGTGCAGCCTATCAGTGCCCATTAGTGCAGCCTCATCAGCGCATATCAGTGATGGAGAAAAATTACCTGTTTGCAAAATTATATAACAAAATATTAAAACAGTTTTATTTGTTTTTTAAAATTTTCGATCTTTTTTTTATTTGTTTAGCAAAAAATAAAAACCCCAGTAGTGATTAAATACCACCAAAAGAAAGCTGTATTTGTGTGAAAAAAATGATAAAATATTCATTTGGGTACAGTGTAGCATGTACTAGCATGACCGCCCAATTGTCATTCAAAGAGTGACAGCGGTGAAAGCTGAAAATTGGCCTGGGCAGGAAGGGGGTTTAAGTGCCCAGTAAGCAAGTGGTTAAACAAGCACAAAAACACATGACATAATATGTTATTACATAATGCTGTATAAAAAAAGAACATAACATTTTAAATAAGTAGGCACACATTATATTAAAAGTGTCACAAGATACAAGGCAGGACTAAATGTACAGAATTGCAAGGCAACAGTGTAATTAAACATGCTGAATGTCTCGGCTGGCGGCGGGCAAAAGCAAAAACATAGGGAAGTCCAACTGATACCAAAGATTACTTCAAATGCATGAAATAGCCAGACTAGCATCAAGACACACATTTGATCAGGAACTAACTAAATAATGTAAACCTCATTTAAAGTGATCACCTTGTAAAACAACCCATTCAGTTTTAAAAAAAGAAATGAAAGGCAAAATATTTTTGTATAGATATAAAAAAAAAAAAAATTATAAATACATTTTATCCCTTTTCTATAAGTTATCACATTCCCTCTGTTCTCAGCTGCTTTAGAGCTGGGGGAAGGAGAAGCAGAGGTACACTGAGCTTCCCAGTGAATTGCTGTGCAGCAAGGGCGTGTCAGGACAAGTCTAATCATTGGAGGAGAGCAGCCTGAGTTCTGAGCATAGCTAGAGAACTGTCCCCTGGTGTGTTCTCTTACTTAGTGTGGTCAGTTTTTAATAGGAACGCAAGGGGACTAGCAGGAACACCAGGGATTTCACATAAAGGAAGCAATAGAAAGAGAACAGGGTACTGTCTCATACAAGTACATGGTACAGCAGGCACATACCCGGAATATGAAATGTTGGGGTAACAAATGCTTTAAAGGGGTTGTAAAGGTAAAAATTTTTTCACCTTAATGCATTCTATGCATTAAGGTGAAAAAACTTTTGACAGTACCGGCGCCCCCAGCCCCCCCGTTTTACTTACCTGACGCCTCGAATCTTCGCTCCTCGTCCTCGTCAGCTTCATTGCAGCTCAGCCTGGTCGCTGATAGGCTGCAGTGGATGGATTGAAAGCAGCGCAGCCATTGGCTCGCGCTGCTGTCAATCACATCCGATGACGCGGCGCGCCGGGGGGCGGGGCCGAGTGATACAGCGAGCGGCTATAGCCGCCGGCTGTATCACGGGAGCGCGCCCGCAAGCACTCACCACCGTGCGAGGGAGCTCGCATGAAGGTGGTAAATGCTTGCGGGGAGGAGCTGAAACAGCCGCCGAGGGACCCCAGAAGACCAGGTTCGGGGCCACTCTGTGCAGAACGAGCTGCACAGTGAAGGTAAGTATAACATGTTTGTTATTTTAAAAAAAAAAAAAAAACATCTTTACAACCCCTTTAAATACTCCTGATTTAGCAGGGCATGGCACTGCAGTGTCGATTATTGTCCAGCAGATGGTAGAGGCTGCAGGATGAAGACGAAATGTCTTTGAAAATCCATGCACAAATTGACCTATAGAGGGAAACAAAATTCTTTCTGTTTACAAAATGGCAGTCTAGTGCCATTTGTGATTTCAAATAACATGGCATGTGTATACAGAGTGGTCCTTTAAGACAAGTAATTGTAGAAGCTCTGCCTTTTTTTACACAAGCACAGCAATCTGAATGCCCAGATATCATTTTCTTGGACATTCTCCCATGGCTGAGAGGAAGGAATAGGATTTGTGCTCAGAGACGAGATTAAAAATTAATGCAGGTGTATACATGACTGAAAATGTGATATCTATGATAACAGCTTCACTGATTCTACGGCAGGAAATCTAAAAAGAAGTCTAACAAATTGTATTCAGTTTTATTAATTCCACTTATCATTCCACACAGAAATCAAACGTTTAATTTGCACCAAGCAAGATGTGAGTGTTTTCTATGGGTGTAATTAAACCTTTGCTATCAATTATTTGGAGATAATCTGTGAGTCCACCTTTGGCTGGATATCCAGGTTGCAAAACTGACGTACTGGCTCTATGGCTGATGTCTTAATATACATCTCATATTTGTGCAGGGATCTCTCCCTAGTAATTGAGGGAGTTTTAAATATATTACTCCATGAATAAATAAATAGCTCAGATTGAACTATGGTGAAATGTTGAGTGCTCGGTTTGCCTAGTGCCCAGAAAACTCCTAATAGGCATTTGATGAATGTACGCCTTTTCCCTCTGTAATCAGCCAAGCTTGTTAATGCAAACCACTCTGATGTATTGGTTTATCAGCAGGTGGGATAAATAAGTCTTGCTTTTTTTGGAGAATATTCTAAAATATATCTAAAGCTCAAACTTTTGTTTTTATTTTTGTATACATAGTTACATAGTAGGTGAGGTTGAAAAAACACACAAGTCCATCAAGTCCAACCTATGTGTGTTATTATTTGTCAGTATTACATTGTATATCCCTGTATGTTGCGGTCGTCAGGTGCTTATCTAATAGTTTTTTAAACTATCGATGCCCCCCTGCTAAGACCACCGCCTGTGGAAGGGAATTCCACATCCTTGCCGCTCTTACAGTAAAGAACTCTCTATGTAGTTTGAGGTTAAACTTTTTTTCTTCTAATTTTAGTGAGTGGCCATGTGTCTTGTTAAACTTCCTTCCACCAAAAAGTTTTATCCCTATTGTGGGGTCACCAGTATGGTATTTATACATTAAAATCATATCCCCTCTCAAGCGTCTCTTCTCCAGAGAGAATAAGTTCAGTGCTCGCAACCTTTCCTCATAACTAAGATCCTCCAGACCCTTTATTAGCTTCGGTGCCCTTCTTTGTACTCTTGTAGAGTGGGAGAATTATCATTTAATCGCTGAAGTTAAACCCCTTTTTAATGCATGCCAATATTCTGTTTGCTTTGTTAGCAGCAGCTTGGCATTGCATTCCATTGCTGAGCCTATCTACTAGGACCCCCAGGTCCTTTTCCATCCTAGATTTCCCCAGAGGTTCCCCCCCCAGTGTAGAGATAGCCGGGCAGATTGAGGTAGAGATTTCCAGAGGATGGTAGAGGCTCTGGGGAAGTCCTGGAGACAAGCCTGGAAGGAGGACACAAGAGAGCTTGAGAGCAGGAGGTCTTGGGAGGAATGGAGAGGATGGTTTGGGTGATATTTGGAGACAAGTTTGGTGATGTAGCTCGGGGGCAGAGTTGTGAATGGCTTTGTATGTTGTGGTTAATATTTAGAATTTTATTTGCTGATTAATCAGAAGCCAGTGTAGGGATTGGAGGATAGGGGGGTCAGACACTGAGTGGTTGGTAAGGTAGATGAGTCTGGCAGCAGCATTCATAATAGACTGAAGAGGGGATAGCCTATGGAGAGGTAGGCCTATGAGAAGGGAGTTGCAAGGCATCAAGGCGAGAGATAACAAGGGAGTGGATGAGTAGTCTGGTTGTTTCATTATTTTAAAAGGGGCGAATTTTGGAGATGTTACGGAGGTGAAGGCTACAAGATTTGACAACAATTGGATTTGGGGCTGAAGGGACAGGTCAGAGTCTAGGATTACACCTAGTACCCTGGCATGAGGGGAGAGATTGATGGTTGCATTATTGATCTTGATGGAAAAGTCATGCAGGGGGGCACGGGCAGCGGGAAATATTATCAGAGAGATTCTATCTCCTTTGTTCTCAGAAAGGACAGAGCCATCTTTATTCAGGCATCATCCAAGGTCCCCGTCTACATTCTGGCCTGAGATGCTGGCACATTCATGACAACCCTGATGTCTGAGAAGTGCTTGGATGTGTTCACAAATATCCTTAACAGATCAGTGTCTGCTTCCGCCTTTCACTTTGGGATTTACGAGGTCTTAGTCCCCTTCACACCGGTGCATCTTGCCATGCGATTTAACAGGTCCAAATCACATGACAAGTCAAACCTTATTGTCGGCAATGCAATTGTTCAAATCGGTGCAACGCCAACTTTGCGGTGGCGCACCGATTTGAAAAAAAAGTTCCTGCAATATTTTTGGTGATTTCAGGTGCAACTTGCATAGACATCTGTGAATGAAGTCGCACAGATGTCAGCCAAGTTGCACCAGAAGTCGCACTGACACGTGGCTTTGAAATCATGCAATTTGAAGTGATGTCGCATGATTTCAAAGTCAGATTTGATGTGAACGGGGGCAGTTCTGCATAAAAACCAATTAACATCCAGATTGTATTGTCAAAGCTTAAAGTGATGCTAAAGTCTAATTTTTTTTTTCTTCAAAAATAACAAACTTGTTATACTTACCTGCTTTGTGCAGTGGTTTTGCATAGAGCAGCCCAGATCCTCCTCTTCTCGGGTCCCTCGCCTGAGCTCACGACCCCTCCCTCCTGCTGAGTGCTCCCACAGCAAGCAGCTGAGCTGAACTGCTGCTCTGTGTGTCCATTCAGACATGGAGCCATGGTTTGGCCCTGTCCCCTCTCTCTCTTCTCATTGGCTAACTGACTTTGATTGACAGCAGCGGGAGCCAATGGTGCCCCTGTTGTGTCTCAGCCAATCAGGAGGGAGATTCCCAGGCAGCCAAGGCACTCATGTAACCTCTCTGGATTGAGATGGGGCTCAGGTAATTATTGGGGCGCTGCAGCACACAGCAGGTATTTTATCTTAATGCATGGAATGCATTAAGATTAAAAAAAAAAAACCTTCTGCCTTTACAACCACTTTAACTGAACAAACGGTAGTTGGAAGCTGATTGGATACCATGCACAGAGGTACAAAGTTCTTAATCTGAAGGATGAAAAAAAAATACAGACTTGTTAAGTTTACTGAAAAGTCCAATTTAAGTAAAGTGATCATCTGGCCATTTTGAACAGTCATAGTGCTTAGTTAAGTCCTTTAATGGAGACATATCACTTGAGTCAAAAATGAAAGATGCTACAACACAGGGCATGGACTGATTAAAAAATCTGCCATTAAAGCTATTGAAATCCATGAGCAGCAGACAGATAGAATCACTTATGTCCGTCATGACATATTTTGCTGAACCTGTACAGAGACATTTTCCATTCACTGGAAAAATCAAAACACTCTTTGTAACCTCCAATTTGAAAGAAAGCCTTGGAAAACATTTGTGCTTTTGTTAACAGGCAGCTATGATAACTCTTAAAATAGAATACTAGATGAAAGAAATGGATGCCTATTCCTGTACAATTTGATGTTCCACAACATTGTATTTATTTAGTGCATCTTTCATCCACTTTAAACACAGTCATTTCGATCTGTTGATATCTGGAACTGATGCATCTATTTTTGTATCTTATCCAGAGACAAGGGTCTAATTTAGAATGTAGAACGAAAAAATGAGAGAAGACCGGTTCATATGGACCTACCTGGAGCTCCTGGAGCTCCTCCTTCACTGCCATCCTTCTTATGTGGTATCCCCCCATTTGCTAGTCCAAACTTACAAGATACTGAGGGTTGAGAACATAGTGATGCTTTTCTATGTATCTTATACACTTGAAACACACACACACACACAAAAAAAAAATCGCTCCAATTCTAAAGTTGCATAAACAGCAGCTGATGTTTCATTGTCCAGTTTACTACAAAATTCAACAATCCCCTCAAAAAAATACAAAATTAATTAAACAGTAACCCAAATATATATATATATATATATATATATATATATATATACAATTGATAAAAAAAGTCTACACACCCCGTTAAAATGTCATGTTTCTGTGATGTAAAAAAAAAAAAAAATGAGAGAAAGATAAATCCTTTTAGAACTTTTTCCACCTTTAACCCCTTTCCAAGCAGCCGCCGCAGTTGTACTGCGGCAGGTTGGCCCCCCTGGGCAAACCGACATAACTGTACGTCGGTTCGCATTTTGACCTATTGACCACTAATGGGTCTCCTCACTCAGTCAATCCCCTCCCCCCACAGTTAGAATCACTCCCTAGGGAACACAGTTAGCCCCTTGATCGCCCCCTAGTGTTATCCCCTTCCCTGCCAGTGACATTTAGGCTTGATTCACACCTATGCATTTTTAGTGCTTTTTGCATTTTGCACTACAGCCCATTTAATGTGGTTTCCTATGGAACATGTTCTGTAGAGAAAATATGCAAAATGCAAAAAGCACTAAGAATGCATAGATGTGAATCAAGCCTTACACAGTAATCAGTGCATTTTTATAGCACTGATCGCTGTATAAATGTCAACGGTCCCAAAAATGTGTCAAAATTGTCCGATCTGTCCGCCATAATGTCGTAGTCCCGATAAAAATCGCTGATCACCGCCAATACTAGTAAAAAAAAAAAATAACAAAAAATGCCATAAATCTTTTCCCTATTTTGTAGATGCTATAACTTTTGCGAAAAGCAATCAATATACGCTTATTGTGATTTTTATTACCAAAAATATGTAGAAGAATACATATCGGCCTAAACTGAGGAAAAAATTTGTTGTTTTTTTTTTTAAAATGAGGATATTTATTATAGCAAAAAGTACAAAATATTGTGTTTCTTTCAAAATTGTCACTCTTTTTTTGTTTATAGCACAAAAAATAAAAACCGCAGAGATGATCAAATACCATAAAAAAAAAATCGCTATTTGTGGGAAAAAAAGGATGTCAATTTTGTTTGGGTACAACATCGCACAACCGCACAATTGTCAGTTTAAGCGACGCAGTGCCGTATCGCAAAAAATGATCTGGTTATTGAGCAGCCAAATCTTCGAGGGGGTGAAGTGGTTAATGTGACCTATAAACTGTACAACTCAATTGAAAAACAAGCTGAAATCTTTTGGGGGGAGTAAAAATAAAAGACTAATATAATGTGGTTGCATAAGTGGGCACTCCATCTTATAACTGGGGATGTAGCTGTGTTCGGAATCAAGCAATCACATTCAAACTCATGTTAAATAGGAGTCAGTACACACCTGCCATCATTTAAAGTGCCTCTGATTAACCCTAAATAAAGTTCAGCTAGTACGTCTTTCCTGACATTTTCTTAGCCGCATCCTACAGCAAAATCAATGGTCCGCAGAAAGCATCCAAAGCATCAGAGGGATTTCAGTGTTAAATGGTATCAGTCAGGAGAAGGGGAACAAAAGAATTTCCAAGGCATTAGATATACCATGGAACACAGTGAGGACAGTCATCATCAACTGCAGAAAATATGGCACGACAGTGGCATTACCAAGAACTGGACGTTCCTCCAAAATTTATGAAAAGGCGAGAAGAAAACTGGTCAGGGAGGCTGCCAAGAGGCCTACAGCAACATTAAAGGAGCTGCAGGAATATCTGGCAAGTACTGGCTTTGTGGTACATGTGACAACAATCTCCCGTATTCTTCATATGTCTGCGATATGGGGTAGAGTGGCAAGATGGAAACCTTTTCTTACGAAGAAAAACATCCAAGCAAAAACACATCTGAAGTCTCCCAAAAGCATGTGGGAAAATGTATTTGATGAATGAAACCAAGGTTGAACTTTTTGGCCGTAATTACAAAAGATATGTTTGGAGCAAAAAAAAACAACATTGCACATCACAAAAGAACACCATACCCACAGTGAAGCATGGTGGTGGCAGCATCATGCTTTGGGACTGTTTTTCTTCAGCTGGAACATGGGGCCTTAGTCAAGGTAGAGAGAATTATGAACAGTTCTAAATACCAGTCAATACTGGCACAAAACCTTCAGGCTTCTACTAGAAAGCTGAACATGAAGAGGAACTTCATCTTTCAGTATGACACCGACTCAAAGCATACATCCAAATCAACAAAGGAAAGGCTTCACCAGAAGAAGATTAAATGGAATGGCCCAGTCAGAGCCCAAATCTGAATCCGACTGAAAATCTGTGGGGTGATCTGAAGAGGGTTGTGCACAGGAGATGCCCTTGCAATCTAACAGATTTGGAGCGTTTTTGCAAAGAAGAGTGGGAAAATATTGCCAAGTCAAGGTGTACCATGCTGATAGACTAATACGCAAAAAGACTGAATGCTGTTATAAATTCAACAGGTGCTTCAACAAAGTATTAGTTCAAGAGTGTGCAGACTTATGCAACCATATTATTTTATTTTTTTCTTTTAACTTCCTTCCACCTAAAAGATTTCAGTTTGTTGTTCAACGGAGTACATTTTATAGGTCACATTAAAGGTGAAAAAAATTCAGAAATTATTTATCTTTGTCTCATTTTATTTTTTACATCACAGAAACCCGACATTTTAACAGGGGTGTGTAGACTTTTATATTACATATATATATATATATATATATATATATATATATATATATATATATATATATATATATATATATATATATATATGCCACATATATATATATATATATATATATATATATATATATATATATATATATCTTCCTCATTGGCTTAGTATCAATAGGTTTCAGTGTCAATCTAAGCCAGTAATAATACATTTAATTAGCACAAAGTTGTATGTATGTATATACACACAGTACTATGCAAATGTTTTAGGCAGGTGTAAAGGAATGCTGTAAAGTTAAGCCGCGTACACATGAGCGGAATGTCCGACAGAAAAAGTCCGACGGAAACTTTTCATCGTCTATTCCGATTGTGTGTATGCCTCATCTGACTTTTTTTTTCTAAAATTCTGACGGACCTAGAAATGGAACATGTTCTAAATATTTCCGACTGAACCAATTCCTATCGGGAAAACCGATCGTCTGTATGCTGTTCCGATGGACCAAAAATGACGCATGCTCTGAAGCAAGTCAGAGACGGAAACTATTGGCTACTGGCTATTGAACTTCCTTTTTCTAGTCCCATCGTACGTGTTGTATGTCACCTCGTTCCGGACGGGCAGACTTTGGTTTGACCGTGTGTAGGCAAGACCGCTTGAATGGAATTCCGTCGGAGTTCCGCCAGAGAAACCTTCGGAGTTTATTCCGACATCAAAACCAGTCGTTTGTACAGGGCATAAGAATGCTTTCAAAAAAATACATTGTAATTGTTTAATTTTATCAATTTACAAAATGCAAAGTGAGCAAACAGAAGAAAAATATAAATCAAATCAATATTTAATGTGACTACCCTTTGGCTTCAAACCATAATTAATTCTTCTAGGTACACAGAATGCTTGTGCACACAGTTTTTGAAGGAATTCGACATGCAGGTTGTTCCAAACATCTTGGAGAACTAACCACAGATCTTCTGTGGATGTAGGCTGCCTCAAATCCTTCTGTCTCTTCAAGTAATCCCAGAGAGACTCCATGATGTTGAGATTAGGGCTCTGTTGGCACAAAACCATCACTTTCAGGACTCCTTGTTCTTTTTTTACGGTGAAGATACAATTGTGCTCATAAGTTTACATACCCTGGCAGAATTTATGATTTCTTGGCCATTTTTCAGAGAATATGAATGATAACACAAAAAAATTTCTTTCACTCATGGTTAGTGTTTGGCTGAAGCCATTTATTATCAATCAACTCTGTTTACTCTTTTTAAATCATAATGGCAACAGAAACTACTCAAATGACCCTGATCAAAAGTTTAAATACCCTGGTGATTTTGGCCTGATAACATTCACACAAGTTGACACAAAGGGGTTTGAATGGCTATTAAAGGTAACCATCCTCACCTGTGATCTGTTTGCTTGTAATTAGTGTGTATGTATAAAAGGCCAATGCGTTTCTGGACTACTGACAGACCCTTGCATCTTTCATCCAGTGCTTCACTGACGTTTCTGGATTCTGGAGTCATGAGGAAAGCAAAAGAATTGTCAAAGGATCTGTGGGAAAAGGTAGTTAACTGTATAAAACAGGAAAGGGATATAAAAAGATTTCCAAGGAATTGAGAATGCCAATCAGCAGTGTTCAAACTCTAATCAAGAAGTGGAAAATTAGGGGTTCTGTTGAAACCAAACCACGGTCAGGTAGACCAACTGAGATGTCAGCCACAACTGCCAGTAAAATACTTCGGGCGAAACTTCAGGTAAAATACAGGACTCTCTGAAAACATATGGTGTGGCTGTTTCAAGATGCACAATAAGGAGACACTTGAAGAAAGATGGGCTGCATGGTCGAGTCGCCAGAAGAAAGCCATCACTATGCAAATGCCACAAAGTATTCACTTACAATACGCCAAACAGCACAGAGACAAGCCTCAAACCTTCTGTCACAAAGTCATTTGGAGTGATGAGACCAAAATTGAGCTTTTTGGCCACAACCATACACGTTAAATTTGGAGATGTCTAGGATGAAAGGTACGGAAGGTGGATCGCTGATGTTTTGGGGATGTGTGAGCTACAAAGGCACAGAAAATTTTGTCAAAATTGTTGGCAAGATGAATGCAGTATGTTATCAAAAAATACTGGAAGAACATTTGCATTCATGAGCCAGGAAGTTGCGCATGGGACGTACTTGGATATTCCAACATGACAATGATCCAAAACACAAGGCCAAGAAGACCTGTCATTGGCTACAGCAGAATAAAGTGAAGGTTCTGGAGTGGCCATCTCAGTCTCCTGACCTCAATATCATTGAGCCACTCTGGGGAGATCTCAAACGTGCAGTTCATGCAAGACAGCCCAAGAATTTACAGGAACTGGGGGCTTTTTACCAAGAGGAATGGGCAACTTTACTATCTGAGAAGATAAAGAGCCTCATCCACAAATACCACAAAAGACTTCAAGCTGTCATTGACGTTAAAGGGGGCAATACATGGTATTAAGAACTGGGGTATGTAAACTTTTGATCAGGGTCATTTTGGTAGTTTCTGTTGCCATTATGATTCAAAAAGAGTAAACACAGTTGACTGATAATAAATGGCTTCAGCCAAACACTAACCATGAGTGAAAGTTTTTGTGTTATCATTTATATTCTCTGAAAAATGGCCAAGAAATCATAAATTCTGCCAGGGTATGTAAACTTATGAGCACAACTGTAGTTCTTAATGACATTGGCTGTATGTTTGGGGTTGTTGTCCTGCTGCAGAATAAATGTGGGGCCAAACACACCTTCCCTAATGGTATGGCATGATGGATAAGTAACAGCCTATATATTTTAGCATTGAGGACACCATTGATTGTGCAACATTGATGACTGTAAATGCAGTGGTCAGCCAAGGAAACTTAATGCAGCAGATGAAAGACACATACTGCTTATTTCCCCTAAATATCGGAAAGATGTCCAGCAGTGCCAGTTCAGCGCATAACTGGTGATAACCAGTGGGGCTCAGATGCACCCATCCACTTTTTGGAGAAGTCTAGCCAGAAGTGGTCTTCATGGAAGAATTGTGGCCAAAAAGCCACACCTCTGACATGAAAACAAGGCAAAGCGACTTGATTATGCATGAAAACATAGGAATTAACCAAAAGGTGTTTGCCAATATCTCACTAGTTTTTGTAGGCACTGTAGGGCTTGAGTATAGCCAAAAAGCACAACGTCCCAGATGATTGCTAACTCACCTAGTAAGGTGTGATCCAGATGACTCAAAAGAACATAAAGGTAGGTTTTGGGGGTAAGGACCCAAAAGAAAGGAAGTCACATTAGAACCACGCAGCTTAATCATGGGATCTTTAATCAAAAAGTTACTAATACAAAAAGTCTGGGTAAAAATCTCCACCGCCACCTTCACCCTAGTTGTATTTAAAAAAGACAATGTGACAAGATATGATTTCAATTTACAAATACCGTACTGGTGACCCCACAATAGGGATAAAACTTTTTTGCGGAAGGGCGTTTAAATAAGACACGTCGCCACTCATTAAAATTAGAAGAAAAGAAGTTCAACCTTAAACTGTGTAGAGGGTTCTTTACTGTAAGAGCAGCCAGGATGTGGAATTCCCTTCCACAGGCGGTGGTTTCAGCGGGGGGGGCATCAATAGTTTCAAAAAACAATTAGATAAGCACCTGAACGACCGCAACGTACAGGGATATACAATGTAATACTGACATATAATCACACACATAGGTTGGACTTGATGGACTTTTTTCAACCACATCCACTATGTAACTATGTAACAGCAGATAGTTCACATACTTGAAAAGCCAACAGTAAAGTGCACCAGTGCTGTAAGCAACATAGGAGACCAATGAGTCCACTCACCCGACCACTATATACAAGCTGTTCTGCTTCCTGGATTGCCGGAGGAGAGGACTACTCTCGCAGGTATGCGGCTCACAGGGATCAAGACTTAGGTTGGCGATGTTGATGCTCAATTGCTCGGGTCTCTCTCAGAGACTGAGGTGGTCTCCAATCATCTGGTGTAATTGCTGTGGAATCAGTGTCGCAGTGCCTATTCAATAATGGAACCCATTGTCCTCAGTGGGTGCATACAGCATGTGCAGGTATGCGGAGCTGCATCATCCATGACGTCAGAGGCATCACATGGTGTTGTGACCACCTACATGTTTCGCCCCAATCAGCTTGAGCTTTCTCAGGAATCAACTGCATACTCATCACCTGCTAGATGAAAATATTTTTACACAGTATAAATGATAGGAAAAAAAAAACATTTCAAAATATAAAGAAATACTACATAAATAGAAGCAAAAAAAAAAATGTTTGAGTTTCAGTTGGCTCCTGTGTTTGTGAGGCCTCAGTAACCTTGTGAATGATTGGAGGACTGTATCTCTCTGGATAGTCTAATTCTCTATTTGTGCATTCCAGCAGCAATCAAAAGTACAGTACTAATCTACTGCTCTAATTTTCATCATGTTTCTAGGGATAAAAGTGGATTTGAACTAGGTGTAACAATGCTTCATGTGCACATACCCTATCACAGCTCTCACAAGCCACTGGGATACCATTTAAAAGCCTGGATTGTAAAATAACCAGAATAATGCAATTCTTCCACCCTTTTTATCCCAGTGTATCCTTCCTATGCCATGTTCTTCTTAGAACAAAAGTTTCATTTTAAATTACACATCTTTTCGTTGAACCTGAACATCTTAAAAACAGCTTTTTCCACCACTATTGTATTTAAAATCTCCTTTTCGTAGGCAGCATAGTTATGTAATTATCCTTTCCTTGCTGCGGTTATCAGGCTGCATACCGCTATATTATTTTAGGCATTTTAAATCACAGAGAGTTATTACAAGTTTCTGTGCTCAAGATTCTGCAGACTCTGTAGCTCCTTTGTGTGTTATATTTGTTGGGCATGAACTCCACAAAATGCTGCACAGAAAATTAAAACTCATAAAAATATAATAAAAAATACAGCAAGTAAAAAGTTATTTATAGTCTTATCAAACCCAAAAACTTTAAAAAAAAAGTTGGATAAAGCAGAGAATGATTCTCCTGTATGATTTTTTACTGCTACCTGGGGCTGCCTTAACGAGAGGTACCCTCATTTCCTGTTTTGCTGCCAACAATTTACCAGACCACAAAAATCTGCAACAGCAATACTTAGAGGACTAAAAATCTCTCCTGGATTATTTCCTTGCTTTACTCTACTAAAGACAAGCATTTGTATTTCTGTCTGTGCTGCGGTTGGAGATTTCAACAATACTCCTGCATGGTATAAAACCAGTAACACAAGAAAAGAGGGTAATGCCTAATACACAAGGGCCGAATGTCGGGAGATATTGTCCTGTTTAATAAAAACCTTCCGACATTCGGCCCGTGTGTATGTCAGCCGGTCGGATAGAAGCCGGCCGTTTGAAAACCAGCAGCCAACTGACTCCTGATCAGCACTTTCGGCCAATAGCGGAGAGCGCTGATCGCAGTGGTCTGGGGGTAGGGGGGGGGGGGGTTGTTCCCCTGTTTCAACACAACAGCTCAATGGGGTAGATCGCTGTAGTAGCACTGGATCGTTAGCACAGTGGCTCAAACCAAAACTGTCAGTTTTTTTCAGGTTGAACGAAAAACATACTATTAGTGTGTAGGCTTAAATCTCTCTAACAGAGCCACAGATAGCAGTAAAAAAACTAACAAAAAAACGTACTCACCTCCCCTTTATCCATAGTTTGGACTCAAGGACAAGCCAGGGTTGGCGCAGATAGAGTTCAGAGAGTGGTCAGATGAGCCGGGTCAGTAACTGGAATCAGGATACAGGATAACAGGAACACAGGAGGCTGAAAGATGAAGAAGCACTGGACCTGAGCATTGGCTGAGTTTAAAGTCTGGTAGGCACCAACATCTGTCACAGGAGCACATGTGCACCATCGTGCACGAGAATGCGCGACGGCTCATGTGCGCATGCACGAGTTTGCGCAAGCGCATAAGCATTAGCCAATGCCCAATTTCTGCAAGCACAAAAAGGAATCTGTTTTAGCCTGTGCACAGAAGGCCTTTCCTTACACGGACTGTGAAGGGGACAGGAGAAGCTTGTTTAGGCTCTCAACTTCCAGTCAGGCATCTAGATGGATCCCAACATTATTGTCGGGATCCCTACAGAGCCGGGATCGGCTGAGTTACATTATCTGTGATCTGAGTCACAAGAGTGCAGAACTAAGTGCACTTATGTGATCCATTGGAGAAGTATGGCCAAAAGAGCTTTGGCCATACTATTCCTTTAACTAAGCTGGCCAGGACTAGAATGTGTTCTATAACACTGTAGTGTTGATTTATAACACTGGAGAGTGCAAAATCTGGTGCAGCTCTGTATGGAAACCAATCAGCTTCCAGATTTTATTGTCAAAGCTTAACTGAACAAGCTGAAATTAAAAGCAGATTGGCTACTATGCACAGCTGCACCAACTTTTTTTACTCTCCAGTTTTAGTAAATCAACTCTTGTGTTTTCAGAACACCTACAAGTCATTACACCCCGCGTAATTACATTCATCAGCAAACCACCCTATCCAATAAATAAATCAACCATACATTTGCTCTGAGCAATTTGAAAAACAACAAACTTACTGCCTGGATCACCAAGTAAAAATATAAGAAAAAAAAAGCCTAAAAAAGAAAACAAATGTACCCTCCACATTTAAGCATTGGAAAGCTTCAATATACAGTATTACAATTTTGCTTTTGTTTTAAATGCAGTTTAAGTATGTAGGCAAAAGACACATCTCTGACACACTGCAGGTTACGTAGACCATGAAGTATGAATATACAAAAAATTATTGGTAAAACTCATAAGCTTTTTTTTCCACTACTTTCCTTTATAACGTTTTTTTTCAAAATAAGAAATGGTTGGATGAAAGGGTTGGTATAACACATTTGGCATTTAAATAATACATTTTTATAGAGGTCTACCCATCAGATAGAGCACCAGCATGCAGATAGAGAATTGGGGAGAAAATAGAAATTGGGGAATTTGGTTCCAAAAGAAAGACAGTCCCTCTAAATAAGAATTGGGGGCTATGAATTTGCCACTTTTAAAGTGGAGTTCAATCCCAAAAAAAAAAAAAAAAAAATAGTAATGTGCTTAAAAAACAATAAAAAAAAAAACATTTGGAGAAAATTTTTTTTTTTACTCACCTCTAAATGCCTGTTGCTAGGGAGTCCCTCATAGTCTGCCTCCTTCGGTGCCTGGGCTCCTGACGTCACTTCCCTCGGCGCAGGAAGGGAGATCACCTCTCCCCCCTCCCTCTTGTCAATCATTGGGACACGTGACCGGTCCCAGATGATTGCGGGGCCAGTGAATGGGAACCCCGTTTTAAGTACAGGTACTCTGTATTAGAAGGGGAGAGGAGAAAAATTGCACATCACCTGATACTATCCTAGTGGCCAAAATATTTTTGAAAAAATGTAGTTTTTGTTTAATTTGGAATTGCATATTTACTCTAAAATGTGCAGAAACTCATCATGCTATGTATAATTTTGTCCCAGAAAAAGACCCCTTTCACACTGGGGAGGTTTTTATGCGCTTTAGCGCTGGAAAAAAAACTCTGCTAAGCGCCTGAAAAACGCCTCCGATCCACTGCAGTATGACTTTTTACACTGGGGCAGTGCGCTTGTGGGACGTTAACAAAAGTCCTGCAAGCAGCATCTTTGGGGTGGGTTGTATTTAGAGCTCCCAAAATACCCTGCCCATTGCAATGAATGGGCAGCGCTTCCAAAACTCCTTTAGGCCCCTTTCACACTGGGGCGGTGGGGGCGTCGGCGGTACAACAGCGCTATTTTTAGCGCTGCTGTACCATCGTTCTTGCAGCGTTATTCGGCCGCTAGCGGTTCGGTTTTAACCCCCGCTGGCGGCCGAAAAAGGGTTAAATCTGCTCGTACAGCGCGGCTATAGCCGCGGTATTACCGCGGTATAGCCGCGCTGTCCCATTGATTTCAATGGGCAGGAGCGGTTTAGGAGTGGTGAATACACCGCTCCTTCCCCGCTCCAAAGAAGCGGCTCGCAGAACTTTTTTTACCGTTCTGCGAGCGCACCGCTTCAGTGTGAAAGCCCTCGGGCTTTCACACTGAACAAACAGCGGAGGCTGTTTAGGGGCGGTTTTCAGGCGGTATTTTTAGTGCAATACCGCCTGAAAACCGCTCCAGTGTGAAAGGGGCCTAAAAGCGATTTGAATGCGCTCCAAAATGGGAGTTTTTAACTCTTTTTTGGGGTTAAAACCACCCCGCTAGCGGGCGAAAAGTGGCGGTAAAGCGCCACTAATACAGCGCTAAAGCGCCGTTCTGTGTACTGTGGGAGACCAGATATCGTGAATGCAGGGTCCTGGGTTTAGTAACATTTTAAAGCTTTTATGAGATTTTAGTGACTAGGTTTAGATCTACTTTAATAAAGGTATTTGTCAAAGGAACAACACAATCTCAATCTGTCTTAGAAATGTATATTGATGATATAAAGAAACACACACCGGGAACCCTTCGGTTCACGAATGAGCACAAATTGTTAGTGAGATTAAAATCTCCCATGTCATTTAGCCCTAAGAAAACATTGGTTCACCTTGGTGGTCTGTTTATTTTATGCATTACATTTAATTAGCAGAAGTAGTCCATAATTTGAACTCAACCACATGCTAATCACTTGCAAAGAATGTTTAAATGCTTGAAAAACAAAAGCAGAGTAATTGCCATTGTAGATGCGTTTCCCAGATGTTATTACATTTAATTATTTGCTGCAAAGCTTGGAATGGGGAAATCAATTATGACTCGAGGTTCAGAATGCTTAAAATGCCACAACAATATCCATTAAGCCGTTTTGCTTTTCATCCATGCTGACACAAACATTACTTATTATTTACTTAAAATCATTGGCAGTGCCACTGGAAAGTTCAGCCATTCACATCTAATTGTGAAGCACAATGCTTTATTTCTTCAGCTTTGTCCTTTCAGAAAGAATTGGCAGAAATCTTTTTTTAGAAATACAGTCTCTAAACCTTGCTTGAACTGAAACCGCTATACAAAAGAACCAATTCATTACATGATGTTGTGCAATTTATTCTGGTTTCATCACTCGGCCATAAACACTTTATTGATGTTTGCACACGTGTTTTCTAGGAGACAAGTTCCTGCGCAATGATCAGTAATATACTTGCATATAGATGCATTTAAGCTTATTTTTCCCCTTTGTTTAGACTTAATTTACATGCTTACAAACATGTATAGATGCATTTATAAGGCGCAAGTGCGTAAAACGCATGTTCTTAGAAGCAGATCTTTGAATTCTGCATTACGGATCTGAATGCATTCTCTCATAAACCAGTGTACCAGAAGTACCATGGGATCCGGTTGCAGTGAGTTTCTAAAAGTAGTGCATGTACTACTTTTAGTGTGGTGCAGTGCAATAGGATCTCATTAAAAATAAATGGGCTCAAGTTGCACCGCACTGCAAATTGGACAGGGATGTGCAGCGCATCGCATTCCTGTGCGATTCCCACTGTAAACTGGCCTCAGATCTGAAACTGCTAGGGACCGTTACCTTTTCAAGGTGAAAGATCCAAAACCTTTATTAAAAATACTGTTAAATAAAATGAGAAAACCAGAACCTCAGAAGAAGGATAATGAAATGGAAAAAAGGAGGTGAAGGAAAGTGAAATACAGTGGAACCTTGGATTACAAGCAAAATCCATTCCAGGAGAATGCTTGTAATCCAAAGCACTTGCATATCAAAGCGAGTTTCCCCATAGCAGTCAATGGAAACGAAGATAATTCGTTCCACATTGACTTCTATTGTATGCAGTACCGCATGTGGTCAGAGGTGGGAGGGCACCAGAGAGACTTGGAAATAACTTGGAGACCGCTCAGACGCACGCGGAAACCCTCGGAAAGGCTCGGTATTTTCGAGTGTTTCCCAGTATTTCCAAGTGTTTCCGAGTGCATCCGAGCGGCTCCGAACGGCTCCGCATGTCACCGGTGCCCCCACACCTCCGGCCAAATGTGGTACTGCACACCGCAGAGGCTTGAATCCTGCTCGTTTTGCAAGACAACACTCGCAAACCGAGTCAGGATTTTTAACCACTTAAGGACCGAGCCTCTTTTTGGCTCGGTCCTTAAGTGGTTACAAGTTAAAAATATTTTTTTTTGCTAGAAAATTACTTAGAACCCCCAAGCATTATACATTTTTTTTTAACACCCTAGAGAATAAAATAGCGGTCGTTGCAATACTTTCTGTCACATCGTATTTGCGCAGCAGTCTTACAAGCGCACTTTTTTGGGAAAAAATACACTTTTTTTAATTAAAAAATAAGACAACAGTAAAGTTAGCCCAATTTTTTTTTAATATTGTGAAAGATGATGTTACGCCAAGTAAATTGATACCCAACATGTCATGCTTCAAAATTGCGCCCGCTCGTGGAATGGCGACATACTTTTACCCCTTAAAATCTCCATAGGTGACGTTTAAAAAATTCTACAGGTTGAATGTTTTGAGTTACAGAGGAGATCTCCGGCTATTGCTCTCGTTCTACCGATCGCGGCGATACCTCACATGTGTGGTTTGAACACTTCTGCACGCGAGCCTGGCGGGACGGGGCACGTTTAAAATTGTTTTTTTTCTTATTTATTTTACCTTTTATTTTTTATTTTTACACAGTTTTTTTAAAAAAAAAATAAAAATTGTGTCACTTTTATTCCTATTACAAGGAACGTTTACATTCCTTGTAATAGGAATAAAACATGTAAACATTCCTTGTAACAAAAAAAAAGTGTGACAGGACCTCTTAAATATGAGATCTGGGGTCCAAAAGACCTAAAATGCAATAAAAAAAAAAATTGTCATTTAAAAAAAGAAAATTTTT
The DNA here is from genome assembly GCF_042186555.1 of Aquarana catesbeiana. Taxonomy (NCBI): domain Eukaryota; kingdom Metazoa; phylum Chordata; class Amphibia; order Anura; family Ranidae; genus Aquarana; species Aquarana catesbeiana. The sequence goes on along the minus strand of NC_133327.1, from coordinate 82,024,503 downwards.
TTAAATGGCCTTTTAAGAGCTATGGGCTGAAGTGACGTTTTGATGTTGCTTCCGCCCTGAAATGATATGGAGATGGGTGGGGGCCATCTTCCCCTCACTCATCTCCATACCCAGCTAGTGACAGCCTCTGATCGCCTCATCCACTGCCGAAGGCTCCGGTAAGCGGTGGAGGGCATAAAAGTGATCTTGCGAGGAATCCGCCACAGGGACCACTCTTAAGATATTTTCAAAAGACATTATCAAAAAATATGGGGATTTGGTCACACCATATTGCTATATGGTGTTTAAGCCCACTTACTGCGACAAAGTACCCCAGTAAGTGGGCTTAAGTAAACACCATATAGCAATATGGTATGACCAAATCCCCATATTTTTTGATAATGTCTTTTGAAAATGTTCAGGTGTTTTAATAAGCCTTGCAGGAGGTAAATGTCTTTTTTGCATGTCTGCGCTGTAATATTTTGTTCTGTTGTATGGTCTTATGGCTGCACCATCTTTAATGCATCTTTTAGGGTGTGCCTCCCAAATATCTTCTTTTGTCTATTGTATGGATTCTGACCAAATCATTTTGGGTGAGAAGCACCCCACTCCCTCATCAGTGCCTCTTATGTCCACCTGTGTCATGGGTGGAGACCTCAGTTCTCCCATATAGAAGAGTGTATTGCTCCCATGGTTCAGAGAAGCAGGATCTCCCAGTCTATGGATAGTGTAGGACCCACTAATCATGGGGTACTTTGTCGCAGTAAGTGGGCTTAAGCACAATATAGCAATATGGTGTGATCAAATCCCCATATTTTTTGATAATGTCTTTTGAAAATGTTCAGGTGTTTTAATAAGCCTTGCAGGAGGTAAATGTCTTTTTTGCATGTGTGCGCTGTAATATTTTGTTCTGTTGTATGGTCTTATGGCTGCACCAGCTTTAATGCATCTTTTAGGGTGTGCCCCCCAAATATCTGGTTTGACCAACACAAAGTGGCACATAATTGTGAAGTGGAAGGAAAGTGATAAATGGTTTTCAACATTTTTTACAAATAAATATGTGAAAAGTGTGGCGTGCATTTGTATTCAGCACCCTGAGAGTCATTACTTTGTAGAACCACCTTTCGTTGCAATTACAGCTGCAAGTCTTTTTGGGGATGTCTCTACCAGCTTTGCACATCTAGAGAGTGACATTGTTGACCATTCTTCTTTGCAAAATAGCTCAAGATCTGTCAGATTTGACAGAGAGCTTCTGTGAACAGCAATTTTCAAGTCTTACCACAGATTCTCAATTGGATCTAGGTCTGGACTTTGACTGGGCTATTCTAACACATGAATGTGCTTTGATCTAAACCATTCCATTGTAGCTCTGGCTGTATACAGTATTTAGGGTCATTGTCCTGCTGGAAGGTGAACCTTCACCCCAGTCTCAAGTCTTTTGCAGACTCTAATAGGTTTTCTTCTTAGATTGTTCTGTATTTGGCTCCATCCATTTTCCCATCAACTCTGACCAGCTTCTCTGTCCCTGCTGAAGAAAAACATCCCCACAACACAATGCTGCCACCACCATGTTTCACGGTGGGGATGGTGTGTTCAGGGTGATGTGCAGTGTTAATTTTCCGAGGACACAAAGTGGGGAAGATACCCAAAGGAGTTTAAAAGGGAGGAGGGGAATCTCTGTAGCTCCTCCAGAGTTACCATGGGCCTCTTGGCTGCTTCTTTGATTAATGCTCTCCTTGCCAGGCCTGTCAGTTTAGGTGGACGGCCATGTCTTGGGAGGTTTGCAGTTGTGCCATACTCTTTCCATTTTTGGATGATGGCTTGAACAGTGCTCCATGAGATGTTCAAAGTTTGGGATATTTTTTTTATAACCTAACACTGTTTTAAACTTCTCCACAACTTTATCCCTGACTTGTCTGGTGTGTTCCTTGGCATTCATGATGCTGTTTATTCACTAAGGTTCTCTAACAAACCTCTGAGAGCTTCACACAACAGTTGTATTTATACTGAGATTAAATTATACACAGATGGACTCTATTTACTAATTAGGTGACTTCTGAAGGCAATTGGTTCCACTAGATTGTAGTTAGGGGTATCAGAGTAAAGGGGGCTGAATACAAATGCACCCCACACGTTTCAGATATTTATTTGTAAAAACTTTTGAAAACCATTTATTATTTTCCTTCCACTTTACAGTTTTGTGCCACTTTATGTTTGTTTGTCACATGAAATCCCAATAAAATACATTTACATTCTTGGTTGTAACATGACAAAATGTGGAAAATTTCAAGGGGTATAAATACTTTTTCAAGGCACTGTATAACTATATATATATATATATATATATATATATATATATATATATATATATATATATATATATAGATAGAGATATATAATCTACAGTATCTCACACAAGTGAGTACACCCCTCACATTTTTGTAAATATTTTATGATATCTTTTTATGTGACAGCTCTGAAGAAATGACACTTTGCTACAATGTAAAGTAGTGAGTGTACAGCTTGTATAACAGTGTAAATTTGCTGTCCCCTGAAAATAACTCAACACACAGCCATTAATATCTAAACCACTGGCAACAAAAGTGAGTACACCCCTAAGTGAAAATGTCCAATTTGGGCCCAAAGTGTCAACATTTTATGTGGCCACCATTATTTGCCAGCATTGCCCTAACCCCCTTTGGCATGACGTTCAGAGCTTCACAGGTTGCCACTGGAGTCCTCTTCCACGTCTCCATGATCACAGAGCTGGTGGATGTTAGAGACCTTGCGCTTCTCCACCTTCTGTTTGAGGATGCCCCACAGATGCTCAATAGGGTTTAGGTCTGGAGACATACTTGGCCAGTCCATCACCTTTACCCTCAGCTTCTTTAGCAAGGCAGTGGTCATCTTAGAGGTGTGTTTGGGGTCCTTCTCATGTTGGAATACTGCCCAGCGGCCCAGGGGATCATGCTCTGCTTCAGTATGTCACAGTATATGTTGGCATTCATGGTTCCCTCAATGAACTCTAGTTCTCCAGTGTCGGCAGCACTCATGCAGCCCCAGACCATGACACTCCCACCACCTTGCTTGACTGTAGGCAAGACACACTTGTCTTTGTTCTCCTCAGCTGGTTGCCGCCACACACGCTTGACACCATCAGAACCAAATAAGTTTATCTTGGTCTCATCAGACCACAGGACATGGTTCCAGTAATCCATGTCCTTAGTCTGCTTGTCTTCAGCAAACTGTTTGCAGACTTTGTTGTGCATCATCTTTAGAAGAGGCTTCCTTTTGGGACGACAGCCATGTAGACCAATTTGATGCAGTCTGCGGTGTATGGTCTAAGCATTGACAGGCTGACCCCCCACCCCTTCAACCTCTGCCCCAGAGACAACCTCTGGATATGACGCTGAACACGTGCATTCAACTTTTTTGGTCGACCATGGCGAGGCCTGTTCTGAGTGGAACCTGTCCTGTTAAACTGCTGTATGGTCTTGGCCATCGTGCTGCAGCTCAGTTTCAGGGTCTTGGCAATCTTCTGATGGCCTAGGCCATCTTTACGTAGAGCAACAATTCTTTTTTTCAGATCCTCAGAGAGTTCTTTGCCATGAGGTGCCATGTTGAACTTTCAGTGACCAGTATGAGAGAGTGAGAGTGATAACATCAAATTTAACACACCTGCTCCACATCTGAGACCTTTTAACACTAACGAGTCACATGATACCTGGGAGGGAAAATGGCTAATTGGGCCCAATTTGGACATTTTCACTTCACAGGTGTGGTGGACATTTTCACTTTCAGGGGTGTACTGACTTTTGTTGCCAGGGGTTTAGATATTAATGACTGTGTGTTGAGTTATTTTGAGGGGACAGCAAATTTACACTGTTATACAAGCTGTATACTCACTACTTTACATTGTAGCAAAGTGTCATTTTTTCAGTGTTGTCACATGAAAAGATATAGTAAAAATTTTACAAAATGTTAGAGGTGTACTCACTTGTGTGAGATACTGTATATATAGATGTTCTTTATCAACCCTCCTATTTAAAGGTACCAAATAATATACAGATGTTATTAGCAATACAGGTCTGCACACCACTATTATCTACACCATTTAGCAACCAACAATAGATTATTTTTAGGGTGCTTAAACCTCTCCATGGTGTATCAATCTGTTAGTACAATAATTTTAAATATATAGAGAAAACTACTTGTGCTTACGCTATATATTTAAAATGATCAAATAAGATACAGACCTCAAATGAGTTAGCCTATGCTCACTGTGCTAGCTACAGAAGAACATTCAAATCTGTGTGCTTTTCTGCCTGTGGCTTAACTAGGAGAAACAATAGAATATAATGGGCTGCCCCGGTGACCCTGAAATGCCCCAACCATTGATATGAGAACTGAGCCGCTCAGCTCAATACATGCGTTGTTTGTGGGCACTTTGGTCAGAACATTTACACTTTACAAATCAATGGCAAAGCAGCTGTGCTTGCACTGGTAGTTCTCAGTGCAGGGAAGTCTGCTTTCATCATTGATAGGGTAAGGACAATAGGGTAAGGATTGCAGGTGTTGATTACATTTTAAGGGTAAGGCTAGGGTTTAAAAAGTTAGGTCCTTAGGATATATTTTAAAGTATATTGAAACTGAATAGGAAGTACCTTATCAGTTCCTAGATGCACCGGCTGCTTTAGTTTTTCTTTTATCAGGCTTTTTCCCCTTTCCCCTTCTATTTTCACCTGGCAATGCAGCCAGGGACACATTTCTTGTCCAAGGGTGACAATGGTAACTCATTTTACTATATCCATGGAGGAGCAAGGTTGTACCCTAGGGCAGAAAGTGTGGTAAAGTTCTGGAAGGATCAACATGTAATTTTTACACTTACACACAGATTTAACAAAACATTTCCAATGTATATTTAATAAACCAAAAGGGGGGTAAAAAAGAGAAATTCATTTTTAGGATTTACTTTTACTTAGAAAGGAGGTTAGGTTTTAAATTGGTGTGTTGAAACAATAGCACATACAGCAAATTGCCTTGTCTATGCATTGGGACTGCATTGGGCAATACTGCTCTATGCAGCCCAACTCATATGGTGTGATTGGATCCTTAGGGGTCAAGGATCTGCATGGGAATGATACAAAAAAGGTACGCCACTTGCCCTCATCTATAGCTGGCTATCACGGTAAGAAGCATTGGCAGGCTAACAACAGTTATAAACAAGGCCAAGGATAAATCCAAGAAAAAAAACAAGCTTAACTTACCGACCAGCCCGCAGACAACCAAGTAAAGCCACAGAGCTTCGTTAAGGCACCCTGGTATCTGTGGTACCTAACAATAACTTATAAGTGTCCCCACAGTGGAGGCACATGCATTCTGATGGATAAGTGAGAGCAGGTGGACTAAAGGGGAGCCACCCCTTCTCAAAGGTACAGGGGCACACTGGACACCCAGCATATAGCACAATGGCTGCAAAGGTGCCAGTGCATTGCATGACCATAAGACACAACAGTGATACAAAAAGGGTACGCCTTTGTTGTTAGCCTTCCAATGCTTTTTAAAGTGATAGCCAGCTATAGATGGGGGCAAGTGGCATACCCATTCATGCTCATCCATGCCACATCAGTTATCATCCATGCCGCATCCATGACACTACAGTGCCTCAAAGTGTAATAGGTAGTCAAATTAGATTCGAAACTTATGCCCCTAGAACACCTGACGGTGCTCCCTGCATGTTGGTCCTCTGTATGTGGCCACGCTGCGGAAATATCTCCCACATGTGGTATCGCCGTACATGTTGATGGGGACAAGGACCTCTTCCCGACAACCCTGGCCGGTGATTGTCGGGGTCTGCAGGCAGGTGGCTTATCAGAATATGGAAGCCTCCGTTAACAAGGGGGCCCCGAGATTCTGCCCCCCATGTGAATGTACATCGTAACACCTAAAACAGCAGTGAAATGTAAAAAAAACAATAGCTGTTTTTTGACAAGTTCTTTATTGTAAAATAGCTCTGAGCCGTCTTCTTCCCTGAGCCATCTTCTCCTGCCGCTGTCTCCCCACCGCCATCTTCTCCCTGAGCCATCTCTCCTGCCACCATCTCTCCTGCCGCTGCCGTCTTCTCCAGCTGCTGTGTTCTTCTGCGCCGCCGGCTACCCGCTAATAAAAAAAAGGCGCTCTTCTTCTGTGGCAGTCTTCCTCCGCTGTGTTGTCACCCGCTGTGTGGCGTTTCTTACATCTCTCCGGGTGACATCATCGGATGGCCACGGAAGACCGCCACAGAAGAAGAGCGTTTTTTTTTTTAATAGCGTGTAACCAGCTGCGCAGAAGAACACAGCAGCGGGAGAAGATGGCGGCGGCAGGAGAGATGGCTCGGGGAGAAGAAACATCAAACACTAGTAAATGTATTTTCTATGTGTGATTGTGCTCAGCCCAACAGGCTAGTGGTCTGCACTTGTACCTTGAAAAACTGGGGCCTTGAAGGACTTATGGGTTCAAATCCCACTGAGGGATACTAAAAGATTGTATTGGTGATCAAAACATCATACACTAGTTAACGGGCAGTTTACATTTCTTTGTTTGTTTATTTTAATTTGTTTGTGCACTGAAAAAATAAACACAGCTGGTGAATGGTAGGTTGGCTGAGATTTTAACTCATACCTTGATTGCTGTGGAGACATCAGAGCAGACCACCAAGCCATTGTGCTAAGTACACCGAGACCTGCATAATAGTGTAGTATGATTAAAGAATGAACATAAATAATTACCACTTTATAGTCACCTAAATAAAAAAATAAATAAAAAAAACATGAAAAAAACAACATACAACAAATAGGTAACCTAAATGTTCAATACGTGTAACTTTACAGAAAAGCAGATATTACTCTGTAATAATCATTCATAACTGCATTCGTTAGCAAAAGAAGGAAAAAACTAAGAATACTAATTGCAATATACATCAATAGATGCACACGAGGTAGAGCACATCTCACATAAAAATGTTTCTTTCGCATCATGAATCATGGTTGCAGTGCAGTGCTATATAATAACTTAGTAGAAATTGGCATTTGCATATCCATGGAATCGCGAATTAGCGCCGATTTCAAATTTACTAATGTACGTTCATCGCTAATAACGCTCTTTTTCATTCGCACATTCGCCTGTTGAAATCTTAATTGCCTAAAATGGGCGCTATTACTTGTAATAGCACCCAGTACTTCCCGGGCGCTATAGTAAATGACCCCCAGTGATTTGTCATTTACCTTTGTATGTTAATGTATATCTAACTAAACAGAACTTAGTAACAACTTGCATAGTTATTTTTTTATTTTTTTTTCTTCTAAATTCCATGTCGCACCTACACGACATACAGTAATAGAGCAGTCAAATGAAAGCAGAGGTGCCAGACTGGGTTATACTTCCTCCTATCAGATCACAGTGATTTGGAAACAATGTACACTGCCAGGGAGAGGACAATAATCGTTTTTTTTTGTACTATACTACTAAGAACATCACATAGCATCAGACAGGGACTCTTCACAGCAATGTCTCTGTGGCTTAATCAGGGTAACATATTGCTGCATAGTATAGTCTTTATTAGAGTCTATAACGACAAAGAGCCTAGCAAAGTATCACTACTTCAGTAAAACAGTTCAGAACACAAACATCCACTTGTAATTATCCTCATAGACAGAATGCCTCTCAGTGAACTCCAGGGTAGTTCTCACAACACATTGAACAGCCCTGAGGACACAGAGCCACACCACTACTAGTACTCTGGTATCATTTGGGGAGGGGCTTCTCACAAAAACTGGGTCTCCTGGAAAAGCTGCATATTAATAGGCTCTGGCAGGCTTACCACACCCCGGTTTTGACAAAGGAGGACCACTCACCTGGTTGCAGATCACTTGCCCAGATACCTCTGTCTCATCAGGTGTGGCCTTCATAAGCATTTAAGGAAGTGAATTTAAAAAATGTATACTCACTGGGCATGTCCAGGTACCCAGGGAGTTGGAGCTGAATGGGCCTGTGCCTGGTGGATAAATTGACACTTCACTGCAGTACCAGTGGCCTTTTGATGCAGTATAAGCGTCAGTTAACTAACCCCTTAGGCAGCCACATGTACAGCACTGCATGTTGCTCCAGGGTCGCTCAGTTCTGCCACTCGGTCCATGCAAAGACAGCCTTATGTAAACTCAGACCAACTTGTTGATGCTTTTAAAGGGCTATGGGCTTCTCCAGTCACCTATTCACCCATACACATGGCAGGAAGGTAAATATATAGTGTGGGGAGTGTGTGTGTGTGGGGGGGGGGGCTGTTAGATAAGTGATCCCTTTCCTTTGCCTTGTATGGCCAAAAGAGAGTTTCACTATAAGGACAGATTTATATTAGCGATTACATTATTGTAAATATTCGAGTTTCAGTGTATTTAAAATTAGTATTTAACAGAGATGTATTTACAGTGAACACATAAAATGAATGATTCTATTTATGACACCATGCACGTATTTATTAGTCAGATGCTGAGAGATTCCCCATGTATCATAGCTATGGTGCTTGGCCTGCAGATGTTCCAGCTCTATATCTTTCCTGCTGAGTGTCCCTTGGCACTGGTAATTATTGCAGCAGGTGATCCCACAGGAGAGAATTGACAATAATATGCAGAGATTCCCAGCAGCTGCCTGGTTTCTGGTGGTGAAGATATGAGCAAAATGAGAGCAGCACCTGCCTGTAAACCCCATATACATTTCTCTGCACGTTATTTAGTATTGAAAGACAGATTTTATTAGTAGAACACCTAAAAAATATTTTAAATGACTGGCAGGCACATTTTCTTTATTACCACTTTGATGTTTCCATACAAGGAAACCTCAGCAGGTTATATCAAGCAAAGGCACCTTGTCAAGATGGAAATATTAAAGCTGCCATTGCTGGGTTTTATGTACAAACTGTCATTTTTATTATTTTTTTCTCTGCCGAGTTGCTAACCTAAATCAAGTATTTCACTTGGGAATTCTGACTTTAGCAGTTGTATAATTGTTCCAGATAATTATTAAACATAGTAGAAAGCACCAACTGCTGTACAATGTCTAGTGTTAAGCTGACCATACTCCAGCAGAATTTCAATTAAATTTTTTCTTTATCAGAACGTTTTTCACGTTTATAGGCTTTTGACCACAGTGTAGCCCTAACCCTCAGAGGGGCCACAGGAAATCACCAAGGTCTCCCTTAACTTTTCAGGGGCTACCAGTCCATGTACAGGTTTCAGAGCACACCAACAATCTCCGGTTCTTTTTGAAGATTCATTGCAGCACTCAAATACAGGTGGGGAAAGGGATGAGGGTGCAGGATATTCCAAAAACACATGCAGCTATTGGAGGACATATTCTTAAGTAAAGTCTATTTGAGAGGTATTAGGCTCTCCAGTAGCAGCCTCAAAGTAATGCTAGAAGTAGAGGGGACAGCCAGATAGCTTGAGACTCTATGCAAGCAGTCATAGTCCTTGGAGCAACCTCTGGTGTCTAACCCTCAATGTACTGGCACAGTTGGAGCTCTAAGAAAAAGGTCCTACTGTCCAGTGGCAGCTCCCCAACCAGCTTCCCTGCAACACTCTTCAATGAAAGGGTTCCCTCTCCAACCCAATTTCCACAGGTAATGTCTTTCAGCAAGTTTCCTTAGGTCCTGTTTAATTCAGACCCTCAGCCTTAGCACATGCCGAGGCCTAACAGCAGCAGGTCTTCTGTTACACACAGGCTCCCTCCCATGGGAAAGATCCCAGGAGAGAGACTCTGATCAGACCCTCCAAACATTTTTCTTCTTCCCAGCCACACCTTCTGGAGGTCAGATAAATATTCATAACTCAGTGATTGATCCTTTTACTCTTTTTCTGGAATATTTCTTAAAGCCTTACCTACACACGGTCAGATTATTGGACAAATTTTCATAAGTTTTTTGTTTGATGCTAGTCTCAAATCAAAAGTGAAGAGGGTACTAACCATCAGAAAATTTTCTGACGACAGAATTCAACGTCAGAAGTGATGTAATGTGTTGAATTGTTTTGTATGTGTTCTTTCATTTCTGAGCATGCCTAGTCTTGCTCTTCAGATTTTTTTTGTCAGAAAACCGTACTAATGAAAAGAAAATCGAACGTTATTGTGACATCAGACAACAATTTTCAAGCCTGCACATCCAGTTTTTGTCTGCCGATAATTCGTAATCGGCTGTCAAAAACAGCATACTAGCAATCAGAAAATATATAAATAAATATATCTTCAGATTTTCTGACTGTGTGTGCGGGCCTTTAAAGGCAGGCATAAGCAATCAAACCCTAGGTTTAGGGATAGACCCGACCAGACCTTAAAAATGAATTGCAGCTCAGCCTAAGTTAGTAAATGAAGTAAAGCTTCACTTTGCGCAAAATAGCCAATCACATGCAAGGAAAAAGAAACAGCATGTTTGCTTGCACATGATTGGATGATGGAAGTTCCTCATTTACTAAGCTCTGGAGTAATTGTACTTTCAGAATGCACAGTGTATTTGCCTTTAGTAAATCAACTCCTATGTGTTTTTGTAAGGAATATGATTTCTGCATACCTACTGTATGCACTGTAAGACTTCCACCTCTTAATTAGACAAGTGAAAGATACCTGTCAGTCTGAAATGGAATCACTGATCAGATTTACACTTTCTCTCTGCCAGTGACCTCTCCCAGCTCATTCTTCATTCTTCAGCTCACTCTTCAGCAAAAACATAGTCTTCAGACTCTTTTGACTGCTGTATACATTCCCTACCACTAGAGTTTGTCCTAAAGTTTAAACTCCAGTAAAGATGGCAAATCTGTCCCCCTACGTTTCCCAGAGGATCTTCCTTTGTTTTGTAGAGAACTAAACTTAACTATCCCACAACTTCCACTAACCTAATATGGTTCACCCCTGAAGTGAAAAATCTCTGTTCAAGATGGGTCCGGTGGTAGATGGAGTGAATAGTAGATTGCTTTCTTTTTCCTTTCTCTGAACTTTGGGAAAAATATTCCATCCCCTTAAGGGTCTTCTATCTACAAATACAGGCAGTCCCAGAGTTACGAACACAAAAGGGACTATAGGTTTGTTCGTAAGTCGAAGTTGTTCGTAAGTCGCAACACTGCATTTGTAAGTGCAACTTCCGGTCGGAACACTGCGTTCGTAAGTGTAACTGCCGCCTGTGCATGGATGTGGGATGTTCCGGGCGCTTGTTATGTTATCTGGGGCATAGTACAGCAGTGTGGGATTTGATTGGAAGTGCTCGAAAGTACTCGAAAGGTATCCAGGACCCACGTGGAGCACAAGTGGCCGGCATTTGAGGCCGTTCGTAAGTAGGAGTCATTCGTAACTCTGGTGTTCGTAACTCGGGGACTGCCTGTATGCCACTTCACTCAAACGCTATTACCATCCTCCACCTCTTTACTTCCTACACATTTTGAAATTGTATATAAAAATGGCTCAACTAGGAAAGGATTAATTTGAAAATGTATAAAACCATAGTGAACCTGCCAAGTGACCCCTTCCCAGACCATCAATACATGCATAAATGGGAAACAGACTTGGGATACAAACTCATTACAGAGACCTGGCAAACCCTAAGAAGAGATTTTAACAAACATTCTAGCAAATTCCTACCTTTTGCTGCTCTGAAGAAATAACTGTTTGCTCCACCATGTCCTGTACAAACTGAATCTAATTAGGAGGGTCTGGTTCTTTATAGGTAGCTGGTGCACTCTCAACATTCTAATGAGAAAAGTTATGGTTCTACATCCCTTTAGAAGTATTCAACTTTTGGGGAGTATCTCGCCAAAACTGAGATTCCTGTTGCAGGGGGTGCCTAAAATTTCACTTCTGTATAGACTCCTAGGAAAATTCAAACTCTTTGGCTGCTTGGTTGGCTGGGCTACAATGACAGCAATCCGGCACATGAACAAGAGAGTCACATCATCATGGCATAGAGTGGTGCCATAAATGTACACTGAGCTGCGCATGCTTGACTTAGTGTATGTAAGGGCTGACAGGCAGGGAAAAGGGTTTATGACAGAAGAGACCAATAGGGTCTCTTTTCTCATAAAAATCCAACCTGTCAGTGTTGTGTTTTTTTTTTGCTTTTTAACAAAGAAGCGTTTTATTGAGGTTTGCATATCAAAACACAAGTAGAGTAGAATTTAGGCCGCATCAACAGCATGAACACAGTCTCACAAATAGATAAGAAATCACATACTGTATGTCTTCAAGTACATACAGTCCTACAATGAAATTTCATACAAATCAGAGCAGTAAGATCTCAATTGTGGGGCATCAAGTGTTAAAAAGGTCTATAAAAACCGTAAAGCATATAGGGGTTGATTTACTAAAGGCAAATAGACAGTGCATTTTGCAAAGTGCAGTTGCACTCTGCAAGTGCAGTTGCTCCAGAGCTTAGTAAATGAGGTAAAGCTTCACTTTGCAAAGAATACCCAAACCCAACAGCATTTTTGCTTGTACATGATTGGATGATGAAAGTCAGCAGAGCTTCTACTCATTAACTAAGCATCTGGAACAACTGAACTTGCAGCTTGCAACTGCACTTTGCAAAGTGCACAGTATATTTGCCTTTAGTTAACCAGCCCCTTAGGCTTAGAGAACAACTCCAACAGCAAAACATGAAGTGCAAAAAAAGAAAGGATCTGAGAGGAGGTTCAAAGAATAGGAGTGGAAGAGGAAAGTTGCAAGGTTTTTTTTAGGCTGGAATCAATGTAAAAATTTCTTATAATATTTTTCTACACACATACCTGTAAAGAAGAGTGTACATAATTACCCCTCATGTTGAGTATGCGGCTTGATTGCAGAGAAATGGTTCCCCAAAGTCTGCTGGAAAACTGTCACCTCTAGGAGTGTCTATCTCTGTGATCTCCACAACTTTCACTTGTTCCTCCTGCTGACCTCAGTGTCATCACAGAAATGAGCAGAGGTCAGATCAAGGAACCAGTGAGAGTTGAAGGGTCCATGGTGATCAAAACATCCAGAAGGATTGGTTTCCCAGCAGTTTTAGGGGATCGAGTTCTCCATAATTGTGTAAGGGTATGTGCTTGGATTAAGAAATGTAGAATGTGACAGGGAAATTTCTATTTTCTTAATAATCACACTTTCATAACTCCTGTGCATGCTGTTTCTTATATGAGTCGATAATAAAGTGTCAAATATAGTTTATTAATGTCCATCTTTAGATCCAGCACAGCTACTTTGGTCTCAAACTATACTGAAAACTGTACGCTGTTATTTCTATATTGTTTCACTGGCCAAATGTTGCGGCCATTTTTTTTGTAACCCATATTCCCGCATTAAAAAATAAAATAAAAAAAATAGCGTAAAAACGTAAAGTGGGGGAGTGGCAAAATATGAGCATGCACAAACTTTTTTTAGGTTCATTGTAATAGTAAAACAATATTTACAGCTGGAGCCTAAAGTTATGAATCACGTACAAGCAAGATGGTGCTTAGAGCTGATCTACTCCAGGAACTGCTTCTCTAGGAATTGTCGGTGAATATATCCTAAAATAGTAATCATATAATCCATGTGCTCATAACTATAAATCCTACACTAATCCAATCCAATCCACATGCTAACAGGATTTAGTTTTGAGCCACTGTAACGAGTGTGCCGTATGTTATAGCCCTGAGGTATGGTGTAATACCTGGGGAGGCTTCACAGTAGCCAAAAGATAATTAGCACATAATCTGAGAGATAAATAGGTCTGGCAGAACTAGGAATCATTTTGGATTAGGCCAATTCACCGAATACAGAGATTTGCTTTTTGCAGTTTTACCAAAACCATTTAGTACCTGTGGATGCAGTGGGGGGCACCTCCAATGGCTTACATATACAATTCATGCTGCCTCTGAAATTTAACCTCTTTAAGCAACCAATCATGAGATGTGATTTGGATGTGCACTACATCCCATATAAAAGCTTGCATAGGGTAGCAGTTGCATATTACAATTTTCTGTTCCAAATGTACAAATCACAGTGCCGCTCATGCATCATTATGATCTTCAGCATAGCTGTCACATCATATCACATTATTCCTGCGGTTTTCTAGTCATAAAAATATTATTACTGTGGCATCAAAGTCAAACTGAGAAATAACATCTCAAATGCACATTAACCTACACTATTGATAGAAAAGAAATAAAGAACAATTGTATCCTATTTGGAACAGGTAACATGACCTGATTTTTTTTTCTTTGCATAGTGGTCTGCGAGTGCATGTGGGTCTGCGAGTGCATATGAGTCTGCGGGTGCACGTGGGTCTGGGAGTGCATGTGGTCAGCGGGTGCACGTGGTCTGCGAGTGCACGTGGGTCTGCAAGTGCACGTGGGTCTGCGAGTGCATGTGGTCTGCGAGTGCATATGAGTCTGCGGGTGCACGTGGGTCTGCGAGTGCACATGGTCTGCGAGTGCACGTGGGTCTGCCAGTGCATGTGGGTCTGCGGGTGCACGTAGTCTGCGGGTGCACGTGGTCTGCGGGTGCACGCGGGTCTGTGAGTGCACGCGGGTCTGTGAGTACCTGTGTATTGTCTCGTAAGTACCTGTGTAGTGTATTGTTGAGCATTAGGGTCAGGAAGCTAGTTGTTAGGTAATTTGGGCAGGTTATAATCCACAATGCTCATTAAATTGGTAGGTACGATGCCCAGCGGTTGTGGAGATGCAACTTGGTGTACATCTTGCGGCATGTATGCGATCCTTGATTTTCTGATCGAGGGTGAATACTGCTGTGCAAAATGTAAGCACATTGTTTCCCTGGAAGCCCAGGTTCTGAATCTGGGGAAGCAACTGTCAGCACTGAGAAGACCCTCCATACTAAAGGAGAGCCAGGAACGTACCTAGCAGGTGCCGGCAGGGGCCAGCACAGAGGTGGGTGCAGACAAACAGGTGCAGGCACTAGAAAAGAGTAGATGGGTGACAGTCAGGAAAGATAGAGGGGGAAGTGTCAAGGAGGCCGATCCAAGGCTGGAGCATCCCAATAAGTATGCTCCATTGAGTGACATTGGTGAAACTGGTCAGGGACCAGCACTGCTAGCTGCCAGGGGAAGAACTCATCCAGTGAGAGTGGGAGGGAAGCGAAGGAAAAGAATAGACAGATTCTGGTGGTAGGAGACTTAATTCTTAGAAGGACAGATTGTGACAAAGACCTGAAGCGCGGAACTGTATGCTGATGGGGTAAACAGTTCAATCTCTGTATTTGCGGACGATACTAAGCTAAGCAGGGTAATAACTTCTCCACAGGATGTGGAAACCTTGCAACAAGATCTGATCAAATTAGTGGGGTGGGTAACTACATGGCAAATGAGGTTTAATGTAGAAAAATATAAAATAATGCATTTGGGTGGCAAAAATATGAATGCAATCTATACACTGGGGGGGAGAACCTCTGGGGGAATCTAGGATGGAAAAGGACCTGGGGGTCCTAGTAGATGATCGGCTCAGCAATGGCATGCAATGCCAAGCTGCTGCTAACAAAGCAAACAGAATATTGGCATGCATTAAAAAAGGGATTAACTCCAAGGATAAAGCAATAATTCTCCCACTCTACAAGACTCTGGTCTGGCCGCACCTAGAGTATGCTGTCCAGTTCTGGGCACCAGTCCTCAGGAAGGATGTACTGGAAATGGAGCGAGTACAAAGAAGGGCAACTAAGCTAAAAAAAGGGTCTGGAGGATATTAGTTATGAAGAAAGGTTGCGAGCACTGAACTTATTCTCTCTGGAGAAGAGACGCTTGAGAGGGGATATGATTTCAATTTGCAAATGACGGCGGGGCGGTGCAGGTCTCTTGCAGGGACGACGTCATATGATGTCGTCCCAGAGCGGCCAATCTTGCACGCCCGCCGGGGCACGCAGCGCGGCGATCTCGGCCGCGCCGTGTTGCTAGGACACGGCGCGACCCTGATCTCTGGAAAGAGCTGTGTCCCCAGTCCTTTAACCATGTGATCGACTGTGTCCAATCACAGCCGGTCACATGTAAACAAGGAAGTGCCGGTAATCGGCGTTCCTTGCCTCACACTGACAGAGTGTGATGAGAGGAGAGACGATCAGCGGCATCTCCTCACAAGGGACAGCTAGGAATGTAATCAGGGCACTGATCATCAGTGCCCTGATTACAATATTGTAAAATAGTGTCACAAATCAATGCCCACCATTGCCCACCAATGCCAGCTATCAGTGCCCATCAGTGGCAGCAATCAGTGCCCACCACTGCCCACAAGTGCCACCAATCAGTGCCCATTAGTGATGCCAGTCAGTTCTGGCAATATGTGCCGCCTATCAGTGCTGCCCATCAATGCCCATCACTGCTGTCAATCAATGCCCATCAGTAATGCCCATCAGTGTCACCCATCAGTGCCACCCATCAATGCCCATCAGCGCGCATCGGTACCGCCTAACCGTGCCGCCTATCAGTGCCCATCGGTGCCACCTAACAGTGCCCATCAGTGCCGCTTATCAGTGCTTATCGGTGCCACATATCAGTGCCACCCATCAGTGCCCATAAGTGTGGCATATTAGTGCCTTCTCATCAGTGCCCATAAGTGGAGCCTCATCAGTGCCCATAACTGCCACCTTATCAATACCCACCAGTTCAGCCTATCAGTGCCCATCAGTGCCACCTCATCAGCGCACATCAGTGAAGGTGAAAAATTACTTACAGTTACAAAATTTACTGACAAAAAAAAAAACATATTTTTTTTCAAAATTTTTGGTCTTTTTTTTTGTAAAAAATAAAAAACCCAGCAGTGAAATACCACCAAAAGAAAGCTCTATTTGTGTGAAGAAAATGAAAAACATTTGTTTGGGTACAGTGTAGCAAGACCGCGCAATTGTTATTCAAAGTGCGACAGCGCTGAAAGATGAAAATGGCCTGGGCAGGAAGGGGGTGTAAGTGCCCTGTAGGCCAGTGGTTATATAAAATAACTCTGTTGCACCACATTTATAAATTTGCATAAATTATTGTTCTTTCAGTGTATTTCTAAAACATGCATTCTCCAAAGCACAAATGCAGTACTTGTAAAAAAAAAAAAAGTTAGCAAAAAAACATTTTGAGCTGCAGTGAAAAAATGTCTCAGCCAAAATCAAACAACCAATCGCCATCACAGATTTGTGTATTAAAAAAAAAAAAGAAAAATACTGTATATTGAAAATATACAGAACAATTTGATAAAACTCTAGTGTTGCTGGTCCAAAAAAAACATTTATTGAGCTTTACTGTTTTGTCAGATATATTACTATTATGTTTTTTGGCTTTCTTGGGTGTCACTGAGAGAGGATAGAAGTGTATGTCAAGCTAAAAGATTCTTTTTGGTTTTTAGTGGGGTGTGATTAGAACCCTTTTCAGGATTTTGCTTCTAACTTGGGCTTCTTTAAAGAGATTTTTCCTGACTTCTGTAATGCTGAGAGTGTTTTTCCAGACGGGAGAAAAATCTATAGCTGGGGACACAGACAGAAATAAAAAAAGGTTCTATTTTTAATACAATGAAAAATTGGATCAAATACTTACCGTAATTTTCCTTTCCTGGCACAAATCCATGGCAGCATACATGTAGCAGGAGCCCATCTACCTCTGCCCACAGGACCAGTGCATACAGTAGGTATAAGAGTTGATGTCCACAAAACAGCCCATTCCCTGCACATCGCTAGAAACGAACTGGGTGGGTTTAGTATGCTGCCACGGATTGGCACCAGGAAAGGAAAGTTACGGTAGTATTTGATATAAATTTCGGTTTTCCTGGTGCCAACATGGCAGCATACTGTACATGTGATAGATCAATAACTAGCTACCAGGGTGGGAAGCTTAACCTCCCTGGCGGTATGATTATGTCAGATTTTAGGTGCTGAAAGTGGTATAATTATTTTGCATGGAAATTTGGCGTTTTATATTGTAGGCCTGTAATTCTTAACAACAACACACACTTAAATCTGTCCAAACAAGAGTCTAGTAGATATCCCTGGTATGATGTAGTTTGAAACACAAAATCATAAATTATAATAAATTAAATAAATATAAATAATTAAAAAAAAATAATATAATAATAAAATAAATTTCCCCATGATTCACTATCACTCAATTCTGCAAGTGTTCTAATTTACTATCGCTGTTTCCTAGCTGGTCTAAAGCTACTTTTGACGTAAAGGACACTTTTTGGTTGCTATGGTCAATCTCAAGTTTCCAGGCAGAAAGAACAGTATTTATAATATAAAACTGCATGCAGGGCATTGGACAAAGCACTGGGGACAAAAGGGATGTGAAATGATTTCATACAGTACTGTAATCTGTAAGATTACAGTACTGTATGTGTGCTGATTTTTACATGTTTTTGAATTTGCCGCCAGGCTCCGCCCCCATGCGTCGCAACGCTCGCAGGGAACGGAGCCTGGCACAGAGAGGCTTCGACTTCGGGAGGAGGACGGAGCCCACAGACACTGCAGGGGGACATCGCAGGATCCTGGGGACAAGGTAAGTATACTGCTCCAGGATCCTGCAATGCAATCCCGAGTGTGGCTCGGGGTTACCGCTAATGGTGCTGAAATTTAACCCTGAGCCACACTCGGGAATACCTTCAGGGAGGCTACGCAAATCCTATCTTATATGAATGTGAGTAAACTACTGTCTATCTGCCAAAGAAAGCTGTAGTGAGGACTACTGAGCCCATCAGTAGTTAAAAGGACCTACTTGGCTGCTCTTTCTATTGTGTCAGTTGACACCTCTGCGTAAGGTGCCCTTGTTGTTCAGATGCTGCTGGTCGAACGTGCAGCAATTGCCTCCAGTGTCTGCTGCCCAGCCGTATAGTGGGCTATTTGAATTAACTGAAGGAACATCACGTCAAATGTACGCTAGCATCTTCTACCCTTGTTGGTTTCTAAGGAAAGTTTCTAGGTATAGCTGTTCTGGCTACCTAAACAACTGTTGTTTGCAATTGTGCTATCTTTGATCCGGATGTATTGAGAGAGTATCTAACCTAAGGCTGGTCAAAGAAATTCTACTGTGGAATAGACAAGTTCTTGATGCAGCAACAGCAGCAAAACTGTAAACTGCCTGCAAAATAACAAGCCTGCCCAAGGATTCTTATGCCAGAAGCTGGCTGCAGATGAGGTCAAATGTCCGCCTGGTAGAAAAAAAATTGAGATCCATCTGTGATGCCCTCCTCATCCGCATCAACACCCAAACATCCAGAACAAGTCCTCGGGTGCACACCCTTCCCATGTGAGATTGATTTAGATTCTCAGCAGTATGTATCATTCCCTTGCATGCAGACACTCAGCTTTTCCTTCCATATTGGGCACTAGATTGCACACTGGATCACAGTGCAGTGGGTCCGCTTTAAGATGTGTTGTAACCTTGAGATTCTGAGTAAAAACATCAAGCAAATAACAGATATACTTGTTTTTTTTCTACTGAACTTGATGTATATAGTATTAGAAAGTTATTTTATATCCATATCAGCCAGTCTGGTTTTGATGTTTTTCTAAGAGAAGGCTGAAAGTTAATGGCCATCTGTATCAAGAACAATTTTTATATTGTGTATAAATGACTAATACTGCGCGGCTTATTCCATACATACTGAAAGAATGAAGGACAGAGTACAATAACATATAACAAACTGGAATTTTAATGATCAGTGCAAGATGGATTCTGCTTTGCTGCTATGGACACTGTACTGTACACTTTTCTCTTTGTACATCTTTATTGAATACATATGGGTTTATGTTAAAACACTAGAGTAGGGGACTAAACACCCCCGAAAAGAGAGGAAAACTCCTTCAGGAGCTGAAACGACAGTGGGTCGACATTGCATTTCTCCAAGAAACCCACTTCAGAGAGGGTAGTCTCCCTATGCTCGGAAACAGGTTTTTTCCAGTAGTTTACCAAGCCACTAATCCTGCTTCCAAGTCTCAAGGGGTGTCTATTTTGATTTTGAGTAAAGTACAATGGATACGTATATAGAGTCCCATATAGATGTAGGGGGGCAATACCTATTTTTGAAAGGCACAATAGGAGGGATTAAAGTGACCTTTGCCTCCTTTTACACCCCGAATGTACAACAAGACGTATTCTTTAGAAATACTATTAGTAAACTTGTGGAATTCTCAGAAGGTCAGTTGATTGTGGGGGGAGTCTCAATGTCTCTCTGGTTCCTAGAGAGGATACATCAATAGGATCGTCATCAGTGCCTTTGGGCCTACGGAAACAAATCCTTCAATCACTCCACGGAACAAGATTAGTAGACGTATGGCGCCTTTTTCATTCCAGAGAGAGAGATTATTCTTTCTTCTCCCCAGTACATAAGTCATATTCTTGCATTGACTTTTTTTTTATCCCCCACAATCAACTGCACTCAGTAATCAAAACCACGATCAGGTCACTTACTTGGTCAGACCACGAGCCAATACTGATTAAATATAATATCTTTGACCCTAGCCACCGCAAGCCGACAACGTGGAAACTTAACACAAGTCTTTTACAGGACCAGGAGGTTATGGAGGATGTCAGAAGGGAGGTGACATGGTTCTTTCAGACCAACGACACTCCGGAATGTAGCCCCGGGGTGATATGGGAGGCTCATAAGGCAGTGATTCAGGAGGTCCAAAATAAACATCGGGTTAGGATTAAACGTGAGAGGGAGGCAAAACTAACATCTATTTTAGCGGAAATACATAAATTAGAAACAATTCATAAATACACCTCTTCCTAAGAGATAGAAAGAGATCTTCTGATGGCACGTAGACAGGTCACAGATTTGCTGCTTTATAAAGCTCAAAAGTCCATACAGATGGGGTGTAAACAATCTTACGAATCCGGTAATAAATGTGTTAGACTATTGGCTCGATCACTAGGGGAGCAACAAACAATGACCTATGTTCCAGTGATTATGGGAGTGGAGGGAAGAAAACTCACCTTACCTAAACAAATAGCCCAGAAATTTGCAGAACTTTATAATCTGTAACAAGACACGCCCGATCAGTCAACAATAGATGAATACTTAATATCATCTGGTATGCCTGGCCTAACAAACATGACACAGAAAGAACTGGATTTACCCATTACTTTAGAGGAATTACAGAAAGCAGTGAACTCATCAAAGCCTGGTAAAGCACCAGGCCCAGATGGCTTCACTGTGTACTATTATAAACAACCAATGGCTACTCTGGGGCCCTATGGACTGGGCGATTTAACCTCTATTTTCCATACAGAAACCTTGAGAGCCCACATCACCGTATTACCGAAAGATCCCAAGCAATGCGGGAGTTATAGGCCAAGGAGGGAGGCACGTGACAACACCATACAGGCTTTGAATTGAATCCATTTAGCTAATACATCCAAGACCCCATGCATGTTTTTAGGAACAGAAAGCCTTCCACAGAGTAAATTGGAAGTTTCTATCCCACCCATTCATGGTAACTAATGAGACCAGGCAGGGGTGTCCCTTGTCACCTATTCTATTTGCACTTTCGTATGTAAGGTTCGGATAAATCCATATATACAGGGAGTGAAAATAGGCAGTGTCCAACATAACATCCCAGCATACACAGATGACATGCTTTTTTCACTAGTAAAACCAATGATATTCTTCCCCATTCTTTTTCAGGAAATAGAGGAATAGGTTTTTTTTATCATATTTTAAGATTAACTTTACCAAGTCAGAGGCAATGGGAATAGCCGTCCCTAATACTTTGATAAAATCATGAAAATCTAGCTACAAATTTAAATGGACAGATCAAGCATTGAAATACCTGGGGTCTATGATCACAGTAAACCTTACATGCACATTTGAGCTCAATTTTCCAACACTTTTATGTAAAGTGCAAACACTTTTGGAGAAATTACATAGGGGGTTACATTCCTGGTTCGGCAGGTGCAGCATTATAAAAATGAACATCCTACCAAAGCTCTTGTACCTGCTCCAGGCTTTACCTATCAATATATCTGTACAATATTTTAAACAGATACATAAATTATTCACCACATTTCTTTGGGCATATAAAAAATCGAGAATTAATAGATCTCTGTTGACCCTCCCCAAACAATATGGTGGACTGGTATATACAGCGGGCACAGAAAGTATTCAGACCCCCTTAAATTTTTCACTCTTTGTTATATTGCAGCCATTTGCTAAAATCATTTAAGTTCATTTTTTTCCTCATTAATGTACACACAGCACCCCATATTGACAGAAAAACACAGAATTGTTGACATTTTTGCAGATTTATTAAAAAAGAAAAACTGAAATATCACATGGTCCTAAGTATTCAGACCCTTTGCTCAGTATTTAGTAGAAGCACCCTTTTGATCTAATACAGCCATGAGTCTTTTTGGGAAAGATGCAACAAGTTTTTCACACCTGGATTTGGGGATCCTCTGCCATTCCTCCTTGCAGATCCTCTCCAGTTCTGTCAGGTTGGATGGTAAACATTGGTGGACAGCCATTTTTAGCTCTCCAGAGATGCTCAATTGGTTTTAAGTCAGGGCTCTGGCTGGGCCAGTCAAGAACAGTCACGGAGTTGTTGTGAAGCCACTCCTTCATTATTTTAGCTGTGTGCTTAGGGTCATTGTCTTGTTGGAAGGTAAACCTTCGGCCCGGTCTGAGGTCCTGAGCACTCTGGAGAAGGTTTTCATCCAGGATATCCCTGTACTTGGCCACATTCATCTTTCCCTCAATTGCAACCATTCGTCCTGTCCCTGCAGCTGAAAAACCCCCGCAGCATGATGCTGCCACCACCATGCTTCACTTTTGGGACTGTATTGGACAGGTGATGAGCAGTGCCTGGTTTTCTCCACACATACCGTTTAGAATTAAGGCCAAAAAGTTCTATCTTGGTCTCATCAGACCAGAGAATCTTATTTCTCACCATCTTGGAGTCCTTCAGGTGTTTTTAAGCAAACTCCATGCAGGCTTTCATGTGTCTTGCACTGAGGAGAGGCTTCCGTCGGGCCACTCTGCCATAAAGCCCCAGCTGGTGGAGGGCTGCAGTGATGGTTGACTTTCTACAACTTTCTCCCATCCCCCAACTGCATCTCTGGAGCTCAGCCACAGTGATCTTTGGGTTCTTCTTTACCTCTCTCACCAAGGCTCTTCTCCCCCGATAGCTCAGTTTGGCCGGACGGCCAGCTCTAGGAAGGGTTCTGGTCGTCCCAAACGTCTTCCATTTAAGGATTATGGAGGCCACCGTGCTCTTAGGAACCTTAAGTGCAGCAGAATTTTTTTTGTAACCTTGGCCAGATCTGTGCCTTGCCACAATTCTGTCTCTGAGCTCTTCGGGCAGTTCCTTTGACCTCATGATTCTCATTTTCTCTGACATGCACTGTGAGCTGTAAGGTCTTATATAGACAGGTGTGTGGCTTTCCTAATCAAGTCCAATCAGTATTATCAAACACAGCTGGACTCAAATAAAGGTGTAGAACCATCTCAAGGATGATCAGAAGAAATGGACAGCACCTGAGTTAAATATATGAGTGTCACAGCAAAGGGTCTGAATAATTAGGACCATGTGATATTTCAGTTTTTCTTTTTTAATAAATCTGCAAAAATGTCAAGAATTCTGTGTTTTTCTGTCAATATGGTGTGCTGTGTGTACATTAATGAGGAAATAAATTATCTGAAATTATTTTAGCAAATGGCTGCAATATAACAAAGAGTGAAACATTTAAGGGGGTCTGAATACTTTCCGTCCCCATTGTATATATAAGTATTATCAAGCAGTACTTTTAGGACGTTTGATTGATTGGTGCCGACACAGAGACCTGAAAATATGGCCAAGCCTGGAGCAGGAACAAAGTAATGTATTGCTACATAGAGCACCCTGGTGCTATAGAGAGCTCCCACCCTATATTAAAAGACATCCACTGATCGGACCCACACTGCGTCAATGCTCTGGGCTCTTTTCCAGGGGTAGACTTTCATCAATAGAATCCCCATTATTCCCTATTTTGAGAAACCCACAACTCGACCCGGGCCTATGCCAGGGAACTTTTGAAGCTCTGATGAAACAGGGGACATATCAGGTGTCTCAGTTTATGACATCAGGAGATTGGCCTACATACCAGGTGTTGACAGCTGGAAACGGTGGTTTCCAACTGGACTTTTGGTGAGCAGCCCAGCTTAGACGTTACCTATACTCTTTAAACACCCCGGATAGCTACTGTATAATCGAAACATACTTCCTTTCGAAGAATACTGTATGGAGAGAGGATTTCTCCCCCACACAATCTCGAGGATGTATGCACAATGGGGTAATACACTGAATCTTCAATATGTACAAAAATACAAGAAACAAAATCTAAGATTCTGTCTCAGTGGTACCGAACCCGTGGCCCTGCTTCATAGATATTTCCCAGACACTTCTGATAGATGCTGGCGCTCCCGGAAGGAAAGTGGGACACATTTTTTGGTCATGTAATGAAATTAGAATTTACTGGAGGGAGGCCCGAAGGCTCACCCAAACGTTTGGTGACTATGCGGTTCCGGAGGACCCAACCTTTTTTCTGTTGCATGACTATAAAACACCAGTCAAGACATATAAGAACTCTATTCTGTGTCATCTTTTGAATGCAGCAAGATCCTGTATCCCGCTTAGATGGAAAAAGACACAATCATTTTCGGTGGGTATGTGGCTTAGGAAGGTAGAAGAGCTGAACTGATTAGAGAACCTGGTGTGGACAGGAAGGCAGAAACTAGAGAAATATAGAGAGATATGGTCTCTCTGGAACCTCTTTATCAACTCAGAGGAGGGAGAGACTCTCATTGCTGAGGACCCAGAGGGTTGAGGGAACTACACCCTTTGGCCGTCGAGACCCTGGGACGGGAAGCGATGCACGTAACTGTATGGGGGCCCCTAGGGATGGGGGGGAGGAGCGAGGGAGAGGAGGAGAGACATTATTATCATTATTATTAGTAGGAGAGATTTTGTACCTCCTTTTTGTTTTTTTCTTGGTGGTTGGGGTGGCGAAGAACATTTGTGTGGGGGGTTTCCAATACAGTCTGTATGAGGGAGCCCAAATATGGGACCAGAGTATGGGAAATATAAGACCAGAGGGAAAGAGTCAAGATGACTAAGAAAAGAATAAGTAGTAAATAGTTTGATAATAACCCCTGGTCAGGACATTATTGTTTTGTGATTATTTCCTTTTTTGTTGACTGTGATATTATGGAATGTTGTTTCCTAAATAAAAGAAAAGATTTAAATTGAAAAAAAAAAAACACTAAAGTAGCTTTTCTCAACCAGGGTTACAGGAAACAAAAGGAGTTGTTTTAATAAAGGCAAATAGCCTACTCACTTTGCAAGGGAGGTTACAAGTTACAAGGGAATTTTCCATTTAGTTAATGAGGGGAAACATCGCCAACTTCCATAATTTAATCACTAAGCAAATTTACAGTTTTTTTATTTTCCTTGCGCATGATTAGGTATTCTTTGAAATTTTACCGCATTGACTAAGCACATTCACTTTCGGAGTGCAACGCTACCTACAAAGTGAGCAGACTATTTCCGTTTAGTAAATCAACCCCAAGGACTTGATTCAGAGGTTTCTTGGGGTTCTTTGAGTATTGAGCAGCAACATTATGACTTCCTGCCCCACAATGCCTGTATAATTATTGCACCAGTGCAACAAAGCCAGCACCGAGGGGCCAATATTTTTTTTAAATCTGTCTGTACAGGGGCATTTATCCCACTGACCACTACAGTATGGGGGCATTGATTCAACTGACTACCAATGTAAGGAGGCATTCATCCCACTGGCCATCAATGTAAGGGAGAATTTATCCTCACTGACCACCAGTGTAAGTGGGCATTTATCCTTACTGACCACCATCAATGTAAGGGGGTATTCATCCTTACTGACCACCAATGTAAGGGGACATTCATCCCACTGACCACCAATGCAAGGAATATTCATTCTCACTGACCACCAATGTAAAGGGGACATTCATCACATTTGTCATTAATGCAAGGGGCATTCAACCCACTGATCACCAATGTAAGGGGGCTTTCATCCCACTGAGCACCAATGTAAGGGGGCATTCTACCCACTGATCACCAATGTAAGGGGGCTTTCATCCCACTGAGCACCAATGTAAGGGGGCATTCTACCCACTGATCACCAATGTAAGGGGGCTTTCATCCCACTGAGCACCAATGTAAAGGGGCATTCATCCTTACTGAACACCAATGCAAGGGGGAATTCATCCCACTGTTCACCAATGTAAGGGGGTGTTCATCGAAATTGACCACCAATATAAGGGGGCATTTATCCAAGTGACCACCAATGTAAAGGGATATTCATGCCACTGACCCCAAATGTAAGGGGGTATTCACCCCAATGACCACCAATATAAAGGGGCATCCTCACTGATCACCAATGTAAGGGGGCATTCATCCCACTGACCACTGATGTAAAGGGGTATTTATCTAAGTGAAAGGGCAATGTTTCATTAATCACTAATGTAAAGGGGCACTGCAGTTTTCACTGTCTGCATTTGTTTTCCTGACTTAATTATTATTTGTTTAATTCATAACTATTACTGAAAATAATCAAATGTAAAGTAAGTATCCATTATGGGTGTCAAATACACTGGGTAGGCCAAATTCTATATTCTTTTAACTATAACCACAAATATCATGTTTAGCAGCAGTTACCGTAGCCTCCCTGACGGTATTCTTGAGTGTGGCTCGGGGTTAAATTTCAGCACTATTAGCGGTAACCCCGAGCCACACTCGGGATTACATCTCAGGATCCTGGTGGGGTATACTTACCTTGTCCCCAGGATCCTGCGATGTCCCCCCGCGGTGTCTGCAGGCTCCGTCCTCTGCCCGAAGCCTCTCTATGCCAGGCTCCGTTCCCTGCGAGCGTCGCGACGCCGCACGGGGGCGGAGCCTGGCGGCAAATTCAAAAAAAGTAAAAATCATAACACATACAGTACTGTAATCTTACAGATTACAGTACTGTATGAAATCATTTCACATCCCTTTTGTCCCCAATGCTTTGTCCAATGCCCTGCATGCAGTTTTATATCATATATACTGTTCTTTCTGCCTGGAAACTTGAGATTATCCATAGCAACCAAAAAGTGTCCCTTTACGTCAAAAGTGGCTTTAGACCAGCTAGAAAACAGCGATAGTAAATTAGAACACTTGCAGAATTGAGCGATAGTGAATCGTGGGGAAATGTATTTTATTATTATGATATTATTATTATTTTTTAATTATTTATATTTATTTATTCTATTATAATTTATGATTTTGTGTTTCAAACGTTATCATCATACCTGGGATATCTACTAGACTCTTGATGGACAGATCTGTGTTATTGCTAAGAATTACAGGCCTACAATATAAAACGCCAAATTTCTATGCAAAATAATTGTACCGCTTTGAGATGCAAAAATCTGAAATAATCATACCGCCAGGGAGGTTAAAGTCCAAATCCAGTTTGTCTTCCCAGTGGGTGGGTCCTTGATGCCTTGGACTCTTGGGAATTTGAACAGAACCATTCTGCCAAGAAGAGGAGCAGTGCAGGATTGCCGAGTGGTAAGTCTGTGGCGGGCAGCGTTAACGATAGGGTGAGTACTGATATGGGAACTGCTTTTTTATTTTTAATATAGGCAATGGCTTTGATTTTGGTTTACTAAGCTGCAGTTGGGCTTTAATGTTATTTTCAGGGTTCTACCATGGTAATAAGGTAGATAAATGCTGCAATACAATGCAACTGTACAGTCTGTTTGCATATTTTATGTTACCAGTAACAAGCTCTCATGCTAACACAGCATACAGTGGATCATAGCTTTAGTGCATGAAGAGCTTGTCTGACCTACAATTTATATTTAAAGCTCTGCTATTCATTTCTAGTGACAAGGTCTGGCCATGATTCTCTCCTTTTGTCATGCTGTACATAATTTAGACATTTGACCATTTCCAGCAAGGTCATAGATTTACAGCAACCCTACCTCTCTGCTGTACTGGAAAACATGACGTGTTCATTGAACGGTGTAATATAGCATGTTCAGTTTTACTTTCCAAGACATTATGCGATGCTGCATTCCAGATGCCTATTGCGATGATCCGCTTGTCTCCAAATGTTAATATTAGTATTATTATTATCATGATCATCATTATCTCTTCCATTCTGTTCCTGTGATGTTGTACAAAGAAGATGTTTACGGACAAGAATAAGGGATATAGATGCATAAAAACATATTTTAACCACAAGTACATACAGTATATACGATTTCATGACAAATTACGTATGTACAATAAATATAAGAGCGTCAGAATAAGCCTATCAGGGCAGGTTATTGCTGCCCGAAGAGATGACCATTGAACGTTTGAAGGTTTCAGGGTCAAACAGTGCACAGGAGCTCATTTAAGGGATTTCAAGAGAAGCAGAGATACATGTACTAAATGCGTGGAGGAAAAAAGTTGAGTGTGCAGTGGTGATTGTGCTTGAGGTAGTACATGGATTTTAGGTAAAGGATGTATAAAGAAGCTAAGTTGAAGAAGGCTGAGGGCTAAATTTATTTTAATATTTATATTTTAAATATAAATATATATATATCTATATATATATATCTATATATATATATATATATATATATATATATATATATATAGATATATATATATATAGATATATATATCTATATATATATATATATCTATATATATATATATAGATATATATATATATAGATATATATATATATATTTATTTACAGTGCCTTGAAAAAGTATTCATACCCCTTGTAATTTTCCACATTTTGTCATTATTACAACCAAAAATGTAAATATATTTTATTGGGATTGTATGTGATAGACCAACACAAAGTGGCACATAATTGTAAAGTGGAAGGAAAATGATGAATGGTTTTCAAAATGTTTTACACATAAATATATGAAAAGTATGGCGTGCATTTGCATTCAGCCCCCTTTACTCTGATACCCCTAACTAAAATCTAGTGGAACCATTTTCATTCAGAAATCACCTAATTAGTAAATAGAGTCCACCTGTATGTAATTTATTCTCAGTATAAATACAGCTATTCTTTGAAGCCCTCAGAGGTTTGTTAGGGAACCTTAGTGAATAAACAGCATTGTGAAGGCCAAGTAACACACCAGACAGGTCAGGGATATAGTTGTTGAGAAGTTTAAAGCAGGGTAAGTTTATAAAAATAATCCCAAGCTTTGAACATCTCACAGTGCACTGTTCAATCCATCATCTAAAAATGGAAAGAGTATGGCACAACTGCAGACCTACCAAGACACGGCCGTCCACCTAAACTGACAGGCCGGGCAAGGAGAGCATTAATCAGAGAAGCAGCCAAGAGGCCTATGGTAACTCTGGAGGAGCTGCAGAGATCCACAGCTCAGATGGGAGAATCTGTCCACAGGACAAATATTATTCGTACACTGCACAAATCTGGCCTTTATGGAAGAGTGGCAAGAAGAAAGCCATTGTTGAAAGAAAGCCAAAAGAAGTCCCGTTTGCAGTTTGAGAGAAGCCATGTGGGGGACATAGCAAACATATGGAAGAAGGTGCTCTGGTCAGATGAGACCAAAATTGAGCTATTTTGCCTAAAAGCAAAATGCTATGTGTGGAGGAAAACTAACACTGCACATCACCCTGAACACACCATTCCCACTGTGAAACATGGTGGTGGCAGCATTATTTTGTGGGGATGCTTTTCTACAGGAGCGACAAGGAAGCTGGTCAGATGGGAAGATGGATGGAGCCAAATGCAGGGCAATTTTAAAAGAAAACCTGTTAGAGTCTGCAAAAGACTTGAGACTGGAGTGGAGGTTCACCTTCCAGCAGGACAACGACCCTAAATATACAGCCAAAGCTACAATGGAATGGTTTAGATCAAAGCATATTCATGTGTTAGAATGGCCCAGTCAAAGTCCAGACCTAATTCCAATTGAGAATCTGTGGCAAGACTTGAAAATTGCTGCTCACAGACGCTCTCCATCCAATCTGACAGAACTTGCGTTATTTTGCAAAGAAGAATGGGCAAAAATGTCACTCTCTAGATGTGCAAAGCTGGTAGAGACATCCCAAAAAGACTTGCAGCTGTAATTGCAGAGAAAGGTGGTTCTACAAAGTATTGACTTAGGGGGCTGAATACAAATGCACACCACACTTTTCACATATTTATTTGTAAAAAATCTTGAAAACCATTTATCATTTTCCTTCCACTTCACAATTATGTGCCACTTTGTGTCAGTCTATCACATAAAATCCCAATAAAATACATTTACGTTTTTGGTTGTAACATAACAAAATGTGGAAAATTTCAAGAAGTATGAATACTTTTTCAAGGCACTGTATATATAATATATATATATATATATATATATATATATATATATATATATATATATATATATATATATATATATATATATATATATATATATATATATTTGGCAAAAGAATAGCCATATCTGAATTTCTTTCAGACTGTCTTTCTAAGCAAAACTTTGTATGGAGCCATTCAGAAGCCATTCAGAAGAGAAGGGAGAGAGGCATCAGAGAGAGTGTGTGTCACTTACAATATTCATTCAGCTCTGTATGTGCTCTGAGCTTCAATTACTGAACTTTGTAAATGCAAAATTTCTTAAGCCTAGTACACACAGGCCGAATGTCGGGAAAACCAGGGGCCAACCGGCTCCCAATCAGCTCTCTCAGGCAATAGCCGAGAGTGCTGACCGGAGCTCAGCGGGGGCATATCGCTGTACTAATGTCGGATTGTTAGTACAGCGGGTCCAACCGGAGCTGTCCGTTTTTTTTTTCTTTTAACTCGCTCGGTTGAACAAAAAACAAAACGAATGTACTAGAGATTTGAGTGCATGTTTAGGCAAAATAAGTAAAATGTAGTACATCTCTGAAATACATGCACATTTCCCCATGTTTTATCCCTTTAAAGACCCTGCAAGTACCAAAAAAAACTGTTGGTCTGGCAGTAATTCTCCTTAGCTCCTAAGACCTGTTGTGGGCCAACACACAGCATTTTTGTGGGCTAGATGTTATCAGTCTTGCCCAGTCTTTTCTTGCCACACAACTCAGTCCCACCTACTCTCACCTCTGCCATCTTCACAACATAAATGCTTGGAAAAAAGAATGTAGAGAATTGATTAGTGTGAGATTACTGCCAACATCCTAAATAGCATCACAAAGAGGACATGCAGCAAGTGCATTGGGAGACGCCCCCTTGGACTTTGATGGCAGAAGTAAAGTGTAAGGAATCAAGATAGATAAAAAAGGGCACAAAAGTGACAACTTTATTGAATACAAAAACGGTAGAAAAAATATATATATGTTGTATCACGTACAAACAAAATGGCTTAAAATGTATTGCAATAGTACACCAATGAATAAATATAAACAAGAAATAATTGGTACATATTAACCCAAGCTGATAGTCAAAAGATCACTAATCAGAGCAAAAAAAGGATTAGCCAACTGGACTCTTTAGACATATATACCCAACATGTTTCGGAAATTGTTTGTGCAATGGTGTGCATATTCCTTCTTCAGGGGTTATTAATGGGTGGGTAATTATGTTCTTGTCTGCAACATAGATATAGGTATATAGTAATATTTGCATGACAACATACAATATATATTGATACTGTCAACAACCTTTTATAGATAATGCCAAATAATAAGACCAAAAGTACTTACATATCACAGATTTACTGCAAGTTTAGCAAAGATGCTGGACAATACAGGGAGATTTTACAAGCTGGCTGTACACAGCCACACACATGCACGATAAGAATGATTGAAGCCTGCACCCACAGCCCAATAGTCGGAACGTGTTCACAAAAGGCGCCTGACAGTAGCCACGGCAGCAGAATGTGCACTGTGGAGACAATGGTAGGGGAAGGGGGGTGAGTCCCTTTCTTAGCAAAGGTACATGTATGCACAAAGTAGGTTTGTATAATAAGTAACAGAAAGTGCCGAAAGTAGCTGATCCAGAGTTAAGTTCAGCAAATTTAAAGATCAAAGTATTTACCTTCAAGGGGTGATGGCGTGAGTGATGGAGACACCAGATCAGCAGCCGGCATACTGACAAAGCAGTAAGGGCGTCAGTAATTAACCGTCAGGCTGTGTCTGGCATCAGCCAATCAAAGTTGCGTCTGCCATCTTGCTTGATCAGCTGTAGGAAAACAGCTAATTGCGAGGTCCGGGCGTCTTTCAGACGCGTTCATGAACGCGTTCTGTTCATTTTCACACCTGCCTAAAACCTTTGCACAGTAGTTTATATGTGAACCCAATCAATCTAAAAATTGCGTTTCAGCTAGGAATTGCTCCACCCCCACAAACCACGCAGATCTTCCCCCCAGACCTACAGCGACTGCACTTACAAGTGCATTTGCAGTGCACTTGTAGCGCAGAGTGGATTTGCCTTTAGTAAATAAACCCCACAGTATGTCTCTTTTGCAATAAAAAGCCTACCAGCTTGCACATTTCCCTTGAGGGGGTAAAGTTCCACTTTAACCACTTGCCGACCCCCTAACACAGATATACTGCGGCAGAATGGCACGGGCAGGCAAGATCACGTACCCGGTACGTGATCTGCCTCCCGCGGGCGGCATCGTTAGGGGAGCGATCCAGGCTGAGGGGGAGACCACTCATTCGTGGCCACCCCCTTGCGATCGCTCCCAACAAATGAGAATCTTCCTCTGCTGCTGTATAGTAAACAGCGGCAGAGGAAGTGATGTCATCTCTCCTCAGGTCGGTATTTTCCGTTCCCGGCGCCAAAGGAGAGAAGACATCTGAGTAAGTGCACCAACACCACACATACAGTAAAACACACTAGGCATACTTTTCACGCCCCATCACCCTCCGATCACCCCTTGATCACCCCCCCGTCACAGTGACACCAATAGCAGTTTTTTTTTTCCTGATTACTGCATTGGTGTCAGTTTGTGACAGTTAGAAGTGGTAGGGCAGTTAGTATTAGCCCCCTTTAGGTCTAGGGTACCCCCCTAACCCCCCCTAATAAACTTTTAACCCCTTGATCACCCCCCGTCACCAGTGTCACTAAGCGATCGTTTTTCTGATCGCTGTATTAGTTTCACTGGTGATGCTAGTTAGGGAGGTAAATATATAGGTTCGCCGTCAGCGTTTTATAGCGTCAGGGACCCCCATTTACTACCTAATAAAGGTTTTAACCCCTTGAGTGCCCCCTAGTTAACCCTTTCACCAGTGATCATCGTATAACTGTTACGGGTGACGCTGGTTAGTTAGTTTATTGTTTATAGTGTCAGGGCACCCGCCGTTTATTACCTAATAAAGGTTTAGCCCCCTGATCGCCCGGCGGTGATATAAGTTAGGTTTTAGAGTCAGATAGGGTCTGTGTCGCCCCAGGCAGCGTCAGGTTAGTGCCAGTACCGCTAACACCCATGCACCATACACCTCCCTTAGTGGTATAGTATCTGAACGGATCAATAGCTGATCCAATCAGATCTATACTAGCGTCCCCAGCAGTTTAGGGTTCCCAAAAACGCAGTGTTAAGCAGGATCAGCCCAGATACCTGCTAGCACCTGCATTTTGCCCCTCCGCCCGGCCCAGCCCACCCAAGTGCAGTATCGATCGATCACTGTCACTTACAAAACACTAAACGCATAACTGCAGCGTTCGCAGAGTCAGGCCTGATACCTGCGATCGCTAACAGTTTTTTTGATAGCGTTTTGGTGAACTGGCAAGCACCAGAACCAGGCAGCGTCAGGTTAGTGCCAGTAGCGCTAACACCCACACACGCACCGTACACCTCCCTTAGTGGTATAGTATCTGAACGGATCAATATCTGATCCGATCAGATCTATACTAGCTTCCCCAGCAGTTTAGGGTTCCCAAAAATGCAGTGTTAGCGGGATCAGCCCAGATACCTGCTAGCACCTGCGTTTTGCCCCTCCGCCCGGCCCAGCCCAGCCCACCCAAGTGCAGTATCGATCGATCACTGTCACTTACAAAACACTAAACACATAACTGCAGCGTTCGCAGAGTCAGGCCTGATCCCTGCGATCGCTAACAGTTTTTTTGGTAGTATTTTGGTGAATTGGCAAGCACCAGCGGCCTAGTACACCCTGGTCGTAGTCAAACCAGCACTGCAGTAACACTTGGTGACGTGGCGAGTCCCATAAGTGCAGTTCAAGCTGGTGAGGTGGCAAGCACAAGTAGTGTCCCGGTGCCACCAAGAAGAAGACAAACTGGTATGTTGCTGGACTTTGAGTGGTTATACCAGCATGATGCCTGCAGGTTTAGGTATCATCTTGGTATCATTCTTTTCAGCCAGTGGTCGGCTTTCATGTAAAAGCAATCCTAGTGGCTAATTAGCCCCTAGACTGCTTTTACAAGCAGTGGGAGGGAATGTCCCCCCCTCCCACCATCTTCCATGTTTTTCTCTGGCTCTCCTGTCCCAACAGGGAACCTGAGAATGCAGCCGGTGATTCAGCCAGCTGACCATAGAGCTGATCAGAGACCACAATGGCTCCAATCATCTCTATGGCCTAAGAAACCGGAAGCTACGAGCATTTCATGACCTAGATTTCGTCGGATGTAAACAGCGCCATTGGGAAATTGGGAAAGCATTTTATCACACTGATCTTGGTGTGGTCAGATACGTTGAGGGCAGAGGAGAGATCTAGGGTCTAATAAACCCCTGTAAAGTACCTGTCACTACCTATTTCTATCATAGGAGATATTTACATTCCCTGACATAACAATAAAAATGATAAAAAAAAAAATGAAAGGAACAATTTAAAAATAAGATAAAAAAGCAAAAAAAAAAAAAATAAATAAAAAAAAAAGGACCCCTGTCCCCCCCTGCTCTCGCGCAAAGGCGAACGCAAGCGTTGGTCTGGCGTCGAATGTAAACAGCAATTGCACCATGCATGTGAGGTATCACCGCGAAGGTCAGATCGAGGGCAGTAATTTTAGCAGTAGACCTCCTCTGTAAATCTAAAGTGGTAACCTGTAAAGGCTTTTAAAGGCTGTCGCCACTGCACGTTTGTGCGCAATTTTAAAGCATGTCATGTTTGGTATCCATGTACTCGGCCTAAGATCATCTTTTTTATTCCATCAAACATTTGGGCAATATAGTGTGTTTTAGTGCATTAAAATTTAAAAAAGTGTGTTTTTTCCCCAAAAAATGCGTTTGAAAAATCGCTGCGTAAATACTGTGTGAAAAAAAAATGAAACACCCACCATTTTAATCTGTAGGGCCTTTGCTTTAAAAAATATATAATATTTGGGGGTTCAAAGTAATTTTCTTGCAAAAAAATTATTTTTTCATGTAAACAAATAGTGTCAGAAAGGGCTTTGTCTTCAAGTGGTGAGAAGAGTGGGTGATGTGTGACATAAGCTTCTAAATGTTGTGCATAAAATGCCAGAACAGTTCAAAACCTCCCCAAATGACCCCATTTTGGAATGTAGACACCCCAAGCTATTTGCTGAGAGGCATGTCGAGTCCATTGAATATTTTATATTGTCACACAAGTTGTGGGAAAAAGACAATTTTTTTTTTTGCACAAAGTTGTCACTAAATGATATATTGCTCAAACATGCCATGGGAATATGTGAAATTACACCCCAAAATACATTCTGTTGCTTCTCCTGAGTACGGGGATACCACATGTGTGAGACTTTTTAGGAGCCTAGCCGCATACGGGACCCTAAAAACCAAGCACCGTCTTCAGGGTTTCTAAGGGTGTAAATTTTTGATTTCACTCCTCACTGCCTATCACAGTTTCGGAGGCCATGGAATGCCCAGATGGCACAACCCCCCCCCCCCCCCAAATGACCCCATTTTGGAAAGTAGACACCCCAAGCTATTTGCTGAGAGATATGGTGAGTATTTTGCAGACCTCGCTTTTTGTCACAAAGTTTTGAAAATTGAAAAAAGAAAAAAAAAATGTTTTCTTTTCTTTCGTCATTTTCAAAAACAAATGAGAGCTGCAAAATACTCACCATGCCTCTCAGCAAATAGCTTGGGGTGTCTACTTTCCAAAATGGGGTCATTTTGGGGGGGGGGTTGTTTTGTGCCATCTTGGCATTTTATGGCCTTTGAAACTGTGATAGGTAGTGAGGAGCGAAATCAAAAATTTACGCCCTTAGAAATCCTGAAGGCGGTGCTTGGTTTTCGGGGCCCCGTACGCAGCTAGGCTCCCAAAAAGTCCCACACATGTGGTATCCCCATACTCAGGAGAAGCAGCAGAATGTATTTTGAGGTGTAATTCTACATATTCCCATGGCATGTTTGAGCAATATATCATTTAGTGACGACTTTGTGCAAAAAAAAAAAAAAAAAAGTTTGTCATTTTCCCGCAACTTGTGGCAAAATATAAAATATTCCATGGACTCAACATGCCTCTCAGCAATTTCCTTGGGGTGTCTACTTTCCAAAATGGGGTCATTTGGGGGGGGGGGGTTGTACTGCCCTGCCATTTTAGCACCTCAGGAAATGAGATAGGCAGTCATAAACTAAAAGCTGTGTAAATTACAGAAAATGTACCCTAGTTTGTAGACGCTATAACTTTTGCGCTAACCAATAAATATACGCTTATTGACATTTTTTTTACCAAAGACATGTGGCTGAATACATTTTGGACTAAATGTATGACTAAAATTGAGTTTATTGGATTTTTTTAATAACGAAAAGTAGAAAATATATCGCTTTATTTCAAAATTTTCGGTCTTTTTCCGTTTATAGCGCAAAAAATAAAAAATGCAGAGGTGATCAAATACCATCAAAAGAAAGCTCTATTTGTGGGAACAAAAGGACGCAAATTTCTTTTGGGTACAGCATTGCATGACCGCGCAATTAGCAGTTAAAGCAACGCAATGCCAAGTTGTAAAAAGTGCTCTGGTCAGGAAGGGGGTAAATCCTTCCGGGGCTGAAGTGGTTAAAGTCTAGTATCCCTACCATGCTTACATGTGTAAAAGCAGAAGCTATCTGTTGTATAGAGAATTAAAATGTATCCAAAATATGCCCAACACAGTGTACACAGGGAGAATTCACAGGCAAACATGGTGGTGGTTGCAAGTATTCTTATTTACTCTATGACTAACAAAGACTTTTTACATGGCTAAGAGATATGGTTAGATTGAGTTACATCTGGATGAAACAATATAGTTCTATGTCTTAGTAGATATATGTAGCACCCTGATGTTTAGGCAGGGTTGCTCCTAAATTTACTTGCCAGGTATAGTTACCTTAGCTCATTGTTAGTGATCGATTGAGTTCCCCCTAAGTCTGGAATTGCTTCACTTTGCTAGGTGGCCAGGTACCTGGTGGCATTAGATATGTGAAGGGCAAAGCAAGGACAGATTAGGAGTATATGGGGTATCTCAGCCAATGGGCAGGGGTTTTCTTGAATTCCTTGGCCTCCTGGGAGAACCTATATATTTGGGTGGAGTCAGGTGATCAGTGTTCTGTGCCCCCTGAACTGCTGTCTGGGTGGACGTGTGTTGTATGGCCCAGGCTGCTAGGCTGGAGTTTGGGCCTATCCCGGGCACATCTGACTGCTAGGCTGTCTGAGAGCCTATCCAGAAGCAAAAGAGCAGCGCAGGGTTGGGATTGCGGCTTGCAGTCCAACCAGTCATGGTCGGAGTTAAAGGGAAAGCTGTCGCCATTAAGGGACCAACCACCTTATCACCAGGGACCACAGTGAGTAGCTGAAGCAAATACCGGAGCAGAATTCTCACCAACCAGGGACGATGAAGAATCGGGAAACTTTAGCTATCAAGTGTCAAGCCAGGGACCCAGCCAGCGGAGGTGACACTTGCAGAGCAGCCTTGTGCGTCAAGCCAGGGCTGAGAAGGCCAGTGGGGTGAAGCTTGAGAAGTATCTGGAGTGCCAAGCTAGGGACCCAGCAGAGAAGCAGGGGGTGACGCTTGAGAAAGATACCACCATGAATATTGGAGGAGCTTAGAGGATTCAGTGGCAGCGAATCATTTAGTCTAGTGAGAGAGACTGGGAGCTCAGTGGGTTGAAGAACTACAAGAAATGATTGTGGTGGAAGTGAAGGAAATGTTACACTTTGTGTTAGAAACTGTATAAGACTGTTGCCATAGGAGACAGCATTCCTGCACATGCAGATGTGGCGTCTTGCTGGATGCTTTTCCCTTCATGGCTGTCCAGAGGCGGCTCTAGACTTTGTGAGGCCTTAGGCAAAACTTAGACATGAGGCCCCACTCACTCCCATAATGGGAAAAATAATTCAAGGGATGAAAATGAACTGTATTAGGAGGGTACAGTATAGGGGAGTGGACAGTACAGGGGGTAGGTGAGTGGGCATAATAAAGATATATTTTCCTCAAGCAGTGCTGCACAGGGAAGCTGCTCTCACAGATCCTACCAATTCTGGTAGGCTGTCACAAAGAGAGAAATAAAGGAGGATGGGTGGAGTAGGAAGGAAGGAAGGAAGGAAGGAAGGAAGGAAGGAAGGAAGGAAGGAAGGAAGGAAGGAAGGAAGGAAGGAAGGAAGGAAGGAAGGAAGGAAGGAGAAAAAAAGAGAGAGAAAAAGAAAGATGGAAGGAAAGAAAGAGAAAAAAAGATGGAAGTAAAGAAAGAGAAAGAAGGAAAGAAGGAAAGAAGGAAAGATGGAAGGAAAGAAAGAAAGAAAGAAAGAAAGATGGAAGGAAAGAAAGAAAGAAAGAAAGAAAGAAAGAAAGAAAGAAAGAAAGAAAGAAAGAAAGAAAGAAAGAAAGAAAGAAAGAAAGAAAGAAAGAAAGAAAGAAAGAAAGAAAGATGGAAAGAAAGAAAGAAAGAAAGATGGAAAGAAAGAAAGAAAGAAAGATGGAAGGAAAGAAAGAAAGATGGAAAGAAAGAAAGAAAGAAAGATGGAAGGAAAGAAAGAAAGATGGAAAGAAAGAAAGATAGAAAGATAGAAAGAAAGATAGAAAGAAAGAAAGATGGAAGGATAGAAAGAAAGAAAGAAAGATGGAAGGAAAGAAAGATGGAAGGAAAGAAAGAAAGAAAGATGGAAGGAAAGAAAAAAGGAAAGAAAGAAAGAAAGATGGAAGGAAAGAAAGAAAGAAAGAAAGAAAGAAAGAAAGAAAGAAAGAAAGAAAGAAAGAAAGAAAGAAAGAAAGAAAGAAAGAAAGAAAGAAAGAAAGAAAGAAAGAAAGAAAGAAAGAAAGAAAGAAAGAAAGAAAGAAAGAAAGAAAGAAAGAAAGAGAAAGAAAGAAAGAAAGAAAAATGGAAGGAAAGAAAGAAAGATGGAAAGAAAGAAAGAAAGATGGAAAGAAAGAAAGAAAGAAAGATGGAAGGAAAGAAAGAAAGATGGAAAGAAAGAAAGAAAGAAAGATGGAAGGAAAGAAAGAAAGATGGAAAGAAAGAAAGAAAGATGGAAAGAAAGAAAGAAAGATAGAAAGATAGAAAGAAAGATGGAAGGATAGAAAGAAAGAAAGAAAGATGGAAGGAAAGAAAGATGGAAGGAAAGAAAGAAAGAAAGATGGAAGGAAAGAAAAAAGGAAAGAAAGAAAGAAAGAAAGAAAGAAAGAAAGAAAGAAAGAAAGAAAGAAAGAAAGAAAGAAAGAAAGAAAGAAAGAAAGAAAGAAAGAAAGAAAGAAAGAAAGAGAAAGAGAAGGGGATGGATGAAGAAGGGAAGGAAGAGCATCCCCTACATCAGTGTACTCACTGGGAGGCAGGAGGGACTGGAGGGATGGATGGATGGATGGATCAGACTTCCCTTGTCCTTTCCCTTTTCCTGGGCTTCAGCTTGAATCTTCCCGCCCACACATCCCCTTCTCTAAGGCAGAACAGAGAACACTGCCGAGGAGAGTGGGCGGGGCAGACACAGGAGGAGAGGGCGGGAGAAGGAGGAGCAGAAGCTCTCTCTCCTCTTCTGTCTGGCTGTGCGGGCAGAAGGGGGAGGGAGGAGATCTGTCAGAGCTCTACTGAGCGGCTCTCCCTGTCTGTGATCCGGAGCTCCGATCACACGTCTCACTCGCAGCCCGTATCTCTCCCTGTAGCAAAGTGAGGGGATACGGGACTGTGTGATGGCAGAGATCTCTGCTGCTGAAAGAGGCGGCTCTCTAATTAGGTAAACTAGCCAGCTGTGCGAGGCCCCTATGACTGCGAGGCCTGAGGCCACCGCCTATTTTGCCTAATTAGAGAGCCGCCTCTGTGGCTGTCCTCCTGTAGAGGTCTTGGAGTCTGCCAAATTACCATTGCAACTGCCTAAGGGTCTCCTAGCCCTAATCCTCTCTCCCAAAGTTTTGTTTAAGAGAAATAAAATCTCTTTCCATTTAAAAAGTGTCTGGTGCCCATAAATCTACTTTGCACTGCACCCACTATGTCTTGCAACCCACTCTATATGGAAGGATGTCAGCAGCTCCTGGCTCTGGAAGTTCTCATTAGACTGAAGGAGGCCTGGGACCTTGCTACATATACAACATCACTGAAAGCTGAAGGTTTTACCCGCTTCAAAACCAGGGTATTTTTTTCCCTATTCAGCACTGTGCTACTTTAACTGGCAATTGTGCGGTCATTTAACACTGTACACAAATTATATTTATATAATTTTTTTCACACAAATAAAGCTTTCTTTTAGTAGTATTGGATCAACGCTGGGTTTTCTATTTTTTATCATATAAATTAAAAAAGACCAAAAATTTAGAAAAAAAAAACAACACTTTTTTCTACTTTCGGTTATATAACATATCCAATATAATCAAATTTCTTCATAAATTTAAGCCAAAATGTATTCTGCTTCATGTCTTTTGTAAATAAAATCTTAATAAATGTATATTAATTGGTTTGTGTGAAAGTTATAGTGTCTACAAACTATGGTATATACTGTATATTTGAAAAATTATCAATGTACTGACAGCCTGTCTCATTTCTTGAGGCCCCAAAATGCCAAGACAGTACAAATTGAAATTGTAATTTTTTTGGTCACTTATTTAAAAAAAATTAAGAAATTCAATAAAATTTTGTTTTTTTTTACAATTTTATTTTTTTCATACTGTCACCAGTGCAGTACAGTGTCATCATATGACTGGTGTGGCATGGATCAGGATTACTGACTGGTGACATGTCACAAAAAAAAAAAAAAAATGACAAAAGTTGCTCTTACATTCTTTTTCCCCATATAACATTTACTTTTTATTGATTGTGCTTTAAACCAATCTTCATTTTCAAATTCCAGCAACATCAATTTTAACATCCTTAACTAAGACGTTTGATGGGACACAATGTTTCTTTCTGGTCATGTTACAACTAGCTTTGAATTCTCTTTTGGTTTAATGTATTTATATCAAACAAAAAAGCAAATAAAGATAAGAAAAATGGAATGCCTCAAGGGTAGAAATTAATTAAGCCGTGACAGTTTGAAGAGCTCTATCTCTAGAGAAGAAAACAGTTTCTGCTGTTCGGCTTTTGCAGTTATTTCATGATCTTTATTTCATCCCCTACAATAAAGACAATCTTGCTGAGTTCACTAAATAGGGGGATTTTGGAAATAACAGGAAATTTGTTATTAATATTATTTCTCTGTACTTGTTTGTTTGGGCTTGCATTTTCTATTTTAAGTGATTTGCAGTGCTTTAGCTGCATTTTAGTGGCGCTTTTGTGGCGTTTTTTGGGCGCCACGTGACCTTAAAAAAAAAAAAAAAAAAGACCGATTTTGCGGCACTTTCAAAGCGCTTTTAAGGGGCAGGGGCATTTTTGATGCACTATTTGATGCACTATTTATAGCACTCCAAATATGCCCCAAAGATGCTGCTTGCATGACTTTTTCTACTGTCCCACAAGTGAAATGCCCCAGTGTGAAAGCACCCATTCAAATGAATGGGAGGCAGTTTTCAGGCGCTTTTCGGGTTCTATTTTTACTGCTAAGGCATCCGAAAACCACCTCAGTGTGAAAGGAGTCTTAGGTAAGTCAATCATACTTGACCCAGGATTTGCATTGATCACATATTGGCTATAGCAGGTTTCTTTAAAAATTAAAATCTAAACCTAACAACAAGAATGTAATATATTGAAGTTTATTAATCCCTAGGCCAGTCATAGACAATTCAAATCATGTACGGGCTGGCTGAATACACCCAAGTTGATCGTTCGATCAACTTGGGTACACCCAGCCTGCCGGATTTTACATGCAATTATAACACAATTAAAGCTGGATATTAATTCTGTGCTATATATCTGTAATCTGGCTGCTGTAATGTAATCTGGCTGCTGCCTTACTCCGGCTCTGGTGCTGCTAAATGTTAGTGCTTAGTTATACTATTAAGGAGTGAATAAACAAAAAAAAAAGTATACTTCCCCTTTAAGTTTAGAGCTAGGTGAAAATATGTGTTCCTGCTAGGGAACTAATTGTGTCACCTAATTATGACATATTACCACAAATAAAAATCATGCCAATACATTTCCTTCAAAAAGTGATCTTAAAGTGCTATCGTGCCCAGTAAACAAAAACACACGTGCAAGATGACAATTTACAACCCGGCTGCTCCTGATGATGCCATTCTGATGAAACGCGTAGGGAAGGGTTGAGAGAGTCATTACATCCCTTTCGGTTTCCAGTTCTTCGGCCCATGGAAAGCAAGGTGTTCCGGGCGTATTTGATTTAGGTTGGGATCAACAGGTATTTTTCAGTATTTGCAGAAAAAGAAAATGAATGCAGTGTGCTGCAAAATATTACAATTTTGTTTCTGGGGTATACTTTGTGTATGGGTATACCATAGGTGTGTGCACAGGGTGTGCCAGGTGTGCCTGGGTACACCCTAATCACCCTGTGTGATGCAAATTCCCCCTGTTAAAACGTCTGATATTTCACCAAACTCTCCTAATGAGGCTCTTAAAAAAATGTAAAAAGATAATTGAAAAAATAAAATTCTAAAAAATAATAAAAAATAAAATTCTAAAAAATAATAAAAAATAAAATAATAAAAATAAAAACTACTGACATCAATCTCTGCCCTACTGACATTGTGCATTGCTCTGCTGACACTGTCAGTATATATACACATGCACACACACATATGTGTTTGAGCTTTAAGGTGCACACCCTAATGCTGTGCACACCTGTGGGGTATACTTAAAAAAGGCAAGCAGCTAACTACACAGTTGACGTTTTTGATTTGTTTTTTTAGATGGCAAATGATGTATAATTCTGTGTAAGTTAGTCTTGTCATCCAGTAACCCCTGCCTGACATTGCATCCAAATCCTTTACTATCACTGCAGCAACAGAGGGCTACTGATTGGACCATGAAGGAACAGCAATACACTGACATGAAGTTATCACTCTGCTCATTTTGCTCCCTCCTCCTGCCAGCAGTGCTTTTTCAAAAGATTACAGAAAGCTTATATCAAGACAAATTAGGACAGTAACATTTTAAAGTACATGTAATGATTTTAAAAGAACACATCACTGCATTAATTGGTGTTTTTATCTGCCTACATTATATATTTAAAGTAAATTAGTTGTTAAACTAATAATGTGAATAAAATGCAGTTACCCAGGCAATGAGAACGAGCCCAGCAACTCCAGCCTCATTGGATATATTGACAGCAGCAGGAGCCATTGGCTCCCGCTGCTGTCAATCAAATCCAGTGACATGGGAGACGGAGGTCGGGACCGAGTCCTGCTGTCTGTGTCAATGGCGCGGGAGTGCGCCGGCAGGAGTGCCCCCATGGAATGCGGCTCTCTGTGGGGGCACTCAATGCAGAGGAGGAGCCAGGAGCTCCGCTGGGGGACCCCAGAAAAGGAGGATCGGGGCCGCCCTGTGCAAAACCCTTGCACAGAGGAGGTAAGTATAACATGTTTGTTATTTTTTTTTTTTTTTAAATGAACCTTTACAACCAATTTAAAGTGTTTGTAAACAATCACCTTGTAAAACAATCAATTCCATTTAAAATAGAAATGAAAGGCAAAACTTTTTTTTTATAGATATAAAAAAAACATAAATATCTTTTTCTCTTTTTTATAAGTGACCACATTCCCTCTGTTCTCAGCTGCAGGGGGGGGGGGG
The DNA here is from genome assembly GCF_042186555.1 of Aquarana catesbeiana. Taxonomy (NCBI): domain Eukaryota; kingdom Metazoa; phylum Chordata; class Amphibia; order Anura; family Ranidae; genus Aquarana; species Aquarana catesbeiana. The sequence continues at coordinate 81,980,493 of NC_133327.1, read as the reverse complement.
GGGAGCAGCGGTACACTGAGTTTCCCAGTGAATGGCTGTGCAGCGAGGCATGTCAGAAGTCTGATTATTGGAGAAGAGCATAATGAGTTCCCAACATAGCTAGAGAACTGACCATGGTGTATTCTCCTGCTTAGTGTGGTCAGTTTTTAATAGGAGAGCAAGGGGACTAGCAGGGACACCAGGGATTTCACATAAAGGAAGAAATACAATGAGAACAGGATACTTTCTCATACAAGTACATGGTACAGCAGACATATATCAGGAATATAAAGGTTTGGGGTAACAAACGTTTTAACTAGGGATGTAGTGTCATAACTAAAGTTATTGGTACAAACAATTATTCATTATTTTAGAAAAAGGTGAATGTTACCGTCCTCACACATTCAACTGACATTCCCCCAACCTGCTTTTGACTATTTTTTTCCAGGTTAAGCTGTTAAATCATGGTATTTACCAGTGAAAATACAAATGATTGTCTATGGTTGGTTCTAAAGTGTGTTTTTAATACAGGTTCAGCCATTCTATGGTTAAAGTTTCTTTTTATGTACACAAAAAAAGTCAAAAAGAAAAAAGCATACCCCCCTCCAAGAAATAACCAGCCCGTCACATCAAGAATGCAGCTGATATCTGCATAGCAAAGGAGTGCTGAGCGGGCAATCCCTCTACTATGTTTCTGCTTTAGTATTGGTGTTAGGAGGGAGTGCTTTGAGCGTGGTTCCCCAAAATGCAGGGATTCCCCACCTAAAGCTCCAAAGTCTGACATGAGTTGCTGTGGGATCTTCAGGCCCCTTGGGGCCCAGAGGCTGGCAAGGAGGGAGGCAAACATACAACTTATTGGGGCAAGAAGGTTATCCCCCTCTCTGGTAAACTTATTTTAGGGGTCCTTTGGGCAAAAAGAAAAACAGATTCTCCGCTGTGTGCAGGTAATTGATAAAGCATCAATAAAAATAACACACATTTAAGAATGTTTTGATTAATGTAATTTTGCCAATATCAAGTTTGTAGGTTCAAGTGGTGTGCTGTGGTGGGGCAAATCCAACACTCAGATTGCTGAGGAAGGAGTAAAGTGACCTGTTCTCATTGCTAAAAAGTTTCTTTGAGATATGAGGGGGTTCCCACCACTGGCATGGTTTTAAATGCCTTGGGACCACAAGGCTATGATAATAGCTCCAGCAGTATGGAGAGCTCCTGCAGCCTTAAAACCAGGGTCGTCTTTAATATTGATTGGACCCTGGGCAAAAAAATTCTTGCCCCCCCCCCATGCAATTTCACTCTCCACCTGCTCTGAGACATACAATAAATAGCAGCTAGACTTAAAATCAGTTTAGTGTATTAAATCAGGCAGCAATTGTGATTGGTTGCCAGCGGTTACAGCATATCATTACTGCTTACTGACTGGTTGCTAGAGGTTACAGCACACATTATGGCTCACTGATTAGTTGCTAGAGGTTACAGCAAATGATTTCTGCTTGTTAATTGTTTGCTAGAGAATACTGTACAGTATTACTGCTCACTGATTGGTTGCTAGAGGTTACAGCACATCATCTCCTCACTGCAGGGGGCATGATATACATATGAATGCCGCCTTTATTTACATATCAATGCCGCCAGCTGCAGCTATTTACTTATGAATACCGTGGCTATTTACATATGAGTGCCGGTTATTTACATGTAAACACAGGGGGTGCAGTTGAGTCATCTGTACACAACAATAAGGCAAAGCTTCACACTGAGATATTGGGACACAGCACAGGACTAAAACATTAAAGGACAAGGGAATTTAAACTGGGATAGTTGCCAAGTATGAGGCAGCTGCTTTTGGCCCTACAACATTGACAGGGCCAAGGACAGCCGCCCCTTTTGCCCTGCCTTAAAGACGACCATGCTTAAAACCATTTGTTTAAATCTACTGTATAACGTGATTGCTGTTCACCCTTTGCTGCAAATGCCTGGTGTATATTCAAGCTGTTGAAAATATGTGACTGTGAAATGCCTGGTGATTGGTGATCAGTCTCAATTGGGAAAATGTCATTAAGGGATTGTCTGGGCAAATTCCCCAGGGAATGCTTCATAAATAGACCCCAAAGACTGCATGTGATTTTTAATACCTTGCAGTACCTTCTGTTAGCACCTAGATGTCACTGATACTATGACTCTATTGTGGAATGATTTGGTTTCCTATTATACACTGTCAGATTTTATAACACTTTAAGGCTTCAAAAATCATTTTGCTTATATTTTGCTGATTCTTGAATGGTATGAAAATACATAATTCAAACATGCCCAAACAATGAATTTTTATGAGCAAATAGTGACTCTTTAAATGGTCACATATCCTCCGCAAAACATTGCAAGATATATTACTATCAATAACTAAGGAATTATTGCCATGTTTGTTCAGCCTGATTCAATTTCCCTTGATGGATGTTTTGTAGGAAGCATTAATGTGCAGTTGAGCTCAAGAATTATAAATATTTACACATAGGGTGGAATTCAACTGATTTCAGCTTGTTTTTTATGTTTCCGTTTTAGATTGACCAATTTAAATTTAAACTGTATGTCTAGATAAAATAAATACAGTAGGAAAAAACTAATTTTCATTACAACAATGCAATACATGCACAATACCCCATGATTACAAATACCCCATGATGCTGCAAATACAGAAGAACGCTAGAAATACAGATCCTAATAAAAGTCCTGCACCCCCGCAAATGGTGACTTAAAGTGGATGTTAACCCTCACATATACCTAGTGAAGTGTACAGCCTCAGATGATACACAGAGATGAAACAAGTATCCCTACATAAGTTTTACATGCATACAGTATCTCACAAAAGTGAGTACACCCCTCACATTTTTGTAAATATTTTATTATATCTTTTCATGTGACAACACGGAAGAAATTACACTTTGCTACAATGTAAAGTAGTGAGTGTACAGCTTGTATAACAGTGTAAATTTGCTGTCCCCTCAAAATAACACAACACACAGCCATTAATGTCTAAACCGCTGGCAACAAAAGTGAGTACACCCCTAAGTGAAAATGTCCAAATTGGGCCCAAAGTGTCAATATTTTGTAGAAATATAAAAAAATTACCGCGCTTCACAAGCATGAAAAATTAAATAAGCTGCAGTTCTAATTGTGAGGCATACACAAATAGACAGATCAAAATAATATAAAGGAACCACGCTACAAGATTGAATTGATATACTACTGAAAGTAAAACCAAAAAATAAAAAATACAAAATAAGATTGAATACAAATATTCATAAAAAATCAATCAATTAGAGTGACATAAATAATAAAATTATATGACATTGAACAGAGAAAAAAGTCCCAGAACCAAATCGGTATCCAATGGTGAATAACCAAAATCAATTGTAATAACATAAATTGTGAAAATAAATAACGATGACCGGAAAGAGAAGTCCCCGAAGCCAAATCAATGAGGGACCTCTCACACAACTGAGGGAAGTGCTGTAGCCATGATGAGTCCTGGCACACTTAGAAAGGATATACTGTTGCTGGACTTCCGCCCTGTGGTTTGTTGATTCTGCTGGCTCGCTGCAGAAAGGGTCCCCCTTGCTGAGTGCTTTGATCCACTGGACGGAGGGTTCCTGCTTGTCTTTCCCTTTTGAGGAGGTCGAATGTGTTGTCCCCTTTGAGTGGATATCCGTATACAAGCTGGTTTATAGCTTGCCTTTGGTAAGCGTGTATTTTTATAGGTGGTGGATTCTTCACTGGGTATTTTTCGGTGAATTTTGATTAATCACCATTGGACATTGATTTGGCATCGGGGACTTCTCTTTCCGGTCGTTGTTATTTATTTTCACAATTTATGTTATCACAATTGATTTTAGTTATTCACCATTGGATACCGATTTGGTTCTGGGACTTTTTTCTCTGTTCAATGTCATATAATTGTATTATTTATGTCACTCTAATTGATTGATTTTATATGAATACTTGTATTCAATCTTATTTTGTATTTTGTATTTTTTATTTTTTGGTTTTACTTTCAGTAGTATATCAATTCTATCTTGCAGCGCGGTCAATATTTTGTGTGGCCACCATTTTTTTCCAGCACTGCCTTAACCCTCTTGGGCATGGAGTTCACCAGAGCTTCACAGGTTGCCACTGGAGTGCTCTTCCTCTCCTCCGTGATGACATCATGGAGCTGGTGGATGTTAGAGACCTTACACTACTCCACCTTCTGTTTGAGGATCCCCCTCAGATGCTCAATAGGGTTTAGGTCTGGAGACTTGCTTGGCCAGTCCATCGCCTTTACCATCAGCTTCTTTAGCAAGGCAGTGGTCGTCTTGGAGGTGTGTTTGGGGTGGTTAATATGTTGGAATACTGCCCTGCGGCCCAGTCTCCGAAGGGAGGGGATCATGCTCTGCTTTAGTATGTCACAGTACATGTTGGCATTCATGGTTCCCTCAATGAACTGTAGCTCCCCAGTGCCAGCAGCACTCATGCAGCCCCAGACCATGACGCTCCCACCACCATGCTTGACTGTAGGCAAGACACACTTGTCTTTGTACTCTTCACCTGGTTGCCGCCACACAGGCTTGACACCATCTGAACCAAATAAGTTTATCTTGGTCTCATCAGACCACAGAACATGGTTCCAGTCATCCATGTCCTTAGTCTGTTTGCCTTCAGCAAACTGCGAGCTTTCTTGCGCATCATCTTTAGAAGAGGCTTTCTTCTGGGACGACAGCCATGCAGACCAATTTGATGCAGTGTGCCACGTATGGTCTGAGCACTGACAGGCTGACCCCCCAACCCTTCAATCTCTGCAGCAATGCTGGCAGCACTCATACGTCTATTTCCCAAAGACAACCTCTGGATATGACGCTGAGCATGTGCATTCAACTTCTTTGGTCGACCATGACGAGGCCTGTTCTGAGTGGAACCTGTCCTGTTAAACCGCTGTATGGTCTTGGCCACCATGCTGCAGTTCAGTTTCAGGGTCTTGAAAATCATCTTATAGCCTAGGCCATCTTTATGTCATTTCTTCAGTGTTGTCACATGAAAAGATATAATAAAATATTTACAAAAATAACTTCAGCATTATATATCCCTTAGAAAGTGCACATTGTGTTAGAGATGTTCTCTTTCTGTTCAGCACTGGGAGTGGATTTTTGGCATACATACAAAACAGCTGATTGGAGGAAAGGCACCCCCCCATTAGGCAGAGACTTGCAGAGCTGTGCTGTGACAAGCCAAGCTCTCTGCTAATCTATTTTTAGCAACCTCCCTCTACACAAATTTCAGGCTGGTTTTATCTTGGTTGATGGAGAACTTGTCATAAGTTATCCTGCTGATAACAGAGCAACAAAACAGCAGAAAAACAGGGGACTCAGGACCTTGGAGAGAGATAAGAAAACACCACAGATATACGTGCTTAGGTCAAATTTCATGAATCAGGTTTACATCGACTTTAAAGCAAAAAAGAGGGAATTCAAATTAGAAGCCGTGTTAATTAATGAAGCATCATGGTAAAGGAGCTGCTCATTATAAGGCGCAACAGCTACCTACAAAATGGTTAAATAATATTAATATTAACCGCGCTCCCAATATACTACAGTAACACCCTTCACATCACTTTGGTGGTATTTTTATGCTTTTTTCACTGAACCGTGATTATATGTTTGCTTGTATATATTATATTTGGGGGCACGGTTTATATTAATATTATTTACCAAATACAAAAAAATACCAATTGATCTGCCAGAAATTGCATTTCTGTGCAATTTTGGTGTGAACCGGCCCTGACCCCAATGCATTTCACCAAAATGATGAAATTTCATCAAAATCTCCAAATTTCCCCAAAATGTAAAAAAATACAAGCTCTCAGTTTTGCTCATTTCTAGTGAATGGGCCCTTGGGGGTTTTGCTTTTATAACATTACATCATGTTTGTTGTACTTTACCAATTTTAATACCAGTCAGGGTTCATCTCCAAAGCACAGCAACCAATTAGAATCAATTCAGATTGTTCAGATCAAACCCCATGAAAAGTGAAATCTGATTAGTTGCGATAGGTTATAGGACTTTACACTGTTTTTTTCAAATACTGATAATGGTATATTTTGCAAAACAGTGTGCTAGATTTAGCAGTACATTCATTATACTGTTAGAAAAACATCCAGCCTGACAGAAAATGTGAAGAGAAGTCCACTACACACAGTAAGCTGACAATAATTGTCATTTCATTAGGATTTCCATCTCACTGTACTGACAGCTTATGACAAAAATTGCCTCTTTTTTGGCAGGACATTGATTCCATCTTGAAAGTGATTACCAGCAAGAAAACATCTAAGCCCCGAATGACCGAAAGGATGAGTCTTAAAGCGGAGTTTTATTTTTTTTAATTGATCCGAGCATAATGCATTATTACATTAAAAAATGATTACATATGTTTAATAGTGGATGTTGATAAAATATATATTTTATACTCACAAGTTTGTACATCCTCTTCTGGCTGTTGCCATCATGATTGTGGGCATGTGAAGCACAATCGATACCTCTTCCAGGGTTTGCGTTGGAGAGGTGCATGCTGGGCACCCTCTTGATCTAGCGCATGTGCGATTTACCAGCAGCCGTAGCACCGATTGTTTCTAAAATTGCCATAACAATGGGCGGCGACGGAGGAAGGTCCCGCCCCGTTGTTATGGCAACATAGATGTGATCAACCTTAAATCGCGCCATTTTCTGTCAGGATATAACGCTAGTTTTGATCACAGTACTGCCCACAGACTCCTGGGAAATGATGACTCACATTTCCCTGGAGCACAGGTGAGGGAGGAAGTGATGAGGAGCGCCGCGGACCAGGAAGTGGCAGATTAGGAGGACTACATAGCAACAGGGTGTTTCTGGTAAGTATAAAAAAAATGTTTCCTCCAAATGTTTCTTTAAAGGTCTGTGATTCTGTAAAAAAAATTCTGCTTTAAATAGAAACTATAATGGTTTTGGGTCAGTTTTATTACATTTTTTTTACAGGTTATATATTTTTAAAGTGGAACTAACACCCCTCACATTTGTGTAAATATTTTATTATATATTTTCATGTGACAACACTGAAGAAATGACACTTTGCTACAATGTAAAGTAGTGAGTGTACAGCTTGTATAACAGTGTAAATTTACTGTCCCCTCAAAATAACTCAACACACAGCCATTAATGTCTAAACCAGCAACAAAAGTGAGTACACCCCTAAGTAAAAATGTCCAAATTGGGTCCAATTAGCCATTTTCCCTCCCCAGTGTCATGTGACTCGTTAGTGTTACAAGGTCTCAGGTGTGAATGGGGAGCAGGTGTGTTAAATTTGGTGTTATCACTCTCACTCTCTCATACTGGTCACTGGAAGTTCAACATGGCACCTCATTGCAAAGAACTCTCTGAGGATCTGAAAAAAATTATTGTTGTTCTACATAAAGATGGCCTAGGCTATAAGAAGATTGCCAAGACCCTGAAACTGAGCTACAACATGGTGGCCAAGACCATACAGCGGTTTACCAGGACAGGTTCCACTCATAACAGGCATCTCCATGGTCAATCAATACAGTTGAGTGGTGGGGGGTCAGTTAGGGGTGGGGGGTCAGCCTGTCAGTGCTCAAACCATACGCCGTACACTGCATGAAATTGGTGTGCATGGCTGTCAACCCAGAAGGAAGCCTCTTCTAAAGATGATGCACAAGAAAGCCCGCAAACAGTTTGCTGAAGACAAGCAGACTAAGGACATGGATTACTGGAACCATGTCCTGTGGTCTGTTAAGACCAAGATAAACGTATTTGGTTCAGATGGTGTCAAGAGTGTGTGGCAGCAACCAGTTGAGGAGTACAAAGTCAAGTATGGTGGTGGGAGTGTCATGGTCTGGGGCTGCATGAGTGCTGCCAGCACTGGAGCTCTACAGTTCATTGAGGGAACCATGAATGCCAACATGTACTGTGACATACTGAAGCAGAGCATGATCCCCTCCCTTCGGAGACTGGGCCGCAGGGAAGTATTCCAACACAAAATATTGACACTTTGGGCCCAATTTGGACATTTTCACTTAGGGGTGTACTCACTTTTCTTGTGGTTTAGACATTAATGTCTGTGTGTTGCGTTATTCTGAGGGGACAGCAAATTTACACTGTTATACAAGCTGTACACTCACTACTTTACATTGTAGTAAAGTGTAATTTCTTCAGTGTTGTCACATGAAAAGATATAATAAAAATATTTACAATAATGTGAGGGGTGTACTCACTTTTGTGAGATACTGTAAATCTTTCATATGTGATCCACAATATATTGCAGCCTATGCGCCACCGCAGTGCCCATCACCTGTCACGTCAGCCTCTTACCTCACAATTTGACCCACACTCAGGTAAAGTCATAAATGCTTTCCCAGCCACACTGGGTTGAAAATCTGCAGCAATCCTTCAAACAGCCTCCGATAGCTCATCCATCCATGGTCAGATTCAAGATGTAGCACATCAAGCCAGGAAGACACAACAAACAAACACTCATAGTGTAGTAAATAAACACCCAATCCTTTAATAAGCCGAAAAGATTAAAACTACTCACAAAACAAGTGCACAAGAAGATTCGCCTTTTTAACTATTAAAAACAGATTGCACCTTTAAGGATAAACTTCTATGGATACCGCATGTAGAGATGGTGGCTCCCAGACTTCCCAATGCAATGACATCATTAAATTCTGCCTCCTGACATGTTTTGTTACGTGACCTTTTGACTTCCTCATAGGGAAAAACACTATTAGGAAGATGTTCCAAAAACCCCCCTCTGCAATCCTATATCTAATGAATAGTACATACCAACACTCCTCCTGTTGTAAATGGTGAAGGTCCTCCCATTACAGATGCAGTTGTTGGGGGGCCTCTCTAGAAACACAGCTGGCTCCTTAGCCCCCTCCGTCCTGTCATTTGCATGACGGGTTGAACATTACAATAATGAACCCTTAGCAGCCACTCTGGGACGTTCAGACTGCATGCATGTGCAGGATGAAGGGGAACGAGGAGTGAGCACTTTTTCTGGAGGAACCCTCCAACAGCTACATCTGTAATTGAAGGACCTTCACCATTTACAACAGGAGGAGCACTTGTATGTACTAGTCCTTTAATATAGAATTGTATAGGGGGATTATTGTGAAATCTTTCAGAAAGTAGAACTATAGGTAAAAAAAATACATTTTTTCATTTTGGATACAGTAAGGGAGGGTTATGAAGCCGGTCAGATTTTTTTCACCATCTGTGTCCCATTGCAGAGAACTCCCTTCACTTCCTGTCCCATAGCCAAACAGGAAGTGAGAGGAAATCCCTGCAAATTAAGGGATTCCTTGGGGACCCCCAGGTCACCAGAACTAGTGTCCCCATTTGAAGATTTCCCCTCTATTACTTTTCTGGAGACAGCCCAAAATGTGTGACTTTCTTTTACTTTCTCTTTCAATGATAATGGTAAACAGGACAGATAGAGAGGATGAATCTCCTTAACGGGGGCACAGACAGCAATAAAAACAGAGAGGTGGTCTAATCCATCTCCACTCGATTGAAAACGAAAAAAAAAGTTTTGCTTTTAGTTATACTTTAAGGTAACTTCGTTCAGTTTATGTTTGTATCTCACTACTACTGACTATGAACAAGTAAGGACACTGCTCTCCCCTTTTGGTCTTATGGACTGCCCTTTTGTCTGCCTGAAGTTTTAAGTTGTTTTATTAAACGGATCTGTTACCTATTCTGACATATAAAGGGCTGCGTCCATGTCAGCAGTAACATTTATTTGTACCTATTGTATGCTTTTCATGGGGAGATTTTTGGAAAATCTTCCTGAAGTGGAACTTACACTTTAAATCTGAACTATATTACACTATATAAGCACACTATAGTACTATCCCTATACACTGATATGGCCAAATAAAGGAAAACCAACCATGGACCATAAACAAGAAGTCATTCTTGGGATTGGGGTTTGGAAGGAGGAAAGGGAAATGGGAACAGGGGATGAGAACATAGAAAAGGAGAGGGAGCAGTGCCCTGATAGGTTCACCTGAAAGAAGTAGGAGATATCACTGCTAATAAGAGTACAAAGGATGCCATGGGGCAAAGAGCAACAATATCATGGTAACAGAGTGTGGAGTTCTTATGTCCATTAACCCAGAGTAGTAGAGGATGTAGAGGAAATAACACAACTGTCCCCTCTATAACGTACAGTTTTATTTCCAACAGACCAAGCTGTCCAGCAAGAGAATCAGATGTTTGGGACAAACCATTTAAAGTGGTTGTAAAGGCTGAAGGCTTTTTACCTTCATGCATTCTATGCAAGAAGGTAAAAAACCTTCAGTGTGCAGATCCCACCTCAGCCCCCCTAATACCTAAGCCCGATCCCGATCCAGCAATGTGCACAAGAGCTGATGCTCTCCCAGGTCCCCCTTCCTGATTGGCTCCCGCTGCTGTCAATCACAGCCAGTGAGGCAGGAGCAGGGGGTCAGGTTGAGCCGTGCTCTCTGTGTCTTAAAGAAACAGAGAGCTGGCCCGGGAGTGAGCACGCATTAGTGCCTCCATAGCAAGCTGCTTGCTAAGAGGGCACTCAACAAAGAGAGGGTGACCAACTCGTTTAGGAAGAAAGCCGTGCCACGTCCAATAATGCATAAATACAAGACAATGGGTTCCCCTAGGTGGACTTTACCGGCACTTGCATAGACAAAGAGAAATTATAGAAGTAGAAGCTATAGTGCATAGTAAAAACATATAAATTTTATTCGTGTTGAAAAATACAAATATTAAAACCAGAAATAGATATCTAGAATAACATGGTAGTACTACATAGTAAACGTGATAAACATCAAGTAATAGGCAATAATAAAAGGAACCAGAAAACTCTTCTCAAGCCCGACGCGTTTCAGGGTATTTAGTATTTGTAGGGTCCTTCTTCAGGGGCATAGTTGAGAAAGAGGGGTTCATCTAAACTAATTGAAAAAATGAAAAAAAGGGGGGTCAAATGTTAGTAGGACTATCCGTAGATATCCAGTAAGAGGTTGAAGTGATCAATTGATCGCCTACCTGAAAGGATTTCATTGATTGCTTGTAGAAAGGAGGTTTTTGTTAAAAGCAAAGAAAACCACAGAGAAAGGGCAGGATGTGGGAGTGAGCAGTAATGGTATAACAAGTATAGATACTATTGTTAGGTAGTAAGGGCTGCAAGTTGGTGGGCAGCAGTCTCCATAGAGGAGTATGACAGTGCTCCCGTCCCGCCCGACCCGGGCGTGCGCAAGCCAGAGCGATATGCTGGGGTCACAGGAAGGCGTCTCTAAAAAATGAAAAAATTGAGGAACCTTTAGAAAAGATCCAGTATAGGTGATTTAAGGAAAGAGTAAATAATTAAATAAACTGGTGTAAGCAATAATATGCAGAGGGAGCACACTAAAGATACTACATATATGGGCAACAAACTTAATGGCTTGGTACAACCGAGAAGTACAATGAATGCAGGTTAATAAGAGAGGTCTGGCTTAAAATGCATTAGGGTAGAAAAAAATGTATATATATATATATATAAATGGATGTTATAATGAAGTTGTTGCATGGTAAAAGAAGGCAATAAATACAAAATATATATACCCCAGAGTGAGTATATGGTATGCATAAGTATTAAAGGATTCTATAGTTGTACATCCTAGGAGCTAGAGTAATATAGTTGAGTATAACATAATGGTATATGGGAAGTATGTGAGAAACAAATATGTTGCTACAAAACCCATATGTGTGTGCTCCCAATAGCCTACAGGGACTAAGACCATAGAAGGCTAGGAAGTAGTAAAAAAGCAAGAAAAATGCAACTGTGTAACTGTAAATATGTAAATAATGAGGGGAGATATAATACTGCACTTGTGACATTGATGCTTGAATGAAGGAAGAGTAAGAAAAAATATATAAGTGGAATAAAATACCTTAAGAAGACCAATCATGTAGCCAGCCTCACAACCCAGCGTCCGGCGTGTATAGCGCCTTAGCAGGGAGTGAGTGAGGCTGGTTTAAATGGTGTGCGGGCTCCAATTAGCTGGCATCAGAACGAGGCTCAGCTGTGTTGTGGAGACCGTCAGCTGAGACGCCCTGTACAGACCCCCCGAAGCGAGGATGCGCGGCGCCGCCCCAACTGCGCATGCGCGAACGCGATGACGTTGGAGCAACGTCGCGCACACCCGCCCCACCGGCACGGAAGTGCCACTCCGGCGAACTGAGCATGCTCGCCGGAGTGGCAACATGGAGGCAGAGGGCGTGAGATGGAGAAACGCCCAAGTGCCTCCCTAAGCGCCGCCCCAGGAAAAGGAATTCCTGGGGCGGCTTGCCGTGCCGGGCAACCGCTCCGACCACCCACGCCTCGGGGGGGGCGGGGGAAAGGGGGAACTGGCCACAAAGAGGGAAGCTTATAAAAATATAAAACGAATGGATGGAAGAAAAACTAGCCCGATCGAAAACAGGCATGGAGAAGTAAAAAAAAAAAAAAAGAGGGCACTCGGCAAGGGCCCAGAGCACTGGCGGGGGACCCAAGTAGAGGAGGATCGGGGCTGCTCTCAAAACCACTGCACAGAGCAGGTAAGTATAACATTTTTTTTTTTTTTTTTAATAAAAAAACTTCCTTTACAATCACTTTAACACTGACAGTGTAGCTTACAATGATCAGCTTTTATTCATGTTAAACCTTATCACAAAAGGAAAAAACTGTTTTTATAACTGCTTAAAAGCATTATCTGGAGTTTGGCTTTAATTTGTTAGTTCCATATCTATAATTCATCTAAATCTATTAGTCAGTCCAACACTACCCTCTCCACAGATTGACAGGTTGGTTACATTACTCCTCCCTAAATAGTCAAGGAGTGAGGTTAGCCACAGTAAGACCAGATATGTGTTACTAGCCAGATCACTAGGTTTAAATAAAGAAATAAAAGTAAACTAATGCAGTCACCACATCTAAGGATTGGTAAGCTGAACTATTACATGTTTGTTTTGGGGTTGATATGTTGTGTCTGTTTTTTACAATATGTACAGTAAACAATCTTTGTTTAATAAATAAACTTTTAATATATGGGAAAGGATTCCTAGGACACTAAAGGGTTAATTTACTAAAACCGGAGAGCGCAAAATCTGGTGCGGCTCTGCATAGAAACCAATCAGCTTCCAGTTTTTTTGTCAAAGCTTAAATGAACAAGCTGACGTTAGTTGCTGATTGGCTACCATGCAAAGCTGCACCAGATTTTGCACTTTCCGGTTTTAGTATATCAAACTTAAGAGTTATCTAAAGTGAGATCACAGCAGAAGCTTCCTGCTTTCAGGCCCCCATTAGTCTGACCTGAGATGGAGCTATACACTGAAAAGTGAGTCACTGCTTTAAATCCTTCACTTGTGTGAAAATTTCAGCTTGAGCTATTGAGGTTTGTAAACAACAGCATTTGTACCAAAATTAGGTGAGATAAAAAAAATGTAAAAAGTCCATGAAGCTGGAGTTTAATAGGGACATACCAGGATAGACAGACTGCACTTGGTATTGCTGATTTAATTGTTTTTGAAAGTGCATGTTTTAAATCTGTAAATTCTATCCATCCTTGACTGAGTGAGTCGCTGGCCTGGCAAAATTCAATAACTCGTTTAGCAAGGAGTTGTAATAGTATCATCCTAATGCCCCGTACACACGGTCGGACTTTGTTCGGACATTCCGACAACAAAATCCTAGGATTTTTTCCGACGGATGTTGGCTCAAACTTGTCTTGCATACACATGGTCACACAAAGTTGTCGGAAAATTCGATCGTTCTAAACGTGGTGACGTAAAACACGTACATCGGGACTATAAACGGGGCAGTGGCCAATAGCTTTCATCTCTTTATTTATTCTGAGCATGCGTGGCACTTTGTCCGTCGGATTTGTGTACACACGATCGGAATTTCCGACAACGGATTTTGTTGTCGGAAAATTTTATCTCCTGCTCTCCAACTTTGTGTGTCGGAAAATCCGATGGAAAATGTCCGATGGAGCCCACACACGGTCGGAATTTCCGACAACACGCTCCGATCGGACATTTTCCATCGGAAAATCCGACCGTGTGTACGGGGCATTAGACGTTGGAAATAACCCATTTACCAGAAATTACTTGTAGGCACTTTGCGTAACTGCCACCCAGTCTCTATCATTTGACTACTTCTACATGGTACACAGCTGGTATTGACGTTCTTCTGAAATGCTGTCTTCAGTTAGTGCCAAGCATGTTTACTGTTGCCAAACAACACTTTTTAACAGTCCACAGCACATTGATCTAGAAGGCTTGGTCTTTGCCTATATGTTCAAACTGTAACCTTACTCGTATGTTCTTTTGGATCAGTTACTTTTCTGAAACTCCTACCATTCATGTTAAATTACTGCAATCTTTATATTTGTAAATGCATGTATTTGGATACCAACTATTGATAGAGTTACCTGTAGATCCCATAATGATTTTTTTGAGTTCTAGGAGACTACTTTTAGCATCAAACAGTTACCTCCTGGGTTGAATTTGCAGGACCAACCAGTTCTAGACAAATCCTTACAGTGGAATGATTGATTTCAAACAATTTGGGAACCTTTATAAATCCCTTACCAGACTCATAGGCATCTTGTCAGGACATGGGCCTGAAAATGCAACCTCTGCAGCGCCTGGATGTGGCTTTTCACGCTGTGCCACAAGGAATGCTGGAGAGCATCCTTATCTTCACTACTACTCATGACCAACCCTTTGCTCGTTCGTTGACTATGATTCCATCTAACTGCTACTTGTTACTGATCTTTGGCTTGTTTACTGACTATGTCTCTGCTTGATCCCTACCTGCTATATCTGCTACCAGACCTCTGCTTCCTCACCTCCTGGTGCGACAATCCTGAGAACCGCAACCTGGTAACAACATGCAGAAAAGCCCATCTCCACCATCAGGGGCTCTGGTGAATACCGATTAGTGCCTTGATCCCATGCGTCAGGTGAGCCCATGTAATCTGCTAGTGGAATCTGCTTGTACATTTTCAGCCTACTACCTGTGAACCTCTCTGCAGCTACAGCCACTGGTCCCTGAGCCTGACCCTAGACCATGAAACATCTACAACTTTGTTTTTGAGGGCCTTAGAAAGCACTTTGAATCTTGGCATGATGACACCACACACATAAATATCGAAGAGAACACTAGACCCTAGACATCTGAGGTCTAAATAAGACAGGTTTCACCTGCATACTACCCAAGTAGATTCTAATCATTTGGCACATAATCTGGAACACCAGATTTCAATATAATGGATTTGAAGTGGTGGTAAATGTATGGATGTAACAAATGTAACAAATCTGCATTTTTATTCATTTAGATTATGAGAATGAATAAATCATGTTAATTTAATGTGTGTATATCAACTTGGTCTTTAGGCACCATTTTAAAGAAGATCCAATGTTTGCTTGTTCAGGTATATCAAACAAGTTTACAATTTTCCTGGGGTGTACTTACTTTTTCACATGACTGTATGTACTTTAGTGCTCATAGTCTGGGCCCAGATCCATGTTAAGTAAATAAATGTGACCCATGTAAATAATCAGATTGATTGCAGTATATAGCAAAAATTCTTGATTGAATTTTAGAGCAGAATGTTAAAAATGTAACAGGAAGCAATATGGTTTTAGATTCCCCTTGAAACTATGTTATAAATTTTGAATTTAAAAATCAAACGAAAGAAGCAACAAAGTCTATTTTTAAGGACTCCCCGCTGGTAACTATGTAAATATGAATTTCCAGGTACAGCAGATTTAACCAAGGAGAAAAGTGTCTTAGAAGGATCCCTCCATAAACGTTAAGGAGTCGCCCCGTGGATTAACTAATGATGCATGCAATTTCTGCCATTCTTTGCCACTCAGCCCTAATTTCTGAAGTATCAGAAAAAAACACCTATTGTATGAACGAACGCTACATAAAATACAAGAATGCAAAAAATGCTTTTATAATATAAGGGGGAAAATTGTTTTTGCAAATTGGTTGTTTCAGCTGAGCAATTCTGGTGAATCATAGCAAGAGGTGAGGTGAGAGATTTGCATCAAGCAGCGTCCTCTACAGGACAGGGACAAAGCTCTGCTCAGCTTGCCTCGTGCTAATGAAGAAACTGCTAATGTTGAAACTGCCTAGCATCTACAAAGTTAGTTATGGCTGGTCAAGGCACCACTGTAAAGTGTGATCCATAATTTATAAAAAGCTGAATTCCTATCTATAGGACATATCTAACAGTGCATGTACTGGGATCAGCCTTATATAGAGACAGTCCTTTCCTCCTTAATCCCTTTCAATCGGGAGCTGGCCCTTTAAGGGCTTTGTAAATAAGTTCTATGGTTACATCATATACAGGTGCCTCTCAAAAAATTAGAACATCATCAAAAAGTTAATTTATTTCAGTAATTCAATTCAAAAAGTAAAACTAATATATTATATAGATTGATTACACACAGAGTGATATGGTTCAAGTATTTATTTTATTTAATTTTGATGATTATGGCTTGCAGCTTGTGAAAACTCAAAATTCATTATCTCAGAAAATTAGAATATTACATAAGACCAATTAAAAAAAGGATTTTTAATACAGAAATGTTGACTTAATGAAAACTATGTCCATGTACAGTATAGTATGCACTCAATACTTGGTTGGGGCTCCTTTTGCATGAATTACTGCATCAAAGCAGAGTGGCATGGAGGCGATCAGCCTGTGGCACTGCTGAAGTGTTATGGAAGCCCTGGTTGCTTTAAAGGCAGCCTCCAGCTTGTCTGCATTGTTAGGTCTGGTGTCTCTCATCTTCCTCTTGACAATACCCCGCAGATTCTCTATGGGGTTTAGGTCAAGCGAGTTTGCTGGCTAATCAAACACAGTGATACCATGATCATTAAACCAGGTATTGGTACTTTTTGGCAGCCTGGGCAGGTACCAAGTCCTGCTGGAAAATGAAATCAGCATCTCCATAAAAATGGTCAGCAGAGAGAAGCGTGAAGTGCTCTAGAATTTCCTGGTAAAGGGCTGCGCTGACTTTGGACTTGGTAAAACACAGTGGACCAACACCAGCAGATAACATGGCTCCCCAAATCATCACTGACTGTGGAAACTTCACACTGGACCTCATGCAGCTTGGATTTTGTGCCTCTCCACTCTTCCTCCAGACTCTGAGACCTTGGTTTCCAAATGAAATGCAAAGTTTACTTTCATCCGAAAAGAGGACTTTGGACCACTGAGCAACAGTCCAGTCCTTTTTCTCCTTAGGTCAGGTAAGACACTTCTTGTCTCTGGTTCAGGAGTGGCTTGACACAAGGAATGCGACAGCTGTAGCCCATGTCCTGGATACATCTGTGTGTGGTGGCTCTTGAAGCACTAAAACCAGCCGTAGTGCACTCCTTGTGAATTTCCCCAATTTTCTTGAATGCCCTTTGCTTCACAATCCTCTGAAGGTTGCGGTTATCCCTGTTGCTTGTGCACCCTTCTACTATTTTTGGAGAAAAGGGGTTTTTCCGGCACTCCAGATTTTGTGATGTCAAGAATGGAATGGTATAATAATGGTTCTGATAGTACATTAATGTTAAGACAAAAGGAGGGAGAGAGAAGAGGCAGCCATCCTCAGAGGGTGTCCATAGCCTCTGTGAGCATAGCAGTGAGAAGGGGGGGTTGTGGAGGCGCCAACTCTGCTGACACTGTCATATGCTGTTGGTGTAATGTATACACTTACTGGTAAGTAGGTTCAGATGGGGTGGCGATGTCCATCGAGGGTTGTGATGTCCTGGGATGTGCTGGATTAGAAGTGCAGGCTTCAGTGGCGGTCCTTCGGCTCAGGGGATACGAGCTCGGGGCTCGCAGAGGCCAGTAGAAGGAGCTGTGAGCCCCTAGTGCGTAGCCTGTATTATCTCTCATCTGTGTCTGGATGTTTCCTGTGCACCGCTGATGTCACTTCCGCTTCCTCGTTCCAGGGTGGTTAGCGTGGAGCTTCCACACACTGGACACCGCTGTATAGCCCTTTGCAACCAGGAACTAACATCCCCTGAGCCAAAGGACTGCCACTGAAGCCTGCACTTCTACACTAGCACATCCCAGGACATCACAACCCTCGATGGACATCGCCACCCCATCTGAACCTACTTACCAGTAAGTGTATGCATTACACCAACAGCATATGACAGTGTCAGCAGAGTTGGCGCCTCCACAACCCCCCCCCCTTCTCATTACCTTTTTCTACCACACTTTTTCCTTCCACTAAACTTTCGATTAATATGCTTGGATACAGCACTCTGTGAACAGTCAGCTTCTTTAGCAATGATCTTTTGTGACTTACCCTCCTTGTGGAGTGTGTCAAGGACTGTCTTCTGAACAACTGTCAAGTGAGCAGTCTTCCCCATGATTGTGTAACCTACTGAACCAGACCAAGAGACCATTTAAAGGCTCAGGAAACCTTTACAGGTGTTTTGAGTTAATTAGCTGATTAGAGTGTGACACCATGAGTCTACAATATTGAACTTTTTCACAATATTCTAATTTTCTGAGATACTGAATTTGGGGTTTTCACTAGCTCTAAGCCATAATCATCAAAAAATAAAATAAAGAAATGCTTGAAATACATCACCCTGTGTAATGAATCTATATAATATATGAGTCAGTGGCAGGGCATCCATAAGGGTGCGCGGGCGCCGCCCCCTCTCTCCTGCCACCCCCCTCTAGCACCAATAGATAGATTCATGCATTGCATGAATCTATCTATGGCCGCCGCTGCCACCCCCTATTCAGATGCCCGGCCCCTTTTCGGGTGCAGCGCACCTGAATTACATTGGTGGTTTTGAAGCACCTGATTGGAGCCATAGGCTCTAATAGGCATCAAAAACAGTGACCTGTGAGCGCCATGCTGGGCGCTCACAGGTCACTCAGCTGTGTTTGAAAAGTGAATAAATATTCGCTTTCCTAACACTAAACTGTCCGCCAATCAGGTGCTCAGATCTGTTACCCGTCACCTGATTGGCTGAAAGGACAGGCGCTGTGATTGGACGCCAGGCGTCTAATCATAACAGAGGACGGGTGGAGAGGACGGGAGAAGACATCGAGGAGCTGTCCCACCGAGACAGGTAAGTGCAGATGGTGGGCCGGCGGGGAGCACACTGGCAGCATTTGATATGGCACAGTGGCTGCGTTTGATGGGGAACAGTGGGAGCAATTGATGGGCATAGTTGCAGCAATTGATGGGCACAGTGGCGGCAATTGATGGGCACAGTGGCTGCGTTTGATGGCACAGTTGCGGCAATTGATGGGCACAGTGGCTGCGTTTGATGGCACAGTGGCTGCGTTTGATGGTCACAGTGGCGGCAATTGATGGGCACAGTGGCTAGGGTTGCCACCCGTACGGGATTGACCCGGACAGTACGGGTTTGGCAACTTGTGCCCGGGTTTCTGTCCCCTGGAAACCCGGGCACAACTAATATCCAGTGCCTCTGTCTGTGTCCCGTCCTCCGCCCCATAGCTCAGTATTTATTATGTGGCCGGGGCGGCTGTGCGGCGCGTGCCTCTCTGCTCCATATCACAGACCGCCGGTGTAGCTTGTCTGTGTAAGAGGCGAGCAGCCGTGAGCTCCGACCGACCTCACGGTCCTCATCTCATGGAGCCTCGGCCTCGCCCTCTTCCTGCTCCACCATAGCTGGGGACCGTGGGAGACGAGAGGTGACAGGGGAGCCCGAGACCTTGTCAGCACAGCGGGATGCGGGAACCCAAAGGTATGATCGCAGCGGCAGCCCCCTCCTCTCTGTCAGCCCCCCCCTCCTCTCTGTCAGCCCCCCCCCTCCTCTCTGTCAGCCCCCCCCCTCCTCTCTGTCAGCCCCCCCCTCCTCTCTGTCAGCCCCCCCCTCCTCTCTGTCAGCCCCCCCTCCTCTCTGTCAGCCCCCCCTCCTCTCTGTCAGCACCCCTCCTCTCTGTCAGCCCCCCCTCCTCTCTGTCAGCCCCCCCTCTCCTCTCTGTCAGCCCCCCCTCCTCTCTGTCAGCCCCCATCTCCTCTCTGTCAGCCCCCCTCCTCTCTGTCAGCCCCCCCCTCTCTGTCAGCCCCTCCTCTCTGTCAGCCCCCCCTTCTCTCTGTCAGCCCCCCTCCTCCCTGTCAGCCCCCCTCTCCTCTCTGTCAGCGCCCCCTCCTCTCTGTCAGCGCCCCCCTCCTCTCTGTCAGCCCCCCCTCTCCTCTCTGTCAGCCCCCCTTTCCTCTCTGTCAGCCCCCCTTTCCTCTCTGTCAGCCCCCCTTTCCTCTCTGTCAGCCCCCCTCTCCTCTCTGTCAGCCCCCCTCTCCTCTCTGTTAGCCCCCTCTCCTCTCTGTTAGCCCCCTCTCCTCTCTGTTAGCCCCCTCTCCTCTCTGTTAGCCCCCTCCTCTCTGTTAGCCCCCTCCTCTCTGTTAGCCCCCTCTTCTCTCTGTCAGCCCCTCTTCCTCTCTGTCAGCCCCCTCTTCTCTCTGTTAGCCCCTGTTAGCCCCCCTTCCTCCCTTCCTCTCTGTCAGCCCCCCCTTCCTCTCTGTCAGCCCCCCCTTCCTCTCTGTCAGCCCCCCCTTCCTCTCTGTCAGCCCCCTCTTCCTCTCTGTCAGCCCCTTCTTCCTCTCTGTCAGCCCCTGTTAGCCCCCTCTTCCTCTCTGTCAGCCCCCTCTTCCTCTCTGTCAGCCCCCTCTCCTCTCTGTCAGCCCCCTCTCCTCTCTGTCAGCCCCCTCTTCCTCTCTGTCAGACCCCCTTTCCTCTCGGTCAGCCACCCTCTCCTCTCGGTCAGCCCCCCTTTCCTCTCTGTCAGACCCCCTTCCTTCTCTGTCAGGCCCCTCCCTCGGTCAGCCCCCTCTCCTCTCTATCAGCCCCCCTCTCCTCTCTATCAGCCCCCCTCTCCTCTCTGTCAGCCCCCCTTTCCTCTCTGTCAGCCCCCCTCTCCTCTCTGTCAGCCCCCTTTCCTCTCTGTCAGCCCCCCTCTCCTCTCTGTCAGCCCCCTCTCCTCTCTGTCAGCCCCCTCTCCTCTCTGTCAGCCCCTCTCTCCTCTCTGTCAGCCCCTCTCTCCTCTCTGTCAGCCCCCTCTCCTCTCTGTCAGCCCCCCCTCCTCTCTGTCAGCCCCCCCCCTCCTCTCTGTCAGCCCCCCCCCTCCTCTCTGTCAGCCCCCCCCTCCTCTCTGTCAGCCCCCCCTCCTCTCTGTCAGCCCCCCCTCCTCTCTGTCAGCACCCCTCCTCTCTGTCAGCCCCCCCTCCTCTCTGTCAGCCCCCCCCTCTCCTCTCTGTCAGCCCCCCTCCTCTCTGTCAGCCCCCATCTCCTCTCTGTCAGCCCCCCTCCTCTCTGTCAGCCCCCCCCTCTCTGTCAGCCCCTCCTCTCTGTCAGCCCCCCCTTCTCTCTGTCAGCCCCCCTCCTCCCTGTCAGCCCCCCTCTCCTCTCTGTCAGCGCCCCCTCCTCTCTGTCAGCGCCCCCCTCCTCTCTGTCAGCCCCCCCTCTCCTCTCTGTCAGCCCCCCTTTCCTCTCTGTCAGCCCCCCTTTCCTCTCTGTCAGCCCCCCTTTCCTCTCTGTCAGCCCCCCTTTCCTCTCTGTCAGCCCCCCTCTCCTCTCTGTCAGCCCCCCTCTCCTCTCTGTTAGCCCCCTCTCCTCTCTGTTAGCCCCCTCTCCTCTCTGTTAGCCCCCTCTCCTCTCTGTTAGCCCCCTCTTCTCTCTGTTAGCCCCCTGCTCTCTTTTAGCCCCCTCCTCTCTGTTAGCCCCCTCTTCTCTCTGTCAGCCCCTCTTCCTCTCTGTCAGCCCCCTCTTCTCTCTGTTAGCCCCTGTTAGCCCCCCTTCCTCCCTTCCTCTCTGTCAGCCCCCCTTCCTCTCTGTCAGCCCCCCCTTCCTCTCTGTCAGCCCCCCCTTCCTCTCTGTCAGCCCCCTCTTCCTCTCTGTCAGCCCCTTCTTCCTCTCTGTCAGCCCCTGTTAGCCCCCTCTTCCTCTCTGTCAGCCCCCTCTTCCTCTCTGTCAGCCCCCTCTCCTCTCTGTCAGCCCCCTCTCCTCTCTGTCAGCCCCCTCTTCCTCTCTGTCAGACCCCCTTTCCTCTCGGTCAGCCACCCTCTCCTCTCGGTCAGCCCCCCTTTCCTCTCTGTCAGACCCCCTTCCTTCTCTGTCAGGCCCCTCCCTCGGTCAGCCCCCTCTCCTCTCTATCAGCCCCCCTCTCCTCTCTATCAGCCCCCCTCTCCTCTCTGTCAGCCCCCCTTTCCTCTCTGTCAGCCCCCCTCTCCTCTCTGTCAGCCCCCTTTCCTCTCTGTCAGCCCCCCTCTCCTCTCTGTCAGCCCCCTCTCCTCTCTGTCAGCCCCCTCTCCTCTCTGTCAGCCCCTCTCTCCTCTCTGTCAGCCCCCTCTCCTCTCTGTCAGCCCCCTCTCCTCTCTGTCAGCCCCCTCTTCTCTCTGTCAGCCCCCTCTTCTCTCTGTTAGCCCCTCTTCCTCTCTGTCAGCCCCCCTTCCTCTCTGTCAGCCCCCCTTCCTCTCTGTCAGCCCCCCTTCCTCTCTGTCAGCCCCCCTTCCTCTCTGTCAGCCCCCTCTTCCTCTCTGTCAGCCCCCTCTTCCTCTCTGTCAGCCCCCTCTTCTCTCTGTTAGCCCCTGTAGCCCCCTTTTCCTCTCTGTCAGCCCCCTTTTCCTCTCTGTCAGCCCCCTCTTCCTCTCTGTCAGCCCCCTCTTCCTCTCTGTCAGCCCCCTCTTCCTCTCTGTCAGCCCCCTCTTCTCTCTGTCAGCCCCCCTTCCTCTCTGTCAGCCCCCCTTCCTCTCTGTCAGCCCCCCTTCCTCTCTGTCAGCCCCCTCTTCCTCTCTGTCAGCCCCCCTTCCTCTCTGTCAGCCCCCTCTTCCTCTCTGTCAGCCCCCTCTTCCTCTCTGTCAGCCCCCTCTTCCTCTCTGTCAGCCCCCTCTTCCTCTCTGTCAGCCCCCTCTTCCCCTTTGTCAGCCCCCCTCTTCCTCTCTGTCAGCCCCCCTCTCCCACTCTGTCAGCCCCCCTCTCCTCTCTGTCAGCCCCTTCTTCCTCTCTGTCAGCCCCTTCTTCCTCTCTGTCAGCCCCTTCTTCCTCTCTGTCAGCCCCCCTTCCTCTCTGTCAGCCCCCCCTTCCTCTCTGTCAGCCCCCTCTTCCTCTCTGTCAGCCCCCTCTTCCTCTCTGTCAGCCCCCTCTTCCTCTCTGTCAGCCCCCCTCTTCCTCTCTGTCAGCCCCCCTCTTCCTCTCTGTCAGCCCCCTCTTCCTCTCTCTCAGCCCCCCTTCCCCTCTGTCAGCCCCCCTCCTCCTCTCCCCTGTCCCCCCATACTACACCAGGAGACCTCCCCCACCCCCCAAAATTACACTGGGAGGCTCCCCACCAAACATTACACACTACATATACACTATATTGTACATTACACACGCCTGCACTATATACACTATATTGTACTTTACACACACCTACATTATATTGTACATTACACACGCCTGCACTAAATACACTATATTGTACATTACACACTCTGCACTATATACACTATATTGCACATTACTCACGCCTGCACTATATACACACTATATTGTACATTACACACTCTGCACTATATACACACTATATTGTACATTACACACCTGCACTATATACACACTATATTGTACATTACACACTCTGCACTATATACACACTATATTGTACATTACACACTCTGCACTATATACACACTATATTGTACATTACACACTCTGCACTATATACACACTATATTGTACATTACACACTCTGCACTATATACACACTATATTGTACATTACACACCTGCACTATATACACTATATTGCACATTACACACGCCTGCACTATATACACACTATATTGTACATTACAGACTCCTGCACTATATACACACTATATTGTACATTACACACCTGCACTATATACACTATATTGTACATTACACACGCCTGCACTATATACACACTATATTGTACATTACACACGCCTGCACTAAATACACTATATTGCACATTACACACCTGCACTATATGCAATTGGCTACACCCACTGTTCACCGCTGCGCGTGCCACATTAATACTCCCCTAGGGCACACAGAGGTGTCCCAGGTATTTTACAATCTCATTGTGTATGCTACAAAAAAAATGCCAAGCCCCGCTGAAGTGTTCGGGTTTGGCTCGAAGAAAAGGTGGCAACCCTAACAGTGGCTGCATTTTATGGGGCACAGTGGCTGCATTTGATGGCACAGTGGCTGCGTTTGATAGCACAGTGGTGGCAATTGATGGGCACAGTGGCTGCGTTTGGCACAATAGCTACTGATATGAGTTTCACTTTTTGAATTGAATTACTGAAATAAATTAACTTTTTGATGATATTCTAATTTTTTGAGATGCACCTGTACTTTCATTTTATAACACCAGCAATTTTACTTTACTTTTACTTTCAATTTCTACGGACTTTATATCCCATGGTACCTTGCTGCCCACAAGCAGTGATTCCCGTACTGACTCCACCTCCTGAAACTCCTCCTCTCAGCATCTCTGTAGTTCAGAAGGCAGGCTCTGTGAAATGTGTGATACAGCAGTGCCTACTCACAGGACATAGTGACTTTGTATCACAGAATTAAAAGAAGGAAATGAGTGGAGGTCTTCACAAAGTAAACTTACAAACTCCAAGATCATTCACAATAATAGGACTAAGCTAGAAATAATTGAAATACAATGTGGAAATTAATATATGATTTTACATTTTGGCCAGTGATCAGGAGCTGTTGGTAACAGCACAGTCACTGTGCTGGGCGTTCAATGTAAGCAAGCTCCCAGCACAAAATCTTGGAGCTGGCTGCATGCATTTATCTGGGGGGCCTTTTGGGCAGATGGGAGGCATAAGGTAAGTAAAACTGCTTTTTATGACACTCCTAGAGCATTTTTACCCTTGCAGTGCAAGGGGGAGGCCCTCCTAAGAGTGCAAATATAGATAGAGATATATACAGTGGGGACGGAAAGTATTCAAACCCCCTTAAATTTTTCACTCTTTGTTATATTGCAGCCATTTGCTAAAATCATTTAAGTTCATTTTTTTCCTCATTAATGTACACACAGCACCCCATATTGACAGAAAAACACAGAATTGTTGAGATTTTTGCAGATTTATTAAAAAGAAAAACTGAAATATCACATGGTCTTAAGTATTCAGATCCTTTGCTCAGTATTAAGTAGAAGCACCCTTTTGATCTAATGCAGCCATGAGTCTTTATGGGAAAGATGCAACAAGTTTTTCACACCTGGATTTGGGGATTCTCTGCCATTCCTCCTTGCAGATCCTCTCCAGTTCTGTCAGGTTGGATGGTAAACGTTGGTGGACAGTCATTTTTAGGTCTCTCCAGAGATGCTCAATTGGGTTTAAAGCGGAGTTCCACCCTAAAGTGGAACTTCCGTTCATCGGATTCCCCCCCCCCCTCCGGTGTCACAATTGGCACCTTTCAGGGGGGAGGGGGGTGCAGATACCTGTATAATACAGGTATCTGCACCCACTTCCGGGTATAGCTAGCCGCAGCTAGCCGCAGACTCCCCGCCCACCCCCGTTGTGTTGTGGGAAATACACAGTTCCCACAACACAACGGGGACCAGTGTAGACGCGCAGCGCGACTCGCGCATGCGCAGTAGGGAACCGGGCAGTGAAGCCGCAACGCTTCACTTCCTGATTCCCTCAGTGAAAATGGCGGCGGCAGCACCCGAGGATCGAGGGACGGCTCGGTCTCGGGTGCCGACATTGCTGGACCCCGGGACAGGTAAGTGTCCTTATTTTAAAAGTCAGCAGCTGCAGTATTTACAGCTGCTGACATCTAAAATTTTTTTTTTTTAGTGAAACTCCGCTTTAAGTCAGGGATCTGGCTGGGTCATTCAAGAACAGTCACGGAGTTGTTGTGAAGCCACTCCTTTGTTATTTTAGCTGTGTGCTTAGGGTCATTGTCTTGTTGGAAGGTAAACCTTTGGCCCAGTCTGAGGTCCTGAGCACTCTGGAGAAGGTTTTCGTCCCGGATATCCCTGTACTTGGCCGCATTCATCTTTCCCTTGATTGTAACCAGTCGTCCTGTCCCTGCAGCTGAAAAACACCCCCACAGCATGATGCTGCCACCACCATGCTTCACTGTTGGGACTGTATTGGACAGGTGATGAGCAGTGCCTGGTTTTCTCCACACATACCGCTTAGAATTAAGGCCAAAAACTTCTATCTTGGTCTCATCAGACAAGAGAATCTGATTTCTCACCATCTTGGAGTCCTTCAGGTGTTTTTTAGCAAACTCCATGCGGGCTTTCATGTACCTTGCACTGAGGAGAGGCTTCCATCGAGCCACTCTGCCATAAAGCCCCGACTGGTGGAGGGCTGCAGTGATGGTTGACTTTCTACAACTTTCTCCCATCTCCTGACTGCATCTCTGGAGCTCAGCTACAGTGATCTTTGCATTCTTCTTTACCTCTCTGACCAAGGCTCTTCTCCCCCCGATAGCTCAGTTTGGCCGGACGGCCAGCTCTAGGAAGGGTTCTGGTCGTCCCAAACATCTTCCATTTAAGGATTATGGAGACCACTGTGCTCTTAGGAACCTTAAGTGCAGCAGAATTTTTTTGTAACCTTGGCCAGATCTGTGTCTTGCCAGCTCTGTCTCTGAGCTCTTCAGGCAGTTCCTTTGACCTCATGATTCTCATTTGCTCTGACATGCACTGTGAGCTGTAAGGTCTTATATAGACAGGTGTGTGGCTTTCCTAATCAAGTCCAATCAGTATAATCAAACACAGCTGGACTCAAATGAAGGTGTAGAACAATCTCAAGGATGATCAGAAGAATTGGACAGCACCTGAGTTAAATATATGAGTGTCACAGAAAAGGGTCTGAATACTTAGGACCATGTGATATTTCAGTTTTTCTTTTTTAATAAATCTGCAAAAATGTCAACAATTCTGTGTTTTTCTGTCAATATGGGGTGCTGTGTGTACATTAATGAGGAAAAAAATCAACTTAAATGATTTTAGCAAATGGCTGCAATATAACAAAGAGTGAAAAATGTAAGGGGGTCTGAATACTTTATACTTATACTTTATATATAAAATTATATACAATACTAAATTTTAAAGTGAAATGAATCCACTTA
The DNA here is from genome assembly GCF_042186555.1 of Aquarana catesbeiana. Taxonomy (NCBI): domain Eukaryota; kingdom Metazoa; phylum Chordata; class Amphibia; order Anura; family Ranidae; genus Aquarana; species Aquarana catesbeiana. The sequence continues at coordinate 81,953,335 of NC_133327.1, read as the reverse complement.
GAGTGTACAGCAGCTGCAATATATATATACGATTTTAAAATATATTTTTTTCTTTGCACTTTATTAATAATTAGGTCGGCGCTGATTGTCATACACACTTAGTTATAATTGTTGGCTTTTTTCCGTAAAGTTCTGCATATGAATTTAGAGAAACTGACAGAAGCACACCGTATAGGAAAAAAATAAGAAAACACCTGACAGGAAATGGGATAGAAGAATGGCGCAATTAGTCCCGGCTTCCGATCGTCGCTTGGTAAGGGCAGACTGTGATAGAAGGGCTTCAATGGGGAGTTCTAATAAGGTGACACTGATGGCTGGAGCTCTGATGAAGGGGGACACTGACAAGGGAGCTGTAAAGAGGGGGACACTGATAGAGAGATGCTCTGATGAGGGGGACACTGATGGGGAAGCTGTAATGAGGGGGACACTGATGAAGAGAAGTTCTGATGAGGGGGACATTGATTGGGGGCTCTGATAAGGGGGACACTAATGGGGAGACTTTGATGAGGGGGACACTGATGGGAAAGCTGTAATGAGGGGGACACTGATGACAGGAAGTCTTGATGAGGGGGATACTGATGGAGGACACTGATGACGGGACACTGATGGGGGAGCTCTGATGAGTGGGACATTGATGGGGAGGCTCTGACAGAAGGACTCTGATGGAGGGGCTCTGATATAAGGGCTTAAGTTGGGGAGGCTTTGATGAGGGGAACACTGATGGGGGGGGGTTTGATTTAAGGGCTTTGATGGTGAGCCGGATGATTGCTGAGGACTATAGTGTAAAGGGGTGCTCCAATGGGGACTATGATGGAAAGGGGGCTCTGAAGGGGACTGTGATGTAAGGGGGGGCTCTGATCGGGGTTTGATTAGGGCTGTGATGCATTGATGTAAAGGGCGACTCCGATGGGGGCTATGATGTAAAGTGGTGCTTTGTTGGAGAGTATAATGTATAGTGGGGCTCTGTTGGGGAGTAAGATGTAAGGGGTCCATAACAGGGACTATAATGTAAAAAGGGGGCTGTTGTGGGGACTGTAATGCACAGGGGACTTTGATGGGGACCATGGTGTAAAGCAGGGGTCTCCAAACTGTGGCCTGGGGGCCAGATGCGGCCCTTTACTTGCCTTTATCAGGCCCTTGACACCAATGATGGGGTACTATTCCTCCCACTGACACTAATGATGGGGTAGTATTCCTTCCACTGACACCAATGGTGGGGCACTTTTTCTCCCACTGAAGACAATGATTGGGCACTATTCCTCAAACAGACACCGATGATGGGGCATTATTCCTCCCACTGACACCAATGATGTGGCACTATTTCTCCTATTGACACCAGCAATAGGGCACTATTCCTCCCCCTAATACCAAAGATGCATTGTTTAATCCCACTGACACCAGAATAATTTCTACTCCCAATGGCCACAGTCTGGCCCCCATGAAGTCAGGAGGACAATAGACTGGCCCTTTGTTTATGTAGCACCCTCTAGTAAGGTAGGTTGAGGATGAGGATTTTTCTGGAGAGCAGGAAAATTTAGGCAGGCCTAGCTGGTGGCTAGGCCTATTTGTTTTCATTCTGCACTGGGAGTGGCTCAGGGCAGGGTTGGGTGACTCACAGGTAGCATCACTGTCACCCCCTCTTCTTTCTAAAAGGTGCTAGACAGAGAGGAGGAGAGAAGAGGTGGAGCTGCCTGAGGTACTCTAGGGAGCCTTGACCAATCCCCAACTTGGGTTGGCAGGGGGCAGGCCTTAAATACCCTAGGTCAGCCCAGCTGGGGAGGAGTTGTCGGGTGGAAGAGTTGGAGTGAGAGAGTGTGGAGACTGTTGGCCCCACGGGGAGTTCCCCAGCCTGGGGGGGTGACTCTGGGCTGGGGCTCGGGTGCATCTAGGAAGAGTGACGAGATCCTGGAAGGAGAGGCACATGAGAGAGCAAGGAGAGGTCAGCGGGAGAGAACACTGCTAAGAGACTCCAGGGAGGACAACTGGTTGCAGCCAGGAGGGCTGGTGAGTGGAGCACAGTCGGGAGGACTGGGGAGGCACGCCTGAGAGAACTGGGAGATTGCAGTTTGAAATGGGTGCAGAACCAGAAGAGAGGAATGGTGAAAGGGCAGTGAAGAGAGGTCATTGCAGCCAGGTTGGCTGGCAGGACCTGAAGAGAGCTATCTGGGATTGGTAGCTGAGCAGAGGACAGTTAGCACCTGAACTATTTCTACACCACAGGGGCCCCGAGGTCCCTGCCCGCAAAAGGCAGTTCACTGAGGCCTGGCTGAATTAGTGTCAGGCCTAACCATGCAGTGCTAGCTAATCTGGAGGAGTAACAGTCTGCAGCAAGGGAAGTGCTATGGAATAACAGTCTGCAGCAAGTGAAGTGCTGGAGGAGTAACGGTATGCAGCAAGTGAAGTGCTTGGGGACTGAAGGATAGGATGTCTTAAGCAAGAGTTTGTGCTGGAGAGAAGACTGGAATGTACATACTGGAGTGTATATAGAAGTCCCAAGCAAGTTGCACTGAATATTCCTGGGAATCCCATAATTTCCCATTTCCCATCCAAGTTCAATCCCCCCAATAAAAAACAAAAAACAAAGCTTATGGACTGTTCTATGTCTCTGAGTGTCTGAGAGGTGAATGCCGGGTTGGGCAAGGTAACAGGTGAACCACTACATTCAGTACCCGTACACTTAGAAAGTTTGGAGACCCCTGGTGTAAAGGAAGGCTCTGGTGGGGAAAATAATGCACAGGACACTCTGATGGAGACTATGATGTAAAGGGAGGCTCTGATGGGGACTGTGGTGTAAAGGGGGGCTCTAATGGGGACTATAATGCACAGGGGACTCTGTTGGGGACTATAATATAAAGGCAGGCTCTGATGGGGACTATAACGCACAGGAGACTATGATGTAAAGGGGTCTCTGATGGGGACTATAATGCATAGGGGACTCTGATGGAGCATATAATGTAAAGGAGGCTCTAATGGGGACTATGATGCACAGGGGACTCTGATGAAAAGGAAGGCTCTGATTGGGACTATGAAGAAAAAGAACGCTCCTATGGGGACTATGATGTAAAGGGGGCTCTGATGGGGACTATAATGCATAGGGGACTGTGATGGAGCATATAATGTACAGGAGGCTCTAATGGAGACTATAATGCACAGGGGAATCTGATGGGGACTATGATGAAAAGGAAGGCTCTAATGGGGACTATGAAGAAAAAGAAGGTTCCTATGGGGACTATGATGTAAAGGGGGCTCTGATGGGGACTATAATGCATAAGGGACTCTGATGGAGCATATAATGTAAAGGAGGCTCTAATGGGGACTATGATGCACAGGGGACTCTGATGGGGACTATGATGAAAAGGAATGCTCTGATGGGGAATATGAAGAAAAAGAAGGCTCCTAGGGGGACTATGATATAAAGGGAGGCTCTGATGGGGACTATGATGTAAAGGGAGGCTCTGTGATAACACTAGCAATAAATTGTCTAAAGTGTCCAATTCTCTCTCCACAAACAGGAAGAGGAAGTGATGCCACAGGATGTGGTGTGAATCTGTGCATAGAAAAATGCACATGAAAAAAACTCATGTTAACATGCATAAAACTCACTGAAGCACACATGTAAATGTATGTAAACTCATGTCTATGCAAATTAAATCTGAATCAGTTTTTCTGCACGGATGTTTGAATGAATGTATATAATAAAAACCCCTATTTTTAACATGAAATATTGAAATTATTTAATTAGGTTTTTCTGCTTACCAGAGTGCTGGGGAATTTTATATTGCTGTATATATTGCCTTGCCCATGTGCACCTTTGCTTTTTTGCTAGTTTTAAATTAATCAGAGGAGCTGCTGTTGTTATTTGGAGCCATTTTAAAGCACAGCTGTACACAGATGGCATCATTATTTATATACATTATGTTTTAATGTCATGCGTTAAAAAAAGTTTAACAGAAGTTATTAAATACAATACAATACATCTCTGACTAAAGCAAAGCCTCTTCCCGGAAATATTTCCTGTTAAATAAAACAAGTCAATAGTATTAAAGTAAGATTACATTTAAGTTACTTAATTGATTTTTTTTATCCCCTGGAAACAACCTAGATCGATTTCACATAACCATCAATTTCAGTGTAAAATGTCACATTTTTTCTTCTAGGACAGAACACAATGGGAAACCTGAGTAAGGTTCTTGATTACTCCCAGGGGAACGTGTTTTAAGTGTAATTATTATCCGAACAACCCAATTGGAAAACATCATTAGAAAGGCATCCCTTTGCCTCTTGAGCAACACTGAGCTTCTATGATAAATGATTGTATGCTGATAATGATTGCTGCATTGTTGTACATTCTATTACTAGTGCTGAGTCATTTATCTTAAAGTGTAACTAAACCCAGGACCCTGCATTCACAATATCTGGTCTTCCACAGTACAGAGAACATGGAAATGCAATTATTTTAGTAAATATAAACCGCTAAATACCTTTTCTCATCAGCAGTTAGAACAATGATGTGACTTCTATCAGTGTCCAGCCAAGCACTGGTTAAAGCTTGTAGGAGGAGTTTTCTGACTGTCCTATGAGACTACAAGACCCTGACTCTCTGTCTGGACAGTGCTGATTGGCCCTGTGCTGATCACATGCACTCTCCCAAGAAAAAAAAACTCTCTAGCAATACACACCGAACTCAGCATGTACAGCCTGACTTCATAAACTCGGTGTTATCAATAAATTATTAGGAGTCAGTGGAAGAAGGGGAGGATCAGAGAAGTTTCAACAGCTGTTTTACACAATGCAGAGGTTTAACCCCTTAGGTTCCACAGTGAGTATAACAAGCATGCTTTACTGTATATACAGACTGATTTTACTGTTGTGGGTTTAGTAACACTTTAAATGTAGAAATCCAGCCATTTTTTTAGGTTTTGGATAAATCAGGGAAAGATTAGATCTCTATCAGGTGTTTACTGCTGTCTACGTGCTGAATATTTCCTCTTACTACCTGTTCCGGTGACCACCAAGTGGGGAAGGGATAGCATCGTTTTTGAGTTTTAAATGCTGTCTGTGTCCCCATTAAGTAAACTTTCCTTTACTAATGCCTTGTGCAGGTGGGTTTCATTGTGTGAAAGTGCAAGTATTTGAAAAGTTTTTGGCAAGATTCAAGCAGCTTTGTTGAAGGCTTTAAAGCAAACTTGTTTTGCTGTACTGGCATGATAAACATAGAACCAAAAGCCTGATAACCCACTCGGTTTAACGAAAAAAACTGACAACACTGTCAGATGCACTGTATTAACAATCCAATGTTTGTTAGTACAGTGCCCCCGCAAGAACACTCCAGTCATTGGCTGAGAACGCTGATTGGGAGCCAGTTGGCTGTTGATTTTCTAGCATGCTCATTCGACAGAAGCTGGCCGTTCAGACCAAACTGTTGGACCGGCTGCCATATACAATGTTGGATGGTTTTTATTGAACTGGCCAATGACACTCAACATTCGACTCTTGTGTACTAGGCTTTAGTGGGAGTATTGACTGGCAATTTAAACAAGATGCTACCAGGCTTGAACGAACCTTAGTAGGCTTTTGACAAGCTTCTAGCAGTGCTGAAGCTTACAGAATCCTGCATTCTGCATTACCATTAAAGTGATACTAAATTATGGTTTTAAAGAACAAATCTATTCAAGCATGTATTCCTACTCAAAAAAGTACCTTCTATTTCTCTTAGCCTCCTCCAGATGTTCAAATTACTTTTTTTTTGTTGCTGTGGTCCAACTTCTTGTTAGATGATGGCTACATTTGTTGTTCATGGTCCCATTAAATGTAGGAATGTAGCCACCCTCTCTTGCTCACTCCCTAGATGAACTAGGGACAATAAACTATACGATTTGTAATAAGCATAGAGCAGTGCACATGACCGTAACTAATGTACACTGCTTGTTCCACCAAATGGAGGAAAGAGAAAAAGGAGAGTTTGGTGAGGTCATGGAGGACATTACAAGAAGGTAGAACAACACAGTGGCAAACAATTTAATGAAAAATAGATAACAGGGCCATTACATAGTTACATAGTATGTAAGGTTGAAAAAAGACACAAGTCCATCAAGTCCAACCTATGTGTGTGATTATGTGTCAGTATTACATTATATATCCCTGTATGTTGCGGTCATTCAGGTGCTTATCTAATAGTTTCTTGAAGCTATCAATGCTCCCCGCTGAGACCACCGCCTGTGGAAGGGAATTCCACATCCTTGCCGCTCTTACAGTAAAGAACCCTCTATGTAGTTTAAGGTTAAACCTCTTTTCTTCTAATTGTAATGAGTGGCCACGAGTCTTGTTAAACTCTCTTCTGCAAAAAAGTTTTATCCCTATTGTGGGGTCACCAGTATGATATTTGTATATTTAAATCATATCCCCTCTCAAGCGTCTCTTCTCCAGAGAGAATAAGTTCAGTGCTCGCAACCTTTCCTCATAACTAAGATTCTCCAGACCCTTTATTAGCTTTGTTGTCCTTCTTTGTACTTGCTCTATTTCCAGTAAATCCTTCCTGAGGACTGGTGCCCAGAACTGGACAGCATACTCCAGGTGTAGCCGGACCAGAGCCTTGTAGAGCGGGAGAATTATCGTTTTATCTCTGGAATTGATACCCTTTTTAATGCATGCCAATATTCTGTTTGCTTTGTTAGCAGCAGCTTGGCATTGCATGCCATTGCTGAGCCTATCATCTACTAGGACCCCCAGGTCCTTTTCCATCCTAGATTCCCCCAGAGGTTCTCCCCCCAGTGTATAGATTGCATTTATATTTTTGCCACCCAAATGCATTATTTTACATTTTTCTACATTGAACCTAATTTGCCATGTAGTCGCCCACCCCATTAATTTGTTCAGGTCTTTTTGCAAGGTTTCCACATCCTGCGGAGAAGTTGTTGCCCTGCTTAGCTTAGTATCGTCTGCAAATACAGAGATTGAACTGTTTATCCCATCCTCCAGATCGTTTATGAACAAATTAAATAGGATTGGTCCCAGCATAGAACCCTGGGGAACCCCACTACCCACCCCTGACCATTCTGAGTACTCCCCATTTATCACCACCCTCTGAACTCGCCCTTGTAGCCAGTTTTCAATCCATGTACTCACCCTATGGTCCATGCCAACGGACCTTATTTTGTACAGTAAACATTTATGGGGAACTGTGTCAAATGCTTTTGCAAAATCCAGATACACCACGTCTACGGGCCTTCCTTTATCTAGATGGCAACTCACCTCCTCATAGAAGGTTAATAGATTGGTTTGGCAAGAACGATTCTTCATGAATCCATGCTGATTACTGCTAATGATACCGTTCTTATTACTAAAATCTTGCATATAGTCCCTTATCATCCCCTCCAAGAGTTTACATACTATTGATGTTAGGCCAACTGGTCTGTAATTCCCAGGGATGTATTTTGGGCCCTTTTTAAATATTGGTGCTACATTGGCTTTTCTCCAATCAGCTGGTACCATTCCAGTCAGTAGACTATCTGTAAAAATTAGGAACAACGGTCTGGCAATCACTTGACTGAGTTCCCTAAGTACCTTCGGATGCAAGCCATCTGGTCCCGGTGATTTATTAATGTTAAGTTTCTCAAGTCTAATTTTAATTCTGTCCTCTGTTAACCATGGAGGTGCTTCCTGTGTTGTGTCATGAGGATAAACACTGCAGTTTTGGTTTCTGAAGCCCCCCGATTCACTCGTGAAGACTGAGGAGAAGAATAAATTCAATACCTTCGCCATCTCCCTATCCTTTGTAACCAGATGTCCTTCCTCATTCTTTATGGAGCCAATATGGTCTGTCCTCCCTTTTTTACTGTTTACATACTTAACCACTTGCCGACCGCCTCACGCCTATATACGTGATCAGAGCGGCACGGGCAGGCAAAATCACGTACCTGATACGTGATGCCTTCCCGCGGGCGGGGGGTCCGGTGCCGTAGGCATTCGGCTCTTGTTCGCGGGCGATGAGGGGTCAGGGGGAGGCCATCCATTGATGGCCACCCCCTCCCGATCGCTCCCAGTGAATCAAATGCTTCCTCTCCCTCTGTAATGTAAACAGAGGGAGAGGAAGTGATGTCATCTCTCCTGGAGCCGGTCTTTTTGATCCGACGCCGAGGAGAGAAGACATCCAAGTAAGTGCACCAACACTACACTTCCAGTAGAACACGCAGGCACACTTTTCACCCCCCTGTCACCCCCCGATCACCCCCCGATCACCCCCCTGTACCCCCTGTCACTCTGACACCAATAGCAGTGTTTTTTTTTTTTGCATTGGTGTCAGTTTGTGTCAGTTATAAGTGTTAGGGCAGTTAGGTTAGCCCCCTTTAGGTCTAGGATACCCCCCTTTAGGTCCAGGGTACCCCCCTAACCCCCCCTAATAAAGGTTAACCCCGTGATCACCCCCCGTCACCAGTGTCGCTAAGCGATCGTTTTTCTGATCGCTGTATTAGTGACACAGGTGACGCTAGTTTAGGGAGGTAAGTATATAGGTTCGCTGTCAGTGTTTTATAGCGACAGGGACCCCCATATACTACCTGCTAAAGGTTTTAACCCCCTGATTGCCCCCTAGTTAACCCTTTCACCAACGATCACCGTATAAGTGTTACGGGTGACGCTGGTTAGATAGTTTGTTTTTTGTAGTTTATTATAGTTTATTACAGTTTATTATAGTATATCATAGTTTTAGGGCACCCGCCGTTTATTACCTTATAAAGGTTTAACCCCCTAATTGCCCGGCAGTGATAGAAGTTAAGTTTTTAGGATCAGATAAGGTCTGCGTCGCCCCAGGCAGCGTCAGGTTAGCGCCAGTACCCCTAAAACCCATGCACGCAGCATACACCTCCCTTAGTGCTATAGTATCTGAACGGATCGATATCTGATCCGATCAGATATATACTCCCTAGCAATTTAGGGTTCCCTGAAACGCAGTGTTAGCGGGATCAGCCCAGATACCTGCTAGCACCTGCGTTTTGCTCCTCGGCCCAGCCCAGCCCAGCCCACCCAAGTGCAGTATCGATCGATAACTGACACTTACAAAACACTAAGCACACATAACTGCAGCGTTCGCAGAGTCAGGCCTGATCCCTGCGATCGCTAACAGTTTTTTGGTAGCGTTTTGAATCAGTTGCTGACAGTCAGGAGCTTTTTTGCCTGTGAGTCTCACTAGTGTACCCCTAAATTTAGAGACCAAAATGGCAAATCGAAGGTACACTAGTGAACAGGCTTACAGGTTTCTGAGCATGACAGATAGTGAAGAGGAAGTCACTCATCTGTCAGATTCAGGCTCAGAATACGATCCTGTAGAGGACAGCGGCTCCATGACAGATAGCTCTGACGACGGAGTTGTGGTCCCTGCTAAGGTCAGGCGTACCAGACCCCGAACTTATTCTGTCCTTGAAGTGCAAGAACCGCAGGGCTCTCGTATGGAGCAGAGAAGTACTAGTGCCGCTATTCCTTCTGGTGAACTGGCAAGCACCAGCGGCCTAGTACACCCTGGTCGTACATCCAGCACTGCAGTAACACTTGGTAACGTGGCAAGTCCCATAAGTGCAGTTCAAGCTGGCGAGGTGGCAAGCACAAGTAGTGTCCCGCTGCCACCAAGAAGACGAACACAGGCCCGTCGTGCCCATAGTGCCCTTCCTGCTGCATTCGCCAATCCGAATTGGGTACCCACCACTTCTGCAGCACCCGTACTTCCCCCTTTCACTGGCCAACCCGGAATTCAGGTGGAAACAGTTGACTTTACGCCACTGGATTTTTATTCGCTGTTTTTCACCGAAGATCTCTATAGATCTATTGTGGACCAAAGCAATTTATACGCTGGTCAATACATCGCCACTATTCCCCAGTCCACCCTTGCCAGAGATTGGAGACCAATTACGGTCTCCGAATTTAAGATCTTTCTGGGCCTTTCCCTCCTCATGGGGTTGAATAAAAAGAGTGAGTTGCGGTCATATTGGTCCACTGACCCAATTTACCATTCACCCTTGTTCTCTGCCTCCATGGCCAGGGCACGATACGAGCAGATTTTGCGGTTCATGCACTTCAACGACAATGAACTCTGTCGTCCTCGTGGAGACCCTGCATACGATCGGCTCTACAAAATTCGGCCCCTCGTAAACCACTTCAACCAACGTTTTGCAGACTTGTTTACTCCCCATCAAGTTGTCTGCGTTGATGAGTCCCTGGTTAAATTTTCTGGCCGCTTGTCATTCAAACAGTACCTTCCCAGCAAGCGTGCCAGATACGGGGTCAAGATGTATAAGCTCTGTGACAGGGCCACAGGCTATACATATAGTTTTATGGTTTACGAGGGCAAAGATAGTCACGTAGAGCCGACAAACTGCCCTGACTACATAGGAAGCGCTGGCAAGATAGTGTGGGACTTGGTGTCACCCTTATTCGGAAAGGGGTACCACTTGTACGTGGACAATTATTATACGAGCGTGCCACTTTTTAGCCACCTTTTTGATCATCAGATTGGTGCATGTGGCACCGTGCGACCTAATCGCCGGGGCTTTCCCCAGCGGCTTGTAGATTCCCGTCTTAGGCTGGGGGAGAGAGCCTGCTTGAAGTATAATAATTTGCTCGCTATGAAGTGGAGGGATAAGAAGAATGTTTTCGTTCTCACCTCCCTTCATGCAGACACGATGGTCCAAATTCCTACGGCGACTGGTGTTGTGGAGAAACCCCTCTGTGTCCACGAATATAACCTTAATATGGGAGGGGTGGACCTCAACGACCAGTTGTTGGCGCCGTACCTAATTGCCCGTAAGGCCAGACGCTGGTACAAAAAAGTGTCTGTTTATTTATTTCAATTGGCTTTGCTGAATGCTTATGTGCTATACAGAGCTTCAGGACGGACTGGATCCTTCCTTAAATTCCAGGAAGAGATCGTCAGAGCCCTTCTGTATCCAGACGGTGCTCCAACTCACCATCCCCAATCAAATGCAGTAAGCCGGCTGCATGAGAGGCATTTTCTTTATGCCCTCCCGAGTACCCCTACCCAACGAACACCCCAAAAAAGATGTCGTGTCTGCAGCAAGCGCGGATTTAGGCGTGACACCCGGTATTATTGTCCCCTCTGCCCTGGCAATCCTGGTCTTTGCATTGGTGAATGTTTTGAACGCTACCATACACTAGTGGAGTATTAGCGTAGGGTACAGCACTGCACAGACTAGGCACACTTCCACAGGGTCTCCCAAGATGCTGTCGCATTTTGAGAGACCCAAACCTGGTACCAGTTAAAAAAGTTAAAGTTACAAAAAAAAGTGTAAAAAAAACAAAAAAAAGTAAAAAAAAAGAAAAAAACACAAAACAATATATAAAATAAAAAAAACAAAAATAGTTGTTGTTTTATTGTTCTCTCTCTATTCTCTCTCTATTGTTCTGCATTCTATACTGCAATGTTTTATTGTTATGTTTTTATCATGTTTGCTTTATAGGTATGCAATTTTTTTATACCGTATTTATCGGCGTATAACACGCGCCGGCGTATAACACGCACCCCAAGTTTAGGAGAGAATTTTAAGGAAAAAAACTTTTAGGAGGGAAGTTTAAGGAAAAGAAACTTACATTAAAATGCCCATCAATGCAGCCTCATCAGTGTTCATCTGCAGCCTTGTTAGTGTCATTGCAGCCTTTTCAGTGTCAGTGCAGCCTTGTCAGTGCAGCTTTGCCCCAGTGCAGCCTTGTCCCCAGTGCAGCCTTGTCAATGCAGCCTTGTCCCCAGTGCAGCCTTATCAATGCAGCCTTGTCCCTGCAGCCTTGTCCCCAGTGCAGCCTTGTCCCTGCAGCCTTGTCCCCAGTGCAGCCTTGTCCCTGCAGCCTTGTCCCCAGTGCAGCCTTGTCTCTGCAGCCTTGTCCCCAGTGCAGCCTTGTCCCCAGTGCAGCCTTGTCAATGCAGCCTTGTCCCCAGTGCAGCCTTGTCCCTGCAGCCTTGTCCCCAGTGCAGCCTTGTCTCTGCAGCCTTGTCCCCAGTGCAGCCTTGTCTCTGCAGCCTTGTCCCCAGTGCAGCCTTGTCCCTGCAGCCTTGTCCCCAGTGCAGCCTTGTCCCTGCAGCCTTGTCCCCAGTGCAGCCTTGTCCCTGCAGCCTTGTCCCCAGTGCAGCCTTGTCAATGCAGCCTTGTCCCCAGTGCAGCCTTGTCCCTGCAGCCTTGTCCCCAGTGCAGCCTTGTCTCTGCAGCCTTGTCCCCAGTGCAGCCTTGTCTCTGCAGCCTTGTCCCCAGTGCAGCCTTGTCCCCAGTGTCCATGCCTCCTGCCTCCTGCCGCCGCCGCCATACACATGGTAGTAGTTTTAAATATGGCGCCGCGGAGTTCGGAGAGACTCGGCGCCGGCGGAAGTGAACGAACGCCGCCGAGATACACATAGCCGAGGTTTCTCGGCTCTTTCCGGCGCCGCTCACAGTCCCGCCCAGTCCCGCCCTATGATGGACATAACACAGGTCCAATGGCGGGACTGGGCGTGACAGTGAGCGGCGCCGGAAAGAGCCGAATACACCCGACTATGTGTATCTCGGCTCTGTGATTTCGGCGGCGCTCGTTCAGCACCGCCGAGTCCCTCCGAAGTCCGCGGCGCCATATTTGAAACTACTCGCTATGTAAATGTCGGCGGCGATCGCCGACATTCACATAGCGATAGCGGGGATCGGCGTATAACACGCACCCACGACTTTCCCCTGATTTTAAGGGGAAAAAAGTGCGTGTTATACGCCGATAAATACGGTACTTTGTTTTTTTTATTGTTAACCACTTTTTTGTTTTCAGGTACGCCATTCAGCTGCAGAGCGGATTTATTTATCTTGACAGCAACAGCGTTTGCTCCCACGATACATAAAGCCGTGACTCCAGCGCTGTCGGAGGTGATTTCTATTCTCTCTCTATTGTTCTGCATTCTATACTGCAATGTTTTATTGTTATGTTTTTATCATGTTTGCTTTATAGGTATGCAATTTTTTTATACCGTATTTATCGGCGTATAACACGCGCCGGCGTATAACACGCACCCCAAGTTTAGGAGAGAATTTTAAGGAAAAAAACTTTTAGGAGGGAAGTTTAAGGAAAAGAAACTTACATTAAAATGCCCATCAATGCAGCCTCATCAGTGTTCATCTGCAGCCTTGTTAGTGTCATTGCAGCCTTTTCAGTGTCAGTGCAGCCTTGTCAGTGCAGCTTTGCCCCAGTGCAGCCTTGTCCCCAGTGCAGCCTTGTCAATGCAGCCTTGTCCCCAGTGCAGCCTTATCAATGCAGCCTTGTCCCTGCAGCCTTGTCCCCAGTGCAGCCTTGTCCCTGCAGCCTTGTCCCCAGTGCAGCCTTGTCCCTGCAGCCTTGTCCCCAGTGCAGCCTTGTCTCTGCAGCCTTGTCCCCAGTGCAGCCTTGTCCCCAGTGCAGCCTTGTCAATGCAGCCTTGTCCCCAGTGCAGCTTTGTCCCTGCAGCCTTGTCCCCAGTGCAGCCTTGTCTCTGCAGCCTTGTCCCCAGTGCAGCCTTGTCTCTGCAGCCTTGTCCCCAGTGCAGCCTTGTCCCTGCAGCCTTGTCCCCAGTGCAGCCTTGTCCCTGCAGCCTTGTCCCCAGTGCAGCCTTGTCCCTGCAGCCTTGTCCCCAGTGCAGCCTTGTCAATGCAGCCTTGTCCCCAGTGCAGCCTTGTCCCTGCAGCCTTGTCCCCAGTGCAGCCTTGTCTCTGCAGCCTTGTCCCCAGTGCAGCCTTGTCTCTGCAGCCTTGTCCCCAGTGCAGCCTTGTCCCCAGTGTCCATGCCTCCTGCCTCCTGCCGCCGCTGCCGCCATACACATGGTAGTAGTTTTAAATATGGCGCCGCGGAGTTCGGAGAGACTCGGCGCCAGCGGAAGTTAACGAACGCCGCCGAGATACACATAGCCGAGGGTTCTCGGCTCTTTCCGGCGCCGCTCACAGTCCCGCCCAGTCCCGCCCTATGATGGACATAACACAGGTCCAATGGCGGGACTGGGCGTGACAGTGAGCGGCGCCGGAAAGAGCCGAATACACCCGACTATGTGTATCTCGGCTCTGTGATTTCGGCGGCGCTCGTTCAGCACCGCCGAGTCCCTCTGAAGTCCGCGGCGCCATATTTGAAACTACTCGCTATGTAAATGTCGGCGGCGATCGCCGACATTCACATAGCGATATCGGGGATCGGCGTATAACACGCACCCACGACTTTCCCCTGATTTTAAGGGGAAAAAAGTGCGTGTTATACGCCGATAAATACGGTACTTTGTTTTTTTTATTGTTAACCACTTTTTTGTTTTCAGGTACGCCATTCAGCTGCAGAGCGGATTTATTTATCTTGACAGCAACAGCGTTTGCTCCCACGATACATAAAGCCGTGACTCCAGCGCTGTCGGAGGTGATTTCACCACCACAGTTACATACTTCAGCATATATGCCGAAGCGTGGGGGCAGCAGTGGGTGGAGGAGCGATTTGCTCCTGCCTTTTGCGGGAGGATGCCCCCATGCTTCGGCATATATATTTTTTAGGTAGGCACAGGTTGCATTAAATGTTTTATTTTTTACTATGTTTTTTTTGTATTTTGCTTTGCAGGTATGGTAAGTATTACTGTTATACTGTAATGTTACTTTGTTTTTTTGTTAACCATCATTTGCTTAGCAGGTACGCCATTCAGTTGCAGCACGGATTTATTCATCTTGACAGCAACAGCGTTTGCTCCCACGATACATAAAGCCGTGACTCCAGCGCTGTCGGAGGTGATTTCAACACCACAGTTACATACTTCAGCATATATGCCGAAGCGTGGGGGCAGCAGTGGGTGGAGGAGCGATTTGCTCCTGCCTTTTGCGGGAGGATGCCCCCATGCTTCGGCATATATATACGGTGCATGTATGCCCATCATTAGAAGTGGGTGGATGAAGGGAGGTATTCTAATGGTGGGCATACCCACCGATCAATATCTTTTTTTCGTTCAGCCCACAGGCTGCATGAAAAAAAAGTTTACAATGTATGCCCAACAAGGACCAGCAACGTACTGGTATGTTGCTGGACTTTGAGTGGTTATACCAGAATGATGCCTGCAGGTTTAGGTATCATCTTGGTATCATTCTTTTCAGCCAGTGGTCGGCTTTCTTGTAAAAGCAATCCTAGCGGCTAATTAGCCTCTAGACTGCTTTTACAAGCAGTGGGAGGGAATGCCCCCCCCCCCACCGTCTTCCATGTTTTTCTCTGGCTCTCCTGTCCAAACAGGGAACTTGAGAATGCAGCCGGTGATTCAGCCAGCTGACCATAGAGCTGATCAGAGACCAGAATGGCTCCAAACATCTCTATGGCCTAAGAAACCGGAAGCTACGAGCATTTCATGACTTAGATTTTGCCGGATGTAAACAGCGCCATTGGGAAATTGGGAAAGCATTTTATCACACCGATCTTGGTGTGGTCAGATGCTTTGAGGGCAGAGGAGAGATCTAGGGTCTAATAGACCCCAATTTTTTCTAAAAAAGAGTACCTGTCACTACCTATTGCTATCATAGGGGATATTTACATTCCCTGAGATAACAATAAAAATGATTAAAAAAAAAATAAAAAATGAAAGGAACAGTTTAAAAATAAGATAAAAAAGCAAAAAAAATAATAAAAAAAAAAAAAAAAAAAAAAAAAAAGCACCCCTGCCCCCCCCTGCTCTCGCACAAAGGCGAACGCAAGCGTCGGTCTGGCGTCAAATGTAAACAGCAATTGCACCATGCATGTGAGGTATCACCGCGAAGGTCAGATCGAGGGCAGTAATTTTAGCAGTAGACCTCCTCTGTAAATCTAAAGTGGTAACCTGTAAAGGCTTTTAAAGGCTTTTAAAAATGTATTTAGTTTGTCGCCACTGCACGTTTGTGCGCAATTTTAAAGCATGTCATGTTTGGTATCCATGTACTCGGCCTAAGATCATCTTTTTTATTTCATCAAACATTTTGACAAAATAGTGTGTTTTAGTGTATTAAAATTTAAAAAAGTGTGTTTTTTCCCCAAAAAATGCGTTTGAAAAATCGCTGCGCAAATACTGTGTGAAAAAAAAAAAATTAAACACCCACCATTTTAATCTGTAGGGCATTTGCTTTAAAAAAATATATAATGTTTGGGGGTTCAAAGTAATTTTTTTGCAAAAAAAAATAATTTTTTCATATAAACAAAAAGTGTCAGAAAGGGCTTTGTCTTCAAGTGGTTAGAAGAGTGGTCGATGTGTGACATAAGCTTCTAAATGTTGTGCATAAAATGCCAGGACAGTTCAAAACCCCCCCCAAATGACCCCATTTTGGAAAGTAGACACCCCAAGCTATTTGCTGAGAGGCATGTCGAGTCCATGGAATATTTTATATTGTGACACAAGTTGCGGGAAAAAGACAAATTTTTTTTTTTTTTGCACAAAGTTGTCACTAAATGATATATTGCTCAAACATGCCATGGGAATATGTGAAATTACACCCCAAAATACATTCTGTTGCTTCTCCTGAGTACGGGGATACCACATGTGTGAGATTTTTTGGGAGCCTAGCCGCGTACGGGACCCCGAAAACCAAGCCCCGCCTTCAGGCTTTCTAAGGGCGTAAATTTTTGATTTCACTCTTCACTGCCTATCACAGTTTCGGAGGCCATGGAATGCCCAGATGGCACAACCCCCCCCCAAATGACCCCATTTTGGAAAATAGACACCCAAAGCTATTTGCTGAGAGGTATAGTGAGTATTTTGCAGACCTCACTTTTTGTCACAAACTTTTGAAAATTGAAAAAAGAAAAAAAAAATACGTTTTTCTTGTCTTTCTTCATTTTCAAAAACAAATGAGAGCTGCAAAATAGTCACCATGCCTCTCAGCAAATAGCTTGGGGTGTCTACTTTCCAAAATGGGGTCATTTGGGGGGGGTTTGTGCCATCTTGGCATTTTATGGCCTTCAAAACTGTGATAGGTAGTGAGGAGTGAAATCAAAAATGTATGCCCTTAGAAATCCTGAAGGCGGTGCTTGGTTTTCGGGGCCCCGTACGCGGCTAGGCTCCCAAAAAGTCCCACACATGTGGTATCCCCATACTCAGGAGAAGCAGCAGAATGTATTTTGGGGTGTAATTCCACATATGCCCATGGCATGTTTGAACAATATATCAATTAGTGACAACTTTGTGCAAAAAAAAAAAAAAAAAATTGTCACTTTCCCGCAACTTGTGTCAAAATATAAAATATTCCATGGACTCAACATGCCTCTCAGCAAATAGCTTGGGGTGTCTACTTTCCAAAATGGGGTCAATTGGGGGGGGGGTTTGTGCCATCTGGGCATTTTATGGCCTTCAAAAATGTGATAGGTAGTGAGGAGTGAAATTACAACTTTACGCCCTTAGAAATCCTGAAGGCGGTGCTGGGTTTTTGGGGCCCCGTACGCAGCTAGGCTCTCAAAAAGTCCCACACATGTGGTATCCACGTACTCAGGAGAATCAGCAGAATGTATTTTGGGGTGCAATTCCACATATGCCCATGGCCTGTGTGAGCAATATATCATTTAGTGACAACTTTGTGCAAAAAAAAAAAAAAAATTCTCACATTCCCGCAACTTGTGTCAAAAAATAAAATATTCCATGGACTCGACATGCCTCTCAGCAAATAGCTTGGGGTGTCTACTTTCCAAAATGGGGTCATTTGGGGGGGGTTTGTGCCATCTTGGCATTTTATGGCCTTCAAAACTCTGATAGGTAGTGAGGAGTGAAATAAAAAATTTATGCCCTTAGAAATCCTAAAGGCGGTGATTGGTTTTCGGGCCCCGTACGCGGCTAGGCTCCCAAAAAGTCCCACACATGTGGTATCCCCATACTCAGGAGAAGCAGCTAAATGTATTTTGGGGTACAATTCCACATATGCCCATGGCCTGTGTGAGCAATATATCATTTAGTGACAACTTTGTGCAAAAAAAAAAAAAATTGTCACATTCCCACAACTTGTGTCAAAAAATAAAATATTCCATGGACTCAACATACCTCTCAGCAAATAGCTTGGGGTGTCTACTTTCCAAAATGGGGTCATTTGGGGGGGTTTTGTGCCATCTTGGCATTTTATGGCCTTCAAAACTGTGATAGGTAGTGAGGAGTGTAATCAAAAATCTATGCCCTTAGAAATCCTGAAGGCGGTGCTTGGTTTTCGGGGCCCCGTACGCAGCTAGGCTCCCAAAAAGTCCCACACATGTGGTATCCCCGTACTCAGGAGAAGCAGCTGAATGTATTTTGGGGTGCAATTCCACATATGCCCATGGCCTGTGTGAGCAATATATCATTTAGTGGAAACTTTTTGTAAATTTTTTTTTTTTTTTTTGTCATTATTCAATCACCTGGGACAAAAAAAATAAATATTCAATGGGTTCAACATGCCTCTCAGCAATTTCCTTGGGGTGTCTACTTTCCAAAATGGGGTCATTTGGGGGTGTTTTGTACTGCCCTGCCATTTTAGCACCTCAAGAAATGACATAGGCAGTCATAAACTAAAAGCTGTGTAAATTCCAGAAAATGTACCCTAGTTTGTAGGCGCTATAACTTTTGCGCAAACCAATAAATATACGCTTATTGACTTTTTTTTTACCAAAGACATGTGGCCGAATACATTTTGGCCTAAATGTATGACTAAAATTGAGTTTATTGGATTTTTTTTATAACAAAAAGTAGAAAATATCATTTTTTTTCAAAATTTTCGGTCTTTTTCCGTTTATAGCGCAAAAAATAAAAATGGCAGAGGTGATCAAATACCATCAAAAGAAAGCTCTATTTGTGGGAAGAAAAGGACGCAAATTTCGTTTGGGTACAGCATTGCATGACCGCGCAATTAGCTGTTAAATCGACGCAGTGCCAAATTGTAAAAAGTGCTCTGGTCAGGAAGGGGGTAAATCCTTCCGGGGCTGAAGTGGTTAAAGAATTTCTTGGGATTTTTTTTGCTCTCCTCCGCTATGTGTCTTTCATGTTCTATCTTAGCTGTCCTAATTGCACCCTTACATTTCTTGTTGCATTCTTTATAAAGTCTGAATGCTGAGGATGATCCCTCAACCTTGTATTTTTTTAAGGCCTTCTCCTTTGCTTTTATATGCATTTTTACATTGGAGTTAAACCATCCAGGACTTTTGTTCGCTCTTTTAAATTTATTACCCAATGGGATACATTGGCCAATGCCCTTATTTAATATGCTCTTAAAGCAAACCCATCTCTCCTCCGTATTCTTTGTTCCTAATATTTTATCCCAATTTATGCTTTTTAGCAAAGTTTGTAGTTTAGGGAGTTGGCTCTTTTGAAATTCAGTGTCTTTGTATTCCCTTTATGTTTCCTATTTGTGTGATTTATACTGAAACTAATTGACCTGTGATCGCTGTTACCTAAATTGCCCCGTATTTCCACATCCGTGATCAGGTCTGTATTGTTGGTAATCAGTAGATCCAGTAATGTTTTATTTCTAGTTGGTGCATCTACCATCTGACCCATAAAATTGTCCTGCAAGACATTAAGGAACTGGCGAGCCTTAAATGAATGCGCGGTCCCCACCGCCCAGTCTATGTCTGGATAATTAAAATCCCCCATTATGATAACACTTCCCATCCTTGCTGCTAATCCAAATTGTGATAGGAGATCTGTCTCCAGTTCCTCCCTCAGGTTAGGGGGCCTAAAGCATACTCCCAGTATTATTTTCCCCTTAGCTTCATCCCTTTGGAGCTCTACCCATAAGGATTCCACCTCCTCTCTAGCTCCCTCAGTGATGTCATCTCTCACATTTACTTGTACATTATTCTTGATATATAGGCATACCCCTCTCCCTTTATTATCCTCTCTTTCCTTGCGGTATAGGGTATACCCTTGAATGTTTGCCAGCCAATCATGAGAGCTATTGAACCAGGTCTCTGAAATTCCCACAAAATCCAAATCCTCCTCGTACAACAGTATCCCTAGTTCACTCATCTTGTCCGCCATGCTCCTGGCATTGGTGAACATGCCACATAGTTTAGACCGGTCGCATATTGTCCTCGTATTGGGTGTTTCGTAATTGCAACTAGGACTTGCTACTATACTCACCTTGTGTTTTTGTGCTTTGGTTAACCTACTACTAATGCCCCCAATACTACCCTCTGGAATATCTTCCGTGCTGGCTATCTCTGCCTCTGGACCCTCCCCCCCATCGCCTAGTTTAAAAACCCCTCTAACTTTAGTACCATATTTATCGGCGTATAACACGCACCTTAACTTTAAGAGGGAAGTTTCAGGAAAAAAACTTAAATTTTAAAAAAAGGTTCAGTGCCCATCAATGCAGCCTTATCAGTGCCCATCTGCAGCCTCACCAGTGCCCATCAATGCAGCCTGATCTATGCCCATCTGCAGCCACTAATAAGCCCATTATTGCAGCCTGTTTAGTGCCCATCTGCAGCCTCTAACATGCCCATCTGCAGCCTCTAACATGCCCATCATTGCAGGCTGTTTAGTGCCCATCTGCAGCCTCTAACATGCCCATCTGCAACCTCTAATGTGCCCGATATTGCAGCCTGTTTAGTGCCCATCTGCAGCCTCTAACATGCCCATCTGCAGCCTCTAACATGCCCCTCATTGCAGCCTGTTTAATACACATTTGCAGCCTGTAATGTGCCCATTATTGCAGCCTGTTTAGTGCCCATCTGCAGCCTCTAACATGCCCATCATTGCATCCTGTTTAATGCCCATCTGCAGCCTCTAATGTGCCATTATTGCAGTCTGTTTAGTGCCCATCTGCAGCCTCTAACATGCCCATCATTGCAGCCTGTTTAGTGGCCATCTGCAGCCTCTAATGTGCCCATTATTGCAGCCTGTTTAGTGCCCATCTGCAGCCTCTAACATGCCCATCATTGAAGCCCGTTTAGTGCCCATCTGCAGCCTCTAATGTGCCCATTATTGCAACCTGTTTAATGCCCATCTGCAGCCTCTACCATTCCCATCATTGCAGCCTGTTTAGTGCCCATCTCCAGCCTCTAACATGCCCATGATTGCAACCTGTTTAGTATACATCTGAAGACTCGCCTTTGCCGATGATTGCAGCCGCGCCAGTGCTGGATTACACAGATCCACAATCTCCTGTGTATCCGCTACTCAGTCACTCACAGTCCCACCTGGCTCATATGAGAACAGTGGTCCAATGCTGGGCCAGGGGGGCGGGACTGTGTGTGACTGAGCGCCGGATGCACAGGAGATCGTGGCTCTGTGTAATCCAGCACCCCTCTTTTCACTCCGAGGCAGCAGGGATCCCTGATTTTTAGGGGGAAAAAGTGCTTGTTATACGCCCATAAATACAGTAGTTTATATGTATGGATTATTTTTAAAGAATAAGGATATCATTTAATATCACTTTAAGATCTGTGCTTAAAGCTGAACTTTTTCTTCTCTTCCCTACTATGATCAAAGCTGAAATAAAGAGGCTTATATCCTGATTTGCCCTGGTGCTCATATGTATCATATGTATTACTGCAATATGAAACATAGAAACGTTGAAGAGTGAAAGCAGAAAAAAGAGCAAGTGGTCCATCGAGTCTGCCCCAATATTCATTTATTTAAAGGGGAACTCCACCCTAACACTAAAATCTCTAAGCCTACAGGTATCCACAATCTAAGACTAACCTACCTAGCCCTGTAAAGAAGAAATCGATATACATACCTTTTCTGAAGCCGATCCGGTCTGATCTCCAGCGGCGGAAGCTCTGCAGAGGGGACAGCCGACAACGGATGGAAAATGAATGGGAAGTGATGTCACCCATAAAGTTACTCTGGGCGTCCATTGTCCGTTGCCTCTTTTGCACCCGCCTCCACAGCGAAGCCGCCACTGACAGCTCAGCATGGGAACGGGCTGGAGCAGTTTGCAAAAAGGTATTATAGCAATTTCTTCTTTACAGGGTTAGATAGGTTAGTGTTAGATTGTGGATGCCTGTAGATTTAGATATTTTAGTGTTAGGGTGGACTTCCCCTTTTAACTTTTTTATCATAGATCTATGTTTGTCCCAAGCATGTGTGAATCCACTTACTGTTGACTGACTCACTACATCTGCTGGAAATCTATCCCAAACATCCACTCCTCTCTTAGTAAAATAATTTTTTCTAAGGTTAGTTTTGAACTTTCCTCTTGCTACTTGACATCATATCTCTATGTTCCTGATTCTATCTTTTGTTGAAAATACTGCCCTCATAATTCGTATAGTTTATTCGTTTTCAAATCGATTTAAATTTTTCAAATTCAAATTGATATGAACAGTTTTCCAATCAATTTCAAAAAGTTTTTGAATCCGAATAGTTTTCGAATTCGAAAAGTTTTCAAATTCAAATAGTTTTTCAATTTCCAAAGAGAATACAATAGAATAGAAAATAAAGGAATAGAATAATAGAAAAAAAAATAGAATACAATAGAAAAGAAAATAACAGAAAATAAAAGAATATAATATAATAGAGTAAAACAGAACAAAATAGGATAGAAAATAAAAGAACAGAATAGAATGGAATAGAATAGAAAAGAATAGAATAGAAGAGAATAAAAAAAGAATAGAATAAAATAAAAAGATTATAACCATCTTCTGAAATTCAAATAGAATAGAAAAGAATAGAATTAAAAAAAACAATAGAATAGAATAGAATAGAAATAATATAACCATTTTCCAAAATTCAGATAGAATCAATTCGAATTTGAATAGAATAGAAATAAATAGGAGTAGAACAGAATAGAAAATAACACACTATTATAGAAAAAAACAACAGAATAGAATGAATATAACCATATTCCTATTCTAATCTATTCATTTCTACTCAAATTTGAATTGATTCTATTTGAATTTAGTGAAATGGTTATATTCGTTATATTATAATCTATTCTATTGTTTTCTTAATTATACTCTTTTTTGTTATTTGTTTATTCTATTCTAGTCTATTCTATTCTTTTCTATTCTATTATTTTATTTTCTATTCTATTCTTTTCTATTCAAATTTATTCTATTTGAAATTCAAATTTCGGAAGATGGTTTTATTCTTTCTATTCTATTCTATTGTTTTTTTTTATTCTATTATTTTCTATTCTTTTATAGTCTATTCTATTCTATTTTTTTTCTATTCTATTCTTTTCTATTCTATTCTTATGTATTCAAATTCAAATTTATTCTATTTGAAATTCGAATTTCAGAAGACGGTTAGATTCTTTCTATGTTATTCTATTCTATTTGTTTCTATTATATGCTAGTCCATTCTGTTCTTTTATTTTCTATTCTATTTTGTTGTGTTTTACTCTATTATATTCTATTATTTTATTTTCTGTTATATTCTTTTCTAGTCTATTATTATTTTTTCTATTCTATTTCTTTATTTTCTATTCTATTCTCTTTGGAAATTGGAAAACTATTCGAATTCGAATACTTTTCAAATTTGAATTTGAAAACTATTCTAATTTGAAAAGCACTAGAAAACAATTAGAAAATGATATGAATTTCGAATTTCGTCTGAATTTTTTTTCTCGTTATTTCAGATTTGTTTAAATTTTTTACTATTGTATTTTAGAAATTCGGATACATCCAAATTTCTGAAAAACAAAAATCAGTCAGAATTTGAATTCAGAACAAAATGAACCGCACATGTCTACTGCCCTCCTGAACCTGATTCACCCCCGTAAATTGGACATAAATTGTAAGCTCCTTGTGGGTATAAAATGGTGTAAGTCAGGGATATGCAATTAGCGGACCTCCAACTGTTGTAAAACTACATGTCCCATCATGCCTCTGCCTCTGGGTGTCATTCTCGTGGCTGTCAGAGTCTTGCTATGCCTCATGGGACTTGTAGTTCTGCAACAGCTGGAGGTCCGCTAATTGCATATCTCTGGTGTAAATCATTCTGTGTACCATATAAAGCAACAGTGAATAAATTGTAATTATTAAAGTGGTTGTAGACCCTTACATACCCAGCGAAGTGACTGGCCTCAGGTGGTATACAGAGATGAAACAACATTTCCTACATAAGTTGTACCTGTTTATCTGCAGCCCTCTCTCCTCTACCTCACTTTATAGTACAGAATTTACATAGCATTTTTGAACTTTAGAAGGGGTGGGGAATCTGATGTCATACACTGCACAGCATAGAGCAGAGAGCTGAGTGTAATTTGAGACCTGAGTGGAGGGCATCGACACACACCCCTCTACACAGTCTCATAGGGAAACATAAATAGCTGAGGCTGTCAATCACCTGCTGTGTGCTGGGGGGAGGGGGGCAGGGCCATCTCCTGGGATCCCTTGGTGTTGGCATAGACGTCCAAGGTGATTCATGCAGATAGCAGAGGAATGAGAGAGGAGACAGAATTCACACTAGGTGTTTTGGATAGAGAGGCAAGTACAAGCTATAGAAGAATATGCTTCATTTTTCATTTCAGAGGTTTACAACCACTTAGTCAAATAAAAAAGTCAAATAAAAAAATAAAAAGTCTGATCATTTCCTGAATATTCTGCTGATTCTTAGTATATACACACGTTTTTAAAGTACGCTGACAATGTTGATCTCCTTCTGGAAAAACTATTTGCGTGGCCGTTATGCTGATCCTAACTGTCACTGACACCAAACAAGCATCATACAAGGGAACCCAGAGTGCAGCCAGCATACTAATTCTGGACTAGTGACTCAAAGTATTGAAGTAAGAGGGTGAAAGCCAGGCAATTAACATTTTCAGAAGTATAGTTATCAATTGGCTGCCTCCTCAGAAAAAAAAAGTTTCCTTTAAAAGTCATCTTAAAATTCAAATAGCTAATTTTGTCTTTCAATTCTTTAATAAATCAAAGGTGCTTCCCTACCCATCACTTGGATTGGTGCAGCATATGGGATCTGCCGTGAGATATTTCTTGTTCATCGTCTTCGATGTAGGGCTGTAAGAACTGCTGTGCTGCAATGCAGCATTTCGTAGCACACAGAACACTGGGGGCAGTGCACAAGTGACTGCAGAGCAGCTGCTGCTTAAACATAAATACTAATAAAATGTTAGGAAATAGTTTTCCAATGTCATCTTTACCAAAAAAAAAAAAAAGAGCTAGAAAAATAACAGCCAAAAAAGGTTTAATAGGGTGAAATAAAGAAAGATGTGGTGTATTGAAGGCAATGCATATCTGTGGCAGCTTGCTCGACCCCTGACTTTCTTTGACTTCTCTTCCTCTGCAGTTCTCAAAGTAACCTGAGAAATTGGAGTCTTAGGGGTCATTTTATTACCCTGAAACCCTGGAGATTATGGTCATTCATGGCTAATCATGAAGAGAGAACTGCAGAGTCAATTTGTCAGAGGTTAAAATGCTTGCTGCAAAGTCAAAGAGGGTGACTTGCTACTTTATTTCTGCTTTCTCTCAAAAGATTACATCAATCTTATCAAAATCCTAATAAATAAATCCTGATCAAAAGTGCCAAGAGACCTTAGAGGGTGGTTGGGTATACAGGTATGGTATGAATATTAGGAAATGTGTTTTTTTTTTTTTTTTTTGCCAGATTTGGGCATAAAGATGTGTATTCATATAATACAATTACCTCTAATGCCCTGTACACACGACCGGTTATGCCATCGGAATAAACATTGAAGGTTTTTCCAACGGAATTCTGACGGAATTCCGCTCAAGCTGTCTTGCCTACACATGGTCACACCAAATTCCGACCGTCAAGAACGCAGTGATGTACACCACGTATGACGGGACAACACGTACGACGTCTCGTACTTGCTTCAGAGCATGTCATTTTTGGTACGTCGGAACAGCATACAGACGAGCGGTTTTCCCGATAGGAATTTGTTCCGTCTGAAAAATATAGAACATGTTCTCTATCTAAGTCCGTCTGAATTTTGGACTTTTTCTGTCGGAAATTCTGACTGTGTGTACAGGGCATTAAGAGTGGGGAGGAGGAGCGGCAGGCTCACAGTGAACAAATATTGAATCAACAAGCGTTATTAGTCTCTTCTCCCTTGAGATGAGTTGGCTGGGGTTATTTAATGGTTTCCATAATCCCAGGATATCTCACAATCGGGGCAACCACTTTATTAATATGCACGTGAGCCTAAATTACACTTAAATCGTGGCAAAACGTGCAAAATGCTTAAAGTGTCACTCATTTTTAATGTCACCCCAATACATTCGCATTTTGCTGCGCAATAAACAAGCTACAAATGTGCTAAACGGTACGTCCAAAAAACATGCTAGGCTCCGCACCTGAAAACGTGCAGGAGCTTCTTTAGCGCGTTTCTCATGCATACAGTGAGGGGAAAAAAAGTATTTGACCCCCTGCTGATTTTGTACATTTGCCCACTGACCAAGAATTGGACTGTCTATAATTTTAATGGTAGGTTTATTTTAACAGTGAGAAACAGAATAAGAACAAAAATATCCAGGAACAAAATGCATTTAAAAAAGTTATAAATTGATCTGCATTTTAATGAATGAAATAAGTATTTGATCCCCTATCAATCAGCAAGATTTCTGGCTCCCAGGTGTTTTCTATACAGGTAACGAGCTGAGATTAGGAGCACTCTCCTAAAGGGCGTGCTCCTAATCTCAGCTTGTTACCTCTATAAAAAACACCTGTCCACAGAAGCAATCAATCAGATTCCAATCTCTTCACCATGGCCAAGACCAAAGAGTTGTCCAAGGATGTCAGGGACAAGATTGTAGACCTACACAAGGCTAGAATGGGCTACAAGTCCATCGCCAAGCAGCTTGGTGTGACGGTGACAGTTGGTATGATTATTCGCAAATGGAAGAAACACAAAATAACTGTCAATCTCCCTCAGTCTCACGGGGGAATCTTGTCAATGATCTCAAGGCAGCTGGGACCATAGTCACTAAGAAAACAACTGGTAACACACTACGCCGTGAAGGACTAAAATCCTGCAGCGCCCATAAGGTCCCCCTGCTCAAGAAAGCACATGTACAGGCCGGTCTGAAGCTTGCTAATGAACATCTGAATGATTTAGAGGAGAACTGGGTGAAAGTGTTGTGGTCAGATAAGACCAAAATCGAGCTCTTTGGCATCAACTCAACTCGCCATGTTTGGAGGAGGAGTAAAATGCTGCCTATGAACCCAAAAACATCATCCCCACCATCAAACATGGAGGAGGAAACATGCTTTGGTGGTGTTTTTCTGCTAAGGGGACAGGACAACTTCATTGCATCAAAGGAATGATGGACAGGGCCATGTACCGTCAAAACATGAGAGACAACCTCCTTCACTCAGCCAGGGCATTGAAAATGGGTCGTGGATAGGTATTCCAGAAATTACCCAAAACACATGGCCAAAGCTACAAAGAAGTGTCTCAAGAGGAAGCACATTAAGGTCCTGGAGTGACCTAGCCAGTCTCCAGACCTTAATCCTATAGAAAACATGTGGAGGGAGCTGAAGGTTCGAGTTACCAAATGTCAGCTTTGAAACCTTAATGACTTGGAGAGGATCTGCAAAGAGGAGTGATACAAAATCCCTCCTGAGATGTGTGCAAACCTGGTGGCCAACTAAAAGAAACATCTGACCTCTGTGATTGCCAACAAGGGTTTTATCACCATCAAGTACTAAATCATGTTTTGCAAAGGGGTCAAATACTTATTTCACTTCTTAAAATGCAAATCAATTTATACATTTTTTTAAATGTGTTTTTCTGGATTTTTTGGTTGTTATTCTCTCTCTTACTGTTAAAATAAACCTACCATTAAAATTATAGACTGATCATTTCTTTATCAGTGGGCAATGTACAAAATCACTGTAGTACAGCCCAATCAAGTAAATGGGTTGCCCTCAGCTGACATGCGGAATTGACTAAAATCGAGCAAATAACACAAGCAGTTATGCAAAGTGTGAATAAGTCCTTAGGCTAGCCTCACACCTATGCATTGCAATAACGCACAGCACATACAGTCATTTGTAGCGCCATTCATTTATTTAATTCATTCAATTTAATCAGTCATTCAACTTGTTTGTAAAATAAAACAAGACGGTCACACTGAAGACTTTCTTACAATGGTGGAGGGTAAGAATATATAGGAAGAGACCACACAATTGGATTATATAGGAAAGTTTTTAACACCTAATTATAAAGTGAGCACATACAGTATAATATTTTAATGGTAGATTTGTGAGGAAACATACTACACTACATCGTTTTCTAGGTTTTTTTTTGGAGATTGTCACCAAGAAAAAGGCGAGATCATTATGCAAACTGGTGTTCCATCATGTGAGATATAAAGATATTTAAGAAGCAAGAGACGTTTGTGAACTTGCATTCATGGACTTTATTGGGACATAAGAGAAATTGATTTACAATTTGGAGTCCAGTTTATAGACTTGTTTGGGAGTATTGTTGGCAAGCACTGGTTTTGAATGTAGAGTTGTTTGTAAAATAGTATGGTCACTCCAATGTTGCATCTGTCGGCTGAGCAGTCGAAGCAGTGACCTGGAAGTGATTTCCTCTAATATTGAGGAGATTTCCTGTCACTTCCTGTTGTGTCTCCTTCTTAGGAGGTGAAGGGAAATTTTCCAAACAGGAAGGTGTCTGTGTCTGAGGAGAGGGGTCTGTGTCTGTGTGCGCTCTGCATAAGCGGAGCCGACAAGGTCCTGTTAACCGCCATACTAACTTCCCAAGGTAAAGGCCTGAATGTACTCTAAGGATTAAAGAGACTCCTTCTGCTCCTATCTTGAACCTTTCTTTATGCACTGTGCAATTTAACAGTCCATTTAAGCATGGTCTTCAGACGTCCAACATAACAATATTTAGAGTTCAGTACAGGGGTTGCATTCCGACCTGCTTGTCCACATGTGAGTATCCTCTCACAAGAGTACTCTAGCTGCCAGGCATGACCCACTAGGAAAAAGGAACAGATGGCATTCTCTAAAAGGGAAGGCCTTTCCTAAATAGTTTACATGTTAGACCCATAAAGACTGCCCACTAGTGCCCATGTATGAGAATACTAACTTCTTTCAGCACGAAAAACTTGGGTTCCACCCATCTATCTCTCTTATGCCGCCTACACACGATTGGACTTTACGGCAGACTTTGTCCGGCGTACTTTTCAACGGACTTTACAATGGACTTTCCGAATGAACGGACTTGCCTACACACAATCAACCAAAGTCCGATGGATTCGTACGTGATGATGTAGGATCGGACGAAAACAAGGAAGTTCATAGCCAGTAGCCAATAGCTGCCCTAGTGTCGGTTTTTGTCCGTCGGACTAGCATACAGACGAGCGGACTTTTCGACCGGACTCGAGTCCGTCGGACAGATCTGAAACATGTTTCAAATCTAAGACCGTCAAACTTTTGAGAAAACAAAGCCCGCTGGAGCCCACACACAATCGAATTGTCCGACGAAATCCAGTACGCCGGACCAAGCATGCCGTAAAGTCCGATCGTGTGTACGCGGCATTATACCTACAGTCAGGGGGATGGTGGAAATTCCTCAAGGGCAAAAGCTAAAATGCACCCTTGACCCAATGTGGGCAACAGAGGGGTCCTCCAAAAGGAAGTGTATGTTACCAAAGCACTTAGATGCTACTAGGGATAAGTGAATTGAGTTTTCATTTCCTCAAAAAGCAAAATGATTTCCACACACTTTTTTGTAGTATTAGCTATATATATATATATGTATTATTCTATTATTATATTCTTTTGTTATATGTATAATACATATAACAATATGTATTATTCACTTGTCTGGGGTGTAAAATACATATGTATTATATATACACCTCAGACAAGTGAATAAAGAATAAAACCTTTTACTTTGCTTTGAGTGCTGATAACAGATACAGATATAGTTAGCTGGGTCGCAGAATGGGATGTGGTGCTCTTCAACTGGATATGGATAAATATCCCAGTATTATTCATCTCTGAAGTCCTAAGCAGTACTAATTAGTGACTAATGGGGCTCATTTTACACCCACTTAACTAAAGTATATTTGTGTATTTTATCAAGAGCTGTTGACAATGGAATTCTCCCTAAGGTGTCATCCTTTAAATTGTATTACTTCTGTGAATCATTTGTATAATGTGAGTTTTTGATACATGAAATTAATCATTTCTATTCTCCTAATAATCTATTTACACACACAGTAGCTCTAAACAAATTTTACAAAAATTGGTAAACACAAAACGGAAAATTTCTCTGGTATACCTTTTAGCTTATTTTACGTTTCTTTCTTCGTTTAATCAGATTATCTTAAAGACACTTTTTTGATACAAATATTATTAGTTCCACAGATAATTGTTGGTACTCAATCTTTTCATTTACAAAAAACTTAATTTAAGTGTATTTAAAACTTTTCTTCTTAGTTTTAGATAAAGTGGTGAAGCATTACAACCCCTGTCTAGTTTATATTGCTGTGTCCCTGTTGGGGGGATTCAACCTCTCTGGTTTTTTAAGTGATCATGTCACCAGGTCTGAAAGTGAGGGGAAATACCACATGTCTTTTAAGAGATTTCTTCTCGTTTCTTGTGTCTATGGGACAGAAAGTAGAGGGAAAACTGATAGTGGTTGTAACCTTCCCCTACCCTATTAAAAAAAAAAAAGGTTTGGGACTTAGATAAACTTCTGAAAGCAATGGAAATTGGGAAATGGGAGTGAACTAAAAATGAAATATGACATAATAAGAAAGTGTGGTATTTATTAGCATTATGACATAATAGGAAGTGGTAATCCTACCCCTTAATCCAATGTATTCTCCACCAATCAATAAATGCAAGATCCATATTTGATCCTGGTTATCCTATGGAGGTTCAGGGCTGGGGGGCAGGGAAACCACATGCCCAAACACCGGTTTCCCTAGTGACCTAATAAAAAGCACCATTTTCTAAACATTTTGGATAGAGTGGTGAGGGGATAGAATAATTCTACATTCAAAGTTCAACATTTTGAGCTGTCACCAGAACAAGAATGCTGAATAGGGGGAATCTTTCACTGAGGGCACTGGTGATAACTGTCTAAAATGGAATTTCCCTAACTATGAAGGATTTCAACTCGCTTACTGTGGTGTCAAGTAGAAGCTGAAGGCAGAAGGCTTGCTGTGAGACACTCATTAATCTTTTGTACCTTGTCCTGATACAGACCATGGGCTTGTGCACATGGGTAAATGCAGCTTGCTTTCAGGTAGATTCTGCCTCCATTGAAATTGATTTGAGTTACTTCTGAGACCATTCAGAGGTCATTCACAGGTGGATTTGACCTGGAGGTGGGCAAAGCTAACTTTGTGACAGTAATTTAAAGGGGGCAGGTGAAACAACATCTTGTATTTGTAATAAATAATAAACAGCACAACATTTAACACAGTTGTTAATCCCAGAGTAAACATGTGGGCTGTAAGGTAGTGCAAATATACATAAATTACAGGTGGCGGTGCTTCAGGAGTTCTTTTTAAAGAGGTTCTCTTGGCTAGCATAAAGTGGCCTCATGATAGGTTGTTGTGTTGGTGATTCCAGTATGGTTTGCATTCCCCAGGTAGTAGCACCTGCCAAAAGCAACAGGGGGTATGCTTCCTGCCACGGCTGTGAAGCAACGCATTGTGCCCGTGGCATTTGTGTACATCCTTGGCCACAGTCTCTGCAGCTAAAGGAGGCAATGGGTGGGGGACAGTAAAAGTGCAACTCAGCTTCTGGGTTTCACAACCGACCAACTGCTAATGTGAAGAAGCCTTTAGTATACATTTTTTCAGTTGTTAGCTGTGTTTTGCTTTTTAAGTTCACTTTGAATTATTAAAATTAAACTTGATTTATCATGGAAAAGGTGGAAAGGGAGGGAAAATATTCACAGATATGAAAAAACACTGCATTTTCTCTCTTTATTCTGCATTCAAACTCACAGATTCAATAATCTTATAAGATTCAATGTGCTAAACAACCAAATGGCCCATGACTTGCCGGTTAATTAAAGGTGCATCATAAATTCCTATGCTTGTATGCACAAGGTCAAAGTCTCCCTCCATGGGATGTGGCTTTCATTATTGGAGGATTTGCTGGAGTAAGACCGTGGAGGGAAATGACACTATTGATTCATTAAACTGATTTATTAAGATTCCTCATGGAACACTGTCAACGATTAAAAAATAACCCGAATCAGGCCCAGAATTTAAATAAAATAAAATTAATGTTTTCTGTTTGCCAAAAAAATGAAATAAGTAGGTCACAGTATGCCCCTAAAAGATGACTGACAGTCTGGTTTGGAGTAAAGCAACAAAAGTCATTAAAACAGATTGCATTTATTCCTAGTATACTACATATGAATTTGTTATTGTTTTTAACATTATCTGGAAAAACACTAATCCTTGGCATAGAAATAAATAAAATCACAGCAGGCATGTATGCACTGTAGGGAAGCGATGCTGAAAATAGTAAATCAGAGATGTAGACCTTAGCTTGCGCCTCTATGTTGTTAATTTATTTTATTCTGCATTTTTTAAAGGGATGCTAAACCCTATCTATTTTTACCATACTTAGCCTGCAGGTCCTTGTGCTCCTTTGTTTTTTTTTGCTTTCTAATGTCCCTAAACTTTCCATAGGCTCAGATGCCAGTTTAATTTAAATGGGATTATTCTCACACAATAGACTACATGACCAAAGTGTATGGCACCTTCCAAATTATTGAGCTTGGGTATTTTCAGTGAGGGGTACTGTCAATGCTACAGCGTACAATGACATTTTATATAATTGTGCTCTTTCAACCTTGTGGCAGCAGTTTAGTGAAGGCCATATTCAGCATATTCAGATCCAATATGACTGTGTTCCTGTGCACAAAGCCAACTCCATACAGACATGCTTTTGTGCGTTTGGTGTTGAGAATCTCAAGTGATCTCTGAACTAAACTGTACTAACTAATCTTTACATATGCAGACCAATTGCAAGCTGTGTGGCTAGCTAACTTTTAGGTTTACTGGGGCTGTTAAGATTTAAATTTAAAACTTAATTAAACTAAAAACAGAAATATAATGTATATTTCAGCTTGCCAGTCTTTAAATATTGTGGCTTCATTATTTTTTGTATTATTTTTCAAGTTTTTTTCCCTTCTTTTCGCCTAGTAATCCTTCAAATAACACAGTTCCTGTCCCAGGGTGACTACGCTCACTCATTCTGTATCTATGGAGGGGGCCATGGTTGTCAGTCTGGATTTGAAACATTTCTGCCGTTGTTTATCCCTATCACATGGGAGGTAGTTTACCAAAGGAAGAAAACATTGCTTGTGCTTTCATTTCAGTGGGAGTGACAAGGACAGTGCATTCCTGGCAGAAACAATGAGTATTTCATGTACTTGTTGGAAATGTTCTTGGCCTGACAAAAAAAATGATGTAACCACCACATTTATGACATGCTGAGAAGTAGCCACACATAGCTCCCAAATTGTCGGCATCTGGGCAGCATCTTCATCCCCAAAGAGCCATATGGTTGTGCATGCATCAGGACCTGCCATAGAAAATTAGAACTTTCCCACATCCCTTCTCTTCTTAAATAAAAATACACAAAACAGAAAACAAAAAAGGAATTTACTAATTTATTGATATTTCAGTGTAGATTCTTAGTATTAGTTTGCCCAAAATTCAGTTACACTTGTCATGTTTTTATGTGTGGGGGGTTGTAGTTTTTCTGAAATTGCGTTAGGGTTTCATGGATGTGTCAATTATTGTCTTCTTCGCCACTCACATCCACCCAAAGTAAATGACAAAGACTGTGTGACCCAGGCTTAGATAAAGGAAGAAGAGTCAGCAGCACTCAATTGACATTGGTCAAATACATAAAACATATAAAAAGTGCTGCGCAAATAAAAGTCCTTAAGTAAATTAATGTGTAAAAATGCAGTGACAGAATCAGAGGACATAGACCACCAGTGACAGTATGCACGCTGAAATCAATAGCTGGATGGTGACAAATCCCTCCACCGGGCATGGATGGCCCCTCACCTCAGATATTCGACCTGAAACAGGTCACACCGCTTATAACCATAGATGGATCGATCTGTGTGGTTGTTGATTCCTCCTTCACTCCCCAACACATGGTACAACAGCGGATGTTACATATAAAATAAAGGGCAGAACATAGTGCACTCTGTGGCTACTTTATTGAATAAAAAAGAAGGACAAATAAATAAGACACTCACAGAGACCGGCACTCCGATCCGAGTGCCGGCTGACAGGCGTGTGATCGTGTCTGCGAATGACCGCGGGTGACGTCATGCGCTCCTTCCCCCGTACGCGTTACGTCCTGTGGGCGGGACTTCATCGGCGTGGGGCGGGATCCCCACGCCGATGAAGTCCCGCCCACAGGATGTAACGCGTACGGGGGAAGGAGCGCATGACGTCACCCGCGGTCATTCGCAGACACGATCACACGCCTGTCAGCCGGCACTCGGATCGGAGTGCCGGTCTCTGTGAGTGTCTTATTTATTTGTCCTTCTTTTTTATTCAATAAAGTAGCCACAGAGTGCACTATGTTCTGCCCTTTATTTTATATGTAACATCCGCTGTTGTACCATGTGTTGGGGAGTGAAGGAGGAATCAACAACCACACAGATCGATCCATCTATGGTTATAAGCGGTGTGACCTGTTTCAGGTCGAATATCTGAGGTGAGGGGCCATCCATGCCCGGTGGAGGGATTTGTCACCATCCAGCTATTGATTTCAGCGTGCATACTGTCACTGGTGGTCTATGTCCTCTGATTCTGTCACTGCATTTTTACACATTAATTTACTTAAGGACTTTTATTTGCGCAGCACTTTTTATATGTTTTATGCTTTTGAGGTATTTCTTTGAATTGACCTTAGTGCCTGCTTGCATTTATTTTGTTAAGTCCATTTATTAGTCAGCGCTGAATTTCATTACCATTTCCATTGGTCAAATACAGCCAATACATTGTGTGCCACGCAGGGTCCCTTTCTCAAAGCAACACAGTAACTCAATCTTTAAATGAGTGCTGAGGACTCTTCTTCCTTCACTGTGGTTCTGCATGGCACCATCCATTGCTGTCAATACAAGCACCATCCAGCAACACTGGCTGTACTGCAAGGAGTGCAGCCCAAAATTGTATACATTTTTAGATTTAGATAAGGCACATCAGCTGTATCATTGACAATAATAAATTAAATAAAAAGATGACAATCACAATAAACTGACATGAAGGGACATGAGCTTAAAAAAAAAGTAATGACAGCACCACATCAATGGTTAAATAGTCCATAAAAGTTTCATTCAGTTTCTGGGATTCTGACATTCCCCCTTCATAAGGGCCACAGCAAAAATGAGTGGACAATAGTTCTAATCATAAAACAATAATAAATATGATATTAAAAAATGCAATAATGCCTAGAAAAATCATAAATAGGTTTGTTGCAAAATATTGCTAAGTTACATACCATACATTGTTATGAACTCTCAAATTTTTATTGTAGCCCTAGTGAGAGAGTCCCCAAAGTACAAAGTAAAACTTTTGTGGAATCTTTAACCATTGGTTATCTTTGGATCCCGCATCCCCAGTTAGGGTTTCCTATTTTCCCAGTTACATAGCTAATCAGGTTGAAAAAAAGACACAAGTCTATCTAGTTCAATCAATCAATCAATAGAAAAACATAAATAGAGTAAATATACACAGTCATGTACCAACAGTTGATCCAGTTTCACGAGAGCAGCTTCACCAGAGCTCTACTTACTCAACTGGTTTTCCTCAACCATGAAACAAACAATCCAGCTGCTCATACATATTCACTTTGAGGAGTTCAAAAGTGGTTTAGAGTTTGCTAGAAAATGTGGCCAGGAGAGCATCTTGGAATTATCACAAACCTACAGTATGTTCCCTGTTGCCTTTAGGATGCTTCAAACTCAAGTACATATCTCCAGTGCATGGAGCTTGTCTGAATAACACTAGATATGCCCCATCTAGTGTTATTCAGACATCTGTTCTGTAAGTTAATATGTTTACCCCAAAGCTCC
This sequence comes from Aquarana catesbeiana, assembly GCF_042186555.1. NCBI lineage: Eukaryota > Metazoa > Chordata > Amphibia > Anura > Ranidae > Aquarana > Aquarana catesbeiana. The sequence goes on along the minus strand of NC_133327.1, from coordinate 81,917,390 downwards.
ATGCACTAGAGATATGTACTTGAGTTTGAAGCATCCTAAAGATACCTAAAGGTATGTAGGGTTCTGGTGAGGCTGCTCTCATTAAACCAGATCAACTGTTGGTATAGGACTGTGTATATTTACTCTATTTATGTTTTTCTGTTGATTGAACTAGATAGACTTGTGTCTTTTTTTCAACCTGTTTAGCTATGTAACAGGGAAAATCTTTCTAAAAGGTCTTACTGTCCATCTGATCCCTAAAGACTCCTTATCAGCTCAGCAAACAGACAGTGACAACTCACACATAGGTCAAACACAACAAAGGATGGCCATTAAGGACATGTTGAGGGAGATTTACTAAGTCTGGAGTTTGAAAAATCTGTTGCAGCTCTACATAGAAACCAATGAGTTTCCAGGTTTTATTGTCAAAGCTTAATTGAACAAGCTGAAGTTAATGGCTGATTGGCTACCATGCACAGCTGCACCAGAATCTGAGTGCTCCAGTTTTATTAAATCTCCGACATTGTCTCACCTTAACTATATCAAAATGCCAGTTTTACCACCCTCCCAAACTAAAACTTGTGGCTCCTTCCAAACTATCTAGCTACCAAATACCAAAAAAGGTAAGGTCCCTCTGATCCACATTTCACTTCAATACACCATGATCCCTTCCTAGGCCAGTTCCTCACCCTAGTCACATAGCTCCTTCATCAAGCTTTTCTTTTCTGGCTGTAACCTCGTGTTAACAGATAAGATCCAAATAATGCTTCACAGATTTATTTTTAAAATAGGCCTTTTTGTGTGCTGGTACATGAAATGAAGGTCCCCGCTCCAGTTCTGTGCAGTTCAGCATGATAATCACTGTAGGTCTGCATTAATGCAGTGGTTTGGGAAGTTGTCTCTTAATTATGCTTATTGATATACATGAGGGGTTGTGAATATTACATATTCCACAATAATTAGGGCGTTCAGGATTCTACCAGAGCCTCAAGTGAATAATAACTGGTGACTGGTGGTGGGGAAAATCTGCATAGATTTCTAAGGAACTGGGAGAATAGTTAATTGATGACATTTGAATTTATTTTATTTTGTTATTTCAGTTGAATGCCTGGTTGACTTTCTGAAAGGATACATTTTAATGCAACAGGGTTTAATACCATCAGGCGTTTGTATTAACTGGAATAATGCTTTAAAGGAAAACACCACTAAACTTTATTTGGGACATTTAGATTAAATCTCCCCCTACTACTAATGCTAGAGACGATCCTGTGCTTGACTAAAGTGGATAGTGTGTGAATTCTATGTTCCTCTAAAGGCTATACAGAGGTGGTCCCCTGTGTGTACCCCCTCTTTACCTTTTAGCATCTCCCTGGGAATTTATATTGCCCATACTGCACTGTATGTGGATGCTGTTACCCTCGTTGATCGAGGGGTACCGAAGTTGTGACTACAGTTGGAATTGTTATGTTTTTTTTTTTTTTTTGTTCTTTTTTTTATGGTGCATGTTTTTTCGAGCTGGGGAATGCCCAAGACTCTGTTTTGTAGAGTATTTTTCTAAAAAGTATAGCTAAAGGGATTTTAGTCATTTTAATTTTTTTTTTGCCATAAGTGTCCACTGAGGGCCATCCATCCCAAAGAAAACAGAAAGAACCCTGTGGCATCATGTGACTAACATAAAGGGTTTGAAGATGGTGATTAGTGAATGAAAAAAAATACAAAAAACAGCATAACATACTTGCACGGGGCATCAGGGGTGTGGTAAGGGGGCACAGAGTTGGGCTTTAAGTGAAATAAAGGCTCTGGTTCAATATTTATTACAAGATAAAAAGGCAAATCACACCAGTCTGAAGCCGCTGATAAATATTTAAGGGAGATTATTGATTAGCACTGTTTATATTACAGCACTGGAATGCAGAAAATCCCATCTGACTGTATAATGAGGAGAAACACAATCCTAGTTATATCACCATGGAAATGGCAGACGCGTGAACCTAATCCCATTACTCTTTCAGGCCTGATATCTTTATTGCTCCACACACTGTATATCATGGAAATATATAGCACACACAAGGACACAGAGAAACATGAACAAAGTACATTGCTGTATGAATTTCTTTGTTGAGCTTATAACTCCTCTGACATAAATGGAATACAATTATTATTTTTCATTTTTATATATATTCCCACAACTTTGCCTTTGTCACCCTCTATGCTTCCTGTGTGGTATTTTAAAGGCCTTATATAAGACTGAGACTGGCTTTAGGTCAATTAATGAACTGTCAATGAAATTAAACAGTATTACCATTCCATCTTTATCTTATTTATTTAAAGTGATTGTAAACTCTCGTTTTTTTCCCTATAAAAATAACAAACAAGTTATATTTGGCAGTGGATTTGCACAGAGCAGCCCAGATCCTCTTCTGTGTTCCTGGCCCCTCCCTCCTGTTGAGTGCACCCACAACAAGCAGCTTCATAGGGGGGCACCCGAGCCGAGTCACAGCTCCTTGTGTCCATTCAGACACGGAGCCCTGACCCGGCTCCACCCCTGCTCTCTCCCGATTGGCTAGCTGGCTTTGATGGACAGCAGCAGGAGCCAATGGAGCTGCTGCTGTGTCTCAGTGAATCAGGAGGGGGAATGTCAGACAGCTGAAACACTTGTGGACATCCCTGGACAAAGAGGGATCTCAGGTAAGTTTTAGGGGTGCTGGGGGGGCTGCTGCACACAGAAGGCTTTTTTCTCAATGCATAGAATGCATTAAGATTAAAAAAACCTTCTGACTTTACAACCCCTTTAGGATGTCATTAAACCCCAAAAATATAATACTGTATATTGCAACTTGTCTGCATTAGCCTTAATGTTTTTGGTTTTTCTCACCTATATTTTCACCTGGTGATCCAGCCAGGAAGTCTGTTATTTTTCAACTTCCTTAACAGACAAAGCTGTCCAGTAAAATTATTAGGGTTAAGACAAACAATTTAACACTGACAAGGGTACTTACAATGATCAATTTTTATTTGTTTATTTAAGTCCTTATCCCAAAAGAAAAAAAAAATGTTGTTGTAACAGCTTACCATTTGATAATCAAGTCTATCTTAATTTGTTAGTCAAGTCTAAATCTACTAGTGCATCTAACACTACCTCCTCCTGAGATTGACAATGCTATTGTCCAAAGCTGTTTTGGGTGCTCCTCCATCCAAAGTCCATTCCAGATGGCTGCATGGGCAATTAAAGCTTATCATCCTTGGAGGTAAATGCAGCAGGGATCAAGGGGGTGGGGAGGGTGTATGGCATTAATTCACCTTTTCATTTTTGGTGAAAAGGTGAACTTACACATTAAAAAAAAAAAAAAGAAAAATCAGCACAAAGGGTATTACTTACCTTACCGATTCTATAAAGAAACATGATCTATGAATTGAGATAGCAGACCTATCAATTATTCGCCTGTCCTCCATTCATAGATTGTTTTTCATTCATAGAGGCTGTAGTACAGCCTCTATGAATGGAGAAGCTGGGCGAAAGGGTGGGCATTATTGGGCACACTTGATGATTACCTGTCAGATCTCCCTCAAATCTATTAACCCCTCTGCATCAGAGGATTATAGCCATGGGGTGGGGGGACATCGGAGGAGGAAGACTTCTGCTAGAAGCAGCAAAAAGGACACAATACATTGAAGTAAAGTAATACCCTTTGTGTTGATTTTTTTTTCAGTAAACTTAGGTTTTAAATGACAAGTATCAATATTTCACTTGAGTGGATATTTAATAAGACTCATCATCATCTTTATATTTACCACCATCATAATTTAATGCTGAACTTCAGACAAGCAACTAAACACAGATGAAATACATATAAGGGAGCTGTTACACCTTCCAAAGAATTTGTTTCTGTCCATTTTTTTAAATGTACATAGGTCTGCCATACAGCACAGCCCTGTTTACTGGACAGTGCAATGTGAAGCAGCAGACCGATGAGCTTTGCTCTCTATCATAATGTCTCTCTCCTCCTATCGGCATGTCCCTTGTTAGCACATGAGCACTGCAATGCAATTTACTAGCTTGTTGTTTTACTTCCCAAACAAAACTAAAGAAAATTATTAGCTCAACTTACCAACCATCCAGCAACTAATCAAATTATCCTAATGCCCCGTACACATGATCAGAATTTCTGCCAGCAAAAGTCGGATGTGAGCTTTTGGTCAGAAATTCCAACCGTGTGTATGCTCCATTGGACTTTTGCTGGCAGAATTCCAGCCAGCAAAAGATTGAGGGCAGGTTCTCTATTTTTTGGTCAGAAAAAGTTCCTATCAGAAAATGCGTTCGTCTGTATGCAATTCGGACGTGCAAAACTTCACGCATGCTTGGAAACAATTCGACGCATGCTCGGAAGCAATGAACTTAATTTTCTCGGCTCGTCGTAGTGTTGTACGTCACCGCGTTCTTGACAGTTGAAAGTTCAGAGAACTTTTGTGTGACCGTGTGTATGCAACACTACCAAGCTTGAGTGGAATTCCGTCGGAAAAAACATCCAAGTTTTTTCTCACGGAATTTCTGATCGTGTGTATGGGGCATAACAGTTTGTGTTAAAAACAGGGGTTCAGATTATCAGCTTTTACAAAGGGTATTACTATACTTGCTGGTGATATCAATATGCCACTTGATCCTATTATGGACACATCCCTGGGTCGATCTAATATTCCGTTCAAACGCCTTTCTTTTATTAGGAAATGCCTACATGAGCTCCGGTTAATGGACGCTTGGCGTACACTACATCCTAAAGACAAGGATTTCTCCTTATATTCCAAAACTCATCACTCTTACTCCAGGATAGATACATTTTCCTTGACCACTTTCGCCTTCCCCTTTTAAAGGCTACCTCATAGGTATAGCTTCTTTATTCAGTCTCTATTCGTCTGGCTATCCCCTCATTATCCAAGCGTACCACTAACTGAAAGCTCAATGACTCGCTCCTGTCTAATCCTGTGGACGCTTCCTTGTTAGCTACTGCCCTGAAACAATATTTTATGGACAATGGGTCAACTGATACGGCTCCTTCTTTACTGTGGGAGGCCCATAAGGCCACGATAAGGGGCAGACTTATAGAGCTGGGAGCTAGAAGACGGAAAGAACAAGGTCAGCAGCTTAACGATTTACAACTGCAAATAGCAAACCTAGACAGACAACACAAACTCTCCCTACATAAATCCCATTTGGAAAGCTTAATGCAGAAAAGAGAGGAACTGAAGACTCTCCTTGACTCTCAAACTAAAAGACAATTCCAAATTTTCTCCCAAAAATTATACGAGTGGGGTGATAAACCCGGAAAAACAACAGGCTTGCTTCATTCGTGCAAAGAAATCCACTTCCTTTATCTCCGAAGTTAAATTCTCTTCAGGAGAAATGGCCCATTCCTCCCCCCTAATCGCCAAAGCATTCAAAGAATTTTACACTGACCTATACAATGTTAAAGGGGCTCTAGATACCCTCTCCCCTATAGGGAAAAGTACACGCATACTATCCTACTTGAAGCAGGCAAACTTACCTAAACTCCCCCGCAAAACACTCACACAATGGGAAGCTGACCTTACGATAGAAGAGTTTCCAACCGCATTGAAGAATACTCCTTCGGGTAAGGCCCCTGGCCTGGACGGATTTACTGCACTTTATTATAAAACTTTTAGCGATATTCTCCTCCCTCGTCTAACATCTTACGCCAACTCTATTTCTAAAACTACAGGGTACAGACCCGAATCTTTAGCCGCCCATATCACCATCATTCCCAAACCTGGTAAAGATCCTACACTCTGTGGCAGTTATCGCTCCATATCCTTATTGAATCTTGATATTAAACTTATTGCCAAAGTTATGGCCACTAGATTGTTACCTCTTTTGCCCAGATGGATATCTGAAGATCAGACGGGGTTTATTCCAGCTAGAGAGGCCAGAGATAACTCCCTGCGCACCCTTTCGCTGATTCACCATGTCCGTAGGTGCTCCCAGCCCACCCTCCTATTATCTACTGATGCTGAAAAGGCCTTTGATAGGGTGGACTGGGAGTACCTTAAGGTGACTCTCCGATATTTCGGTTTGGGCCCCAAAATGTTCCATCGCATTTCCACCTTATATTCCCTCCCAACGGCTCAAATTCGAGTTAATGGAACTTTGAGTGACCCCTTAACACTCCATAACGGAACTAGACAGGGGTGCCCACTTTCCCCCCTGTTGTTTGCTATTTCCCTTGAACCTTTTTTTAGCTCACATCAGGCACAATAACAATATCCAGGGAGTCAAGGTGGGCCATAAAATACACAAATATGCAGCATATGCGGATGATATCCTTTTTTTCATCCAACAACCGCAAATTTCCCTCCCGAACCTTATGTCAGCCTTCCAATCCTTCCAAACACTGTCTAATTTTAAGATAAATTTGTCCAAATCGGAAATTCTAAATATTAATATCCCCAATTCTACTGCTATGCGATTAAAACCTCAGTTCCCTTTTCATTGGAAAACGGACAAGCTGAAATACTTAGGTATCCATCTTACTCCTCATCTCCACTCCTTCTTTAGACACAATTATATCCCCTTGCTCAACAGTATTAGGTCAGACTTCAGACAATGGTCTTCTCTCCTACACTCTTGGCTAGGTAAAATAAATATCATTAAGATGAACATACTCCCCCGGGTTCCCTTCATTTTTCAGATGTTACCTTTGGGTGTGCCTGTAGGATTTTTCTCAACTTTACAGACCATGGTGTCCCGCTTCGTTTGGAGGGGCAGACACCCTAGGATTTCCTGAGCGACCCTTTTTCGTTCCAAGGGCACAGGAGGTTTAGCCCTTCCAAACTTCAAGGCATACTATAATGCCATTGCATTATCCAGGATTAGTGATTGGAAATATGCTAGGGGTAATAAGCTGTGGGTACAACGGGAACTTGAGATGAGTGGCACCAATCTGTCCAATAAGCCTTGGATCCCCCGCTCTTTCAGATCCCTCTCACCTAACATTTCACCATTAACTGCTTCTACACTTGCAATATGGGACTCTCTGCGCAAAAAATTCTCCTGGGACTACAACTCTCCCTTATTGCCAATACTGAACCATGACTTTTTTCTCCCCGGCAACATGGACACTGGTTTTCAATCTTGGTCACCTGAAAGCCCCCTCCTACTTCATCATCTCACTCATTCGGACAATCCTAAGCCCCTAACAGATATCTTGGATTACAAACAGATTTCCTTCATGGACAGGTGGAGATACAAACAACTGCAAAAATGTGTTTGCTCTTTACCGCGTCCAATAAGTAGCACTCAAGCACACCGATTTAATATATGTTCTTTCACAAAGACCCACCTCTTCACTGTATCATTCAATTGCTCAGCCCTTCTTACCAGGAATTCCTCAACAAATGGGAAACCGATCTAAATTCTCATATCTCTGATGATCAGAGAGATAAAATATTACAGCTTGCTCATGTTTCTTCTACTTCTTCTAGGACAGCTGAAATAAACTACAAGCTGTTGACAAGGTGGCATTATACCCCAGCTAAATTGCACAGTATGTTCCCCTCCAGTTCCCCGCTGTGTTGGAGGAATTGTGGGAACACAGCATCTCACGCCCACATCTGGTGGTCATGCCCGGTGATTCAACCTTTCTGGTCAAGTATTATTCATCTACTAAAGCGGATAACAAATTCCTCCTTACCATCGGACCCATTGGTCATACTCCTGCATAATACAATGGACATGGCGGGTTCTTATAAATGCTCCCTCATCCCACACCTGTTGAACGCTGCCAAGTGCCTCATCCCAGCTATTTGGGGTCAATTTGCTGCCCCGTCTTTGAAAAGCTGGATACAGGTAGTAGAAAACACCCGTCTCGTGGAAGAACTCATGCTTATAGCTAGGGATAACCTCAAACGACATACTGCAACCTGGACCCAGTGGTTCGAATTTAAAACTTCAACTGAATATAAGGGTATTATGTTTGAGTCTCCTGATTGCTCACAATAAGCTTCTCCCTCACAACCAATCTATTCATAGATCTGAAGAAATTGCCTGTAGTTTAGTTTAGTTCTGTAACGTTAATCTTTGATGAAATGTGAAGTCCATCGACTATCAGCCTCCCAATTCCATTTCCTCTTACTCCCTATGACTTCTTCTCTTCCTTCGCTCTGTCCCTTCAGAAATTCTCTAGTACTTGGTCATTTATTGTAACATGTGTAATTGCACCAGTTACCCACTAGCCCTCCGGGACCCAGGTTAATTCCAAGAACTACATGTCTCTTAATATCTGTTTACCCGTTTCTGTGTGTCTTCGGACAATGTTATCTTTTTAGGTGTATGCACATATCCTTACCGTACATTTTTGTATACCTTTTCTTCTCTTTAATTAATAAACAAATATTAAACAAAAAAAAACAGGGGTTCAGTTTACACATTTGCAAATACAGGCGTGAGCTGCAGAGCTACTTCATGGCACCCCAATATTATCTCCAATTCTAGCTCTATACATTTTTGAGAGCCTCCATAGTAGAAGCACATGCATATATATATATATATATATATATACAGCTGCATTAACAAAAACAAAATGTTATTTTGACTATGTATATTAACAAAAATATTTCTACAGTGATTTTTACATAAATGTAACATCTTTATGACTGACAATAGTATAAAAATTACATCAACAAAAAAGCAAATATAAAATGCATTTAAAATCCATAATAGATTTTTTGCAATTAACTGGCCTATTTTAGTGCTGCACTGAATTCATATACATAATTTTCCCAGCTGCTCATAGAGTTTGTGCTGCTTCTTGCTACGTTAGTGAGTATGTTAAATTGTAATATTTTAGTGAAGCGCACATTTCAGCCCCATGATGCATGAGTAATGTCTTGGAATATATTTGGGTATCCCATAATTACTGCCGTTTTACAATCTGCCCAAGTTGTTAGGCAGATGTCCTAGTGAGTTATGACATTGTTCTGTTTCTGCAATAGCTTTGATCTTAAACATTTGGACAAATATGACAGTTGTTAGGTGGCTGCCTAGATAATAGTGGTCTCTGGCAGTCTGTCTCTTTTTTGTAGAGTCAGTGGGAAGTAAAAGATTCAAGGTAGTTTCCTTGAAGGTCTCTGTGTATATTTGTTTTGTGATCACAAAGCACTTGAGGCACATTATTACCATATAATCAGCATTTCGTTTTCTCTGCTGAGTTTCGAACCGTGCAATCAACTGGCATAATCCTGACTTACGAATTAACATTTTGTTCCGAAGATCCATAGGGTGCTGACATAGAAACATCTTCCTGACAGTGCCCATAATTACAAAATGAATTGAAGGGGTCTGTCACTTACATTCCAAGGGGGGAGTTGTAAGAGCAGTCCACCCGTCCGTGTCTGTGGGCAGTGCATTTGGGAGTATTGATTTGATTGCATCACCAACATCAGCCAGCAGAGAAGAACCCATGGAGCATGGAGCATCTCCTGTGATGGAGCACTAAACGAAATGTCAATGTTTGAAGACACATTCAAAGGCTCAGTGATTTCCTCCAGGTACAGAGTGATACAACTGAAATTGTTCCAGCATGCCAACTATATACTTGCTAGACTTCATAAACTGGCTATTTGCTTCTCCACACTATGCTTTCGGGGATGTGGAGAGACTGTTGATTTTTCTCCACTGTTTCTGGACCTGTCAATATGTCCATGACTTCTAAAGGTCAATGACTTCATCTCCTCACCCCTGGAACCTCCCAGCTACTACCAACTGCCTCTTAGACATTATTGCAGACCTACAAATTTCTAAACATGCTAAAGTACTATAACGTATACTGTACTTTTATGCTAGGAAGTCAAACCTCCTAACATGGAGTGAATTCTCCCCCACCCCCCACTAGTGACTCTTGAAAAAAAAAAATGATAAGTAATATTCTAGTGCTGTACAAACCTACTTATGAACTCAAGTAAAAAGCCACAGGTCTTTGAAAAAATATGGGATACATGGGTTACATCTACTTATAGATTTGCTACTCTGGATCCAGGTCTCTACATATGCAATTGTTTTTTGCATACTGCTATTGTGACTTTTTTGTACTTGTCTGGATATACTTATAGTCATCTTAGTATGAGCAGGTGTGAGAGATTGATCAGAATCCCAAAACTATACCTCTCACACGTGTACAGATAGAGATAGCGGCGCTAATATAAATTGTGTAAAATAATGGGTCAGAGCAGCATAATGCCTATGACCCTCTACTTATACATAAAAATAATAATAGTGTCATGAAAAATTATTTTTATCATGAAAAGAAATTTCTTTAACACCCAGTGAAAAGTGTCACTATAAATAATAAATTACAAGAAATGAATGAATAAGTTCAACAGTTGTTTTTCAATCTTCTTGTGTGAAAAATCTTCTACTCTTCCACCACACCACCGTGATAGTGACACCACTCCCTCTGAAGGGCGCACTCACCAGATTGTATAGCCTCCCACTCTCGTGTTCGGCAAAACAGCAATTGAACCACACCTGGGTTGCATGTAATGAACCGTGAATCCAATCAAGCCAGCTCCATATGTGAAAAAATGAATAAAGTGCTCCACATAGCGTGATACCATTTTGACAGATTTATTAAAATCACTTCAAACACACTTCAGTGGTTACACTAACTTTTAAACTGAAACATAAAAGCCTTTAAAAAAAATCCACAGCAAGCAACAGGATCAGTGATCCAACGGTGCACCGCGGTCACAGCGGACCTGAAGTGTAAACTGGTGTATCTCTCACCCAACCTTCTAAGGCCCAGCCATCCGATCGGTGTAGTCCTCCTCAGACAGCAGCATCTAATGTCAGTGCAATGGAATGCCGTGTAACCATGCCCAAGACATGTTTAGTCGAAAAGACTTCTTCAAATGTGATTGGCTACACGGATGGTTCATCAATCATCAAAGGTGTGAGAGATTGTTAATAGTGTTGTGTATGCTATTGTACATGATTTACAGACAAAAAAAAAGAAAAGACAAAAAATAGAACTTAAAAAAAAACAATAATAAAAACGTGGCTTAGGTGCACAGACAAAGGCGAGACTCATTACCGAAAACAGTACATTTCTATGCATAAAGCAGGTGCCCATGGGACTTTTAAAGAACCCCACCAAGGGAAAGCAATTTATGCTTTATGCATAGAAATGTAAAAAACCTAACCACCAGTGTAAATGGGGCCAATTTCCATAAGCCACCAATGTAAGTATTACCAATGTTAGGAGGACATTTATTCACTGAAATTCAACACAAGTGGGCACTTCTTCACTGACCGACAATTAAAAAGAATACTACTTTGACTAACAATGTAAAGAATCACTACAATGACCACTAAAGTAAGAGGGGCACAAATGCCAAGAAGCAGTTCTCCAAGATCCACTGTAAGGGAGCACTTCTACTTTGACAACCAACATAAGGGGTAATTTCTTCACTCATCTCCAATGTAAGTACCACTAATGTAGGGGGCACATCAATGACAACCATGTCAGAAAGTCACTTTTTTACCCACCATCAAGAGAAGTGGGCACTTATGTACCATCAGTGGGAACTAGATATACCATTAGGCTAATGCCCTGTACACACGGTCGGATTTTCCGACGGAAAATGTGCGATCTGAGCTTGTTGTCGGAAATTCCGACCGTGTGTGGGCTCCATCGGACTTTTTCCATCGGATTTTCCAACACACAAAGTTTGAGAGCAGGCTATAAAATTTTCCAACAACAAAATCCGATCGCGACAATTCCGACGCACAAAGTGCCACGCATGCTCAGAAGAAATTCGGAGACGGAACTGCTCGGTCTGGTAAACTTAGCGTTCGGAATGGATATAGCACTTTCGTCAGGCTGCAATGTTTTAAATAGTTTAATGCAGCGCACTCTGTTTTTCTTTATAATGCGAGAAGAATGAAGTAGTTTTGCTGCTCATATTCACACAGAGTTATCACATACTTCTTTCTTTATTATTTAGCATGATTTCATCAATATATTTTGATTTGTCACATCTGACAAAAAAGATATATATTTTATTTTTTTTGGTTTGTATTTTTTTCAAGCCTGATCCTGATTTTTATTTTTTTATTTTTTTGTTTTTACTCCCGAATATTTTTGGGTGTGTTTTGTGTGTCAAGTTACCACAACACCATTATTATCTTGATATAATATAAAGAGTGCAGCGCTGGACATATAACGTAGATGGAAAAAATATTATTAAACCATGTACTAAAATTTGATCAACAAAATATACAAATAATGACCTATGAAGGTAGTGAATTACTTATGACCATAAACATATAAATAGAAAATAGTGAATTACTTATGACTGTAAACGTATGAAAGAGCATAAAAGTCCAAAGCAATAATTAATCGTGCAATGTGAATAAGCATATGAAATTACAAAAAACCTTGAAAATAAAACTTTTAAAGTGCAAAAAAGTCCAAATCAATAAATTTCCGTGCAATGTGTATTTCAGGGGTGCATCCTCGATGATCGGTGTTGCCCACCACCAGATAGGTGAATGAATAAAAGGCTTACCAGAAAGCCTGTGACCGCCCTTATTCAGGGGGGTCAAAACAGGCTTAGTAGATATGGGAGGACCACCACATGGATACTCCGTTTGATAGATGGATCAATGGACCAGGGCTCCTTGCTAGGTAATTCTCCAGCCAACGACCAATGTGAATACTCTCCCAGCTCCCGTCCTCTCCTAGGGCAGACTTGAAGCTTCCACAGATTCAATATAGGGAGATGTGATATGTAGTTGCCAGAAAGAGATAAAGAAAAAGAGCTCCGCTGGTGCAGATAACTTTGGGTTTCTTTTATTGGCAAAAAATTCCGATATCAGGCATTAAAAAGCAAAAAAAACGAGCAAGATAAGAAAACGACACTACCGCCGTTTGTTTAAAAATCGCGCATGCGCGGTGCGTGCAATGTTGTATTATTATCTTGTATTATTTAATCTCAAGGAGATTGCTTGGTGTTGGTGTCTCTTTTAATTTCACATTGTATTTTTTAAATGTATCTGCCTCCTCACAAACAAACTGTCCTTTTTGAAGGAAAACACACATAGGCGAGTATAATTGAAACAAAAATTTCTTTATTAAGGGCTCAGAACCAAACAAAGAGGAATGCAACGCTGGATAAACATCAGATATTGGCGAAGCCTTTGACCCCCAGGGCACACATCAATTATTTTGCTGCAAAATTGGTGGCCTGAGGAGTCCATATATAAGGGAGTGCAATCTGGTCCAGAAGTCCAAGAGAATCACGAACAGCTGCAGATGACATGTATTGTCCCCAGGCTGTGGTCATACAAGAGCCTGCATCTTTGGCCAGACCAGACTGAACCCAGGTCAACACTCTCTGGTCTTTCTTACATGCTTCCTTCCCGGCTGTGGCTCTGGTGGTGGAGTTGTGGCAGGAGTAGGAGTAGGACCTGGAGGAGGAGGAGGAGGACCTGAACGAGGAGGAGGAGGACCATGGGTGAGCTGACAAATGTGGCTTTCGCATGTGAGGTGGCCCTTCAACCCCTTATTTAGAGCTTCTAAAATTACAAACTCACATAAGAGGCGTTGGCCCTCCTCCATTTGCATCATTTTGCATGCAGTTAGCTCAGCAAAATCCTCTTCCACAGTGTGGGGTGTTCTGAGGGCCTCAGTTGCCTTCCAAAATAGGCCAATTGCAGCCTCCTCCAGGTTACTCCTCTTCCTGCCACTCCCCGGAGGGGAGGGACCTGGGTATTGGGCAGCCTGCTTGGCCCGGCCACCTCCTGGCTGAGACTTTCCTGTGTATGAAAAAGGAACATCGTTTTATTTTTTGGTTTATCAATCACAATCAGAAATGAGTACTTCAAACTAACATCTATTTAACATCATTGATTGGACAACCAGAAATCTTTAGAAGAATGGTATACCTGGCTCAAGCTGGGCTCCTCCACATGTTGCTGCCTGGAAGGCCCAGGTTGAGCGTCAGAAGCCTCAGCTAAGGGGGAAGGAAGCGTGGAAGGAAGAGTGGAGAGTGCTGACCTGGGTTCAGTCTGGCCTGACAGAAAATGCAGTCTGTCATAGTACCACAGCCTGGGGAGATAAATGTCATCTGCTGCTGCTGATCTCTGGGAATCCTGAACCTTCTTGTGCTCCCTTAGATAAGTGCTCCTCATGCCACCAATTAGGATCTTCAAATAGGTGATGTCTGCCGTGGGGATCACCGGCTTCACAAATTGTAGCAATTGATCCAGCGCTTCCTTTCTCTTTGTTTGGTTCTTATAATCAGGGTGGTTTACCTGCCACAGACAGGGCAGCTCCCTGAACATATCTATGAAGATTGGCATAAAGTCATGATAATTGACTAGATCCATTTTCTCTGCAAGACACAACACAAAACAAACCCTAATGCCAGCTTAAAGTCTTCTAAACTTGTCCAAATACAGGCCTCAATCTAGAAGCAGTATAGACCCAATTTGAAATCTTACCTTCGTTATAACGATCGGCTTCTCCGATACTCCTTCCTCCGCTCACAGATCGTACGTAGTACGCTTTATATACACTGCGCATGCGTGAAACTCCGCCCGCCCCTGACGTTCTTTCTAGTCTATTCCACACCCCTTCTCGTTCGGCGCAGTGGGGGAAGAGCACATGGCGGAGATACAGCAGGTGCGTGCTAATTACAGCAACGGGGAGGAGGAGGAAAGCCCGGAGCCAGAAACTTCCCGATCCCGGAGGAGACGATTTAAGGCCTCAAATATGTCCTTTGGGGAGATGTTGGATATGGTCGACATCCTGAAGAGGACCAACTATGATGGGAAGTATGGACCTTACCCCAACCCCAATGTCAGAAAGGCCAAGATCATGGCGAAAGTGGTCAAGAGTCTGCACCGGAATTTCGGGGTACGACGATCGAAAGATCAACTGAGGAAGCAGTGGTCAGACCTCAAACTAAGGGAGCACGATCAGTCTAGAACGATGAGGAGAGTGCTGCAAAAAAGTAAGTAGTTCTGTGTTACTATTCTTTATTTTTATTACATTCGTGCTGCTCCATGTGCTTTTCTTTACTGTTGTACATTTTGAAATGGCAACTTTCATGTTAATGGCCACATTGTTCGTTCGTTGTAAACATTGGTCGTTTGGCATAGAAAACACCATGTTTTGGCCATATGCATTTGAAGACATTTTTGCTAGCCTACTTCTTCTAATTTGGGTGTGTAGATGGGTTGGTAACTAGAATGAAATGCAAACTAGATTCTGTAAGGAGAGGACACTCAGCAGCTGTTTACACATCTGGACACTGGAGCACTAGTGTGGGACACCAGAACACCCTCTATATTAGGGGGCCCACACAGGTGCTCCAGTGTATACTATAGGGGTGTCTCCATCTGAGAAGCTTGTACAAAACAGGTAAGTATTCAAGCTTATTTGGAGTATAACGTCATTGGAAGGTTTACACAATTTTCAGTTCAACACAAGCAAATCAAGCACATTTTGAACCGTCATTGGAAGCTTTTGAAAAATGATCCTATCTTAGGCCCAGTACTCCCGATTAGTGCTGGTGTCACTTTTAGGGGAGCTCCATCTTTACGCATTCGCATTTCTCATAATGTGATTGAAGCCCCCACTAAAACATCCTTTTTTCCAGAATCTAAGGTCTTTTTTCCGTGTAAAAAGTGTAATGTATATATGCACAATCTATGTGGACGAAAAAAATCAGAGACTTTCCAGTTCTCAGTTACCTCCACCATTTACAGTATGAGATATTTCACTACGTGTACAACTCGCTATGTAGTATATCTCATCACGTGTCCCTGCAACAAGCAATACATGGGCCGTACTATAAGAGCGTTTAGTACACGTGTGAATGAACATATTACTTCTATCAAATTGGGCCGCACAAATCATAGTGTCCCCCGCCAGAAGGGGGGGCCCACGCACTAGAGGAGTATCTAAACTTGAAACTTTCTGGATTTACCAGCTAAAGAGCTACTCCCCCTATGGGTTAAATGTCAAATGGGACATAAATGCGTTTATAAATAAGTCTTAATTAGTAGTGATTTCCCTATCCCTGCCAGAGTCGATGCTTTACCCATCTATGTCTTAACCAACCTGTCATGTGACCCTACTGTTTGCGACTACGTTTGAACTTCTGGAACCATATGGCAGGCAAGACATGCAATCTTTTTTGCAGTGTTAGGGCATGGCCACCTTGGAGGACTCAAGGGCCAATTATCATGCACGTCCAGATTTGAGGGTTTTTCTTTTCTTTTTCCTTTTTTCCCAAAAATTTTTTTTGACACAGCTCTGTAGGTGCATATATTAAAAAAAAAATGTTTTAACATACACATGGTTTATATCCCAACGGGAAGCTTTTAGGGTCTCCCTAGTGACCTTAGGACTTTATATACCCACCTGTAATTGTATGCTTTATATGTACTTATATGGATTCATATCACAACGTCTATTGATTGTTTACAGTGTATGGATACCAGCACTAGACCAAAATTGTTTTCTGTATTATATATACATTTTTATATTTTTTTCACCTTTTTGGTCAAACTTTTAGTTTTTTATGATCCGTTAGGTATCTTTGCTCTCCTTGATGCGGAGTCATTAAGAGGTTAAACACCTTTATAGATTTGTAAACGGATATTTTTCAGTTAATATTTGTCTTTTCTTATTATTACTAGCTTATCAGCGTCTTATTCGCACTTCCGTTGACACAGGAAGCTGCGGGGATATGGGCGCTCTATTCCGGTGCGCAATGACGTCCATTCTTGGCACGTAGGTGGAGTTATTTCACCCCCTGCCACACTATTCTTTCTGCCTCTTCCTACAAAGGAAACGAGGCATGGAGCGCATCCGCCGGTGCGCGATGATATCATCCCTAAGGACGCGAACACGTGACTCTGCACAAGATGTTTTGATTGGTTGGGGCCGTCACATGTCCCTGTGATGACGGTCACCAACACAGTGTTCACTTCTGATTGGCTGGTGTGTCCGCCAAATAGCGGCACACACAGCTGATTGCCATCTCATTATTTTACTGCTGTATATGTTAGTGTGGTACCAGGCACAAGGATGTATGCCCCAGTAGAAGGACTATGGTCCAAAACATGTCGGGTCGCTGAAGCCGTCTGTGCCATGTTACCACGCAATTTTATCTTTTTAACTCTTTGTGATCACGATTTTTTACCTTTTGTATCTGCTGTTTACAAAGGAAACTTCCTCGTTTTTGTGATTTTCAATAAACCTTATACAATTGATTCATGCACTATGTGGAGACCTTTTTCTTTCTCCATATGAACCAATATTTGGTGCGGTGAAAGCTGTATCCTGTGATAACTGCCTGCTAGCTGTGAAGAGGAATCCATCCATCCGTTGGTGATCAAAGTACCATTTACATCCAAGGTTGCCCCAGATGGGACCTTTTGAACCTATTACCAGTGCTTCCCAGCACGCACTTCTAGGATCGGTTGATCCATATGCCTGAATGACACTCCGCCGTATGGTGAGCGTGTCCACCCTGTCTGGTAAGCGCATTTACCCCTTCTATTCACGTGTGGATTCTGAGTAAACGAAGACCATTCACCTGATTGAATATCACCTATATATATTTTTTTTTTCTTCATATCTTCACTAAAAATATCACACTATTTATGTTGATGAAGTTTTATTATGGACACTGCCTCCAACCATTGGAGTATACTGGTTCACTTTATCTGTTGTACCGTTCAATCATTACTACGTTGAACTATTTGCTACTACACACAACATATATATTCATGGAGTGTTAGCCCACCCCTTTTTTCATTTCACTTAGCGCTGCATTTATTTATTATAATAGGTATTCAAGCTTGACAAAGGTAAAAAATATTTTTTCATCTTGGAACTCTGCCAAAATAGACAATTGTACCCCACTTCCAAGCAATGTTTCATATTCCTATTTCTGCCATCAAATATCTGTGTGCTAAGTATGCCTATTTTTTTTGACATAGGGGATAAAAGACTCGGAGGACACCACTCATCCGAGGAGACAACAGACCCCCCACCTCATGAGGAAGGAGAAATCCACCAAAGCCAACAGGAGGAGGAAGGAGACATAATCAAAATAGTCACCACATCAAGTGAGTGTCTGCGACCACAGGCTCAGGTAAGAGATGGATGCTGGCATATTTATAATACATGGTGTATTTTTTTTCCCCTATTTTTAGGTGATCGTGATGTTGTGGATCCAGGTCATTTCACCAGTGAGAGTGCCTAAGGGCAAATCCACTTTGCACAACAAGTGCAGTTTCAGTGCAGTCTCAAGTGCACTTGTAGTGCAAAGTGTATTTGCCTTTAGTAAATAACACCCAACAGTGCTTTCTAATGTTACACAATCACGCCATTTTCAGGACTACACACATTTCAGTCAGGGTCAGCTAAAAGAAACACAAGCAGTAATAAATGTCAGCAAATATTTTAGAAGGTAACTAATTCTTTTATTTAAAAAAAGGCTCAGACATTGTCTGGTATATTGATGGCCCCCCTACCCACAAAGTATTCAAGGTATGTTAGACGGACCTCGTGGGCACTCAGGGGGGGCAAGCCAGGACGCCCAGCCTCAAGCGCCATCAGGGTTGGTTCATTTACATGAATTCCGGCCTCAGGCCCCACTGAGGCAGCATAGTTGGCAGAATTTCGCCTTAAAAAGTTGTGTATGGATGTAAGAAATAGACGGAACCGGCTGGCCATGATTCCAAACGTGTTCTCCGCCACTCTTCTGGCTCTGGCCAGCCCGTAATTAAACACCCTTTGTTCCCTGGTGTGGGACCTCATAGGGAATGGCCGCATAAGATGGTCCCCCAGCGCAAATGCTTCATCCACAACTAAGACGAATGGGAGTCCTTCCACATTGTCTTCTGGAGGTGGCAAGTCCAAGATGCCATTCTGGAGACGCCTGTAGAACTCCGTGTGGGTGATGACTCCACCATCTGACATCCGGCCATTCTTCCCCACGTCTACATACAGGAACTCATAAGTAGCCGACACCACTGCCAACATCACAATACTATTGAACCCCTTGTAGTTGTAATAGTATGACCCCGAGTTGGGTGGTGGTACGATGTGATGTGTTTCCCATCAATTGCCCCTCCGCAGTTAGGAAAGTCCCACCGCTGGGCAAAGTGGGAGGCCACAGTCTGCCATTCCTGTGGCATGGAAGGAAACTGTGGAGTCAAACCAGAAAAATAAATTAATAATTTTGCACATAAACATGGAAAGCAGATTAGACACAAACATTCTTGGCCAACATCAGTATAACATTTATTTTAGGGAGTATTTAAACACAAAGGTATAAGGTCCACCTATCAGATCCCCCCCCCCATGCCATTGCCCCCCCCCCCATGCCATTTTATAAATTTTATAGGGGGGAGGGAGATGTTTTGGACAGGTAACCCTCTCCACTTCATTGAGAGATTAATGCATAAATAATGTGTATTACTTTGGCCAGCCCCTCCTTACTTTACACTATTGGCAGCCCACTGGACAGGTAAGATGTGTCATAATACAAAGATATACATACACACTGTACACATTTGAGCACATTTTTACATTCTGCTATTACCTATCAAGATAATAATAGGATACAAAAACTTTAAACAGTACCATTTGAAAGTATTCAGGCAGGCCCTTGCACTACATGCTTTGGGGAATTCATCCATAAATCTGACCACTAAAGAGGTGGGTATAGTGTGTATGGGTTTGTCAGCAGATAGAGGATTGGTATCAGCTGAGTTAGCAGTTGGGGGAGGGAGGGTTTCAAATGATTTTGGGAGACCAAAAAAAAGCCTCTGGCACTCTGAATTTAAAGCACATATCACAATTTTACACATTTTAGGGGGTATTTAGGGAAAAGCACTACTATGGATCTGACAAAATACATTGTTAAGTGACTACATGAGGTGAATATAGGCCCAGGAGTGCATGCTGGGGAGGTAAGTGAAGGCAAATATGTATGAAGGACAAAAAAAATTACATAAAAATCCAGCATGCATGAGGACAAAGGGGACATTCACAGCATATTACAATCATGGTAATTAGGGAATGAGGAAAGAAATACAATATGTCAACAAACATTCTAGACAATAAAATGTGATGTTAAAGGATAAAAACCTTAATATACTCCTTCTGCGGGACCTGGATGATGGTAGAACAGGTCTCTGGGATAATGATCCCCAGAGCCAGAGCCTGGGGGGAGATGCCTGTTGAGAACTTGAGGTCCTGCAGGCTTCTCCCCGTCGCCAAGTACCGCAGGGTGGCGACTAGCCTCTGCTCCGGAGTGATGGCTTGCCTCATGCAGGTATCCTGCCTGCTGATATAGGGGGTCAGCAAAGCCAGTGATGCTCCAGTGATGAGGAGGGAGGGGATGACAAGATCGCTGGCTCTACTTGGGTGCCTGATAGACGAGAGGAGGAGGAGGAGGTACATCTCCAATGAGGCAGGATGCCCTCCAGGGGGCAGCTTAAGGGCAGCCACCTTATTGCATCGTTTAATCACCTAAAGAAATTCGGTCCTAGCCATCCACATGCTCAGCGTATGAATGCTAGCTTGGCCAAATTGCTAGCACTGCAACTGCTGCCTTTTCAGCTGGTAGACTCTGCCCCCTTTCGTGAATTTGTGGAATGTGCGGTACCTCAATGGCAGGTTCCCAAACGCCATTTCTTTTCACAGAAGGCCATTCCGGCTCTCTACCAGCATGTGGAAGTCAATGTCTTGGCCTCATTGGACAGGGCGGTTAGCAGTAAGGTGCATATTACTGCTGACTCATGGTCCAGCAGGCATGGACAGGGATGTTACCCTTCATTCACGGCGCACTGGGTAACTCTGCTGGGAGCTGGGAAGGATGCAGGACAAGGTTCAGTGTTATGGGAGATTGTTCCGCCCATCAGGCCTCCAAAATGCTAGTGGTGATTCTGCCACAGCTCTCTCCTCTACCCCCTCCTCTTCTTCTTCCTCTATGGCCTCTTCCTCTGCATATTTCTCCTCTGAACCAGCGGTGCTCCGTAGGCGTTCAAGGGGCTACACAAGCACTCAGGCAAAAAGATGCCATGCGGTGAGTTGGTCTGCTTAGGGGAGCCACACTGGGGCAGAAATTCTGTCAGCTCTGCAGGGGCAGGCACAGAGGTGGTTGACACCACACCAACTTCAGCCAGGAATGGTTGTATGCGACAATGGCACCAACCTCCTCTCCGCCCTCCTATAGGGACACTTGACCCATGTTCCCTGTTTGGCTCACATCCTGAATTTGGTGGTGCAGCGGTGCAGCGGTTCTTGAGCAGGCACCCTGGCTTACAGGATCTTCTGAGGCAGGCCAGAAAAGTCTGTGTGCATTTCCGCCAGTAATATAATGCCAGTGCTCGACTGGCTGACTGTCAAAGAGAATGCAACCTGCCCAACAACCGCCTCATTTGTGACATGCCCACCAGGTGGAACTCAATGTTGGCAATGCTGCAGCAGCTGCACACGCAGCAGAGGGCCATCAATGAGTACCTGTGTGAGTATGGCACCAGGACAGGGTCAGGGGAGCTTGGCTTTTTTTCACCACGCCAGTGGCTACTGATCAAGGAGGCATGCACTGTCCTGTCACCGTTTGAGAAGGCCACGAGGATGGTAAGCAGTGACAGTGCATGCATCAGTGATACTGTCCCTCTTGTCTACCTGTTGGAGCACACGCTTCATGCAATAATGGACAGGGCACTTGAGGCAGAACAGCGGGAGGAAGAGGAAGACTTCCTTACCTCTCAAGGACCCCTTTATCCAGATACTAGTATTCTTGCAGGCCTGCCAATCACACGGGAAGAAGAAGAGGAGGAGGATTGTGTCAGCATGGACGTGGAGGATAACACTCAGCATCAGCAGCAGTCTTCAAGGGATCGTTTGCAGTCCCCAGAAACCCATGGAGTTGTACGTGGCGGGGAGGAGGTGGTTGAGGATCATGTGATCCTTAGTGACCCAGAGGACTCAGGATCGCATGCCTCTGCAAACTTACGCTGCATGGCCTCCCTGATCGTGCAAAGCCTGTGAAAGGACCCTAGGATTCATGGTATCAAGGAGAGGGATCATTACTGGCTGGCAACCCTTCTTGATCCACGTTATAAGGATAAGGTTGCAGAACTTATCCAGCCTTCGCAGAGGGAGCACAAGATGAAACATCTTCGGGAGGCCTTGCAGAAAGGTTTGTGCAATGCGTTTCCAGAGCCTGGGAGGTTACAATTTCCTGGTGCTGGACAACATGTTGCTGAGGCTTCGTTCAGTCACAGAAAGAGCGGTGGAGAAGGTGGCTGGCTGACCAATGCCTTCAGACAATTCTTCAGTCCTCAGCGTCCAGGTCTGATTGGTTCCAGCAACCATCGCCAGCATCTGAATTACATGGTGCAGGGCAAGATCAGACTTGGAGACCTTTCCACCAGAACATTCACTGGGTTACTGGGTCTTGAGGATGGACCACTGGCTAGAGCTTGCTCAATATGCAATTGAGCTACTGGCCTGTCCTGCTTCCAGCATTCTTTCTGAACGCACATTCAGTGCTGCTGGAGGTTTTGTAACCGATCACAGAGTGAGCCTGTCCACAGACTCTGTTGATCGGCTCACATTCATAAAAATGAATCAGTCTTGGATCACCAGCTACCCAGCACCTGATGCTGATGTAACCGATTGATTTTTCTATGGATGTGGGATCCCTTGAAGATTGCATATGCTGAGTGACTATCCTATTATGCTGAGTGACTATCCTATTCCTCCTCTATATTTATGATGATGCTTCTAGGAATATTTTAGGTTCAGGGCACCACCAACACTGCTTAAGGCCCAATATTTCTGCCCCTGTTTAACAGGGGCGTGTAATTACAATCTTTGATCTAATATTTCACAGAAGGGGCTGTTCCTGCGCTCAACAAAAGTATCTGTGAGGCTTTACAGTGTTGTGCCGTCGTAAAATACATAATGTTGTTCTGTTATATTCGATATGTTACGTTGATTCGTTTTCGGATAATTCATTATTTTTGTAGAGTATAGATATTCGTTATAACGATCGATTCATTTTCATGTTTAATTCACTTTTCGATAATTCGTTATTTATGTATGTATTTTTTATTCGTGATAACGATTCATAGTTCAGAAAGTCGCTTGTTTATTGAATCCATTAACACACAATGGAAATATCTCTTCTCCTATGCTCAAATACAATACAACATCCTTCTCACTCAGTTCTCAGGAATGCACTTTGCCAGTAATCCAAAGTCCAGCACAAAATGAATCAGCTGATTGGACTGTAAGATTTACTCCGAGTTGACCTTTTGTTTTATTAGACCTTTAACGAATTACTGAATCATGACAAATTAATTCATTGTTTTTGTTATAATTTCTTTCGTATTAGTTGAAATTCGTTATTCTTTTCTTCAGACATTCGGATGCAAAAATAATAAAAAAAATAACGATGCAAAATTTGGCTGAATTTCGATTCATTACAAAATGGATTGCACATGTCTAGGCACTTCACCACCAATGTAAGTAGTACCCATTTGAGAAAGCACTTCTGCATTGGCTACCAATTTAAGGTTCACTTTTCTACTGTACATAGTTGGCACTGACCATCAATATAAGGTCATTACACTGATTACCAATGCAAAAGGGCATTTCCCCACTGACCGCCAATACAAGATCATAGCACAATTCTTCGCTGTTTGCGCTTCTATCCACCCACTACTTAGTGGAAAAGTATTTTGTATTTTCAGTAAGTGCATATTTTGTGTTAAGAATGGATGTTTAGCTTACAGTAATTTTGTATTAAATTAAATGTCAATGGATTGGCCATAGACTTGCACATAGTGAAGAAGAAGTAAAGTACAACTATTGTGTATGCTCTGCACTCTGGTCAATAAACATGAGTGCTCTAGGCAAGGTAGTAGCTTTACTATCCCTTTCATCCATTTGATTGGCATTGATAAGGATTACAGTGGGCACTGAGAAGCTACCCCCTCTGCAATTTCTGTACTGACAAGGCCTTTCCCCATCAGACACCACCTGCCTACAAGTGCATTCACCTTTATGAAGTGACAGGCAGGTACACCATTTTAACCAATTCCCCCTGGTTTACTGCAGGAGCACGAAGGTTGCAGCTTGTCCCTTGATATTTAACTGATCCTAGGCTCCTGACTATGTTGCCTTGCGGATGATACATGTACATATATAATTAGAATCAATACACAAAAATTAGATTTAACCACTTAAACATACTTTTATAAAATGATTTACAGTACATTAAATTGATCTCTTTTACCTGCATAGCTCAAAAAAACAATTTTGTTAAGACTGTACATTGTCTTTCAAATTCCCTTGTTCTCTGCAATCTGGTTTTCCAGAAACCACAGTTGCTCACCCATGTGAAAATGCATCCAACGTATTGTCGTTCTTATCCCCTGGGAATGTTTATTGTATCTCAGAGACAGAGAAGAGTTTCACAGTACAAAATGAAGTGCCAATCCTATCCAACCGCAGATGTAAGAGGCGAGGAGAAAGGGGTGGAAATTTATAAACAAACTAAATATGAGAAAATCTAGATAAAAGTGGTTTAATCCCAGGTTAATCTAGATTTGTGTCCTCTTTAACAACCAAAGTAAACCTGTACTAAGAGAATTATGGACGTTGTCATTCTTAACCTTCTGAAAATGTTAGTTGCCTGACTGTACTGGCTGCAGCACTTTCAGAGTCAGTGACCCGGATCAAGAATTCCTGATCTGCATACTTGTTTCTGGTCAGTGACCCAAAAATTATTGATTCTAATGGATTAGCATGACATCCAAGCAACTAGCATTTTTAGAAGGAGATGTTAGCAACATTCTACTAGTAATGTTTCTATGAGCAGTCCAGCCACATCTGAAATGTAAGGTGGAAGATCAGTGTATTGCTGCTTCTATGCGTCTTGCCTATTACCAGGAAGCAAATATACAGCAGCACACCGATCTTCCTAGTGAAGAGCTGTGCAGGGAGCATGCCAGTGGGAATTCAACAACCAATATTTTACCAATGCAGTACTCAAGAGATATCAGGAAATTATCAGGTGGTTTCATTCTGCAGCATCTGCCAGAAAATGAAGTAGATTACATTGTTTTGGACTATCAGCATATCCACACCCCTATGAAACAACAGTGGGCCAGTCATGACGCATCATCACCATCAGAGCAGAGGGAATGTGGCATATACTCACCCTTATCTTGAAGTACCGGGTTTTTTCTTTTTCTGTTTGCATTCAGCTGCATGGAACGCTGAGAGCGGAAAGACAGGATAAATATGTGCAGAAAGGGATACCCTTTTACTTTTCCCTGCATGGAAAGAGTCCCTTTAACATAAAAAATACAAAACATTTAAATTAAATAGATTTGACCTACAGTATGCTGCTTAAACTGAGGATTTGTCACTGTGTGTGTGTAGTTAGCCTTAAGAATAAATTATCCTGTTGACAAAAATATTCTCAGACAAAATAAAAAGTTGTCAGGGAAGCAGATTGTAGGAGCGATACCGCCAGACTCTTCATCTAGAAGAGTGTGACACTGAAGTGATGATAACACATTTGTCATGTGCTGACTGGGGAAATCTCTTCTCAGAATGTCCAACATCTCTGGGAAAACAGAGAATGCCGCATTTTCTATTGTTTAAGACATATCTTTTTTTATCCAATAACAAAGCTTCATCACCAAATAAATACAGCCATAGACATGTCTCTAGCACTCATTTTCTACCGCTGTAATGTAAGCTGCAAGGACAACAAAAAATTAAAATTAATGTGTAATGCTTTTATGTACATTTTCTTTTCCTATTATTATGGTCAGGATTAAAAAAGGAAAAATTTACTATGTATTTTATTTATTCATTACAGGCACATATATAGAGCCGTCAATTTTTGTAACGGTTTACATATATATTGTACATTTACATGATTTACATGTTCAAATGTATTTTTTTAAGTTTGGTAAATATGAAGTATTAGATATGAGAATTTTTTCATATGCAAACAGCAGGTGGCATTTTCTAATTTCTCCTTATAACCTGTTGTGAAAATTCTGTTGTTTACAGAGCTCAAAAGCTCAAGCTGAAATTTACACATGCACGTTAAAGAACCCGAGCACCGACTCCTCACCCTCATCCCCCCCCCCACATTTGGCTCTGAAAAAAGGCTTCAATCATAGTGTGTCTGAACAGGAACAATAAAGCAAAAATGACAGCTTTACAGATCCCTTTAAAACTAGCAATGTAGGATAGGTATACATGGCCAGGGCAATATACAACGCAATAATAAAAAAACATTCCCCATCACCCAGTGCAATGAGGTACCTGTGCAAAGACTCTTAAGATTAAAGCAAAGTTGCTTCTTAAATCACCTGCTTTCTGTGTTCATAATACACCCATTCTGATCACTAATCCCGTGTACACACGGGCGGACTTTCCGACTGGACTGGTCCGACGGACCGAATCCGGCGGACAATCTGACCGTGTGTGGGCTGTATCAGAGTTCCGATAGCCGTTTCGGTCGGAAATCTGATGGACTTTAGATTTGAAACCTGCTTCAAATCTTTACATCATAACTCCGCCGGACTCAGTTCCAAACGGAAAATCCGTTCGTCTGTATGCTGGTCCAACGAACCAGATACGACACAAGGGCAGAGTACTACATCTCACGCTCACTGCAATAGGAAAAACACATTTTCCTATTGTGGCGAGCATGAGGCGGAGGTGACGATGTCCCCTAGGTCTGGTGTGGATTTTAAGGGGAACCCCCTATGCAGAAAAAACAGCGTTGGGTCCCCCCAAAATCCATACCAGACCCTTATCCAAGCACGCAGCCTGGCCGGTCAGGAAAGGGGGTAGGGACGAGCGAGCACCCCCCCTCCTGAACCGGGTTGGTGCTTTGGGGGAGGGGGCGCCATGTTAATGAGGACAAGGGCCTCTTCCCAACAACCCTGGCCATTGGTTGTCGGGGTCTGTGGGCAGGGGGCTTATCGGAATCCGGGAGCCCTCTTTAATAAGGGGGTCCCCAGATCCGGCCCCCCCACCCTATGTGAATGAGTATGGGGTACATCGTACCCCTACCCATTCACCTAGGAAAAAAGTGTAAAAAAAAACCACACTACACAGGTTTTTAAAGTAATTTATTGGACAGCTCCGGGGGTCTTCTTCCGACTTCGGGGGTCTTCTTCCGACTACGCCGCTCTCTCCAGCCTCTTCTCCCAGTGTTTGACCTCTTCTCCCGGAGGTCCGGTTCTTCTGCCGGCTCCTCCACTATCTTCTGCCGCGCTTTTGCTAGTGGTGGCCCGGACTTCTGCATCATCTTCTTCCCTCTTCTCTTCTTCCGATGTTGACATGACGCTCTCTCCCGCTGTAATGCTGTGTGAGCGCTCCGCAATGACTTATATAGGCGGTGACCCCGCCCCCTTATGACGTCACAGTCCTGGGGCATGCTGGGACTGTGACGTCACAAGGGAGCAAGGTCATCGGGAGATGTTGACCACGCCCCTTATATCTCACCGATAAAAGCGGCGAGATTGACTTCCTTTTCTAGTCCCGTTGTACCGGAGTCACGTTCAAAATGAACAGACTTGTTCGTATGTGGGCAAGTCCGTTCATTCGGAAAGTTCGTCTTAACTCCGTCGGGAAGACCGGCGGACATAGTCTGCCGGAAAGTCTGGTCGTGTGTAGGCAAGTCCGTCCGTAGTCCGGTCGTGTGTAGGCAAGTCCGTTCGTAAAAAAGTCTGGCGAAAGTTTGTCAAAAGTCCATCAGAAAGTCCGTCGGACCAGTCCGGTCGAAAAGTCCTCCCGCGTGTACATTGCATTACAATAGAAATAGGAGTCTTTACTCTTGCTTGCAATGAGAAAACTTTAAAGAGATGTTGTCACTTTTCCTAGTAAAATGACAGCTGGGCAGTGTAAATCCCTTGGACACTGTGTACTCTGGCCAAAGAGTAAAGTGTCCACTCCTCGGCCAAGTGGAACTTTTCTTCCAACATGAGTAGTGGCAAGTTTCTCATAAATTTCAGGCTGGCACAAGTATCAAGTTTAAGTGTTTGTTGCATTGTGTTTTGGTATGTTCTATTGAAGCTCCCATCATCTCTTATGTGATGGTGGGGAGATACAATAGCTTGTAGCAAGCCTCTAGCCCCTAGCTTGACCATATGGGTAGGTAATCTAGTTGCAGCCAGTTGCAGAGAAAGGAGGCACAAATACTGATGATCTTTGTATCACCAGTGGCAAATTCTTCTTGTAATTGTGAAGCTGGATTAAATTGTATTCTCCTTTTGTGTCTTCTTGAGGAATTAAAACTCAGCTCTGATCTAATATTTTATTTGTTGAAATATCAATACAATTTTAAAAAATGCAGTTCTGGCTGCAATACTTACCTTCAGCCTAGAGTTGCCACCCTCAGTACCTGTTCTTTGCCAAATGATTCCCTCAGTCTTCGGGGTTATAGTTGCCCAGCTTCACTTAACCCAGAAGACTGTGAGTGCAGGGCATCATGGGTGGCATTCATTTAAAGTGTACTGATGCAAAGAGTGGCTCTGTCTTCATTAGAGATGGGCAGAACAACCCGGGTTCTGTTCGCAGAGGACTACTGAACAGGGGAAAAATTCGGCCCCAAATCAAAAACTCCATTGAAGTCTATGGAAGACGAACATGAGAAATCAAAAGTTCCCATTTTGAAGGCTTACTGTATGTGCAAGAAATGGCCATAAAAAGGCAATTAAAATGAAAAATTCCTTTAAATTTAGTGCCTGGGGGATCCCCATAGTCTGTCTGTAAAGTGGCACATCTGTAGCATGTATAAAACCGCTTGCAACACAAATGGCACCCGGTTATTTAAAAAAAATTAAGAAAAAAGCACTGTGGAGTCCCCCCAGTCCATACCAGGCGCTTTGGGTCTGGTATAGATTTTAAATGGAACCCCATGCCAAAATTAAAAAAAAACAGCATGGGTCCCCCCAAAATCCATACCAGACCCGAGAACGCAGACAAGCGAGCACCCCCTCTTGAACCATACAAGGCCACATGCCCTCAACATAGAGGGGAGTGAGTGCTTTGGGGAAGATCCCGGCCCCCTATGTGAATGCAAATGAGTATAGGGTACATTGTACCCCTACCCATTCACCAAAAAAAGTGTCAAAAATAAACAGTAGACACCTGAACACCTGAACGAGCGAAGTTCAGGCCGAACTTTTGCTCCAGCCGAACCGTTCACCCAACACTAGTCTTCATTAGCAAAGACTGTCTAGCCAAGTGTAGCAGCAGAATAGCATCAAAGAGGTCCCTGCAATGTCAATTGTCAGACCACAGAAAAGATGAATAAAAGAAAAAAATAGCAAAAAGTACTGTGTGTTACAAGGGAGATGGAGTGTATTGATTTTTTTCTGGTATAATAGGTGTGTACCATGTGCAGTATAAGGTTTTTGAGTTAGAAATTCTGTTAAAAAACAACCAAGTCATATTTGCATTACAAATATGAAAATATAAAAGGTACTGGCCATAGATCTTTGTTATGCATATCTTATACATTCAGTCAGAAAGATTCTTAGTATTTACATTTTATCTTTAATATACATTACAATTAAAAAAAAAAAAAAGCAATTCCTTCTTAGAAATTGTTTGGCTGCATAGTTAGCTCTTTTCCATAAGCTGCTATTTATTACATTGTTCAAAACATTCTTAATCTGGAACTTGACAAAAAGAAAAAGGAACAGCGCAGGGACAACGTGATGAAGGATAAATGTTACTGGCAGATGCAGGAGCAGATGTCACAATTTAACCACTTTTTTTTTCCTTGTCTGCAAAGTATTTTGCATGGTAGACTGCCAATGAGCCTTCTGGCGAAATCTCGCTCTGCCTCCCTGATGCTGATAAGGTTATGTTCAGGTTGATAATAGATCTCCACTTTCCAAAACTCAGCTTAAAGAATATCTGTCATTGCTACTATATATTTTTCATCGGTACAATGAAAAGGATGACGTTTTCTAATATGCTCTATTTGCTCAAAAAGATATTGACTTGTATAAAAGCATAGTTTCAGCACCACAGACAGTTCATGCTGGAAAGTTCACCTGCCAGGTTAAGAGCTGTTTATACCATTTACTTTGAATGTGACTTTCAGCAGCTGTCACCATTTGTTCGGGGCCCATTCATCCTATTATAAATAGGGTGGATGTGAGCATAAAATGCCAAGATAATGTGGGTGAATGTGAGAAAGGTGAATTTGGCATAAAGATTCATTGACAAATTTGCCAGTAAATCCTTTTTTTAAATGGACCCCCAAGATTACTTCAGTATAGTGGAGAATTGCGTATATTTGGCTTGAGAGGGAAAAACACAACCAACCAGCCCTTTCATCATAGGGGCAGATTTGGGGGGAATAAGGCTGGCCATAGATGGATCTTTTTTGTTTTTTTGATCTAGCAAAAAAAAAAACAGATACACCCATCCACACAGTCAAAGTGGATAGTGGACTCCTCCCCGCTGCACTATTGAATTCTGGCTGCAGGACTCAAACACTGCCAGAACACACCGATCTGCGCTTCAGCCTTTTGGCTGTCCTAATCAAGCACAAATATACCGACAGTCCTGTTCGGGAAGTGTCGATCACTAGTTGAACGTCTGTTAAATGGGAACAGCCATAGATAGATCGAAATATGGCTGGTCCCTGCTGAACTGACTGAATTTTGGATCCATATATGGCCAGCTTTAGTATTAGTACCATGCAATTGGTGGGCATGGTAAAAGGTGGTACAGATGTGCACAAAGGAAAAACGTGTTTTGTTTTGCTTCTGATTCATTAGTAAAGTTAATAATTTTGTTTTGTAACATTCGTAATGTTAGAATGATTCATTTTCATAATACCTTTCATATATTCAGATTTGTTTCATATATTCATTGTTCCGAATCGATTCATAATTTGGGAATTTATTTCAGGGAAGATTGGCTGTATTCGTTTTATCATGTTAATTCCTTATTTCGGGATATTACTTATGCACTCTGAGTCATCTCTGCTAGTCCAACCCACAAAGAGAAATGGAATGAGCTGTAAGGTTGGTAAGGTTGTTACGCTATTTCAGATTCAGATACATCCAAATAACAAAAATTTGGTCTAACTTTAGATTCATAACTAAACGCATCTCACATGTCTAAAGGGTACACCTTTTCACATCTTCCAGCATCCGCGTTCTTTGCAGCTTTTATCATTTGTTTACATAGCGCCTCTAAAGGAATCTGGTGCTGGAAGACTTTCCTTGACTAGAGGCTGTGAGTCCAGGACTAAAAGAGGAGCAGGTAGCCATATAATGCCCAGTATGTGTCCCTGACTGCAAGTCCTGCTCTGAAGTCTCAGTAATGGGGAATCTCCATTCAGGGTCACTATCCCAGCATATATTATTAGTACTGGCTTGAGTTAGGCACATCCCTTCCCCCCTAGCTCAGCCCTCATCTGATTTATTCTGAGTCTTGGATGGAGTGCAGCCATCCATATGCAGAAGAATAACATTTTTCAACCAACAACTTTAAACACACCCAGTCAATGTCCGAAGATTGCTGGTTCCATTACTGTAGAAGTGGGGTTCTCAGCTATAAATTGGGATTTATAAAATCCACATTTGTAATTAAAAATGTTGTTAAAGCTGATATATACAGTCTGGGCACATGAGATACTTTTTACATGTATTTTAAATGCATTTTCCATGTGTTTAACATGCAATTTCCATATGTTTATTTGCATCCAGCAAGACTAGACCAAGGTTTTTCAACCAGGGTTCCACAGATGGAGATTGCTAGGGGTTCCTTGAGAAAAGAACAATTTTTGCTATCTTTAAAGGGGCTTTCCTGATCTCATGGATCTCATGGCAACACCGAGCAATTTCCAAGTACCACGTTTTTCCCCCAGTTCTTTTGTCCACATGCTCTAGCCCAGGATACCCTCTCCCAGAGGTGGAACTTCAAGTTAGTTTATCTTTTTCAACAACTGCTCTGATTCTCAGGTCATTATTGAAGATCATAGAGGAGAAAGTGTCGTCAATAATGGTTGCTCCTTTCTGGCCAAGGAGGCCATGGTTTTACCCCCTGTGTTACTTGGCGACATGTCCCCTAATCACATTTCCTCAAGCCCCAGACCAGCTCCTGCAGGACGGCCAGACTCATCCAAACTTGGCCCACCTGTCTTTGGCTGCATAGAATTTGAAAGGAATAGACTTCAAAACGTACACTTCGGAATCGGTGGTTTCCACCCTCCCTCCCTTCAGCCCGGAAGGTTTCTATGAAGTTCACATACCACTGAGTATGGCAAGTTTGAAGCCTTTACTTTCCAGCACAATTTCGGTCTCCTTCAGTAGTGAATCAGTTTATTTTTCTACAGGTGGGGCTTGACGCTGGATTAGGCTACAACACACTTAAAGTACATATATCAGCATTCTCTACCCTTACAGATACATCCTAGTCTAGGGAACTTCTGCTGATCCGATTTCTGATTTCTGATTTCTGATTCATCTTCCTATTCATCCATTTCTTCTTAAGTGGGATTTGTCATTAGTTTTAAAAAGGTTATTAAATTGACCCTTTTTACAGATTCAGAGTTTTCTCTACTGTGAAGTCAGTTTTTCTAACAGCCAAGTTTCAGATATTAGTGCCTTTTCCTGTAGTGTTGTATAGTGTAGAATTAAGGGCCAGTTCACACCATAGAAACGCAGATGCACGCTTTGTGCCTCCTTGAGGTCCCAGAAGAGGCTTGACTGTTCCCCCTAGAGTCATCTCAACCTGGATAATTAAAACAATTTAAGTGGCATATTCCTTGGTTGGACTTCACCCTCCTCTGGGGATTTGGACTCATTCCACCAGGGCAGTGGTGTAGCATTGGGGAGTAGGCGGGGCTTTCACCCCGGGAACAAAATTTAGAGGGGCGCTGTCCCCAGTGTGCTAGGTCCCATGGCTGTCCTTAGCGTGGGGCAAAAAGCCCCTTGTTATCATGGAGAGTCCAGGTTCATTGGAGGCAGGAGCCTGGCAGCAAACAGTGGCTTTCTTGGGGTGCAGGCAGCTGGCGATCTATCTCCACGTGTGAGTGAGTGGGCGGCCCTGCAGATGGAAGCCACAAGGAAGGTGATCAGTGAGGACAGATAAGCCTGAGAGCCCGGGACTCAGAAGAAGAGCTCCACTTCCTCCTCCTTGAACCCCCCAAAGGAAATGAGCAGCCGCGGGCACGGCATCTCCTTCACCTTCCAGAGCCTGGACTCTTCCAACTTCCTCTCTGCTTTAACATCACCAGTGAGGACAGGCTGACTGGGGGCCCAGAGGACAAGGGCAAGAGGCACAAGAAGGATCAAGAAGGAGACTGGCATGGTACTGGTCATCATACACAGACCTATCTGTGTATGATAAGCTAAGCAGGACAATAACTTCTCCGCAGGATGTAGAAACCTTGCAAAAATATCTGAACAAATTAATGGGGTGGGCAACTACATGACAAATGAGGTTTATTGTAGAAAAATGTAAAATAATGCATTTGGGTGGCAAAAATATGAATGCAATCTATACACAGGGGGGAGAACCTTTGGGGGAATCTAGGATGGAAAAGGACCTTGGGGTCATAGTAGATGATAGGTTCAGCAATGGCATGCAATGCTAAGCTGCTGCTTACAAAGCAAACAGAATATTGGCATGCATTAAAAAGGGGATCAACTCCAGAGATAAAACGATAATTCTCCCGCTCTATAAGACTCTGGTCTGGCCGCACCTAGAGTATGCTGTCCATTTCTGGGCACCAGTCCTCAGGAAGGATGTACTGGAAATGGAGCGAGTACAAAGAAGGGCAACTAAGCTAATAAAGGGTCTGGAGGATATTAGTTATGAGGAAAGGTTGCGAGCACTGAACTTATTCTCTCTGGAGAAGAGACGCTTGGGAGGGGATATGATTTCAATCTATAAATACCGTACTGGTGACCCCACAATAGGGATAAAACTTTTTTGCGGAAGGGAGTTTAACAAGACTCGTGACCACTCATTGAAATTAGAAGAAAAGAGGTTTAACCTTAAACTACATATAGAGTTCTTTACTGTAAGAGCGGCAAGGATGTGGAATTCCCTTCCACAGGCAGTGGTCTCAGCGGGGAGCATCGATAGTTTCAAAAAACTAATAGATAAGCACCTGAACGACCGCAACATACAGGGATATACAATGTAATACTGACATATAATCACACACATAGGTTGGACTTGATGAACTTGTGTCTTTTTTAAAACTCACCTACTATGTAACTATACTATGTAACTATCTGCAGACAGAGACTGGGACAATGGAGGAGAAGAGAGACTGCAGATAGGGACAGGGCTAGGGGTCTCTCTCTCTCATCTCCCCCCTTAATCCCCTGTCTCTCTCAGCCCCCCTCTGTCTCTCTCTCAGCCGCCCCTCTCTATCAGCCCCCCTCTCTCTGTCTCAGCCCCTTCCCCCTCTCAACCGCCTCTCTCTCTCTCTCTCTCAAATCCTCTCTCTCAGCCCCCTCTCTCTCTCACCCCCCTCTCTCAGCCCCTCTCTCTCTCACCCCCTCTCTCTCAGCCCCTCCCTCTCTCAGCCCCCTTTCTCTCACCCCACTGTCTCTCTCAGCCCCCTCTCTCTCAACCCCCTCTCTCTCTCTCAGCCCCGCTCTCTCTCTCTCAACCTCCCCCTCTCTCTCAACCCTCTTCCACTATGTTGCATTATTAAAAAAGGTTATCAGCATCTGCTGTCTGTGTGTTTTATTCCCTCCCTGAATTTGGACTAGTTAATTCCAGTGGTGTTGCTGTCATGATGCAGAGCCATGAAAATGGAAAATTGTTGACAATACTTGCCGTAATTTTCTTTTCCTGGCTTTGCCTCATGCCAGCAAATAGCCCTTCCTGGTCCATTGTTTTTCACCACAACACCTGCCTCTTATTCTTCTAGACAGGAATGTCCTACATGGGATCAAGGGGGTGGAGTTGACTAGTGCTGTTGCTGGCATAAGGCAGAGTCAGAAAAGGAACGATAAGTATTGTCAACAATTTTCCATTATATATACAGTATATATTTATATTTTTACATGGTTAACAAGCTGAACTTTTGTCTTTATTAAGATATGCAGTTTTGTAACTACGAATTCTGTGTATTGCCTTTAAACTGGGGTCTATCATTAATTTCAAATTTAAATCTAAGCTTCTGCATTTCTTCTGCCATTTTGTTCCATTCAAATAATTAAGGACAAATGTACAGAACACGTGAATAAAAGTAGTGTAAAAATAGAGTGGCTCTGGGTTATACAGTTAAACATTCCCTTTTATTTTGGTCTGCATCCGCTAAATTTGGTATTCAGGAGAATGAAAAGAACATTTTCCTAATTATCACTTCTGCTTTGTACCAATGTATTATTCCGGCTCCCTGAAAGACAGATACATTATTTATGGCAGCCAGGCATTTCCAGTACAGTCTCGTATTTCCACAGTTATCAATTTCTTAAACCCAACTTAAACTTTCCCTGACTTTTAATTCTGCTGTTCCCAGATAGAAAGATGCTTTGGGGGGTTTCAAGCATACTTTCCACTAACTACAATTTACTTATGCAAAGAAAATGATACTTGGAAATGAGAAGAAAGGAAAAGAAAACTGTTGAAATTATATTAAAGTGCAACATGTAGAATTCTGGGCTAATCTTATCTAATCCTAAAAAAGTTCTCTCCTCCCTATCCTCTCTAATGCCCCGATAGGATTTTCCTATGGAAAATGTGTGATAGGACCTTGTGGTCGGAAATTCCAACCGTGTGTAGGCTCCATTACACATTTTAAATAGGAATTTCCGTCACACAAAATTTGAGAGCTGGTTCTCAAATTTTCCGACAACAAAATCTGTTGTCGGAAATTCTGATCGTGTGTACACAATTCCGACGCACAAAGTGCCACGCATGCTCGGAATCAAGGAGAAGAGCAGCACTGGCTATTGAACTTAATTTTTCTCGACTCGTTGTACGTGTTGTACGTTACCGCATTCTTGACATTCTGAATTTCCGACCAACTTTGTGTGACCATGTGTAAGACTTGCAAGACAAGTTTGAGCCAACATCCGTCGGGAAAAAAAACATGGATTTTGTTGTCGGAAAATCCTATCGTGTGTACAGGGCATAACAGTGGTGCTAACTAACCTGTGAAAGAAAGATACTTTCCTATTTTCAGGCCACTTCAGTCCAGTAAAGTTCACCGGCTGCAGGGAAGAGCAGGGAAGGCTGACAACAGATAGGCCTTAGTAAACCTATGGGTGATGTCACTGTTCAGGCATTACTAGCCTTTGCCAAGCACCATCTCTGTTCCCTGCAGCTGCTGGAGAGGAGCTCATGTGACTGGACCGGAGCAGCTTGAAAATAGGTAAGTATACAGTTCTTTCTTCCACATGTTAGTTAGTTTAGGTGTTAGGAGGGGGGGGGAGCCCTTTTAAAATTAGTTAAGAGCAACCCAGAATTTTTCTTTGAAGGACAACTGTAGCTTTTTTCAAATTGTCCTTTAAGGCTTGTCCCCACCCACATTCGTGAAGCTCACCTGGAGCAATACTTACTTATCCCCCGTTAAGTCTTATTAATAGTCATGCGCATCACAGCTCAATTCAGCTGCATGTGTTTATTAGGTGTTATACTTTGTATCTACTGTATGTTATTTATCATTGTAACACTTATTTTTACAGAACCACAGGTAACAGAAGTGCTACATAGTAGATAAAAAATAATAATAATAACTTAAAAATCTTTCATTGGAGTGATTAAACTGAACGACGCGATTATGGGATTCACAATACAAGACAGGGAGTTCAAACTGGCAGCTTACGCAGATGATCTCCTATTTTTCTTAACAAATCCAACTACCATACCCAACCTAGTAAAAGAATTCACTCACTATGGCTATATCTCAAACTTGAAAATAAATTAAACAAAATCGGAGGCACTAAACATATCACTCCCAGACAAATTACTAACACTGACCAAATCCAACTCAAACTTTAGATGGGACACCAGAGCCATTAAATATTTAGGCACCTTGTTGACCCTGCAAATTCAAACCATTTTTGAACACAACTTCCCACCCCTCCTAAAAAGTTGTGCGGAAAACATCACAAAATTGCAATCAGGATGCTTTTTATGGTTTGGGCGAGCGGCAATAGTCAAAATGGTAATCTTGCCCAAACTTCTTTATTTGATGAGAACCTTACCCATTAAAATACCACCACATTTCTTTAGGGCACTCAACTCCATTCTACTGAAGTTCCTTTGGAACCAGCACAAACCCAGAGTAAAACTGGAATGGTTGACCAACCCTAAAGAGGCGGGAGGGATAGGTCTACCGAACTATTACTACTCCTCACATTTAGCCAGAATAATTCACTGGCATTGCGGGGTCAAGCGAAAGATTGGATAGCACTGGAGGAATCTCTCTGCGCAACCCCGCAGAAATTCTCCCCATGGATCCCGAGGTCCAACAACCCCATCAATATACGCATTCACCCCATCACAGGAAATACTTTAGAGATCCTACACTACATTGCCAACCGTAGATCCATTACTACTCCTTTTAGCCCCTTGACCCTTGACTCTACTAAAGGGCAACCCCGCTTTCCCCCCAGGCATAAATAATGCAATATTTCAACCTCTCTAATGCACCACCCCACTACTAGCAGGTGACTGCTACACCGGAGGTAAATTTAAAGAATTAAACTTGAGAACAACCTTCCGCAATTACGATGGTGGTCATACTTTCAACTAAGAAGCTACCTAGCTAAACAGAAACTGTCACGTACCTGGTGGCGGAGCCCAGAATGCAGGGAGTAGCCTCTCGTGTGCCTCTGGTTCAAGAACCCCTGATAGAGAAGACAGGAACTCCAGAGCACAGAGGGCCACAAGTGCTTGGCAAGTGGCAGATGTGGGGCTGGTCCGGACCTCTGGTGCAGCAGAAGAAGGGCTGGCAGGAACACTGGAACCATTGACTGAGCAGAGAAGTACCGTAGCTGGCAGGAACTCAGGAACAGCAGGTAGAAGACAGGTGTTCTGTAGTTCAACTGGAGCACTGGAACAACTGGTAGTAGGAGGATGAACCGGAACTCTGGCAGGAACACTGGAACAGCTGATAGAGCAGAGATGTAGTGTAGCTGGCAGGAACTCAGGAACAGCAGGTAGAAGGAAGGTGTTCTGTAGTTCAACTGGAGCACTGGAACAACTGGTAGTAGGAAGATGAACCAGAACTCTGGCAGGAACACTGGAACAGCTGATTGAGCAGAGGCTTAGTGTAGCTGGCAGGAACTCAGGAACAGCAGGTAGAAGGGAGGTGTTCTGTAGTTCAACTGGAACACTAGCGAGGTCAGACAGGCCGGGTCGATACTGGCGGGCAGAGCAGGTACCAGACAGAGGCAGAAGAGTATTTGGGCACGGACCGGGTCGGCAACAGACAGGCAGCAACAACCGTAGGATGAGGCAGGAGAATAGTCAGACAAGCCGAAGTCGGGGACTGGCAGCAAACAGGAGTAGTCAGGAGCGGACCGGGTAACAGGAATCAGGTAGACAGGTATACTGATAGCTTAGGGTCACAGGAAACGCTGTAGACCGGACAGCAAGAAAGCATGCTGACAGGCTCCTTTAAATAAGTCCACTGGCGCCAAACACTGTCACCGTGCACATCTGCGTGCTCCCACGCGCACCTGCACGCACCTGAGTACCGATCGTACGTGCCCGCTCGCACCACCACGTACCCGCGTACACACGTTCGTGCTAGCATGTCTCCGCATGCGTTCGTTCGCGCTAGCGTGCATCCGCACACGTCCACCGGCTCTTACAACTGTGCTAACAGGACGTCTTTCATGACAGAAACACACACAAGACTTTCACAGACCCCTAACTCACCTGAAATTGGTGTGTCACGAAGGCACCCCACTTGCCAAATCCACACCAATAACATATTCATGGCTACAACTCACCAAGATCACGGGAACAAATGGGCACAGGAGGAAATGGTCGGAGGAGCTACAGGAGGAGATACAGATAATCAATGGAGGTATGCTTGCATTTTAACACATAAATGTTCCAAAAGCATGAAAATACAGGAAACAGGCTACAAGTTGCTAACACATTGGTACAACACCCTGGACAAACTCCACAGATGGGATCCCCAAAAATCAGCACTTTTCTGGAGATGCCAAACAGAAAGAGGCACGCTACTCCACATTTGGTGGCAATGCCCATTGATCACACCCTACTGGAACAATATTAGAAAACTGATTAAAAAAAATACAGAAACTAAACTGAAACTGAATGCAGCTTGTTGCCTGTTACATATTACTAACTTCACTCTCAAAAAATACAAAAACTCACTATTCAAGCACCTCCTTAGTGCAGCCAAATCATTGATCCCAATATACTTGAGATCCGCCCGGGTGCCATCCATCGGAATGGCTAACTAAAGTTAGAGACATATGTGAAATGGAGGACACCATGGCACAAGACACTGGCAGAGCAGAAAGTTTCCAAAAAACCTGGCAACCTTGGTTTGCATTCCGTTACTCCCAGGACTATGAAGACGCCAAATCCATACATGAATCATAAAGCCTAGCATACATGAGCTTTTATAGGACTATGTAATAACTTCTTTTTATAATAACCTAGTGACCCTGAAAGCAAACATTGTCCCCACATCACCTATTTTACCTCACTTCCCCCCCACTCCACCCCACCCTCCCCTTTTCAAACAATACCAATTGCAGTATATGACGAGAAATTACACTAGCTTAAGGTCGATAACATTATGGGGGTTATTTACGAAAGGCAAATCCACTTTGCACTGCAAGTGCACTTGGAAGTGCAGTCGCTCTAAATCTAAGGGGAAGATCTGAAATGAGTGGAAGCTCTGCTGATTTTATCATCCAATTACGTGCAAGCTAAAATGCTGTTTTCTATTTTCCTTGCATGTCCCCTTTGGATCTACAGCGACTTTACTTCCAAGTGCACTTTCAGTGCACTTTTAAGTGCACTTGCAGTGCAAAGTGGATTTTCCTTTAGTAAATAACCCCCTATGTGTTTATTCTTCCACTAATATAATTTCCGGCAGATGCCAGAGGCGGAACCACAGTTCCGAGACATAATCCCAGAAAAGTTTAACAATCATTGAATGGTTTTAGCCTTACATACCAACTACCATATATATATATATATATATATATATATATATATATACTTGTAAATGTAACCTCTAATCCTACAAGTTTGTTGCCATGCTGTTTTAAATACATTATGCAGTTGTATCTGCGACTTGCGTATTGTGCACTTTATCTTTTTTCTTCTCAATAAAACCAAAGTGTTCAAAAAAATAATAATAAAAATAATAATGATAATAATAACATAATAGTAATAATAATAATAGAAACCCTAATCACCCAGTTTACAAGTTATGCCATATGGGTCTACAAACTCTTTAACTATCTGGAATTTATGGTGACTTTATAACTAAAACAACAAGATTTAGCAAAACTATTTAGACTGCAATGGACATTTGTCTATAATGATATATAAACAATTAAACTAATAATAACCAACCAAACAAATACTTCCTTGAAGTTGTCCCAATTTTAAGACCATTTATTGCACAAAAATTTGCATAAAAAACTATAGTATAACAAACCCCCATTAAAATCCCTCTCACCACTTCTCCCAGGGAGAGCTCTCTTATATATGATTTCAACAGTGCTATCACTCCCAGAGTGCAGAATGCAGAGTGGATATGGACTTTTGTTCTAAGGAATGCATACAGTGATATACTGTATATGTTGAAAAAATCTCTATGATGGAATCTGATATGGCAATGACTGCTCTGTGGCACACAGCGATCTAGCAGAGACTTACAGTATAGTATCATCTTGATTAATATATCATGTCTGGGTTACCATCTTTTCATCAAGGGGGGGAGAATCCTTTAAAACATACTATATATAAAGATTTGTGATTTTTTTTTTTTTTTTTTAGCCCAAAGGTTCACACAATATAATATGATGGACATTGGCATTACAAATTCAAAGACGAGTGATTAGCCTTATTGCAGCTGCATACAATTTTTTTAATTCAAGTTTCTCCTGGTTCTTTATTGTACCTCTGGAGGGAGGTATTTTCATGTGTACATATTTTCTATGTGCGTATGGCATCATGATGTACATAGTTACATAGTTACATTGTAGGTGAGGTCGAAAAAAGACACAAGTCCATCAAGTCCAACCTATGTGAGATTACATGTCAGTATTACCTTGTATATCCCTTTATGTTGTGGTCGGTCATAAGCTCTTCACTGTGTGGGTTCTTTCTTTTCTAGGCTTTTCCATCCATAAATGGTTTTAAAATGGGAGCATGGCTGTTGAAGTATTGATTATTAGTTTGATGAGCTATGCGCTCCAGCAGGCACGTGCAACTTTGAGCCACTTCTTCCATTTGGACGGACTGGATGAATTGACGGCATGCTCACTTATGGGTCTCTCTATCCAACGTATCTACGTCTGACCGGTTGTCTAGCGTTAAGCTGCCACTCAAACAACTGAGTCGATGAAGCAACACGAGTTTACACAGAGGACCCACCAAACAAGCTGATCACAGCATCCATGAAAGGAAGACGGTCTATATGCCATCCTTATCTCAGTTAAATCCATGGAGTGGTGAGAGTCTCTGGGCAACATCTTCTTATCCTGCCCTAATTATACTCTCTTGTTGGGCTCTCAGCATGTCATACCATTATCATACTGATCTGTGAAGTATATCAAGGCATTCTGAGTATACCAATACTGATATCCATTTTTACAGAGGATTGGACTGAGTTACCTATGTGTACTGAGAGAGATAAATTCTCCCGTTTTCATTCCAGCATGAACATTGGCTAATCTATTCCTCAGTTTATATGCTATACGCTGACATGATGATGAAATTCGGTTAACCAGTCTAAGATTACCTATATTAGTGCTTTTCCATCATAAGTGACTTATATATCTGTTCACCTGAATCTATACAACCACTGCACAAGTCCTGTATAGGACATGCTAGGTGCAGATTGTACAACCAAACAAAAGTCATCCTAGCAATTCCAGTCCTTCCTTATTGGATACGCATGAGTGTGTGTGTGGGGTGTGTTTAGTCTGGCTCCATATTGTGATAACTTTGTCAATTTTTGATTGTAATTTTAACTAGGTGCACTGAGGAGGTTGGTCTCACTAGTATGATGTCATTATACCCCTAGTGGAATAATCTTATGGTTTTTCAATAAAGTTTTTTCTTATTTTTGATACACTGTGGTTGATCCTATTAATGGCTATTCTTTTGGAGACATCTCTTTGTCATATCCTTATCGTTCATATAGTGAATCCTTATAGCCTTTAAGGTATCCTGTCCATTGGACGAATCCGTGATAATTAAGTAAATATCATAAATTCATGATTTTGGTTCCTCTCTGCTATCTGCTCAAAATTTTAGTACGTTGCAGTAAAATTCCTGAGCATCGAATTCCACTCTCACCTTTGGGTGTATACTCTGTCTCCCCGTGAGTCTTCACAAAGTCATTTTATACAAATGTCCATAGCTAAAGGATGTTTTATACGAAAACAGTTTTTTATCACATCTTAATCTCAATGTCAGACATAACCCAGGGACATCTTTCGAACCCAGAATGATCAGCAAATGGATTTAAGATTCATTTGTTCGTGCTGGATTAAAGTCAAAATATTTCAATTCTGCCCACGAATGATACCAAGATAATGCTACATAATGTGAATTACATTACATTTTCTGTATTAACCACTTCACCCCCGGAAGAATTGGCCCCTTAATGACCAGAGCACTTTTTACAATTTGGCACTGC
The DNA here is from genome assembly GCF_042186555.1 of Aquarana catesbeiana. Classification (NCBI taxonomy): domain Eukaryota; kingdom Metazoa; phylum Chordata; class Amphibia; order Anura; family Ranidae; genus Aquarana; species Aquarana catesbeiana. Next base: position 81,874,460 of record NC_133327.1, on the reverse strand, counting down.
GCTGTTTTAACTGGTAATTGCGCAGAATGAAGGCAATGTGAGTGATTGTTGGGAAAGCAAGTGGGAAGTGAAAAAACAATGACTATGTGTGTGAGGTGCAATTGAAATGACGTGTATATGATGTTGCGGAGTATTTAAATCTGATCTAATGAAATCTAGCACAATACTAATAAAGAAGTTATTGCTTGTTCCTACGGTTTGGGAGAAAGGTCTGGCCATCCAAAAAGAGATTTTAGGGTATCACAGTCGGATCAACCCTTATTCCAAGGATTAAATAGCACCCTTAATTACAAGGGCACTAATGAAAATAGCTACAGGTGTCGTGTGTTCCGCCCACCACCCCCGGCAGCGCAGAGAGAGACTATGGCTGCCAATTGACGCGCCTCGTGTGGCTCCCTCGGCGTTCCTGCAGGCACAGCCCTGACCGCTGTCGTCACCTCCGCCGTAAAGTACGTGACGTCACAACGCCGCACATGCACACGGGCTTATACATCTTGACCTCATATCTGGCACGCTTGCTGGGAATATATTGTTTGATAGACAAGCGGCCAGAAAATTTAATCAGGGACTCATCAACGTAGACAACTTGATTGGGAGTAAACAAGGCTGCAAACTGTTGGTTAAAGTAGTTTATGAGGGGCCAAATTTTGTAGAGCCGATCTAATCCAGTGTCACCTGGAGGACGACAGTATTTATTGTCGTTGAAGTACATAAATCCCAAGATATGCTCGTATCGTGTCCTGGTCATGCAAGCAGAGAACACGGGCATATGACGAATTGGGTCAGTGGACCAATATGACTGCTCACTTTTAAATTACTTTTTTTAGTTATGCCCATGAGGAGGGATAGGCCCAGGAAGGTCTTAAATTTGGAAACCGTAATAGGTTTCCAATCTCTGGCAAGGGCCAACTGGGGATTAGCGGGGATGAATTGACCAGCATACAAATTGTTTTGGTCCACAATAGATCTATAGAGATAAACAGCGAACAAAAATCAAGTGACGTAATATCAACTGTTTCCACATGAATTCTGGGTAGACCAGTGAATGGGGGAAGTATAGGCACTGCAGAAGTGGTGGGCTCCCAATTCAGATTGGCAAAAGCAGCAGGAAGGGCACTATGGGCTCGATGGGCCGTGTTTGTCTTCTTGGTGGCTGTGGGACACTACTTGTGCTAGCCACCGCACCAGCTTAAACTGCACTCATGTCACCATGTGTTACTGCACTGCCAGATGTACCACCAAGATGCACTAGGCCACTGGTTCTTGCCAGTTCACCAGAAGGATGAGCAGCACTAGTACTGGCTCTCTGCTCCATACGAGAGCCCTGCGGTTCTTGCACTTCAACAACAGCAGAAGAACGGGGTTGGGTACACCTGACCTTGGCAGGGATCACTACTCTGTTGTCAGAGCTATCTGTCAGGGTGCCGCTGCTGTCTACCGTTCGTATTCTGAGCCTGAAACTGACAGATAGGTGACTTCCCCTTCACTCTCATCTGTCATGCTCAGAAACATGTAGGCCTCTTCACTATTGTACCTTCGATTGGACATTGTGGCCTCTAAATTTACTGGTACAACTAGTGAAACTCACAGGAAAAAAGAGCACCTGATTGTCAGCGACTGCTTCAAACGCTACCAAAGAAACTGTTAGTATTAGCAGGGATCAGGCCTGACTCTCCGAACACTGCAGTTATGTGTTTTGTAAGTGACAGTGATCGATTTATACTGCACTTGGGTGGGCTGGGCTGGGCGCAGGTGCTAGCAGGTATCTAGGCTGATCCCGCTAATGCTGCGTTTTTGGGAACCCTAAACTACTGGAGACGCTAATATAGTTCTGATCAGATCAAATATATTGATCCGTTCAGACACTATACTACTAAGGAAGGTGTATAGTGCGTGCATGGGTGTTAGAGCTACTGGCACTAATCTGATGCTGCCTGGGGCGACGCAGGCCCTAACTGACTCTCAAACCTAACTGATGTCAGCCACCGGGCGATTAGGGGGTTATACTTTTATTCAGCAATATGGCAAGGTAGCAAACTGGCTAACTACACACTGACAGGGGGTGAGCAAGGGGTTAAACCTTTATTAGGCGGGTTTAGGGGGGTCCCTAGACCTATCTGGGCCTACTACTAAGTACCCTAATGCTGATTAATGTCACAAATGACAGCAGTACAGTGGACAAAGAAAAATATGAAAACTGCACTGGGTGACACTGTGACAGGGAGTAAAGGGGTTAACTGGGGGGGTGATTGGGGGGTGATCAGGGGTGAAAAGTGTGCCTATGTGTAAAAGAATTCCAGAGAGGGTGATGACATCACTGTCACAGGTTCTGGCGAATGGGATACTGTTTACACTTACAGGCAGGGGACAGTCTCCCATTCACCAGAACCGATCACCAGGTCCAGGCCAGAAATCATTGGCCTGTGCCTGGAGACTGATTGGTTCTGAAACTAATCTGATCGTCACGGGTACGCACGTGTGCGCTTCCTAAGCTGTCATGCACCCGATGTACAGCTACGATGCCTCGCCCAAGAGAGCCAACCTGCCGCAGCATAACTGTGGAGGCTGGTCCAGAACCGGTTAAAGGTTATTTACTTTAATCCAGACATCCCCAGCTTTTGTCAGTTACTAAGCCACACTCCAGGATGTACAAGTAGCATTAAGACACTACGGGGCTGATGCACTAAAACTAAAAAAAAAAGGAAATGTGCACAAAATTTTAGTTTTTGGTAATAGCCAGAAATTTGGTTTCACCTTCAATTTTTTGGAAAGATTAAATAAGACTCTAATGGGTAACATCTTCAATTACATGATTACTGTATTTCTTTTTTTTTTATTTTTTATATTTTTTATATTTTTTTATTTTTATTTGTGAAAAAATGGCAGTGTTCAGAGGGGTTAGACATGAAAAAAATTGTGTATGTTTGTGTTTTTCCTTAAATTTGACTTTCAAACCATCTCTGCTTTTTCTCCCCAGTATTAAAAGTTTTTTGACTTACACCTGCTTTTTAACATTCCTATTTTTTTTTAATCTTTCTTAACCATGTTAAGTCATCACAGGGCTCAAATCCTTCTCTCTCCTTTGGCAGCCAGTGTTGGCAGGGTGCACTATTTGACTTCCAGGCAAATGCGTGGCCAGTCAGACTAAAACTGCTATCACCCCTCTGGCTGCCTGAATAGAGTGGCCTGGCTCATGGGAGTTCCTATCTTATTGACTGGCAGCTGGATGAGTGGTGGTTATTCCTGTTATGCTGAGATGGGGCAGAGCTTTGCCAAGCTGGGATGGTCCTGGGTGTGGAGATGAAGAGTGGACCCATACAATTCACTCCATTTGTGTCTGCCTCCCACAGGAAGTGTTGATGTGATGATGATAGCGTTATTTGTGGATTGAACTCCAAGGGGCAATAAAGCAGGCAGCAGTGGTCAGTTTTTTTAAAGTGTAACCAGTAGCTTCCTAATTGACACAAGGAAAACTTTGCAGGAAATTTGGCAACACTGGAATGCAGGATAAGCGTAAAAAGTATGCACCCGTGTAATGCAAGCACTACTCTATACAACTGTGTGATTTTAATTGTGTCTGGAGTTCAGTTTTACATCTTTTTTGCATCTATATCTATAACAATAAGTTATCTTTATTGTACTTTATTGGAAATATATTCATACACCATGGGTTATAGGCATGTACCTTCAGGTAATTTGACACATATGCTGCCTATGTTGTGTATGGAATTTGCAGGTAAGTCAAAATAACTCTTTTTTCACACACTGGGGTTGATTTACTAAAACTCGAGAGTGCAAAATCTGGTGCTGCCCTGCATGGCAGCCAATCGACTTGTTTAATTAAGCTAACTTCAGCTTGTTCAAATAAGCTTTGACAAAAAAAATGAAAGCTAAATGGTTTTTATGCAGAGCTGCAGAGTTTTAGTAAATCAACCCGACTATCTCCCAACTCCAGAGAGTATTTAAAGGGTGAAATAACCAAGACCCCTTAAATTGTAAATAGTGTAGGAAAGTATTAGAACTTGTAACATTTTTAATATGATGTCTGTGACTTCATTTGGAAGATTCTTCTTCCCTTTTTTGTACCTGTGACACCAGGACAAAAATTGTGGGGAAAGGAGGTCACTTTGAAAGGAAATCAATAATAGGTAGCAGTAAAAACAACTTCACAATATTTATCAAAATCTCAAGCCATTGCATCAAAAAATAAAATGAAACAACATTCAGACTGTAAACATCTCATTTAGCCATTTATCATTTCAGATATAATGAGAAAAAGTAATGCAAAAAATTCAGTTGTGGGTTACAAAAATTGTGTAAACATGTCCTGAAAGCCTTGGCATATAGTAGAGTTGTGAATAATATTGGTCTTTCCAGGACCATAAGAGTTCCAATGCCTATGGTTTGGTCTGTATTCTGAATAATGATAATGAATAATGAATAATGCGTCCCCAGTCATCAAGCATAATTACATATTTGAAGCACATAACTCTGTACGGTAGATTTAAAGAGAGGTCATAAGCCAAAGGTCATCAACAGCTGGGCAGTAAGGTACCAAATAAAAAGGCAGGAACAGCATCAGGATACATGTCAAGGTCAGCAACAGGCAGTCAGCAAGGTACAGAAACATAAGACAGAGGCAGTGTCAGGATACAGGCCAAGGTCAGGTAACAGTTGGGCTGCAAGGCACTGAATCAGAAAACAGGAAGCAGAATCCAAAACACAAGCCAAGGTCACTAATGGCAGACAAGCATCCAGATATAGGTCAAAGGTAGAAAGAAAATAGAAAAAAGAGGGCTCACCAGCCTTATGCATTATCCTTTGACATGTTTATTAAAATAAAGAATAAAAACTACTCACAAGCATATAAAAGGAACCGCAATATGAAAGCCTTTAACTTGTGGCAATCCATCTAGTGATAGCAGTCTCCAGATGACAGAAGAGAGGACGTACGAACCACTGCTGGCTGATGCGTTTCGAAGAGATACCTTCTTCCTCAGAGCCTACAGGCACTATGTTTTACAATTCAACAAGCAAAATACAGTATTACTGCACAGAATTAGCTTGCGGTTTATTAAACATTAGATCTCATATGCCAATGCTCTTGAGGAGAGCCTACCTACTTTGTTGTTATTTCCTTATACATTTGGGTAAATGCTTGTTACAAATGTAATTGTTTGCAAATTTGAAGTTGCTTTATGCTTCAAAACAAAAAGAATGTTAAAACTACATGTAGCCATGCCCCCCATAGGGGTTGCTGTATGTAGTGGTTCACCTGTCACCCTGCCCAGCCAGACAGCCATCTCTCAGTCACTCAGAGACATAGAACAGTCCATAGCTTTGTTTTGTTTTTTATTGAGGGGATTAAACTTGGATAGGAAATTGGGAATTATGGGATGCCTAGGAATGTTCAGTGCAAACTTGCTTGGGACTTCTATATACACTCCAGTTTATACACTCCAATCTTCTCTCAAGCACAAACACTTGCTGCACACTGTTACTCCACCAGTACTTTCCTTGCTGCAGACTTTTCCTCCTCCAGACTAGCTAGCACCGCATGGGTAGGCCTGACACTGCTTCAGCCAGGCCTCAATGAGCTGCCTTTTGCTGGCAGGGACCTTGGGCCTCTGTGATGTAGAAATAGTTCAGGTGCTAGCTATCCTATATTCAGCTACCACTCCCAGATAACTCTCTTCAGGCCCTGCCAGCCAGCCTGGCTGCAATGACCTCTCTCCACTGCCCTTCCCACGGTCCTTTCTTCTGGTTCTGCACCCATCTCAAATTGCCATCTCCCAGTTCTCTCAGGCATGCCTCCCCAGTCCTCCCGACTGTGTTCACTCACCAGCCCTCCTTCCCGCGACCAGTTTTCCTCCCTGGAGACTCTTAGAAGTTTTCTCTCCCATTGTCCTCTACCTGCTCTCTCATGTGCCTCCAGGATCTAGTCACTCCTCCTAAATGCACCCAAGCCCCAGCCCTGGGTCACCCCCCCACAGACTGGGGAGCTCCACCAGGCTGGGCCCCGACAGCCTCCACACTCTCTCACTCCAGCTCTTCCACCTGACAACTCCTCCCCAGCTGGGCTGACCCCAGGTATTTAAGGAGGCCTGCCCCCTGTCAATCCAAGTTGGGGATTGAACAAGGCCCCTTAGAATACCCCAGGCAGCTCCACTTCTCCTCTCCTCCTCCCCTTCTAGCACCTTCTAGAAAGTAGAGGGAGGGGACAGTGATGCTGCCTGTAAATCACTAGCTGCTGCCCTGAGCCACTCCCAGCCCAGAATGAAAACAAACAGGCCTAGCCACCAGCTAGTCCTGCCTAAATTTTCATACTCTGCCAGAAAATACTCACTCCAGCACCTAACTAATGGGTGCTACATACATAAAGAATTGCAAACAGTTATATTAAATGTGTCTGATCTTGCAAGGTAGATATTGAATAACGTGAATAATAATAATAAATTATCTACTGATAACAGACTGCAACAGACTTCTCATCAAGGTGTGCAAAATAAAGCAAATAAAAATAATATTCTTATGTCTTATCATAATCCAACATTAAAATAATAACCCCAATAAAAAAATACCCCTACTGGGTATTTTAGCCAAAAAAGTGCTGCAAATAATGTAAAATTGTGCAAAAGTGTGCAAATAAACAAACATAGTTTAAACATTAATCAATACAGTGATAGGTGAAAAAACAATCCAATTTAGTGAATTTATTTGTATATAATAGTGTAAATTAAAGAACAAAATCAGTGTGTCCGGTGATACCCATTGTGCAAATGTCATCAAATTCTCCAGTGATGTGATTAGTCTCCCTTGCACCTTATTCCACACTGTGTGTGCTAGCTGCTCCACTAATTCCCTAGACCAGAAGGTCCAAAAGCATTTAGGGTGTAAGCAATTCCTCTCCATGGGTGGCTATATCATATCCTTTCCTCCAATCAGCAATACAATGGTTCGTTCGTCTGTCAACACTCTCTCCCACTATCCACTCTCCTCTCTTCTCCTCCAGTGGGTGATATGGTTAGACAAGAAAGCAAACCCTCATTGCGTAGTATTCAAATTAAAAAGTATTATATAAAATGTAGTAACTCACATTTAAAATTGATTACAACAACATCAGAAACCATGAACTTCTGGGATCGGCCAAAAGTGATGTACCCAACTCCTTCCAGACTAGTTGCATTACAGCCCACGTGACTTAATTAGGGATGGAGTTGGGTGGGTATCGAACTTCTATTTATATTACCAGCAATTTTGCCGTTATTAATGACAGCTGGTATCCTAACTTGCCAGTCCCACATAATATCTATACCTACTTGTTACAAATGTAATTTTATCATAACAGGGATTATGGATTACGTGTAGAGTTTGAGAGCCGGCGATGTATGAAAAGGGCAGCTTTTGGTCAAGAAGCCAGAATTCAAAATTCATATGCCAGAAAGTATTCAGACCCCCTTAAATTTTTCACTCTTTGTTATATTGCAGCCATTTGCTAAAATCATTTAAGTTCATTTGTTTTTCCTCATTAATGTACACACAGCACCCCCTATTGACAGAAAAACACAGAATTGCTGACATTTTTGCAGATTTATTAAAAAAGAACATGGTCCTAAGTATTCAGACCCTTTGCTCAGTATTTAGTAGAAGCACCCTTTTGATCTAATACAGCCATGAGTCTTTTTGGGAAAGATGCAACAAGTTTTTCACACCTGGATTTGAGGATCCTCTGCCATTGCTCCTTGCAGATCCTCTCCAGTTCTGTCAGGTTGGATGGTAAACGTTGGTGGACAGCCATTTTTAGGTCTCTCCAGAGATGCTTAATTGGGTTTAAGTCAGGGCTCTGGCTGGGCCATTCAAGAACAGTCACAGAGTTGTTTTGAAGCCACTCCTTCGTTATTTTAGCTGTGTGCTTAGGGTCATTGTCTTGTTGGAATGTAAACCTTCGGCCCAGTCTGAGGTCCTGAGCACTCTGGAGAAGATTTTCGTCCAGGATATCCCTATACATGGCCGCATTCAACTTTCCCTTGATTAAAACCAGTTCTCCTGTCCCTGCAGCTGAAAAATACCCCCACAGCATGATGCTGCCACCACCATGCTTCACTGTTGGGACTGTATTGGACAGGTGATGAGCAGTGCCTGGTTTTTTCCACACATACCGCTTAGAGTTAAGGCCAAAAAGTTCTATCTTGGTCTCATCAGACCAGAGAATCTTATTTCTCACAATCTTGGAGTCCTTCAGGTGTTTTTTTTAGCAAACTCCATGCAGGCTTTCATGTGTCTTGCACTGAGGAGAGGCTTCCGTCGGGCCACTCTGCCATAAAGCCCCGACTGGTGGAGGGCTGCAGTGATGGTTGACAACTTTCTCCCATCTTCCGACTGCATCTCTGGAGCTCAGCCACAGTGATCTTTGGGTTCTTATTTACCTCTCTCACCAAGGCTCTTCTCCTCTGATAGCGCAGTTTGGCCAGACGGCCAGCTCTAGGAAGGGTTCTGGTCGTCCCAAACATCATCCATTTAAGGATTATGGAGGCCATTGTGCTATTAGGAACCTTAAGTGCAACAGAAATTTTTTTGTAACCTTGGCCAGATCTGTGCCTTGCCACAATTCTGTCTCTGAGCTCTTCAGGCAGTTCTTTTAACCTCAAGTCAATTTTCATTTGCTCTGACGTGCACTGTGAGCTGTAAGGTCCTATATAGACAGGTGTGTGGCTTTCCTAAGCAAGTCCAATCAGTATAATCAAACACAGCTGGACTCAAATGAAGGTGTAGAACCATCTCAAGGATGATCAGAAGAAATGGACAGCACCTGAGTTAAATATATAAGTGTCACAGCAAAGGGTCTGAATACTTAGGACCATGTGATATTTCTTTTTTAATAAATCTGCAAAAATGTCAGCAATTCTGTGTTTTTCTGTCAATATGGGGTGCTGTGTGTACATTAATGAGGAAAAAAAATGAACTTAAATGATTTTAGCAAATGGCTGCAATATAACAAAGACTGAAAAATTTAAGGGGGTCTACTAAGGGGGAATACTTTCTGTCCCCACTGTATATTCCTTCTAAATGTTTTTTATGACAAACTGTTATGAGTCTCTGGCTTACAGACGGTTTACAACCGCTATCAGAACTGATGCCGAGGCTGTGCAGAATCTGGCTATGAAGGATTAGCCAGGCTTGAGCTTGAGCTGTTTGAATTTATGATGCTCTGCTTATGTCTGAAATTGACTGTTCAATCTGATTGTTTTGTGACTGAATTTTATTTTTTTAGGGCAATGCCATTGTGTTCAGTATGTTACCCCATTGTCCCCACTTAGTTTGGGGTTCATCAGACCTCATTATCACCACAAGGAGCAATAGTTATACTTTGATCCTAAAACATTATATAGTTGGGTGCCATAAACGGAATAATTGGCTTGGACTGTTGGGGGTTGATTTACTAAAACTTTAGAGGGCATCTGTGCATGGCAGCCAATCAGCAGCTTCTAACTTCAGCTTTTTCAATTAAGCTTTGACAAAAAAACCTGGAAGCTCTCTCCGGTAAATCAACCCCTTAGGGTTCAGTTGTTGAAGTATTTTCCCCATTTACTTCTTCAAGCCCCTGAAAAAGAGAAATCCTTAGGTAATCTCTCTGTGTTTTTTTTTATTACCCCTTTGATGCTAAACATGTATGTCATTGGTAAACTATAGTATTTTTTGCATATACAATGCTGTGAAAAAGTATTTGCCCCCTTTCCGATTTTTTTTTTTTTTTTGCATATTTGTCACACTTAAATGACTCAGTTCATCAAACAAATTGTATTATTGCACAAAGATAAACCAAGTAAATACAAAATGCAGTTTTAAAATGATAGTTTCATTTATTAAGGCAAAAAAGCTGTCCAAACCTGCCTGGTTTTATGTGAAAAAGTAATTGCCCCCTAAACGTAAAAACTGGTTGTGCCACCCTTGGTGGCAACAACTGCAATCAAGCGTTTGCGATAACTGGCAATGAGTCTTTCACATTGCTCTGGAGAAATTTTGGCCCATTCTTCTTTGCAGAATTGTTTTAATTCAGCCACATTGGAGGGATTTCCAGCATGAACGGCCTGTGTAAGGTCATGATACAGCATCTCAATTGGCTTTAAGTCTGGGCTTTGACTAGGCCACTCCAAAACCTAAATTTTGCTTTGTTTGAAGCATTTGGGGGTGGACTTGCTGTTGTGTTTCGGATCATTGTCCTGCTGCATAATCCAAGTGCACTTGAGCTTGAGGTCACAAACTAATGGCCGGACATTCTCCTTTAGGATTTTCTGGTAGAGCTCAGAATTCATGGTTCCATCAATTATGGTAATTTGTTTGATGATCTGAATCATTTAAGTGTGAGAAATATACAAAAAAAAAAAAAATCAGGAAGGAGGCAAATACTTTTTAACAGCACTGTATTGTGCAGAATTATATTGTATGTACAAAACAATTCTGGTTTAATGAAGACTCTAAATGAAGAACTCCAAATACATTTTAAGTATAAAAAAAAATATTGATGGTTTTAAAAGTTTGTTCTGCTCAGCAAATTTTGCAATGCTACAAATAAACAGCTTTTGAATAATTAGAGAAATGAGGATGGAGAACATTGAGGAGACAACACACAGAATTTTATTGTACGTGCAATAGAATTTTCTGGTTTAATAGAGACCCTAAATGAAGGATTCTAAATACAGTTTAGGTATAAATAATGTGCTGACGGTCCTAAATGTGTGTTCTACTCAACATCTTCACATTGCTGCAAATAAACAGATATTGAATAATTAAAGAAATTGGGATTGAAAAGACATCACAAGCAGTAAACTAAACTACAGTCAGACAAAAGGCTTTTCGCTGCAATGAGGTCAGACAAGCTGCTGCAAATTAGTCAGCCCTAGGAAGGCAGGCTCTGTGCTGTGCTGCTGGCAAGAATGATTGGTTGAATTAGTTGTTGATGTAAAGATCAGACTGCATTACACAGACACAGGGAGCTATCCAGCTGCTGATCTCGCTAACCACTGAACTTGCTGCTGGCACATCACACAGTAGAGCTCCTCTCAGTCTAAATAACAACATTGTCATTCATTGCTAGGGAGGATCTACAGTCAGGATTCTGTGTAGACATTTTAAATCATATTTGCAAATACAGTACTATGTTTCTGTATACTTCCATAACCTGTTATCTATTCTATGTAACGTTCTGACCCTTAAAAAATGCAGTGCTAAACCATCAGCCCTGGAAGCAAAGTTCAGACCTTAGTTGCCTAATAACTAAAATAAAAAACACTTTTCATTTAAGGCTGGGTTTACACTGGAGTTTGCAGTGGCTCACATCAGGAGTCCGGTGCGTCTCCATTCACCATTTTGGGCTGAATTTGGACCTGAAATGGACCAAAAGATGCACAGGACTGTGCAATTCACTCTGGATCCACTGCGGAGATGTGTGAACCGGCTCCATAGAGAGCCGGTCACAATCTCCTGCTATGCGAATTGGATGCGGTAAAATCCACATCCAATTCGCATAAGTCCCCGCATCCAATTCGCATAAGTGTGAACCCAGCCTTAAGCCCTGTTCCAGCCAAAACCATTTTTTCCAAAGTTTTATACAAAGCAGAGAAAAGTTAGAGCCTTGTGTCAGATTCTAAATGCTAGGCATGCAAGGAGCAAAGGACCTGACATTTAGGGGAGGGCTGGCAGCCTTACGCCTGGCAGGCAAGTCCAGTCAAGTGGCCCATTGAACAACCTAATCAGATCTCCCAGGTTTATACTGTGACCTGTAGTCCTTCACTAGTTGAAGGGCCAGGGGTATACAACCTCAGCTCTGAGGGGTTTAAGCTGGGACAGTGGGACCTGTAGTCCTTCACTAGTTCTGGGGTGGTTCTGAGGGGTTCACGCTGGGACCTGTAATCCTTCACTACTTGGGGGTCACATTCCCAAAAGTAAAGGACTACAAGTTAGAGCATGAACCCTGGCTGAGAACTAAGGATGTGACCTCCTCCTCTGCTGCCAGCTCATGCTCCCATTACACACATGCTACACATGACACATATGTTCTAATTCTTTCACTGCTCCTCACCTCACCTCAGGCAGGTTGACTCTGGAGAGGTGCTCCTGGCAGTCAGTGACAGTTCCCTTTCCTCAGGCTCATGCTGCCGCACAGGAGAAGATGGAGGGAGGAGATGGGTGGAGCCAAACAGTAATAGGCACGGAGGATGAGGAAGATCCTCCTCCACTCTGAATGCTGGGGCCTCGACCTCGCTTTCCTCCTTGGGACCGTGATGTCACTGGTTGCTAGATGCCAGGTGGCAGGTGATCCTAGCAAACAGTGCAGTTGATAAAGGCCAGTGATGGAACAAACTGGTCTCGGTTGCCAGGATCACTCTGTAAGTAAAGCGGAGCTGCTGCTGCAGAAGCCTTTTCTGGGGGCATCAGATTGGCCTGGGGGAAATTGCCACTCTGTCCCCTGGCCCAGTCTGCCCCTGCTGACTCTTTGCAGAGTCTTTATAAAACTTTGTTTACAGTTGCTTTATAAAGAGACAACACGTTTCAAAGATTCCTCCTTCATCAGGACTTGGTATTTTCAAAAATATGTATGCTGGACTTGTATGATAGGAATATTCCTGAAGGAAAATTTTGCTTTAATGACATCTCATGTGCTCTTTCCTGCACAGAATCTAAATGCAATGTTGGAATCTTTCAATCTCAAAGTGCAGCATACCTCTTTTTTAGAGATACTGAGCCCTAATGAAGGCAGACCCTTTGAATCCCCAAAACATGTTGTCTTTTTACAAATCAAGACTATAAATATAGTATTAACTAGAATATCACCCTTGTGGTTGGTGTATAATTAGACAAATATATGTAGTATATATAAATATATATAGTATATAACATCCAATACTCAAACCGGTCCTTAAAGGCAACAGATGCTGCACACCTGAATGTCTGGATAAACAACATAAAATAATTATATATAAAAAGGGTACACTGTCGCTTTAAAAATGTTGTGAAATACAAATTAAATCATGAATGATGTGAAGCACAATATAAAGTGCCTTGAAAAGGTATTCATACCCCTTGAAATTTTCCACATTTTGTCATGTTACAACCAAAAACGTAAATGTATTTCATTGGTATTTTATGTGATAGATCAACACAAAGTGGCACATAATCGTGAAATGTAAGGAAAATGATAAATGGTTTTCAATTTTTAAAAAAAAACAAATATGTGAAAAGTGTGGCATGTGGCGTGGATTTGTATTCAGCCCCCCTGAGTTAATACTTTGTAGAACCACATTTCGCTGCAATTATAGCTGCAAGTCTTTTTGGGGATGTCTCTACCAGCTTTGCATAGCTAGAGGGTAAAATTGTTGCCCATTCTTCTTTGCAAAATAGCTCAAGCTCTGTCAGATTGGATGGAGAGCGTCTATGAACAGCAATTTTCAAGTCTTAGGAAAAGAAGAAATGGCTGCACATCGTGAAGTTCCAATTGCCGTTTATTGGTAAGACACCAAAATCACACCATGGGGCACCAACAAAGGTCCTGGTAAATGCGTTTCACACAATGACGTTGTGCTTGATCATTACAAAGACAAATCCAACTGGTATATCTTATATAGATCCACCCCCTATCTTCACAGGTGTTCCAGGCGGTGGTAATTAGTGGAAGGTAACTATCTTGATCAACTATATACTGGGGTGTATGTATCACCAATATCCCCTAGGGGGTAATCCAAAAATATATACATAAAAGATAACATGTAGAAAAAATACAAAAAGCTATCTATAGCAGGTCCAAAGACACAGCGTAAAAGGCACCATATTCCCCAGAACATAATATATCATTTTTGATCAAGAAGTTTGAAAAACAAGAGAAGAAAAATTAACTACACAAGAGGAGAAGGAAAAATGTACAAATATGACACACAAATAGCAGACAAATAAATTACTAAAGATTGTAGCCACCAACATAGATGGATTGTAATAAGTTAATAGGACAATGGACAAAAAGATGGCATTCCATGGGTGACAGAGAGAGGTATAATCAGGGCTCATTCATAAAAATGTCTCACGTCCCACTCAGAGTTGAGTCCCTGAGGAATTTGAGTACCGAAATGGATGACACGCTGGGGGCGCAGTAGGAGGGGGATCCGAGGAACAAAAGAGATATCCAACATGCAAGTTATAACAGACTTTTCAAATGTATTAAACCTGTCTGACAGAGTGCTCACCCAACAGTGAGAACTATCTTTGTTCTCCAAAGGATTGAATTTTTCTCCTCAAAGACACTTTAATTTGTTTGACACAATTTTAGATATTAACAGATTTGTGAGGAATTTAACTATTAAAAGGCATTATTATGCAAATGATGATGTGGAAACCTCTGAACAAACTGTGCTTACGTCTGTAAATCCTATGTCGGGTGCTGTGGCGGTGCGTCCATAAGGGCGCACGGGCGCCACCCCCTCTCTCCTGCCACCCCCTCTATCACCTATAGATATATTCATGCATTGCATGAATCTATCCATGGCCACCGCTGCCACCCCCTATTCAGGCGCCCGGCCCCTTTTCAGGAACCTGAATTACAGCGGTGGGGGGTGTTTTTGAAGAACCTGATTAGAGCCATAGACGTCAAAAAAGGTAAACAGTGAGCACCATGCTTGGCGCTCGCAGTTCACCCAGCTGTGTTAGAAAAGCGAATGAATATTCGCTTTCCTAACACTGAACTGCCTCTCCACCAATCAGGTGCTCGGGTCTGGTACCCGTCACCTGAAACCACAGATGCTGTCCAATCATAGGCGAGGATGGGAGGAGAATACATCAAGGACATGGAGGAGCATGGAGGGGCATGGAGGACACCGCCCACTGCCCCACCGAGACAGGGTGAGTGCTGGGCAGACTGCGGGCGGAGGGCCACATGGCAACATTCGATGGGCACAGTGGGAGCATTTGATGGGCACAGTGGCAGCATTTGATAGCGCAGTGGGAGCATTTGATGGGCACAGTGGCAAACAGTGAAAGATTGGCCCTTAATAATTTAATGGAGGGTAAAACAATTGTTATTCGCAACTCAGATAAAGGGGGCCTCATTGTGGTGTTAGATGAAGGTACATATAGGCAGGAGGCTGTCCAACAACTATCTGATGATTTGACATATACTAAACTTGGTGGGGATCCGACCAAAAAATAAAGGACAGTGATTACTGAATTGGTTCAGAGGGGTTTAAAGTAGGTATTTTCAGCCAAAAAGGCCAAATCCTTTCCCACCTTCTATCACCTGCCCAAAACCCATAAGGGGTCAAATCCCCTACAGGGTAGACCAATAATCTCAGGTATCAATTCCCTTAAAGTGGTTGTATACCTTTATTTTTAACTTTTACCTACAGGTAAGCCTATAATAAGGCTTACCTGAAGGTAAAAAAAATATCTCCTAAACCTGTAAGGTTTAGGAGATATTCCCCTCGCAATGAGCCGCTGACTGCAGCGGCGCATGCACACAGGGGATTCGCGGCTGACAGCCCGGCAAACTCTGGAGCTTGCCGGGCAGAAGTCGCCGGAGCCGCGATACCCGGAAGACACGCCGAGGTGAGATGTCAGCTCCCTCGGCGTGGACCAGGTGAGATGTCGGCGCCTCGTTCTAAGGTAAGTATCTCATAATGAGCTAGTATGCGGTGCATACTAGCTCATTATGCCTTTTCCCTTGCAGGTGTAGAAAAAAAAAAAAGACAGCAGGTATACAACCGCTTTAATGAGCAGTTGGGCCAGTGGCTGGACAGGCAGTTACAGCCATTGGTTGAACAACTTCCTGATTATCTTAAGGATACGAATCATCTCCTTATTCTTATGAAGGATTTTATTTGGGAGGATGCTTTTTCTTCGATAACCAGTGATGTTACCATTACCATGGCGCCATTTACAGTCTTTGGACCTGATATAGATATCTTTTTGTACTTTTTATAAATGTTATCTTTTGTGTATATATTTTTGGAATTGTATCCCCTAGGGCAGGGGTAGGCAACCTCGGCCATCCAGCTGTTTTAAAACTACAATTCCCATGAGACATTGCAAGACCCTGACAATCACAGGCATGACTCCTAGAGGCAGAGGCATGATGGTATTTGTAGTTTCAAAACAGCTGGAGGGCCGAGGTTGCCTACCCCTGCCCTAGGGGATATTGGTCATCAATACACCCTAGTATAAGGTTGATCAAGATAGTTACCTGCCACTGATTACCACCTCCTGGAACACCTGTGATGATAGGGGGTGGATCTATATAAGATATATCAGTTGAATTTGTTTTTGTAATGATTAAGCACAAACTTAATTGTGTGAAGCGCATTTACCAGGACCTCTGTTGGAGTCTCATGGTGTGATTTTGGTGTCTTATCAACAAACGGCAATTGGAACTTCACAATGTGCAGCCATTTCTTCTTTTCCTGATACTATTTTCGGAGGTGGGCCTGGGCTGGCACTGATCAGAACACTCCATCAGGCTTATCAATCTCACCTGGAGCAGCAGGTTCCTTTCTTTTTAATTTTCAAGTCTTGCCACAGATTCTCAATTTGATTTAGGTCTGGACTTTGACTGGACCATTCTAAAACATGAATATGGTTTGATCTGAACTATTCCATTGTAGCTCTGGCTGTATGTTTAGGGTGGTTGTCCTGCTGGAAGCTGAACCTCTGCCCCAGTCTCAAATCTTTTGCAGACGCTAACAGGTTTTCTTCTAAGATTGCCCTGTATTTGGCTCCATCCATCTACCCATCAACTCTAACCAGCTTCCCTGTCCCTACTGCAGAAAAGCATCCCCACAACATGATGCTGCCACCACCATGTTTCACGGTGGGGATGGTGGGTTCAGGGTGATAGGCAGTATTAGGTTTCCACCACACAGGTTTTGCTTTTAGGCCAAAATGTTCCATTTTGGTCTCCACTGATCAGAGCACCTTCTTCCACATGTTTTCTGTGTCCCCTACATGGCTTCTCGCAAACTGTAAACAGGACTTTTTATGGCTTTCTTTCAACAATGGCTTTCTTCCTGCCACTCTTCTATACAGGCCAGATTTGTGGAGCACACGACTAATAGTTGTCCTGTGGACAGATTCTCTCATCTGAGCTGTGGATCTCTGCAGCTCCTCCAAAGTTACTATGGGCCTCTTGGCTGCTTCTCTGATGAATGCTCTCCTTGCCCGGCCTGTCAGTTAAGGTGGACGGCCATGTCTTGGTAGGTTTGCAGTTGCGCCATACTCTTTCCATTTTCCAATGATGCATTGAACAGTGCTCTGTGAGATGTTCAAAGCTTGGAACATTTTTTATAACCTAACCCTGCTTTAAACTCCTCCACAACTTTATCCCTGACCTGTATGGTGTGTTCCTTGGCCTTCATGATGCTGTTTGTTCACTAAGGTTCTCTAAAAAACCTCAGAAGGCTTCACAGAACAGCTGCATTTATACTGAGATTAAATTACACACAGGTGGACTCTATTTACTATGTTGGTGACTTCTGAAGGCAATTGGTTCCACTAGATTTTAGTTAGGGGTATCAGAGTAAGGGGGGCTGAATACAAATGCATCCCACACTTTTCACATATTTATTTATAAAAAAAATTTGAAAACCATTTATCATTTTCCTTCCACTTCACAATTATGTGCCACTCTGTGTTGGTCTAGCACATCAAATTCCAATAAAATACATGGTTGTAACATGACAAAATGTGGAAAATTTCAAGGGGTATGAATACATTTTCAAGGCACTGTACAAATAGTGTGGAATATGTTGTTTTACAATGATAAATAATATATCTATGACATGGTATTCAAACTATATATCATGAAGACCTTAATGAAAGATTTCTGAGACCTAATGTAAAGTCTTAAATTATTACAAGTGCTATCAGCTGAAGACAAGCAATTCCTGGAATACTTCAAGTTGGAATAATTAAAGTAATGCCACGACCGGATTTTACGGCATACTTGGTCCTGCAGACCAGAGTCCATCGGACAATTCGATTGTGTGTGGGCTCCAGCGGACTTTTTTTCCCCCAAAAGTTCGACGGACCTAGAAATGAAACGTTTCAATTCTTTTCGACGGACCCGAGTCCGGTCGAAAAGTCCGCTCGTCTGTATGCTAGTCCGACGGACAAAAACCAACGCTAGGGCAGCTATTGGCTACTGGCTATGAACTTCCTTGTTTTAGTCCGGTCGTACGTCATCACGTACGAATCCGTCGGACTTTCATGTGTAGGCAAGTCCGTTCAGTCGTAAAGTCCGTAGGTCAAAGTCTGCCGTAAAGTCCGCTCGTGTGTACGCGGCATAAAGCTGTACTTCTCAATGCAGTTTTCAAACAAGAGAAATATGCATTTCTGCCACTAGGGGGCACTGCATAGGAAAGGCTCCAGTTTAGTTTGCTTGTGGGCTCCATCTAGTACTTCCTACAGTAGCAGCTGGGTGATTGTTGGGATCCAGTAGATGATATTTTCTGTCCATTCAGGCCTTAAAGGATAAGTTCACTTTTCTTAACATGTTACATGTTACAACTTATACATGTTACGAAGGGATTTCTGCAGCATATTTGGCAAGTACAGAATCACTGTCTATATAAGATATATGCAAAGTGGTTGGAGGGAAGCTTCAGAATGGCAAAGATGGTTTTATTACAAATTATGTGAGCACACTGCAGCTCCTCTTTAACCAGTTAATATAGATCCTACCAATTGTATCATTGTATCATTTGTGAACGCATACACTACAATTTCCACCTTTTGAAACTCCATTTCAGTTTTTACCCTGACAACCATGTTTTTTTGGGTTTTTTTTTTTTTCATTTTAAAGTTGCTTTTTGGTTTTTAATCTTCAAAACATTACTATTTTTTCAGAGTTCTACCTGCTGCTGTTTCTGCTTTTAAAGAAATCTGAATTTATCTCACTTCTCAATGCTGAATGGGAATGTATGATTCCCTGCTGTACTTACACGATCAGCCCCAGTGTTATAATAAAAGAAAAACTCCTGTTAAAAGCAGCCATATTAACAGGAAATATATATTTATAAATTGTTCATGTGTGTCTACACAAAAGTGGAGTAACCCTTTAAGGCCACGCAGGGCGCCACCATTCAATGACAGTGGATCCATAAATACGTATAATCTTCTTGCAAAATGGGCCAAAAGGCCAGTGGATTGCTGACAAGGCAATTTGTTAACATTCAAGCTTTATTGGTTGAATTTTGTGTATGTTTCCTGAAATACCCTTTTAAATTGAAATTTATAAAATAGAATAAAAAACATTACAAAAACTATCTTCCATTTAAATGACTGTAGAACAGGAAGTGCTGCCCGAAGCTGAACAGAGAATGCTCTGCATTATAAAGATAAGTAAAATGCTGACACTCAGTGATAATGCTCATAGGGATATCTCAGCTACCCAGTGCTGGGGAATCAGTGGGAGAATATAGATGTGTTTGCACTGCCCTTGATGAGAAGAGGATGGAAGATTAATATAGAGTGTATTTAAAATTTACAATATGTGCAAGAAGATGGCCCATCCAATTCTGAGGTCATTAATATTATGAGTGTTTTTGTGTTTATTAACTGATAAACATATTAAATACCTATCCCATTTGCTACACACATCTGTATTAATGGAAATAAATAATGTGGTCCTGGTTACACATTACTGGTTTTATTATTCTACATTTTCAGGCTACTAGTTACCAATAAGATTTACATTTTTATTATAACATACCAGACAGAGCAGTAAAGAGTGTCTGGCTACAATGGATGACAAGAAAGCAAGGAAAAAGTGGATAGGTAACACAATAATATATTTTCCCGTCTGTTCATAGTAATGGCAATTCAGCTCATACTTATCCAACTTCCACTTTTTTCCCTACACAGGTTAACGTTTTATCCTCAATTTATTCCATATACAGTTGTGCTCATAAGTTTAGATACCCTGGCTGAATGTATGATTTCTTGACCATTTTTCAGAGAATATGAATGATAACACAAAAACATTTCTTTCACTCATGGTTATTGTTTGGCTGAAGCCATTTATTATCAATGAACTGTGTTTACTCTTTTTAAATCGTAATCACAACAGAAACTACCCAAATGATCCTGATCAAAAGTTTACATACCCTGGTGATTTTGGCCTGATAACATGCACACAAGTTGACACAAAGGGGTTTGAATGGCTATTAAAGGTAACAATCCTCACCTGTGATCTGTTTGCTTGTAATTAGTGTGTGTGTATAAAAGGTCAATGAGTTTCTGGACTCCTGACAGACCCTTGCATCTTTCATCCAGTGCTGCGCTGATGTTTCTGGATTCTGAGTCATGGGGAAAGCAAAAGAATTGTCAAAGGATCTGCGGGAAAAAGTAGTTGCACTGTATAAAACAGGAAAGGAATATAAAAAGATATCCAAGGAATTGAGAATGCCAATCAGCAGTGTTCCAACTGTAATCATGAAGTGGAAAATGAGGGGTTCTGTTGAAACCAAACCACGGTCGGGTAGACCAACTGCCAGGAAAATTGTTCAGGATGCAAAGAAAAACCCACAAATAACTTCAGGTGAAATACAGGACTCTCTGAAAACATGTGGTGTGGCTGTTACAAGATGCACAATAAGGAGGCACTTGAAGAAAGATGGGCTGCATGGTCGAGTCGCCAGAGGAAAGCCATTACTACACAAATGCCACAAAGTATCCTGCTTACAATACGCCAAACAGCACAGAGACAAGCCTCAAACCTTCTGGCACAAAGTCATTAGGAGTGATGAGACCAAAATTGAGCTTTTTGGCCACAACCATAAACATTACATTTGGAGAGGAGTCAACAAGGCCTATGATGAAAGGTACACCATTCATAATGTGAAACACAGAGGTGAATTGCTGATGTTTTGGGGATGTGTGAGCTACAAAGGCACAGGAAATTTGGTCAAAATAGATGGCAAGATGAATGCAGTATGTTATCAAAAAATACTGGAGGAACATTTGCATTCATCAGCCAGGAAGCTGCTCATGGAATGTACTTGGACATTCCAACATGACAACGATCCAAAACACAAGGCCAAGTCGACCTGTCATTGGCTACAGCAGAATAAAGTGAAGGTTCTGGAGTGGCCATCTCAGTCTCCTGACCTCAATATCATTGAACCACTCTGGGGAGATCTCAAATGTGCAGTTCATGCAAGACAGCCCAAGAATTTACAGGAAATGGAGGCTTTTTGCCAAGAGGAATGGGCAGCTTTACCATCTGAGAAGATAAAGAGCTTCATCCACAAATACCACAAAATGACAGAAGCTGTCATTGATGTTAAAGGGGGCAATACACACGGTATTAAGAACTGGGGTATGTAAACTTTCAATCAGGATCATTTCGGTAGTTTCTGTTGTCATTGAGATTTAAAAAGAGTAAACACAGTTGACTGATAATAAATGGCTTCAGCCAAACACTAACCATGAGTGAAAGAAAAGTTTTTGTGTTATCATTCATATTCTCTGAAAAATGGCCAAGAAATCATAAATTCTGCCAGGGTATGTAAACTTATGAGCAAAACTGTACATCACTCCTCTTTTCAAAGTTGACACATTTATTTTCTCCTTTTTTTTACTTCTTTCTAAACACTTTCTAACACTAGTCATCTCGAGATGGTACATAGATATAATGATTTGAGCAATATCAGTTTTTACTCTTGATATTTTTTCATTTATTTTTATTATATATATGCTGTTGTTGCTCTGCTTAGTCTGTTGGTTTTATCCCACATACATTTTTGATCGTTTTCAATTGCCAATTATTGTTTTTTTTTTTTAAGTTTTATATTTTTCCCAACGTAACATTTTTACTCTTATAGCATATTCACATAACCAAATTGCTTACATTCATATAAATATTTATATACAGTGCAACCAGAAAGTATTCACAGCGCTTCACGCTTTCCGCATTTTGTTATGTTACAGCTGTGTTCCAAAATTGATTAAATTCATTATTTTCCTCAAAATTCTACAAACAATACCCCATAATGACAACATGAAAGAAGTTTGTTTGAAATCTTTGCAATTTTATTAAAAATAAAAAAATTAAAAAATCACATGTACATAAGTATTCACAGCCTTTGCTCAATACTTTGTTGAAGCACCTTAGGCACCAATTACAGCCTCAAGTCTTTTTGAGTATGATGCTACAAGCTTGGCACAACTATTTTTGGCCAGTTGCTACCATTTTACTTTGTAGCACCTCTCAAGCTGGGCGGCCCACTGTAGGAAGAGTCCAAACGTCTTCCATTTACGAATGATGGAGGCCACTAAGCTCATTGGGACCTTCAATGCTGCAGAAATTTTTCTGTACCCTTCCCCAGATCTGTGCCTCAATACAATCCTGTCTTGGAAGTGTACAGACAATTCCTTGGACTTCATGGCTTGGTTTGTGCTCTGACATGCACTGTTAACTGTGGGACCTTATATAGACAGGTGTGTGCTTTTCCAAATCATGTCCAATCAACTGAATTTACCACAGGTGGACTCCAATCAAGTTGTAAAACCATCTCAAGGATAATCACTGGAAACAGTATGCACCTGAGCTCAATTTTGAGAGTCATGGCAAAGGCTGTGAATACTTATGTACATGTGATTTTTTTTTTCGTTTTTTATTTTTAATAAATTTGCAAATATTTCAAGCAAACTTCTTTCACATTGTCATTATGGGGTATTGTTTGTAGACTTTTGAGGAAAATAATGAATTTAATCTATTTTGGAATAAGGCTGTAACATAACAAAATGTGGAAAAAGTGAAGAGTTGTGAATACTTTCCTTTCTCCCCCTCCCTTCCCCCCCACCCCTTTTTCTTTCTTATACATTCTTTCTATGTTCTCCCTAATCTGTCTAGTAGTTCTTCTGTGTGTCTTTCTCTCACTATTTCAATTCCAATTTCCACTTCTCAGTGTTTCACATGTCATTTAGTTTGAGTCTCACGGTTTTTATCTTCACATGTCATTCACAGTTTTTTAATCACTGCCCTCCATCCCTAACACGGTTACTGTAAGCTACACTCTTCACTTTTCACACCTTTCACCATTTCGATTCACTCCACTCCCCTCCCTTTCCCCTTCCTTCCCCTTCACATGCATCTCGTTCTAGTTCATGGTTTACCTACTCCATGCACTTTGTTTCATCCAGACTCCAGCCCTTTGAATTGTTAGTCTCCACCAGTCGCCGCGGGAGACCCCTCTACTGGTGACGCCCTGTGTCTTGTGTATACCGGAATTCAGGTAAGCAGTCTTGCATCTGCCCCTATATAACATTTGTACATTGTTTAATTGATATATTGCTCTAAATATTGTTTTGTTGTATGTGATTAATTACATTGTTATTGATCATGTGCTAAATAAATT
The DNA here is from genome assembly GCF_042186555.1 of Aquarana catesbeiana. Taxonomy (NCBI): domain Eukaryota; kingdom Metazoa; phylum Chordata; class Amphibia; order Anura; family Ranidae; genus Aquarana; species Aquarana catesbeiana. Next base: position 81,851,067 of record NC_133327.1, on the reverse strand, counting down.
GCAGATATTTTCCTGATGAAGCGGCTCAGTCAGCGAAACTAGTTGAAATGCTGTCCGTGATCAACTATCCCACTGTGATCTTCCCCATCAGGGGAGTATTATCTTGGTGATACACATGGGCTGTCACCTATGTTTAATTTACTATTGACATTTTCTGTCATGTGTTATGTATCAATAAACTTTTGTACTATTTTATAAGATTGTTCATCTATCTGAATGTATCCTTATTGTATTTTACCAAGATAGTCTATTTGCCCCCTATTTTCTTTGGTGAGACCCGGCTGGGGACCAGGCTCCCAACCCCTTTATTTCTTTCCAGATGAACTGTTGGTTCTTTTACTTTTTTACCTATAATAGTTTATTAACTTTTTTATCCTCATTTTATCATAACCTTTTTATTAGATTCTTATATATCTATTGTCATTTAGAGATCCATTTTATATAATGCTCAGAGAGAAAAGATACATTTTATTTATTTCGAGTTTATTATTTTTGTCTTCTTAGCTCTCATAAACGTGGCAGCTTCATCCACAAATACCACAAAATGACAGAAGCTGTCATTAATGTTAAAGGGGGCAATACACACGGTATTAAGAACTGGGGTATTTAAACTTTCAATCAGGATCATTTCGGTAGTTTCTGTTGTCATTGAGATTTAAAAAGAGTAAACACTATGCGAGATTTGCGCTATGTGTACTAGGCTTTAGGGTTGCTAGTTGTTCCATATAACCAGAGAGGTGCCTTATTTGCCAGTACAGTCCTTGATTTTCTCAACTACTAATAATAATAATAATTCCCAAACACTTGAAACATCAGCAGTCCATTGGGACACTTCATTTTTTTCACATTCAAAGACTTTTATTGGATTTTTAGATATTTAACAAACATAGTACATTAACATTTTGGTTCGATAATGTCACCATAAACAGATATAAGACTTCTGTAAGCAAACAAAATACACTACCAGTATCTTTTTTTTTTTTAATTTGTTCTTGACTAAATGCAGTCAACAGTGTAATATTCTTTAATAATAATGCTTGTTTACCCCAAAGGGGAACACTCTGTAAACAAGGATAGGTTGCTAAACTTTAAGAAAGGAGGAAAGGAAAGAAAGGGAAGAAAGGGAGGGGAAGTTACCGTATGAGTTCTTATAGTTTTGTCTTGAGATCTACTGGAAACATAAGTTTAGTAGTTATTGGTGTCTTTCAAGAAATTTGAAGCTCAGGCCAAACTTTCGTGAATTTCCAGTCAGGTCCATAAATATTGGGACATTGACACAATTCTAATCTTTTTGGCTCTATACACCACCACAATGGATTTGAAATGAAACAAACAAGATGTGCTTTCACTGCAGACTTTTAGCTTTAATTTAAGGGTATTTACATCCAAATCAGGTGAATGGTGTAGGAATTACAACAGTTTGTATATGTGCCTCCCACTTTTTAAGGGACAAAAAGTATTGGGGCAATTGGCTGCTCAGCTGTTCTCGTTCTCATCTTGTTCGTTTCATTTCAAATCCATTGTGGTGGTGTATAGAGCCAAAAAGATTAGAATTGCGTCAATATCCCAATATTTATGGACCTGACTGTAGTTATGGCTCCATTTTTGTGTGCTAACATTAATTCAAAATGGGCTATGGAATTGAGTCTTAAAATGACATCAGACAGATTAGGAGCTAAAGTGGATTTCCATAATTTAGTTATGATGAGTCTCGAGGCTAACAGTATATTGGCTACTATAGTCCTATAATTGAGCGGGTATAGATCTAAGTTTAGACCTAGTAAGGCCATTGCTGGTGTGAGTGATATTAGATTGGGACACTTCATTTTTAGTGTATTTTATTATAGTGTATGGCCAGAGTGGCAAAATGTCTTTTCTGGTAGCTGCCAGAAGGTTTGACATCTATGAAAACACTTGTACAGTTTCTTGAAACTCTGTACATTTTCAGTACTAACATTATATTATTGCTAAATGAAATGCAGCCCTTGCATGTCCCACATTTGATAAACAGCAATATATGCCTAAAGATATTTCATATGTGCATAAAGTAAGCTGTTCTCAGCCTGGCACTGGGGTAGAGAAAGAAGATACGAGGGGTGAGAATAAGGGTGTTTTCCTTATAGAATTGTAGCATTACTGTGCATAGTATTCAATAAAAATACAATAAAATCTTGTAATCATGAACCATTTTTTTGACTCCCCTTCTCCTAATTAGCTATTCCATAACGTTCATTATTTTCAGCCATTCTGCTGTTGGCTGACTTATGTGTTTGCTTGTATTGTCTTGCTGCATGACCCTGGCATACTTCAGCTTTAATCAATGTAGAATGCGTGACATTTTCTGATGTAAAGAGGAAGACATGTTTGGACTGACTTATTAGAAGGCAGGATGGATAGATTATTTACTATAGGCTCTAATGAAGTGTAATAGGTACAGGCTTATAAAAGACAGTTTGCACCTAAAGCAGTATTAAACCCAAAAGCAAAGATTTATTATTTTACAGCTTAGCAATTTGGAGATGTGATGTCTGAATTTGTTTTCTTTTTTAGGCTTTCTTTCTTCTATTTTCATCTGGTGATTCAGCCAGTAAGTTGGTTGTTTTACAAAAGAACAAGCTTTCTTCCAGATCTGTTTCATTTATAGGAATAGGACAAACCACTTACCACTGACAGGGGTGCTTACAATAAACAGCTCTTATTTATTCATGTAAATCCTTTATGCCAAAAGAAAGAAAAAAAAAACAGTTTGCCTTAACTGATAATGAAGTGAGAGCTGGAGTTTGGACTCAATTTGTTAGCGTATTTAAATCTGCTAGTATATTTAACTACTGCAGCTCCAGAAGGCTTACCCCCCTTCATGACCAGGCTATTTTTCGCGATATGGTACCATGTTATTTTAACTGACAATTGCGTGGGCAGACAACGCTGTATCCAAAATAAATTCATGTACTTTTTTCCCCACAAATAGAGCTTTCTTTTGATGGTATTTGATTACCTCTGTGATTTTTATTTTTTGCGCTATAAACAAAAAAAGACTGACAATATTGAAAAAAAAAAAACAGTATTTTTTACTTTCTGCTATAAAACATTCCCAATAAAAAAATGTAAAAAATCTAATTTCTTCATCAATTTAGGCCAATATGTATTCTGCTACATATTTTTGGTAAAAAAAATCCAAATTGTGTATATTGATTGGTTTGCGCAAAAGTTCTTCCAATCACAGCAGAATTGGTTTGTGCAAAAGTGTGTCCAATCAAAGAAGGAGTGGGTCGCCAGCAGCACGCATGTGTGCCCCGGACTCGGAACTGTCAGATCATGTACCAGGTATGTGATCTGACGCAGACCGGCCGCCCTGCCGAATTAAATCTACGGTGGGCAGTCGCTAAGCGGGTTAACACTCTGCTCCTCCCCCCACCTGAAAATGCTGCTGTCTGCTATGCCCCTTGTGCTCCTTCATCCAGAGTGCGGGCACTCCAATACAGGAGGTGTGTTACTGGCCAGATCATAAGGTGAAAATAGAGGGAAAAGCCTAAAAAGAAAACTAATGCAGCCATGACATCTAATAATTGGTAAGGTGCAATATACTACATTTTGGTTTTGGGTACCGCTTTAACTGAAGTTGCACTAAATTGTAATCCCACCCTACCTCTATCTTTATGTGCACACCTCAAATTCCAATTGGGATTTTCATGTTCTGTAATTATTTACTATTATGTTTACTTGTCTACATTTGATATAATTTCTAATATTTTATATATATTTATAGCTTTTGTATTGTGAAGTGCTGTATTTGGGTGGAGCCTGTTATAAAACAGTCTATATTGTCTATCAAGTTCTACTTTTGATTTCAGAGTGTAAAAATAAAAAATATTATGTCAAAGGTATTTCAAAAAGTCGACACTCTAAATGTCGGTTTTATTACATTTTCCTTCTTAATCTACAGTATAAAATCTGAGTTTTGACCACTTCAGCCCTGGAGGATTTGGCTGCTCAATGACCAGAGCACTTTTTACAATTTGGCACTGTGCTGCTTTAACTGGTAATTGCGTGGTCATGCAATGCTGTACCCAAACAAAATTTGCGTCTTTTCCCCCCCCACAAATAGAGCTTCTTTTTGATGGTATTTGATTGCCTCTGCAATTTTTATTTTTTGCGATATAAACTGAAAAAGACCAAAAATTTTGAAAGAAATTATATTTTCTACTTTTTGTTATAAAAAAAAATCCAATAAAGTCAATTTTAGTCATACATTTAGGCAAAAATGTATTCAGCCACATGGAGTATTTTATATTTTGCCACAAGTTTCGAGAAAATTAACATTTTTTTTTTTTTTATACAAAGTTGTCACTAAATGATATTTTGTTCAAACATGGCATGGTTATATGTGGAATTGCACCCCAAAATACATTTTACTGCTGCTCCTGAATATGGGGATACCACATGTGTGGGACTTTTTGGCAGTCTAACCGTATACAGGACCCCGAAAACCAATCACCGCCTTCACTCTTTCTAAGGGTGTACATTTTTGATTTCACTGCTCACTGCCTATCACAGTTTTAGAGGCCAGATGGCACAAAACCCCCAAATGACCCCATTTTGGAAAGTAGATACCCCAAGCTATTTGCTGAGAGGCGTGTTGAGTATTTTGCAGATCTCGCTTTTTGTCATAAAGTGTTGAAAAAAAAATAAAAAAAAATTACATTATTCTTTTCTTTCTTCAAAATACTCACCATGCCTCTTAGCAAATACCTTGTGTCTACTTTCCAAAATGGGGTCATTTGGAGGGGGGGGTTGTGCTATCTGGACATTTCAGGGCCTCCGTAACTGTGATAGGTAGTGAGGAGTAAAATCACAATTTTACGCCTTTATAAATCCCAAAGGCGGTGCTTGGTTTTTGGGGTCCTGTACGCGGCTAGGCACTTTGTGTTAAAAAAAAATTGTAATTTTCCCGAAACTTGTGGCAAAATATCAAATATTCCATGGACACAACATGCCTCTCAGCAAAAAGCTTGAAGTGTCTTCTTTGCAAAATGGGGTCATTTTTTTTTGGGGGGGGGGGGTTGTGCTATCTTGGCATTTTATAGCCTTCGAAACTGTGATAGGTAGTGAGGAGTGAAATCAAAAATGTACACCCTTAGAAATCCTGAAGACAGTGATTGGTTTTCGGGGTCCTGTACGCGGCTAGGCTCCTAAAAAGTCTCACACATGAGGTATCCCCATACTCAGGAGAAGCAGCAGAATGTATTTTGGGGTGTAATTCCACACATGACCATGGCATGTGTGAGCAATATATCATTTAGTGACAACTTTGTGTAATTTTTTATTTTTTTTGTCATTTTTCAATCACTTGTGACAAAAACTAAAAAATATTCAATGGGCTCAACATGCTTCTCAACAAAACAGCTTGGGGTGTCTACTTTCCAAAAAGGGGTCATTTGGGGGGGGGGGGTTTGAACTGCCCTGGCATCTTATGCACAATATTAGAAGCTTATGTCACACATCACCCACTCTTCTAACTACTTGAAGACAAAAGCCCTTTCTGACACTTTGTTTACTTGAAATTTTTATTTTTTTTGCCCAAACTGTATATATTTTTTTAAAGCAAAGGCCCTACAGATTAAAATCGTGGGTGTTGCAAGTTTTTTTTTCACACAGTATTTGCGCAGCGATTTTTTAAACGCAATTTTTGAAGAGCCTCAATGGCAAGTGGAGTGTCACGCAGCTGCAGCGGAATCGAGTGCTTCGATACAAAGGCAGCATCAATGAACACATGGATTACATGGATACCAAACACGACATGCTTTAAAATTGCGCACAAACGTGCAGCGGTGACAAACTACATACATTTTTAAAAGCCTTTAAAATTCTTTACAGGTTAACACCTTAGATTTACAGAGGAGGTCTACTGCTAAAATGACTGCCCTTGATCTTACCTTTGCGGTGATACCTCACATGCATGGTGCAATTGCTGTTTACTAGGGATGAGCCAAACACCCCCCTGTTCGGTTCGCACCAGAACATGCGAACAGGAAAAAAGTTAGTTCGAACATGCGAACACCGTTAAAGTCTATGGGACACGAACATGAATAATCAAAAGTGCTAATTTTAAAGGCTTATATGAAAGTTATTGTCATAAAAAGTGTTTGGGGACCTGGGTCCTGCCCCAGGGGACATGGATCAATGCAAAAAAAAGTTTTAAAAACGGCCGTTTTTTCAGGAGCAGTGATTTTAATAATGCTTAAAGTCAAACAATAAAAGTGTAATATCCCTTTAAATTTCGTAGCTGGGGGGTGTCTATAGTATGCCTGTAAAGGGGCGCATGTTTCCTGTGTTCATTTTTTTTAATCATTTTTATTGTTATCTCAGGGAATGTAAATATCCCATATGATTGCAATAGGTAGTGACAGGTACTCTTTTTTGAAAAAATTGGGGTCTATTAGATCCTAGATCTCTCCTCTGCCCTCAAAGCATCTGACCACACCAAGATCGGTGTGATAAAATGCTTTCCCAATTTCCCAATGGCCCTGTTTATATCCGGCAAAACCTAAGTCATGAAATGCTTGTAGCTTCCGGTTTCTTAGGCCATATAGATGATTGGAGCCATTCTGGTCTCCGATCAGCTCTATGGTCAGCTGGAGGAACCACCGGCTGCATTTTCGGGTTCCCTGTTGGGACAAGAGAGCCAGAGAAAACCATGGAATACGGTGGGAGGGGGTGACATTTCCTCCCACTGCTTGTAAAAGCAGTCTAGAGGCTAATTAGCCACTAGGATTGCTTTTACATGAAAGCTGGCCGCTGGCTGAAAGAATGATACCAAGATGTTCCCTAAACCTGAAGGCATCATTCTGTTATAACCACTCAAAGTCCAGCAACATACCAGTACGTTGCCTGTCCTTGTTGGGCATATATTGTAATGTTCTTTTTTCATGCAGCCTGTGGGCTGAACGAAAAAAGATTGATCTGTGGGTATGCCCACCATTAGAATATTGCCCTTCATCCACCCATTTCTAATGATAAGCATACATGCACCATTTTTTTTTAACTTTGGTGGTGAAATTTACCTCCTATAGTGCTGGAGTCGCAGATTTTCGCATTGTGAGAGCAAACACTGTTGCTTTCAAGATAAATAAATCAGTGCTGTAGCTGAATGGCGTACCTGAAAAGCAAAGAATGGTAACAATAAAACATTAACTCAATAAAACAACTAGATTTTTTTTAATGCAATCTGTGCCTAAAAAATATATGCTGAAGCATGAGGGCAATCCGCCCCCTAATGTTAGGAGCAAATTGTGTCTCCACCCCTGCCCCCATGCTTCGGTATATATGCTCTTTTTTTAACTGTGTTGGTGAAATCACCTCCTACAGTGCTGGAGTCACGACTTTACATATCGTGAGAGTAAATGCTATTGCTGTCAGAATAAATAAACCCGTGCTGCAGCTGAATGGCATACCTGCTAAGCAAAAGATGGTTAACAATAAAACAAAGTAACATTACAGTATAACAGTAAGACATACCATACCTGCAAAGCAAATACAATACAAAAAAAGTAAAAATAAAACATTACAGTTTTAAAATACAGTAACAATAGAGAGAGTACAATAGAGCGGACAACAGAGAGTGAACATAAGAGAGAGAACAATAGGGAAGAAAAATATTATATTAACTATTTTTGGCTTTTTTTGTGTTTTTGTGTGGTTTTTTTTTTTTGCACTTTTCTATAAACTATAAACTGTAAACGTTCCAGATTAGGGTCTCTCAAAATGTGATGGCCATTCTCATCTTTTGAGACCCTGTGTAAGTGTGCCTAGGACTGTGCAATGCTGCACCCTACGCTAATACTCCACTAGTGTGTGGTAGCATTCAAACCAATGCAAAGACCAGGTTGGTCAGGACAGGAGGGACAATAAAAGCGGGTGTCACGCCTATATCCGCGCTTTCTACAGAAACTATATTTTCTTTGGGGATTTCTTTGGGTAGGGGTACCAGGGAGGACATGCGGAAAATGCCTCCCATGCAGCCGGCTCACTGCATTTGGATTGGGAAGTTGGGCCACATTACTGTCTGGAAACAGAAGGGCTGTGATGATCTCTTCCTGGAATTTAAGGAAGGATTCAGTTCATCCTGAAGCTTTGTATAGCACATAAACATTCAGCAGAGCCAATTGGAATAAGTATACAGTCACTTTTTTATACCAGTGTCTGGCCTTACGGGCAATTAGGTTCTGCGCCAACAACTGGTCGTTGAGGTCCACCCCTCCTATATTAAGCTTATACTAGTGGACACAGAGGGGTTTCTCCACAACACAAGTTGCCGTAGGAATTTGGACCGTCGTGTATGCGTGAAGGGAGGACAGAACGAAAACATTCTTATTATCTCTCCACTTCACAGCGAGCAAATTATTACATCTCAAGCATGCTCTCTCCCCCAGCCTAAGATGAGAATCCACAAGCTGCTGGGGTAAGCCCTGGAGATTAGATCGCACGGTGCCACATGCGTGAATTCCATGATCAAACAAGTGACTAAAAAGTGGCACGCTTGTGTAATAATTGTCCACATACAAGTGGTGCCCCTTCCAAAAAAGGATGACACCACGTCCCACACAATCTTACCAGCACTCCCTATGTAGTCTGAGCAGTTCTCCGGTTCTACGTAACTATCTTTTCCCTCGTAAACCATAAAACTATATGTATAGCCTGTTGCCCTGTCACAGAACTTATACATCTTGACCCCATATCTGGCACGCTTGCTAGGAAGATACTGTTTGAATGACAAGCGGCCAGAAAACTTAATCAGGGACTCATCAACGCAGACAACTTGATCAGGAGTAAAGGCTGCAAACTGCTGGTTGAAGTGGTTTACGAGGTGCCGAATTTTGTAGAGCCGATTCTATTCAGGGTCACCCCGAGGACGACAGAGTTCATTGTCATTGAAATGCATGAACCACAAGATCTGCTCGTATCGTGTCCTGGTCACGGAGGCAGAGAACATGGGCATATGGTGAATTGGGTCAGTGGACCAATATGACTGCAACTCACTTTTTTTAGTTATGCCCATGAGGAGGGATAGTCCCAGGAAGATCTTAAGTTCGGAGACCGTAATAGGTCTCCAATCTCTGGCAAGGGTCAACTGGGGATTAGCGGCAATGAACTGACCAGCATACAAATTGCTTTGGTCCACAATAGATCTATAGAGATCTTCCATGAAAAACAGTGAATAAAAATCAAGTGATGTAAAATCAACTGTTTCCACCTGAATTCAGGGTTGGCCAGTGAATGGGGGAAGTACGGGTCCTGCAGAAGTGGTGGGCACCCAATTTGGATTGGCAAATGCAGCAGGAAGGGCACTATGGGCTCGATGGGCCTGTCTTTGTATTCTTGGTGGCAGCGGGACACTAGTTGTGCTAGCCACCTCACCAGCTTGAACTGCACTTATGGGACTCGCAACATCACCAAGTGTTACTGCAGTGCTGGATGTATGACTAGGATGTACTAGGCCGCTGGTGCTTGCCAGTGCACCAGAGGGATGAGCGGCACTAGTACTGGCTCTCTGCTCCATTTGAGAGCCCTGTGGTTCTTGCACCTCAACAACAGCAGAATAACGGCGTTGGGTATGCCTGGCCTTGGCAGGGACCACTACTCTGTCGTCAGAGCTATCTGTCAGGGTGCCGCTGCTGTCTACGGGTTCGTATTCTGAGCCTGAAGCTGACAGATGGGTGAGTTCCTCTTCACTCTCATCTGTCATGCCCAGAAACGTGTAGGTCTCTTCACTAGTGTACCTTCGATTTGACATTTTGGCCTCTAAATTTACTGGTACACTAGTATGACTCACAGGAAAAAAGAGCACTATCAGCGACTGCTTCCAACGCTACCAAAATAACTGTTAGCGATCAGGCCTGACTCTGCGAATGCTGCAGTTATGTGTTTTTTAAGTGACAGTGATCGATTGATACCGCACTTGGGTGGGCTGGGCAGAGGGGCTAAACGCAGGTGCTAGCAGGTATCTGGGCTGATCCGGCTAAAGCCGTGTACACACGAGTGGAATGGCCAACAGAAAAAGGCAGACAGAAGCTTTTTATCGTCTATTCCGATCGAGTGTATGCCTCATCAGACTTTTCTTTTTCGAAAATTCTGACGGACCTAGAAATGCAACATGTTCTAAATATTTCCGACGGAACAAATTCCTATTGGCTACTGGCTATTGAACTTCCTTTTTCTAGTCCCGTCGTACCCGTTGTTCGTCACCTCATTCTGGACGGTCAGACTTTGGTGTGACCATTTGTATGCAACCCTAAACTACTGGGGACGCTAGTATAGATCTAATCAGATCAGATATTTATCCGTTCAGACACTATACTACCAAGGCATGTGTATGGTGCGCGCGTGGGTGTTAGCGCTACTGGCGCTAATCTGACGCTAGCTAGGCAGAGAAGGTTCCACCACTCAGGTAGGCTCCAATCAGTGGAAAAGAAAGGCTAACAACATGGTGCTGGCTGATGCGAGGTAAGGCAGAGAAAAGCGAAGGGATCTGGAAGCCGTACACCGGTCTGATGATAAGTGCCTTTATTAGTAAAAAAGTTGGATCATGGAGGTGTACAGGGATCAGCTGATGCGTTTCGCACTCACAGTGAGTGCTTACTCATGAGTAAGCACTTGCTGTGAGTGCGAAACGCGTCAGTTGATCCCTGTACACTTCTGCTGTAGTGTTTTTGTATACCTCCATGATCCAACTTTTTTACTAATAAAGGCACTTATCATCAGACCGGTGTGCGGCTTCCAGATCCCTTCGCTTTTCTCTGACTAATCTGACGCTGCCTGGGGCGAAGCAGACCCTAATTGATGCTAAAACCTAACTGATATCACCCGCCGGGTGATCAGGGGGTTAAACCTTTATTTAGATAATATATGGAGCCCTGATGCTAAAAAAAATAACTAGCTAACCAGCGTCACCGTGACACTAATACAGTGATCACTGGTGACACGGGGTAATCAAGGGGTTAAACCTTTATTGGGGGGGTTAGGGGGGTCCCTAGACCTATCTGGGGATACTACTAAGTACCCTAACCCTGATTAGTGTCACAAATTACACCAGTACAGTGATCAAAGAAAAATATGAACACTGCACTGGGTGACACAGTGACAGGGGGTGAAGGGGTTAACTGGGGGGGCAATCAGGGGGTGATCAGGAGTGACAAGTGTACCTATGTGTACTGTGTCAGTGTAGTGTTGGTGCAACTCACGTTTGGATGTCCTCTCTCCTCTCTCTGGAACGGAAAAGAATTTCACGAGGAGAGATGACATCACTTCCCCTGTCTGGGTTTACACTTACACAGGCAGGGGGAGCATTTCATTTGTCAGGACCGATCAGCAGGTCCAGGCCAGAAATCATTGGCCTGGACCTGAAGACTGATCGGTTCTGAAACAAATCCGATCGTCGCGGCCGCCGTAACATAGCGTTGCTTCGCCCACCCGTGCCATTCTGCTGCAGTGAAACTGCGGCGGCTGGTTGTGAAGTGGTAAATAAAAAAAGATTTGGGCTGCGCCGGACTTTTAGAATAAAGAAAGGCATTATTTTTATACTATATAATTTTCAACAAGAGAGAATGGCCTGTTACACAAACACATACACATAAGAGAAGGGTGTCACAGATGCCAGAACAGTTGATGACTATGACATAAAAGGCATGTATTTCTTAAGCTTCTAAAATTCTTAAAAGAATATTTACAACCTCCAAAACTTGACCTGTCATTATGACAAATTATACTCTCTGTGTGGCTGCAAACACCAGTGTGAAAAATTATTTGCGGCAATGACAAAAAGTTCACAGACATTCTGAAAGTTGCTTTAGAGTAAAGGGAATATAATAAGATAACGGATCTGGTATTAAAATGAAACCCCCTTTCAGGTTAACAAAATGATTTGTCACATCTGCTTCTGTCTGGTAACCATTGAGATGGGTATTCTCAGTGTAACTGCTGTGGTTTTTTTTTTTAATGAATGCTTCATAGCGGGTTCTGCTTTAAACACTTAAGGACCGGAAGGATTTGCCCCCTTAATGACCAGGCCATTTTTTGCGATACGGCACTGCGTCGCTTTAACTGACAATTGCACGGCCTTGTGACGTTGTACCCAAACAAAATTGACGTCCTTTTTTTTCCCACAAATAGAGCTTTCTTTTGGTGGTATTTGATCACCTCTTTTTATTTTTTGCGCTATAAACAAAAAAAGACTGACAATTTTGATAAAACAGAATCAGCGCAGTGCAATAAATGCAAATCATATGACAATGCCCATAAATAATGTCCAAATGAAAAAGCAATGAGAGATGAGCAGCCTCCTAGTATGCGGTGTCAGATGACAGACAAGACGGTGATACGATGAGTACAACCCATCCACCACAGATATTTAAGCCTCTCACCTTACAGATTCAACCTAAATAGCATTGACCCACAACCTGGGGTAAAGGTAACCACCGATCCAATGATGATGATACAGCTGATCTCTCCTCCGGACATATGAACAAAAAGGAAAAGATCTAGTGCTCTCCGTTTTAAAAGTTTTATTGCCAGCATAAATAAAAAAACTTACAAGCAGAGCACTTAGACCAAGTGCAGACATGTGAGCATAATGATATGTTTCTAACCAAGAAGATGGTTGCGGGTGATTTCAGACGTGACTCCTCCCCCCGCATGCATTACGTCCGTAGGACTTCGTCTGACACGCTCACACGTCTGCACTTGATCTAAGTGCTCTGCTTGTAAGTCCAAAAAAACTTGTCCACAAGCCCAAAAAGAGAGGGGAAAAGCATCACCAGCTAACGCATTTCACGCTCCCTTAACGCTTAGTCATAGCTCACTAAGCTATGACTAAGCCCTGAGGTAGCCTGAAATGCGTTATACTGATACTGATACTGTTTTGCTCTATTTGTGTTTTTGAACATGTTTTTTGGACTTGCTGAAATAAAGTTGATTTTACTGGACGTGCTGTTAACCAGAATTATTTTTTGCTCACCCTCTCTATTTGTCCAGAACAGGAATAGAGGGGAAATCTTTCAATGGTGACCTTGGTCACAACTAGGAATTTTCCTCAGTCTGCTGGGATATCTCCTCACTTCCTGTTGTGGCTATAGGACCAGAGGGGATGGGAAATCTTCCCAATGAGACATAGCTGGAAAAAATGACAGGGGTTATAACCCTTCCTTACTCTATCCGAAATGAAAAATGCCTTTAGCTCTACCTAAACTACAATAACAGTGTTATCATGAAAAGCTTTAAAATCCCAACATGTTGATAGCACTTATATATCTGAAACAGAATTCTCAGTACAGACTTACAGTATATACATTGGCAGGGATTCTATAACCATAACAGGCTACATGTAATCTGACTTTACTTTCAACCACATATTGGAAGGGTAATTCAGGAACCAGCTAGCCCTGCTATTGGATGTGTGTAGCTTCCTAAGGAACTCTACCAGATAAACAGGACAGGGTATGGGTCTTGTCATTGGAGTCTGCCAAAAAAAAGCAATTGGGATGTTCTGTCCATCAGCATTTATCCATAACTGAAGTCTTTATTTTGGGTGGTTTATGATTTCCAGCAAAATAAAAATGTAACTTCTCCCTCTCAAGGCTAACACCTACACCTAAACAGGTTTGAATAGAAAAAAACCCAGCAGACAAAAACTATCATAGAAAAAGGATGTGCCACTTTATACATTGACATCCCTCCTTAGACCCAGTCTGCCCAGACAGTACAGTCACCTGCTGATTTGGCACCATCCATAGCTTTACTCTTCAAAAGGTTACAGATGTTGAATGCACAATTTTACTAAGGAATAAAACATATCAGGAGATACTTCAAGAACTTAATATGTATAGTCTAGAACGGTGATGGCGAACCTTGGCACCCCAGATGTTTTAGAACTACATTTCCCATGATGCTCATGCACTCTACAGTGAAGTGGAGCATAATGGGAAATGTAGTTCCAAAACATCTGGGGTGCCAAGGTTCGCCATCACTGGTCTAGAGGAATGAAGGCCTCTGATTCCTCGTGTACCAAATTGTAATGTAACTGTAATGTAACCATAATGTCTGCCTTCATTTTGTTAAGCGCTGCGCAAACTGTTGATGCTATATAAATCCTGTAAAATAATAATAATAAAAGGTAACATTGTTGTTGTAGTTAAAGTAGAGCTAAAGGCATTTTTCTCATTTTGGATAAAGTAAGGAGGGTTATCATAACCTCTGTCATTTTTTTTCCAGCTGTGTCCCATTGGAGAGCTTTCCTGTACCTTATGGTCCCATAGCCACAACATGATTGAAACCTTCTTCAATACCAGTCACTTTCACTCCCTCCCTGCCAAGGCCAATTTTCAGCTTTCAGAACTGTCACAGTTTGAATGACAACTGTGCGGTCATGCAACACTGTACCCAAATTACATTTTTTATCATTTTTTTTGAGACAGATAGAGCTTTCTTTTGGTTCAATTTAATTCAAGAAAGTCATCTATCTTTTTCACCGATATGCGCTGATGAGGTTGCACTGATGGGCACTGATGTGCACTGATGAGGCTGCACTGATGTGCACTGATGAGGCTGTACTGATGGCCACTAATAAGCTGCACTGATGGGCACTGATGAGGTGGCACTGATGGTCATTGATAATCGGCACTGATGCTTCACTGATGGTCACTGATTAGGCTGAACTGACGGGCACTGATGAGGCTGTAAGATGGGTTCTGATGAGGCTGCACTGATGGACACTGAGGAGACTGCATTGATGCAGCTGCACTAATGAGGCAGCACTGATGGGCAATGATGATGTGGCACTGAAGAGGTGGCATTGATGGGCATTGTTAGTCAGCACTGATCTGCACTGATTGGGCTGCACTGAAAATCAGGACACTGATGATCAGTGCCCCGATTATCAGTGTAGATAATGTACTCAATATGCCCTGTCAGTCTTGCTGGTTACCAGCTCTCCTTTCCTCACACAGATACAGCATGTTAGGAAAGGAATACTGATAACCAGCATGTCTGTGATTGGACACAGCTGATTACATGGTAAAGGGCCACTGTGATTGGTTCTTTACTGTGATCAGCTGTGTACAATGGGGACAGAAAGTATTCAGACCCCCTTAAATTTTTCATTCTTTGTTATATTGCAGCCATTTGCTAAAATCATTTAAGTTCATTTTTTTCCTCATTAATGTACACACAGCACCCCATATTGACAGAAAAACACAGAATTGTTGACATTTTTGCAGATTTATTAAAAAAGAAAAACTGAAATATCACATGGTCCTAAGTATTCAGACCCTTTGCTGTGACACTCATATATTTAACTCAGGTGCTGTCCATTTCTTCTGATCATCCTTGAGATGGTTCTACACCTTCATTTGAGTCCAGCTGTGTTTGATTATACTGATTGGACTTGATTAGGAAAGCCACACACCTGTCTATATAAGACCTTACAGCTCACAGTGCATGTCAGAGCAAATGAGAATCATGAGGTCAAAGGAACTGCCTGAAGAGCTCAGAGACAGAATTGTGGCAAGGCACAGATCTGGCCAAGGTTACAAAAAAATTTCTGCTGCACTTAAGTTTCCTAAGAGCAAAGTGGCCTCCATAATCTTTAAATGGAAGACGTTTGGGACGACCAGAACCCTTCCTAGAGCTGGCCATCCGGCCAAACTGAGCTATTGGGGGAGAGCTCCAGAGATGAGGTCGGGAGATGGGAGAAAGTTGTAGAAAGTCAACCATCACTGCAGCCCTCCACCAGTCGGGGCTTTATGGCAGAGTGGCCCGACGGAAGCCTCTCCTCAGTGCAAGACACATGAAAGCCCGCATGGAATTTGCTAAAAAAAACACCTGAAGGACTCCAAGATGGTGAGAAATTAAATTCTCTGGTCTGATGAGACCAAGATAGAACTTTTTGGCCTTCATTCTAAGCGGTATGTATGGCCAGTTTGTTCAGTTTTAAATGATATTTTTTTCTTTAAAAATGACATTTTGTGCAGGGACTGTTCTAAGCACGGGAAACACACGCCACTTTACAGGCATACTATAGACACCCCCCAGGTACGATATTTAAAGGAATATTTCACTTTTTTTTTTTTTTACTTTAAGCATCATTAAAATCACTGCTCCCGAAAAAACGGCCGTTTTTAAAAGTTTTTTTTGCATTGATACATGTCCCCTGGGGCAGGACCCGGGTCCCCAAACCCTTTTTAGGACAATACCATGCAAATTAGCCTTTAAAATGAGCACTTTTGATTTTGAACGTTCGAGTCCCATAGACGTCAATGGGGTTCTAACGTTCGTGCAAATTTTCGGTCCGTTCGCAGGTTCTGGTGCGAACCGAACCAGGGGGTGTTCGGCTCATCCCTACTTAGGACCATGTGATATTTCAGTTTTCTTTTTTAATAATTCTGTAAAAATGTCAAAAATTCTGTGTTTTTCTGTCAATATGGAGTGCTGTGTGTACATTAATGAGGAAAAAAATGAACTTAAATGATTTTAGCAAATGACTGCAATATAACAAAGAGTGAAAAATTTAAGGGGGTCTGAATACTTTCCGTCCCCACTGTATATAGGACACAGCGGTCACAGAGCCTGCTCAATGTGCTCCCCAGGGGGGGCGCTCAGAGGGTGCGGTTATCGGAGGTGTATGCCCTCTCAGAACTGGAGAGCCACGCTGTAGTCTTCTTTCGGCTAAAGTGCAGGCAGGAAACAGTTGCTGTGTCACTCAATAGTGACTATATTCAAACATGCTCGGGACAAGCATACCGTAGATTTATGCTCAGATGACAAAGTAAAAAAAAAAAATAAAAAAAAAAAACAGGTTTAAATATAAAAAAAAAAAAAATGGTGCAAACTTGATGGATCACTTTTTCTGTTATCACTCTTCTATATTTCTATATTTACTTCGGCTAATTGCAGTACAAAGGATGTTTTTCCAGTCTTTTGAAGTGTAAGAAGACAATGACTTTCCTGAGCCTTGGAAGGACAAAAGGAGATACCAAAACCACATAGTAAACAAGTTGCAGTGGCCCAAAACTGTCACTACCTGTCAACATACTACAGAAAAAAATTAAAACATCATTCAGTTCAATTTGATGAATGTGGGGTAAAAGAAATGACTCTGGGAGGAATATTTTATCTGTTTCCAAACTTAGTTTACCATTTTAAGAACAGCGAATATAGCATTTTGTTTTTATAATTACTCTTGTATGTACGTAAGTATAAATATCTATGCATATTATAGTAAAAAAAAAATTTTTTTTAAATCTGCAGCTATGGTCCAAGTAAGTTCTTCCAGTAATGTCCTCCTATGACTGTACATTCTATACGTATACAGTCTGTTTTGGCAGATCCATTCTGGAATTAAATACTGGCATGGGCAGTTACAGGAGGGGATTTTTACACATGTCAAGTTGTTCCTCATAAGGTAAAGATATTTTTCAGAATACCACCCCATCACCTTCCACGCAAGGTGAAATCATCTTTACACATAATTCATTCACAATGTCCTAAAAGAAGAATTTCTTCTTCTTACTGGTCTTTTACCTCTGATTTTCTTTCCTTCTCTACTTGGGCCTCTGGCCATTGGCCAATCTCAACACTTGCCTTGGCTTCTCTCGTGCAATAATCATGCTTCCATTGAACTGATCAAGTTCTGTATAGCTAGCTGCCTTAGCAATGCATCTCAGAAATTCTAACGGCTGTAATGTGTCATATTTGGTTATGCTCACAACCCTCTCTTTACCTGTTTTGTTCAAATACTGAATATAAACCATTAAAAGTAATAAGCATTTCAAGTTTAGCCATGCTGATTTCAAATATAAATCTTCCAAAAATATAACTTTGTAATGTGTTTGTTGAAACTGACCTTCAGGCTGATATAAAAACACCCATTTGTGCAGTTTTTAAATAATAATTCAACAAAATGATTAAAGTCTACCTCCAGGTTTATTGTGACTTTCAATATTTCGTTTGGATTAAACATGTCCAAATGAACTATTTGTTTCACTAACAAATGTGTCCTCTGGGAGCACGGTGTAAACTTTATGCAGCATCAGCTACATGCAGTATTTGGTGCTGTGTTCCATCAGCAGGATGGGGACTTCCTGTCCCACTCCCAGAACAAAATTAAGTCTGTGTGCTACTTAGCTATTGACAGAAAACTGTATTTTTATTTTTTACATATTTTATTGGGTATCTCAAGAAGAAAAAAGAGACATACTGTAAAATAAAATACTGAAAATAGCTGAAATAAACTATCCGAACCCTGAAAAATGGAAAAGATTTGTAATACAGTAATAGGTAAAACATCTTTATATCCCATCCAGTTCAAAAGACATTCTTTTACATTTTCAGTAAGTGGATGCATGAATGGATAAACCTTGTACTTTTGAGTCACAGATCATGGTAGTCAACCAGGAGCCTAATAATACATCTATGTATTAAACCAAACAATAAGGAACAAGGTAACCGTAATTGAAATCTAGAAACTTGATCTATCTGGTAGGTAGGTGGACGTTGGGAATCAACACTTGTGGTCCAGAATAGAGGAGGTTTTTTTCAGAGAGGGTAGTAACAAAGGAGCGAGAGACAACAGTTGTTGAAAAAATAAACTTGTTGCCTATATTATTATTTATGGTACTTATAAAGTGGCGTCAATTTACGCAGCGCTTTACACATACATTGTACATTCACATCGGTTCCTACCCTCAAGGAGCTTACAATCTAAGGTCCCTAACTCACATTCATATGGGCCAATAT
This sequence comes from Aquarana catesbeiana, assembly GCF_042186555.1. Lineage (NCBI taxonomy): Eukaryota > Metazoa > Chordata > Amphibia > Anura > Ranidae > Aquarana > Aquarana catesbeiana. Next base: position 81,832,284 of record NC_133327.1, on the reverse strand, counting down.
ATACAGAAGCCAATTAACCTACCAGCGTGTCTTTGGAGTGTGGGAGGAAACCCACGCAGGCACAGGGAGAACATGCAAACTCCAGGCAGGTAGTGTCGTGGTTGGGATTCGAACAAGCGACCCTTTTTACTGCTAGGCGAGAGTGATACCCACTACTTCACTGTGCTGCCTATATAGTATGTGATGTGATAGCTGTGTTATAACCGACTACATGAGTGAAAGGAATCAGCAAAGAGGACTGCTCTGAAGTCGTAAGACTTGTGTCGATGAAAGATTGCCACTAAGTTTCAAATCATTTGGTAGAGATTGCACTCCATAAAGCTATGTCCAACTTTTCTCCAAAAAGCAGAAGTTTAAGGTCTCTCCTAACTTCAGTAATGGTGGGAAACACAGTGTTCCAGTGTTTAAAGCGGGGGTCCACCTATCTATCGTTTTTTTTTTTTTTAGTTCATTCACAAACTTTTCTTCTCAGCATTACATACTCACATATTGTGTGTAATATGTCCGCCTGTGTCAGATTTCGTCGGAAAGAATAACTTATATTATTCACTGCAGGCGGTTTCCATCTTCATTGTGGGCATTTGAAGCCCACAAGCATTTATTTCCTGGATGTGGTGAATGCTGTGCTCCCAGCATTCACCGCTCGTTCCCGCACATGCTTAGTGGCATCCTGGGAAGCCTGAGACTAGCTCCCAGGAGTCTGGGAGAGGCTAGAAACACGCCTACTCCCACGGGAGGAGAACCAGGAAGTGCAAAGAAGAATAGAAAAATAAAAGGTAATTACGGCGATTTAAATTTTTTTAAACAGCATGTCAGCATCTAGGCAAAGAAGAGAATACATACAGATATTGTTCAAAATTTGGGTGGAACCCCGCTTTAAGGATAATTCTTCAAACAACTAAAAGACAGATGAGTGTCTACTGATACTCGTCTTGGAGCTTAGAAGCTGGATGGTGGTTGGGTTAGAGTTAGAGATTGGTTTCAGACATCCAAACAGGAAGAGAAGAGGATCCTTGGGTAGTTGGCAGTTAGTTATTCCGAATATAAATGCTAGTACTTGACCCCAATATACCGAAATGGATGGGCAGGACTAGAAATGATGGAATAAAGATGGTCTCGAAGCCTAACACAATGGGCAGGAGGCTGTTGGAGGTGTGCTACCCTGTTTCCCCGAAAATAAGACCTAGCGTGATTGTCGGTAATGGCTGCAATATAAGCCCTACCCCCCAAATAAGCTCTAGTTAAAGTCCTTGTAGGTCTTATTTTCAGGGTAGGGCTTATTTTCGGGGAAACAGGGTAGGGCTTATTTGGGGGGTAGCGCTTATATTGCAGCCATCACTGACAATCACGCTAGGTTTTATTTTGGGGAAACAGGTTATATTTGGCAGAGAATGGGGCAAAAGCTCTGTGGAGGAGCTTAAATTGAAAGCGTGAAGGTGGTAATTGGATTTTGGTGGCCTATACGTGGCTAGGCTCCCAAAACATCTCACACATGTGGTATCCCCATACTAGGGAGAAGTAAAAGAATGTGTTTTGGGGTGTTATTCTACATATACCCAATGCGTGTGTGAGAAGGATCTAACTGAAGTGACAACTGAAACTTTGTATTTTATCAGTGAATACAAGGCTTCTTCTGGAATCATCCACCCACCTCTCCACTTCACCCAATCAAAGGAAGCCCTGTATTCATTGATACATTACAAAACTTCATGTGAATGGCTGAGCAGTACAAAGATTGACTCGATTTTGTTTCAGGAGCGGGACAAGAAGTCCCCGTCCTGCTGTGGGAACACAGCACCGTACTGTATACAAGACACGAGAAACCTGGAGTTAGACTTTAAGTGTAATTTTAGGCTGGGTTCACACTGTTGCGAATCGGATGTGGGTTTCAGCGCATCCAATTGGCATAGCAGGAGATTGTGACAGGCTCTCTATGGAGCCAGTTCACACATCTTCACAGTGACTCCAGTGCAAATTGCACAGGACTCCTGTGTGTCTTTTGGTCCATTTTCGGTCCGAATTCAGCCAAAAATTCTGGCCGAAATCAGACCTGAAATGGTGAATGGAGATGCACCAGACTCCTGCTGTGAGCCGGAGTGTGCTGCAGTGTGAACCCAGCCTAAATGTGCTCAGTACAAGTACCTTAATCTTCTTTGTTATCAATATCTTGTAATCCTGTGTGAAGCAGAACTCAGACTGAGAAAGAAAGGGACAGGACTAAGAGCCAGCATGCTTGCTACAATATACATGTGCTCAAAAAGAACATGCTTATAGGAGGAAAAGAGGACAAGCTCATCTGTCTACTAATGCCCCCTCATTCCCCTATCACAGGCCAGGAAGTCGTCCAAGCTGTATTAATCAAGGTCAGGTCACCAACATTGTTCTTCTGTCTGGAAAGGTTGTGCAAATCTGTGGACTGAGTGGACAGAAATACAAGTAGAACAACTCATATATATGTATTCCAACTGTGAATTGAGCCTTAACCACATGCCGACCAGCGCACAATGATGTACGTCGGCACAATGGCTCGGTTGGGCAAATGGGCGTACAGGTACATCCCCTTCAAATCGCGGCATTGTGGACTCGCGTCTGCCGCATACTCCATTACCGTGCCCACGGGTCCCACGGACTCGATGTCCACCGGCGCCCCACGATCGTGTCACGGAGCAGCAGAACGGGGAGATGTAAACAAGGCATTTCCCTGTTCTGCCTAGTGACATGACAGAGATCTACTGCTCCCTGTCATCAGGAGCGGTGATCGCTGTCATGTCAGTGGTAGCCCACCCCCCCCCACAGTTAGAATCACTCCCTAGGACACACTTAACCCCTTGATCGGCCCCTAGTGTTTAACCCCTTCCCTGCCAGTGTCATTTACACAGTAATCATTTTTATAGCACTGATCGCTATATAAATGGCAATGGTCCCAAAATAGTGTCAAAAGTGTCCGATGTGTCCGCCATAATGTCGCAGTCACGATAAAAATCGCAGATGGCCGCCATTACTAATAAAAAAAGAATTTATAATAAAAATGCCAGAAATCTATCCGCTATTTTATAGATGCTATAACTTTTGCGCAAACCAATCAGTATACGCTTATTGTGATTTTTTTTTTTTACCAAAAATATGTAGAAGAATACATATTGAGCTAAACTGAGAACCTCAGGCCAGTCAGTTCACTAGGTATATGTAAGGATTTACAACCACTTTAACCGCTTCAGCCCCGGAAGGATTTACCCCCTTCCTGACCAGAGCACTTTTTGCGATTTGGCACTGTGTCCGTTTAACTGACAATTGCGCAGTCGTGCGACGTTGCACCCTAACAAAATTGATGTCCTTTTTTTTCCCCACAAATAGAGCTTTCTTTTGGTGGTATTTGATCACCTCTACGGTTTTTATTTTTTGCGCTATAAACAAAAAAAGAGCAACAATTTTGAAAAAAAAACGCAATATTTTTTACTTTTTGCTATAATAAATATCCCCCCAAAAATATGTAAAAAAATATTTTTTTCCTCAGTTTAGGCCGATATGTATTCTTCTACATATTTTTGGTTAAAAAAAAAAAAAATTCCAATAAGTGTATATTGATTGGTTTGCACAAAAGTTATAGCGTCTACAAAATAGGGGATAGTTTCATGGCATTTGTATTATTAATTTTTTTTATTAGTAATGGCGGCGATCTGCACGTTTTATTGGGACTGCAACATTATGGAGGACACATTGGATACTTTTGACACTATTTTGGGACCATTGTCATTTATACAGCGTTCAGTGCTATAAAAAAATGCACTGATTACTGTGTAAATGACACTGGCAGTGAAGGGGTTAACCACTAGGGGGCGATGAAGGGGTTAAGTGTGTACTAGGGAGTGATTCTAACTGTGGGGGGATAGGCTTCAAGTCACATGACAACGATCACCACTCCCGATGACAGGGAGCAGTGATCTCTGTCATGACATAGGCAGAATGGCCTGTAATCTTGTTTACATAGGCACTTACCCGTTCTCTGCAGGAACATTTACTCAGTTCCCTCTGCTCAGCTGCTCATACCTCCCTCTTCCAGGCGGGCGCAATCTCGGGGGTCAGGCACATCCCCATTCCACCCACTCAAGCAGCAGCCTGCAGGAGGGAGGCTGAAAAACTGCAGGGGGAGGTACAGGGGGCGGAGAGTCACTAGATGATGTGTAATGGCTGTGAGTTGTCCTGACCATGGCTCTGATTTCCCGGGGGCAGGGCGCACTCAGCTGGCAGAGGAGAAGGACAGCATATTCATCTGACCTGCTCCTCTGACCAGCTGCCCGTGGTCGAACACAAAAGGGGCGGCCGCGGACATTGCAAAGACAGCTCATGGACAACAGTGCCCGTGAGCGGTCCTTGCTGATCCCTGCTCAGTGCTCAATATAGCCCTGTATGAAACATATTAAGGGCTGTGCTCTCTATAGACTAAAACTGTCTCGGCCTTGTATCTCTCCATCACCAAACAGATACAGTGAGGGAAAAAAGTATTTGATCCCCTGCTTATTTTTGTATGTTTGCCCACTGACAAAGAAATGACCAGGCTATAATTTTAATGGTAGGTTTATTTTAACAGTGAGAGACAGAATAACAACAAAAATATCCAGGAAAAAAGCATTTAAAAAAAATTATAAATTGATTTGCATTTTAATGAGTGAATAAGCATTCAGCAATTCATCAATTCATCAATCAGCAAGATTCTGTCTCCCAGGTGTCTTCTATACAGGTAACGACCTGAGATTAGGAGCACTTTCTTAAAGGGAGTGCTCCTAATCTCAGCTTGTTACCTGTATACAAGACACCTGTCCACAGAAGCAATCAATCAATCAGATTCCAATCTCTCCACCATAGCCAAGACCAAGAAGCTGTCCAAGGATGTCAGGGACAAGATTATAGACCTACATAAGGCTGGAATGGGCTACAAGACCATCGCCAAGCAGCTTGGTGTGAGGGTGTAATAATTCGCAAATGGAAGAAACACAAAATAACTGTCAATCTCCCTCGGTCTGGGGCTCTATGCAAGATCTCACCTTGCGGAGTTTCAGTGATCGTGAGAATGGTGAGGAATCAGCCCAGAACTACATGGGAGAATCTTGTCAATGATCTCAAGGCAGCTGGGACCATAGTCACTTAGAAAACAATTGGTAACACACTACGCTGTGAAGGACTGAAATCCTGCAGTGCCCGCAAGGTCCCCCTGCTCAAGAAAGCACATGTACAGGCCCATCTGAAGTTTGCTAATGAACATCTGAATGATTCAGAGGAGAACTGTGTGAAAGTGTTGTGGTCAGATGAGACCAAAATCAAGTTCTTTGGCATCAACTTAACTCGCCATGTTTGGAGGAGGAGGAATACTGCCTATGACCCCAAGAACACCATCCCCACCGTCAAACATGGAGGTGGAAACATTATGCTTTGGGGGTGTTTTTCTGCTAAGGGGACAGGATAATCACCGCATTAAATGGACAATGGACGGGGCCATGTACCGTCAAATCTTGGGTGAGAACCTCCTTCCCTCAGTCAGGGCATTGAAAATGGGTTGTGGATGGTTATTCCAGCATGACAATGACCCAAAACACACGGCCACGGCAACAAAGGAGTGGCTCAAGAAAAAGCACATTAAGGTCCTGGAATAGTCTAGCAAGTCTCCAGACCTTAATCCCATAGAAAATATGTGGAGGGAGATGAGGGTTCGAGTTATCAAACGTCAGCCTCAAAACCTTAATGACTTGGAGAGGATCTGCAAAGAGTAGGACAAAATCCCTCCTGAGATGTGTTCAAACCTGGTGGCCAACTACAAGAAACATCTGACCTTTGTGATTGCAAACAAGGGTTTTGCCACTAAGTCATGTTTTGCGAAGGGGTCATATACTTATTTCATGCATTAAAATGTAAATCAATTTATAACATTTTTGAAAAGCGTTTGTTCTGCATTTTTTGTTGTTATTCTGTCTCTCACTGTTAAACTAAATCTACCATGAAATAATAGACTGATCATTTCTTTGTCAGTGGGTAAACATACAAAATCAGCAGGGGATCAAATACCTTTTCCCCTAAAACATAATTATGAGTATATTTGTTGCCCAACATGCTTTCTGCTCTATACTAGTGTAGCACCCTCTAGTGGTGCTAGGTGGAAAGATATCACTGAGACCTCCCACTTATTTCCTGAACATGCTAGAACTTCTGGAAAGATATGAGAAGTGAGGTGGAGCTGCCTGGAGTATTCTGAGGGCCCTGACCAATCCCCAACAAGGGTTAGCAGGGAGCAGGCCTCCTTTACATACACAGGGTCAGCCCAGCTGGGGATGAGTTGTTCAGGTAGAAGCTGGAGATGGAGCGCTAGGCTGTCGTGGCCTTTGAGGGGGGTGACCTTGGGCCTGGGCTCAGGTGCGGACAGGACCTTCCTACAACCAATGGAGGTATCCTGACAGGAGGCACGGGAGAAAGGAGAGGACATCAGGAGAACACTGTCGAGCAAGTCTCCAGGAGGAACAACAAGGTGCAGCCAAGACGGCTGGTGAGTGACACACAGTCAGGTGGACTGATGGCTGAACCAGTGTCAGGCCTCAACTTCAGTGCTAGTTGGTCCCGGGGAAGTGTTAGTCTGCAATTAAGTGAATGTGCTGGAGGAAGAGAGAAAGCTGTATATACTGGAGGTGTTCTCAGTTCCTATATTGCTTTTACAAATCAAGTAGGCATCCCCTACATACCCTATCCAAGTTACAATCCCCTAAATAAAACATAAAAACAAAGTACAAGGACTGCTTCTTGACTTCTGAATGTATGAAGATTTGAGTGCCTGGCTATGCAGGGTGAGAGGTGGACCATAACTACCAGCAGCCATTACCGGGGTACCGCTACACTAGCCTGTATAGAGGTCGACATATTCTCCGGGGAACAGATTGGTCTTCACTAGCCAAACACAAGATACTGTATTATTATTACTGAACAAGTCCCTGTTTATAAGGGCTCATGCACATGGACATACAATACTCTGCATACAGATTTATGCGGATCTGAACACAGCAATATTGTATTCTAGGAGGTCTACACTCATTTGTCTATATTGGTCAGCAGCAAAATTATGCCAACAAGGACAAATGCATGGAATGTATTTTATGCTGTATGCCTGCAAATGTTTGTACTAGTGAAAAAGTACTCTACTGGCCGCTGCTCCGGGCTGACCTATCAACAATGTGTAATCAGCGGCGCCTGAGCAGTCATTCATGAAGTAATTCAGGGCCATGTAAACATTAATAATGTGTAATCCATGGTGCCAATAACTACACATTGTTGATACTGTATGTTGGTTCTGAGCAGTGGCAACAGCCAATAGAGTACATTTGCACTGTATGCAGAACATATGTAAACGTTAACACAAACGTTACATACGCACAGCGTACAGATACGTTTTTATGCAGGATCTTGATGCCAGTAGAATCCTGCAGTATTACTTGTGCTCCATGTGCATACGCCCTGAATTAATAAATCTAATAAATGTAAAGTAAAAATACACCAGCAATACTTGTATGACTATAAATAAAGTTAGCACGATTCTCAATAAAAATAAAACACTCTAGTGTAGATTGGTGGGCAGTGTAAAAGTGTAACACTCTTAATATTTTAAAATACACATCAGATTAAATAAACTCAAACCTAAGCAATCACAGATCCGGAGTGAGTGTGGAACAATAATAGAAAACATGAGGGAACGTGGAGCGTCCATAGTTCAGGTGCAAACAAAGTTCTAAAGTTTAAAGTAATCTGAGCAAAATAATGATATTTCCACTGCTTTCCTTCTTTAGAAAATACTATTTAACTGGCTGCTCTTCCGGAGTTCTTGCTTAAAAGCAGAACTCCAGCCAAAAATAACCAGATAAAAATGAATAGTCTGTTTAAAAGACAAAATAACGAAAACCAGCTTTTGCAGCAATATTCATCTTTAGTCCGGAGATTTCCCCTGCAGTACTTTTTTTCTGCTGCTAGATGTCCTCTGATGGTCATTGTAATCAATAGGGATGAGCTTCGTGTTCGAGTCGAACCCGTGTTCGACTCGAACATCGTCTGTTCGCCCGTTCACCGAATTGCGAACGATATGGGCAGTTCGCGCCAAATTCGTGTGTCGCATCACGGCCCATAATTCACTGCGGCATTGCAGCGCATTGCTGGCTGATGATTGGCCAAGCATGCACTATGACCAGCATGCTTGACCAATCACAGCGCCATCTGTAGAGAGAGCTGTAATTGGCCAAAGCCAGGGTGGCTTTGGCCAATTATGGCTCAGGGGGTTTAGTACACACCCCACAGGCGGCCGTGCAGGCGGCCCTGTGTAGTGTGTGTTCCGGCGTTGAGAGACAGAGAGCCAGTGTCATTTGATTTAAGTTAGATAGATTAGGCAGGACAGTCAGTCAGTTAGCTGCACTTACAGTGTATTGTGTATATATATATATGCATCCCAGGTGTTGTATATATATATATATATATATATATATATATATACACTGTATTCAGTTTAGCTAGATCCGTTCCTGTTATTATCTTCCTAATGACAGGCAGGCTTGTGTTGTTACAGTATTTACAGCTACCTGAAGAAAATTGCTGGTGTTCTTCTGATCCTATTAGTACCACAGTCAGGCAGCTAGACTATTTACAGTTAGTATAGTGCGTCCTCCTCACAGTGTTCAGCTAAAGCTACAAGTTAGTTTAGTGTGACCTCTGCACAGTGTTCAGCTAAAGCTACAAGTTAGTGTAGTGCGTCCTCCTCACAGTGTTCAGTTAAAGCTACAAGTTAGTGTAGTGTGACCTCTGCACAGTGTTCAGCTAAAGCTACAAGTTAGTGTAGTGCGACCTCTGCACAGTGTTCAGTTAAAGCTACAAGTTAGTGTAGTGCTTCCTCCTCACAGTGTTCAGCTAAAGCTACAAGTTAGTGTAATGCATCCTCCTCACAGCGTTCAGCTAAAGCTACAAGTTAGTGTAGTGCGACCTCTGCACAGTGTTCAGCTAAAGCTACAAGTTAGTGTAGTGCGTCCTCTGAACAGTGTTCAGCTAAAGCTACACGTTAGTGTAGTGCACAGTGTTCAGCTAAAGCTGCAAGTTAGTGTAGTGCGTCCTCCTCACAGTGTTCAGCTAAAGCTACAAGTTAGTGTAGTGGGACCTCTGCACAGTGTTCAGCTAAAGCTACAAGTTAGTGTAGTGCGTCCTCCTCACAGTGTTCAGCTAAAGCTACAAGTTAGTGTAATGCGTCCTCTTCACAGTGTTCAGCTAAAGCTACAAGTTAGTGTAGTGTGACCTCTGCACAGTGTTCAGCTAATGTTCAGCTAAAGCTACAAGTTAGTGTAGTGCGTCCTCTGAATAGTGTTCAGCTAAAGCTACAAGTTAGTGTAGTGCACAGTGTTCAGCTAAAGCTACAAGTTAGTGTACTGCGTCCTCTGAACAGTGTTCAGCTAAAGCTACAAGTTAGTGTAGTGCGACCTCTGCACGGTGTTCAGCTAAAGCTACCTGTAAAAGGTTGGTGGTGTTTTCCTGATCCTATCACTGCCGCAGGCAGCTACATTATTTTAACGTTAGTGTAGTGCGTCCTCTTCATAGTGTTCAGCTAAAGCTACCTGTAGAAGGTTGGTGGTGTTTTCCTAATCCTATCACTACCACAGGCAGCTACATTATTTTAACGTTAGTGTAATGCATCCTCTTCACAGTGTTCAGCTAAAGCTACCTGTAGAAGGTTGGTGGTGTTTTCCTGATCCTATCACTACCGCAGGCAGCTACATTATTTACATGTTAGTGTAGTGCGACCTCTGCACAGTGTTCAGCTAAAGCTACCTGTAGAAGGTTGGTGGTGTTTTCCTGATCCTATCACTACAGCAGGCAGCTACATTATTTTAACGTTAGTGTAGTGTGTCCTCTGCACAGTGTTCAGCTAAAGCTATCTGTAGAAGGTTGGTGGTGTTTTCCTGATCCTATCACTACCGCAGACAGCTACATTATTTACACGTTAGTGTAGTGCGACCTCTGCACAGTGTTCAGCTAAAGCTACCTGTAGAAGGTTGGTGGTGTTTTCCTGATCCTATCACTACCGCAGGCAGCTGCATTATTGTAACGTTGGTGTAGTGCGTCCTCTTCATAGTGTTCAGCTAAAGCTACCTGTAGAAGGTTGGTGGTGTTTTCCTAATCCTATCACTACCACAGGCAGCTACATTATTTTAACGTTAGTGTAGTGCATTCTCTTCACAGTGTTCAGCTAAAGCTACCTGTAGAAGGTTGGTGGTGTTTTCCTGATCCTATCACTACAGCAGGCAGCTACATTATTTACATGTTAGTGTAGTGCGACCTCTGCACAGTGTTCAGCTAAAGCTACCTGTAGAAGGTTGGGTGTGTTTTCCTGATCCTATCACTACAGCAGGCAGCTACATTATTTTAACGTTAGTGTAGTGTGTCCTCTGCACAGTGTTCAGCTAAAGCTATCTGTAGAAGGTTGGTGTTGTTTTCCTGATCCTATCACTACCGCAGGCAGCTACATTATTTTAACGGTAGTGTAGTGCATCCTCTGCACAGTGTTCAGCTAAAGCTATCTGTAGAAGCTTGGTGGTGTTTTCCTGATCCTATCACTACCGCAGACAGCTACATTATTTACACGTTAGTGTAGTGCGACCTCTGCACAGTGTTCAGCTAAAGCTACCTGTAGAAGGTTGGTGGTGTTTTCCTGATCCTATCACTACCGCAGGCAGCTGCATTATTTTAACGTTGGTGTAGTGCATCCTCTGCACAGTGGTCACAGTGGTCAGCTAAAGCTACAAGTTAGTGTAGTGCAACCTCTGCACAGTGTTCAGCTAAAGCTACCTGTAGAAGATTGGTGGTGTTCTCATACTACAGGCAGGCAGTTGATTTTGCTAGCTGCAGTATCAGTATATATATATATATATATATATATATATATATATATATATATATATCCCAGCTTAGTGCAGCTACATCTCACTGCAGGCCATTAGTATGTCTGGAAGGCCAACAAGGAGAGGCAGACAGTCGCTTGGCCTTTTTTTCGGCAGCTGGCCGTGTTGAGCCGCAACATGCAGAAGACTTGGTCGAGTGGATGACCAAGCCGTCCTCATCCTCCTCATCCTCTCTCACCCATGCTCAGGGTACTTTGTCTGGCAAAGCAGCTGCCAACGCGGCCTCTTCCCTCGGCTCAATGGCATCAGTGACTCCTTCCGTAGCCCCACCATGTCCCTCGAACTGTTTGACCACAGTGTTGGGTACATGCTCCAGGAGGATGCCCAGCGTTTAGAAGGCTCTGATGATGATACTGAGCTAGATGAAGGCAGTAACGTGAGCACGGACAGAGGGGGTGCCCAAGAAGGACAGCAATCTGGCAGTCATGCTCCCCCTGCTGCAGCATACTGCCAGGTTTGCTCCAGTGATGAGGAGGGAGGGGATAATGAGGTCACTGACTCAACGTGGGTGCCTGATAGGAGAGAGGAGGAGGACGAGGAGGCACATCACCAAGGAGGCAGGATGCCCTCCAGGGGCCAGCCTAAGGGCAGCACACTGACTGCATCACACCGCAAAGCTCCGCATGTGCAGGGCGCTGCTGTCTCTGCGCGTTATTCAAAAAGTTCTTTGGTGTGGGCCTTTTTTGAGATGAGTGCATCAGATGGCACCGCTGCTATTTGCAACATATGTCTCAAGCGTATCTCGCGTGGCCAAAACATCTCCCGCTTGGGCACCACATGCTTGACCAGACATATGTTGACCTGCCATGCAGTTCGTTGGCAAGCGTATCTAAAAGACCCACACCAAAGAACAAAGAGGACCTCTCCTTGCTCCTCATCAGCTGAGATCTCCAACCCCACTATACCTTCAGTCCTCTCTGAGACCTGCACTGAGAAGAATGAAGGTGTAGAATTAGGTGTGTTACAGCCAAGTACTTGTGGGCAATCTGCTTTTGGTACACCAATGTCAGATTGTACCAGGCAAATTTCCCTGCCCCAGCTGCTGCACCACCGAAAGAAGTTCGCTCCCAGCCATCCACACGCCCAGCGGTTGAATGCTAGCTTGGTAAAATTGCTAGCACTTCAACTGCTACCTTTTCAGCTGGTAGACTCTGCCCCCTTCCGTGAGTTTGTGGAATGTGCGGTTCCTCAGTGGCAGGTACCCAAATGCCACTTTTTCTCATGGAAGGCGATTCCGGCTCTCTACCGGCATGTGGAAGGCAATGTCCATGCCTCGCTGGACAGGGCAGTCAGCGGTAAGGTGCATATTACCGCTGACTCAAGTTAAAGAGGAGGTCCACCCAGGGGGGCCGTCAAAAAAAAAAAAAAATTAAAAGTCAGCAGCTACAAATACTGCAGCTGCTGACTTTTAATTGGACACTTACCTGTCCCTGGGTCCAGCGATGCGGGGGATCGAAGCCCCGCTCGTCCCCCCCCTCCGCTCGTCGGCGCCGGCATTTCAACTGTGGGCGCCGGGCTGTGGCTTCACAGCCTGGCACCCACTGCACATGCGCGAGCGGCGCCGCGCACCGTGATTGGCCGATCAATCACCTGGGACCTGTAATGGGTCCCAGATGATTGACAGGAGGGAGGGAGCAGAGAGGAGCCCTTCCTGTGCCGAGGGGGAAGTGATGTCACCAGCCCAGGCAAAGGAACAGGCAGACTACGAGGGACCATCTAGCAACAGGCATTTAGAGGTAAGTGAAAAAAAAAAAAATATCCAAATTTTTTTTGGTTTTTTTTTTTAGAATTTTTCCAGGTATTTTTGTTTTTTGGGTGGAACCCCACTTTAAGGTGTCTTGCACATTGCACTTTACATCGGGCTAGATATACAGCTTGATACACATTCATTCACACCCAGAAGTTTATATGTTTTGGTTTCACAAAAGAGCACAGTTTTAGCCATCTAATGTTCCACTGTGCATTTGAATTTTGGATAGAAGACACCCATTTAATAGAAATTACCTACATCACTCCTCTTCCCCCACCACAATACCCTCCTCCCACCTAAGGGAGCAGTACATACACCTGATTTTAATCAGGTTGGGAACGGTGTCATATCTACTCCTTTTTCTTTTTCAAGAAACACATGGACTTGTTACGTGGCTGGGAGGAGGTGGCTGCGGATCATGTCGTCCTTAGTGACCCCGAGGACTCCAGACCAAATGCCTCAGCAAACCTACGCTGCATGGCCTCCCTGATCCTGCAAAGCCTGCGGAAGGATCCTCGTATTCATGGTATCAAGGAGGGGGATTGTTACTGGCTGGCAACCCTCCTTGATCCACGTTACAAGGGTAAGGTTGTGGACCTTATCTTGCCGTTGCAGAGGGAGCAAAGGATGAAACATCTTCGGGAGGCCTTGCAGAAAGGTCTGTGCAATGCGTTCCCAGAGACTGGGAGGTTACAAACTCCTGTTTCTGGACAACGTGTTGCTGAGGCTTCAGTCAGTCAAAGAAGGAGCGGTGGAGAAGGTGGCCGTCTGACCGATGCGTTCAGACAATTTTTTAGTCCGCAGCCCCAAGGTATGATCGGTTCCAGCAACCATCGCCAGCGTCTGTTTTATATGGTGCAGGAATACCTAGGGGCAAGATCTGACTTGGACACCTTTCCCACCAAAAATGCTCTGGGTTACTGGGTCTTGAGGATGGATCACTGGCCAGAGCTTGCACAGTATGCAATTGAGCTACTGGCCTGTCCTGCATCCAGCGTTCTTTCGGAACGCACATTCAGTGCTGTTGGAGGCTTTGTAACCGATCACAGGGTGCGTCTGTCCACCGACTCGGTTGATTGACTGACCTTCATAAAAATGAATCAGTCTTGGATCACCACCAGCTACCAAGGACCTGATGCTGATGTAACCGAATACATTTTTTTGAAATGTCAGATCCCTTCAAAGACTGCCTATGCTGATGCTGAGTGACTATCCTGTTATACTGAGTAATTTTCGTCTTCCTCCTCAATGATCATGATGATAGCTTGTAAGAACATTTTTGGTTCTGGGCACCGCCAGTCCCGCCACCAGTGCCTAAGGCCCAATGTTTCAGCCCCTGTTTAACAGGGGCATGTAATTACAATTTTTCATGCAATTCTTTGCAGCAGGGCTAGTTCCTGTGCTCCAACTAGAGTATCTGTGAGGGGTTGCAGAGTTGTGGCACCAGCACCAGTGCCTAAGGCCCAATTTTTCAGCCCCTGTTTAACAGGGGCGTGTAATTACAATTTTTCATGCAATTCTTTGCAGCAGGGCTAGTTCCTGTGCTCCAACTAGAATATCTGTGAGGGGTTCCACTGTTGTGGCACCAGCACCAGTGCCTAAGGCCCAATTTTTCAGCCCCTGTTTAACAGGGACATGTGATTTGAATTCTTGATCTAATATTTCACAGCATCGCCCGTTTCTGCGCCCACCAAGAGTATCTGTGAGGACTTACAGTGTTGTAGCACCACCACCACCACCAAAGGCCCAATTTTTCTGCCCCTGTTCAACAGGGGCATGTAATTACAATTCTTGATCTAATATTTCACAGCAGGTCCCTGTGAGGGCTTACAGTGTTGTGGCCACAACAACACCTAAGGCCCAAATTTCTGCTGAGTATATAGGGCAGGCCCCTACTTTCAAATATGCAACTTAAAAACGACTCCTACTTGCAAAAGGAAGGAGACAACAGGAAGTGAGATGAAATCTGCCCCTAGGAAGGGAAATTCTCTCCTGTAAGAGTTAATATGGGAAAAACTTTTCTCCTTTCTACTGATGCTTTATCACCAATCCTTGTTTCACAAAAAAAAAACAAATTTTCAAAAAACATTTGTCATTGGGACAAAAAGTGAGGTGAAATCTTCTGAAGAGGAGCACAGACAGCAAAACAAATGTCACAGGAGTGATAACCCTTCCCTAGGTTTTCCAAAAAGCTTAAAATAGATTTTTTAGCTGGAGCTAAACACGTTAAAAATGTACCAGTTCAAAATTACAAACAGATTCTACTTAACAACAAACCTACAGTCCCTGTCTTGTTTGCACCGCCTGTATACTACTGTTCAGAGTATATAGGGTCTGGGGGCCCCACACAATTCCTTTTTTAATTTGTGTGCGGGGTTCCCCTTAATATCAATACAAGACCCAAAGGGCCTGGTAATGGACTTGGGGGTACCCATGCTGTTTGTCTCACTGAATTTCATCCATATTGCCAGGACCCGACATTACATAAAGGCCGCAAGAAGTTTTAAATGACTTTTTTTCCTTTAAAAATGACATTTTGTGCAGGGACTGTTCTAAGCACGGGAAACACACGCCACTTTACAGGCATACTATAGACACCCCCCAGGTACAATATTTAAAGGAATATTTCACTTTTTTTTTTTTTTACTTTAAGCATCATTAAAATCACTGCTCCCGAAAAAACGCCCGTTTTTAAAAGTTTTTTTGCATTGATACATGTCCCTTGGCACAGGACCCGGGTCCCCAAACCCTTTTTAGGACAATACCATGCAAATTAGCCTTTAAAATGAGCACTTTTGATTTTGAACGTTCGAGTTCCATAGACGTCAATGGGGTTCTAACGTTCGTGCAAATTTTCGGTCCGTTCTCAGGTTCTGGTGCGAACCGAACCGGGGGGGGTGTTTGGCTCATCCCTAGTAATCAAACTCACTTCCTCTGAGCCCAGGACAATCCTCTGTGACTGGACAGTGAAAGGAGAAGCAGCACAGTAATAAGCTCATCTCTCTATCACTATGCTTTTGGTCAGCACATGAACTGCTTCTCTCCTTGTTCTACACCTTCCTCTCACACAGACCTGGGATTGGAGAAGATTGCAAGAGATCGATTCCAGGTCGAATTCAGGTACTTACACTGCTTGCATTTTAAAAAAATACATGAAATGATGTATTAATGATTACAGATGTAGCACTCTCCTAGTGTAGTATGTTAGGTAAATGTAGGTTTTTGCTCCTTCTGTAAGTAAGAGAGCAGTAAATGTTTGGCCTGGTCTGTTTAGGGTTTCATAGGCTGGGAGTTTGATTGCTTCCCCCTGCCTCTGGAAGAAGCTTCCAGAGCTTAGGGAGGAAGCATAACCAGCCTGAATATTTATCAGGCTCCCCCAGAAGGGGGCTGGAATGGTGATAAACAATCTGAAGCATTGGAGAGCTGGGTTCCCCTTCTTCCTAGGAGGTTTCTATAGCCAAAAAGGCTGCTGCCCTCAGTCAGTCCATGGATTGTACAGTTTTGAGGCCTCAGCTAGACTAGGTCACAGTTACACATTTCGAGAGTGTTCCCTCTTTGTCAAAAACAAAGAGGTTTTTGACAAAGAGGGAGCACCCTCCAAATACAGAACCACCCCCCATTGTTGCACATAGAGTGTGCAGCCACGAGGACTAATGGCGTTCGGTACATGCTGCTCTCAGTGATTGAACCATCTGTCACCTGGAGTGGGTCCCTTCACTGCTGGCATTGAACCACCGCTGCCTCACCCAGCCCTCTGAAGTCTAGTTGTATAATCCTCTACAGTCTGTGGATGCTGATTTACATTAACTTTCATCTGAGTGTGCTATTTTAATTTTATAATAAATTACTAGTTTCCAGTTGGATCTTGTTGGATCTCATGCTCCAGCAGAATGTATCAGTTACAGAGATGAGACCAACCATTTATTACTAGTAGGGGTGCTTACAATGATCAGTTTTATTTATTTGGGTAAACCTTTATCCCAAAAGGAAAACCTTTTTTTTATAACTGCTTATAAAGTATTAGTTGGAGTTTATAAAGTATAAGTTGGAGTTTGGCTTCAATATGTTTGTGTGTCTAAATCTGTTAGTCCATCTAAAGCTCCCCTCCCCCCAGACTGAAAATGCTGCTGTCAGAAGGTGTCTCCTGAGCTCCTTCATCTAGATTGGGGGCACTCCAATACAGGATGTGTGTTACTGGCCAGATCACTAGGTGAAAACAGAGGGAAAAAGCCTAGAAAAAGAAAACGAATGGAGCCACCACATCTAATGAGTGGTATGTTTCAATATATTACATTTTTGTTTTTTTGGTTTATAACCACGGTAATCATCATAGACTTCTATGGGGTGAACTTCTTCATTTTAAACATTACATAGCGAAATGCTCAAACTAAAATGCATTAGAGCCATGAATATTCTGGTTGATCTACATTTAAATGTGGAGTCATTAAAAAAGAGTTTGTATAACAAATACTATCATTACATGTTTTAGCCACATACTGTATAGTTATATAAATACAACATTATTTTATAATGGCCATTTAAAGGGGAAACCCATCAAAACTTTTTAAATGCAACATAAAAATTAATTATTTCATGGAAAAAACAACTGCCATTAAAAAATCCAGGGATTCCCTTTTGGTCCTCATTACTGTCATCCCCAAAGAAGAAAAGGACCGTACCTCTTGTAGGATTTACAAGCCAATCTCGCCTCGTTCTTAAATTTAGATTAACACATCACCATGCTCATCAACCTCGATCAAGTAGGCTTTATCCCTACTAAGGACAATGTCATCAAAATGCTTAATCTTATCCACATCGCTTCCCACATAAAGAAACCCTGCCTTTTCCTGTCAACAGATGCCGAAAAGGCATTTGACTGAGTCAGTTGGCAATACTACACCGGTCTAGGCACCAACTTTCTCCAGTGGATAAAAGCAATCTAGTCTACTCTCACTGCAGCAGTCAAGGTCAATGCCCCCTCTCCCTATTTATCCTCTTTGGAACCATTTCTTTCTAGCGTGAGAGCCAACCCAAATTATTATTATTATTATATTATTATTATTATACAGTATTTATATAGCGCCAACAGTTTATGTAGCGCTTTACAACTTGAGGGTAGACAGTACAAATACAATACACTTTGATACAGTAGGAATCAGAGGGCCCTGCTCCTTAGAGCTTACAATCTAAGAGGAAAGGTCAAGGGATACAAGAGGTAATAACTATGGGTGATGTGCTGATTGAGAAGATAAATGTACAGTTGTTAGGTGAGGGCCAGATAGGCTTCTCTGAAGAGATGAGTTTTCAGGGATCGTCTGAAAGTGGATAAAGTAGGAGAAAATTGGACGAATTGGGGTAGAGCATTCCAGAGGATGGGGGAGGCTCTGGAGAAGTCCTGAAGGCGAGCATGGGATGAGGTGACAAGGGAGTTTGAGAGCAGGAGGTCTTGGGAGGAGCGAAGAGAACGATTAGGTTGGTATTTTGTGACTAGGTTAGAGATGTAGCTGGGGGCCAGGTTGTGGATGGCTTTGTAAGTTATAGTTTGGATCTTGAATTTAATTCGGTGACTGAGTGGCAGCCAATGGAGGGATTGGCAGAGGGGTGTGGCAGACGCTGAGCGGTTTGTGTGGTGGATGAGCCTGGCAGCAGCGTTCATGATGGACTGAAGTGGAGATAGCCTATTTAGAGGTAAACCAATGAGGAGGGAGTTGCAGTAGTCGAGGCGGGAGATGACCAGGGAGTGGATTAGAAGCTTTGTGGTGACATTGGTTAGGAAGGGGCGTATCTTGGAGATGTTGCGAAGATTGAGGCGGCAAGCTTTGGATAGGGATAGAATGTGGGGTCGAAAGGTTAGTTCAAATATCCAATGCTTGTAAATTGGAGACAAACAGCACGAGATCTCTGCATATGGAGATGACCTTCTATTTTCCCCCTACCTCCCCACACACCTCTCTCCCTAATCTCCTGAGAGAACTTCACACTTACAGTGACCTTGCCTCCAATCTAACTTTCACTTCCACTGGGCTTCGAAAGTGATTAAATATCTTGGAACATTTATTCACGCTAACCTAAAGGACACTTTCACCCTGAAATTTTCTCTACTCCTCCACAAAACTCAACAACTTCTATACAAGTGAGATACAGGCCACTTTTCGTGGTTTGGCCATCGTAATATTCTTAAAATGTACATTCTCTCAAAGCTGCTTTACCTTCTCATGTCACTACCAATCTTCATCCCCACATGGTTCCAGAAGTCAGTTAATTCCACCTTTTCCAAACTTCTATGGGCTCAAAAACCCCTGAGAACCAAACTTTGTATACTCTCTTGGCCGCAAGTCTTTTTAAATGCCCTTTCGCGGAAAAGTTTTATTCCTATTGTGGGGTCACCAGTATGGATTTTGTACATTGAAATCATATCCCCTCTCAAGCGTCTCTTCTTCAGAGAGAATAAGTTCAGTGCTTTTAATCTTTCCTCATAACTACGATCCTCCAGTCCCTTTACTAGCTTTGTTGCCTTTCTCTGTACACTCTCCATTTGCAGCACATCCTTCCTGAGAACTGGAGCTCAGAACTGGACTCCATGTGAGGCCGGACCAGAGTTTTGTAAAGTGGGAGAATTATCGGTTTATCTCTGGAGTTAATTCCCTTTTTAATGCAAGCCAATATTCTATTTGGCTTAGCTTGCAGCAGCTTGGTGAGCTGAGCCTGTCATCTACTAGGACCCCCAGGTCCTTTTCCATCCTAGATTCCCCCGGAGGTTCTCCCCTAGTGAGTAGATTGCATTCAGGTTTTTGCCACCTAAATGCATTATTTTACATTTTTCCACATTAAACCTCATTTGCCATGTAGTTGCCCACCCCATTAATTTGTTCAGATCTCCTTGCAAGGTTTCCACATCCTGCGGAGATGCTATTGCCCTGCTTAGCTTAGTATCATCCGCAAATACTGAGATTGAGCTGTTTATCCCATCCTCCAGGTCATTTATGAATAAATTAAATAGGGATGGTCCCAGGACAGAACCTTGAGGGAGCCCACATTGGACCATTGCGAGAACTCCCCATTTATCACTACCGTCTGAAGTTGCCCTTGTATTTCAATCCATGTACTCACCCTTTGGTCCATGTCGACAGTTTGTGGGGAACTGTATCAAATGCCTTTGCAAAATTCAGATACACTACGTCTATGGGCCTTCCTTTACCTAGATGGCAGCTCACCTCCTCATAGAAGGTTAGTACATTTGTTTGGCAAAAACGATTCCATGCTGATTACTGCTAATGATACAGTTTTCATTACTAAAATCTTGTATATAGTCCCTTATCATCCCTTCAAAGAGCTTGCATACTATTGATGTTAGGCTTACTGGTCTGTAGTTCCCAGGGATATATCTTGGTCCTTTTTTAAAGATTGGTGTATCAGGAACCATGAATCAGACCGAGACAGAAGTATAGTTAAATCACACTTGTTTAATAATAATAATAAGGTGAACAGAGTAAGCGTAGTCAAAACAAGCCAGAGTTCAGTAACCGGATCGGGTTGTCAGCCAAGCAAATGTCAGAGAGCCAGAGATAAACGTAGTAGTACAGCAAGCAGGATCAGGAGCCAGAAGGAACGTCAGCCGAGCAAGTCTTCAACAAGAACGCAGGAGAAAGTCTCTGTGATGTTGACAAAGGCGAAGGCAGAGATCAAGTGAACTGGACGACTTTAAGTAGGCAGGACTGACAAGCAGAATCAACAACAGCTGAGTAACTGTGGAGAGAGATGGGAGCTGTCAATTAGCCGACAGCTGAGCGGCCATCTCAGAGAAGGAAGGGCTGAGCCCAGCCCTGACATGGTGCTACATTGGCTTTTGTCATGAATCTACAGTAATACCTTCATGCCCTGTCTGTCTGCTTACCTCTGGTCTGTGTATCAGCCTTAGGGCCTGCACTCGCACACCTGCATGATTAAGTAATCTTCCCTCAGCGTGGCTACACCCTAGCCTCTACAGGATAAACTATTTAACACCATGCTGTCCAAGCCTGCCTTGCCCAAGCAATATTGTGTGTTTGGCTTCTTGCCGTGTGCTCTACGTCTGTTTCTGTTTCTTGTTCTGTGACTATCCCTGCCTGCTTGTTACCACAACCTTTGGCGTGTTCTTTGTCTATCCTTGTCTGCTAGTTGCCCCGACCTTTGGCTTATCTCCTGACTATGGCTTGTTATCTTGGACTGCTGCTTCCTCTCTATCCTCCAGTAGCCTACTGTGAGCGTGAGCTGGGAGACCCTGTGGGCCGCAACCTGGAGCCAGTTGCAGCGCAGTCCATCCTCACCACTAGAGGCCCTAGTGAACACCTGCTGGCTCTTAGACCCTGCTCCCTGGGGAATCTTATGCTGTAGCTCCCAGTGGGATCCGTGTTGGTGTTCCAGTGGATCTGCTTTCATGAACTACGCAGAGTTCCATCCGCAGTAGTCAGCCATATGGTCCACTACCTTAGCGGTGCACTCCTGACCCCAACAGTGTGCATCTGTCACCTGGCCTCAGATGTCCTGACAGTTTGCTCGGGCTATGGACCCGGCTGATGTCCTGCTAACTGCCGTTGATCAGCTACAAGGCGTAGTCCACAGACTCGAGACACAGGAGTCTAATCAGAACCAAGTGATGCGATTCCTGCAAGGTTTGGCCTCCCACTTTGAACAGCTTCAGCTCCTCCATTGGATCTCAGGTTCAACAACCTCAATAGCAGTTAGCGGTTTTTCCTAGTCTGCTTACGGTCCCTACCACAAATTCGTTGCATCTGCTAGCTCCTTCTTGTTTCTCTGGCGACTCCAAGGCCTGCAGGGGGTTCCTTAGTCAGTGCACCATCCATTTTGAGCTCCAGCCTCAAAACTATTCCTCTGATCGAGCAAGAGTAGCCTATATTATCTCCCAGTATGCCCTTCACTTTCGCATTTTTAACTGCTGAGCTGAGCTGGAATAATGAGGCCTTAGTTGCAACCTTTTTACAAGGCCTCTCTGACAGAGTGAATGATGAATTGGCAGGAAGAACCATTCCCTCAGGTCTGGACGATGTCATCTCCCTCTACAATCAGATCGATATTCACTTCCAGGAGAGGACCCTAGAGAAAAGGCATCAGTACTCCATGGTCCTTAGCCAGCCAGAGCTCCCCTCTCCTCGATTCATGGGGCATCCCTCGCCAGCTGTGGAAACTGTGCAGCTGGACTGGACTAGGTTACCTCCTGAAGAGTGTTAGGCTCAAAACTCGGGGCTTGTGTTTCCCGTGCGGTCGCGGTCTGCCTGGATTCCGGAGCCGCTGGCAATTTCATGAACTGGGGAACTGCGTCTTCCATGTAAATTCCTCTTTCACCTATCACCACTCCGCTGGTGGTCTCGGCGATTGATAGTACTGTTCTTCCTGGGGGGCCCATCCACTTCCAGACCCTCCCTGTCAAGATGTCTATAGGGGTACTCCACCAGGAGTGGATATCCTTTCTCGTGCTACCTAAAGCCTCAACCCCCATTGTATTGGGCCTTCCTTGGTTACAGATCCATTCTCCACACATTGATTGGACTATTGGGCAGATCCTGGCTTGGGGTCCCTCTTGTTTCTCATCCTGCCTACTCAAGGTTACCCCAAAGGACAGTATCTCCTGCTCTTCCTGCTACATATAGTGAGTTCCGGGATGTATTCTGCAAAAAAAAAATGGCTGAGGTACTTCCTCCTCACAGGCCTTTTGACTGTGCTATTGACCTTGTTCCCTGCGCAACCCTGCCCAGGGGCCTGACCTATGCCTTGCCCATTCAGGAGACCCAGGCCATGTCTGAGTATGTTGCGAAGAATCTAAAGAGAGGGTTCATTTGGAAATCCTCATCCCCTGTGGGAGCAGGGTTCTTTTTTGTAGCCAAGAAGGATGGGACCTTAAGACCCTGCATTGACTATCGAGGCTTAAACACTCTGACAGTCAAAAACCGATACCTGTAAACCTAAATACCAGAACTGTTAGACAGATTGATAGGCGCCTCCATTTTCACTAAGTAGGATTTCAGGGGAGCATACAATCTGATCCGGATACGGATGGGTGATGAATGGAAAACAGCATTTAACACTAGAGATGGGCATTATGAATACTTGGTTATGCCCTTTGGTCTGTGTAATGCCCTAGCTGTGTTCCAAAACTTTGTCAACGAGATCTTCAGGGATCTGCTTTATTAGTTTGTTGTCATCTATCTGGATGACATTCTCTTTTCTTTTTGGAAAATTTTCTTGTTCACAGAAACCATGTCCGGATTGTACTTTAACGCCTTAGAGAAAACAATCTGTATGCCAAGCTGGAGAAATGCTCTTTTGAATGTTCCGAGGTTCTGTTTTTGGGTTGCTTTGTCTCCAGCTTGGGTCTTCGTATGAATCCTGGAAAGGTCTCGCCCATTACCAACTGGCCTCTCCCTGCAAGCCTCAAGGCCACACATCGCTTTCTTGGGTTCACTAATTATTACAGGCAGTTCATTAGGAATTACTCTTCCATTGCTGCTCCTATTATCGCCTTGACCAAGAAGGGTGCAAATGTGAAGGAGTGGTCCCCTGAAGCTGTCTCTGCATTTCATGACTTGAAACAGGTCTTTGTTTCTGGACCTTTGTTGAGGCGACCTAACCCTGGGGATACAATTTTTATTGAAGTGGATAATTCCTCGAGAGCTGTGATTCTTCAATCCTTTGAGCAAAAACGTCAACCATGTGCGTTTTTCTCCCAAAACTTTTCTCACGCAGAGAAAAATTACGCTATTGGTTATTGGGAACTTCTTGCGATTAAATTTGGCATTGGAGGAGTAGCGTCATCTCCTTGAGGGTTCCCCGCACTCCATAACAATTTTCACTGACCTTAAAAATCTGCAGTACTTAAAGAATGCCAAACGACTGAATCCCAAACAGGCCAGGTGGAGTCTTTTCTTTTCCCACTTCAATTTCCCTATCACGTACAAACCTGGTTCCTGCAACAGTCAGGCTGATACACTCTCTAATGCCCCGTACACACGGTCGGATTTTCCGATGGACAAAGTTGGAGAGCAGGAGATAAAATTTTCCGACAACAAAATCCGATCGCGTCAATTCCGACCGTGTGTGGCCTGTTCCGACGCACAAAGTGCCACGCATGCTCAGAAGAAATTCCGACACGGGACAGCTCGTTCTGGTAAACTTAGCGTTCGCAATGGATACAGCACTTTCGTCACGCTGCAATGTTAAAAATGGTTTAATACAGCGCACTCTCTTATTCTTTATAATGTGACAAGAATTAAGTCGTTTTGCTGCTCATATTCACACACACTTCTCACAAACTTTTATTTGTGTTTTTTTAGTGGGATTCCCTCAATATATTGTTATTAGTTGTCACATCTGACAGTTTTATATTTTTTTTTTTTTTTGGCTTTTAAGCCTTTTTTTTTCTTTAATGTTTGGATTTTTTCCAAGGCTGATTTTTGTTCAATGTTATTTTTATTTTTACTCCAGAATATTTTTGTGTGTGTTTTGTGTGTCAAGTTACCCCAACACCATTGATATCTTTTATTATTTAATCTCAAGGAGATTGTTTGTTGTTGGTGTCCCTTGTTCATTTCACATTGTATATTTGAAATGTACCTGAATCCTCACAAACCAACTGTCATTTTTGAAGTAAAACACATAGGAGAGTATAATTCAAAACAAAAATCCTTTATTAAGGGATCAGAACCAAACAAAGAGGAAGGCAACACTGGATCAACATGAGAAATTAGTGAAGCCTGGGACCCCCACGGCAGACAACAATTCTTCAACATCAAAATTGGTGGCCTGAGGAGTCCATATGTAAGGGAGGGCAGTCTGGTCCGGGATTCGCAGAGATCTGGATAGCAGCAGATGACATCTGTGTCCCCAGGCTGTGGTACCACAAGAGGCTGCATCTTTTGGCCGACCAGACTGAACCCAGGGCAATCACTGTCTGGTCTTCCTTCCACGCTTCCTTCCGGGCTGTGGCTGTGCAGTTGGAGATGTGGCAGGAGGAGGAGTAGGACCTGGAGGAGGAGGAGGACTGGGGGGACATGGAGGAGGACTGGGGGGACCTGGAGGAGAGGGAGGAGGAGGAGGACCTGCAGGAGGAGGAGGAGGACCATCCCAAAGATGTGTGTGAGGTGTAATTTGGCCCCTCATACCTTTCTCCAGAGCCTCTGATATGAGGGCCTCACGCATGGCTTTTTGGCCCTCCTCCATCCTCTGCATTTTATAGGCTATGAAGGCAGCAATGTTCTCCTGCATGGTGTGGGGTGCTCCCAGGACCTCTGTAGCCCTCCAAAAGAATGCTATAGCCGCCTCCTCTAGGGTACTCGTCCTACTGCCACTTTCTGTTTTCAGGGGGGGTGGAGGGACCTTGATATCAGCCAGCCGGCTCGGCCACCTCCTGGCTGAGACTTCCCTGTGTATGAAAAAGGGACATAGTTGTAATGTTTTGCATCATCAATCACAATCCTAAATTAGTACTCCCAACTAACATCTAGTTAACATCATTGATTGGACAAGCAGAAATATTTAGAGGAATGCTATACCTGGCTCAATCTGGGCTCCTCCACATATCGCCTGGAAGGCCCAGGTTGGGCGTCAGAATCCTCAGCCAGGGGGGAAGGAAGCGTGGAAGGAAGACTGGAGAGGGATGGCCTGGGTTCAGTCTGGCCTGCCAGAAAGTGCAGCCTGTCGTAGTACAACATCCTGGGGACATAGATGTCATCTGCTGCTCCGGATCTCTGTGAATCCAGGACTTTCTTGCGCTCCCTCAGATATGTGCTCCTCAAGCCACCAATGAAAATCTTTAAATAAGTGATGTCTGCCATGGGGATCACCTGCTTCACAATTTCACACAATTGCTCCAGTGCTGCCTTCCTCTTTGCTTGGTTCTTGAAATGGGGGTGGGTAATCTCCCACAGACAGGGCAGCTCACTTAGCATATCTATGAATACTGACATGAAGTCAGTATCTTTCATTAAGATATCCATGTTCACTGCAAGACACAACACAAGACAAAGCCTAATGTCAGACAAAACTCTCCTAATCTTGTTACAATATAGGCCTCAATCTAGAAGCAGTATAGGCACAAGTTTGTCTCTTACCTTCGTTCTTATGATCGGCGCGTCCAATGCTCCTTCCTCCGCTCACAGATCGTACGTAATACGCACGCGTGTTACGCTTTATACACACTGCGCATGCGTGTAACTCCGCCCGCCCCTGACGTTCTTTCTAGTCTATTCCCCGCCCCTTTTCGTTCGGCGCAGTGGGGGACGAGCATGATGGCGGAGTTACAGCAGGTGCGTGCTAATTCTAGCAACGAGGAGGAGGAGGAGGAAAGCCCGGATCCAGGCACGTCCCGATCCAGAAGGAGACGTTTTAAGGCCACAAATATGTCGTTTGGGGAGATGTTGGAGATGGTCGACATCATGAAGAAGTCCGACTATGACGGAAAATATGGGCCTTACCCCAATCCCAATATCCGAAAGGCCAAAATCATGGCGAAAGTGGTCAGGAGTCTTGAGAGGAATTTCGGGGTACGAAGATCTAAAGATCAGCTCAGGAAGCGGTGGTCGGACCTGAAGTTGAGAGAGCCAGAGCAGTACCGAAAGATCCAGAGAGTGCTGTAAAAAAGTAAGTAGTTGTGCTGTGTTCCTATTCTTTCTGTCTTTATTACGTTCGTTCTGCTCCATATGCTTTTATTAATTGTAACGTTTAAAAAGGTCAACTTTAATGTTCATGGGCCCATTATTCGTTCGTATCAAACATTTTTCTTTCGGCCTCTAGAACACCATTGTTTAGGCCATATGCATTTTCACACATTTTTGGGGGCCTACTTGGATGCCAAATATTTGTTTGTGTAGATGGGTTTGTTACTAGAATGAAATGCCAACTAGATTGTGTGTAAGGAGAGGACACTGAGCAGCTGTTTTCACATCTGGACACTGGAGCACTAGTGTGGGACACAAGAACACCATTTTTATTAGGGGGGGCACACAGGTGCTCCAGTGTATACTATGGGGGGGGTCTCCATCTGTGAAGCTTGTACTAAACAGGTAAAGAATTGCAGCTTGACAAAGGGCAATAAAAAATATACATCTTGGAACTCGGCTAAAATAGACAATTGTACCCCACTTTCAAGCAATGTTTCCTATTTCTAGTTCTGCCATCAAATATCTGTGTGCTAATTATACCATTTTTGTTTGACATAGGGGAGAAAAGACTCGGAGGACACCCCTCATCCCAGGAGACCAGAGACCCCCCACATCTGGAAGAAGGGGAAATACCAACCCAAAAAGCTGAGCAGGAGGAAGAAGAAGATGTGGTGGAGATTGGCACCACAACAGGTGAGTGTCTGCGACCACAGGCTCAGGTAAAAGAGATGGATGGTGGCAGATTTTTGAGACCTTTTTTTTTGTTCTTTATCTCTTTTTAGGTGATCGTGATGTGAGGGAGAGAGAACGTTTCACATCAGAAAGTGCCCAGATACTGATCGGGGAGATCATGGGGTGTAATCTCCAATTGCAAAAAATCCAGCAACAAATAAAAAAAATAATAACATCATTGATGTTTTGGGGCGAATTTAAACCCCACAAAATCACCTGTTTTATCGTGGTCCAATCTTACCAAAATTTTTTCTATGTTTAGAAAAGCCAAATTTGGAGGATGCACACAGTGTGCCAACATGTGCTATCTGCCATCACGGGAGATCAATGGACGCGTTTTGGGGGTGCAACCCCTTCCTCAATTATAAAGTAGCATTGAGGAAGGGCTTGCTCCCCCAAAACACGTCCCTTGATCCCCCCTGATGGCAGATAGCACATGTTGACATTTGTAAATTGGTGTGCATCTTCCAAATTTGGCTTTTCCAGGGGTGATTTCCCCCCATCTGAACACTATATCAAACCCAGTTCCTAAATACTGATGTCTGATATAGCCTTCAGGTTTTACCATATGTGAACTTTGTAAGTTAAAGTTTTTTGGCTTTCTTGTTGGTTTTACACAGGCCTGTTTTATCTGAAATGGATATTTCGATTTTTGATAATGCTACTGCAAACATTGTTATACAACAAACATGTTGGTTTGTTTTAAAAACCTTTCGTAAATGCACATGTGATTGTGCAGGTATAAAAAAGTGCCTTACTCAAGAATGTGTGGATTATTGTCTCAACACTACAACACTTTTGGGGTGATGTAATTGGTGTTTTATGCAAAAATGGGGGTTATTTCCTAAGGGCAAATACACTTTGCACTACAAGTGCAGGTTCAGTGCAGTTGCAAGTGCACTTGTAGTGAAATGTGATTTTGCATTTAGGAAGTACCAGCCAACACTGTTTTTTATAAGGTTACCCAATTACGATATTTTCTGCACTCAACACATTTCTGTCAGGGTCAGCTAAAACAAACACAAGCAGTAAATGTCCACCAAGAATTTCTTTTGGTTGTTTTTTATTTGAAAAAGGTGTCACAGATTGTCTGGCATATTGATAGCCCCCCTACCCGCAAAGAACTCCAGGTAGCGTAACCGGACATCACGGGCATTCAGGGAGGGCAAGCCAGGACGGCCACTTTCAAGCGCCGTCAGTGTTGATGGATTTGTGATTCCGGCCTCAGGCCCAACTGAGCCAGCATAGTTGGCTGAATGTTTTCTTAAAAATTTATGGAGAACACAGCAGGCAAGTATTACAGTATATGGTTCAGTTTATACTCCGCCATATGGATGGGTGTCAGAAATAATCGGAACCGGCTGGCCAGGATTCCAAATGTGTTCTCCACCACTCTTCGGGCTCTGGCCAGCCGGTAATTAAAAACCCTCTGTTCCGGGGTGAGGGTCCTCATCGGGAATGGCCGCATCAGGTGGTCCCCCAGCGCAAATGCTTCATCAGCAACGAACACAAATGGGAGACCTTCAACATTGTCCTCTGGAGGTGGCAAGTCCAAGCTGCCATTCTGGAGACGCCTGTAGAACTCCGTCTGGGCGATCACTCCACCATCAGACATCCGGCCATTCTTCCCCACGTCCACATACAAGAACTCGTAATTAGCCGACACCACCGCCAACATCACTATACTATTAAACCCCTTGTAATTATAATAGTACGACCCCGAGTTGGGTGGTGGGACGATGTGGACGTGTTTCCCATCAATTGCCCCTCCGCAGTTAGGAAAGTCCCACCCCTGGGCAAAGTGGGAGGCCACAGTCTGCCATTCCTGTGGCGTTGAAGGAAACTGTTGAGGAAAAAACAATAAACATTACTATTTTTTCAAAGATACATGGCAAGCAGATTATACACAAATTATGGGGCAACCTCCAGATAGAATTTACTAAGGGGAATTTAACAACAACAAAGTATAAGGTACACCTATCATATTCCCCCTCCCCCCCCTCATGGGCCATTTCTAACATTATAGGGGGGGGACTCTTGGACAGGTAACCCTCTCCACTTCATTGAGAGATGAATGCCTAAATACAGGGTATTACTTGGAACAGCCCCTCCTTAGTTACACTATTGGCAGCCCACTGGACAGGTAAGAAGTGTCATAATACAAAGATATAAATACACACTGTACACATTTGAGCACATTTGAACATTCTGCTATTACCTATCAAGATAATAATAGGATACAAAAACTTTAAACAGTACCATTGGAAAGTATACAGGCAGGCCCTTGCACTACATGCTTTGGGTAATTCATCTATAAATCTGACCAGTAAAGAGATGGGTATAGTGTGTATTGGCCTCTGGCACTCTGCCTGAATTTAAAGCTAAAATAACATTTCCAAACATTTTAGGGGGTGTTTGGGGTAAAGCACTACTATGGAGCTACATGACTACATGAGCCTCATGACTACATGAGGTGAATATAGGGCAGGAGACACCATGCTGGAGAGGTTAGTGAAGGGCAAATATGTATGAAGGACCTAAAATAATAATTACATAAAAATCCAGCATGCATGAGGACAAAGGGGACATTCACAGCATATTACAATCATGGTAATTAGGGAATGAGGGAAGAAATACAATATATTAGCAAACATTCAATACAATAAAATGTGATATTAAAGCATAAAAATCTTACCTTCATATACTCCTTCTGCAGGACCTGTATGATGGCAGAACAGGTCTCTGGGATGATGATACCCAGAGCCTGGGGGGAGATGCCTGTCGAGAACTTTAAGTCCTGCAGGCTTCTCCCTGTGGCCAAATACCGCAAGGTAGCGACCAGCCTCTGCTCCGGAGTGATGGCTTGCCTCATGCAGGTATCCTGCCTGCTGATATAGGGGGTCAGCGAAGCCAACAGACGGTGAAACACGGGGTCCGTCATCCTGAGAAAGTTCCTGAAATCATCAGGATTATTCTCACGGATCTCACGGAGCAAAGGCATATGAGAGAACTGGTCACGCTGAAGCAACCAATTCTTGGTCCATGAACTCCTCCCCACCCTGTTCATGGACTGGACTTGTGTCAAGGTCAGGACCTCAACACCAAGCCCCCGCACAGCACGAACTCTACGAGGAGTACGCATATGAAACATGGCTAGAAAACGGTCGGCTGCTCAGAACGAAGTAACAGAACGCACTGAAGAACAGCAAGGCCTGTGAAGAGCAACCTGAAAAACAGCAATGAGCGGGCAAGGTCACACAGAAAACTCCGATACGAACTGACTGCACGCACTGAAGAGCAGATACAAACCCACAAGCACAAACTGAACGGCAGAAAACGATCTGAAAGCCACGAGTCTGAAAAAGCGCGAATCGTCTCTCACCAAACTTTTACTAACACGAGATTAGCAAAAGGAGCCCAAAGGGTGCTGCGCTTGGTTCTGAACCGGCCTTTTCTAGTCTCGTCGTACGTGGTGTACGTGACCGCGTGGTTGTCGATCGGAAATTCCGACAACTTTGTGCGACCGTGTGTAGGCAAAACAAGTTTGAACCAACATCCATCGGAAAAAATCCTAGGATTTTGTTGTCGGAATGTCCGAACAAAGTCCGACCGTGTGTACGGGGCATAAGTCTTTTGACATTCAGGATGAGGAGCCCACCTCCGAACCTGAGTCGATTATTCCTACCTCATGTATTCTTGCCCATTCTACCCTGGACTCAAAAATTCTTCCTGGCAATACCTTTGTTCCAACCAAGTTAAGAACTAAGATCCTTTGTTGGGGTCATGATTCCAAGGTGGCAGGTCATGCCGGGGCCCCTCCGATCTTTTTTCTTCATCAGCCGCCACTACTGGTGGCCTACTCTTCGTTCTGATGTTAAAGACTAGGCTTGTCATGTCTGTGCCCAGTCTAAGTCCTCCACAAAAGCTTCTGCTGGTCTTCTCATGCCTTTGCCCATTCCTAAGGAGCCATGGTCTCACATTGCCATGGATCACCGATCTTCCACCTTCTGAGAAGAATACAGTAATTTGGGTGGTAATTGATCGATTCTCCAAGATGGCCCATTTTGTTCCTCTTACTGGTCTCCCTTCTGATCCTGCATCGGGTCCCATTTTTGTTCAAGAGATTTTCCGCCTTCATGGAGTCCCTTCAGTTATTGTTTCGGACATGAGTGTTCAGTTTGCTTCTCGCTTTTGTAAAGCCTTTTGCAAATCCCTCAACATTACCTTGGATTTTACCTCTTCTTGCCATCCTCAATTCAATGGTCAGACTGAGAGGGCTAATCAGTAGTCTTTCTCCGTAGCTTGGTCTCAACTCATCACGATGATTGGGAATCACTACTACCGTGGGCAGAGTTCTCTCACAGTAATCATGTCAACGTCAGTTCTTAGAAGGCACCCTTTGTCACAGTTTATGGAAGACATCCTCAGCTCCCTCTTCCTATGACCTGTTCTCCCGACATCCCAGCTTTGGCTACCGTTCAAGAATCATTCAACTCCATGTGGGTTGACGTTCATGATTCCCTCCAGACAGTTGCCAACAAATTCAAGGGTTTTTCTGACCGTCGCAGGCATAAGCCGCCTCCTCTACAGCCAAGAGACAAAGTCTGGCTTTCCACCAGAAACATCAGACTCCGGGTTCCTTCTCTGAAATTTGCCCCGAGATTCATTGGTCCTTACAATATAATTTCAAAGTTGAATCCTGTTTGTTTTAAACTCCAGATCCCTGAAAGCCTCAGCCTCAGGATCTCAAACTCCTTTCATGTATCCCTTCTGAAACCTTTAGTTCTCAATAAGTTCTCCCGTCCTCTCCCTACCTTGGCTCCAGTCTCTGAGGATAATCAGGAGTACGAGGTTAGTCAAATTTTGGATGCTCGCTTCTGTAAAGGTGTTCCTCAATATATCGTGGATTGGAAAGTTTTTGGTCCTGAGGAGAGGTCTTGGGTTCCTGCATCTGAAATCTTTGCGCCTCATCTTCTGAGGAAGTTCCATTTGAGTTCCCCGTAAGGGGAGGGGAGTACTCTAATGAATCTGCAGTAATACCTTCTTGCCCTGTCTGTCTGCTTACCTCTGATCTGTGTATCAGCCTTAGGGCCTGCACTCTCACACCTGCATGGTTAAGTAATCTTCCCTCAGCGTGGCTCCACCCTAGCCTCTACAGGATACACTATTTAACACTGTGCTGTCCAAGCCTGCCTTGCCCGAGCAATATTGTGTGTTTGGTCTTCTGTGTGCTTCTTGCCGTGTACTCTATGTCTGTTTGCCAATCTTGGCTTGTTCTGTGACTATCCCTGCCAGCTTGTTACCTCGACCTTTGGCATGTTCTTTGTCTATCCTTGTCTGCTAGTTGCCCCGACCTTTGGCTTATCTCCTGACTATCCCTTATTATCCTGGACTGCTGCTTGCTCTCTATCCTCCAGTAGCCTACCATGAGCATGAGCTGGGAGACCCTGGGGGCCGTGACCTGGAGCCAATTGCAGCGCAGTCCATCCTCACCACTAGAGGCTCTGGTAAACACCTGCTAGCTCTTAGACTCAGCGCCTTGAGGAATTTTATGCTCTAGCTCCCAGTGTGAACTGTGTTGGTGCTCCAGTGGACCTGCTTTCCTGAACCACCCAGATTTCCATCTGCAGCAGTTAGCTTCAGGGTCCACTACCTTAGCGGTGCACTCCTGACCCCAACGCTGTGCATCTGTCACCTGGCCTCAGGTGATCTGACAGCTTTTCTCCAATCAGCTGGTACCATACCAGTCAGTAGACTGATCGTAAAAATTCGGAACAACGGTCTGGCAATTACTTGACTGAGTCCCTTAAGTACCCTCGGGTGCAAGCCATCTGGTTCCGGTGACTTATTTATGTTACGTTTTTCAAGTCTGTTTCTGATTTTATCCTCTGTTAACTATGGTGGTGCTTCCTGTGATGTGTCATGAGGACATTGCAGTTTTGGTTACTGAATCCCCCCTTAAGTTCACATAAAAAAATATTAACGGGACACAGGTTTCACAGAGCTGCTTAATCTTGCCATCCTAAGCTATCTTGAGCTGAGAAGATCTTCTTATCCAATTTCGTTGACTTGCTACAATGCTTTATGTTTACAAACTTGCAACTCTTTCTGCACCAATATCTTTACAGTTTTATTGTACGAACCTATCACTGTCCCTAAATAAAGAGTTAAAAAAAAAAATGGGGGCTGCCTTTACTGACCTACTTTTGAAATGCTAGTCTGGTTAGTTTGCTGTTTCTGGCTTTGTTGTTTATGGGTCTCTGATCTGAAACAACATAACATTTTGTGTAGCGTAGATCATAAACAGCAGCCTGCATGTAAATCTCATGTTAGGTTTCCTTTAAGATCAGAGATCCAGCAGGACCTGGCATTTTATCCTACTTCAGACTTACTTAGCTGTGATATGCTGATTAGTTAGATTGGCCACATACAGGAGGTAAAATTCAGAGTTATTCAAGTACCAATCAGAGAGAGACACGCAGATACCATAAAAATACATTTTTATAAGGGCTTACATCTTCTAAAATTATAACAGTTAAATATTATGTGGTCATTTTAGATACAAATGCCTCTTAGCAGTGTTCTTTAGAAGTAAATCATCTTTCTTGTGTTTGTCACAAACCACCAAGGTTACAGAGACAGTTAATGTTCTTTTATTTCAGTGGATGATGAACATGCTGTACTATCAAGCATTGCGTATCATTATACGGTGTATATCTGCCAGTGATTCTACTAGTCTCTTGTGTTAGAAAATGTTACTAAAAAGAAGCAATTTGCAATCATGAAGAATTACTGTCACTGCTACCTGTGCTACCTAGAAAAGGAAAATCAAATACTCTTCTGTTCATTTATTATAAAATAACTCTATTGCTTTGGCATATTGAGGTTAGCTGAAATTATTTCCACAACAGTAGAGAAAAAGAAAGGTAAGGGTATTGCAAAGGAGAACTCCCAGGAGCATACACAAATCACCAGTAATTATATAAATATTATAAACTACACATTTTTAGCATGAGCTCTAGAGATACTTTTTTTTCCATAAAGATTTTATTTTAGTGTAAAGAAGACTTGTACCAATTCACATCAAATGATATGGTAAGACAATTAACAAGCAGGGTTTACAGACAAAAGAAATCCAGGTTACAACTTGTGTAGGCTATAATAATAAAATAATCGGCAGCACAACCAGGTATACATATTGTGGTAAAGGTGGGGTGGAGGCTCGTTGTTCACTTCTCCATCCCCCCCCCCCCCCCGAATGGTGGAGCACAACTAAGGAAAGGAGGTGGTTGAAACGGTTGGTCCCAGTTAAAGCATCATGTGTGAGGTAACCTTGAGGGCATGTGGGTAGGGCATTGGTAAGGGAAAGGAAGGGACAAATAGGGTAAGATAGGGAAGTAGAAAAGGGAGGGAAAGGAGGGAGAAAGAAAAAACATTTAAATAATTAAAAGGGGGGGAGAGGGGGCGTCAGGGAGGGGAGGGGTCAAGCAGGCGCCGTAAATGACACCCCTCGGGAGACCCGCCCCCCACCAGATCCCACCGGCTGAGAAGAGTCCACAGTTAGGGTCTAAACCCATGCACCAGCCTTTACGATACAAACTGGCGGTAGTGGTCAGTGGTCATGAAGTGGACCCAGCATGCCCAAGTGAGTGAGAATTTGTGTGTTCTTTCCTGTGAAATATGGATCAGTTCTTCCATTTCTTTAATTTTAGAAATTCTCCTAAACCATTCTCCAGTTGTTGGAGTATGTGCGGAGCGCCAGTGGATTGGAATGCATAATCTGGCTGCATTCACCATATGCATTGCCAATGACTTTTTTTAGTATTATTTCTTTGATAAGGATGTGTGATGTAGGAGAAATTGAGCGGGGGTGTAGTCCAGGGTATATGTAGTAACGTGAAATGATTTCACTGACCTCTCTCCAGAAGGGTTGAAGGCGTTCACAGTTCCACCAAATGTGGAGCATAGTTCCTTCCTGCTTTCCACATCTGCAACATGTGTTGGGAATGGAGGGGGAAAATTTATGGAGCTGACATGGTGTTCTATACCACCTTGTGGCAATTTTATAGGCAATTTCTTGAATGGCCACATTCAGGGAGCATTTGTGGACATACTCATAGATAGTGTCCCACTTTTCTGCAGAGAGGGGCGTTTGAATGCCCCTATCCCAAGCCGTCTGTGAAGAAGCTGGAGAGAGGGTCAGTGTAGATGAAAGGAGAGTGTAAAGAGTGGATATTAAGTGTCTTTGCGTTGTTTTGTGGTGACAAAGGGATTTAAAAGGAGTAAGGCCTCTTTCACACGGATGATCCGTATGTCCGTTTTTCATCCATCCGTTTTCGGATGAAAAACGGACATACAGTCATCCCTATGGAGCGTCGGATGTCAGCGGTGACATGTCCGCTGACATCCGACCCGCTCCGATCCGAAAAGTGTAACGGAGGAAAAACCTACTTTTTCCTCCGTTTTCGGATCGGATCGGATGACGACGGACACTATGGACCGTCATCATCCGATCCCCCCATAGGGGAGAGCGGCGCTCTGACAGGTCCGTCGCTGCACAGTGTGCAGCGATGCACCTGTCATCTTCCTGCTCAGCGGGGATCGGCGGAGCTATCCCCGCTGAGCAAGCGGATGTTCACGGGGCGGATCATGACTGATCTGCCCCGTGTGAAAGAGGCCTAAGTTGTCTGGCCCAGCAGGACTGGTGTGCTTGGGTCGAGAGAAAATGACGAATTTGTCTGTACGACCAATGGGGGAATGATGCAGTTTTGGAGATGGTTACCAGGCTCTTGAAGGGAAGAGGGGCTCCCTTCAAGAAAAATTGGAGAGCTAGGACATCCTTGTGTGGCCATTTGTGGAGCAAGAAGGAGCGGGAGTCACCCGGGGGGAAAGCTGGGTTTTCTCTTAGGGAAGTTAATGGACCCAGCACCGAGGCAGATAACCCAAATTTCGTCGCTTCACCAAAGGCCAAGAGAGAGGGGTGGATGAGAGGATGTGTGAGGATCACCTGTGGCCAGTGTTTGTGGGATATCCATATGCCCCCATTCTTTTTCTGCAGCGTAAGACAAGAATATTTTATGCGGGGTGGAGAGTTCTTGCAGATAAAGGCAGAACAAACCTTGCGGTATTCTGAGAAAAAAGCTGGGGTGAGATGGATGGGAATGGTTTGCATAAGATACAATAATCTCGGTTGAACGATCATTTTAGTTAGTGCAGAGCGGCCGAACCAGGAAACGTTCAAGCCCATCCACTCCTTAAAATGATTTTGAATTTTGGTGAGAGCTATATGAAAATTGGACATATAGAGGTCTGACAGCCGGGTGGTGATTCTAATCCCCAAGTATGTAATCGCCTCCTTCTCCCATCGAAATGGAAAGGCATCCTGACAGTGAGTTACTTCCTGAATGGGAAGAGTTACGTTCAAGGCATGTGATTTTAAAAGATTGATCCTGAGGTTGGATATACTGCCAAAGTACTCAAGATCTTTCAATAAATTGGGCAATGAGATCTGGGGGCCGATTTCAGGGACAATAAGATATGCAAAGGCGGCAACTTTGAATTCCCTTCCACCGACTGTCAGGCCCCCAATGTCAGGATTAGTTCTTATTCTGTTGAGAAGGGGCTCCAGAGTCAGAATGTAAATTAGGGGGGATAAGGGACATCCCTGGCGTGTACCATTGCTGATAGAGAAGGCACTCGACAGGTGGCCATTAACCCTTACCTCAGCGGAGTAGTTCCAATATAGGGCCAACACATATGCGAGCATGCGGGGTGCAAGGCCGACTGCCACTAGCACCTCTCGCATATAATCCCAGGCCAATCTGTCAAATGCCTTCTCAGCATCAAGAGAGAGAAAGAACCCCTGTGAAGAAGAGGACGTGAGCCAGTGGTGGAGATTTAGGGTGTGGATAGTGTTGTCCCTGGCTTCCCTTCCAGGGACAAATCCCACCTGATCTGGGAAATTAGTTCGGGGATCTGAGGGAGCAATCTATTGGCGAAGATTTTTGCGTAGATTTTGATGTCGACGTTCAGAAGGGATATGGGCCTGTAGTTTGAAACTTGGGCGGGATCTTTACCCTCCTTTGGAATTATGGCTATGTGTGCCATAAGCATTCCCTCTGGTAACACTTGGGGGTCCGAGAATGTATTAAAGGCGGAGAGAAATTTAGGGGCAAGGGAGTCTATGAATGACTTGTAATACTGGAGCATGAAACTGTCCGGGCCTGGGCTCCTACCAGTTTTCCAGTTCCAGTTCTCCCATAGTAAGGGGAGTCTCCATGTCCTGGGCTTGCTGGGAAGTTATTGGTTTCGAAGAGTAGTGTGAAAGAAATTCTCTAATGTGTTTGACGCATGTTGTTAACGGAGATGTTCCGGGGTGATTCTGGTGTAGGTTATATAGTTTGGAGTAAAAATGGTCAAATTCCTTTGCTATATCATCGTTCCTGGATAAGAGTGTTCCAAGTGGTGAATTGTGGATGAGGTTTTGGATGTTTGAATCATACAGGCCAAGAGGCGTCTGCTTTTGTTCCCATGCTCATAGAAAACCCTTTGGCCAAGGATATAGCGTCTTCTAGTTTGTTTGTCTAATTCCTCCAGAAGGAGAGAGCATGAGTGTAATAATTCTTGTAAGGTGGACTGAGCGTGCGACTGTTTGTGGGTTGTTTCTAAATTTTTGATTTTCTTGATAAGAGAGGAAATCGTTTCTTGATGTAATCTTTTGGCTTTCCCAGCTAGTGTAATACGTTCCCCGCGAACTACGCACTTATGTGCTTCCCAAAGGGATACAGCGGAAATATCTGGAGTAGTGTTTTCCTTAAAGTAAAGCTTTATGCGGGTTTTCAAATATTCTAATGTCGTTTGGTCATTGAGTAGAGAGGGGTTCAGTCTCCATGTTTTGGTTCTGGCGCATGACTCAGGATAGGAGAGGGTGATCGTGATGGGGTGGTGGTCAGATAGGAACATCGGTTCTATAGTAGTTTGTTGGAGTAGGGGCAGGTCTGTTTGGGAGAGAAAAAAGTAATCTATTCTCGAATATTTAACGTGGGGTGCCGAATAAAAGGTATAGTCTTTCTCGGAGGGGTAGATAGTGCACCAGGCATCATGGAGTGTCAGGCTTTGGCGTTGTAGTTTAATTTGCCGGAGGGCTCGGTATGGACAGGGTTCAATGGGGCATTAAAATCACTTCCTAGTAGAAAACCTGATTGGAACAATGAGAGAAGGTCGCCTATTTTCCTGAAAAAGGAAACATGGCGTTCATTGGGGCAGTAAATGTTGGCTAGTGTTATTGGTTTTGAGGTGTATGTACCTTTGATAAAGACGAACCTGCCTTCTGGGTCGATAAGTGAGTCAGTCTGGTGGAAGTTGGCATATCTAGAAATTAATATAGAGACAGCTTTTATTTTAGCTTTTGAGTTGGTGGCATGTAGTGCTGTATGGTACATGTGATTAGATAGCTTAGGCACTGAATCAGAGCGGAAATGTGTTTCTTGAAGGAAAATGAAATTAGGACAGATAGGACCGCGACCAAAGATGTGAGGGAAAGGCTCTGGGAGGGGGGGAGAAGAAAGAAAAGGTAAAAGAGGTAAGGGAATACAGAAGGAGTTAGGGTAAAGGAAGCCCGGGGTCTAGGGATTTACCAGAGGTGGAGATAGAGATACTATTTCACCTATGGGGGAAGGCTGGGATGTCAGCGAGGGTCCAAAGGAGGACCGCTGTGTGGGAATGTAAGTATGAATGGAAAAACCACAGGTGGTTCTGCAAGCCAGGGACCGTGGGGTATAATTGGTGTATGAAGTAGAAAGATATGGCATTGGGGAGCCAGAACAGGTTGTGAATGCATATTTTAACCAGAAAAATGAACATAAAACATATAGCTAGTAACATCATATTTAACTGCTAATACAAAAATACAGAACCTCCAAAACATGTGTAGGGTTTCAGCTTCTTTGTGGGCCTATGGATAACTCGATACCTGAAGGTCCTATCTTATGTCTATACTAATATGTTCAATGTCAAATTAGGATTTTCTTCATATTTCGCAGTGCCCTCTATGAGGAAAGAATAAGAAACAATCAAATCAAATCAAAGAGAAGATCTATATCGGTAAGCCTCTATACCTTGTACTCAGTAAGGGGCACTTGTACCCCTCAGTGCAGATCCTCCTGTAGTCTATGATGGTAGAATTGTATCTGTGGTTACTGCTACCCTTATTAATCTGGATGGGAGGGGCTGCGCGCGGCCTACCACGCAAATCCACCTTGCCTAAGAAAATCTAGAAAAAGGGTAACATTGACTGACCTGAGAGCAGGGCAGTTCTAAGTAGATAAGGGTGGGCAGGGAGGACAGCACGGATTCTCAGTGTACCCCACACCCCAGCCATCAGTGTAAGGTGTGCTACTTGCCAGCAATGATTATAGAAACTGTATCGTACTCTGTTAGGATGGGCAGGGTGCAGGAGACGCCACGCACACTCTCCAACGGCATAATCAGTGCTAGGAGTCTATAGAAAATGGGCACTTTTCTGGAGGGACAAGCCCATCGCGTATAAAAAATGGAAGCCTATATGGTATTTAGGAATCAACATGAAGCAGACTGGAGATGGAATCAAGGTGATGCGGGTTGCAAGAACTGATAGTGCAGGGACTCCATCGAGCACTAGCATCTCACCTAGTCCTAGACATGGTGGGTGTCACGGAGAGCGTGTGTTCTCATAGTTTAGATCTTGTTCAAGAGGGGGTCACAGACATTGTATATGGAATTGAGTCATCACATAACCTTGTGAAATCATGCCTTTCCTTTCATTATACCTAGGATACATTACACAAAGCGAAATATTGAGATTAGTCCATGTCCCCAGCTTATGATGGGGACATGTGTTCGGCGAAGGCTAAGAAAATTAGGGCGTATTGAAGTCCTTGAGATGGTGAATCAGTGTATTAGGGTAAGTAGGTAGGTGTTCAAAACTGGGGCCCACTCTAGAGATACTTTTTATTAGAAAATGTTTCCACTTTACAGTGAGAGTTATTTAGTTCCCTCTGGAACAACTAAATAAAATTAAAGTGCATCTTTAGTAAAAACTTTTTTGTTTTGGGTGGTGCGGAAAAGGGTAAGACCCTCTAATTTTTATTGCTGTCGGTTTCCCTACTGGGGCAGATGTGCTGCAATGTGTTTCCTGTTGACTATTGTCACCAAAACAAAGTAAGGGGAAAGCTAAAATTTTAGAATTGCCACAAAAAAAAACATGCATACAAGGAAGGAGCTTTAGACCAAAAGATAGAAAAGTCCAATTTAGGTTATTGGTATTGTGCTAAAAAACAGCCAACGCATTTTGGAGGTCAAAGGAACTCCCCCTTCATCAGGGCTACAACAAAACATAATATAATGTAAATATAATTGTGACAGATAAAATCATGAGCCTAACTGTCATGTACCTTCGAGTAGAGCCTGACGAGCAGAAGGAGGCCTCTCGTACAGCCCGGTTCAAAAAACACTGAGGTTGCAACAGCGGCCACGAGAGCACGGCGAGGTAGGAGTGTCTGCAATGTTCTCCATTAGCAGGCAGGTAGGAGAGGCAGATAGAGCGGTAGTAGAAGGTGCAGGTTTGCTACGGATGGAGGCATGTTGTGGATGCAGGCATGCTGTGGATGCAGGTACGTTGCAGGTTCTGGTGTACTGCGGACGCAGGTACATAGAGGCTGTAGGAAGCTGAGGAGACTGGTGCAGAGTCAGACAAGCCAGGTTATACACGGAAGATCAGATACATCAGAGATATAAAGCAAAGAATGATCAAAGTTCAGGCAGAGGTTTGGCAACAGAGAATCAAGTAGATGCAGATAAATCAAGGTCAAGGCAAGCCGGGGTCAGGATTGGAGAGATCAGAATGGTAAGGAAACCAGGTCAACACAAGATCAAGGACAGGCACAGGAACAGGATACAGGGGAAAGCTGCAGATCAGACAGCAAAACCCTAGTGCAGCTGCCATCCTTATATATGTCATTTGGGCACCAATGTTAAAGTATTGGGACACCTGCCTTCACATGCGCAAGAACTTTAATGGCATCCCAGTCTTAGCCTGTAGGGTTCAATATTGTTGTCCAACCCTTTGCAGTTATAACAGCTATAACTCTTCTGGGAAGGGTGTCCACAAGTTTTAGAAGTGTGTCTATGGGAATGTTTGACCATTCTTCCAGAAGCACATTTGTGAGGTAAGGCACTGATGTTGGATGAGAAGGGTTGCAGTCTCCGCTCTAATTTATCCCAGAGGTGTTCAATCGGATTGAGGTAAAGACTCTGTACATGCCAGTCAAGTTCCTCCACCCCAAACTCACTCATTCCCACAAAGTTGGGAGCATGAAATTGTCTAAAATGTCTTGGTATGCTGATGCCTTTAAGTTATCCCTTCACTGGAACTAAGGGGCCAAGCCCAACCCCTGAAAAAGAAACCCACACCATAATCCCCCTCCACCAAGTTATTTGGACCAGTGCAAAAAGCAAGGTCCATAAAGACATGGATGAGCGAGTTTGGGGTGGAGGAACTTGACTGGCCTGCACAGAGTCCTGACCTCAACCCGATAGAACACCTTTGGGATGAATTAGAGTGCAGACTGCGAGATAGGCCTTCTTGCCCAACATCAGTGCCTGACCTCACAAATGTGCTTCTGGTAGAATGGTCAAATATTACCATATACACACTCCTAAACCTTGAGCACAGCCTTCCCAGAAGAGTTGAAGCTGTTATAGCTGCAAACGGTGCACCAACTTAATATTG
This sequence comes from Aquarana catesbeiana, assembly GCF_042186555.1. Lineage (NCBI taxonomy): Eukaryota > Metazoa > Chordata > Amphibia > Anura > Ranidae > Aquarana > Aquarana catesbeiana. Next base: position 81,790,419 of record NC_133327.1, on the reverse strand, counting down.
AACCCTACGGACTAAGACTGGGATGCCATTAAAGTTCATGTGCGTGTAAAGGTAGGTGTCCCAATTCTTTTGACAATATAGTGTATGTACAAATGCATGCATACAAAAATACCCACCTCTACACATACAAGTAGACAAGCAAAAAAATTAACATAAAGCAATATCAGATAGTAAGTGATAATGTGTAATGTAATTCATTCTTAGAAAAAATAATAATATTATCAGATTCTACATGGTTATGAATAGAATTATAGGGGTTTGATTATGTTGTCAAAGGCAGTTGGCTGCTTTTTTAAGCTGCCCCTGAATGTACACAGGTTTGTTTAATGTCATTTTTAGGCAGTTGAGTTTAGAAGCCTTTTTTGGAAAGCAAAAAAATGAGTTCAGACGCTGAGTTTAGCATTTCAAGCGCTAAAGGCTTCTAAGCGCGGCTAAACGCGGTAATTTGCATTTAGCCGCATTTCGTTTACAGGCATTTTTAATTTTTGGCTATTATGAAAAAAATATATATATTTTTTTCAAACGATTTTAAACGCGGCATGTAAACGCGGCAAAACGAACGTTTTAAACGTGGGTGACTATCTGTCAAGTTAAATCGTTCAGGAGAGGTTGTAAAAACGTCCCGTGTACATTAAGCCTTAGCACTGTGACTCTTTGAATGACAATTGTGCGGTCATACAACACTGTACCCAAATTAATTTTTTATAATTTTTCCCACAAATAGAGCTTTTTTTTGGTGGTATTTGATCACCTCTGGGTTTTTCAATTTTTTGTTAAAAAAATTTAAAAAGACCAACATTTTTTTAAAAATTACAAAACCGTTTTATATTTTGTTAATAAATTTTGCAAACAGGTAATTTTTCTCCTTCATTGATGTACGCTGATAGGCTACACTGATGGGCACTGATAGGCTGCATTGATGGGCACTGGGGGCACTGATGGGCACTAATAGGTGGTGGGTGGGCACTGATGAGGTGGCACTGGTGGGCACTGATAGGTGGCATTGGTGGGCACTGAGAGGTGGCACTGATGGGTAGAACTGAAGGGTGGCACTGAAGGGCATTGATAGGTGGCACTGAAGGGCACTAATAGGTGGCACTGATGGGTGGCAGTGATGGGCACTGATGGGTGGCAGTGTTGGGCACTGATCGGCACTGGTAGGTGACACTGATAGGCAGCACTGCTAGGTGGCACTGATGAGGCACTGATTGGCAGCACTGGTCGGCATTGATAGGTGGCACTCGTGGGCAGTGATAGGTAGTACTGATTGCTGGCACTTTTATGTACTGGTGGGCACTGATTTGTGGCACTGTGGGCATTGATTTGTGGCACTGTGGGCACTGGCAGGTGGCACTGGCAGGCGGCACTGGCAGGAGGTACTGGTGGGCACAGATGAGGCAGCTTCGCCTCTTCCTCTTCGGGACCGATGTCCCTTCAACAAAAGCGGGTGATCAGCTTTTTTTTTCTCCTCACGCTGTCAGTGTGAGAAGAAAAAAAAAAGATTACTGATCTTCTGTTTACATCACGTGACCAGCTGTCATTGGCTGACAGCTGATCATGTGGTAAGGGGACGGGATCGACCCCTTACTCCGATCTGTAATCACTCGAGTCTCATTGACTCGGTGAGCACAAAGCGCACGTGCAAAGGGGAGGATGTCTATTGAAGGCCACGCTGTAGCCGTCATTTGGCTGTAGCACGGATCTGAAGGGGTTAAAGTCTATGGGACACAAACATGAAAAATCAAAAGTGCTCATTTTAAAGGCTTATATGCAAGTTATTTCCATAAAAAGTGTATGGGTCCTGCCCCAGGGGACATGTATCAATGCAAAAAAAGTTTAAAAAATTTCCGATTTGTCAGGAGCAGTGATTTTAATAATGCTTAAAGTGAAACAATAAAAATGAAATATTCCTTTAAATATCATGCCTGGGGGGGGGTCCTTAGTATGCCTGTAAAGTAGTGCATCTTTCCAGTGTTTAGAACAATACCACAGCAAAATTACATTTCTAAAGGAAAAAATCTAATTGAAAACTGCTCGGGGCTGTAATGAATTGTCGGATCCCGGCAATATAGATAAAAATCATTGAAAAAAAACGCATGGGTTCCCCTCAGTCCATTACCACATCCTTTGGGTCTGGTATGAATATTAAGGGGAACCCTGCACAAAAATTATTTAAAAAATGTTGCGTGGGGGTCCCCCCAAAATCCATACCAGGCAGTTCAGGTCTGGTATAGATATTAAGGGGAACCCTGCGCCAATTTTTTTTTTCTTAAATGGCGTAGGGGTCCCCCCAAAATCCATACCAGGCCCTTCAGGTCTGGGGGGGACACCAAGGCATCCTCCCAATGTTGAGGGCATGTGGCCTGGTACGGTTTAGGAGAGGGGTGCTCTCTTGTCCTCCCCTTTTCCTGCGGCCTGCCAAGTTTGCATGCTCAGATAAGGGTCTGGTATGGATTTTGGGAGGAACCGCAAGGCAATTTTTTTTTTTATTTTGTCGCAGGTTTCCACTTATAATCCATACAAGATCTGAAGGGCCTGGTATGGCTTTTGGGGGGCCCCTACACCATTTTTTTTATTTGGCGCAGGGTTCCCCTTAATATACCAGACCCAAAGGGCCTGGTAATGGACTGGGGGGAACCCATGCCATTTTTTTCAGTGATTTTTTTCTATATTGCCAGGATTACAGCCGCGAGCAGTTTTCAATGACTTTTTTTCCTTTAGAAATTTTGCTGTGGTATTGTTCTAAACACGGGAAAAATGTGCTACTTTACAGGCATACTAAGGACACCCCCCAGGCACGATATTTAAGGAATATTTCATTTTTATTGTTTCACTTTAATCATTATTAAAATCACTGCTCCAAAAAAAAGTCAGTTTTTAAAACTTTTGCATTGATACATGTCCCCTGGGGCAGGATCCAGGTCCCCATGACATTTTTTTCAATGATTTTTATCTATATTGCAGGGATCCGACAATTCATTACAGCCACAAGCAGTTATAAATGAGATTTTTTCCTTTAGAAATGTAATTTGGCTGTGGTATTGTTCTAAACATGGGAAAGATGTGCTACTTTACAGGCATACTAATGACACCCCCCAGGCACGATATTTAAAGGAATATTTCATTTTTATTGTTTCACTTTAAGCATTATTAACCACTTGCCGACCGCTGCACACCGATATACGTCGGCACAATGGCAGTGGTGGGCAAATGGGCATACCTGTACGTCGCCTTTAAGAGGCAGGGATAGCAGGCATGCTACACAGCATGCCCGTGCCCGGGGGTTCGCCGGTCTCCCGGCAATCGTGTCACGGAGCCATGTGTCATGTATGCAATCTCTGACTATCCCGTGTGCCATGTATGCAATCTCAGACTGTCCCACGTGCCATGCATGTAATCTCATACCACAAGCAGTCTTTATTTAAACGTTATTTTAAAATTATTTGTACTTGTAGAACTGGGCCAGAGAGTAGACAGAGTGTTTTTGATGGTTTTATTTGAAATGTACATTGGTGTCCTTCACTAAGGTCTGTACTAATGTCCGCCACAGCCTAGATCTGTGCCTATCTCTGGTACTGAGTAGTGTTTAGCAATAACCTGTGCTATGGAGATCCTTCTGCAAGCTCTTTAGCCTTGTCCATGTTACTGGTTAAGCATATTGTGAAGCACAATTTAATTTATCTCCATGTCTGTGTAGCGGTTGTAGGTATACGAGGCACTGGGCGACATCAGTGGATTGCTGGGTGCTCTGTTATAACCTGAAAGGTAGAGTTCCCCGTTTATTATATTTAAGATTTAATAAGATTTAATATCTCAAAGATACGATGTGCCTTAAATGAGAGTGCTTCGACCAAGAGTGAAAGCTTTAACACAATTTAAAGCTTAATAAGCTTTAATAAGTTTAATAAGTTTAATAAGACTCGGGGCCACTCATTACAATTAGAAGAAAAGAGGTTTAACCTTAAACTACGTAGAGGGTTCTTTACTTTAAGAGCGGTAAGGATGTGGAATTCCCTTCCACAGGAGGTGGTCTCAGCGGGGAGCATTGATAGCTTCAAGAAACTATTAGATAATCACCTGAATGACCGCAACATACAGGGATATGTAAGGTAATACTGACACATAATCACACACATAGGTTGGACTTGATGGACGTGTGTCTTTTTTCAACCTCACCTACTATGTAACTATGTAACTATGTAACAATAACAACACTTATTGGTAAGTAGTTGAAAGTCTATCTAATATACAACCATCTATCTATAGTCTACATCAAGGAAGAAAATATTAGGTTAAAATAAGAGAATTACATGAAGGAATACAGAGCATATTCCTTAAAACATTAATCTACAAACATATTTAGTTACAATTAAAGGGCAGACCTTTCCTATAATTACCCGTTCCACCAAGGCTCCATTCTGATGGCTGCTCTCCCATAAAGAGAAAGATCTTTCCCATCTAGACTGTGTATATCAATAAAGGCTCAATGCCTCATTGGTTGGCATAGCGTGGCAATTGGTGAGCTTCCCTATTGCTGGTTAAAGATTGGCTGCATCTCCAATCCCTATACTTTGCATAAGTCAGCCCCCTTTAATGCAAATCCTTGTGACGATTCTGATCAAGAGATTGACTGTAATTTTCCTGGGAATTTAAGTATTGGTCATGGGTTGGCCTCCCTTCATTGCATATCCCAGCATGGAATTCTTTGAAGTGAGTATGTGTAAAACTATGAGGTTTGAATCCCATTGTTTGTTCCCAAAAGCCTGGGCATTGACTTGTCTGGTCGTCTCAGAGATATATGTGAAGATTAATATGTTCTGGCCTGCATAGAATAAGCTAATTTAAATATATTCCTAATTACAATATTTTACAGCTATTGTATGTAAAGGATAACTACACATCACTCCGCGCCAGGACCAAATCAACAACGATGTATATTGTAGTATATTAAATGAATAAATAAAGCAGCTACTTAAATGATTGAAATATATATATAAGGCAATAATAACCATAAAACTAAAAATAACAATGCAAAGTCTTTGGTATCTTATTACAGCAGCGCTGTGTCTCAAAAGCGTTTTTAATAGGAAAATTGCAATAGAAGAGGAGATCTATGATAGCTTCAGTAGCTGTGTTCTGTAGAAGTAGGGAGCTTCTTCCACCCAAAACAATCACCACGTGAGGGGGAGTAGACCCCAATGGGAATACACTCACCAGAAATTCAGCATACAAGAGCCTTTTTGATATTATTAGTAGTTCTCCACCTCCTCTATACGGCCACCAGATGTCAGTAATACTCTCGGTTGTTGCAGCATAACATATAGGAGGAATAGAATGTCCACATAGTGTGATATTGCTAAAATTGTTTTATTCAACCAAACATCCAAACATACCCCCCCTTTTTATGATATGCGTACCAGAGAATATATTATATAGAGCAATGTATAAAGTGCACTGTGCCTGTTAATTTCCACGGCTCCTGGGAAGTCCTCAAGAGCGTTTGCCATGTGTAGCAAAAACGACATGCTTCCTGGTTCCTCTCTGGTCCGTGGAACGCACGCGTCACTTCCAGTAGATTACGTCCTTGATGCGTTTCGTCACTTCCAGACATCGTCTGAGGGCGTAATCTACCATATGAGAGGCCGGTATTTATATGAGTGACTAACTCAGTGGCCAAAATTTATATATAAAACAGCGCTCGCAAATGAATTCATGTAATATAGTGATCTTTAAAAATCCTCTTGCAGCTGCAGGATAAAAGTGCTTACACTTTGATGATATATAACAAATAAACCTGCGCTAGCAAATTGACTAAAAATAATTGATTAACTGTGCCAAAACCAAATCATAAATAATCTATACAAATACTAGTGAATGTGAAAACTGTGTAAGAAATATTGGTAATATATACCATACACAATTAGCCGCACACTGGGCTGAATGATAAATTGGAAACGAAAGTATACTTCAAAAAAACTGATAGGAACAGTTACTTGCCTATCTCCAGTGGCCATCACCCCCCATGGCTCATAAATATTCCAAAAGGACAAATCATGAGGGTGAAAAGAAATTGTTCTGAAGATGCTGAGTTCTTCGTCCAATCTAAAATCCTCACGGAAAGATTTGAATCGGAAGAAGTGTCAGCTCTACCCAGAGCTTCGTGTTTACAAGAAGCAGATCAAGTGGGTCCTGATAGGTCATCTGCCAAAGAAAATAATCGTAATAAAGAGTGGGGTTTTATTTCTCAATTCCATTCTCAATATAAGGAAGTTGAGGATATTTTTAAAAAACACTGGCACATTCTCTTAATGGATAAGGAACTTACCACTGCGTTACCTCCTACACCTCAATTTATTTATAGAAAAACCACGAGTTTTGGTGATAGAATAGTAAAAAAAGTGATTGATCCCCCTAAGTGTTCTCAGACATTTTGGGATCGCAACGGTTTTTTCGCATGCAGGAGATGTAAGGCATGCAGGGAAGTTGCCAGACCTCTTAGAGGCATAGATAATTTTATCTCCCCTGTTAACAATCGGTCCTTTGACATTAAACAATTTATTACGTGTAATAGCACTTACGTGGTCTATGCTCTTAAATGTCCTTGTGGCCTGATTTACATAGGCCGCACCAAAAGATTACTACGAGTTAGAATCGCCGAGCACATCCACAACATGAAAGTGGGTTATAAGGACCATAACGTTTCACTACACTTTAAGTTGAAACATGATATGGATCCCACGGGATTGGAGTTTTGGGGGGTTGAGCATCTCCAAACTCATTGGAGGGGCATGAATCGCATTCGTGAATTGTCCAAACGTGAAACCCGGTGGATTTATTCCGTGGATGTACTCTCCCCCAAAGGCCTTAACATTGAGCTGGATATTAACTGCTTTATCAGTGACACGTAGTACTATATTGGCACATTACCAATCTATATATATTTCCATTATGTTTTATCGATTCATTTAGTTCTATATAATTCATGGTGTCTCTACTTTTGATAAAAATATTTTTATATATAGAATTTTTTTATATATGAATTTTTTTATATATAAATTTTATATAGGTCATAATTTTATATAACTTTTTTTTATATATTGTCCATACATTGCGGACATTGTTTGCATTATGTAGTTCATGTACTATTTTTAGGTCTCAATGCCATTTTATCGCATCCTCCTTGCATTTGTATCCTTTAACACACAATAGTACTGAGGTTGGTTGCCTAGTACGTAAGCAATTTATGTTGTCCAGGATGCATTATAGCAGACTAGGTATATGCATAAAGATGGGGTAAACTGGCTGGTAGGATGTTTTATTATATCTCATTAGGAAATTGTATATTCTCTGATGAGTTTTATATTGAATTGTACCCACGTTATTGATATCTGTAGTTTTATAATGCATGTATGGTAGAATCGTGCAATATGTATACAGGTCATCTTCCTTTAGTGTCCGGTCGGTGCTAACTCAAGGCCATCTTGGCATATTTTGGGAGACAGGGGTTTTCGTGACCGTTCCCCCACTGCTGACAGTTCCCTTGATACAGAGATGTATGTAGTGGTCACCTATCAGCAAGTCTTTCCAGATTGGCCACTGAGTTAGTCACTCATATAAATACCGGCCTCTCATATGGTAGATTACGCCCTCAGACGACGTCCGGAAGTGACGAAACGCGCCAAGGACGTAATCTACCAGAAGTGACGCGTGCGTTCCATGGACCAGAGAGGAACCAGGAAGCGTGTCGTTTTTGCTACACACGGCGAACGCTCTTGAGAACTTCCCAGGAGCCGTGGAAATTAACAGGCACAGTGCACTTTATACATTGCTCTATATAATATATTCTCTGGTACGCATATCATAAAAAGGGGGGGTATGTTTGGTTGAATAAAACAATTTTAGCAATATCACACTATGTGGACATTCTATTCCTCCTATATGTTATGCTGCAACAACCGAGAATATTACTGACATCTGGTGGCCGTATGGAGGAGGCGGAGAACTACTAATAATATCAAAAAGGCTCTTGTATGCTGAATTTCTGGTGAGTGTATTCCCATTGGGGTCTACTCCCCCTCATGGGGTGATTGTTTTGGGTGGAAGAAGCTCCCCACTTCTACAGAACACAGCTACTGAAGCTATCATAGATCTCCTCTTCTATTGCAATTTTCCTATTAAAAACTTGTGTTAGGTTCAACTTTTAAACAAGTTGCTTAAGTTTATATTGCTTTGCCAAATTATTGCTTCTATAAGAATAATGACACGGAGTCAGGTATGTCTGTATCACAGTTCTGAGCATCCCCCCAAAAAGGACTGCTCCCTTTACTTCTTTTATAGGCAGTTCCAAAAGCAGTAATCTTATCGGCATTACCAAATGAGGTTAAGGTACAAAGAGTTTCTCATCAGCGAACATGTAATGATTATTCAGCAGTTCCAAATTCCATCTAGATACAGATTGATAGAACAATTGATACGTACACAGGTAAGAAAGGAGCACAAACAATTTAAATAGAACAATTGATACGTACACAGGTAAGAAAAAACAGAAACAATTAAAGTGGAACTCTAAGTCATTATTTCAACCCTATCAATTTCCCCCTTTGACATCATCCTCTCCTTCCCCCTGGGTCCTCATGAATAAGTTCTAGTCAGTTTTTCCCCAGAGTCCTTTCCCTGACCGCGAGTTGTCAGAGGGGTAGAACCCATCCCCCTAGGTATTACCAACATCTTAAAATTCAAGAAGAGGAGTTTTATAGGAGTAGGGTGATGTCAATACACACTTATCAGTATACCCTGTCTATTCTCCTAATTTTCCTATTTATTTTCCTGTATACACATATATTCGTGATTGTAAGTGATATTAATATTAGAATAATAATTACCATTGGACTTAACAACCAGTGAAAGGTATTGGTTGCTGTAGAAGACATTCCACTAAATATATCCCACCAATGTGGTGCAGTATCCTGTTGTATCTGTGAGGAAAGATGTACTAGTCTACCTTTGTCAATAATAATTTGCTACTTTAGGATCATCTATAGCCCATTCGAAAGTTGTTGTTTCCTCTACTTCAAGTACATTAATACCAGGAGTCCATGCATATATTTGTAAAACAACAATCTTCAACAAAAAATATGTAAGTAGATATTTCATCATGTTGTTTTCTCGGGTTGTTTCTTGCAATGTGATGCGTGTATCCAGGTAGGTTTTCCTTCCAGCTTTACTGAGGTGGCTGTGGTCAAGAGTACTTGGTAAGGACCTTCAAACCTGGGTTCCAATGTCTTTCTGGTGTGTTTCTTCACATATACATAATCCCCTGGTAGCAGAGTATGTGTACCTGTTATTGAATTAGGGTCTGGAAGAGAAGAATACACACTTTTGTGGATCTTAGTTAGACGTTGTTGTAATTGTATCACATATGCAGTCAAACTATCACATTGCAATTGCATACTCTGTGGAAAGTATAAACCCAATCTAGGTGCATTCCCAAAAAGTATCTCATATGGGGATAATCCTGTCTTTCCTGTTGGAGTGTACCTTATAGAGAACAAAGCCAAAGGCAGGCATTCTGGCCAAGGCTTGTTTAACTCTTGCATGGCTTTTTGTATTTTTAACTTTATTGTCCCATTTACTCTCTCCACTGATCCTGAACTCTGTGGGTGGTAAGGGGTGTGAAAACTTTGTTGAACCCCTAACATGGTCATCACATTCTGCATGATTTCTCCTGTAACGTGTGTCCCCCTATCTGATTCTATGGTTTCAGGAAGACCAAACCTAGGTATTAACTCAGTGATCAGTTTCTTAGCTGTGGCTTTAGCTGTAGCCGATTTTACTGGATAACTTTCGGGCCAACCTGAGAATAAATCGATACACACGAGGACAAATTCAAAAGGGCCGCTCTTAGGCATTTGTATGTAATCAATTTGCAGTCTCTGGAAGGGGTATTGGGCCCGGACCTGGTGTTTTCGTGGGGTTTTTACTCTCTGTCCTGGGTTATTCAGGAGACAGATTTGGCAGGCTGCACAGTAGTTTCTTGCAGTGCTACTGAATCCAGGGGCGAGCCATCCTTGGTTCACAATCCTATACATGGAATTGGAACTGACGTGTGTGGGTAGGTGAACTGCCGCTGCCATTTCTGGGTACAGAGAGGCAGGCAGGCATATTTTGCCTCCTTCCCTCCATACATTGTCAAGGTCTGGTGCTGCTCCCATCCTGACCCACTTATCATTCTCGCTCTCCCCTGCTTGCTCCTGTAATTTACTCAGCTGCTGTCATGTTGGTTCTGGGATACTCACCTCTACCGCTGCTAAGGTCTCAGGGCTTCCTTCCCCTAGAGCTGCCTGTTTTGCAGTCAAATCTGCAAATGCATTTCCTTTTGCCTCAATTGTTTTTGCGCTCGTGTGTGCCGCTATCTTCATAATGGCTACTCGTTTAACCTTTTGAAGATTGTTCAGGACTCTCTTAATCCCTTCTCCATGTTTTACAGGTGTACCTGCTGCTGTCAGATAACCTCTAGCCTTCCATATATGGCCATAATCATGCGCTACGCCATAAGCGTAAGCGGAGTCAGTGTAAATATTCCCTTCTCGTCCTTTTAAGTATTCTAGGGCTTGTTCTAAAGCTTTTAATTTTGCTTCTTGTGCTGACATGTGGGCTGGTAAGGCCTGTGCTTCAATTACCTGCGTATCAGTCACTACGGCATACCCTGTGTGATATTTACCCTTGTCATCAGCAAACCTACTACCACCTATATACAAGGTGTGCTCAGCATTTAAAATTGGTGTATCTGTAACATGTGGGAATCCCATTGTCTCCTGTTCCATGAGCTGAAAACAATCGTGCTGATCTACTTCTTTAAACAAAAGAGTGTCAGTGTCCTCATTTTTTTTCTCACTAGTACTATTAGTACTATCATTCCCCCTTGCCAAATATGGTGACTGAAGAGGCAAAAAGGTGGCCAAATTTAAGGTTGTACAGCGCTGAAAAGTAACATTTGGAGGTAAGAGTAAAGTACACTGTAATCTTAATTGCCTAGCCATTGAAATGTGTTTGGGCTGTACCTGAGACAAGATTGCATGTATGTCATGTGTGGTATGCACTACGACTGGATTGTCTAGAACAATCTCTGATGACTTATCTATGATAATTGACACTGCAGCTACCGCCCGTACACAAGACAGTGAACCTCTAGATACTGGATCTAATGCTGCTGAAAAGTAAGCGACTGGTCTTTGTTTTACATGTGCCTGTGTCAGAACACCTGTGGCGTGTCCAGTGATCTCAGCAATGTACAGATTAAATATCTTGGTGTAATCTGGTATACCAATAGCCGGGGCAGAAATCAACAACTTTTTCAAAGTGATAAACGACTCATAAGCTACTTCTGTAAGCACATACGGTACAATTTTCAAACAATCGTATAATGGCTGCATCAAAGCGCTAGCATGTGGTATCCACTGTCTACAATATGACACGATACCTAAAAACATACGCAATTGTTTGAAATTCCGTGGGGGGTAACATTCCCTTTATCACTTGAACCCTCTCCTCAGTGAGATGTCTCGTACCCTGTGATATACAATGTCCCAAAAAGATAACTTTTTCCTGACACACTTGTAACTTTTTCTTATTAACCTTGCAACCTTTTTCTGCCAAAAATCGCAACAAATTAAGGGTGGTGGCCAAACAAGTTTCTTTGTCAGGGCAGCATAACAATAAATCATCCACATATTGTAACAATACACAGGAATCTGGTGGTACCCATTCTCCCAACACCGTTTGCAATGCTTGCGAATACAAGGTAGGTGAATGCGCCATACCCTGAGGTAGGCGTGTCCAGGTTAGTTGCCGATTTTTTATTGAAAATGCGAACCAAAGTTGGCATTCTTCAGCAAGCGGGACGGAAAAGAAAGCATTCGCTAAATCTATAACCGTAAAGTACATACTGGTTGATGGTATTTGTGACAGTAATGTATGTGGATTGGGTACTAAAGGTGTCATCGGGGCTAGTATTTTGTTGACCGCTCTAAGGTCTTGGACCATTCTATACTTAACCGGACTACCGGCTACTGATTTCTTTTTAACCGGGTACAAGGGAGTGTTTGCCGGTGATTTTACCTCTTTTAGAACTCCACTTTTTAAGAAGGATTGGACCTGCATTTCTATGGCCGTCTCTTGGGGTGCACTAAGTGGATACTGCTTTTGTTGGGGAAGCACTGCTCCTGGAATCAGCTGTAGGGTAACCGGAGGTATGGGCAAAAGTCCAACATCAGCTGGATGTTTTTCCCATAGGTCTCCTGGAAGGGACGACAAAATCTGATCTAAGTCTGAAGGAGGTGTGCCGGACAATTCCGATTCCTCCTCTAGGTATTGTATCAGGTTACACATCTCCATGTGTTCTTGATTATCCCCTATAGCTAAGGTGACAGTGCCATCTGGGTGATAGGTAATGTTAGCTCCTATTTTCTGCAAAATGTCAGCTCCTAACAAATTAGTGGGGGCTCCTCTGGATACCAGAAAGCGTGAAAGGAACATGTGGTTTCCTACTTTAACTTTCAGAGGTTTTGTAAGCGGGGCGTCGGCTAAAATGCCATCATATCCAGTTATTAGTAAAGTGTCAGGTGATTTTTGGCCAGGGAGTAGTTCAGAGTCAGAAAGTAACGAGCGTGAAGCTCCTGTATCGACTAAACAAGAGATTTTCTTATTACCAACCGTTATATTTGTCTTAAGCATTGTTGTTTGGGATTTTTCTAAAACCGGGGTGAGTCATGCTCGTGGACCATCTCCCTGCTGCCTGATATGACTATTTTTGTTGTCCCTGGGCTGGTTCCTTCTCTGATTAACTGGAGAATCAACACCTTCCTCTCCTTCATCCCTTATTCTTTTCTTACAGTTGCGTCTGATGTGACCAATCTTGTTACAGTAGTGACAGGTAAGGGGTTTGCGAAAGGAACCTCTACCTTGCTCTTGGGGAGCCCCGAGTGCGTTGATAGCATGAGATTTCCTCCCTTTGGTTTCTGCTAAGTCCGCCTCTATGCCTTGCGCTTTTTGTAACAACGTCCCTCTATCTCTAGTTGCCCTCCACTCTGGTGTGCAGGCTTTCAGTCTCTCACTTATCTGTGGAATTAATCCCTCCATAAATTGTCTATTGAAGGCTCGGATTGTGACTGGCAGGGCCAAGTCCAATCCCTCATCTGCCATCATACTTTCCATAGATAAGTAAAATTCCGATACAGTCTGTCCTGGCATTTGCTTCATGGGTGATATGGACCCCCTCTCCTGTTGTTTTGCCTGACAAAAAGCTTCTAATCTAGCAATAAAAGGGGCCCTTGAGTCTATATGTCTGACATGTCCTGTCTCTAAATTGCCATCCCCATCAACTTGTCCTGCAGGTCTGTGTGGACCTATTTCTGTCATAAACTGGTTAAACAGGGTCAGAGTCATTTTGTGTCTGCATAGATCCTCCCCATCCTGCCAGGTCGCTTCATGTGTATTCATTAACTGTGTCACAAATCTATAAAAAGCAGCTGGCTTTGCTACCGGGTCTGGGGCGCTCTGTATTAATGCCATAAGGGTGTCTGCCGACCATGGTGCCCAAGTCCTTATTTGCATTCTACGAGTGACAGTAGGCGGGGCATTTGGATGGGCTGCTTGTCCAAATTCTGGATTGTTTACCTGAACAATGCATGTATCAGTGCGTACGGGAGCTACAGTTTCTGGATGAGGTTTTTGTGCCCCACAATGCACACATTCTACTGCCCATTCTGGGTTTTGTGCTCCACAATCCTGACAAACCCATCCTCTCCCCTCAAGTACCGGATATATCTTGTGTGGTTTGCGTTCTACGTCAGTGTATGGGGGTGGGATGGCTGAGCTGGGAGCCTCAACATTTTTTGTTCTTCTATCTTTCATATCCCAACCATCACAATCTGGATTATACTTCCACCCCTCTTCTTTCGCTCTATTTGAGACCTTAATTAAGCATTGAACCTGACGCATCCATTGCTTCTCTAACACCTCTCCTTGTCTGTCCCTTTTTATTTCACTCCATACATCCGGGTCTAAGCCCGCTGCTCCTTTCACCTTAAATTTACGAAGGACATCCTTTAAGTCCTGTGCTTCGGTTTTCCCATAAATGTTCTTAATTATCTGTGGCACCGTATAGTGCGCCACAATTCCCTGACGGGGTTTTGTGTTCCTCTGGCCCATTCTAACAGTCCTGCCTAGGTAGCGTGTGGGACACTTAGTGTACAATATAATGCAGCTACAACATATACAAGAATGAATAATTACTTTATATGCTAGCCCAATAGCAAACCAGCTAAGTTACACTAGTTCCTCGTTGCCTTCCTCCTAGGGTGCTAGAATTCTAGAAACCTCTCCGGAATGAGATTTCTGAAACCGAATTACTTTATATGCTAGCCCAATAATAAATAATTACTTTATATGCTAGCCCAATAACAAACCAGAATGCGGCTACAACATATACAAAAATGCGGCTACAACATATACAAGCATTCCTTTAAGTGGCCAGGTATCCGACTAGATCTCGGGACTTTGTTGAGACCTTATTCCCTCCCCGTATCTGGGAATCCCTCTCATACACTCTTATCCCTGCTTTATGGAGCAGACAGGGCTTATACTCTCAACCCGTCTATGGTTTATGAGTTAGATGTGAGGTTAAGCATAAGCGTCAGACCCCCAAGCTCACAAGCCCTCAGGTTCCCAATCGTGTGAGGTAAGGCGCATTCCGTTGCTTAGTTCGGCAATCCCCTTCTAACTCATACCATCCTTGACAAGGCTCATTCACTTTCTCAACAAGACAGACAAGACAGACACAGATAACAAAACAAACAAATAATTCCAGCAATATAAACTAAAATATGCAGTAATTCTAGACTCACCACTACAGAGGCTGGTGTTTTAAAACCAGGAGAACCGTAACTGACAGAACGGATAGGCACAAATCAGGGGAGCACAGAATATAAGAAAAATAAAGCTTTTTCTTACCTGCGCAGGTTTTTTTTGATCTGTGGTTCCCGGAATGCCTGTCTTTTTGTTCCGTCAGCGTAGCTCAACCACCTCTTGTAGTATCATCGGTGAGTCCCTGTTCAGGCGCCAAAATGTTAGGTTCAACTTTTAAACAAGTTGCTTAAGTTTATATTGCTTTGCCAAATTATTGCTTCTATAAGAATAATGACACGGAGTCAGGTATGTCTGTATCACAGTTCTGAGCATCCCCCCAAAAAGGACTGCTCCCTTTACTTCTTTTATAGGCAGTTCCAAAAGCAGTAATCTTATCGGCATTACCAAATGAGGTTAAGGTACAAAGAGTTTCTCATCAGCGAACATGTAATGATTATTCAGCAGTTCCAAATTCCATCTAGATACAGATTGATAGAACAATTGATACGTACACAGGTAAGAAAGGAGCACAAACAATTTAAATAGAACAATTGATACGTACACAGGTAAGAAAAAACAGAAACAATTAAAGTGGAACTCTAAGTCATTATTTCAACCCTATCAGTCCTGGAGGCTTTTGACACACAGCGCTGCTGCAATAAGATACCAAAGACTTTGCATTGTTATTTTTAGTTTTATGGTTTTTATTGCCTTATATATATATTTTACAGCAACTTTTGAGGCAACAGTAGCATTAAAGTAGATGTTAATCCATTTACTAAAACCCCACATAACCTATAACACGTTTATGTAATTTTTAAAATCTATGTAGGTACTTCCTGTAATGGCTTGACAACGCTCTGTCCTTGTCTCCTACTTGCATTTTCAGCCTGTTACACACTCTTCCATTTATGCTTTTACTTATAAGCACTAGAGGGGGCTACATAACTTGTTCGGAAAATGTAGCTGAATAAGTGAGACTGGGTGATTGCTGTGGAGTCGGATTTAAGTCAGTTGGCAGGCTCTGCAGGCTAAGGTTCTAGACCCCCCCACCCCCACCCGGCTATTGGAAGCTTCTGGAAAGGTCCAGTATTTAGTGGGAGGGGGTATTGAAATGGAAGCCTGAATGTTTGGGGGATCTCTGGCAATACCTGGGTAAGGATGGCCCAGAGAGTGGGGAGACTGCTCTGCTCTTAAATATTTAAAAGCCAGGCCAGGGGGTTGTTGTTGGGTTGAATATGAAGTGTTGAGGCTGAAGTTGTGAAGCCTGCAAGGGGACCCATAGGGCTGGGGGCTCTGCCTCTAGGCTGGAGCTGAGGAAGAAAGAGGAGCTGAACAGAGGGATCTCCACTACCCCATCATCTCAACCAGGAGACACCCTGCTTAGTGAGCTAAGACCTGTCCAGCAGGGGACCTGAACAGCAGTCTATGCAAGCAGCAGGAGCCAAGGGGACAGTGTGAGTACCTCTACCTATCACCCCCAGGGCCAACAAGGAAGAAGCCTGCCAGATGCATAATGAACTTTCATTAGGACAATGTCACCGCTAACCTAAATCCCTTGCTCTTGGACACTTTCCAAGGCAGCCATGTGAGCTGGAATTTTCTGCAGAGGGGACATAGAGCTCCTGCACGAAGTTGGGACTTTGTGAGTTTCACCAAGGGGACAAAGCTCCTGAAAGAGGAATTTGTTTCTGATCCATTAAAGACTGACATTATTCTGTAGGGAGTACAGTCCAGAATTCATTTTTTGTTTGTTTTGTATATAGAGAAGAAGTTTGTCCTAAGGTTGTTTTACCAAGTTCAAGTTGGGCATCCCATAATCCCTCATCCCTATCCAAGTTGATTTCCCTCAATAAAACAAAAAACAAGCCCATGGACTGGTTACAGTCTCTGTATGGAAGTTAGAAAATGCATGTTCCCTGGTTGTGCAGGAATAGGGGGACCAAAAACCCAGCGGCCCTCTAGGGGGTAGCGCTACACTTGCAACTACTCTTTTTCCACTGGTGATGTAACCCTGGCCTTATAGCTGCATCCTGGGAATGTTTCATGAGTCAGACCCAGAGTTTCAAGAAGTAAAAGGAGATGGATTCAACTGTCCTTAGTGAAAATTGCCACCATTTGGCAGAAGAAGGGGGAAGAAGGGGGTTGAAAAGAGCAATAAGCTTTGTGAAGACCAAAAAGCTCACAATTATCTATTAGTGTCTGTAAATTGCCATTACTGGAAAATACTGGCATTCACTGACATGTGTACAACAATAGAATACCTCATGTTAGACCTCAAACAAATAAAAAAAAAGGAACTTAGTGTCTTTTCAGCCATAACTCAGCAGAACCATTGTAAGCTGAGATTCTGCAATCTTTGCTGAATCACTTCATCAATCATAAACCTGTTGAAAATGTATTAAATGATAAGCCTTTAAACAAAGAAGAGGAGAAAGCATTGTCATTCTACAAATCCTTTATTAATAAAGCTGGAAACCAGAGTGGCCTTGCGAGACTTGTTTTGGATGAAGTAAGCAGGAATTTCTAGCAGGAATAGCTTCTGAGATATAATAACAGTAAATCTTCTGTTGTAAGGAAAGACAGCATTGTTTTGCTACCATGCTCATTGGTGTTACATTGTTATCATTATTATTTTTATTATTATTATAATCATTATTATTACTTGTATATTTGTTATTGTGCTTTTTACAATTACTCAAGAAAAACACATTCAGGGCAATTAACTAAACTTCTTGGTCCAGAAAACTGGTGCAGCAAACTGTCTGGAGCAGTGGGCCCCACTTTAACTAAGCAGATAGACAAGTTGTAGGGCTATCCGCGCCACTTATGCCAGTTTCTATTCCATTGTGTAGAACAGCTGGTGTCCTCTACAGAGCATGCCCATATTTCAGATCCCTTCTAAGCACTTCATTTCCTCCTTTTTCTTATATGTGCAGCCCATGTGACTATAGAAAAGTAAAATTATGGAAATGTGGCGCTCGCAAATGTTATTAGACATGTGTGACCAAGTGTAGATGTGAATATACAAAGCAAAAAACATGTAAATAAAGTCCAAATAAATGTGCTGAATATTCTGATCCGCAATAGGAAAAAACTTTTGAAGTGCAATGCCACAGACGCTCCAGGACTTTTCAGGTGCAGAAAAGCCACCCCCACATGTGTCCCCACTCACCAAATGGCGATGACCCCCAGCTTTGCAGTCTGGGGGTCACTTCAGGCTTATGTGATGGTATCCAGAGAAGCTCAGGAGTGGTGTTGTGCACATCAGATCAAAGGATTTCTTGTTGGAATTTCTCAGCAGAATCACCAGGCACCAAAAAAGGAAAAAATGAAACTAATAGTGAAAAGTACCGTCTGAAAAGGGATTTATTCCATATACAAATGGGTACTTACAAAACAGTTGATAAAAACAGCCATGTAAAGGGATTAGAGATGGATCCGGACGCTGCTCACGGCGTGCATTCCAGAAACCAGGAAGTGCATTCCAAGGAGCAGGGAATGACGTCAGTGCCACCGGAAATACGTTGACATGTTTCGCCAACCTAGAGGGCGTTATCAAAGACCTAATTCCCTGCCCACTCGACCATCTTAAATAGAGGAAAGAAGGAAACATCCCCCACACAGAGGACTGATCACCATCCACATGGGAACCATGCTGATGATGAAATGAAAAAAGGTCACTCCCACAGGCAAAGCACAGCCGCTGGGAGAGACCAAAAAAGTGCAAATAGCAATCTGCAAAAACGATTCAAAGGACTAAAGATGTCAGTTCCGGCTAAACCATGGAGCTCACTGGGAATACATTTACATGCAAAATGAAATAAATATACATACAAGCCGAAAAATGAAATATAAAAGGAAAAAACTAATATAGAAATTAAAAATGAAATAAAAATAAGAATAGAAAAAAAAATTTAAATGGAAAGAAAAAAGAAAAATACAATGGATAAAAAGTACTATATTGTTCTAAAAATTCGACAGGAAACAGTTCAGATCCAATTCATTGTTTAACCCTCGGGGGCTCATCATTTTTAAACGCTGGATCCACTGGGTCTCATTACGAGAAATAGCTCGCTTAAGGTTACCCCCTCTCCAATGCCCCTCAACCCTGTCAATGCCACGGAAGGTGAGGCCACTGGGGTCCCTGCCCTGAACTAGTCTGAAATGATTGGATAAACTGTGGTGTTTGTAACCTTTTTTAATCCTATTAACATGCTCGCGTAATCTCACTCCAAAGGCTCTGGTGGTCCTACCTACGTATTGTAACCCACATGGGCAGGACATTAGGTAGGTAACGTGGGTAGTGCCACATGTAATAAATTTCTTAATTTTATAGGATTAACCAGTGGAATGTGCTGTAAACTCAGTTGTTTTCCTCACCCTGTGTTTAGATGTCCTACATATAACACATCTCCCACAACTAAAAAAACCCACCTGGTCCGAAAAAGTGCATAGTTTTTTCGGGGGATCAACAACATTGGGTGCTACTGTGGTCTACTGGGTAAAACACTGGTTAAATGGTCATCTTTCAATAGAAGATGCCAATGCTTATGAACAATATGTTTCACTTGTTTATATTGGCGGGTAAAACTTGACATAAAAGCAATACCAAAATCTCTTTTGGCAATTTCCTTCTTTTTAAACAAATCATTCCTATTCATACCCCTTAGGTAGGTAACGTGGGTAGTGCCACATGTACTTTCTAAATTTTATAGGATTGATCAGTGGAGTGTGCTGTAAACTCAGTTGTTTTCCTCACCCTGTGTTTAGATGTCCTACATATAACACATCTCCCACAACTGAAAAAACCCACCTGGTCCAAAAAAATGAATAGCTTTTTCGGGGGTCAACAACATTGGGTGCCAGCTTGAGTTGTAGCGTAGAAGGCTTGGTGTAAATGAACTGTGGTCTACTGGGTAAAACACTGGCTAAATCGTCATCTTTCAATAGAAGATGCCAATGCTTACGAACAATATGTTCCACTTGCTTATATTGGCGGGTAAAACCTGACATAAAAGCAATACCAAAATCTCTTTTGGCAACTTCCTTCTTTTTAAACAAATCATTCCTATTCATACCCCTTACTAAGGATAAGGTTTTGTTTAACTCACATGGGGTATAACCTTTTTCCAAGAACCTCTCATACAGAACTTGCGCTTGTAGGTCAAAATCCTCGATTCTTGTGCAATTGCATCTGACTCTTAAAAATTGGCTTTTAGGAATGGAACTAAGCCAATGGGGGTGATGGCAACTCCCAAGGGGGATGTAACCATTTCTGTCCACTTCCTTAACCACTTCAATACCAGGCACTTATGCACCTTCCCGCCCAGACCAATTTTCAGCTTTCAGCGCTCTCACACTTTGAATGACAATTACTCAGTCATGCTACACTGTATCCAAACAAAATGTTTATCATTTTCTTCTCACAAATAGAGCTTTCTTTTGGTGGTATTTAATCACCACTGGGTTTTTTATTTTTTGCGATATGAGCAAAAAAACTGCGAAAATTTTGAAAAAAACATATTTTTTTTTAGTTCCTATTGTAAAATTTTGCAAATAAGTCATTTTTCTTCATAAATTTGGGCCAAAATTTATACTGCTACATATCTTTGGTAAAAATAACCCAAATCAGTGTATATTATTTGGTCTTTGTGAAAGTTATAGAGTCTACAAACTATGGTGCCAATGACTGAAAATTGATCACACCTGATGTACTATCTCACCTGAAGGCCTATCTCATTTCTTGAGACACTAACAAGCCAGGAAAGTATAAATACCCCCCAAATGACCCCTTTTTGGAAAGTAGATAGTCCAATGTATTTACTAAGAGACATGGTTAGTTTTTTGAAGTTGTAATTTTTTCCCACAATTCTTGGGAAAATTAAGATTTTTTTTTTTTTTTTTTAACACAAACTGGTCATATTAACAGGTTATTTATCTTACACAGTATATGCATAATTGCAATTACACCCCAAAATACATTCTGCTACTCCTCCTGAGTATAGCGATACCACATGTGTGAGACTTTTACACAGCCTGGCCACATACAAAGGGCCAACATTGAAGTGGCACTTTCATGCATTTTACAAGCATAAATTGCACATATCCTTTCTCAACCACCTATTACATTTTTGAAGGCCCTGGAGCACCAGAACAATGGAATTATCCACAAAATTAACCCATTTTGGAAAGCACACACCCCAACGTATAATCTGTGAGGCATAATGAGTCTTTTGAACGGTTCATTTTTTCCCCAGAAGGTTTTGAAAAAAGTGGAAAAAAAATGAAAATGCATTTTTTTTACACAAAGTTGTCCAATTATAAGATATTTCTAACACATAGCATGTACGTAGCAAAAATGACACCCCAAAATGCATTCCTCTACTCCTCCTGAGTATGGCGATACCACATGTGTGAGACTTTTACACAGCCTGGCCACATACAAAGGCTCAACATTGAAGTAGCACTTTCATGCGTTTTACAAGCATAAATTGCACATATCCTTTCTCAACCATCTATTACAATTTTGAAGGCCCTGGAGCACCAGAACAATGGAATTATCCATAAAATGAATCCATTTTGGAAAGCACACACCCCAAAGTATAATCTGTGTGACATAATGAGTCTTTTGAACGGTTCATTTTTTCCAGAAGGTTTTGGAAAAAGTGGAAAAAAAATGAAAATGCATTTTTTTTACACAAAGTTGTCCATTTATAAGATATTTCTAACACATAGCATGTACGTAGCAAAAATGACACCCCAAAATGCATTCCTCTACTCCTCCTGAGTATGGCGATACCACATGTATGAGACTTTTACACTGCCTGGCCACATACAAAGGCCCAACATTGAAGTAGCACTTTCAGGCGTTCTACAAGCATAAATTGCACATATCCTTTCTCAACCACATATTACACTTTTGAAGGCCCTGGAGCACCAAGACAATGGAATTATTCACAAAATGACCCCATTTTGGAAAGCACACACCCCAACGTATAATCTATGAGGCATAATAAGTCTTTTGAACGGTTCATTTTTTTCCAGAAGGTTTTGGAAAATGTGGAAAAAAAAATGAAAATGCATTTTTTTTACACAAAGTTGTCAATTTATAAGATATTTCTAACACATAGCATGTACATAGCAAAAATGACACCCCAAAATGCATTCCTCTACTCCTCCTGATTATGGCGATACCACATGTATGAGACTTTTACACTGCCTGGCCACATACAAAGGCCCAACATTGAAGTAGCACTTTCAGGCGTTCTACAAGCATAAATTGCACATCTCATTTCTCAACCACCTATTACATTTTTGAAGGCCCTGGAGCACTAGGACAATGGAATTGTCCACAAAATTACCCCATTTTGGAAAGAAAACACCCCAAGGTATTATCTATGAGGCATAATGAGTCTTTTGAATGGTTCATTTTTTTGCAGTTTTTGGAAAATGTGGAAAAAAAATGAAAATGCATTTTTTTTTTACACAAAGTTGTCCCTTTATAAGATATTTATAACGCATAGCATGTACATAGCAAAAATTACACCCCAAATTACATTCTGCTACTCCTCCTGAGTATGGCGATACCACATGTTTGAGACTTTTACACAGCCTGGCCACATACAGAGGCCCAAAATCCAAGTAGCACCTCCAGGCATTCTAGCAGCATTAATTACACATATCATTTTCTGACTACCGATCACATTTTTGAAGGCCCTTCATATTTCTAACACATAGCAGGTACATACCAAATAACAAAAGAATACCTGTGGTTTTAGAAGTGCAGTGGAGAGCATCGGTCCAGGCAGCAGGCATGAATGAGGTCAGCGACAGCAAAAGCAATCATCCAGGCAGCAGGCAGGAATACTGTCCATAGTTCGTACATGCAGAGATACTGTCATCACAGCCAGAGCACAGCCAGAGCACAGCCAAAGCACAGGTCCAGGTAGCAGGCAGAGGTGTCCCGGCAGAAATACTGTCCGAAAGTCAGTAGAGGCAGCAGGCAGATATATGGTCAACACAGCCAAAGTATTAGTCCATCAGCAGGAAGAAACATGGTCCATAATGTCATGGGTCATTACTGGCAGCAATATGGTCAGCACAGCCAAAGTATTGGTCCAGGCAGCTGGAAGGACCATCAAGCTTAGGGCCAGGGGGACAGGGGTAGAGGCTTCTCCCACCCAAATCGCTTTGAAGCCTCCGGGCAACCAGACCCTGTTCTGGGAGCACAGAAAACGAAAAACTGGTTTTCTCTACTCAGAACGCTATTCTGAAGCCCCTCACATATGTGAGACCCCTGTGTACTAAAGTAGATGGCCAAAATATCAGTCCAAGTGGCAGGCAAAAACATGGTCAATTAACAGGCCAAGGTCGGTGCACGTGGAAGTCAGAAACGTGGTTTAAATCGGCAGGCAGAGGCATCGTCGGTAAACAGGCTGAGGTCGGTGCATGTGGAAGTCAGAAACGTGGTTTAAATCGGCAGGCAGAGGCATCGTCGGTAAACAGGCTGAGGTTGGTGCACGTTGAAGTCAGAAACGTGGTTCAAATCGGCAAGCAAAGACATCGTCGGTAAACAGGCCAGGGTCAGTTAATTAACATGGTAGCAGGCAAATGGGGGAAATGGCAGTCTGGTAATAATAAAGGGAACTAATATTGGATGGATGTATGATCATTTTTGAAGCAATCTCCGATGCACAGGCCAGGTTGGGAGGGACATTGGGGACAATAATAGCTGGAGTCTCTTCTTACTCCTCCTCTGCTGCATACATTTCTTTTGGCGTCTTCTTCCAGATTCTGTGGGGGGGAATGCTAAAGGGAAAGTGTTGCTCGTGAAGTCGACTCACATTATTAGATCGAATGCTTCCTGGGGCGGGACCTTGTTGGTAAATGAGGGCAGTGACAATGTCTTCAATATACTTGAGGTAGGTGATTTGTTGGTTTTGAGTTGCTTTTTGGTAGCAGACAAACGAATTAAAAAGGGCCATGTGAAACAGGTGAAATGCAACTTTCTTGTACCAGTAATGGGACTTTATGGTTGATAAATAGGGCTGTAGCATCTGATCGCTTAAATCCACCCCCCATATACATATTGTAGTCGTGGACACATTCAGGCTTTACAATGGGGCCGCGTCTTCTTTGGATCTCCACCACGGTGTCATTGTGGATGGTAGAGAGGATGTGGACATCTTTCTTGTCCCTCCACTTCATGGCCAACACCTCCTCGTTCCTCATGAATGCTGATTCTCCGTTTTGCAATTTTTTTGCCAAAAGATTTTGTGGGAATCCCTTACGGTTTTTTTTTAAGGTACCACAGGCCGGGGTTTTTTTACTGTAAAGATGACGAAAAAGGGGCAGGCTGGTATAATAGTTGTCGACATATAGATGGTATCCTTTTTCAAACAGGGGGTATGTCAGCTCCCAGACAATTTTCCCACTGGTTCCAATATATGTGGGGCAGTCACGGGGCTGGAGCTGGGAGTCTTTGCCTTCGTAGATCCAGAATGTGAAGACGTATCCAGTGGCTCGATCACATAATTTATTTAATTTCAACCCATACCTGGCTCTCTTGTTTGGTATATACTGCTTGAAGTGCAGTCGGCCAGTGAAATGTATGAGGGACTCGTCCACACAAATTTTTTGGTCTGGGATGAAAACTTCTTTAAAGCGCTGGGAAAAGGAATTGATAAAGGGGCGTATCTTGTACAATTTGTCATGGTTGGGATGATCTCGGGGAGGGCACTGTGAATTGTCATTAAAGTGGAGAAAATGCATAATCATGTCGTATCTTGTCCTGGACATGACAGCGGAATATATGGGCATGTGTTGGATGGGGTTGGTGGACCAATATGCATGGACTTCGTTCTTTTTTGTAAGCCCCATATTGAAAGTAAGGCCCAAAAACAATTTAAATTCATCCAGTGTGACACATCGCCACTGGAACATGGGGGCGTAGGAAGAATTGGGGTTGGCAGCAATAAATTGGGATGCATACAGATTAGTTTGATCCACCATATTTTGCAGAAAATCTTGTGGAAAAAACAAAGAAAAATAATCGAATAGAGAAAAATTGGGGTTGGCAGCAATAAATTGGGATGCATACAGATTAGTTTGATCCACCATATTTTGCAGAAAATCTTGTGGAAAAAACAAAGAAAAATAATCGAATAGAGAAAAATTTGTAGTGTTGGGCTGAACACCTGGCTGTGCGGTGAAAGGGGGGATGATAGCGGATCCTGAGTTGGCAGGCAACCATAAGGGGTTTGCCAGGGCATCGGGAAGGTAGGACTGGGGCTGGGTTCTTCGAGTTGGGCGTGTAATTCCAGTACTTGTACTGGGCTCCTCTTCCTGGGGTCTGGCGCTGCTGGTGGTGGGCAGATCTCCTGATCTTGGTCCTGATCTTGGTCCTGATCTCGGTCCTGATCTCGGTCCTGATCTCATTCTTTTGGGAGGGACAGTTTCCTCCGCGGACTCGGACTCTGATCCACTATCCCCCACTGGCTCATATTCCGAACCAGAATCGGATGATGGGATCTCCCCGCTGCTCTCATCATCCGACATGGCAAGAATCTCATATGCCTCCTCAGGTGTGTAAACCCTTTGGGACATTATGGCAATGCTTATTGGCGGGCCTGTGTAATGGTACTGCTGGTGGTAGTGGTACCGATTGAGGTATTAGTGGAGGGCCTGTGTGGTGGTACCGATGGCGGTACGGGTGGTGGTGGGGGTACCGGTGGCGGTACAGGTGGTGGTGGTACCGATGGCGGTACAGGTGGTGGTATCAATGGCGGTACGGGTGGTGGTGGCGGTACAGGTGGTGATGGCGGTACAGGTGGCGGTACTGACAGTGGTACGGGTGGCGGTGGTACCGATGGCGGCACTAGTGGCGATACTGTTAGCAGCCTGTGTGGCAGTATAGATGGTGGGCCTGATGGCGGTACTGGTGGTGGTACCGATGGCGGTACTAGTGGCGGTACTGGTTGTGGTACCGATGGTGGTACTGGTAGCCTGTGTGGTGGTACCGATGGCGGTGGGCCTGTGACAGATGGGCTGATTGACAGATGGGCTGATTGACAGATGGGCTGATTGGCTGGTCTGTGTGACAGGTCCTCTTTATTGGGGGGGCCGTGTTGTGCACATTACAGTACAATACAATAAAATGTCAGACAGACACTGATTTCACTCACTGATCCCTGCTCTCTTCTCACACGATCGGTGTGTGAGGAGAGAGCAGGGATCAGATAGTAACAGCTACTCAATGTTTACATTTGTGACCGGCTGTGATTGGACACAGCTGGTCACATGGTAAACAGCCAATTTCATTGGCTGTTTACCCTGATCGGGGAAGCGCTGTGTCCAAGGGACACTCGCCTCCCCCGATCCCTGCTCTGCATGCCTTTTGTTGTGACAGATGATCGGCTGTGATTTTGACACAGCTGATCACGTGGTAAACAGCCAAATTCATTGGCTGTTTACTGTGATCGGGGAAGCGCTGTGTCTGAGGGACACACACCATCCCCGATCACCGCGCTGCACGCCCCAGCGCGCGCGCGCCGACATGTTATCCTGCTGGACGTCATATGACGTCCAGTCAGGATATTGCAACCACTTCCCGGACGTCAATATGCTATTGACCGGGCGGGAAGTGGTTAAAATAGGTTTTAGTGGACAGTGTATGGTTATCCTTAAAAATAACTAGATCAAGAAAATTGATGCAATGAATGTTGGAAGTTGCTGAGAATGATATCCCATACCTATTCTCACCAATTTTCAACAAAAAACTGAGAAAAGGACTCTTTTGATCCTGCCCAAATAATGATGATATCGTCTATATAGCGATTGTAAAACATAAGCTGAGGAATGTTCACACCAAAAATGGCATCCTTCTCCCAGAAACTCATAAATAAATTTGCCACTGGGGGGGCATATTTATCCCCCATTGCCACGCCCTTCTTCTGTCTAAAGATTTGCTTATCATGCCAGAAGAAGTTGTGGCTCATGGCTAAATCTAGGCCATGGACAAGAAAATCCTAATTGTTATTTTTCATTTTAGTATTGTTTAAGGTCCAAACCACAGCTTCTACTGCAACCCTTTGCTGGATATTGGTATACAGGGTATTGACGTCAATACTAGCTAGTATATGATCATCACCAACTTCTACCTGCTGTAATAATTCTATGAGATGCCTGCTATCCCTGAG
Source organism: Aquarana catesbeiana (assembly GCF_042186555.1). Lineage (NCBI taxonomy): Eukaryota > Metazoa > Chordata > Amphibia > Anura > Ranidae > Aquarana > Aquarana catesbeiana. Next base: position 81,763,315 of record NC_133327.1, on the reverse strand, counting down.
ATAGGATGGACAACTTTGTGCCAATGGCTGTAGAAAACAATCGATGTATTCACCAATTCTGGCAGACAAAGAGTCCACCCCACTCACTATAGGCCTGCCAGGAGGTTTAGCTGGATTCTTGTTTGTTCTTTTAGGTAATTGGTAGATAACTGGCACCCGAGGGGCATCCAGTACCAGATATCTTGCCTCTTTCTTGGTGACAATACCTTCATCTTGGGCATCTTTAACCAGATGTCTCAGCTTAGCTTTGAATTTGTTGGTAGGGTCACCCCTCAGTTTTTCATATGTTTCAGCATCATAGACAAGTTTGTTAAGTTCAGCTAAATAGTCAGATTTATTAAGAATAACAAGCACCCCCCCTTTATCCGCACTACGGATGACAATCTGTTTGTTTTCTCTAGGGATTTTAGGCCCCTTTCAATGTCTGTCTTCCGACATTCATTGCATCAATTTTCTTGATCTAGTTATTTTTAAGGATAACCATACACTGTTCACTAATACCTATTTTAAGGAAGTGGACAGAAATGGTTACATCCCCCTTGGGAGCTGCCATCACCCCCGTTGGCTTAGTTCCATTCCTAAAAGCCAATTTTCAAGAGTCAGGCGCAATTGCGCAAGAATCGAGGATTTTGACCTACAAGCGCAAGTTCTGTATGAGAGGTTCTTGGAAAAAGGTTATACCCCATGTGAGTTAAACAAAACCTTATCCTTAGTAAGGGGTATGAATGGGAATGATTTGTTTAAAAAGAAGGAAGTTGCCAAAAGAGATTTTGGTATTGCTTTTATGTCAGGTTTTACCCGCCAATATAAGCAAGTGGAACATATTGTTCGTAAGCATTGGCATCTTCTATTGAAAGATGACGATTTAGCCAGTGTTTTACCCAGTAGACCACAGTTCATTTACACCAAGCCTTCTACGCTACAACTCAAGCTGGCACCCAATGTTGTTGACCCCCGAAAAAGCTATTCATTTTTTTGGACCAGGTGGGTTTTTTCAGTTGTGGGAGATGTGTTATATGTAGGACATCTAAACACAGGGTGAGGAAAACAACTGAGTTTACAGCACACTCCACTGATCAATCCTATAAAATTTAGAAAGTACATGTGGCACTAACCACGTTACCTACCTAATGTCCTGCCCATGTGGGTTACAATACGTAGGTAGGACCACCAGAGCATTGGGAGTGAGATTACGCGAGCATGTTAATAGGATTAAAAAAGGTTACAAACACCACAGTTTATCCAATCATTTCAGACTAGTTCACGGTAGGGACCCCAGTGGCCTCACCTTCTGTGGCATTGACAGAGTTGAGGGGCATTGTGTCAGGTCACCTTGAGGCAAGGTGACAGATGCACACCGTTGGGATCAGGAGTGCACCGCAAGGCAGTGGACCCTACGGTTGACTGCTGCGGATGGGAGTCCGGGTATAAGGAAGGCAGGGCCGCTGGAACACCAACACGGATCCCACCGGGGTTAGAGCGTAGGATTCCCTGGGGTGCGGAGTCTAAGAGCCAGCAGGTGTTCACCAGAGCCTCTAGTGGTGAGGATAGACTGGGCTGCAACTGGCTCCAGGTCGCGACCCCCAGGGTCCCCCAGCTCACACCCACAGTAGGCAACAGAAGGATAGGAATAGTAAAGGAATAAGCCAAGGTCAGGGCCACAAGCAGACAAGGAAAACAGAGTACACGCCAAGGTTCAGGGTCACAGGCAAACAGGGATAGTCGGGGACACACCAAAGGTCAGGGTCACAAGGAGACAGGAATAGTATAGAACACGCCAGAAACAGAAATAAACGTAGAGCACACGGCAGGCAGGAACAGGAAGCCAAACACACAAAGGTTGATCAACAGGGCTGACCTGCAGTGCAGAGGTTAATATAGAGTTCTCTGATAGGAGCTGGGGTGGAGCCATGCTAGAGGAGAGTTAATAAAAGCAGTCAGGTGAGAGACAGCTGGTCTATAGAGATGAACACATGGAGACAGGTAAGCTGACAAACAAACTCTATTGCATAACCATGACAGTACCCCCCCTCTTACGAGGCCTCCCCCTTCCCTGCCTGGGACCAGGTTTAGAGGGGAACTTCAAATGAAACTTGCTCAACAGACGAGGTGCAAAGATCTCAGAAGCCTTGATCCACGACCTCGCCTCAGGACCAAACCCCTTCCAATGCATGAGGTACTGGAGAATGCCTCTACAGAGTCGGGAATCCAAAATTTGGCTAACCTCGTACTCCTGATTATCCTCAGAGACCGGCGCTGCGGTAGAGGACGAGAGAACTTATTGAGGACTAAAGGCTTCAGAAGGTCAACATGGAAGGAGTTAGAGATTTTGAGGCTTTTGGGAATCTGGAGCTTGAAACAAACCGGATTCGGTTTAGAAGTTATGGTGTACGGACCAATGAATCTTGGGGCAAATTTGAGAGAAGGAACCCCGGAGTTTAATGTTCCTGGTGGAGAGCCAGACTTCGTCTCCTGGCTGAAGAGAAGGCGGCTTACGCCTGCGACGGTCAGCAAAACTCTTGAATTTGTTGGCAGCTTTCTGGAGGGAATCATGAACGTCAGCCCACATGGAATTAAATGATTCCTGAACAGTAGCCATGGCTGGAATGTCGGAAGAACAGGTCATAGGAAGAGGGAGTTGAGCATGTCTTCCATAAACAGTGATAAAGGGTGTTTTCTGAGAACTGACGATGACATGATTATTGTGGGAGAACTCTGCCCACGGAAGTAGTAATGCCCAATCATCGTGATGAGCCGAGACCAAGGTACGGAGAAAGACCCCCAACTCCTGATTAACCCTCTCAGTCTGGCCATTGGATTGGGAATGGTAAGAAGAGGTAAAATCCACGGTAATGTTGAGGGATTTGCAAAAGGCTCTCCAAAAACGGGACGTAAACTGAACACCCCTGTCCAAAACGACATGGGAAGGAACACCATGAAGGCGGAAAATCTCTCGTACGAAAATGGGAACCAAGGCAGAGGGAGACCAGAAAGAGGAACAAAATGAGCTATCTTGGAGAACCGATCGTAATGGAGTGAGGGGAACCCTCCAAGAGATGACACCACTCTTCCAACGCCAATTTAATTGCGAGAAGTTCCCGATCACCAATGGCATAATTTCTCTCTGCCTGAGAAATTTTTTTGGAGAAGAACGCACATGGTTGACATCTCTTCTCAAAGAACCGAAGAAGCACAGTTCTCACCCCCATCGAAGAAGCGTCTACTTCAATAAAAAATGGGTCCCCAGGATTTGGTCTCCTCAAGAGAGGTCCAGAAACAAAGGCCTGTTTCAGATCGTGAAACGCAGAGACAGCCTCGGGAGGCCAGTCTTTGGTATTCGCACCCTTCTTGGTTAAAGGGATAATAGGCGCGGCAATGGAAGAGTAATTCCTTATGAACTGCCTATAATAATTTGTGAAGCCAAGAAAGCGCTGTGTGGCCTTGAGGCTAGCAAGAAGGGGCCAGTTGGTAATAGCCGAGACCTTTCCAGGATCCATGCGAAGACCCAAACTAGAAACAAAACATCCCAGAAACAAGACCTCAGGACATTCAAAGGAACATTTCTCCAGCTTGGCATAGAGATTATTCTCTCTAAGGCGCTGAAGAACGGTGTGGACATGGTCTCTGTGAGCAAGCAGATTTTCGGAAAAGATGAGAATGTCATCCAGAGAGATGACAACAAACTGGTACAGTAGATCCCTGAAGATTTCATTGACAAAGTTCTGGAACACGGCTGGAGCATTACACAAACCAAAAAGCATAACCAGGTATTCATAATGCCTGTCCCTAGTGTTAAACGCAGTCTTCCATTCGTCACCTTCCTGTATTCTAATGAGATTGTATGCACCTCTGAGATCCAACTTGGTGAAAACGGAAGCCCCCTTCAACCTGTCGAATGGCTCAGATATTAGAGGTAAGGGGTATCGGTTTTTGATGGTCACTGCGTTTAACCCGCTATAGTCGATGCAGGGTCTGAGGGTACTATCCTTTTTAGCAACGAAAAAGAACCCTGCTCCTGCAGGCGACGAGGATTTCCAGATGAAACCTCTCTCCAGATTCTCGGCGACATACGCAGACATGGCCTGGGTCTCTGGAATGGATAGAAGGTAGGTACGACCCCTGGGCAAAGTTGCTCCAGGGACAAGGTCAATGGCACACTCAAAAGATCTGTGGGGAGGAAGCACCTCAGTGGACTTCTTACAGAACACATCCCGGTAATCGCTGTATGCCGCGGGAAGATCAGAAGATATGGATGTGGTAGCAATGGGAAGTCTCTCCTTGGGGACCACCTTGAGAAAACAGGACGAGAAACACGAAGGACCCCAAGCTAGGATCTGCCCAGAGACCCAGTCCACGTGTGGAGAGTGGAGCTGTAGCCAAGGAAGACCCAATACATTGGGGGTAGAGGCCTTGGGTAGAATGAGGAAGGAAATCCACTCCTGGTGGAGTATCCCTACCGACATTCTAATAGGTAGCGTCTGAAAACGTATAGGACCCCCTGGGAGCACAGTGCCATCAATTGCCGAGACCACCAGTGGTGTAGTGAGGGGAGAAAGGGTAAGCTTCATAGAAGAAGCAGTTCTCCAGTCCATAAAATTGCCGGCAGCCCCGGAGTCCAGATATGCTAGGACCGATTGGGAAGAAGGGCCTACATGGAGGAACAGCGGAAGAAGAAGATGAGAAGGTGATTTTTCTGGGTCCAATACTCCACCTTCCAAATGTATTAGACCCGAGCGTTTCCCGGACGAAGCGAGCAGGAGTCACGAAAATGACCCTTGCCCCCACAATAAAGACACAAGCCTAGAGTTCTGCGTCTACCACGTTCTTCGGGGGTTAGTCTAGTCCGGCCCAGCTGCATAGGTTCCTCAGCAGGCAGAGGATGCTCCACAGAGCGATGGGGGAAGAATTCTGGCTGACTAGGACCTAGAGGGTGCTGGCGTCTTTTTTCTAGGGACCTCTCCTGGAAACGAATGTCAATCTGATTGCACAAGGAAATTACATCGTCCAGACCAGCGGGGATGGCTCTTCCTGCTAATTCGTCCTTCACTCGGTCAGAGAGGCCATGTAAAAAGGTTGCAACCAGGGCCTCATTGTTCCAGCTCAATTCAGCTGTTAGGATACGCAACTGAACCGCATATTGTCCCACTGAACAAGATTCTTGGCGAAGGCGTAAAAAGGCACTAGCCGCTGAAGAAACCCGAGCTGGCTCCTCGAAGATATTACCAAAAAGCTTCAAGAAGTCGGACAGGCTGGAAACCACCGGGTCATTCTTCTCCCACATGGGGGCAGCCCAAGCTAAAGCTTCACCAAAGAGGAGGGAAATGATATAGGCTACCTTAACCTGATCAGACAGAAAGTTTTGAGGCTGCAGCTCAAAATGAATGGTGCATTGGCTGAGGAAGCCCCTGCAGGCCTTTCGAAACGGAATGGAGCTGGCAGTAAATATGAATGTGTGGCTGCGACTGGTGCGATAGGTGCAGCTGCTAATTGTACTTGAGGCTGCAGGTTCGGGTTTCCCAAGGAGACCCGGAGCTGCTCTAAGCGGGAAGCCAGATCCTTAAGGAATAGCATCACCTGAGTCTGATTAGATTCCTGGGTCTCGAGTCTGCGAACTATGCCCTGCAATGGATCAGCTGCAGGAAGCGGCACGTCAGCCAGGTCCATGGCTGATCAAACTGTCAGGTCACCTTGAGGCTAGGTGACAGATGCACACCAATGGGATCAGGAGTGCACCGCAAGGCAGTGTACAGTACGGCTGACTGCTGCGGATGGGAGTCCGGGTATAAGGAAGGAAGGGCCGCTGGAACACCAACACGGATCCCACCGGGGTTAGAGCATAGGATTCCCTGGGGCGCGGAGTCTAAGAGCCAGCAGGTGTTCACCAGAGCCTCTAGTGGTGAGGATAGACTGGGCTGCAACTGGCTCCAGGTCGCGACCCCCAGGGTCCCCCAGCTCACACCCACAGTAGGCAACAGAAGGATAGGAATAGTAAAGGAATAAGCCAAGGTCAAGGCCACAAGAAGACAAGGACAACAGAGTACACACCAAGGTTCAGGGTCACAGGCAAACAGGGATAGTCGGGGACACACCAAAGGTCAGGGTCACGAGCAGACAGGAATAGTATAGAACACGCCAAGGTCGGTAACAGAAATAAACGTAGAGCACACGGCAGGCAGGAACAGGAAGCCAAACACACAAAGGTTGATCAGCAGGGCTGACCTGCAGTGCAGAGGTTAATATAGAGTTCTCTGATAGGAGCTGGGGTGGAGCCATGCTAGAGGAGAGTTAATAAAAGCAGTCAGGTGAGAGACAGCTGGTCTTTGGAGATGAACACATGGAGACAGGTAAGCTGACAAACAAACCCCATTGCATAACCATTGGAGAGGAGGTAACCTTAAGTGAGTTATTTCTCGTAATGAGATCCAGTGGATCCATCGTTTAAAAATGATGAGCCCCCGAGGGTTAAACATTGAATTGGATCTGAACTGTTTCCTGTTGAATTTTTAGAACAATATAGTACTTTTTATCCATTGTATTTTTCTTTTTTCTTTCCATTTTAATTTTTTTTCTATTCTTATTTTTATTTCATTTTTATTTTCTATATTAGTTTTTTCCTTTTATATTTCATTTTTCGGCTTGTATGTATATTTATTTCATTTTGCATGTAAATGTATTCCCAGTGAGCTCCATGGTTTAGCCGGAACTGACATCTTTAGTCCTTGGAATAGTTTTTGCAGATTGCTATTTGCACGTTTTTGGTCTCTCTCAGCGGCTGTGCTCTGCCTGTGGGAGTGACCTTTTTTCATTTCATCATCAGCATGGTTTCCATGTGGATGGTCATTAGTCCTCTGTGTGGGGGATATTTCCTTCTTTCCTCTATTTAAGATGGTCGAGTGGGCTGGGAATTAGGTCTTTGATAACACCCTGGAGGTTGGCGAAACATGTCGACGTGTTTCCGGTGGCACTGACGTCATTCCCTGCTCCTTGGAACGCACTTCCTGGTTTCTGGAACCCACGCCGTGATCCATCTCTAATCCCTTTACATGCCTGTTTTTATCAACTGTTTTGTAAGTACCCATTTGTATATGGAATAAATCACTTTTCAAACAGTACTTTTCACTATTAGTTTCATTTTTTCATTTTTTGGTGTCTGGTGATTCTGCTAAAAAATTCCAACAAGAAATCCTTTGATCTGATGTGCACAATACCACTCCTGAGCTTCTCTGGATGCCATCACATAAGCCTGAAGTGATCCCCAGACTGCAAAGCTGGGGGTCATCGCCATTTAGTGAGTGGGAACACATGTGGGGGTGGCGTTTCTGCACCTGAAAAGTCCTGGAGCGTCTGTGGTTCATTGCACTTTAAAAGTTTTTTCCCATTGCGGATCAGAATATTCAGCACATTTATTTGGACTTTATTTACATGTTTTTTGCTTTGTATATTCACATCTGCACTCATCTACACTTGTCTAATAACATTTTCGAGCGCTACATTTCCATAATTTTACATTTCTAGTGAGTAGCACTTTGTGTGTGTGGCAGCTGCTTTAGTTTTCTTTTTCACCATTCAGCGCGAGTTTAAATTTTATATTATTCACCATGTGACTATAGAGTCACACATGTAGGCATATACACAGTGGTGAATGAAACTCCCCTCCCTCCCTCCTCCTCCATGTCCTCCTATTGCCAAACACTGTGGGGATGGAATAAAGTATTCTGATTGAATACATTCAATCAGAAACTCACAATAAATGCTTAGTTTTAATATAGATCAGTGTTATATACAGCAGGTAAAGTAAATATTTAACATGTTGCTATTTTTCTAGGTAAATATATTTCTAGAGGTTCTATTGATTGTCACCACATGTCAGTAACAACCCATGCAATCCATAAATACAAAGAAACCAAAACAAATAAGTTCAAAAATTAAGCTATGTGTAACAAAATGGAATGACACAGGGAAAAAGTATTGAACACATGAAGAAAGGAAGGTGCAAAAAGGCATGGAAAGCCAAGACACCAGCTGAAATCCATCAGTAATTAGAAAGCAATCCTGCTCCTTGTCAGTGCAAATTAATATCAGCTGGTTCAGTCTCAACTGATGGCCTATAAAAAGGTGTCTCATTACCAAGGTGTCACACAAGAAACATCTAATGATGGGTAAAAGCAAAGAGCTCTCTCAAGACCTTTGCAGCCTTATTGTTGCGAAACAGTAGTGCACTAGTGTGCATCACCACACAAAAAATGCTCCAAAAATAAAAATATATAAAGTGTCCATACAATATAATTCAGTGTCCATAGAAATGTGAAACAATACCTTGCAGTCTAATAAATAAATAACTGACTCAAATCCACTCGAATGTGATGAAATAAGTGTAACAAACTAGTGTTACAACACCAATAATTCTCCACCACGGTGATGTGTGCCACTTCCACTCCCTTAAGAAAAAAGCTCACCAGATGCTGTTGCCATTCACTCTCGTGTCTGGCAAATCTCGTTTATATGTTATATTGAAGAGCCGCTAATAGACGCCAGACTCCATCCAGATACTGTCTTAAATCTCCACATGTAGGGATAAAAGTGAAGACAGAGCCTCCAACAGTGTAAAATCACCTTAAAGCGGAGTTCCACCCAAAAGTGAAACTTTCGCTTTAAGAAATACTGACCCCTGACATGCCACATTTTGCATGTCATTTTTTTGGGGGGGGGCGTATACATAGTTTTGACAGGTACCCAGCTCCCACTTCTACTCGGGCCGCCTAGGCAGCCCCTCCCTCCCTGCAATCTTCTGGGACACATCACAGTTCCCAGAAGATTGCCTGGCCATTCAGGACGTACAGGATGACTCGCGCATGTGCAGTGCACACACGGCTATGAAGCCGCAAGCTGTCATAGCCGGGTTCCCACAGTAGTGATGCCAGCGCCACAGAGAGGAGAGGCAGAGAAGTGAGGCTTCAGGCGGCCGCATTGCTGGGCCATGGGACAGGCGAGTGTGTGTTTATTTAAAGTCAGCAGTCAAACCTTTTTATAGCTGCTAACTTTAATTTAACCTCCCTGGCGGTTTTCCAGAGCGTGGCTCGGGGTTAAATTTCAGCACCATTAGCGGTAACTCCAAGCCACATTGCAGGATCCTGGTGCGGTATACTTACCTTGTCCCCAGGATCCTGCGATGTCCCCCCGCTGTGTCCGCTGGCTCTGTCCTCCGCCCGAACTCTCTCTGTGCTGGGCTCCATTCCCTGCGAGCGTTGCGCTGCACGGCTGCAAATTTAAAAAAGTGAAAAATCATAATACATACAGTACACTGTAATCTTACAGATTACATTACTGTATGAAATTATTTCACATCCCTTTTGTCCCCAGTGCTTTGTCCAATGCCCCGCATGCAGTTTTATATTATATATACTGTTCTTTCTGCCTGGAAACTTGAGATTGTCCATAGCAACCAAAAAGTGTCCCTTTACGTCAAAAGTGGTTTTAGACCAGCTAGAAAACAGAGATAGAGAACACTTGCAGAATTGAGCGATAGTGAATCGTGGGGAAATTAATTTTATTATTATATTATTATTTTTTATAATTATTTATATTTATTTATTATATTATAATTTATGTTTTTGTGTTTCAAACTTCATCATACCCGGGATATCTACTAGACTCTTGGTGGACAGATTTAAGTGTGTTATTGCTAAGAATTACAGGTCTACAATATAAAAACGCCAAACTTCTATGCAAAATAATTGTACCGCTTTGAGGCGCAAAAATCTGACATAATCATACCACCAGGGAGGCTATGGTAACTAAGATAGTAAAAAGTATTGGATGTACATCATATAAAACTCAAACAAGCCTTCATATTATAAATTGAATCATGCCAGGTGACACAGTGCTTTATGCCGCGTACACACGGTCGGACTTTTCGTCTACAAAAGTCCAACGGACGCCGACGGACTAAAGCTGGCTGGTAATCCGATCGTGTGTGGGCTTCTCCGGACTTTCAGCAGACTTTTTCAGCCTCAAATCCGACGGACTTTAGATTTGAAACATGCTTCAAATCTTTACGTCGTAACTACGACGGACCCCGAAATCCGCTCATCTGTGTGCTAGTCCGACGGACAAAAACCCATGCTAGGGCAGCTATTGGCTACTGGCTATGAACTTCCTTATTTTAGTCCGGTGTACGTCATCACGTACGAATCCGTCAGACTTTTGTGTGGTCGTGTGTAGGCAAGTCCGTTCGTTAGAAAGTCTGCTGCAAGTCCGCCGAAAGTCCGCCGGAAGTCTGTCGGACAGGCTGTCGGACTTTTGTAGACGAAAAGTCCGACCGTGTGTACGCGGCATTATTTGCACGCCCAGAGTCAACGTTCCGGCATCGGAATACAGTTGCCGTGTAGCCACGTGGGTACATGGCTACTGTATTCCGATGCCGGAATGAATGGATAGTGAGATCGCAGCACTGTGTCACCCGGCATGATTCAATTTATAATATAAAGGCTTGTTTGAGTTTTATATGATGTACGTGCAATACTTTCTAATAAATGAGTTACCTTAAGTTGTTTTTACACTATTGGAGGCTCTGTTTTCACTTTTATTCCTACATGTGGAGATTGAAGCTAGTACCTGGATGGAGTCTGGTGTCCATTAGCAGCTTCTCAATATAACATATAAGTGAGATTTGTCAGACACGAACGGAAACATCATCTGGTGAGCTTTTTTCTTAAGGGAGTTGAAGTGGCATGCATCACTGTGGTGGATGATTATTGGTGTTTTAACACTAATTTGTTACACTTATTTAATCACATTCGAGTAGATTTTGGTGAATGATTTTTGCATGAGACTGCAAGATATTGTTTCACATTCCTATGGACACTGAAGTACATTGTATGGACACTTTATAAAAATTTTTTTTTTTTGAGCATTTTTGGCTTGGTGATGCACTCTAGTGCGCTGCTGTGAAATGTATGTTTTTTGATTGCATTATATATTCCATTTTATTACACATAACTTAGTTTCAGAACTTATTTGTTTTGGTTTCTTTGTATGTGTGGATTGGATGGGTTGTTACATAGTTACATAGTTACATAGTAGGTGAGTTTGAAAAAAGACCCAAGTCCATCAAGTCCAACCTATGTGTGTGATTATGTGTCAGTATTGCATTATATATCCCTGTATGTTGCGGTCATTCAGGTGCTTATCTAATAGTTTCTTGAAGCTATCAATGCTCCCCGCTGAGACCACCGCCTGTGGAAGAGAATTCCACATCCTTGCCGCTCTTACAGTAAAGAACCCTCTACGTAGTTTAAGGTTTTTTTTTTTTTTTTTTTTTTTTTTTTTTTTGCCACTTCAGCTAAGTACGATTCATGAGGAAATATTATATCAACTTTCCAGTCAAACTTGTCCCTCAATACTTTCACATCATTGTGGCTTTTTCTTGTTACGCTTAGTCTTTATTTACCAAACATTATAAGATATAAAAAGTAATTTTTCCCTCTACCCTTACAGGATCCTCATTGCAGTGCCCCCACATACCATCCCCCCCGAACCTCCCCCCCCGAGAGTCCCATCGCCGCCCTTCCTTATCCATCGACTCTTCCTAGAGCCTATTGAGTGCCTAGCTTGAATATAGATTTTTATATATTTTTGTCTACTCTTGTGTTTCAATGTTTTTATTATTTTTATTATTTTTATTGAAGCGAGTTGTCTGCATCTTCCTCCCTCGTCTCCGCCAGCTGGTCTGATGTTTTAAACCTGACCCAATCTCTCCATATCTCCTCGTAATCCTCCATCTCCAGCCCCTCGCTGTATCTTAGGTATTCCATACAGTGAATTTCGTCTATTTTGCCAAACCACTCTCGCAGTGAGGGTCTCCTAGTCTCCCGCCAGTGTCTAGGGATGAGACTCTTAGCTGCATTGAGGAGGTGTGGTAGAAGTGTTCTCCGATAACACTTGGAGGAGACATCGCTACCATGGTGCAGACATATCCATGGGTCATCCGGTACATTCTGGTTGGTAATCAAGTATATGAACTTCCTTATCTCCTCCCAAAATTTTCTCATTACCGGACACGTCCACCAGACATGTAGCATTGTCCCCACTTCTCCACATCCCCTCCAACAGTACTGTGAGGTCCCGTCCTGGATCTTATGCGCCAGGTCCGGGGTAAAATACATTCTGGCCAGAATTCTAAAATTCATTTCCGCTATCTTATAATTTACTGATGTATCATTTACTCTGCTCAGGACCCTCCTTGCCTCCTTTTCACTGATCTTGTTACCTATCTCCTCCTCCCGTTTCCGAAGAAATCCTGGTCGCTCGACCTCCCCCATTCCTACCAGGGTTCTGTAGATCCTGGACATTCCTCCTCTCCTATTTTTTATACAGGCTTTTTCCAGGGGGTATAGATCTTCTATCGGCCGAATTGGCTGTGGGAGGGATTCTACGAAATGCTTCAGTTGTCTGTATTTCCAATTATCCAAAACAAACCAATTTTCTTTCACCTTAAGTTCCTGGTAGGTACGTATCGTTCCCTGACTAGTAATATCTTTGAGCTGTACTTCATCATTCAGAATCCATCTTCCCGCTATGTCCTCCTTCCCCGGGGGGAAATAATCCGTTCCCTTAATTGGGACTAGTGGCGAGTTGTATCTCCACTTCTCTTTGGTGAATATTGTGTCCCAAGTGCTCAAGACGTGTTTTGTAATATCAAATACATTTGTGCTCATATTTCTAAATTTTGGCGGTATCCAAACATTTTTCCCTAAGTCTACCCCACTCCTTGTGTTCTCTATTCTCACCCATTGTTTATCATTGTTATTGTTGATCCATTCCGGGATACGTGATAGTATTATTGCTGTGTAATATCTTTTAATATCTGGTGCCCCCCAACCCCCCCTCCTTCTGGCATTCACTAATTGTGCATACTTTACTCGTGGGTTTTTCCCCCTCCAAATAAATCTTAAAAATAATGTGTGTATTTTATTCAAAAAACTTTGTGGAATTGCTATTGGGAGCATTTGTATTTTGTATGTGATTTTGGGGAGAATTGACATTTTGATTAGGTTTATTCTGCCTCCCCAAGAAAGTCGGTTCCGTGGGAATCTATTTAGCTCAGCCCTGATCTCATTTAGGAGGGTCAAGAAATTGGCTTGGAACATTGTCTCTTTTGTTGATGTTATTTTGACCCCCAAGTAGCTCAATTCTTTATTTCCCCACTTAAATGGTAAGCTCTTTTGGTAGGCCTTATCCCCCTCCTTATCTTTAACCACTTCCAATACTTCCGATTTGGTCGTGTTTACCCGAAAATTAGATATCTGGCTATATTTTCTGAGGGTCTCTAATAAATTGGGGAGTGTTATCCTCGGGCGGGTAACATATAGCAGGACATCATCAGCGAATGCTGCGATTTTAAACTCGTCATCCCCGATTCTTACTCCACTAATGTCGGGGCTAGCTCTTATCTTAGCCAGCAACGGCTCCAGTGTCAACACGAACAACAGCGGGGAAAGCGGGCATCCCTGCCTGGTACCATTCCGCAACGCGATGGGGCCGGACAGGGTACCATTGATTTTCACTCTAGCGGTGGGGTTGGTATACAAGGCCTTGATCCTTCCAATCATTTTTTTCCCCAGGCCGATCTCTTCCAGTGTATTCCACATGAAGCCCCAGTCTACCCTGTCGAATGCTTTTTCCGCATCCATCGACAGGAGTAGACCTGGGGCTCCCCTGTCCCTCATTATCTGAGTCAGCATCAATATTTTGATGCTGTTGTCCTTCCCCTCCCTCCCGGGTACGAATCCTACCTGATCAGAGTGGATCACTTCTTTGATGACCTTTTTAAGTCTTTCTGCAAGGATCTTTGCGTAGATCTTCGTGTCTACATTCAGGAGCGAGATCGGTCTATAACTGGAGCACAAGGTGCCATCCTTTCCCTCTTTTTTTATGACAGTGATGTGCGCTTCTAGGGCCTCCTTTCGCATTTCCCAGCTTTCCCCTATCCCGTTGATATAAGAGCACAATATGGGGAGCAATGGCTCCTGTAGCTTTTTGTAGTAGAGGGCAGTCAACCCATCTGGCCCTGGACTTTTCCCATTTGGAATGTCCTGGATAGCTTTCCTTAGTTCCTGTAGGGTCACCGGGGCATCTAGTATATTACTGTCTTCTTCCGAGATCTTTTTTAGATTGGCCTCCTTTAGGAACTTTTTACTAGCCTCCTGCTTATGTTTATCCCGTTCCCGAGAATCATCCGCAATAATTGCGTACAGTGACCTGTAAAATGCTTGAAAAGCATTAGCTATGTCTTGCGTTCTATGCTTAATCTCACCCGAACTGGTCCTGACTCTTTCGATGTATTGGCTCGCTTTCTTCTTTTTTAGGGCACTTGCTAGGAGTCTACCGGGTTTATTTCCATTGAGATATCTCTCTTTTTTCACTAGAAAATACGTTTTGCGTGTCTCATATTCCAGGGCGGTCCTCAACTCTTCCCTCCTTCTAAGTAATTTTGCCCATATCTCCCTCCCTCCTGATGCTTTGTGTTGTTGTTCTAAAGCATGTATCTCCTTAACCAGGGCTATCCTGTGATTCTTTGCTTTCTTATTTTTTTCCCCCCCAATCATCAAAAGGATACCCCTTATATAGGATTTGTGGGCTTCCCAGATTGTGGCCTCATTTACCTCCCCGGGGGTATTGGTCTTAAAGAACCACTCCAACTCAACTTTTATTCTCCTTAAAATATCTTTGTCAGCTAACAAATCCTCATTCAATCTCCACCCCGTACTCTGCCTATCGGCTTCTCCTAGCTTTATATGCAGGGTTACAGGTGAGCGGTCTGAGAATGTCATGTTACCGATGGCCACACCCATGATCTCCTCCTGCAGCCTATGTTCTACCAAGAAAAAATCAAGTCTTGAGTACGTCTCGTGCACGGGGGAGAAGTAAGTGTAGTCCCTTACATCGCCATACTGTATCCTCCAGACATCAACTAGCTGGAGTTGATGCATCTTTTTTTTTAGTTTCTCGGCCCACACTCCTCCCCTCCCCCGCGCACCAGACGAACTGTCTCTCTCCGGATCCAGACAGAGGTTGAAGTCTCCTCCCACTATGGCCCTCCCCGACTTAAATATCCCAAATTTAGTCAGTATGCTCGTTACATATCTATGAGTATTTTTGTTTGGCCCATAGATGTTTGCCAGGGAAAAATTCCAACCGTTAATTTTTCCTTTAAGGAAGAGGAACCTCCCTTCCGGGTCAGACAACCTCTCTTCTAGTTCAAATCGAGTTCCCTTGGCAAACCCTATGGCCACACCTCTTGCACCCCTGATTGGGGAGTCACTGTAGTACCACCTTGGGAATTCACTTGAGTAGATTTTTTGGTTTCTATTGATGCTGAAATGTGTTTCTTGAAGCATTGCTACCTCGGCCTTCATGTATTTCAATTCCCCTAGGATATTGGCTCGCTTTACACAGGCATTTAAGCCCCTTACGTTGTAAGAGATGACTTTTAGGCTAGCTGTCATTGCACTCTATTTTTTTTTTTTTTTTTTTTCCTTTCTTCTTTTTTTTTTCCATTTCCTGACCGACAGGCCCCTGGCGTATCTGGCGCTGTTGGGCTCTCTCTTGTCCCCCCACCTCCACCCTCCTCCCGTCCCCTCCCGACCCTCAAAGACCCCCCCCCCCCCCAATCCCCTCCCCCAATTGTTGGGGTGCAACAGGTCTTAGCTTGACCTGATAAATAACCGTGGCCCCCCTCCACCTCCTGGCCCCCCGGTCGTCCCCCTGAGGTTGAACTCGGCGCGGGATAAGATCGATGCTGCAGATTTTTCGTTGCTTGTGAGGTAGCTATCGGTCCCGGCAGTCCCCCCCTCGTACCTCCCGCCTCCCCCATCCCGATCCCCCCCCTTAGCCCCCCCCCCACCGGCTCCGTGGCCTATTGAGACCTCGTTGATTGAGTTACACAAAGGTCCACTAATACTCTTCATTGAATCCACAGTGCCCATTCCTCTTTCTTTTTTCTTCTTCTCTCTTTTTTTTTTTTTTTAATTAATTATTTTCCTAATAGTTTCCCTCATTGTTAACCCTTGTGTTTGATTTGATTTGAGTTTTAGGTTTACTGCAGATCCATTACGGGTTGCCTACATGCCTCCAGCTAGGTGTCTCCCCTGTTGGTTCCTGGCTAGCGTTCCTCTCCCACCAGCCTGGTATTTCCACCAGGGGTATCTCTAAACGTTCACAAAATTTTTGTGTGTCTTCCGGGAATCTGAGCACAGCCTTTCGGCCTTCTTTTCGTCCGATTAGGCAAGCAGGGAAGCCCCAGGAGTATTGGACTCCATGCGATTTTAAAGTTGCTAGCAGGGGTTTCTGAATTCTTCTCCTATTCAAGGTCGCCGCTGTGAGATCTTGGAAGATGTGAAGGTTTGTTTCTCCATATTTGGCCTGGCGATTCTTCTTTAGGTTAGCGGTTATCTGTTCTTTATCCGCATAATTGTGGAATCGCACGATGACATCACGTGGTGCATCTCCCCTGATTTCTGGTGGTTTTCTTATTCTGTGCACTCTATCCAGTTTGAGCTTTCTGCCGGCTTCTACCGGGTCCATCAGATCGCTGAAGATTTCTTCCATTTTGAGTTGCAAGTTCTCTCCTTCTTGCGATTCTGGGAGACCTCTAATCCGGAGGTTTTTTCTTCTACTGCGGTTCTCCTGATCCTCCAAGGCGTATCTGATGTTTCTATGTTCCACCTGCATCATTTCCATCTTGTGTTTTAAATTTTGGATTTCAGCTCCATGTTTATCTGTTGAAGATTCAACCTCCTCCACCCTTTTGAGGATATGTCCCATATTTTCACGTACCGTACTGAACTCTTCTTTGATTGAAATCTCCAACCTTGCGAACATCTCTGCGATTTCCTCCTTGGTGGGGAGTGTACTGTCATACGGAGTTTCTACTAGCGATTCGGCTTCAATCGTTTGCCTTCTTGACCCCGCTTTGCCTGGGCGTTCTGGTGTTTTACTTTTTGCCCCAGTTGCCGCTGTTGCCCCAGTTGGATCCTCCGGATTCTCCTTCCCACCACCATTTACCATATATCTCCTAATTGTGCTTGGGCTTGCACTTGTCCTGGGTGGGTTCGCTGTGGTCCCTCTCGTCGATTTGCCTCTCATTTCCTTTTTTTTTTTTTTTTCCGGCCCCTCAGAAAGCAGGTCAGTAGGGTGTTCAGTATAAGCGGCCCGCCACCAGGGGGGTCTCAGAAAATGGTATTGACGTGTAATTGGTTAACCGTTTTTATTTGCGTTTTCTCCCTTCCTTACCCAGTTAGATTCTGAGTTTGTTGGGAGGTTTCTCCCTGTCTAATACAGTCCTTTCACTCCTTTTACTCCAATCTGGGCTCTCGATCTGGAGTTTCTACTGCTCAGCTGATTGCCCTTCCCTCTCGCACCATCTCAGGCCTCCCAGCCCAGAGGGGTGAACCCCACTTCTTTCCCTCCAGGTACCCGCAACAACAGGGGAGGTCAGAAGCTGCTTGTAAATTTAATGTGTCTCTTCACTTTTATTTTTTTTTTTTTTTTTTTCTCCCTCCCACCTTTACCTTCACTCGCTCCTCTATTCACACCCACCCTGCTACCGAGTGTGTCTTCTTACGCACCTATTAGGGGCTACTGCCGGAGGTGTATGAGGGCTGTAAGCAATCAATCCTTCCTGTGATATTACAGGTGGGGTGTCAGATATAGGTGGTGCTGCGTACTCTCCTGGAACGGGGATTTATCCATACAGTTCACTCTTAAATAGGGTTTTAAGTAAAGTAGAAAGTCACTTACCCTCCTTGCTGGGAATAAAAGGAAACTTTGCAAGATCTTACCCACCAGGCTGACTATCTTATTGTTGCCTCCTTTTCCTTTTGCAGTTTTCCTGATACCTTTCCTTGTACCTCCTGGGTGCTTCCACTGCTTTTCAATCTCTCCTTCACGGTGCTGTCATTCGTGGGTGTTTAGTCCCTGCATCGCTGGCCTTGGCTGCGGTTTCTTTTTTGTGAGGCTTCCTGACGCTCCGCCGATCACTGCATCAAGTGGGGGGGGGGGGGTGCGGCGCGGCCAAGCGTGTGATCCCGGCCGCTCACTGTTCCTATCAGCTGCTGCTCTGGTGCCCACTCTCCCCCCTGCTTTTGCTGTCAGAGCCGGGGAGGGGTCTCGTATAAGGCGGAGGAGTGAGAGCCGCATACACTGCACTCCTCTCCGGGATGTGGGGACGGGAGGACGGAGGATTAGCTTTCAATCCGCGGGCTCCTGGAGCACATCACGGCTGGAGGGACGCCGAGCCTCTAGCCTCTTACTCACAGCTCTAGCAGTCCGACCTCGCCCACATCCGGCTCTACGTAGTTTAAGGTTAAACCTCTTTTCTTCTAATTTTAATGAGTGGCCACGTGTCTTATTAAACTCTCTTCTGCGAAAAAGTTTTATCCCTATTGTGGAGTCACCAATACGGTATTTGTAAATTGAAATCATATCCCCTCTCAAGCGTCTCTTCTCCAGAGAGAATAAGTTCAGTGCTTGCAACCTTTCCTCATAACTAAGATCCTCCAGGCCCTTTATTAGCTTTGTTGCCCTTCTTTGTACTCGCTCCATTTCCAGTACATCCTTCCTGAGGACTGGTGCCCAGAACTGGACAGCATACTCCAGGTGAGGCCGGACCAGAGCCTTGTAGAGTGGGAGAATTATCGTTTTATCTCTGGAGTTGATCCCCCTTTTAATGCATGCCAATATTCTGTTTGCTTTGTTAGCAGCAGCTTGGCATTGCATGCCATTGCTGAGCCTATCATCTACTAGGACCCCCAGGTCCTTTTCCATCCTAGATTCCCCCAGAGGTTCTCCCCCCAGTGTATAGATTGCATTCATATTTTTGCCACCCAAATGCATTATTTTACATTTTTCTACATTGAACCTCATTTGCCATGTAGTCGCCCACCCCATTAATTTGTTCAGGTCTTTTTGCAAGGTTTCCACATCCTGCGGAGAAGTTATTGCCCTGCTTAGCTTAGTATCGTCTGCAAATACAGAGATTGAACTGTTTATCCCATCCTCCAGATCGTTTATGAACAAATTAAATAGGATTGGTCCCAGCACAGAACCCTGGGGAACCCCACTACCCACCCCTGACCATTCTGAGTACTCCCCATTTATCACCACCCTCTGAACTCGCCCTTGTAGCCAGTTTTCAATCCATGTACTCACCCTATGGTCCATGCCAATGGACCTTATTTTGTACAGTAAACGTTTATGGGGAACTGTGTCAAATGCTTTTGCAAAATCCAGATACACCACGTATACGGGCCTTCCTTTATCTAGATGGCAACTCACCTCCTCATAGAAGGTTAATAGATTGGTTTGGCAGGAACGATTCTTCATGAATCCATGCTGATTACTGCTAATGATACCGTTCTTATTATTAAAATCTTGTATATAGTCCCTTATCATCCCCTCCAAGAGTTTACATACTATTGATGTTATGCCCCGTACACATGATCGGACTTTGTTCGGACATTCCGACAACGAAATCCTAGGATTTTTTCCGACGGATGTTGGCTCAAACTTGTCTTGCATACACTCGGTCACACAAAGTTGTCGGGAAATCCGATCGTTCTAAACGCGGTGACGTAAAACACGTACGTCGGGACTATAAACGGGGCAGTGGCCGATAGCTTTCATCTCTTTATTTATTCTGAGCATGCGTGGCACTTTGTTCGTCGGATTTGTGTACACACAATCGGAATTTCCGACAACGGATTTTGTTGTCGGAAAATTTTATCTCCTGCTCTCCAACTTTGTGTGACGGAAAATCCGATGGAAAATGTCCGATGGAGCCCACACATGGTCGGAATTTCCGACAACACGCTCCGATCGGACATTTTCATCGGAAAATCTGACCGTGTGTAAGGGGCATTAGGCTAACTGGTCTGTAATTCCCAGGGATGTATTTTGGGACATTTTTAAATATTGGTGCTACATTGGATTTTCTCCAATCAGCTGGTACCATTCCAATCAGTAGACTATCTGTAAAAATTAGGAACAACGGTCTGGCAATTACTTGACTGAGTTCCCTAAGTACCCTCGGATGCAAGCCATCTGGTCCCGGTGATTTATTAATGTTAAGTTTCTCAAGTCTAATTTTAATTCTGTCCTCTGTTAACCATGGAGGTGCTTCCTGTGTTGTGTCATGAGGATAAACACTGCAGTTTTGGTTACTGAAGTAACCCCGATTCACTCGTGAAGACTGAGGAGAAGAATAAATTCAATACCTTCGCCATCTCCCCATCCCTTGTAACCAGATGTCCTTCCTCATTCTTTATGGGGCCAATATGGTCTGTCCTCCCTTTTTTACTGTTTACATACTTAAAGAATTTCTTGGGATTTTTTTTGCTCTCCTCCGCTATGTGTCTTTCATGTTCTATCTTAGCTGTCCTAATTGCACCCTTACATTTCTTGTTGCATTCTTTATAAAGTCTGAATGCTGAGGATGATCCCTCAACCTTGTATTTTTTGAAGGCCTTCTCCTTTGCTTTTGTATGCATTTTTACATTGGAGTTAAGTCATCCGGGACTTTTGTTCGCTCTTTTAAATTTATTACCCAATGGGATACATTGGCTAATGCCCTTATTTAATATGCTCTTAAAGCAAACCCATCTCTCCTCTGTATTCTTTGTTCCTAATATTTTATCCCAATTTATGCCTTTTAGCAAGGTTTGTAGTTTAGGGAAGTTGGCTCTTTTGAAATTCAGTGTCTTTGTATTCTCTTTATGTTTCCTATTTGTGTGATTTATACTGAAACTAATTGACCTGTGATCGCTGTTATCTAAATTGCCCCGTATTTCCACATCAGTGATCAGGTCTGTATTGTTGGTAATCAGTAGATCCAGTAATGTTTTATTTCTAGTTGGTGCATCTACCTACTGACCCATAAAATTGTCCTGCAAGACATTAAGGAACTGGCGAGCCTTAAATGAATGCGCGGTTCCCACTGCCCAGTCTATGTCTGGATAATTAAAATCCCCCATTATGATAACACTTCCCATCCTTGCTGCTAATCCAATTTGTGATAGGAGATCCGTCTCCACTTCCTCCCTCAGGTTAGGGGGCCTATAGCATACTCCCAGTATTATTTTCCCCTTAGCTTCATCCCTTTGGAGCTCTACCCATAAGGATTCCACCTCCTCTCTAGCTCCCTCAGTGATGTCATCTCTCACATTCACTTGTACATTATTCTTGATATATAGGCATACCCCTCCCCCGTTTTTACCCTCTCTATCCTTGCGGTATAGGGCATACCCTTGAATGTTTGCCAGCCAATCATGAGAGCTGTTGAACCAGGTCTCTGAAATTCCCACAAAATCCAAATCCTCCTCGTACAACAGTATCTCTAGTTCACCCATCTTGTCCGCCATGCTCCTGGCATTGGTGAACATGCCACATAGTTTAGACCGGTCGCATATTGTCCTTGTATTGGTTGTTTCGAGATTGCAACTAGAACTTGCTACTATACTCACCTTGTGTTTTAGTGCTTTGGTTAACCTACCACTAATGCCCCCAATACTACCCTCTGGAATATCTTCCACGCTGGCTATCTCTGCCTCTGGACCCTCCCCCCCCCCCCCCATCCCCTAGTTTAAAAACCCCTCTAACTTTTTGGCCATCTTCATTCCCAGCAGATCTGCACCCTCCTCATTTAGGTGCAGTCCATCCCTTCTATAGTACCGGTTACCGACTGAGAAGTCGGCCCAGTCCTCCAGGAACCCAAACCCCTCCTTACTACACCAGCTCTTCAGCCACTTGTTTACTTCCCTAACCTCCCTCTGCCTTTCTGGTGTGGCTCGATGTACCGGTAGTATTCCTGAGAATACTACCTTGGAGGTCCTTTTCCTCAATTTAGCTCCTAAGTCCCTAAAATCGTTCTTTAGGACACTCCATCTGCCTCTGACTTTGTCATTGGTGATCAGTGCTAGCAGCTGTCCTTAATATCAATTTGAATATTCACATGGTAGCTCGCAAGAATTTGCTTGTTTTTTAAGCTCCCAATAAATCTTTATTGAACAGAAAATGTGTATTAATAATATGGTGTAGGCACAGTCGGACATGATTGATACCAGCTTCCATTATGTTCAGCTGGCATCTGCAACCAAGGCTCTTTTTTACTTTACAGGTATTAGCAATTACATTTGATATATAGTGGGTAAAATAAGTATTGAACACGCGACCATTTTTATAGGTAAATATATTTCTAAAGGTGCTATTGACATGAAATTTTCACTACACGTCAGTAACCTGCTCATTGTGAGGCTGTAGGAACTTAGACCAAGTGGAACTGGTCTAAGTGGTGAGTTAAAAAACAGAGTTAGAGTGAACAAGTCTTGCTTTTTGTTTGCTGGGTTGCATTTTTGGGGCTTTTCCTTTTATTTTTTCAATCACCTTTTTCTGTCACTTTTTAAATAGCTTTTTTTTTTTTTTCTTCTTTGGTTCCTTCAGGCTATCAATTAAGGGGAGTGGTTAATTGCTCACAATTGCTTGCAGCCTATATAACTGTGTGTAGGACTCATCCTGAGCCTGCTCATTGTGAGGCTGTAGGAACTTAGACCAAGTGTAACTGGTCTAAGTGGTGAGTTAAAAACCAGAGTTAGAGTGAACAAGTCTTGCTTTTTGTTTGCTGGGTTGCATTTTTGGGGCTTTTCCTTTTATTTTTTCAATCACATTTTTCTGTCACTTTTTAAATAGCTTATTTTTTATTTTTTTATTTTTTCTTCTTTGGTTCCTTCAGGCTATCAATTAAGGGGAGTGGTTAATTGCTCACAGGTGCTTGCAGCCTATATAACTTTGTGTAGGACTCATCCTGAGTCTGCTCATTGTGAGGCTGTAGGAACTTAGACCAAGTGGAACTGGTCTAAGTGGTGAGTTAAAAACCAGAGTTAGAGTGAACAAGTCTTGCTTTTTGTTTGCTGGGTTGCATTTTTGGGGCTTTTCGTTTTATTTTTTCAATCACCTTTTTCTGTCACTTTTTAAATAGTGCCACAAAAAGCACCGCCCATTGACTACCGTCCTCCTGTCCCCCACCAATTAAAAGATAGGAAAGGAGGACAGAGACCAATGAGTGTATAGTGGGGATTGTTCGGGGCGCATCACTTGCACCCTGAACACTCCCTAAACAAGGGCAAATCAGCTTCCCAGCTTGCAATCAGCTGATTGCAAGCTGGAAAGCTTCCCATAGACTGCCATGTGTCCGGCACCTGGTCACACTTAAAGTTACTTTTTTTTTGTGAATATCTTGGGGGGGGGGCGGCGCCCATGCGCTCCCTATGGACGGGCCGCCACTGCAAACTACACAGGTACTATGACCCCTGTTATAACCTCCTGTTTTCAACTCTGGTTTTTAACGCACC
This sequence comes from Aquarana catesbeiana, assembly GCF_042186555.1. Taxonomy (NCBI): domain Eukaryota; kingdom Metazoa; phylum Chordata; class Amphibia; order Anura; family Ranidae; genus Aquarana; species Aquarana catesbeiana. The sequence goes on along the minus strand of NC_133327.1, from coordinate 81,739,913 downwards.
ACTTAGTCCAGTTCCACTTCTGTTTAGTATCACTTTAAGGGAATAAATCATGGGAAACTGTATGTACTGGAGAGCCATGTTGAGTATGTGTTTTTAGATGTTGCTCACACATAAAATTTTAACTTGTTGGCTGCAAAAGCTGTGGGTTACTCAGCTTTCCAAAATATGACACTTCTTACCTTGTCTTATGGAGAAGAAGAGAGTGGGAAGCAGGGATATTAGGAAGGTTAGAACCAGGTGGGCTGAACAACGAATAAGGGAAATACAGAATGACAGTTGCTCTAGGGGAAGATAATTACTTGTTCCTGAACAGTAATTAGCACCATACTGAATCAACCTGAATTGCATTTATTAATACAGACACTGAGTGAATGTGGAGGCCTGCTGTTTAAAGTGAACCTGTCAAGTAGACAGTGATTAGCGTAGTGATTTAAACAATAAAGGTAAATTTTAGTTTTCCATAGAAATCCATTGCAGCACAGAGGAATCTGATTCTTGTACCTTTATGGTTAATTCTATAAACAGAACCCATAGTTATCTATAGAATATGTCATTTAGATGAGTCATTCCCACCTAGTTAATGACAAGCTCCAGTTTCTTTTTCTTTTGCACCTATAAGGGCCTGTAACATCTGAAAAACTCTGTGGCAGAGGGGAAAGATCACATATCTGCTTTAAAGCTGGACCCCAAATAAAATGTGCTGAAATATAAATTTTTCCTGGATGGAATTAAACGTTGCTCACCAGTACCTAAACTTAGAAGATATCTCATTCCCAGAGTACAGACATGAATAAAAACCTGTATCAATTCCATTCGGCAACTGAGCCTTACTTCCACAAGTGTAAATGGGTAACAGTAATATAATATTTTATCTCAAAAAAGAAAAGACCAGCACTCAACCAGTAGACCTCATAATTTGATTTGATTTGATATGGGATTTGTATTGCGCCGAATGCGCTCCATTAGGAGCGCGTCTAGGCGCACCAAGACCCTAAAATCAAGTGAGATTTCCAAAAGAATGTTAAAAAAGGAGCCTAGGGTGCCCAATAGGAAAGAGGTAGAGTAAAAACAGGGAAGAACCCCGGGGGGGGGGGGGGGTGATATGAGTGTGCAAAACCAGGTATAACACGCCACTAAATGATGAAGAAAAACCTGCCCGGGGATCCATCCCTTCCACACAAAAACAAAACAGAAAAAAAATGTCTCAAGGCATTCAATAATCCAGTTTTTAATGTAGGGTCAGTAGCATGTTTTCCCTGCTGGAGAAAATTGGTATATGCTTGCAATGGTTTTTGCCTTCCTCTGGATCAGTGAAAGATGCAGATGAAATATGTTTTCTGACATGGTTAACAACTTGGACATTTGATTTTTTTTAAGTTAAAAAAAATAAATAAAACTTGATTTGTTTTAATTTGATTTTGCTTAAAGCTACAGATCCATTTACATTGATGTATATCACTAATTGAAATACGAAAAAAAAATGTATGTGCAATTTTCCTTTTAAACACAAATCTAAGTATCTGCATAGCTTTCTGTCATTCTGCTACATTAAAATAAAATAAGGACAAATGTACAGAATGCTTGAATAAATGCAGTGTAAAATGGAGTGGCTCTGGGTTCAGCTTGAGCTGGAGTTCACTTTTAATATAAATTACATGTTTACTAAAAAGAAAAGTGTATATAGAGATTGCTATGACAAAGCAACATGAAGTGCTCTCAAATATTAAACAGTCAAGGACCTAGGACAGGGGAGCTCAACCTTTTGAAGAGAAACATCAGCCCTGTAACTGCAGGACAGCTTGTTGCTTTTAAAAACGGACTTACTGGCAGTATCTCCATCTGAAAATAAAAGAAAGAAAGCCTAAAATAAACCAAATGCAGCCATCTCATCTAATGCCCCGTACACACGGTCGGATTTTCCGACGGAAAATGTGTGATAGGACCTTGTTGTCGGAAATTCCGACCGTGTGTAGGCTCCATCACACATTTTCCATCGGATTTTCCGACACACAAAGTTTGAGAGCAGGATATAAAATTTTCCGACAACAAAATCCGTTGTCGGAAATTCCGATCGTGTGTACACAAATCCGACGGACAAAGTGCCACGCATGCTCAGAATAAATAAAGAGATGAAAGCTATTGGCCACTGCCCCATTTATAGTCCCGACGTACGTGTTTTACGTCACCGCGTTTAGAACGATCGGATTTTCCGACAACTTTGTGTGACCATGTGTATGCAAGACAAGTTTGAGCCAACATCCGTCGGAAAAAATACTAGGATTTTGTTGTCGGAATGTCCGAACAAAGTCAGACCGTGTGTACGGGGCATAAGAATTGGTAAGCTGCAATATAATAAAGGTCTTCTTTTGGGTTTGATACCACTTTACATTCTAATGAAATCCTTTCTTTCTGCTCTTTTTAGGTTACTCAGTCACAAAAAAGAATAATAAATAAATACATAGATGCAATGTGTGCATTTACCGTATTTATCTGCGTTTAACACGCACCCCGATTTAAAGTTTTAGGAAAAAAAACTTTTTTAAAAAATTAAACCACTTTGAAGCAAAGTAATGGTCAGTGAGCATCAATGCAGCCTGATTAGTGCCCATCTGCAGCTTCAGTGCAGCCTGATCTGTGCCCATCTGCAGCCTAATCAGTGCTCATCTGCAGTCTAATAAGTGCCGTCTAATGAGTGTCCACTTGCAGCTTGATCAGTGTCCATCTGCAGCCTTGCCGAGGGAAAGGAGGGGATGAGCGCTGCCGAAATAGAGCCGGATCTCCTGTGTACTCAGCTCGGCGTCACGCCCAGTCCCGCCTCTTGGCCCGGATCTTATGATGGACATAACGCCGGTCCAATGCCGGGACGTCAATGCTACAGTTTTCATGTTTTTTATGCGACTAGTGGCAATTTCTCCTGTAAGTTGCAGTGTAACCCTTGGTTGTTTGGTATCAATAAAGCTGTGTCAGTCAATGGTCAATAGAGATAAGCATACTTAATTAACTTGGAAAACCTGTGCTCTTACACTTCCAGGATATCCAATATCCAGAATGAGTCTACCACTAGTTAAAAGTAGAAAATAAATCTTGATATACAAGCTAAAACTGCAGCAGAAAGGAAGGAGAAATCTAATCTCCCGAGGACACTAAAGCGTAACTGAGCAGATGTGAAGTGGGAGGGGCTAAGGGGCTGAACTTCAGTTTTCTATGTGCCTAGTATTGTTTTTTCCTGTAGGGGGCAGTACAAGGGCTCATGCAGACAGGACCTTTTTACAGCTGCTCCTAAGGGCGTCAGTCATTTTTATTTTTTTTTACAGCTTAAAAACACCTTTCCATATTGTTCTATGTGTCCTTGCACACATAGGCTTTTAGGAGCTGTAACTGGCATAGGCATTTTCAAGCTGCAACAAAAAAAAAAAAAAAACAGGACCAGTACTTTCAGGAGCAGCAGCATTACAGCTATAAAATCGCTTGACGTGGCTAAACGCTGTATACAGCGTTAAGCCGCATCAAGCATTTTTAACCTGTAAGAAATGGATTTGGGAGTGGAAAATAAAAGAGGGCAAAGAAACCCTGCTTAATGCTAATGCGGCTAAATGCAGTTAAATGCGCATTAACGTCAATGCAAAATACTTCTAAAAGCGCATTTTACAGCCACTTTTTCCTGCCGTCGGCACTGGCTTTGCAGCTCGTTTTTTTAAAACACCCTGTGTGCATGAGGCCTTGTTTATTATCAATAAAGCCATGTCCCTCAATGGACAATAGAGATAAGCAGAATAAAACAATAATAAATAAATATATATATATCTATAGATCTATCTATCTATCTATCTATCTATCTATCTATCTATCTATCTATCTATCTATCTATCTATCTATCTATCTATCTATCTATCTATCTATCTATCTATCTATATCTATATATATTTATGTTTGACAATTTTATTAAATTTTTCCAATGTACAACATAACAAAAGGTAGAAAAGAAAACAAAAAAAATATAGATATCAAACAAGGACATCTGATAGAGTTCATGTCAGACTGATGCACTGTAACAGCAACATAGAAGGAAAAATAAAAGTGTTGCAACAGCATGGCATTATGAGTGACTATGATACCATTTAACTTAAATAGTAAGCCTTCTGGCTTCAGAAAGGAACAGTCCCAGTAGGAACCATCCTATGTTTAGCGGCTCTATTACAAGAGTCCTTGACAGTTCACAGAGTCCTTGAAGACAGTCCAAAAATACCAAAAGTAAAAACAGGAGGCAGAATAGAAAAAGAGAAGAGGTCAGAGCAGGGTAGTTGCTAGGTGGCAAAAAGACCAGGGGCTTCAGCCAGAAGTCCAAGGCCGGCCCGGGCCGGGGGGGTGGGGGGGTGCCGCAAGTGGCGCGGGGTTTTTTGGCTGGGCGGTGGGGTTGTGTGGTTGTGTGGTGCGGGTAAGCTCACTTGCTGGTTGCTGCCTGGCTTACCGGGGCCCATCAGTGCTGACCACTAAACTCACCTGCCTGACACACTGACCTACCTACCTGATATACATACACTGACCTACCTACCTGACATACACTGACCTACCTGACATACATACACTGACCTACCTACCTGACGCACACTGACCTAGCTGACACACACTGACCTACCTGACATACATACACTGACCTACATACACCGACGGTAGTGACACACACTCTGGTGTTGTGTTATCATAGGCATTTACACAGCGACAACAATTTATGTAGCACATCACATTCTGTACACTCACATCAGTCACCGCCCTCCAGGAGCTTACAATCTATTGTCCCTATCTCAAATGCATACATACTGTGCATGCACACACTAGGGCCCATTTACCCACCAGCATGTCTTTGGAATGTGGGGGAGGAAACTAGAGCAAAACCAAGCACAGGGAAAAACACACTAACTCTATGCAGATAGTGTCTTACCTCCGATTTAAACCAAGCACCCCATTGCTACAAGGAAGAAGTGCTAAGTACTAAGCCACTGTGTAGCCCATGTTACGTGATTAATTTAGACCCAAATAATGTTTAGTGGAATTCAATTTTTAGGCTGAAACAAATGTGCATTCATTTTTTTTTTTTTTACTTTGTCTTTAACAGCATGCTTTTCATGTCATCTCATACTATTCGTGCTTATATTGTATGGGTTGTGTATAGGGACATGTTGTAGGTCTCGCTCAGCATGCCTTTGGCTTCATTAATTCAAAGCAATGTAATCAATATGAAGGCCATTTAACTCTGACCTGTGTGACACTACATTGTACAGAGAGTGAAGAAGTCACTGATGCAAAGGAAAAATGCTGTACCCTAATAATGTCTTCCAAGAACACAATAAGAGTCCTGCTGGGAAGGGGCCCTTTCAAAATGTCATTATAGCAAAGATTAACTGCAGCCCACAGACCCCATAGTGGGGACCTCTATGCTGAAGGACGACACAATATCAAATAAAAAGGTGTGATATTGATACGTAACATGAAGGGAAAAAAAAAATATATATATATTTTGAGCGTTGTGCTCCCGAGGGCTAATGCCCAGATTGCAGACTGCTTGCCTTCTGGGCAATCGTTCTCAGGCACATACTGCACTAAATGTAGGTACTGCTAAGTGCACCACCCAGCTCTGTCCACCTGCGTTATCAGTTATCAGCCTTTCATAGAGTTTGCCAGGCTGTTGACAGTGGGACTGCATGGTATACCTGTATCCTCCGCCCGCAGCTAAACGGCAGAGCTCCATGCACTGGGCCTTTAATTCCCGGTGTGCTTGGGGCCTACCCAATACAGCAATTTGCTTGTGTTGGTGGCTGTATGCAGCACATGTGGCACTCCCAGTGCAGGAAAGCGCCAGCAATTTAACACTTCAGCACACAGGAGCTGCTAAACATCCATGTACACGAGGCCTAATGCATAGTCAAACTCTCTATAAACGAATTCATAGAGAGTTTGCTGGCCAAAATTGTTTATTAGGTACACCTGTTCAATTGCTTGGTAACATAAATTGCTAATCAGCCAATCACATGGCAGCAACTTAAATGGCAGCATGGTTGTAGGTGCCAGAAGAGCTGGTCTAAGTATTTCAAAAACTGATGATTTACTGAGATTTTCATGCACAACCTTCTCTCGGGTTTACAGAGAATGTTCTAAAAAAAATAAAATATCCAATGAGTGGCAGTTGTGTGGGGGAAAATGCCTTGTTGATGTCAGAGGTCAGAGGAGAATAGGCATACTGGTTCGAGATGATAGAAATGTGACAGTAACTCAAATAACCACTCGTTACAACCAAGGTATGCAGAATACCATCTCTGAACACACAACACATCGAACCTTGAAGCAGATGGGCTACAGCAGCATAAGACCACTCCTGATAGCTAAGAATAGGAAACTGAGGCTACAATTCGCACAGGCTCATGACTGTTCCCCTTAAAAGTTAAAACACATATATTTTTTGAGGACATGAAGTTCTTGAGGGCTGTGATGACACAAAAGGGTTTACTTACTAAAACTAGAGAGTGCAAAATCTGGTGCAGCTCTGTAAAGAAACCAAACAACTTCCAGGTATTTTTTTGTCAAAGCTTAACTGAACAAGCGGAAGATAGAAGCTGATTGGCTACCATTCAGAGCTGCACCAGATTTTGAACTCCTCAGTTTTAGTAAATCAACCCACAGTATATTTTCCTTTATTTTTAGCATGCTATTGATTTGGCCTTTCAATACATGTGACACTGTATGGGGAATTTACTAAGACTGGAGCAACCAGAATCTGGAGCAACTAAACGTGGCAACCAATCAGCATGTCTTTCTTTTTCAAAGCTCAACTGAAAAGGCTGAAGATGGAAGCTGATTGGTTACTATGAACAGCTGCTACAGATCTTGTCTGCTCCGGTTTTAGTAACTCCCCCCTTAAATGTGGGATTATTTTTCAGGCCTGAGCTCTACTGACAAGCTCCACAATTGCCACATAACATTAAAATTCATTTTGAGATGTAGTGACGCCTAGAAGGTTTTCCGGCAGGGGTGGCTGACCCTGTAAATAAATAAATAATATTAAAGCTGCAGATACACAATCCCCTTTACCTACTATGGAATCAGCCTCCAGAAGTATAGTGCCTTGAAAAAGTTTTTATAACCCTTGAAATGATATTTTATAGGGATTTTATGTGATAGACCAACACAAAGTGACACATAATTGTCAAGTGAAAGGAAAATGATAAATGTTTTTCAAAAATCTTTACAAATAAATATGTGAAAAGTGTGGCATGCATTTGTATTCAGCCCCCCCCCCCCCCCCCCCTCAGTCAACACTTTTTAGAACCACCTTTCGCTGCAATTACAGCTGCAAGTCTTTTTGGGGATGTCTCTTACCAGCTTTGCTCATCTAGAGAGTGAAATTCTTGCCCATTCTTCTTTGAAAACTAGCTCAAGCTCTGTCAGATTGGATGGAGAGCGTCTGTGAGCAGCAATTTTCAAGTCTTGCCACAGATTCTCAATTGGATTTAGGTCTGAACTTTGGCTGGGCCATTCTAACACATGAATATGCTTTGATCTAAACCATTCCATTGTAGCTCTGGCTGAATGTTTAGGGTTGTTGTCCTGCTGAAAAGTGAATCTCCGCATCAGTCTCAAGTCTTTTGCAGATTCTAACAGGTTTTCTTCTAAGATTGCCCTGTATTCGGTTCCATCCATCTTCCCATCAATTCTGACCAGCTTCCCTGTCCCTGCTGAAGAAAAGCATCTTCATAACATGATGCTGCCACCACCATGTTTCACGATGGGGATGGTGTGTTCAGGGTGATGGGCAGTGTTTGTTTTCCGCTACACATAGCGTTTTGCTTTTAGGCCAAAAAGTTTTGGTCTCATCTGACCAGAGCACCTTCTTCCACATTTGCTGTGTCCCCCACATGGTTTCTCGCAAACTGCAAACAGGACTTCTTATGGCTTTCTTTCAACAATAGCTTTCTTCTTGCCACTCTTCCATAAAGGCCAGATTTGTGGAGTGCACCACTAATAGTTGTCCTGTGGACAAATTCTCCCACCTGAGCTGTTGATCTCTGCATCTCCTCCAGAGTAACCATGGGCCTCTTGGCTACTTCTCTGATTAATGCTCTCCTTGCCCTGCCGATCAGTTTAGGTGGACGGCCATGTCTTGGTAGGTTTGCAGTTGTGCCATATGCTTTCCATTTTCAGATGATGGATTGAACAGTGCTCCGTGAGATGTTCAAAGCTTGTGAGATTTTTTTATAACCTAACTCTGCTTTAAACTTCTCCACAACTTTATCCCTAACCTGTCTTGTAGGTTCCTTGGCCTTCATGATGCGTTTTTTTCACTAAGGTTGTCTAACAAACCTCTGAAGGCTTCACAGAACAGCTGTATTTATACCAAGATTACATTACACACAGGTGGACTCTGAAGGCAATTGGTTCCACTAGATTTTAGTTAGGGGTATCAGAGTAAAGGGGGCTGAATAGGAATGCATGCCATAATTTTCAGATATTTATTTGTAAAAAAATTTGAAAAACATTGATCATTTTTCCTCCTCTTCACAATTCACAATATTATATCCACTTTGTGTTGGTCTATCACATAAAATCCCCCCCCAAAAAAATTTACATTTTTGGTTGTAACATGACAAAATGTGGAAAATGTCAAGGGGTATGAATACTTTTTCAAGGCCCTGTAAAGGGCCTGCACGATGACCTGCCTCTGTTGCTAAGAGGAAGAGGAAAACTGATGAGGTCCACTCATCATCATTTCTTACCTTGTTTGAAATGATGAAGGTGAAAATGTATGAATCTCAAGATCTGGAATCACAGGAAGCTCAGATCACCAGTTTCTTGCATTCTCGAAAACACAAACAATGATATCAACGGGGAGCATCGATAATTTAAAAAAACTATTAGATGGGTACCTTAACGACCAAAACATACAGGGATATACGATGTACTATTAGCATGAAAGCACAAACAGGTTGGACTGGATGGACTTTTTTCAACCTCACAAACTATGTAACTATGTAACAATATAAGGCAAATGCCTACCCATTGCCTCTCGGCCTTGAAGAGGGTGTAGTCCAGCATTAGATGCACGTGACAGCTGCTCCACCCACACAGGAACCTTAGCATTACTGCGCATTACAATCACCAGTGCTCCACTGTCGCCAATCAACCAAACCATCAGGGCGTACGACAGTTTGTTCGCCGGCCAGACAACCACAATGTACTGCGGCACAGTGCATAGGAAGCCCTGATTGGCTGAAGCAATAAAAGCTTTGCCCAATCAGGGCACAGAGAACTGTCAGAGCCATGATTGGACATTGTCATGATGACTCTATCCAATCATGGCTCATTGTTGTTAATCCCGCCTCACACTATAAAAGTATTCTCTCAATAGCGGCCATTTTCAGTGTGATATCAGCGTGGAGAAAGATAGAACAGGGCTCTGTTCAGTGCTATTAGAAAGTTAGACCCCTTTCACCCTGGGGTGCTTTTTAGGCGTTTTTGCTCTAAAAATAACATGTAATAATAAATTTTGACACTGAACGGACATTTTAAACACAGTGATTGATTCTTGTGAATCTGTTCCTGCAGCTGCCATTTAAACTTTTGTTTTAGCGTCCCAATCAGAAATTAGTCATAACAGTTTTGGCGAATCAGATATCAGGAGTTTGGGAGAGTTTCCAGAAAGAACCACGCTTTGATCGGGATCATCGGGAACGCAGACCTCTAAATGACGGCTAGGTAAGCTGTCCTTAAGCTTACTATATTTCTGCCTTTCCTATGTATCCTATCTGTCGGTTCTCAAGGAAACCAGACCACTCTCGGACCTTTCTGGTTGGGTAACGTGTGTGTGTGAATGTGTTTGTGTCCCCCTTCACGGGTTGGACTGTGTGTGGATAGGGAGAATCCTCTGCAGTTCCCTGCGTTGACTCCTTGCGGGCGACTTGGGTCAGAGGCACATGGTAGGGTCAGATAAAACTCACAGGGAAGAGACAAGGAGGGTCTCTTAATGAGTGTTTTGTCTATTGTCATAAACCCCTTCTATCCACATAGATAAGTGGAGACTATTTTTGTAAATCTGCAGATTTGCTGTCTATTTGTTTTAGAGGCAAGAGGGTATAGGCACAAGTAGAGAAGACTGGCCAGTCATTATGGGCATTAAATGAATTAAGGGAATGAAGGGTGAGAGGCCTTCATAAAATGCCCAGTGCAAGACGAGCGCTAGAGAATATATGAACCGAAGGTACGGTTCCGCCTATACTGAGCCCCTAGATAAATGGGTAGAATGGACAAAGGGAGCAGGTAAACCTTTAAAATCCTTTAAAACCTTTAGGGAACCAAAGGGAACAGCTAAACCTTTAAAACGAGACTTTTGATTTACAAATATGGCAAACTTTTCTGCACAATTATGGCCCACTACTGTGCAGTGAAGGAACATGGAGAATAGCTTGCACATGGGAGACAGAAGCTAAAGTAACAAATCAAACTGGCTTGACGGAGATGATTAATAAAAGTACTGCCCAAATTTACTATGTTTGGCCAGAAGACTCTGTAGAGGAGGACCCCCCACCTTATATGGCTGCCAGTTTGGCTTTAAGAAAAAGGGGGAATTGGTCTGGAGAGACCCCTCTGACACCTCCATTACTAAATACTGAAAAGGAACAAAAAACTAGCCAAAATGGGACTTTAGATGAGGTGAAAGAGATAGGCACACGTACACACAAACTACAATAAAAATTGATTTATTGATACAGAAGCTGTATAAACAAATGGGAACAACAATAAATGTGCGTTACCCGGTATAGTAGCCTAGTTTACAGCCTAAGTAAAAAACAGATACAATTACACTGCAATCAGTTTATACATCCATAAACAATAACGAACTCCATGATGAACGTTAAAACTAATGAATACATATACATATACATCATTTGACATTTAAAGGTCCCCAAGCATAAGTGAAAGCAGTATATGCACATGATGTGGCCAACTGCGGATGCCCAGCAGAGTGGACATACGGGTAGCATCGGTGGTGCCCTACGCATTTCGTGAGTCTGTTCTCGCTCGTCAGGGGCAGATGCAAACTGGGTTTTGTCTGTAACAGAGATATTAAAGTAATAAGTATATATGAATCATTGGATGGATCGGGGCAAAGGAGATGGTTGGCAAGCGAGGTCAATTACATAAAGGCCTCATACTCACCAAAAAACTGGGCTGGGTCACCAAAACACTGGATGCCAAAATGGCGACCACGAGCAGTGCCGGTTTGGGGGCTGAGGGGGCATTGCAACCGGAACCGCAGCGGCAAGAAACCAGGACGCACAGCACGGACTGACAGAAAAACATATGGTCTGTGGTCGAAATGTGTTCATAAGCCAATCTAAAAAAGGAAGTATAAAGATGCATGAGTCTCAAGAGATGTATTGAAACCGAATGAGCATCAAAAAATTGATTAAAAAAATGAGAGACGACCAATGGGAATTGCATGTTAAACTAAATGGATATACTGTATGTGTAAAAAATAACTACTGATGTAATTATTAAAATTGTTAAAGGGGACCGTAATCACAAATAAGTGAAAACAAAAAACTAAGCAGGAGGGACAAAGAGGAAAGAAAATGAAAAACGTGATATGAAAAAGACCTAGATTATATGTGAAGAAAAGTTTGCACCAATAATGATGGAAAGTTGGTGTTATATATGGTAAAAAAGGGGGGGGGGGGGGGGTCACCTGCGCTGCAGATGTGGAGTAGATGGAAAAAGAAAAGGGGGAAAAGGCAGTGTTACCTGAATGCATTGAACAAGTCCTACACATATGTGGTGCAATCCCTGGTCTGTAGCCATCAAGGTGGACCATCAGAGCAGAAATGTAAGCTGCAGCCGCGCGTAGCATCCGGATACACCCAAGGCGGATCCGGAAACTCCGCCCCCAGCGTCATGTAGGGATGGTGACGGACCTGCGTGTAGGACGCCGGCCGTCAAGAACGGGTGTGCGTAGCACCAACCCCTCATCCATCCGGGATGTTCCACACAGCCCACAAAGGTGTGAGGTCAGGAGACCTCACAGAGTCGGCGTGGAGAACATGACGCCGACATGCAGGTGGCCAAATCCACCCGAAGACAGATGAGGACAGCAGGAGGTCAGGAATACCTCCTCTGTGCATGTCGCAGTCCCCAATACTGGAAGTGCAAGGCCACCACCAGGCAAAGCACAGTGAAGAGGAGCTAAGGCCAGCCCAGAGATGAACCCTGATGCTAGCTTGATGTGAGAGTGAACGTGGACCATTGGTCAGAACAGACCAAAATGTGGGCTAAGGAGTGTCTGCCACCCTGGAAATATAAGAAAAAGGGGGAATTGGTCTGGAGAGACCCCTCTGACACCTCCATCCCTAAATACTGAAAAGGAACAAAAAACTAGCCATAATGGGACTTTAGATGAGGTGAAAGAGATAGGCACACGTACACACAAACTACAATAAAAATTGATTTATTGATACAGAAGCTTTATTAACAAATGGGAACAACAATAAATGTGCGTTACCCGGCATAGTAGCCTAGTTAACAGCCTGAGTAAAAAAAGATACAATTACACTGCAATCAGTTTATACATCCATAAACAATAGCGAACGCCATGATGAACGTTAAAACTAATGAATACATATACATCATTTGACATTTAAAGGTCCCCAAGCATAAGTGAAAGCAGTATATGCACATGATGTGGCCAACTGCGGATGCCCAGCAGAGTGGACATACGGATAGCATTGGTGGTGCCCTACGCGTTTCGCGAGTCTGTTCTCGCTCTTCAAGGGCAGATGCAAACTGGGTTTTGTCTGTAACAGAGATATTAAAGTAATAAGTATATATGAATCGTTGGATGGATCGGGACAAAGGAGATGGTTGGCAAGTGAGGTCAATTGCATAAAGGCCTCATACTCACCAAAAAACTGGGCTGGGTCACCAAAACACTGGATGCCAAAATGGCGACCACGAGCAGTGCCGGTTTTGGGGCTGAGGGGGCATTGCAACTGGAACCGCAGCGGCAAGAAACCATAGCATTTGTGGGTCCCTACGCGTTTCGCGAGTCTGTTCTCGCTCTTCAGGTGCAGATGCAAACTGGGTTTTGTCTGTAACAGAGATATTAAAGTAATAAGTATATATGAATCATTGGATGGATCGGGGCAAAGGAGATGGTTGGCAAGTGAGGTCAATTGCATAAAGGCCTCATACTCACCAAAAAACTGGGCTGGGTCACCAAAACACTGGATGCCAAAATGGCGACCACGAGCAATGCCGGTTTGGGGGCTGAGGGGGCATTGCAACCGGAACCGCAGCGGCAAGAAACCAGGACGCATGGCACGGACTGACAGAAAAACATCTGGTCTGTGGTCGAAATGTGTTCGTAGGCCAAACTATAAAAGGAAGTATAAAAATGCATGAGTCTCAAGGGATGTATTGAAACCGAATGAGCATCAAAAAATGGATACAAAAAATGAGAGATGACCAATGGGAATTGCATGTTAAACTAAATGGATATACTGTATGTGTAAAAAATAACTACTGATGCAATTATGAAAATTGTTAAAGGGGACCGTAATCACAATTAAGTGAAAACAAAAAACTAAGCAGGAGGGACAAAGAGGAAAGAAAACGAAAAACATGTGATATGAAAAAGACCTAGATTATATGTGAAGAAAAGTTTGCACCAATAATGATGGAAAGTTGGTGTTATATATGGTAAATGTTGTTCCCATTTGTTTATACAGCTTCTGTATCAATAAATCAATTTTTATTGTAGTTTGTGTGTATGTGTGCCTATCTCTTTCACCTCATCTAAAGTCCCATTTTGGCTAGTTTTTTGTTCCTTTTCAGTTTGGCTTTAAGGGGCGCACGCACAAAAGCAAAAGAATTAGATTACATGGAACACATAAAAGATGAGCTGGGCAATATAGTAGAGAGCAGAGGTTTAACAGCTCCACATCAACCTACAAAGAGGGATTTGGCTCGTATCCTAGAAACAGATGATTGGCATAAATCAAAAGGCACATATGCAAAATTAGATCTCTCTGAACTTAAGGCTTTGACCAGAGAAAGAGAGATAGAGTCTGAACTTCCGGAGCAAACCATAATTTCCAAATTGTGGCAGCAAGATGAAGAGAGAAGAAAGGGAGATGTCACCCCTTCTGCCCCTGGCACAGAGCAATCTGTTGCAATTTATCCTGTCAGAACCCAATTTGTTTTTGAAGGTAATGCTGTTGACAGTAAGTCTCAAATTAAATGGCATGTACCTTTTAGTCCCCAAGATATGAGAGCCATATTAGAGGGATTGGGAGATCCTAGAAAGAATCCAATTGGGTTTGCAAACAAACTTAGCACTGCACAGGAAGCATATGAGGCTTCTGCTACTGACATTCATCAGCTTCTTATTAAAGCAGTGGGATGCAACATGTCTGGCTATATACTTAAAGAATGTGGTGTAGATGTCAAAAATCTAGGTAAGATGGTTAGTGGATGGGAGGTTTGTGAGAAATTGAAGGAAAAATTGCCCCAAATATATGGACAAACCATACATGCTGAATTTATGAATGCTAAGCAAGGGAAAGAGGAAGCAGCAGGTGCTTATTGGAGGCGGTTAAGCGATATGGCTGCAGAAGCAGGCATTAAAATAGAGGAAGAGAAGGCAGGAGAAACTGCAAGTCCATCTACACAACTGGTGAAACAAAGGTTTCTTGATGGTTTAATACCCCAGTTGAAAGAAAAGTTGTTCACAGCAAGGCCTGAGGCAGGCAATATGTTTATCTGAGACGTCCTGCCTATCCCGTTATCCATAGAAAACAGGATTAACCAAAAAGACAGCAAACCCAAGGTTATGTATATGGGGAAGCAGAGAGGAAGAGGCAAAGGCAATTTCAGAAATCATGGCAATCGGGGACCAATTATATGCTACAATTGTAATGGGGAAGGACACATTCTGCCATCTTCCTGAACGTAGATTGGAAAAGAGCTTAGAGGCACCTCATGCTTATCCCAGTTCTCTGCCAAAAGCAGTGGACCAGGCATAGGAAAATGGCATGCCAGTATCAATCATGTTAAATAGGGGAGACAATGGTCTCGAGGCCAGAGTAAAAGTATTTTTACAAGAACTCCCCTATCCTGGAGGAGAAACAGAATTAACCTGTTTAATCGATACTGGTGCAAGCCAAAGTGTTTTTAATATAGAGGACTTACCTCCAGGATTATTATCTACAAATGTTAGCTCTGGTGTTGGCCTAACCGGGACCTCTACTGATTTGGTTGAGTCCAAGCTACTTAAACTCAGGCTAGGACAGCAAACAGAAATTGTCACTAAAGTGTTAGTTTCAGACACAGTTCCTACCAATCTTTTGGGAGCTGACATTTTGAACGAAATTTTAGCAAACATAGACTACACTCCTACAGGAGTCCAAGTGGTCAGTAGTCTGTCAGGAGAAGTTTTAAATTCTGCCTGTGGAGTATTTTTAATCCAAGACTCCACTCCGCCGTTTCCACCAGAATTGAAAGTAATTCCCGCTGAATTATGAGCCACCAGCAAATATGATCTAGGTCTGCTGGATTGCACCCCAATCATGATAAGAATTAAACCAGGAGCCCATCTCCCACAGATTAAACAGTACCCACTGAGTATTGCTCAGACTGAGGGGATAAAGGATCAAATCACTCAACTGTAAGCAGCATGGGTTGTTGTACCAATTAAGTCCCAAGTCAATACACCCCTGTTCCCAATTGCAAAGAAGCCAGACAAGAAGGGTGGGCAGGTGACATACCGCATGGTGCATGATTTGAGAGCCATTAACAATATAATTGAAGCAGATACCCCGATTGTGCCCAACCCCCACACTTTACTAAGTGGAATACCTGCCTCCAGCACCTGCTTTACAGTGATCTTGCAAACGCTTTATTTTCGGTGCCCCCGCACTCAGATTGCTGGCACCTTTTTTTATTTACCCATAATGCCCAAAAGTTAGCATGGACAAGATTGCCCCCAAAGCTGTGTGAGTAGCCCCTCTGAATATAATACTGCGTTAAAGCAAGTATTGAACCAATGGTCCCCCTCACACCCAAACACAGTTTTGCTTCAGTATATAGACGATTTGCTTATTTGTTCTAATACAAAGGACATTTGTAGCAGAGAAACAGTAAACCTTCTCATGTTTCTCTATAACAGTAACAACAAAGTTAGCAAAGATAAGCTACAATACTGCCAAGAGAAAGTGATCTTCCTGGGTCACTGCATTTCACATGGAATCCATTACCTAACCCCAGATCGAGTTAAAACTCCACAAAAATTTGAAAAGCCATGAAATGTATGGCAACTACGTGCCTTCCTGTGGTTAGTGGGATATTGTAGGGACTGGATTCCAAATGCATCAGAACTTATCGCTCCTCTATATGAGGCTACCACTAGAAACCCTTTCAAACTCACATGGGACAATGAATTGCAGATGAAGGAGCTTATTAAAATTTTGTCTGAAGCTCCCGCCATTGGACTTCCTGACTATACTAAGACTTTTTCTTTGTTCTGTCATGAAGTCAGTGGATTTGCTGCAGGTGTACTCACCCAGCTACATGGAGACAAACAGAGGCCTGTCATATATGTATCAGCCTCATTAGACTCTGTTATCAAAGGCTCCCCCAGTTGTATGCGAGCCATAGCAGCCTGCATTTTGCTGCTAGACAAAGTAACTGAGCTTGTACTAGATTCTGCTCTGATCCTGTATGTGCCACATGCAGTACAGGAAATCATGAATCAAGTAAATACCAGACATGTGTCTGCCAGTAGATTTGACAAGTACCAGTCTGCTCTTATTTCTCCATCGAATTTAACAATCAAACGATGTGTTACTTTAAATCCGGCTACTCTTCTTCCTATAATTGATGAGGAAGATGCAACAAATGGTACTGATGTAGAACCTGAGAGTTTTTCTCATGATTGTATGGCTCTGATGGAGGTAGAAAGGGCCTCTGTCACACCAGCAAAAGATGAGCCCTTATCAGATTGGGACACACACTTATTTGTAGATGGTTTGGTTCCAGATTTTACACTGATGATGGTCAGCCACAAACAGGGTTTGCTGTAACCACTACAGACCCCATTTTACATCAGGAAGCATTGATACCCCAGATGTTAGCACAGGAAGCGGAGTTGTGTGCTGTAGTCAAAGCATGTCATCTCCTAGAAAATCAAAGGGGAAACATTTACACTGACAACAGATATGCGTTTGGAATAGCTCACAATTTTGGGCCTATTTGGAAAGCACAGAACTTCCTGACTAGTGCAGGGAAGCCAGTGAGACATGCAAACTTATAGAGCAGCTATTTGAGGCCTTTCAGAAACCAGCAGAAGTTGCCATCTTGAAGGTAAAAGGACTTGCAAGGGGAAATGACATGACAGCCAGAGGAAATGCTTTAGCGGACCCAGTGGCAAAGGATGCTGCCCTTATGGCATTTGGAGTCACACCCACTGTAGGGGTCGTCCAGGTAGCAGGGACAGATTCCCCTCATCAAGAGCAGTGGGATGTAAAAACTCTAATTCAGTTGCAGAACCAGGCCCCTGATGAAGAAGGATAAGTGGATCAAATGTAATGCTACCCAAAATCAGCAGGGCCTGCGGTGCGCTGACAACAGGTGGTGTCTAACCAGGAGTTTGTACCCAGTTTTAGCACAACTGGCACATGGCGTCAGTCATCTTGCTAAGGGCGCAATGGTGGCACTTACTGACTGCTATTGGATAGCACTTGGATTTAGTGCATTTGCAGCCAGGTTTTGTGCTTCATGTCTCACTTGTGCTCTGTACAATGCAGGGAGGCCTGTCCATGTTCCCCAAAAGCATTCTCCTAAGCCAGATTTCTCTTTCCAAAGAATTCAAATAGACTACATTCAGATGTCCAGAATAGGCACCTATGAGTATGCTTTAGTGTGTGTTGACATGTTCTCAGGTTGGCCTGAGTGATGGCCGGTAGCTAAAGCAAATGCAAAAACAACAGCAAAGAAAATTTTGAATGAAATAGTTTGTAGATATGGAGTTCCTGAAACTATTGAGAGTGACAGAGGAACCCATTTTACTTGGGAAGTAATGGAAGAGGTAATGGAAGCCCTTCACATACAGAAAGCTTTCCATACACCTTATCATCCACAAAGAAGTGGTAAAGTTGAGAGACTTAATGGAATTTTGAAAAACAGATGTCCAAAAATTAAGCAGATACAGGAGAAGGATGGGTGGAAGCTTTGCCATTAGCCCTATATTCTGTACGAACAGTTGCAGGCTTCTCACTCTAGTCTGTTAGAATATGTTCAGATTTTGCAAAGAACATTGAATAAAATACATGAAGTTGTTTATGAATCTATCCCCGACCCAGATTCTGTTTCAGGTATTCACAGAATCCAACCAGGTGACTGGGTGGTGGTCAAGCGACACGTCAGAAAGCCACTAGAACCAAAATTTGACGGACTACAATTGGTGCTTTTGACAACCGGTTCCGCTGTCAAGTTGGAAGGAAAGCCCACCTGGATTCACGCCAGTCACTGCAAGAAAATCCTGAAGTGATGATATCCTTTGAAAAAAATATGATGATGTTTCTTTTCTTTTTTGTTGTTTGTGAGAACTGAGACATGGAAAAATAAGCCTTTCATCCAAATGTTAAAATTGTATGCAACTCATAGCAACACTAGTAACTGCTGGGTGTGTTCTCACTTACATTCCTTTCTCCTTGTTTGGATGCTGGACCTTTCAGTATCATCTTGATGGTCTCTCCTAGCCAGGATACAAGACATACACTTGCCCCTGCTGTAGCAATGTTTTGAAGTCTACACACTATTTGTTATAAACATTCCGTATTTTGGAGAATTTCCGGTCACGGGGATTTTGTACATGAGGCCTAACTAAACTGAAGACAGTGAGACTTGCTCTCTTTTCTCTTTTGTTACGTCTCTGAACCTTGATCGTGTCCTGAAGAAGCCTCAAGGCGAAACGCGTAGACGCACAAGGGCACACTGTACAGACTGTATTATTCTCATGTTTTTTATCTCTTTTTGAACACTGTGTCCATATGATGTACTTTTTTCAATAAACGTTTTGAATATTATTTTTGTCACTTCTCCATTGTTTCCATGCCTAAAAAGTCCGACTTTTGGCTACTCCAGTAGTACCCCAACCTGAGCCCCTGATGTTAACCCCTTCTATGCCAGTGTCATTAGTACATTGACAGAGCATATTTTTAGCATTGATCACTGTATTAGTGTCACTGGTCTCCAAAAAAGTGCCAAAAGTGTCAGTTAGGTGTCCGATTTGTCCGCCACAATGTCGCAGTCCCACTAAAAATCGTTGATCACCGCCTTTACTAGTAAAAAAATAAATAAGTCAAAATTCAATAAAAATATCCCATCATTTGTAGATGCTATAACTTTTGCGTAAACCAATCAATATACGTTTATTGGGATTTTTTTTTTACCAAAAATATGTAGCTGAATACATATTGGCCTAAATTGATGAAGAAATTAGATTTTTTTTTTTAAATTTTATTGGATGTGTTTTATAGCAGAAAGTAAAAAATATTGTTTTTTTTTTTTTCAAAATTGTCGCTCTTTTTTTGTTTATAGTGCAAAAAATAAAAACTGCAGAGGTGATCAAATAACACTAAAAGAAAGCTCTTCTTGTGGGAAAAAAAGGACATCAATTTTATTTGGGTACAGCATCGCAGGACCGCACAATTGTACGTTAAAATAATGCAGTGCCATATCGCAAAAAATGGCCTGGTCATTAAAATGAAGTACCGCCTTCCCCTCAAAAAATTTAAAGTCAGCAGCTACACATACTGTAGCTGCTGACTTTTAATATTAGGATACTTACCTGTCCTGGAGTCCAGTGATGTCGGTACCTCAGCTGATGTTTCCATCAGCTGTCAGGTGGTGCCGCCGCCATTGCCAGTAAGGGAACCCAGCAGTGAACCCTTTCAGCTTCATGGTTGGGTCCCTACTGCGCATACGCGAAGTGCGGCTGTGCTCTCCTACTGGCCTGACAGTAGGAGAAGGAGGAGAGGGGGCCGGATTTCTGCCGGATTTCCGATGGAATTGGGGACAGGGTACCTGTTAAAAACAGATACCCGATCCCCCCCGAAAGGTGCCAGATGTGGCACCAGAGGGGGGGGGGACAGATAAGCATAAGTTCCACTTTTGGGTGGAACTCCGCTTTAAGGGGGTAAAACCTTCTGGGGCTGAAGTGGTTAAAGAAAATGCTCAACAAAACAAATTATAGGTATAATAATTGTAAAAAAATGATTGAACATGTGATTTAAAAATGAGATTGTATGCCTTTATATGTGAGCTCTGAGCGAACCAGGCACAGTATTGCTTAGTTTGTGCACCATTCTGATTTTTCCTTTCTAGTCACTAAGAAAGTCTGTCCGTGTCCATGTGAAGGCATTTTGTTTGGATAAATGTTTAAAGAAGTGCTTAGTGTGCATCTCTATAATGAAGGTTTTCTCTCTGAACATCTTCTGAGTGTGACCTAGCAGCTTGGTGCTCTTCTATAAAATGTTTCCTAGTCTATAGCCTCTTTATACCTTTTTATCTAACACCTTCTACTTGGCAGTAGAACAAGGAACCCTTATGCAATATTGAAGGGTTTAATCAAATTCTCTTGCAAGCCGCTTAACATTTTTCCTTTGACAAGTGATGTACCTCTGTCTTTCCATGTGCAACATTTGCATTTTGCATACTTTAATATTGTCTTATTATGTGTTAAGGAAAATGACTAATCCTTTGCACAAGGAAGATTTCATTAATCTTAAAATAAATTTACCTTTCAAGTAAATGCAGGAAAAAGGTGGAGAAAGGAAGCCTCTGGTTTGGCTTTTATCTTTTATTCAGTGATTGCTCGCACCACTAAGTAGGTGAGCCCCTTCACACATTCTCTTGAATGTTACTAAGCACTATCTACGCATTTCAATGTAGATAACTGTAATTTCCTTGAAATCTCTGGCAAATTACACAGTGACATGCTTTTCATTTTTAACTGTGTATTGTTCCTGGGCTCTTATTGTATTAAACAATGCAATATAAACCCGATCATGTAAATAGAGCATGTTTTTATATGTACCATGCAAGAAATGATGATAGGGTAGGCTGTGTATTTTGATTTGATTTAATAAACGCTGTGACGCATTAAGTGGGCAGTCTTAACTGGTAGTGGCAGTGGTAAACCATGCATTAGATATGGACTCCCATGAACAATCCAAATAGTAATTTGTCCTTATTCTTTTATTTATCAAGATTTATCAAGTAAATAAACTCAGTTCAATGCAGGAGGGCTGTGTACAGCATGTTCATAGCATAAAACATACAAGCCACTAACCAAACTCAGTTCACACCCTGACTGACAGGGTGCCCGCTATAGTGTTCCCTAAAAAAAATAGGCAGCACTTTTACATTTTTTTAGTGGTCTGTCGGCACATAGCCTTTTCACCCAGCAACAGTGAGAGAGAGAGCCTTGATCATCAATCAGCTCACATACATAAAGGCATGTGGACAGCTGACCAATTAATGAGGTCTGGCTAGATTGTAAGCTTTTTCGAGCAGCGCCCTTCTATCCCTCTTGTTTTACATTGTGTTGTAACGGTACTGTCTCCTTTTATTCTTTAAAGCACTGCCAGCCAGGACCTTACAAGCTCTAAATGTAAACTATTAGAAACCTTTATGTGCTTGCACCACACTCAGAAGTTACTTCTTGCAGAATTATTTGACTTCAATAGAATAGTCATTCCCAAAGGAGCCATAGAGAAGTAGCGCTATCCCCATAAGAGTTGCTGGAAAGATGTCCAGGGTATCTTTTTTCCCAACAGTTGCCCTGCAGCCAGGCACACAGTCGCAGTCACTTTTCAGCTCCATGTAAAAATAGGAGGACACTTATCTTCTATAGAACTATAGAACCTGTAGCAAACTTGAGGTGATTAATCTTCCTCTGGTGGACAGTCCAAGCAAAGTGCTTTTACAAGGAATTAAATAGACTAAGCTCTTCAGGACATTGGACACTATGTGCCCTTTACAACATGCAGCTGACCAATAAGAGAATGGCCTTAGCCCAAAGTCTCTAGGATCTGTCTCTCCAGTCTGTACACACAAATGTCCTTGGAAAAATTGGTTGCCCCCTTCCAAAATTCATGCAACACTTTCTCCCTGTAATACCCAACTAGATCCTCAGATGACAGTCCCTTAGCTATCTTTCTGCAGCTTCCAGTGAAGCAGGCCCTCAGATCACCCACCTGAGATGCCAGAGCCGCATGGCAGGATGGCCTAAGGGGGCAAGCAGCCCCCCTTAGGATGTGGTCTCCTTCTAAGAAAAACAAACCTAGGTGCTCTGTGTCTCTAAGTATTTACACATTCTCCCAGCTACCATCTGGGTGACCCTCTCAAGGGATTGGCCAGGGCTGTATGAATATTTAGTTGCTGATTAGACTCTTCCTGCCTGATAATGTTCTGCAAAAAATGACTGTGTCCAAGAAACTGGTAACTAATGTTTGGTATCATTTTGAAAAGTATACTGTCCTATGAATAAGTTAATCTTAGGTGCCTAAAAAGAAGACTACGTTATTAATTAATCATCGATGACACCCAGTGAAAGTATTGTGCAAACACTTGGGGGTCTATTTAGATACAACTTACTGTGAGCATTTGCACAGCTGTCACTGACAATATGTGGTTTCCTATGATCATCTGCTACCATCTAGTAGCCATAATAAGGCAAATTTCTGATTAAAGAGGAAGTAAACTTCTGTTGACATTTACTTATAGTTACATAGTTGGTGAGGTTGAAAAAAGACACAAGTCCAACAAGTCCCAGTTGTTTTAAATTATCTATGCTCCCTGCATAAGGCTTACCTATAGGTAGTGTAAATATCTCCTAAACATGTACCGTTTAGGAGATATTTACATTGCATGAAGCCAGTGACATCACCAATACCATTCCTCCAGAGCCCTGTGCCATCCAGCTGTACACAACCGCTTTAAAGTATTCAGGAAAATACTGCATTATGATCAATAGATGGAGCTGAGCAGCAGAGGACATATTAGACACATTACAGGAACAATTCATGACAGCTGAGACATTCAGCAAATTTTGTTTTTTATAATGCTTTATAAACAGGTCCCTGAAGTGTAATGTTAGCAGATACCTAAATATATTGTCAGCAGCTATTTCCTGGAGAAAAGCATATTGACAATCATCAGTGGACCAGAGCAATTGAAAATGTAGTACTACTCATTTTTTTTTCTCCTCATCCTTTAACAAACTATATTTCTAATGGGACTTCAACACAATACAGAAAATGCCACTTTTCTGCTCTGCAGGAGTTCTGTAAAGAAGAAACATAAAACATTAACATGTATCCATTTATTTATTTGTTTCAATTCACAGATCAACTAGCTAAACATTATGCAACAAGTTTTAACACAAGATAATGCCGCCTGTCATCTGTATGATAGAATCTCTACATGGTACGGAAACTTTAGGCCCCTTTCACACAAGTATTGATCAGAAGGTCCATGTGTTCCTATGGACAGGTGGGTGTTTCCATTTACACCCACCTACCTGTGGGTCCAAATGGGTCCGCTACAAAAAAACACAGAAGAGGAGAGGTGGAGAGGATCGAAGGTAGTAGGATGTAAACGGACAACGGAGCAATTCACTCCTGGCCACCCATAGTGTAGAGAGGGCTCTGTCCATGTCCACTCTGCAGAAACTGAGCAGACATGGAAATGGCATCCGCCCACTCTGATCAGCAGGGGATCAGCTCACAAGACCCCTGCTGATTGGAACAGAATTTGCCCCATGAAAAGGGGCTTTTTGCTAAGAGATTTTAACAAAGCCAGCTGATCATTGAAATAAATCAATTCTGCATCAGTGGAATGGCTTATCAGAATTACTGATTACTGGTTACTTGTGACAAGGGCTACATCAATGTGAACATTGGCTCAGTGTCCAAAAATGGCAATCTCCACTGTATGTAAGGAATAGATGCACTAAACTTTAAAACCATTGTGAGAATTGCAGAAACACATCATAAAGCCCAACTTCTGACAGAAAAAACATTTCCTTGCAGTGGTGCAAACCCTCCACACTGCAAGGGTAAAATGCATGTTTTGTCTGGTGGATGATGAATAAAGTGAAATCCTTAACTTATTTCTGCGTTCTGTATGCTTCTTCCTGTACATAAGACCGGTCCACTGAAGCTAATTCTCTGGCCAGCCAGTCGCAGGTCTCTAACATCATCATGTTAGACCAGCAGCCCTGCATTTTACATGAGGATGCAGAGGGCACGTCCACATCCCAGGATTTTGGAAAGTGGAGAAGTGCTCCAGCTGCCAGGGAGTGACGAATAAGGTAAGTATTACTGCTTATCCATCACCCCTAGACAAAAATAAGCATTCAACCCTTGCTGTAAGAGAGGGGCACCTCTGTATGGGTAATTTTTAAACTAACCCCGAGGTCAACTCTAAAGCACAAAATACACCTTTTCAACAGGTCCTGAGACATTCAGTAAGGCAGGATGAAATAATCAGGGTTGTAAATAGTATTAATTA
Source organism: Aquarana catesbeiana (assembly GCF_042186555.1). Lineage (NCBI taxonomy): Eukaryota > Metazoa > Chordata > Amphibia > Anura > Ranidae > Aquarana > Aquarana catesbeiana. Next base: position 81,715,298 of record NC_133327.1, on the reverse strand, counting down.
GCTGGTTTGTATTTAGTTCCTTAACAAGTATTCAATGTGCCTAGTATAAAATAATTCACATTTGTTGTCTGGCGCCTGGTCTGCTGGCTGTACACGTATATTGTTCAGGAAGGCCATAGAGGGAATCACAGGAAAGAAATTTGCACGATTACCCCCATCAACACAGACAGTGCTGGCAGGGGAATCCCTCCTGCTGAGATATTGTATTCTCCCGGAAGGGGGGCGGGGAAAGCTGCCCCCACAGGAAGAAGATAGTGATTATTGAGAGAAGCTATGGCAGTTGCTAGCAATAATCGCAAGTAAAATCCAGCAGGCTGGTTGTACCCAAGATCGATCGATCAACTTGGTACATTCAGCTTGTTGAACTGGCCGAGATTCCAACTGTCTATGGCCGGCCTTAGTAGAACACTAGAACACTGCAGACAGTTGTAAACTCCCACTACAAATTCTGTTTACAGGCCAGAATTTTTTTTGTGTGAATGCTATTTATTACCTTATTGTCCTGAGTTACATTATTACATTTGCCATAAGGTTGGAACTATGCTTTAAACATTTAAAGGTATTTGTCTACAATAGAGCTTACCCATGGGAGTAAAAATTCCAATTTATAGCCTATACTATCTGTAATACTTTTGTACATCGCCCTATGTTTGCATAGTTCCACAAACTAAAAGTATATTTGTGGGTTAATAGGCTTCCTAACAAAGTGTCCCTAATATCTATGACCATGGCAGGTTCATTAAATTGTGATCCTCTTTGGAGGGTCAAGACAGATGTGCATGTGAACTGTTCTCTGTATTCTGAAATATGCTGCGTAATATGCTGACACTATATAAATGCAATAAATAAATCCTCGACTCCCACCATGTTCCCAATCTTCTGATAGACAGCAAACTAATTCTAGAGCAGTGAAGCTGAACCTGTAACTTGACCTAATGGGAGGGTTGGAGATTGGAGACTGGCCCCTGCATTAGAGGGCTGAAACTACTTCTCCCCTAGCGTGTAAGCTCCATCTTTACAGTCTCTGACAGAATTCCTTTAAAACCTGCAACAAATTGAAATGCTTATAACACAAAAATACTGCAAACACATTTCAATACAATTATTCTGTCTTTGAACTACTCAAACCTGTAGTATGCCTGTAAGGACATGACAGTGGTAATAAATTAATTCAATTGTATTTATGCCATCTCTGAAATTTTAATCTACTATCGGAGGTAAGGATGAAGCTGTTTAATCTTTGCTTTCTTTGACAGGCCAATCCTGAGAGGGCCAGGGCGCGTCTTGAGTGGTGTCACTCTTCCAATCCCATGAGAAAATGTCACTTCTGTGGAAAAGATAAGACGTCTTATCATCGTGTGCAGGGAAGATAGAAACTGCTCAGTTCAGTAATGATATTCTCATTTTCCTGAAATAATAAACAGATAACAATGCCAGGCTTTGTTTAAGGTGCCTGGTTCCATCTGACAGACAGTTGACCAGCTGGGGCCGAGCGTTTATGATTATTATGTAAAAGGAAATCAGAGGTACCATTTCCAGCTATTCATATGCCTCAGTTCTCGAGGTTATTGTAGGGCAAATATTCATTACTGCTATATTTAACCAGAGAATATAGAATGTGAATGTTGCTTTCAGTAAGGTGCCATAAATAAACATGTCTGAATGACAAGATGTCCTAGTTGCCCATAAAAACTGGATTATATTTTTCCTATTTCTAGGACATTAAAAGAGAATACAGGGAAGAATATGCTAAGTTCCATCCTTCAGACATCTTAACACAGAGCCAGCTGATGGCCTCATGCAAATGGCTGGTTTGAGGCATAAGACATACGTACATAGGTGGGCGCACAAGGTGTGCTGGGTGTGCATGGGCACACCCTAATCACCTCGTGTGCATTAGATTTATCACCCTGGGTTGAATTACTAAAGGCAAATAAACTGTGCACTTTGTGAAGTGCAGTTGCACTCTGCAAGTGCAGTTGCTCCAGAGCTTAGTAAATGTAGTAAATCTTCATTTTGCAAAGAATAACAAATCACGTGCAAGGAAATTTAAAAAAAAAAAATGCATTTTTGCCTGGAACTTGAATGATGGAAGTCAGAAGAGCTTCTGGTCATTTATTAAACTCTGAAGCAAAGGCTCTTGCAGAGTGCAATTGCGCTTTACAAAGTGCACAGTCTATTTGCCTTTAGTAAATAATAAACCACTCTGCGTGTGTGGATGGGGAGATGGGGAAAATCTCCCTCTTATCAGGTCTGCCATAAGAGAAGTGCTTATGCACTTTCTTTTCACTGCGCCGGCAGGGAGATTAATGTGTCATGGTCATATACTGTATATGTAGACACACACACATGTATGTGTGTTTGAGCTTTGGGGTGAACACCCTAATGCAATAGGCTGCACACACCTATGCATACGTACACTGTGGGTGTATTTCCACACCTAGAAGAGACAACTGAAGTGTACAGCTATCCTAAGTAGGGATGAGCTTGATGTTTGGGTCGAACATAAGTTCGACTCGAACATCAGGTGTTTGCCCGTTCGCCGAAGAGCGAACATTATGGGGCTTTCGCGGCAAATTCGAGCACCACGGAACGCCCCATAATGCACTGCGAGATCGCAGTGCATTGCTGTATGATGATTGGCCAAAGCATGCACCTGACCTGCATGCTTTGACCATTCACAGCGCCCTCTGCTAAAAGAGCCATAATTGGCCAAAGGCAGGGTGCTTTTGGCCAATCATGGCTCAGGGGCACTAAGTCCACACCCCACACTTTATAAGGCTGCTTACACGACAGCCGTGTGTAGTGTTGTTGGTGTGGACAGAGAGATAGCATGATTTAGATTAAGCAGGAAGGTTATTCAGTTAGTGGGAGTGTATTTGATATATATATATATATATATATATATATATATATATATATATATATATACACACACACACACACAGTCAGTCTAGTATATACAGTATCATACAAAAGTGAGTACACCCCTCACATTTTTGTAAATATTTTATTATATCTTTTCATGTGACAACACTGAAGAAATGACACTTTTCTACAATGTAGAGTAGTGAGTGTACAGCTTGTATAACAGTGTACATTTGCTGTCCCCTCAAAATAACTCAAGACACAGCCACTAATGTCTAAACCACTGGCAACAAAAGTAAGTACAGGCATACCCCACTTTTAAGTTCACAATGGGGTTTATTTACTAAAGCTGGAAATCAGGCTCACTTCTGCATAGAAACCAATGAGCTTCCAGGTTTTATTACCAAAGCTTAATTGAACAATCTGAGGTTAGAAGCTCATTGGTTTTTATGCAGAAGTGAGCCTGATTTTGCACTTTCCAGCTTTAGTAAATAAACCCCATTGTGTACTTAACCACTTCAGCCCTGGACCATTTGGCTGGCCAAAGACCAGAGCACTTTTTGCGATTCGGCACTGTGTCGCTTTAACTGACAATTGCGTGGTCGTGCGACATGGCTCCCAAACAAAATTGACGTCCTTTTTTTCCCACAAATAGAGCTTTGGTGGTATTTGATCACCTCTGCGGTTTTTATTTTTTGCGCTATAAACAAAAAAAAAAAAGCGACAATTTTGAAAAAAAAGCAATATTTTTTGCTTTTTGCTATAATAAATATCCCCAAAAAATATATATAAACAATATTTTTTTGCCTCAGTTTAGGCTGATACATATTCTTCTACATATTTTTGGTAAAAAAAAAAAATCGCAATAAGCGTTTATTGATTGGTTTGCGCAAAAGTTATAGCGTCTACAAAGTAGGGGATACTTTTATGGCATTTTTATTAATAATTTTTTTTTTTTACTAATAATGGCGGCAATCAGCGATTTTTATCATGAATGCGACATTATGGCGGACACGTCGGACACTTTTGGTGTGATTTTGGGACCATTCACATTCATACAGCGATCAGTGCGATTAAAATTGCACTGATTACTGTGTAAATGTGACTGGCAGTGAAGGGGTTAACACTAGGTGGCGCTGTAGGGGTTAAGTGTGTCTGAGGGAGTGATTCTAACTGTGGGGGGAGGGGCTATGTATGACGCATCACTGATCATAGCTCCCGATTACAGGGAGCTATGATCGGTGACAGTGTCACTAGCCAGAATGGGGAGATGCTAGTTTACATCAGCATCTCCCCGTTCTTCCTCTCTATGAGACAATCACGGGTATCCCCGCGGACATCGAGCCTACTCACGGAGCTTGCGGCGGGTGCGTGCGCCGCTGGCGACGCGTATGCGATGGCACGGCGGCAAACTCACAGGGACGTACAGGTACGCCCATTTGCGTAGCCGTGCCATTCTGCCAACGTACATCGGCGTGCGCCGGTCGGGAACCGGTTAAAAGTGGGGTATGCCTGTACACCTCCTAAGTAAAATGTCTAAATTGGGCCCAATTAGCCATTTTTCCTCCCCAGTCTCATGTGACTCGTTTGTGTTACAAGGTCTCAGGTGTGAATGAGGAGCAAGTGTGTTAAATTTGGTGTTATCGCTCTCACTCTAATACTGGTCACTGGAAGTTCAACATGGCACCTCATGGCAAAGAACTCTCAGAGAATCTGAAAAAAAAAATTGTTGCTCTACATAAAGATGGCCTAGGCTATAAGAAGATTGCCAAGACCCTGAAACTGAGATGCAGCACGGTGGCCAAGACCATACAGCAGTTTACCAGGACAGGTTCCACTCAGAACAGGCCTCGCCATGGTCGACCAAAAAAGTTGAGTGCACGTGCTCAGCATCATATCCAGAGGTTGTCTTTGGGAAATAAACATATGAGTGCTGCCAGCATTGCTGCAAAGGTTGAAGGGGTGGGGGGTCAGCCTGTCAGTGCTTATACCATACGCTGCACACTGCATCAAATTGGTCTGCATGGCTGTCATCCCAGAAGGAAGCCTCTTCTAAAGATGATGCACAAGGAAGCCCGCAAACAGTTTTCTGAAGTAAAGCAGACTAAAGACCAAGATAAACATATTCGGTTCAGATGGTGTCAAAAGTGTGTGGCGGCAACCAGGTGAGAAGTACAAAGACAAGTATGTCTTGCTTACAGTCAAGCATAGTGGTGGGAGTGTCATGGTCTGGGGTTGCATGAGTGCTGTCGGCACTGGAGAGCTACAGTTCTTTGAGGGAACCATGAATGCCAACATGTACTGTGACATACTGAAGTAGAGCATGACCCCCTCTCTTGGGAGACTGGGTCGCAGGAAAGTATTCCAACATGATAACGACCCCAAACACGACCCCAAACACACCTCCAAGGCTGAGGGTAAAGGCGATGGACTGGCCAAGCATGTCTCCAGACCTAAACCCTATTGAGCATCTGTGGGGCATCCTCAAACGGAAGGTAGTAGCGCAAGGTCTCTAACATCCACCAGCTCCATGATGTCGTCATGGAGGAGTGAAAGAGGACTCCAGTGGCAGCCTGTGAAGCTCTGCTGAACTCCATGCCCAAGAGGGTTAAGGCAGTGCTGGAAAATAATGGTGGTCACACAAAATATTGACACTTTGGGCCCAATTTGGACATTTTCACTAGGGGTGTGCTCACTTTTCTTGCCAGACATTAATAGCTGTGTGTTGAGTTATTTTGAGGGGACAGCAAATTTACACTGTTAAAACAGCTGTACACTCACTACTTTACATTGTAGCAAAGTGTCATTTCTTCAGTGTTGTCACATGAAAAGATATATTAAAATATTTACACTCTTATATATACTCTGCATTTAGCATAGACTATATATTCAGTGTTTACTCTATATTCATATATATATGTATATATATCTACTCTGAATCCAGTGTAACCTATATCTATAGTGCATTCCGTGGTGTACTGTTTCTAATACACTTCTGGCAGTGTACACAGTATCTAATACAGTGTGTACAGTTTCTACTACACTTCTGGAGGTGTACACAGTATCTAATACAGTGTAGTGTGGTGTTGCAAAACAACCGGAAGGCCACCAAGAAGAGGCAGCCGCTCACAGGCCACTAAAAGAGGGTAAGCAGCCTCTGTGTCTACAGTCAACAGTGCTGGTCGTGGACATGATGCATCCTCTACAGGTGGCCGTGGGGCACGCTTGCCCTTTTTTTCTGCTGCTGGCCATGTTATTGAGCCAGAACATGCAGAAGAGTTGGTGGAGTGGATAACAAAGCCGTCCTCATCCTCCTCATCCTCTGTCACCCAGGCTCAGAGTAGTTTGCCTTCCAACGCAGCTGCCAAATCGGCCTATTCCACCGGCTCCTTGTCTACAGTCACTCCTTCCATAGCCCCACCAACATGCATGGAGGAGTCCCCAGAAATATTCGACCACAGTGTCGGGTACATGCTGCTGGAGGATGCGCAGCGTTTTGAAGGCTCCGATGTTGGTTCCCAGGTTGAGGAAAGGAGTAACGTGAGCCTAGAGAGAGGGGGTGCCCAAGAAGGATAAGAAACTGGCAGTCATGTTCCCCAGCTGCAGCATACTGCCAAGTTTGCTTCAGTGATGAGGAGGAAGGGGATGATGAGGTCACTGACTGTACTTGGGTGCCAGAGAGAACAGAGAAGGAGGAGGAGGCACAACTCCAACGAGGCAGGATGTCCTCTAGGGGGTAGCTTAAGGGCAGCAACTCTATTGCATCACACCGCAGAGCTCCACAGGTGCAGGGCACTGATGACTCCCCGCTGACATTTAAAAGTTCCTTGGTGTGGGCCTTTTTCGACATGTGTGCAGCAGGTAGCACCATTGCTATTTGCAACCTATGTCTGAAGTGGATCAAGCATGGCCAGAACAGCAGCTGCTTGGGCACCACATGCTTGACCAGACCAGACATATGACAACCTGCCATGCAGTCCGTTGGCAACAGCGCTTGAAAGACCCACATCAAAGAAAAAGGCGCTTTTCTCCTTGCTCCTCATCTGGGATCTCCAATCCTACTTCGTTCAGTCATAGGAAGAGCGGTGGAGAAGGTGGCTGGCTGACCAATGCCTTTAAACAATTTTTCGGTCCTTAGTGCCAAGGTCTGATCGGTTCAAGCAACCATCGCAGCGTCTGCATTACATGGTGCAGGAATATCTAGGGGCAAGAGCAGACTTGGAGACCTTTCCAACAGAGCATTCACTGGGTTACTGGGTCTTGAGGATGGACCTCTGGCCAGAACTTGCTCAATATGCAATTGAGCTACTGGTCTGTCCTGCATCCAGCGTGCTTTCTGAACGCACATTGAGTGCTGCTGGAGGGTTTGTAATGGATCAAAGAGTGCACCTGTCCACAGCCTCCGTTGATGGGTGCACATTCATAAAAATGAATCTTGGATCAGCAGCTATCAAGCACCCGATGCTGATGTAACTGATTGAATTTGCTATGGATGTGGGATCCCTCAATGCTGACTATCATATTCCTCCTCAATCTTGATGATGCTAGCAATCAACAATATTTTTTGTTTAGGGCACCACCACCACCACCCAAGGCCCAATTTTTTTGCCCCTGTTTAACAAGGTCACATAATTACAATTTTTGATATAATATTTCATAGCAGGGCCCATTCCTGCGCCCAATAAGAGCATTTGTGAGGGGTTACAGTGTTGTGGCACCACCACCCAAGGCCCAATTTTTCTGCCCCTGTCTAACAGGGGCATGTAATTAAAATTTTTTGATATAATATTTCACAGCAGAGCCCATTCCTGCGCCCAACAAGAGTATCTGTGAGGGGTTACAGTGTTGTGGCACCACCACCCAAGGCCCAATTTTTCTGCCCCTGTTTAACAGGGGCATGCAATTACAATTTTTGATATAATATTTCAATGCAGGGCCTGTTCCTGAGCCCAACAAGAGTATCTGTGAGGGGTTACAGTGTTGTGGCACCACCACCACCACCAAAGGCCCAATTTTTCTGCCCCTGTTTAATAGGGGCATGTAATTACAATTTTTGATATAGTATTTCACAGCAGGGCTCATTCCTGCGCCCACCAAGAGTAACTGTGAGGGCTTACAGTGTTCTGGTACCACCAACACCTAAGGCCCAATTTTCTGCAGAGTATATAGGGCAGGCCGTATAGTATATATACCGCTGTTCAGAGTATATATTGCATGGGGGAACCCACACGCCAATTTTTTTTTTTTTTTATTTGGTGCGAGGTTCTCCTTAATATCCATGCCAGACCCAAAGGGCCTGGCAATGGACTGGGGGGGGGACCCATGCCATTTTAAAAAATGATTTTCATCTATATTGCCGGGACCCGACAATACATTACAGCCGCGAGTAGTTTTAAATCACATTTTTGCTTTAGAAATGTCATTTTGCTGTGGTATTGTTCTAAACACGAGAAAAATGCACTACTTTAGAGGCATACTAAGGACACCCCCCCAGGCACAATATTTAAAGGAATACTTCATTTTTATTGTTTCACTTTAAGCATTATTAAAATCACTGCTCCCGAAAAAACCTCTGTTTTTAAAACTTTTTTTTGCATTGAAACATGTCTCCTGGGGCAGGACCCGGGCCCCCAAACACTTTTTAATGCAAAAACTTGCATATAAGCCTTTAAAATTAGCACTTTTGATTTTTCGCATTTGTGTCCCATAGGCTTTAACGGTGTTTGTGTGTTCGAATTATTAGGCTACAATCCCTGTCAGCTTTTTATTGCTTTAACCGCTTCAGCCCTGGAAAGTTTTACCCCCTTAATGACCAGGACATTTTTTGCGATACGGCACTGCCATACTTTAACTGAAAATTGCGACGCGGTACCCAAATAAAATTGATGCCCTTTTTTCCCCCACAAAAAGAGCTTTCTTTTGGTGGTATTTGATCACCACAATTTTGAAAAAAAAACAATATTTTTAACTTTCTGCTATAAAACATATCCAATAAAAAAGAAATGTAAAATCCCAATAAGTGTATATTGATTGGTTTGAGCAAAAGTTATTGCGTCTACAAACTATGGGATATTTTTTATATTTTTATGGCATTTTCATTTATTAATTTTATTTACTAGTAATGGCGGCGATTAGCGATTTTTAGTGGGACTGCGACATTGCGGTTGAGAAACCGGACACCTAACTGACACTTTTGTGACAATTACATTATTACAGTGATCAGTACTAAAAATATGCACTGTTACTGTACTAATGACACTGGCAGGGAAGGGGTTAACATCAGGGGTGATTAAAGGGTTAACTGTGTGCCTAGCTGGTGCTGGCGTGTGGGGGTTGCTCTGACTGGGTAAAGACAGAGATCGGTGTTCCAGCTAAGCAGGAACACCGATCTCTATCTTCTCCCCTGTCAAAACAGTGATCTGCGTTGTTTACATAGACAGATCGTCATTCTGCCTCTCTCGGGAAAGATGGTGGGTGGACAGTGGAGATCGGGTCCTCTGGCCCGCTGATTGGCTCCCTCTCTGTCCAATCAGTACGCGACCGCGCCTTAGGCAGTGCGCGCGCGCCCCCCCCCCGGTGTCTATTCCATGAAATGACGTACAGGTACGTGATCTCGCGCAATAGAGCTGACCAGCCGCAGTACAAGTATGTTAGGCGGCCGGCAAGTGGTTAAGTAAAGGAGATGAGAATGCTACAAGATTTAATAAATACAGTTATAGCTGAATTTCAGGAATATTTTAGAGCTACCCTTGCAGTGGGGCTCCCATCACCTATCACTTGTTTTTGTCTAGGGGAACAGAAAAAAAATTTTTTTACCTACCTTATCCCTTTCTCCTGCAGGCTCTTGATGCAACCAGTCCCCCGAAGCTTCCTGGGGCTCCATCTAGCAGTGGCACTCTGATGTCATCACATACAATGCAGGAACAGCAGTCCTGCATTGTAAGTGAGGATGCAAGGGTCTGTTTAAAACCTGGAGCGTTGAGGGGACAAGAAAAGCACCAGTTGCCAGGGGGAAGAGAGATAAGCTAAAACTGCATTTTAACAGTACTCTAGACAGAAATCAACATTTTATCCTTACTTAAGCTTAACCTTGCAGTTACTTTTGGAGAATTTTTATTATATGTTACAATTGTTTTATTGTATTTTGGTAACTAATAAATTGCTTCTGGACTTGTGGCTCCCTCATCACCTTTACTTGAAGATTCTACCTCATGGACCAAGTTTACGGACGGTCATCGAACATCAGAGATCTGCCTATGTATTTTAAGCATCTCCAAACTTACTCTGGATACCTACTGAAGTCCTGCGCCCCACCATCCTATTTTTGTATCAAGCATTTTTTTAAAGGAAAATCTCTTTAACAGAACCGCAGATATCAGTGAAAACAGACAGGAGTTAGAGGAACAATAGCAATTCATATTGCAAATGTTAATTGCATTTATTAAGATTTTAGCCTAGTCATGCAATGATTTTGAACAAGATATCTTTGGCATTGTAATTGCTCTGTACTCTGATTGATCAGTTTATTGATAGCATTTCCGTAAATCAAATATGTTCAGAGAATGCATTTCTAAACAGGAAAGCCATTTTAACCCATCTCAATCTTATCTGTGCATAGAATGTAATAACTACTGTTCATTTTTAATAAATCTTAATCAAATGGCGGCAAAATTGCCTAAAACCACATTAAAGAATCCAGCAGATATTGATATTTTATTACCAAATAATTCAAGCTAAGAAGCAGAAGGAGCTTACAAAGTCCACACATTCTCTGAGATACTGTAGATTAACATTCATGGCAAATGTCAGAGATGCCAATTTATCCATCTGGGCTTGTATTCAAGTACATTTTCTCCCAGTTGAGTTGTATAGAAATAAATGAAATGTCATTTGTGACATTTCAATAAAGTTAAGAAAGGGAAAAAAAATGTAGGCACCTTCCCCCTCTGCCGTTTAGAACAGACTCCAGACAAGGGGGTCTCAAACCCAAATTACCTGAGGGCCGCAAGACAAGTTTTCATATCCCAAACTTTCAAACTTCAAAAACAGCACTGGTGTCAGCATTAACCCCCAACACTGGTGTCAGCGGACACACTATTAACCCCCAGCACTGGTGTCAGCGGACACACTATTAACCACCAGCACTGGTGTCAGCATTAACCCCCAGCACTGGTGTCAGCGGACACACTATTAACCACCAGCACTGGTGTCAGCATTAACCCCCAGCACTGGTGTTAGCGGACACACTATTAACCCCCAGCACTGGTGTCAGCGGACACACTATTAACCCCCAGCACTGGTGTCAGCATTAACCCCCAGCACTGGTGTCGGGGGACACATTATTACCCCAGCACTGGTGTCAGCATTAACCCCCAGCACTGGTGTCAGCGGACACACTATTAACCCCTAGCACTAGTGTCAGCGGACGCACTATTAAGCCCAGCATTGGTGTCAGCGGACGCACTATTAGCCCCAGCATTGGTGTCAGTGGACGCACTATTAACCCCAGCATTGGTGTCAGTGGACGCACTATTACCCCCCAGCACTGGTGTCAGTGGGCGCCCTATTAACCCCCAGCACTGGTGTCAGCGGGTGCACTATTACCCCCAGCACTGGTGTCAGCGGACGCACTATTAACTCCCAGCACTGTGTCAGCGGACGCACTATTATTAACCCCCAGCACTGGTGTCAGCGGACGCACTATTAACCCCCAGCACTGGTGTCAGCGGGCGCACTATTAACCCCCAGCATTAGTGTCAGCGGACGCACTATTAACCCCCAGCATTGGTGTTAGTGGACGTACTATTAACCCCCAGCATTGGTGTCAGCGGATGCACTGTTAACCCTCAGCATTGGTGTCAGCGGATGCACTATTAACCCCCAGCATTGGTGTTAGCGGACGCACCATTAACCCCCAGCATTGGCGTCAGTGGACACACTATTGACCCCCAGCATTGGTGTTAGCGGACGCACAATTAACTCCCAGCATTGGTGTTAGTGGACGCACTATTAACCCCCAGTACTGGTGTCAGCGGACGCATTATTAACCCCAGCACTACCCCCTACACTCCACAAATAACCCCCCCCACACTTCACAAATACCCCCTGTTTACAAATTTCAACCCCAGTCACCCCACTAAGGACTTTGCTTTGCCTCAGTGTGATGGCTCACTTACCTCTCCTCCTGGCAGTCAGCTGGTGGCCAAAGTCAAAGTAAATGCAAAAGCAATCTGAAGTAAATCAAAAACTGTTTGCAGCAAATACTTGAGAAACTCAAAGGTTGGCCATAGATGTATCGTCTTTTTTTGATCAGCCAGTTTAGGTGAATGAAGGAATCCACCCTGCTGTGCTATTGTATTCTGACAGCTGGGACTCCCAATTGGCTGCATGTGCTGATCAAGTAAAACATTTTCAACGGCCCCCATTTAAGAAAAGCAAATCATAGCCGACCATAAAGGGATCTAAATTTGTCTGGTCACTTCCATTTTCCCTTAGTGAAGACGCCGATGCCTCGCAGGATCGCAGGATCCCTGGACAAGTAAGTGTCCTTATATTAAAAGCTAGCAGCTACAGTATTTGTAGCTGACGACTTTTAATTTTTGACAGGCTGGAACTCCTCTTTAAGGCAAGTTAAAGCAACTCTGAGCACCTAAAGGCATACTGCAATTGACTTGTTTCTGTGTTTAAAGCCCGTGTACATGATAGTCTCTAACAACATCAAAAATTTCTAGTTAGAGATTATTTCTGCTTACCAATGACCAGAAGAAAAGCTGAAGTTTTGGTTTGAACGACATGCCTAATGAGAATGTAAGGCAGGTTGTTAGGAAAAAGACAGAGGGTAGTATAAGCCCCATACACACTATTAGAACGGCCTGCCTGATTGCATACAAATTGAAACTTTATTTGACCTCATATTATATGGTTTTGGTAAATCTGAAGACAAAATCTGCAGAAAATCTAATAGTGTGTATGGGGTCTAACGCATACTCCATCATGGCTGCTGTATTTGCCTATAAGATAAAATCTCGCTAGCCTTTATAGTTTTTTTTTTCATTAACAACTCTGCTGAGCTATGAGTAAGGGCTTTGTAAGCTGGAACACGTTAGCTCTCTGCTGTATAATGGACCTCTTGATTTTTTAATAAATAAACTCTGCTGACTGTGTATGGTCTCCAGCATTGACTTTTTCGAACTCTGCTGATTTGCATTTTTTCTGTTGACTATTTTAGTCTCTACAAGCTCTCAAAAGCCAGGAATTTTAAGCCTGTCAGACTTTTGAATACCAGAACATATTTTGGCTTTTGAATATTCTGTATTATTTTCATTATAATAAAATAATGACAAAAGAGGTTCCACATTTCATAATATTGTTGTGTAGGCCTCAACTTGCCTTTCTCAATGTGCTGCGTAATGGTTCTGTCTCCATAAGTTGTGAAGGATGGTGTCCATGGGACTGTCTTTGTAGCATTCCCTAAAAAAAGTAGTATGTTAGCATAAAATTATTGGGATACAAAAGCAATTATTATAAAAGTTAAAATAGAAATCTGAAAAAAAAACATCAAATGCATGCAGTTACGTGTTCATTAAACAAAAATTAACTCAAAACAAAGGAAGTCAAAGCTAGCCACCAATCAGCTTGTGTTGCATGCACATGTGCTGACAAGTAAAGCAGAGTGACAGTGGCATAGGTTGCTCAGCTACTCTCCAGTCACAAACTGGGGGCAGGAAGGTTATCTACCTCTTACCTCTTATCTTGGACTTCAACGTGCAATATAAAAAGATTGAAACGATAATCAAGGAACATTGGCATATTTTATTGGCAGATAAGCAACTACAAGACATCCTCCCTAAGAAACCAAAGTTCATATATAAGAGGGCACCCACCATCAGAGATTTAATAGTTAAAAATATAGTTGATCCCCCCAAAAAACAGTTTTCCTTTTTTACTGGAAATGGCTTTTATCCGTGTAAGAGGTGTTTCGCCTGCCTTAGAACGAAAAGACCAAATAAGAAGGTACTCAATTTTAGTTCAACCAGTACAGGTGAAAATCATGTAATCAAAGATTTTATCTGTTGTAACACTGAGGGGGCAGTTTACGCATTAGAATGCAGTTGCGGCCTCCAATATGTGGGCCGCACTAAGAGACCCCTGAGGACCCGCATCAAGGAACATGTCCAAAATATACTTAAGGGCTATGACAAGCATTGTGTGTCCAAACACTTCCTAACCTGCCATAATAAGGACCCCACACAGTTAAAGTTTTGGGGTATTACCCCATACACTAGACATTGGCGGGGGGGCCACAAAGTGAGAACTCTAAGCAAACTAGAATCCAAATGGATCTTCACCTTAGACACCTTCTGGCCCCGTGGCCTAAATATTGAGTTTGACCTAAACTGCTTCCTAAGTGACTTTTAATTCCCACCATTTTTAACTGTATTTTTACTTTAGTATTATCCCTCTTACAAAAATGCAAGGCAACCGTTTTACCCTATGCAATGCTTTCCGCTAGGGCTTATATGAGCAGACTTTCTGTGCATCTTCCACCAGTTAGAGAACCAACATATAGTCTGTGGCAGGATACCACAATCAAAAGATACTGGCCATCCTTGCACACATATTTTACATACCTTAACCCATCAGAAACCTATACTCTATACCAATACCAGTCATTATAGGTAATTTGCATTTTTTAGTGCTTTTTATACTGTTCTAAATGTGTTTTTAATTATCTTATATATATCCTTTTTTGGGCCCTCTGCTGTTTTATTTATTTAGTATAAGCCTACTACTTTTATGGATCAATTTGTTTTCCAATAGGCTTAATATAAGTGTTCTGGCTTATTATATATTGTATTTTATATTCATTTTATTTCATTTTTATTTATATATTTTATATTTTTTATTTTGGTTTTTATTTTGGTTTTTATTAGCACTGTTAGTGTTTGCTGCCTCTCTGTTCCCGTTCCCCGGGCTCCGCAGACCTCAACTACTATGGCAATTAATAGTGTTAGTAATTATGTCAGTTCTTTCTATTTATTTGTATTACTCCCCTCCAATTTTCCCCCCGCTATTATCTGTATATATATTACGGTGATACTTCCTTTGCTGACAGCTCCTCATCTGACATTATAGTCAGATGGTGCTTATTGGTTCCGCTATGTCAGCTGACACCTCCACACAGACATACATCTATGGCGGTAAGGTCAAATCTATTGGAAAATGGCCGCCGTACCAATCCAATGAAACTTCGGGAAAATGGCCGCCGTATAGGGGTTAACATTAGACTATTTAAGGACACAATTTCAGCCATTGTTTATCCCCTGATGAAGTCACGTGGTGTGACGTCACGCGTAGGGACGAGATAGGCTGAATACACTAACAGAGGCATACGAGCTCGCCGCTCGTCGGATTGATACCACTGTTCTTTTATCTCCATGTGAGTACCTATTATTATTAATAAAGAGATATTTACTCATTAAACGGGATTACACTATTGGCTTTTCTTTTGCCGATTACACCCTACACCTACAATCCTCCCCCGCATTCTACCTGAGGAGACCCCATCCTTGGATCTAGGACAGTGAGGGACGTGTCTTTTGGAGACTATAGGTGGACGCCCTAATTACCATCTTGATACATGCTTTTGCCCTATTACCCTAAGGTAAGGGGCCATTACCTACCTGAGTGGTTTTTGTGCACGAAGAAAACACTGGATGTGGCTCACCTCAGCACTTTAATTGCAACGTGTGCATGCTAGCACGTTGCTGTCACTACTTTTTAAAACGGACTTTTATATGCATTTTTTTCATGTGTTTTTTTCTATGTCACTTTCCTTTTTTGATGTCAGTTTTACATATGTATTATATGAATATTAGCTAGTCATCACCTTGTAAAGTTGCACATTGCACTTTTGTGTTTGCACTGCACACTTTGCTGGTTTATAGATGCACGTTGTTTTTACTTGGAATTTTTTATGTTTATTGTTTCTATTACTAGCCAATGTTACAGGCAGCTACATTCACTACGTTCACTATTCTTAGATCTACCATCCTTTTTAATATATGCTTGCCACGTTTGCTCCAGCCATTTTATTTATTGATTATTGTGGTTATATTTACATATATTTTTTAAGAAATTGCACTGAATTTTTGACACATTTACTTACACCTATTTTGGATTAGCGCAGCACCACTCACTTTTACCATTTACTCAAAAAGGAAGGTTATCTAGCTTTAATTCTTATGTGCAGAAGAGTAAAAGGTTGAATATACTGTATGGTAAACCTGTGTAAATCTCAAGACCATTGCTTGCAAAATACAACGCGTTTGTCAAGTGACACAGTTCCCATATATATGGATTTTAATTGTGTAATTAACTGTATGCTTATCGTTTAGCATTTACTACTAGGTACTTCATGCTGTAGTGTAGAGGTGGAAACAGACCCTAAAACACTGTGTTTCATCATATGAAATTATCAGGCCATAGACATATTTGGGAACAGTGGCGGTGCGTCCATTAAGGGCACACGGGCACCGCCCCCTCTGTCACACCACCCCCCTCTGTGTAGAATGGATAGATTCAAGCATAGCATGGATCTATCCATGACTGCTGTAGCCACCCCCTATTCAGGTGTATGGCCCCTTTTCGGATGCCAGGCGCCTGAATTCCAGCGGCAGGGGTGTTTTTTTAAGCACCTGATTAGAGCCATAGGCTCTAATAGGCTTCAAAAAAGGTGGACTGCGAGCGCAGAACATTACGCTCACAGTCCACCCAGGGGTGTTAGCAAAGCAAATTAATATTTGCTTTGCTAACACTGAACCGCCTCTCTGTCAATCAGGAGGCGCGTATCTAACACCCGTTACCTGATTGGCTGAAGGAAGAAGACACACACACAGGACAGAGAACCATGGAGGACACAGGGGCTCGCCGCCGTCACCCGCTGCCTGACCCGCCACCAGGATGGGGTAAGTGTGTGCTGGTCGGACGGTGAGCGGGGGGTCACAGAGGCTGCATAGGATGGGCACAGGCTGCACATGCTGGGCACAGGCTGCACATGCTGGGCACAGAGGCTGCACATGCTGGGCACAGAGGCTGCATATGATGGGCACAGAGGCTGCATATGATGGGCACAGAGGCTGCATATGATGGGCACAGAGGCTATATATGATGGGCACAGAGGCTATATATGATGGGCACAGAGGTTGCATATGATGGGCACAGAGGCTACATATGATGGGCACAGAGGCTACATATGATGGGCACAGCGGCTACATATGATGGGCACAGAGGCTGCATATGATGGGCACAGAGACTGCATATGATGGGCACATAGGCTGCATATGATGGGCACATAGGCTGCATATGATGGGCACATAGGCTGCATATGATGGGCACATAGGCTGCATAAGATGGGCACAGGCTGCATATGATGGGCACAGAGGCTACATATGATTGGCACAGGCTGCATATGATGGGCACAGAGGCTATATATGATGGGCACAGAGGCTATATATGATGGGCACAGAGGTTGCATATGATGGGCACAGAGGCTGCATATGATGAGCACAGGCTGCATGTGTTGGGCATAGAGGCTACATATGATGGGCACAGGCTGCATATGATGGGAACAGGCTGTATATGATTGGCACAGAGGCTACATATGATAGGCACGGGCTGCATATGATGGGTACAGAGGCTACATATGATGGGCACAGAGGCTACATATGATGAGCACAGAGGCTGCATATGATGGGCACAGAGGCTGCATATGATGGGCACAGGCTGCATGTGATGGGCACAGGCTGCATATGATGGGCACAGAGGCTGCATATGATGGGCACAGAGCCTACATATGATGGGCACAGGCTGCATATGATGGGCACGGGCTGCATGGGCACAGAGGTTGCATATGATGGGCACAAGTGGCATATGATGGGCACAGAGGTAACATATGATGGGCACAAGCTGCATATGATGGGCACAAAGGCTGCATATGATGGGCACAGAGGCTACATATGATGGGCACAGGCTGCATATGATGGGCACAGTGGCTGCATTTTATGGGGCACAGTGGCTGCATTTTATGGGGCACAGTGGCTGCATTTTATGGGGCACAGTGGCTGCATTTTATGGGCACAGTGGCTGCAATTGATGGCACAGTGAGGCTGGAATTGTTTTTTTTTCAGAATCTTTCAGTTTGTTTCCGCCCCCCCCCCCCCCCCCCCCCCCAAACATTTTGAGCACCAGCCGCCACTGTTTGGGAACTTTCTAGGAATCGATCCTACAATACCGGGATGCTGATTCATTTGCAGAGTCATTACCAGAATGATTAAATCTTTGGAATTCATATTCCAGAAATGTAAAATGTAAACAAAGTGCAATGTTCATGAAGTAATTTATCTAAGTCATGCATTCTGTTCTGTGGGTCAAAGCTGCTACAGGGAGAAGTGAAGGAGGGGTCCACAATAAACATACAGGCAGCATACGTGACATTATTCTTGCTGGCCAGACACATTGCGCTCAACAATTATGTGAAGCCAGAAGAGGAGGAGGGAAGGGTGCAGTGCAGGTGGCCAGAAGTCTCTGGGAGTGCTGCCAGTGCCAGTGGCGTCTGGTGGTTTTATTTTTTGGAGGGGGGCAGCAAACAATCCTCCCCACCACCGGTGGAGCAGCATTAGCACAACTGCCAGCTACCCCCCCATGGCACAGCGCGGAACGGCACTAACACCCCCCTCCACCACCTGCTGTCCTTACCGTGGATGCGGGCGGTGAGAGCAGTGGTCGGAGCCACTGCGCGGCAGGCTTCGGTGTCCTCTCCTGGAGTCCTCCCCTCTCTGCTCCTCCCGGCGCTAGGTGTCAAAAAGGATCGCCTGACGTTTTGGCCAATCGGGAAACGGGTTTCATTCCTGCTTCCCCATTGGCTGGGAGGAGGATATTCATTCGCTGTTGCAACACACCTGGGTGGGCTCAGGACGCATCCTCAGCATCCCAAGTAAGGATGAGCAAAGGCGTGTTCGCAAACAGCACGTGCAGAGCCCGCCAGGAAGTCGGCACTGCACAGCGCTAATCAGAGGCAGTGAGACATTTCCCGATCTCTGCAGCCGCACATCGGGACAATGTCTTACTTCTTGTGATTAGCGATGTGCAGTGCCAACTTCTTGGCGGGCTCGGCACGTGCTGTTTGCGAACACGCCTGAGCTCATTCTTAGTCCCATCCCCACGCTATTTTGAAGCCCATTAGAGCCTCTGGCTCTAATCAGGTGCTTAAAAAAAACCCCGCCCTCTGTAATTTATGTGCCTGGTGACCCGAAAGGGGTCGGACACATGAATAGGGGGCAGCAGCGGATAGATTCATGCAAGGCATGAATCTATCCACTGCATATAGGGGGTGGCGAGGAGAGAGGGGGCGGTGCCGAGGCGCCTCTAATAGCCGGACCGCTACTGACTGCCACCAGTAACCCTTCCCATTTGGAGGAAGTGGGGGCACTGTAAGTAACAACATAAGAGCTCAGCAAGTGAGGAAAGCCTGCTGAAGCCCAGGAGGTGGTCAGAGTGGGCAGGTGGAGGGTCTAGGCTGGCCAGCAAGGGACCCAAGGAGATAGGTCACTTACCAGGTGGCAGTCAGATGCACTGGAATTTTCACCTAAATGGTTTGGGGTAGGTAGATGTCAGCCAGGTGCATTGTCAGTGTCGCTGGAATAGTGCGTACACATTGCACCAGGCCCCCACCTATCCACAATTCCAGTGAAGCTGACAGTGCACCTGGCTGCCACTTACAGTTAACACTGAAACATCATTAGAATGGTGGATAGGTTGAGGCCAGGTGCACTATAGGTATTAATTGAATAGTCTTAAGACTTCTTCTTTAAACCCCCGTCCACTGTTAGCGCCAGTTCACACCAAACGCAGTCCAGTGCTTTTTTTTTTTTTTGCATTAAAAACGCATGGAAAGTAGGTTATATGGTTTCCAAAGGCATAGTTCACACCAGTGCAGTCAGTTCCATGGTGTTCCAGTTCCAGAAAAAAAAAGTAGAACATGCTGCATTTTTCCTACACTGGACTGTACTGAAACACTGTAAAACACATCAAAAATGCACCGGAATGCACTGGAATGCATAAAATACGCATTACACAAGCACCAGAATGCACTGGAATGCATCAAATATGCATCACAAAGGCATCGGACCTCAGTACAGTAAAAAAAAAATGGGAAAAAGAGGAAAAAAAGCATCTAAAATGCATCCGGAAATGAATAAAAAATGTAGTAAAAACGCACATGCAGAAATGCACCCGGAATGGATCTTGCTTGCATTTTTTTGGTGTGGACCAGCCATTAGCACAATTTGACAACACCAAAAACTTGGCGCGGCATGCTTCTAGCTCTGCCCCCAATCTCAGGAATTACCACAGACAAAATATTGTTATGTTATGTTCTTTCTCATTAAAAGGAAAGCTTGTAACTTCTTTTTTGTGTGTGATTGTTGTAGCTTCTGAGGGACAATTCCATCTAAATGGAGCAGCATTCAGCAGTGCAGGCAGGAGGTATTTACACTTTTCTTTACAGGGAACTGGGCTAGGTTTACACTGATGCAGTGCAACTTAATGCAATTCTGGTGTGATTTTTTATGAAGATAGGACAGATACAGTATCTCACAAAAGTAAGTACACCCCACACATTATTGTAAATATTTTATTATATCTTTTCATGTGACAACACTGAAGAAATTACACTTTGCTACAAAGTAGTGAGTGTACAGCTTGTAAAACAGTGTAAATTTGCTGTCCCCTCAAAATAACTCAACACACAGCCATTAATGTCTAAACCGCTGGCAACAAAAGTGAGTACACCCCTAAGTGAAAATATCCAAATTGGGCCCAATTAGCCATTTTCCCTCCATGGTGTCATGTGACTCATAAGTGTTACAAGGTCTCAGGTGTGAATGGGGAGCAGGTGTGTTAAAATTTGGTGTTTTCGCTCTCACTCTCTCATACTGGTCACTGGAAGTTCAACATGGCACCTCATGGCAAAGAACTCTCTGAGGATCTGAAAAAAAGAATGGTTGCTCTACATAAATTCAGCCTAGGCTATAAGAAGATTGCCAAGACCCTGAAACTGAGCTGCAGCACGGTGGCAAAGACCATACAACGGTTTAACAGGAAATTGGTCTGCATGGCTGTAGTCCCAGAAGGAAGTATCTTCTAAAGATGATGCACAAGAAAGCCCGCAAACAGTTTGCTGAAGACAAGCAGACTAAGGACACGGATTATTGGAACCACGTCCTGTGGTCTGATGAGACCAGGATAAACTTATTTAGTTCAGATGGTAGAAAAAAGTACTAAGAACACCCCCCAGGCATGATATTTAAAGGACTATTTATTTTTTATTGTTTCACTTTAAGCATTATTAAAATCACTGCTCCCAAAAAAACTGCCTGTTTGCATGTTCTGCTGCGAACCAAACCGGGGGGTGTTTGGCTCATCCCCAGTGAGGAGTACAAAGACAAGTGTGTCTTCCTACAGTCAAGCATGGTGGTGGGAGTGTCATTGTCTGGGGCTGTATGAGTGCTGCCGGCACTGGGGAGCTACAGTTCATTGAGGGAACATGAATGCCAACATGTACTGTGACATACTAAAGCAGAGCATGATCCCCTCCCTTCAGAGACTGGGCCGCAGGGCAGTATTCCAACATGATAACGACCCCAAACACACCTCAAAGACAACCACTGCCTTGCTAAAGAAGCTGAGGGTAATGGTGATGGACTGGCCAAGCATGTCTCCAGACCCAAACCCTATTGAGCATCTGTGGGGCATCCTCAAACGGAAGGTGGACAAGCGCAAGGTCTCTAACATCCACCAGCTCAGGGATGTCATCATGGAGGAGTGGCAGAGGTCTCCAGTGGCAACCTGTGAAGCTCTGGTGAACTCCATGCCCAAGAGGGTTAAGGCAGTGCTGGAAAATAATGGTGGCCACACAAAATATTGACACTTTGGGCCCAATTTGGAAATTTTCACTTGGGGTGTACTCACTTCTGTTGCCAGCGGTTTAGACATTAATGGCTGTGTGTTGCCTTTTTTTGAGGGGACAGCAAATGTACAATGTTATACAAGCTGTACACTCACTACTTTACATTGTAGCAAAGTGCAATTTCTTCAGTGTTGTCACATGAAAAGATATAATAAAATATTTACAAAAATGTGAGGGGTATACTCACTTTTGTGAGATACTGTAAGTGATTTGAAAGCATTTACATTAAAGTCTATGGACCACAGAATCCCACAGTATCGCACCAAAGAAGCATACAACCCATTCCCAAAGTCAGTTCACAGCTGTGCTGCATTGATGTGAACAGGCTCCATAGGAACCAATGTTATTTCCCTTGTCATGTGATTCAGTGCAGAGGTTACACTAGTGCAATTTTGAACTTGATTTGCATGACAATGGAGGTCATATTGTTTCCAATGGTGTCCGTTCCCATCAATGCAACACAGCACAATGCGATTTTGGAAAAGGGTCCTGTACCACTTTGGTGCAATTCCAACATGATTTTGGCCCATAGACTTCAATGGAGGTGCACCAAAAATGCATCTAAATAGTGCCGGATTAATAAGGGGGCAAAAGAAGCAACTGCCACGGACCCCCTGCCAACGGGGGCCCCAGGCTTCCTTTAAAAAAAAAATTAAACTTATTTTCCCTCAAGATCTCAGTAGTGTGTTCATTGTCCAGTTTGCAGCCTTTGCCAAGCTCCAGTCATGTCTCACTCCATCTCAACTGGCAGTTTTATTACATGATGAAGGGCTTACTGATACCTTTCCAGGTTGTTAATGAGCTTCCTAAGTGCAGGAAAAAATACTTTTTGTAAATATTGTAGTGTGATGCATAACTGTGATGTATGACTTGCCAGTTCCAATGTGTAATGTGTATTCTTACAGTCAGTAAAATAAGAGAAAAAAATCTGACAAGTGTCTTCTTCGGAACCCTAAACTATACATTTTTTAGAACAAATGTGGTTTATCACTTTTCAGCTCACTTTTTTTATTTGTCATATAATTTAATTTCTTTGTGAAGGGGCCCCCAAACATGAAGTGCACAGCCCCCCAATGTCTAAATCTGGCACTGAATCTACATATGATTCAGTGTGTTTTTGATGTAATTTCAGAAATTTGTTTCCCCCATCATTTGCCAAAACAAAAAGGGGAGAGGCATGAAAATCTCAAAATGCAGCAGAATTGTGTCAAAAACACAACAAACAACAAACACAAGTCCTACTACATAATCACGAAAAAACGGATCAAATCGTAGCCACAGTAATATGAACCTAGTCTAAATTTATAATTGGTAATAAGGTCCTTTATCTTACTGAAGGCTCCCAAGATCAGGTCTTCACTTCAAGCAGAATGAAAGGCAATTTTTTACAATACATAAGTAGATATTATTATTACCAGTGTCTGCATTTTATTTTTGACAGCAAATAGTTCAAAACTAAAAATCAAAAGACCTT
Organism: Aquarana catesbeiana; assembly: GCF_042186555.1. NCBI lineage: Eukaryota > Metazoa > Chordata > Amphibia > Anura > Ranidae > Aquarana > Aquarana catesbeiana. Next base: position 81,691,929 of record NC_133327.1, on the reverse strand, counting down.
CTAGCAACATAAGAGTGTGTTTGTAAATGTTTAGGACCACGCTAGCCACTGCAGACTGCGTGATCTAATCCAGAAGTAGACCTACAAAAATAATCATTGTTATCTGATATATCAACAGGGAACTGGGTTTTAAATTGCAGTACACGGGTTTCTGAAGCTCAGAAAAAGAAACAGGTTACCCACACATAAATAGTGTGAAATAACCTTATAATGCATTTAACATGAAAACTACTTTTTGGAGCCAGCAAACCTTTAAGATTTCAGCCCCTAGTGGTGTGTTGTTATCTGCTTCAGTTCATTTTCATATAGTCTCATTTTGCAACATCTAGGTTACCATAACAGCTAATCCAGAAGACATTAAAGCATTCTTTTTGATCCCACCTTACAGGTAGTGAGCACCCGGTGAGATTCTGCTGCAAGCAACTTCAAAGGCAGCTAAGCGCAACATGTGGCTCACAAGCCACTAACTAGAAATCACTGCTTTAGGGTATAAGCGCAACTTTAAAATGCTTTTTATTGCTGTGATGTTATTGGTTTAAAAGCCTTTCCAATACTTCTGTAATGTCAAAGAATGCATATGAAAAAATACAATGATTACTTGACAAAACTAATATCTAATGTTTTCTTTCCTGCTGTAGAATACAGCATTCAGTTACATTACTAACTCTTTTTATGTCAAGATAACAATTCCACGTCCAGACCGACCCATTCGAAGAAATCTGGGACAGTTGGCTAGTAAGTCAAAAGAGAGAAAGAGGGAGGCGCACCTAAGTGCAATATTAAAAAGTTATTTTCATAGCGCAAACATAAATGCACTTACAGAAACAAAGACATCACAGACATATCTGTCATGTATGGGGTCCTCCTTGAGGGGTGCCAACAATCCGGTTTTCCCCAGCGATCAGCGATGTTTTCTCATGCACAGGACGCTGTTTCCAGAGCAGGAAGTGAAGGAGATCCAAGGCTAGTACAAAACAGCCAAACAAAAACCTAACCGTGTCTCAGCTCTAACTATACACTATGCAGGCCCTAACTACCAGTCTGAGCAAGCCTACCGCTTGTCAGTTTCCACATAAACTGCTTAACAGCTTTTTACCAACTTTTTGCTCTCACAGACCAGAGTTGTCTGTGTTTCCCAGGCAGAGAGCAAAGGCTGTCTCAGGTGAGCTTAAATTAGCCTGGGCAAGACCCGAACTGGATCATGGATCAGAGATTCCTGAATGTGTACGTGTGAGGAGCCTGGGAGATGTATAAACCCCGAACAGGACTTTTCCTGGCTCTTTCTGGGACGCTCTGCCACATATCCCCCCCTTGTTTCAACCCCAGGGTTGGAACGCCTGTGGCCCAACAGGAGTGAACACGGGACAGGGCATCTACATTCCCCATCTCAACACCTGGCCTGTGTTTTACAGTGAAGGAGTAATCCTGTAGAGCCAAAAACCACCGGTTCACCCGTCTATTAGTCTCCTTCTTTTGGGCCATCCATTTCAGGCGAGCATGGTCAGTTATTAACTCAAGCTGGCGTCCTAACAAATAGTACCTGAGCGCGTCCACGGCCCAGTTTATGGCTAAACAGTCCTTTTCAATGACTGCATACTTTTTCTCATGATCATTGAGCTTTCTGCTTAGGTACACCACAGGGTGTTCTTCCCCACTGTGTACCTGTGATAGTACTGCCCCGATACCAACATCAGACGCATCCGTATAAACCAAATAATCTTTGGAGAAATCGGGGGAGTACAGTACTGGCTGTGCACAAAGAGCCTTCTTCAGGACTTGGAAAGATTCCTCTGCTACTGAGGACCATTTCACCATTACAGTATTTCCCTTTCATAAGGTCTGTCAGTGGGGCAGCTATAGTTGCAAAATTTGGGATAAATCTTTTATAATACCCCGCAATGCTAAGAAAGGCCCTGACCTGCTTCTTGTTTGCAGGACGTGGCCACTCCTGGATGACCTCACTTGAGGTTTTATGACACCACGGCCAATAGTGTAGCCCAAATACTTGGCTTCCTCTAGACCAATGGCACATTTTTTTTGGATTTGCCATAAAACCTTCTTTGAAGAGGGAATCAAGGACAGCCTGGACATGGGTCAAGTGAGACTCCCAGTCAGTACTAAGTACCACTATGTCATCTAGATAGGCTGCTGCATGTTGTCAGTGGGGTCTTAGGGTTCTGCCCATGGCTCTCTGAAATGTCGCGGGGGCATTTTGCAACCCAAAAGGCATTTTTTTATATTGAAAGGAACCCTCACAAATGCAGTCTTCTCTTTGGCGCTACCAGTCAGGGGTATTTTCCAATAACCTTTTGTCAAGTCCAAAGTGGTCAGATAGCGAGCCTTACCAAGTCGGTCTATAAGTTTGTCTACTCTGGGCATTGGGTATGTGTCAAACTTTGTCACTGCATTAAGCTTCCTGAAGTCGTTACAGAACCTCCAAGTGCCATCCGGTTTTGGGACTAACACGATTGGATTCCTCAATGACATCTAGCTCCAACATTCTTTTAACTTCATCGCTGAAGTCCTTTCTCCTCGCTTCAGGAATTTGGTACAGTTTGAGCTTGACACGGACCCCAGGTTCAGTAATATCATGCTGAGCTGCTGAAGTCATGCCAGGTAACTCTGAAAATTTCTCTCTATTCCTTATCAGGAACTCTCTAGCTTGTTGTTTTTGGGAATAAGGCAGGGTGTCTGGAATCGTGACCTCAGGGATCAGAGGGGACTCAATACTCTTAGGCGTTACCGGGAGGGACCTCGCATTTAAAGCCAGTCTATCCTTCCAGGGCTTTAACAGGTTTATGTGGTAAATCTGTTCGGGCTTCCTTTTTCCTGGTTGATATACCCTGTAATTGACCTCCCCAACTCTTTCAATTACTTCAAAGGGACCCTGCCACTTAGCCAGGAACTTGCTCTCAACAGTGGGAACTAACACCAGGACCCTGTCACCAGGTGAGAAAACACGGAGTTAGGCCCCCCTGTTATACAATAAACAAAAAGTTGTGCTACTAATAATGATGAAAAACAAAAAACAATATAATAGCAGCCAACATCAACAGTATAGCGAACTGTGCAATGAAATACAAATACATTTATAAATGCAGCACTAATGTGTGATAAACAAAACAAAGTGACAGCATATCACCCAAAAATAATGTGGAACTAATGATAGCTTGATAATAAAATACAAGCAAGTATGTACCAAACATAAATAAATAAATATATATATGTGAAAAGTCAATCTACAATATTAAAAAACAAAAATGGTGTCCATGGTGAAAAAAAAATCCTCAATGGATACAGAGAAGAATCATGAGGAAAAAAGATGTAATTTGGCGATGCCTTTTCAACCAATGGGTGCAGTGGGACAATTTTCTTCGTGTAGCCTAAGCCGACATACAGCTGTAATAGTAGAAGAAATGGGTAAGCTTACCACAAAGGGTGGACACACTCACCATACGGCGGTGGGTCAATCAGGCATTTGGATCAATCAATCCTGTGAGTACTTGATAGAAGATAATGATGGTATAGAGATGCACTTCAATGGCCTCACCCAGAGCAATGATGGATGGATGGTGGTGGTCAGGTCTCCAACAGGTGGATGTGCTTGCATTCACATAAGATGGTCAGCTGGATAAAGTATGCAAACTCCGCAGTGCGGCATATCAAATCATAAAAAAGAGAAAAAAAGCCTCCACATGAGGCATGAATCCAATGGAGAAAAATTGATTTATTTAAAAATGCCAAGAAAAAAAGTACAATCACCTGGCCAGGTGAGTACAAATAGTGATCACATAAATAATATATTAAAATCGCGTGGTGTCACAAGGCACAAAGGCTCAGCAACCTGACATGTTTCGGACAATAGTCCTTCAATTGGGGCAAACAGCCTAGTGTTTGGCACCACGCTATATAAGAACTCATTAAAATTGGAAGAAAACATCGATCAGCTGTGTGCGCTGACGCTGGCCAGACACAACAGCCAATCAAGGATTGTCAGTATGTGCAAACTCCTCGTCATTAGGTCATATGATAATATTACCCAATAACCGCTCTAAACACACTCAGGCTGCAATCACGTGATAGCACTGCTGTAGATTACATCATCGCGCACCGGCGTTTGCGCTCCAAGCCTCATTTTCGTTACAAGCATCAGCCTGTATGCTTGTAAGGCTTGGAATCAGATAACCCCACCCACTCTTCAGGTGTAAACGTCATTGCGCACCGGAAAAGAGCACTCATAGCCTGATAACACCCTGTGTCTACAGAAGTGCATTTACAGACTCGGCTAGGCAGTAGTAAATGAGATAATAAAAAAGAAGTATGTACATAATCGTAGAGCGGAGTATGGACATAGGGATCATCCTGCACATATATCCATATGGATGAAAATTGTATACCAATTGTAAAAAGATATATAAATACAATAATTCATATAACTATGTAAACTAGTACAGATACATATATAACCAAACAAAAAAATTGAAGCAAAAAAATATATGCTAAAAGGGTTATATATGTAATACATAAAGTGCAAGGAATTCAGTTCTGATCACAATGACTAGATCGGATGTCAGTCATCCACATATACATCTCAAAAAAGGCATCCAGAAAGCAGGAGCCTGAAAAAAATAAAAATAAATAAATAAATAAAAAACAGAAAGGAGAACCTCTTTAAGCTCAAAAATGAAAGATCCTAATGCGTTCTTTCAAGAAAACTATAAATATATATCATATATGGAAAAGATAAATGGAAGTGTAAGAAAATGAATGCCCACATAAGTATATGTAAAATACTGCAGATGGAAAGAGACTGGGAGACAGACCAATAGGGCTCATATCAGGATTTATTAATAAACGCATTTATGTCCCATTCAATATTTAACCCATGGGGGGAGTAGCACTTAAGCTGGTATATCCAGAAGGTCTCAAGTTTGGATACCCCTCTGGTACGTGGCCCCCCCCTCCAATGTGGGATAAATTTGTCAATGATTTGAAATTTAGTGCCACTCATGAAACTGTAAATAATGCCGGGGGACACTGTGATTGGTGCAACCTAATTTGATGGAAGTAATATGTTCGTTTACTCTAACTGCATATGATCTTATAGTACGTCCCACATATTGCTTATTAGAAGGACATGTAATAAGGTAGACTATGTATCGGGTGGTACATGTAGTAAAATGTTTCATGTGGTAGACGGTAGAGGTAACTGTAGATTGAAATGACTCGGATTTCTTTCATCCATAGAGGTTATGTATACACACATTGCATTTTTTGCAAGGATAGTAGCCCTTAGATTCAGGGAAACAAGTTGGTTTTGTGGGGGTATCAATCACATTATGAGAAATCTGGTTACGTTACGTTAAGATGGAGCGCCCCTAAAAATAATACCCGCTTTGGTGGGGAGTACAGGGCCAAGTATTGGGTCATTTTTCAAGACATTCCAATGGCAATTCAAGATGCTCCTAACCTGTTTATGTTAAACCGAAAACTGAGTAACCAGAGACCATTTAAACCTGTTATCAGGGGTTGTTTTAGGTCGTTCTGCAGTGAGCGTACGTCGGTCTATAAGGGAGACCCGCGTTATTTCCTCATCAATAAATGATGACTGATAGCCCTGTTATATATCCTCTGTTGGGCTGCTTGGGCCTGCAGTAAGTGTTCTTTTACCATTGGCATGATTGCTGCAATCCTCTCCTGCATTTGAGCGATATGCTCACTGACACTTTTATGGGGTGTCTGCTCCCCCTCCCAAGTTTCTTTGACTATGTCTAAGAGTCCCCGAGGGTGTTTTCTATAAAGCAACTCAAATGGAGAGTACCCCGTAGAGGACCGAAGAACCTCCCTGATGGCAAACATCAAGTATTGTATCAGGAAGTCCCAGTTTTTCCCATCCTTGTCAACAACCTTTTTTAACATGCTCTTTAATGTCTTATTGAAGCGTTCCACCAAGCCATTCGTTTGAGGATGGTACACTGAGGTTCGCAACTGCGCCACCTTAAATAACTTGCACTGCTCCCTAGTTATTCGTGACATAAATGGGGTGCCCTGGTCTGTAAGGACTTCTTTTTTCAAAATTGTATTTTTTATTGAGTTTTTAAAAGAACAGATATAAAATTGTTACATAGTGTAGAGTGCACGAATATCAAAAGGCATAATGATATTAAACAAAGAAATAAAAGGTACCAATAAACAATGTCCATACATACAGAGCACAGGGGTGATCTGCACAGCTCACAGGTAAGTAGTAGGAATCAAAAAACAAAGAATGTTCATAAAAGTAAAAAGACAAAAGGGTTTTTGTAGAGGGTATATGATAAGAAACGGAAGACTCAGGAAGGTACCAAATGGCACACATAGAAACAAGGGGGGAGGCGACATGATCAGGCATAGTACAATGTTAATGCAATTTATGATGTGACAGTTGGCATAGGGGTCCCATATTCCAATTGATCCCAAGGTTCCCAGACTTTATTAAATTGGGACATAGTATCATGTACAGAGGCCGTTAGATATTCCATCCTCCGAATCTCAGGCACCAGGTGGAGAAATCTGGACCACGGAGGAGGTGTGTTAAACAACCAGCACAGCGGAATAAGCCTTTTGGCAGCTAGCAAAATATAGGAAATTAGGCGATTGATTTTTTAGTTATGCCTGAAAAAGGAAGACCAAATAGATAATTTAAGGGATCAAGCAGAAGGGACACGTCCACCATCTTTTGTATTAGGAGCCCCACTTCATGCCAAAAGGGCTGTATCATGGAACATTGCCAAAAAATATGAAATGAGGAACCTTTGTCAGTCCCGCAGCGCCAGCAATGTGACGAAACTGTGGAATCATATTTGCGAATGACATCAGGGGTTTTGTACCAAAACATAAGAACCTTAATAGATGTTTCCCTTTGGGTTACACATTAGTAGGACTTAAAAGTAGAGGACCAGATCCTGTCCCATACCTGGACCGTAATATGTCTACCTATTAAATGGGACCATCTCCTCGTGTAGTGATGTGTGGTCTTGGTAAGAGGGGTCGACTCATGGAGGATACGGTGAATGGAGGATATTAAATGTAGTTGGTTGGTTATTGGAAATTGGTAATGTTTCAAAGTGGTATAGTAGCCTGGGCAGAATAGACATTTTTAGGATGTTAATCCTACCCAACAGAGACAGGGGATATTTTGTCCAGGTCAGCAACTTGTTAATGTCTAAAACCAAAGGGGGGAAATTAACAGGATAAAGAGAAGAATAAGAGGGGGTAAGAAGGATACCTAAATATTTGAGGGAGGTAGTGCACCATTTGTAAGGGTATGATTCTTTAAGCTGAGATAACAGGGAGGATGGGATGTGTATGGGGAGAGCTTCAGTTTTAGAAGTGTTAACCTTAAAACCTGTTAACCTTATAACCAGAAATGGCACCAAAGGAGGACAATAATTTGTGTAGTGAGGGAAGAGATATCAATGGGTTGGTAATAGTGAGCAGGATGTCATCTGCGAAAAGTGACAATTTATACTCCCCACGCATCACCACACCACGGATATCCTGATGGATGCGAATGGACTCGGCTAGGGGTTCTAGACATAAAATAAAAAGTAATAGTGAAAGGGGGCACCCCTGCCGAGTTCCGTTTGTCATGGGGAAGCCAGGTGACAGGAAGGAAGACATCTGAACTTGGGCTGTGACTGTCGAGTAAAGGGCCTCTAAAGCTTTTAGAAAAGGGCTACTAAAACCGTATGCATTTAAGGTAGCAAACATATAAGGCCAACTCAGCCTATCAAAGGCCTTTTGTGCATCCAAACTTAAAGCCAAGGCCAAACGGGAAGATCTGTCCAAGAGATCTATCAGATCTATTGTATGGCGGGTATTATCCCTGGCGTGCCTGCCAGGGACAAAGCCCACCTGGTCACTATGGATCAGTTTGGGAACAAGTCTAGATAGTCTGGATGCAAGAATTTTCGTAAATATTTTATAATCTGAATTTAGAAGGGCTATGGGCCTGTAATTATCTGGGATAGAGGGGTCTTTACCAGGCTTTGGGATGACAGAAATGTATGAGTGGGAGAATTGTGGGTGTGGAGATGTACCCTTAAGTATGGAATCATATAAGGTCAGCATATGTGGAGACAGAATATCAAAGAAAGTTTTGTAGTAAAAATAGGGCAAGCCATCAGGGCCAGGTGATTTATGTAATGGAAGGCCCTTAATTATAGTTAAAAGCTCTTCAGTCGTTATAGTCGTATTCAAGCTAGCTAAATCTGCTGAGGATAATTTTGGGAGTTTTATGTTAGAGAAAAATGTCTCAAATTTTTCTTGGGTAAAATTAAAGTGATTCTCCGGAGTCAGACAGTACAATCTACGATAGAATTCACCAAAAATTTTTGACATCTCATGAGGGCAGTGTGTTCTAGATCCGTCAGCCTGGAGAAGGAAGTCAGGGAATGAATGGAATGGACGTCGATGTAATTTGTTGACTAACATTCTATGGGGTTTATTTGAGTATTCATAAAATTTTTGTTTCGTTCAGAGTAAGGATCTGGCCGCCCTGCCAAGCTGTATTAATTTGATTTGTTCTCTGAGGGAGGTGACCTTTTCGCAGTTTCATCACTGTGGGGCCACACAACAGCTGCCGCTCTGCAGTTACCAGAGCGGATGTCAGGGACTGTACAAGTCCATTTCTATCCTTCTTCAACCGAGAGCTTTCAGCTATGCAAGCACCACGAAATACAGCCTTGTGTGCCTCCCACAGCGTAGAAAATTCGGAAACTGACCCCATGTTAAACTTAAAAAAATCCTCTAAACCTTTTGCTAAGATGGAACGTGAAACTCCGGATTGTAAGAGGTGATCATTAAGACGCCAATGACAAGATCTGGTGTAAACCTGAGAAAGCATACGGTCTAATATGATAGGAGCATGGTCTGACCATGTAATAGGTGATATGTCAGACTCGACCACATAGGGGATAAGTGGGGCTGAAATAAAGAAGTGGTCAAGACATGAGTACATTTTATGAGCTGGGGAGTAAAACGTGAACTGCTTAGCTGAGGGATGCTTGATCCTCCATGGGTCGAAAAGTCGACGAGACCTAATACACTTGCGGAAAGAATTAGCTTGGGATGTAATTTTTAGAAGGTGTAGTACTAAGGAGAGTTTGTCTATTTCTTGTAGGCGACATAACCAAATTAAAATGCCCACCAATGATCATAAAAGGTTGTGAACCGTATTGAGGGGAATCAAAAAGTTTGTTAAGAAAATCAATCTGACCTGTATTGGGGGCGTAGAGATTGACAAGGGTGAGAAAAGTGGTCATATACTCACAGTCTAGAATGAGGAATCTCCCATGAGGATCAGCATGGGATTTTTTAACCCAAATAGGGCATGACTTTTTAATCAGAATTGCCACTCCCGCCTTGCTCGTGGAGTCAGAGACAAAGAAGGAGGTGGGATAAAACTTCGAGGCAAATTTAAGTGAACCACCTGTTCGAAAATGAGTCTCCTGGATCATCACCACATCTGCGCCCGATGCCCTGAAACCCTTAACATTATATGACATGATCCTCAAGGCCATGTATGCAAACCATTCAGATAAGCTTGTGTAAGAACAGTAAATATGAAAAAAAACAAAACATAGAAAACATAAGAATAAATATAGGGCTGTTTATCAACATTGCTGGTAACAACAACCCCTTGATACCTAAGTATTAACAAATATACCCTGTAGCTGACCCATGAACATGGACATAAAACAAGAAGCAAACATTAAAAAAAAAGAAAAATAGAACTTAAGTTTTTGAAGACCTGATAGGCATCTGCTCTCAGGAGGCCCTGGATAGAATCCAAGGCCAGGTAGGGACACATGCGGACTTCCATCAGGAGATTCTGAGCAGAGAGATGGGAAGGGCCGGCTGCTCGCCTTATGAACTCGGTAGCGTTAAATACAAGTCTGACAGTAGGAAGCCTGTTACTAATGTAAGACTAAGATCAGCAGATAAACAGGATCAACTGTCAACTGAGGTATAATGACCAAAGTAAAAAAAAAAAAGAAAAAAAAAAAAAGAAGGAGAAAACCATTGACAATAGTACCCCATGGGTTAGAGAGAAATTCTACCCGGAACAGGACTGTAAGGACTTCTTTAGGGATGCCAATACGACTGAACACCATAAACAGCTTTTTGGCAATGTTTTTAGCAGATGCGGTGCGTAAGGGAACTGCATCGGGGTAGCATAATCCATGATTACAAGAATATGCTGATGACCCCGAGCAGACTTGGGGAGTGGACCCACAAGGTCCATGGCAATCCTCTCAAAGGGCACTTCAATAATGGGCAAGGGCACTAAACAACTTCGGAAGTGGGGTAGTGGGGCTGACATCTGACACATAGGACAGGATTGACAATAATGCTCAATATCTTTCTGTATCCCGGGCCAGTAAAACCTGCGCAACACCCTTTCAGTAGTTTTCTCAACCCCTAAATGGCCTCCTAGCGAGTGCCCATGGGCAAGTTCCAACACCACCCGTCTGTATGGCTTGGGGACCACCAACTGTTCAACCACTTCATCATTCTTTTTACATACACGATACAGTAAATCCTCATTGCTGCTGAAATAAGGAAACCAGGGCCTGTCCCCTGGTTCGACAGGTACATCATTAATCACTATTACATTTTCCCAGGCCCTGGCAAGGGTAGGGTCTTTTCTCTGCTCGGTACCAAAATTTTCCTTGTGCACATTAAGGTCAGGAAACTCCAACGTAGGTTCAGATTCAGCAGACAGCTGTCCAGCTCTACCTGTTGTGGGGACTTTCTCAGGCTCCTCCAGCTCTCCTGCCATACCTAAGAAAGGAAAACACGGGGAGCCCTGAGAGGAGTCCCCTGAACCCACATTTTCAGTAGTGGTCAGGGGATCTGGCTCTGCCACTGAATCAGCTACTGCGACCGGGTCCCACAGTTCCCAAAACTTAGGGAAGTCCCTACCAACGATGGCCTCGTGCACCAAGTGTGGCACAAGTCCGACCGGATGGGTCACTGTACCTAAGCCAGTTTTAAACTGAACAGTGGCTATAGGATACTGCCGGGTATCCCCATGTACACAGATCGCAGCAACTTTTTTAGCATGAAAATTCACAATTTCAACCATCTCAGATGTAACCAAAGTCACTAGACTTCCAGAGTCTAGCAAGGCCGAAATAGGCTTATTATTAACAGTCATTTGGCACATGTGTTTTCAAATATTTGGCGCTGCAGCACATGCAACAGCCGCAAACATAGACTGCCTTTTAATAGATAGATCACACTGCATTGGTTCATCTGTCAATGGACAGTTTGCTGCAACATGTCCCAGTTCTTGGCAACGAAAACACCTGACGTTTCCCCAGTTTGGTTTGCCAGTTTGGTATGAAAGCCTGCTTGTCCCAGGAGGCTTTTGTACCTGCTACCTGTCCCCCAGGTTACATATGGTGGAGAGACTGCGACCAGCTGTAGTAATTTACTAATTAAAAGGCCAGTACCTAGAGTGACTAAACATGGAGGAAATCCTAAAACAACTGGTGTTATCCAACGCTGCACAGCAGCAAGCAAACACTATTGCACAGGAGCAAACCAAGGCGCTGTGCCAAAAGATTTTTGCTGTACAGGAGCAATCGCAGAGGCTGTTTGAACAGCTAGCCACTGATGCAAAAGCAGATAGGAAAACCTTGACTGAGTTTCCTGTTCAGTTTAAAACTGGTTTAGGTACAGTGACCCATCCGGTCGGACTTGTGCCACACTTGGTGCACGTGGCCATCGTTGGTAGGGACTTCCCTAAGTTTTGGGAACTGTGGGACCCGGTCGCAGTAGCTGATTCAGTGGCAGAGCCAGAACCTCTGGCCACTACTGACAATGTGGGTTCAGGGGACTTCTCTCAGGGCTCCCCGGGTTTTCCTTTCTCAGGTATGGCAGGAGAGCTGGAGGAGCCTGAGGAAGTCCCCACAACCAGTAGAGCTGGACAGCCGTCTGCTGAATCTGAGCCTATGTTGGAGTTTGCTGACCTTAATGTGCACAAGGAAAATTTTGGTACCGAGCAGAGAACCAGAACAAGTGAAGTAGTGACAAACAGTGAAGTGTTTAATGGTGACATTTACAAGTCTTCAGAGGTGCTGTACAGTGTTCAAAACAAAACAAACAGAACAAAATAGCCAAACAAAAACCTAGCCGTGTCTCAACTCTAACTATACACTATGCAGGCCCTAACTACCAGGCTGAGCAAGCCTACCGCTTGTCAGTTTCCACATAAACTGCTTAACAGCTTTTTACCAACCTTTTTGCTCTCACAGACCAGCGTTGTCTGTGTTTCCGAGGCAGAGTACAAAAAAACATATGGATATTTTTTTTTTTTTTACTCACCTCTAAATGCCTGTTGCTAGGGGGTCCCTCGTAGTCTGGCTCTTCCAATGCCTGGGCTGGTGACATCACTTCCCCCTCGGCACAGGAAGGGCTCAGCTCTGCTCCCTCCCTCCTGTCAATCATCTGAGACCCATTACAGGTCCCAGGTGACTGAGCGGCCAATCACGGCGCTCGGCGCTGCTCGCGCATGCGCAGTGGGTGCCAGGCTGTGAAGCCACAGCCCGGCGCCCACAGTTGCAATGCCGGCGCCGCTGAACGGAGGGAGACGAGCGGCTTCGATCCCCTGCATCGCTGGACCCAAGGACAGGTAAGTGTCCAATTAAAAGTCAGCAGCTGCAGTATTTGTAGCTGCTGACTTTTAGTTTTTTTTTTTTTTGACTGGAACTCCTCTTTAAATTAGCCTGGGGAAGAGGACCAAGACTCAAACTGGATCATGGATCATAGATTCCTGAATGTTTACAAGAGGAGCCTGGGAGACGTATAAACCCCGAACAGAACTTTTCCTGGCTCTCTCTGAGACGCTCTGCCACAATATATATAGAAAAATACATACATGAGAAATAGATATACAGTATCTCACAGAAGTGAGAACACCCTTACATTTTTGTAACTATTTTATTATATCTTTTCATGTGACAACACTGAAGAAATGACACGTTGCTGCAATGTAAAGTAGTGAGTGTACAGCTTGTATAACAGTGTAAATATGCTGTCCCCTCAAAATAACTCAACACACAGCCATTAATGTCTAAATAGCTGGCAACAAAAGTGAGTACACCCCTAAGTGAAAATGTCCAAACTGGGCCCAAAGTGTCAATATTTTGTGTGGCAACCATTATTTTCCAGCACTGCCTTAACCCTCTTGGGCATGGAGTTCACCAGAGCTTCACAGGTTGCCAATGGAGTCCTCTTTCACTCCTCCATGACGACATCACAGAGCTGGTGGATGTTAGAAACCTTGCGCTCCTCCATCTTCCGTTTGAGGCTGCCCCACAGATGCTCAATAGGGTTTGAGTCTGGAGACATGCTTGTCCAGTCCATCACCTTTACCCTCAGCTTCTTTAGCAAGGCAGTGATCGTTTTGGAGGTGTGTTTGGGGTCATTATCATGTTGGAATACTGCCCTGCGGCCCAGTCTCCAAAGGGAGGGGATCATCCTCTGCTTCAGTATGTCACAGTACATGTTTGTATTCATGGTTCCCTCAATGAACTGTAGCTCCCCAGTGACGGCAGCACTCATGCAGCTCCCGACCATGACACTCCCACCACCATGCTTGACTGTAGTCAAGACACACTTGTCTTTGTACTCCTCACCTGGTTGTTGCCACACATGCTTGACAC